>NC_065585.1:139333300-140704740 GCF_024542745.1 Macaca thibetana thibetana
CCAGTTTTCTAGAGGGGGACCCAGCAGTCCTCATTCAGGCTGTGGCTCAGGAATATGTTCCCCAGATAAGATCAGGATGGAGCCCCCGCCAGCCGGGTGTGGCCCCCGCAGTCAGTAGCTGGAGTCTCTTAGGGGGAGAAGGGCAGTGTATTCATCTGAAGCTAACAGATCCAATTGGTTTCTTTTATATCTTATAACTGCAATCCCTTTTATATGTTAAACTCCCTCTAACAAAGCAAATGGTAACAGATGGTTCATTTTTTAACACAAATTCTGTTGAAAGATAAGGCAAAGAGAAGAAAGCCAATTTACTGATCTGATTTGCAGATTAAAGTAACTGTCATTTACTGGATTTAACCTTTTAAGACCATTCATCTCATAAAACCTGCATGCCAGAAATAAAGAGCATCTTCAAATGGAAAACTTCCAAGCATTTTCATTGTTATAAATTCACTTTTCAGTGAGTTTCTCTAAAAGATCGTATCTACCTGAAGGCTTCCCTTCTTTCGCTAAAGGAGTGAGAAAGTTAACATTGCTGAAGAGAGGCTAAGGTTATGAGCAAGGTTAATTCAGTTCTTTGAATGATTTATTATTGTCCACGGTTTCTTTCAATGAATTTTTTTAAAAGGAAAATTTACTAGGGATTTCAACTGCAAAAAAAAAAAAAAAAAAAAATCTCTTTACAGTTTCCCTACACATTTCATTTGGATTTTTCTTTTTAGGGGGACAGGGTGGGCGGGCAATTGTTTGCTTTTGTTTTTTTCAAATAAATGATTGACCTACCAGGCGCGGTGGGTCATGCCTGTAATCCCAGCACTTTGGGAGGCCGAGGTGGGCAGATCACGAAGTCAGGAGATCAAGACCATCCTGGCGAACATGGTGAAACCCCGTCTCTACTAAAAATACAAAAATTAGCCAGGTGTAGTGGTGGCGCCTGTAGTCCCAGCTACTCGGGAGGCTGAGGCAGGAGAATGGCGGGAACCCGAGAGGTGGAGCTTGCAGTGAGCCAACATGGCCCCGCTCACTCCAGCCTGGGCGACAGAGCGAGACTCCGTCTCAAAAAAAATAAAAAAAATAAAAAAAGTGACTGACCTAAGGGAGATATCCATCTAACTTGTTTCAGCGAATAGTTTTACCAAACTAATACCCCCTGCTGTACCTCAAACACACAGCAAGTAAAGAAACTGTATACATCATGGATGTTGAGGTCTTTGTATTTGTTTTTACAACTGTTAGCCTAAACTACGTGCTAGCCCTCCCTTAACCCTCCCTCCACATCCAATCCTTCAAGATTGGTTTGCTCTTCTACAAAACATAGCTTAGACCATTTTACCTTGCTCAATACACACCCCAGACAAAAAGACCAACCTAGCCAGGCTGCAGTGCTGGCATAGCCTCGGAGTTGACATCATTCTGCCCCATGTTTTTGATTATAGACCTGGGCTAGCAATTGTACAATTCCATAAGATTCTTGTAACGAAGAAATGACTTAATGCATGCAAAGCAACTGAAGCAGGAACTTGAGCTTAGAAAACTGTAAATACGATTTGGCTTCCGTTGTCATTTTGGTGGCTTGGGTCTGAGTGACCCTCCACCCCACCACTTGCCTTTCTCCCATTTCCCATCCCATACAGTTCTCATGAATCTTCAGCACACCCATTTGTTTTGAGTGTTCAAACACATAAAAAGATATCTGGCAACTTCCCACTTCTTCTTTTTTTTTTTTTTCTGTTGAGACGGAGTCTCACTCTGTGGCCCAGGCTGGAGTGAGTGGCGCCATCTCGGCTCATTGCAAGCTCCGCCTGCCGGGTTCCCGCCATTCTCCCGCCTCAGCCTCCCGAGTAGCTGGGACCACAGGCGCCGCCACCACGCCCGGCTAGTTTTTTTGTATTTTTAGTAGAGACGGAGTTTCACCCTGTTAGCCAGGGTGGTCTCGATCTCCTGACCTCGCGATCTGCCCGCCTCTTGGCCTCCCAAAGTGCTGGGATTATAGGCTTGAGCCACCGCGCCCGGCCTACTTCCCACTTCTTATGACTTCTCAAGACACCTCAGGCCAGAGCTTCCCTTAGAAGTGGAAGCTTCTCACTCATAAGGTATGGGACTAAATACCCTTTTGTCAGGTGGCTTTTTTTTTTCCTGGTCATTAGATGTAAAGAGGCATCTGTTATCCCAGCCAATTTCCTTTATGTCAAATCTGAAAATAAACTTTTCTTCTTTAAAAAATGCGTGCATTTATTTTCCATTCCTATGTCTTCCCAAGAGAATTTGAGCTCCTGGAGCATGGGGCCAGGATGCACTGGACCAGGCTCAAGTTCACCCTCTCAATCAGAAAGAGCTAACTGATTTTCAGGAATTTTGTGAACCAGTTGTTAAGCATAATCATCATTAAAAATTATATCACAAAAATTAGCCAGGCGTGGTGGCATGTGCCTGTAATCCCAGCTACTCTGGAGGGGCTGAGGCAGGAGAATCACTTGAACCAGGGAGGTGGAGGTTGCAGTGACCCGAGATCGCACCATGGCAGTCCAGCCTGGGCAACAAGAGTGAAACTCCGTCAACAACAACAACAAAATTATATAAATGAAAAATTACATAAACTCTATGAAAAACAAACAAAACAAGTACTCAGAATGCATGTCTTCCTGATTATGTTACTATCATTGATGCGTTTGAGTCCACTGATGCCAATGGCGTCTGTCAGATGGAAGGAAGCACTCTGCAAGGCTGTTCCTTGTGTGCAGAGTCTGTTCCCAGCTTTGCAGTCAGTGATGTCACGTGTGTGGCTTGACCCTGGCCACGGTGTGAAAATCAACAGCACAGAAGTCACAGAAATCAGTGAATACCACAGTCAGGACTTTATTGTTTTGTTGTTTGACTAGAATTAGAAGAGTCATGAAAAAAATGTTAATTAGATTTAAGATATGTCATGTTTATAGTTTGTACTTTGTGAAAAATATTTCTTAAAAAATGGAGGCAATGTTTTTCCGGTGTTCAAAAATCATTAGTTTTAGTCAGGATTCTGCAGCGAGATAGAAGCAACAGAGAGAGATGGGCAGGGATTGATTCGAGGATTGGCTGAGTTGATTATGGAGGGTGAGAAGTCCCAGGACAGGCCGTCTGCAAGGCGAAAACCCAGGGAAGCTGCTGCAAATGGCTCGGTCCAAGTCCAAAGGCCTCATCACCAAGGACACCAATGTGATAACTCTCAGTTCTGGTCAAAGTCCTGGAAGCCTGCAAGGCCTCTGATGTAAGTTCTGAACTCCAAAGGCCACAGGACTTGGAGTTCTGATGCCCGAGGGCTGCCCTTGCTCCAGAAGAGAGAACAAAGTTTTTCCTCACTCTACTCTTTTTGTTTCATCTGGGCCACGGCTGATTGGATGGTGCCTTTCCACATTGAGGGTGGGTCTTCCCTTCTCAGCCCACTCACTCACAGGCCAGTCTCCTCTGGAAACATCGGCAGACATAGACAGACCTAGGGCAGCCCAAGAATTCTAACCAAATGCCAAGCCACCTGGGCTCCCACTCAGCAGAAGGAGGATGGGCTCAGTGACTACTGAACCACTGAGACGAGCCAATGATCTACCAGTGATCTGAGTACCCCTTAATCCCGTCAAAACCCACCACCACATCCTGCAGAATGAACATCTGAGTACCCCTTAATCCAGTCAAAACCAACCACCACATCCTGCAGAATGAACATCTGAGTACCCCTTAATCCACTCAAAACCAACCACCACATCCTGCAGAATGAACATCTGAGTACCCCTTAATCCAGTCAAAACCAACCACCACATCCTGTAGAATGAAGATGCGCTGTCATTGATAAAGTTGCGTTGTAAGTCATCATTGCTTACCTGCCCTCCCTTTTTCCCTCCTTCCCTCCCTTCCTTCCTCCTTCCCTTTCTTTCTTTCTTTCTTTCTTTCTTTCTTTCTTTTTCTTTCTTTCTTTCTTTCTTTCTTTTTCTTTCTTTTTTTCTTTCTTTCTTTCTTTTTCTTTTCTTTCTCTTTCTTTCTTTCCTTTCTTTTCTTTCTTTCTTTTTCTTTCTTTCTTTCTTTCTTTCCTTCCTTTCCTTCTTTCTTTTCCTTCCCTCCCTCCCTCCTTCTTTCTTTCTTTCTTTCTTTCTTTCTTTCTTTCTTTCTTTCTTTTTTCTTTCCTTTCTTTCTTTTTCTTTCTTTCTCTCTCTCTTTCTCTCTTCCTTCCTTCCTTCCTTCCTTCCTTCCTTCCTTCCTTCCTTCCTTCCTTCCTTCCTCTTCTCTCTCTCTCTCTCTTTCTTTCTTTCTTTCTATGGAGTCTCACTCTATTGCCCAGGCTGGAGTGTAGTCACACAATCTTGGCTCACTGCAACCACCACTTCTTGGGTTCAAGTAATCCTTCCACCTCAGCTGCCCGAGTGCAACTACAGTTGCACACCACCATGCCTGGCTAATTTTTTGTATTTTTAGTTAGAGATACGGTTTCACCATGTTGGCCAGGCTGGTGTTGAACTCCTGACCTCAGGTGATCTGCCTGCCTCAGCCTTCCAAAGTGCTGGGGATTACAGGCATGAGCCACCATACCCAGCCACAGTTCTATCTTATTCTTTAACATATCTGACAGTATCAGTCAGCATTGTACAGAAATTACAGTCCTATATGCCTTTGCCAACTGCAACCACAGGTTGACTACAGATGCATGATTTTGGAAAAAATCAATAGAAATGTTATTTATCTATGCATTTTCTCTGGGAGAGCCAGTTGTTAAACATTTGCCAGCATATACAGGGTAGGAAAATTGTCTGGCTTTTCACCAATCTACTTTTTGTCTAAAGAAGTCCTGGATACACTGGTTGAGTGTAATTAATGTTTGTTACATACATGATTGGAATTTGTAATATAAGTTGGCTGAATCAAAGACATTTAAACCAAATTTATTTATTAAAATTGCTCAAGGAACATGAAATTCTGATTACTAACTGATCTATCATTTCCAAATTTCCTTTCTGGAAACCTCAACTGTCTATATCTCAAATATTTTAAAACTCACCTTCTTTAGGTAAACTTTAAAAAAAAATGTGTTTTATTCCTATGTAATGACACAATTACTTTAAATTATATGTACCATGGCCTAAACATTGAGTCATTATATGTTTTCTCTGAACCTATGTGCCAAGATTTTTATTTTATCTTTACCTAGCAGACAATAAAATGTTTCTTATTTATATTGAAAAAAATATTTTTTCCCCAGATTTACAGTTATATACACATTGATTTCACTTTTCCAAATTGTGTGGGGTTCTTTTCTCTCCATTCTAAGATTCTACTTTCTACCTAGAAGAACATATTAGTGTCAAGAACTGCAAGCTCACAAGTTATCTTGTCACAGTTTCATGGGTGCTGGGAGGAGACACGAAACTCTTGGTCAGAGACAAGGACAGTGCATTATTCAGAGCAATCAAACTTAGTGGAGTATCCGTGGTTTTGCGTGGTTTCCCTGAGTCCCAGCTCCTGCAGAGAGACAGAAAATGAACCAGATCACACCTGCACACACAGGAGTTTGCATTGCGGGAGAGAAATCCTGACCTTAAAAACTCAAATCTTTTATAATGGACAGTGAGCACGCCTGCCTTTTGCTCCTGAGCAAGACACTATCTTTATTATACTGGACGTTAAGTGTATCTGAAGAAAAATACTCTCTCTTCCTTCTGAAGATGTTTACCACACAAACATGACGGAAAAGATAACCCAGAATTATGAGCTATCAGTACCTCACAGGTGCAGACTGCAAGAAACCCATGGAGAATTATATCCCAGCAACTTGTGGGATAGTAAACAACAGAAATATGCCTTAAACAAGCTAAAACAAAAATGGAGCTTACTGGCTTCAGGATGCAGACTTTGTTTGCTCAAGGAGATTGCATGATAATCTGAGTGCCCATCTTCCCCTCTCTCTCTGTGTTTCTTTTCTTTCTTCCTCATCATTTCTGAATTCTCCTAATTTGTGTGTGTTGAACTTAGTCTCTCTGGAATCACATCAATTTTCACCTTGTGGCCAAAGAGAGATGGATCTAGATCTATGTCATCCTGGGTCAGGATCTCGGAGGAAATAGTTTTCTTTTCCCCAGTGTCTATATATTAATTTCAGAAATACGGCCCTGCCTGGAATACGTGCCTAATGTCAGAGCCATGATGTAACCATGAGGTACATTATTATGATTGGCCAGGCCTAGACCATGCTATTCCTTTTGTCTCTTCAGTAGGGATCTAATTTGAAAAACAGAAAAATGACTGGGCATGGTGGCTCATGCCTGTAATCCCAGCACTTTGGGAGACCTAGGCGGGCAGATCACCTGAGGTCAGGAGTTTGAGACCAGGCTGGACAACATGGTGAAACCCCCATCTCTACTATATAAAAATTATCCAGGCACGGTGACATGCACCTGTAATCCCAGCTACCTGGGAGGCTGAGGCAGGAGAATCACTTGAAGCTGGGAGGTGGAGGTTGCAGTGAGCCGAGATCATGCCACTGCACTCCAGCCTGGGTGGCAGCAAGACTCTGTCTCAAAAATAAAATAAAGTAAAATAAAAATAAAAACAACAACAATAAACAGAAAAAAAAATGTGAAAAAAAATTCTGTGTGTCACAGTCCACTGCAAACAGGGTTTCTTCTCACTGAAGCTCAGCAGTTTGTTAAGAGCTACCAGAATTAGATGCAACATGTTTTTGGAATAAACATAAGAAATATGCTGGATGTTGGAAAAAAATGATAAAGAGATATGCACATGAACTCCTCTTGCTTTAAAAAAAAAGACAGTCAGTTTTCCCTGTTATCCAACATAATGCAATGTTTTAAATAAGGATTATTCCATAAATCTGCTGCATCTCATTTCTTTCCTTGGTGGTTTTAAAGTCTTACCATTGAATGTCTTACATTTCCTTTCTTTAAATAATTTTTATTTCCAGCATTTGGGCACACTTTGATATTTTTGCTGCCCTTGTTATTTACATTTAGGTATTCAGCTAGCTAGATCTGGCTTTCAGCAGAAGTCCAGAATGAATTTCTACCAAGCGTCTTTGTGATCTTAGATACTAAGTATTGAGATTGTCTTTTAGGAGGGGCTATGATTCATTAATTTTCTTGTCTTCTCTCTCTTTATATCTGCCCCTTCCTCAAAAACACACTAACACATATTCACAAACATATAGACATACACAGAAATCTACCGACTTGCGTATACTCAACACATATCTTGATTTACCTATAGAGAAGCTATTTACTCTTTCAGCTGATGGTTTTTCTTACTAATCTATTGGGGTAAAGTCATCCTTCGGTCGGGTGTGGTAACTCATGCCTATAATCCCAGCACTTTGGGAGGCCAAGGCGGGCGGATCACCTGAGGTCAGGAGTTTGAAACCAGCCAGGCCAACATGGCAAAACCCCATCTCTACTCAAAGTAAAACAATTAGCCAGGCTTCGTGATGGGCACCTGTAATCCCAGCTACTCAAGAGGTTGAGGCAGGAGAATCGCTTGAACCTGGCAGACAGAGGTTGCAGTGAGCTGAGATGGTGCCACCGCACTCCAGCCTGGGCTACAAGAGTGATACCGTCTCAAAAACAAAAAAGAAAAAAAAAATCATCCTTATCATCTACATCTCTTACAGTGACTGTCTATCCTAACAATCTTCATTGTGTCTATTCATAACACAGTCCAATATTTCATTCTGCAATTAATATTAAATCCATTGTGTTGGGCTGACTTATGTATGAATAGTTATGTATATTGTAAATTACACAGAAACCTACTGAGTAGAAAGATCTCATACTGAACCTCATGTACATGGACATCAGTTATCAGAGATTACAGAAAAGAGCTGCTGGCCAGGTAGGTGTTTAAACCATGCTAATTTCCTCCTTCCTTTGGGTATAAGCTGGTAAAAAATGCTTGCTCACATAGACTGCAGATATTCTGCCCTCACCATCAGTATCAACAGCCCATCATGACTTTCTTCTTGGTCCACGTAACCCAACCTGTTCCTCCTCAAGTCCTCAACTCCATTTGGAGTTTGTCAATATTGAAGATTCCATTTGTTTCCTTGATATGGATTGGCTTGTGTCCCCACCCAAATCTCATCTTAATGGTAGCTCTCATAATCTCCACATGTTGTGGGAGGACCCGATGGGAGGAATTGGATCATAGGGGTAAGTCTGCCTTGTGCTGTTTTTGTGATAGTGAGTAAGTCTCAAGAGATCTGATGGTTTTACAAAGGGCAGTTCCCCTGCACACTCTCTCTTCTCTGCCACCATGTAAGACGTGCCTTTGCTGCTCATTGACCTTCGGCCATGATTGTGAGGCCTCCCCAGCATGTGGAACTGTGAGTCCATTAAACCTCTTTCCTTTATAAATTACCCAGTCTCGGGTATGTCTTTATTTATTTATTTATTTATTTATTTATTTATTGAGACAGAGTCTCACTCTGTCGCCCAGGCTGGAGTGCAGTGGTGTGATCTCGGCTCACTGCAAAAGCTCCATCTCCTGGGTTCTCGCCATTCTCCTGCCTCAGCCTCCCAAGTATTTGGGACCACAGGCACCCGCCATCATGCCCAGCTAGTTTTTTGTATTTTTTATAGTAGAGACGGGGTTTCACCACGTTAGCCAGGATGGTCTTGATCTCCTGACCTCGTGATCTGCCCACTTTGGCCTCCCAAAGTGCTGGGATTACAGGCATGAGCCACCGCGCCCGGCCCGAGTACGTCTTTATTAGCAGCCTGAGAACAGGCTAATACATTTCTCTAAACCAAATTCCTACTGAATGCACTATAGATCAAAGGCACTGTTAGTGTTTAAAATATTGTCCCATTAACCTACCTCCTATTTATGAAATTTAACTTGCTATTTTCTTGCCGTTGGAGTAACATGATTTATAATACGTATCTTTTTTTAAAACTTCTAATCTCAAAGGCTCTAAAGTAATTGCTTTCTCTGCTGCTAGTTTTGGCATCCATATGTGATTACAAACGGTTGGTAGGAACAGGGTATGGCCCCCTGCGGTCAAGAGGCAGAGACATGTGCTTGAGGCTTCTCAACGAGCTATTGATTTCCACTAATGCATTTTTATCAATTTTTTTGTTGTTGTTCAGCAGAACACAATGATAAACACATAGATCTTTTTTTATGCAGACAGTTGAGTACTGAGGCACACACACACACACACACACACACACACACACACAGAGCACTGGAATCTTGAATCGAACAAATATTGGAAGTCTGTTTTCGAACCAGACCCCATTCAGCAAGACTTTTTTTCAAAACGCTTGTGCATTTAGCAAAATTGCTTCCATACTGTATTCTACCACAAAATTTGCTTAGAAAAAGTATGTTCGATATTATTTATTGTAATTGTAAAATATATATATTGGTCTGGGAATAGAAATAAAATCTTAAGATAAATTTCCAGTAAAATTGGAGGGAGCTGGGAGGGAGTCTCCCCTGCTCAGTAACAATCTTACCTCTGCCAGTACCGGGACACGTGCCTTCAGTGTCTCCTACTTTATCGGTAAAGCAGGGGTAGCGGTGGATAGCACAGCCTCCTGCATCGTGAGGCTTAGACGTGACACATATAACACACGTGGCTTGGAATGTGTTCACATGTGTTACATAGTAAGTGAACAACTGGTGCATAACTATTTGTTTAATTATCTGCTCCCGGCCCCATAGAATGTGATTCATCATGGCCAGGCTGCACCTGCCCGGCTCACCGCTGCGTCTCTACCTCCTGGCCAGGCTCCACGCACATTTGTCGAATCTGTTGTATTTAAACACTGGAATAAAATTTTTGCTATTTCAAAGGCATGTTTAACATTTCACAGAAAATGGATTAAAGCTTAAATTTATATACACATATAAGCTGCAGTGTGTATTTGTAAAATTGGTTAGTTCCTAAACCATTCAGTTAATTGCAGGCACCATTCTCTGAATAAAATTAAATCCTCCTTCCCTTTGCAAGTTTGGCACTAAATGGATGCTAGAACTAACTAAAGTAATGAGTTGGCTTAAAGACATGAAGGAAAGACAACCAGAAAGGTGAACTGTTCACACAACCTTTGAAAATGTGCTGCTCTGATTTTAAATTTACACTAAATTTTGGTGGTTTTCCAGTTTGCTTTCCAATTTTCTCTTTTCTAGGTAAAATCATAGGTGCAGACTGAAAGCTTACAACTGTTCCATTAAATGCAGACGGATTGGTTTCTTTGCATTAATCATAACTCGCCTCTTCCTCCCACATTTTTAATATTAAAAAGGTGTCCATACAAATGTCCTTAGCCACATTTATGGTGGTTTCTGAGGAGGAAAAGTGTTCCATGAAAGAAGCTGGCCCAGAGTTATCAACTGGAAATCAGTCCAAGAAAAGATAGTTTTCTGTGTTAATAATGTGTTCTCAGTGGGATTGAATTTTTGCAATAGTTACACACAGACAGCTTTCATTGATTCGAAACATTCTCTCCTCTTCGTCCCTTTCTCCTCCACCTCCTTTCCCTTTCGTGCTTTCTTGGATTCTTGTGACAGCCTCCTTCCGCGAGCATATTCACATTCTAGTTCCAGCCTCAGCACACCTGTCCGGTATTAGGCTGTGATTGTTAGCATCATTAAAAAAAATAGGGAAACTGAGTTATCAAAGATCTTATTGGTAGAATTGCTCTGAATATCAGACTGCCTAGCCCAACACAGGTAAAAGAGAATATCTTATGTAATAATAGAGTCAGGTTTCCGGTGATAAAATGAAGCCACAATTTCATTAATATATCAAATGATAATGAGTAAGTAACCAAAAGCCCTCAAAAGTTTACATCCTAGAGTCATAAAATCCCAGATGCCAGGACTGGACATGGCATGTTGTTTTCATTCCTTATAAATAGGTGATTGGAGAAAAAGTGAGCACAGAGATGACCAGGACGCCGTGTCCAGCCTCAACCTAGGTCCGTGATCAGGTGAGCATTATTCCAACTGCCCTGAAGGAAAATCAGTCTTCTCAGAGATTACAGTTAGTGCTCATTATTTATTCTCCTCTTTCTCCTGGGTCAGAGCCACGGTTTGTGGCTGAGCACATGACTGTCTGGACTAGGATTCTATTTCCAGAGCCACTCACAGTGGAGAGGAGCTGCAGGGCCACTTTCTGAACAGTGTGCATGCCTGAAAATGGTTTCCACTGAATGTCCCACACAGCAGGAATGGACCCTTTATCCCTTATTTCTAACTAACAGCTGCAAAGAGGATGTTTGAAGGGCATCTTGGACCAGGACGAGGAAGCCCATTGTGAGGATGGCAAAGAACAATAAATGGAGGCCTGTGGAACCCTGAGCGGCCGCCCCATCACTGCTCTCTCCATCCTTCCCATGGTGCGTGGCTCTCAGGCTCTCCAGGCCCTGTGAGCTCCTGGCATGCATGGCCCGGCCCCCAGGTGTGGAGTCTGCGGACTTTCAATGTGCCTTTACTCAGCCAGCATCTCCCTGGCTGGGTGCGATGTTGCGTGGTGTGATTCCTGACTGCAATCCTGAGGGTGAAACTCTCTTCTGCTTGCTTCTGCCTTGGCCCTCAGGACTTCTGTCCCACCTTTCCTGCCAAATATGTCTGTCAAGAAAGTCAGAGGAAGAAGAAATCTTTTTTTTTGGAGAGGGTGTCTCACTCTGTTGCCCAGGCTGGAGTGCAGTGGAGCGATCTTGGCTCACTGCAACCTCCACCTCCGGGATCAAGCTATTTTCCTGCCTCAGGGTCCTGAGTAATCTGGGACTACAGGCATGTACCACCACGCCCAACTAATTTTTGTATTTTTAGTAGAGACAGGGTTTCACCATGTTGGCCAGGCTGGTATTGAACTCCTGACCTCACGTCATCCTCCCGTCTCACTCTCACAAAGTGCTGGGATTACAGGTGTGAGCCACTATGCCTGGCCAAAGAAGAAATCTTAGAAACTGTTTAGTTCAGGTTTTTCCAAAAAATCTTTTGTGGGTTTTACAACTGTGTCCCAAGAGCAACTACAGACTGAAGGGGAGAGAGACATGGAGACCAGGCCTCCAGCATCCAGCCAAGGGGCGTGGCAGGCACACTGGGATCTGGCGTATATGTTGGGCTTTGGGAAAAGTGTTATTCCTTTTTCTTTTCTGAAAGCCTTCCATAGTCCAAAAGTCTCAAAACCACCAAAATCTATTCATTTCATTTTACAAATGAGGAAAATGAGTCTGGATGAGGTTGACAGGTTCTCAAAATCACAAAGCTAGGACGTGGCAGGGCCAGATCCAGGTACCTCATCTATTGATTTTGGGTGCTTCGTCCCACAAGGCTGACATCCTACCACGTGTTCATCTGAATGAAACCCTCCCAGGCCAAAGAGAGTACATGAGCCATGGCTTTAGAAAGACAGCTCCATAAAGGATGCAGTAGCCTGGAGGAGAAAATAATAGAAATGGACTTCCCATCACTTTCATCTACTGTGACCTACACCAACTGAGAAAATAACACCAAGAAGAAAGCCATAGTTTTTGTTCCGTCACACACCCATGATGTATGCACATGTTTCTGGAACACAACCAAAATGTCAAAATGCCATTGAGAATTGCACCTCACTAACTAACGTGTGTTTTGAAATTTTAGAAATTACTTATACCAGACAGTGGTTAGTAATGCTAGAATGTTTGCTAGGTTGGTTGAATTCTAACAGTCTCCCAACAGCAAATATTAACTCCATTAATTTAGCTCATTTGATGTAATTACTATCGGTTTTTAGTGTAAGGCATGATCTCAAATCAATAGAAACTTCATAGGTTCTGCTCGAACGCGGGACCCTCCTTTATGACCATGATTACCTTTGGTGATGGAGTTTATGACTCAGATACGAAGACCCTCTAACAAATGTGACTAAAGTGCTTTGGTCCTGAAATGTCATCAGTGTATGGAAATCATTATCCTGTTTTATTTCTCCTGCAATTATAGTAATTATTACTCTGGTAAATATTAATTATATAATACACATATTATCTTTGCAAATGTGAAAAATAAATGCATAATTGACTCTGCCCCTGCCTACTGTGTTGAGGATTGCACTCTATTCTCAGTGTTACTCTTCATGTCATATAAAGGATAAAATTAAGGAATGTGAATCAGAGACGGTTTGCAAGCCTGTGTCACTCCGGGACTCATTCCTCTTTCACCTTGTATTTGCTCATCTCCCAGAAGCTGGATTTTTTTTTCTTTTTTTTTTTTTTTTGAGATGGAGTCTCACTCTGTCTCCCAGGCTGGAGTGCAGTGGCGTGATCTCGGTTCACTGCAACCACCGCCTCCTGGGTTCAAGTGATTCTTCCGCTTCAGCCTCCTGAATAGTTGGGACTACAGTCACCCGCCGCCACGCCCTGCTAATTTTTGTATGTTTAGTAGAGACGGGGTTTTACCATGTTGGTAAGGCTGGTCTCGAACTCCTGACCTCGTGACCCACCTACCTTGGCCTCCCAAAGTGCTGGGATTATAGGCGTGAGCCACAGTGCCCAACCCAGAAGTTGTATTTTGTGGCATAACAAAGCTGTCACATGAAGGAAAAGGACACAAAAGTACGTGAATATGATGCAAGAGAAAATGTCTTATATTGTAACAGGATGAGCGCTGGTGCCCCCGATCCCAGTGGTTACGACACGGGACCCCTGACCAGGCCTGCACTTCCCTTCATATGGTGGCCAGGATTTCCCAGCATCGGGCACACCCTGAGAGAGCTGAGGGATGTGAAGAGGAGCTCCGCCTCATCCCTTAGGGCAGGGCATGCACATTTCATACTATTTGTTTCTTGGGTGAGAAGTAAAAAAGAAGAGGAAACAACTGAGTTAGAATTCAAGTCCTTGTTTCCAAGAAATTTTGAACCTAGAGCAATTTATGTGGCCTGGTCTTGTGAACACAGACCCTCAGCTACCAGCTAAGGATTGCCTGGCATTCGGAGGTATCCCTTACAGAAGCAAGACTTTCGTCAAACGTTTCTGACAGAAGTCTTGTATTCTGAACATTTAAATAATTTCTACCAATCAATAAGAAAAAGATTTGAAAAATATAAAAAATGGACAAAACGTCAGACCAGATAAGTCAAAGAAGCATATAATATCCAAGTGTCCAGCAAGCATTGGAAGGGGCTCAACGGTGTTACTTATCAAGGACATGCACATTAATGCCAGAATGCATTATCTTTACAGATCCATAAGAATGGCTAAGCTTGGAACAAGCCATCCAACCAAAGCAAAGTTGTCGATACGAAGAATTGAAAAGTGTGGAGGATCTGCAGCTCTGAGAGTTTGCTGATAAGGGCAGGACCTGGTATGCAGGAGCCCTTTAGGTGGTAGGCATTAAGTTGAAAGTGGGTTTAACCAATGCTCCAGAAACTCCCCTCCTGAGTGCATGCAGCAGAAAGGACCATAAAAGTCTGCAAAAGACACATATAAGAAGGTTCACAGAGGCTTCAGTTCCTAATGGCACAGCAAAGGAAAAAAGCAACGAAACAAAATTTCCCCATCAAAAGGAGAATTTAAAAATTGTGGTTTATTCATAAACAATGGAATACTATAAATAAAGAAAGGTTAAACAATGGATGGACACAATTCTAAGACATCATGCTGATCAAAAGAAGCCATCCATGAATGAGCATCAGTTGTATAACGCCATTTGTACGGGGTCAGGAGCAGAGAAAATCCATCTGCTGAGAGTTAGAGGTCGAAATAGTGGTTAACTCCTCCGGAGACTGGAGTTGGTGACTGGAAGAAATGAAATCAAGAGGGGGCGTGAGGATGCTGGACATGTTCTGTATATGTGGTGGATTCACAGGTGTGTGTGTGCGCACAAATTTATCCAAGCTGCACGATTTACAGAAGTATACTTCATACATTTTACTGTGTTATTCCCCAGTTAAAACTATTAAAAGAAACACATCTTGATCATTTCATCTGGTGAAGCTTTGAATAAGATAGTCTCATTACCCACACACTTTTGTGCCTATAAAATTGTTGGCGTTTCTTTGTATTTTATTATTACTTTTGAGATAATTGCATTAACAATTTCTTGCCCTTAAATGAGATTTTGATGCCTATGTAGCTTCTAATGAATGTGTGCTAGTGGTAGCTAGGAATTTTTTTTCATTTTTTAGCTCTAATGACCTGCCTGCATGGAACTGTAGCCTCCTTTCTAGGTCCAGAACTCTGTCTCCTTTTTATTGTGCTGAGTCTCATTCCAGGGTCAAATGCCTCCTGCGGGAGCCTGTGTCTGTTACATCCCTGATTCTGAGACTGCACCTTTGCAATGCCCACCACTGTGCCCATCATTGTCACCTACCCAGCTGATTAGACATCTGGGTACAAAGTCTGCTTGAGCATCATCTCAGTCTCCTGATGCCATTAGCCAACTCCCATACATAGTTCTATATCCTTCTTGTCTTTGCTTAGGCTTCTCTGCTCATTTAGGAATAATGCCTCCAATTTTAGTTCCACTTTCCCAGGGACAGTTGGTACTCCATGCCTGAATTAGCTGAAGGTCTGATAGTCACTGTATCATCCAACATGCATTTATAGGGTAACTAATAGGATAAAGCAAGACATTCAAAATATTAAACATGGGTCTCCCCTGTCCATTTTGACAGAGGATGGATCAAATCACTTTCCTCAGAACAAAATTTAAATGCAGATGAGGCATGTAAGAAATACTTAGCCTCTATGTTATATGTTATTATGTCCCTGACAACAATATCATAAAAAAGCTTTCATTCACAACATTAATACTAAAAAAAAAAAAAAAAAAAAAAAGTACCATAAGCTATTCAGGATCCTAAAATAATAGTTTATGCAGGGCCATTTTTCATCTTTAGATTGCTCATGCATTTTAGATTCCATTATTATTTACCTCATTTATTTTTATGAGGTATTTTAGCTTGTCAGATTAATGTTGATATTTGACCTTTGAAATTTAGTGCACTACTCATAAACTTTCTATGCATAAAGCACAGTTGTCACTTTTCAGCTTTGAAGTTGAGTGGAGAATAAAGAAATACATGAAATGAGGTGGTAAAAACTTGTTTTTGATAGGTTTTCCTGATTTCTATGATACATAATTTTTAGAATTTTGAAAGAAGTTTCACGCCCTGTTCAATAAGCGATCAGAATGTACTTGAGGAAATATGGCGTGCATACATGAAGGAGGTGATTAGCAATGTTGCAGGTACTAGCAGAATGAATAGCACAGATATTTAGGACCATGAGTTGACTTGCTGCACACATAACACTACCGGGGTGTCGGGAAAGGCTTCTAAGAAATAGTAATCATTTCTGTGGTTTTAGGTAGAAAGAAAAGCAAGGAATACATTCCAGGTGGGAGGAGCTTACATTTTCATGATCACTGACTTTCTATAGGAACAGGTCATGATTTGGAAAACAAGAAGCACAGCGTTGTTGGATAAGAGAAAATTAGTAGTGATGGAAAAAGTGATATATTTGGAAAGCCAGATTAAAACTAGATTATAAAAGTTGCTAAAAACCAGAGAATTTTCTCATTTAGAAAATGGAAAATCACATTTATTTATCAAGAAGTCAACATTATGAAGATATCCTTGTGTTAGGGTAACTCTCTTTCTGACTTTACAAGACATTACATATACAGCCAAGAGCAATTACAATGAGAAGACAGCAAAAATAAACTGGAAGCCTTCATGTTATTTAGTGGCTTTTGAAATAATCTGCACTTGAGGTGATAAGGGGTCAGCTAAGATTATGACATTGAAATGAATAGAAGAGTTGGGCTTCAAAGACACTTGGAAAGAAAGTTTGATAGGATTTGGAAACCCTCTACACAAGACATGGGGTGGGGTGAGAGGAAGAATTACAATTTCAGCTGGACACGAGAGGAAATGAAGATAAATAGAAAGACGAAAACACCAAGTTGGGAAAGAGGAAAGTAGCAAGTGTCTATAAGAGCTAATTAATTTATAAAGTACATCCATGTTTAATAATTTAGCACAAATATATATGTACATACATTATATATGTGTGTGTGAATATTGATAGATATATATAAGCTCTTTGCTATATTGATAGATATATATAAGCTCTTTGCTATATATATATCTATTGATATAGATATCTATCTGTATCTATCTATATCTATATCTAATAGATATATTAGATATATTAGATATATGATAGATATAGATATATAAGCTCTTTGCTATCTATTGATAGATATATAGATATAGATAGATAAATCTATGTATATGTAGAGATAGATAACTAGTTAGATAGATAGATAGCTAAAGAGATAAGCTCTTTGCTGAACTTAAGCAAAGAGAAGTACACATTAAATATCCTGGGGTTTTCAGCCCAAAACACAGTCTGCCTCTACCCCCCACCCCATATATATATGTGTGTGTGTATATGTATTAATACACACGAGAGAGAGAGAGAGAGTGCGAGAGAGAGGCACATCACTGTGTAGCTTCACGGCTTGACAAATGGACCCTTCTAGAGATCTGTGCCCTAATGCACATTAGTAAATTCCCTGCCTTCTTAAACTAGATTTAGGATACTCACTGATACAAAAACTGGTACAAGAGGGAGACAGAGATTGAGAGAGAGAGAGACAGAACAAATACTTGGTATTTGTCAACGCACATTTTGAGGATGGCCTGCCAACCTTCCTCCATGCCCAGTGAAACCTCCTTCTTTCCTCATATGGATGGAGGCATTGGGTGGACCCCAGAAAGATACAGTAATTCATATGAATCCTAACAGTGGACATTTGTCCTGTGATGTGGGTCCTGAACATCCTATGTTTGAGGCATTTCCCTTGTTACACCTCCCCAAATAAAAAGTCATGAATCCTGTGACTTTAGTTTGAGTCTTCAGTAACAAGCCTGAAGCTTCTAATTCAGACTGCTGTCTAATTCAGACACCAGCACATGTTTTCCCCAGAGTGGATGATCGCGGTGACCCAAGCTTAGGGACTGGGGGTGTGATCCCCCCACAGTGTGTGCAGGGCCAGCTGCAGGACTGACCGTTTCTCTTCCCAAAGCGGGCTCCACAGGGTCCTTGCGATCCTGGGCTTTGAATGTGGCACATCACTGTGCAGCTTCACGGTTTGACAAATGGACCCTTCTAGAGATCTGTGCCCTAATGCACATTAATAAATTCCCTGCCTTCTTAAACTAGATTTAGGATACTCACTGATACAAAAACTAGTACAAGTGTGTTGAAAGGCAATAAATCCTTAAGGAAATAAATAATGAAGGTTGCCAGCTGGATTGAGTATAAATGCACAGTGGATTCCGCCAGGAGATGACACCCAGGTAAAATAATTCATTTCATGATCACTTAGATCCCCTGGAATGACATGCTCATAGCGAGATTCCAGGAGCCCAGTGACAGGCACCTGGTCTAACATGGCGGGAGAAGACCATGGGGTGGGCAAGATGCGTCTAAATTCGGTGTGGTGCAAAACTGGGGGGTGGGGGGGGCACATTAAACATCCGGGGTCTTCCAGCCCCAAACAGTCTGCAAGCCGGGAGCTTCCTATGACTTTCCTAAAATCGTTCTCATCTTGTAGCTACAAGGCTGCGGGAACTGAAAAGCAAACCCAAAGTTGGAACCTAATTCCTGAACCCAACAATGGACCCTGGCGATTTTACCTGTGGCTTTGGCCTTGTCTCCTGGCCTGCCAGCCCCATCTCTAATTCCAGGTGTAGCTTCTCACCTCCAACACATGTCCTGTGTCTGTTGATGCCAGCCTCCTGGAGGCTGACAGGCGAGCCCTAGACAGGCATGTGTGCCCACACACCACACACACACACAGAGCCCCAAACATGCAACCACATGCAACCACACCACATCACACACCCAGAACTACACCATATCACATACCCACAACCACATCACATACACAACCACACATAGAGCCACGCACATGCATCCACACACAACCACACTACCTCACACACCCTCAACCACACCATATCACATGCAACCACACCACATCTCACACACATACACACAACCACATCCATACACAACCACACCACATCACACACACACAACCACACCATACACACAGCCATACCACATCTCACACACAGCCACATCACACCCAACCACACCATACACACACACACACACGTTCCAGAGGTTGGGGGAGGCAGTAAGCACCCGGCTGGAGCCCCTTCCCCAGTCGGGGGTGACAAACACACTTGGCGGATGTGTGTGTGGATGAGTCTGAGAGTTCTGAGCTCCTGCATCACCCTGCTTGCAGATCAGCCCCACGGCCTTGAAGACGCCATCCAAGGTAGATAATACTCTTCTTCCTCACATCCTCTACCTCCACCCCTGGCCTGCAGTGGGTGGGCAGTTCCTGTTTCACTGTGAGAACTGCAGTGCTTGGCTGATAAGGAGTGGCTGGAAGTGGGGACAGAGAGAGGAGTGGGAGGTACCTCTATTGCATAGACACTGGCTTCTCTGACAAATGATTTAACACAATGTCAGGAAACCTGGAGCCTGTCTTCATAAGCAAAGGATGACTTCTTGAAGCTTAGACAAAACAGCCTGCCGTGTATGGACTGGGAATGTTGGAACCTAAAGGAATTAGGAGGCCTATGGTGTCTACATTTTATACACGTGAGCCCCAAGTACCCCCACCTGGCTGTGTTCCTGAGAGGGCCCGGGGAAGTTCTCTGCTGCTACTGGTAGGTGTGCACTGCTGAAGGGCATGGGCATTCTTGAACATCTTGAAATGGGTGTTCTCTGTGGGCCAGCACTGACAGTACATGGTGCTATGAAAATGAACTTCTCAGTTTCATTGGAGATGATGATGAAATCCCAGACTAGCAGAGGTGGACTGGGACTGAGGGCACTAAAGATGGAGGCAAAGTTGGTGTTTGTACCTTAGTTGCCAGGACAAAACTGTGACCAGGAGCCTCGGCTCAAGGGTATCTGTGGTCACAGCTAATGGGCCAGGTCCACAGTTTACTGGATGGGCAGCCAAGTGGACTTGCATCACAGGTGGCTGGGGAGCTGGTTGCCACAAGGTGGATGCCAGTCTCTGCAATGAAAAATAGCACGTTTCCAGGAGAGGGCAGTGTGCTGGCCCAGAGCCCATTTCTTGAAAGGAAAATGGGACCCTCTTATAAAGAACCTTGCGATGCCACTGCAGGTACAAATCCTAGATGTTCCCTCAATCTCTCTTCTCCATGGCTATTGTGTCAGGAGCATTTAAAACCTTGTCAGGGTGATCAGAGCAGACATTGGTGCCAGGAGACAGGAGCAGTTGACATGCTCCCTGGTGAGGGTGGAAGTTCATCCATTCCAGAAATAAGTGGAGTTCTGCTCCAAGTCCATGTCCTGATGGCTACCTGATCTGTGAGTGCCCAGTTAAAATAGACAAGCCTGGCATCCAGCAGAAACTGACGTTGATTCTTTGACTTGTGGAGTAAGAGCTATTACAGTGCGATGGCAAGGATGGTGGTCTTCTCTTCTCCCTAGTTAGAAACAGCCCTTGAGGAATTGCAAGGATAAACGCCACTCCAAAAATCTTACATGATGTGCTGTTTTAAATGTAGAGAAATAGTATCATCCATTGCAGCGGCCATGCCTGATGTGACACATTTCCTGACATAAGTAAATACAGCCTCTGGCATTGTGTTGCAGCTTGAGACCTAGCAGCAGTTTGGTTTCATGTGGAAAGGTCAGGAGGCTGCATGCTCTGCCTGTTTCTGGGCTGTGTTCACACCCCTGGTCTCCATCGTAATAGAGTTTGGGGATACCTTGATCATCTTGATATTGGAGATCACGGAAACTAGGCAAGCTTAACTGCTGGTTGTGGTGACAGAAGATGACAAGGGTGGTGGCAGGGAGATATGATGAGTGCTAGAGCTTTGGGAACAGTGGTGGCAGTGGGAGTCTTAGCATGTATCAGTGACCCTCATGCACCAAGCCTTTTTAAAGAAACTACAGCTGACCATCACCTTGAAGATTCAGTAGTGGTTTGGATTGAATGCAGGAAAAAACCCAATTTAGTGGAACAAGGGATTAGTGTCCAAATCCCTCCTGTGTTTTTAGCCTCAGTCTGCCCATTTCAGCTGTGGCTTTGAAAAACAGCTCATTCAAAATGTGCAATCCGACTCATTTTGTGCTGATCCTGTACCTAGCCTCAAACTTACCAGGAGCCTCTTGTTTCGTTCACTGGATCTTTAGTACAGCCAGGTGGGGAAGAAGCTGGCTCCCTCTGGGCAGGCATGCATTCACAGCAATAGACTGTGGAGAACTAATGCTTCTTGTAGGCACAGAGCCATTGGTTAACACCTGTTCCTCCTCACACTATTTGCTTGCCTTATTACAAGGGTTCCAGCACTAGTTGTCAAAGACTGAACATATATCAGGCATTACTTTAAGTTAATACTAAAGAATGATGTATTAGTTCTTTTTCATACTGCTATGAAGAAATACATGAGACTAGGAGACAAAAAAAAAAAAGGTTTAATGGACTCACAGTTCCACATGGCTGGGGAGACCTCAAAATCATGGCGGAAGGTGAAGGAGGAGCAAAGGCATGTCTTACAAGGCAGCAGGCAACCGAGTGTGTGCAGGGGAACTGCCCTTTATAAAACCATCAGATCTCAAGAGCCTTATTCACTATCATGAGAACAGCATGGGAAAAACTTGCCCCCATGATTCAATTACCTCCCACAGGGTCCCTCCTACAACATGTGGGAATTATGGGAGCTACAATTCAGGATGAGATTTGGGTGGGGACACAGACAAACCATATCAAATGGAATATCTAATCAGAATCATGCAAATTAGAGACCTTACCCAGTTTCAAGATTTACTAGTGATGTCAAGGATACAAAAAAAAGTCAAGACATGGCGACAAAGCAGAGCAGTCTGGGGCATGAAGTATGGCTCTCTGGGTTCTTTCTTTCCACACTAGACATACTCCCCAGCCCAGATGAGGTCTAGAAGGAGGTTTGCAGGCCATCTGGCACAGCTGGGGGAGTTTAGGTGGTCAAACAAGTCTATTTTGTTATGTATGTGACATGTTCTGGGGAACATGTAAGCACCATTCTGTAAGAACATTTAAACCTCGAAGCATGAGCAGAGCAGTCCAGGGAGTTGCTCACACTCTGAAAACTGGGACTTGAGAGCTGCACACTGCCAGCATCATCTCACACTCACCCCCGCTCAAACATTTACTGAGCATACCGGTGTAGTAAAATGGTCAGCACGATTCAGTTGCTGTGTCTCTTTCTCAATCTCTTGAAAATCAAACTATCCTCGAGATGCTAAATCACACCACGGTTGAATTCTAGAAGTTGCTATGAGTAAACTCACAGCAAACCAAGGGCTGCACACAGTATGCAAAGCTCACCTGTGAGTGGAATGCATTGCAACTGGTCACATCTAGGGTCCCTTATCAGGGTCTTTTTGCTCCGTCCCATGTTACAACAGGCGAGATTGCCTGGTGCTGAGTTGCATGCCATTGAGGGAGCACGCTGGTTTGATTAGCTTGATGCAAACACATTATACCACGTATCGTGTTTCAATGCTTGTAACATAAACGCTCCGTCCCATGTTACAGCCCATGAGGTTGCTTGGTGGTGAGCTGTATGACACTGGACTGGGAGCACGCTGGTTTGATTAGCTTGATGCAAACGCAGTATACCAAGTATTGTGTTTCAATGCTTATAACATAAAATCTATAGTGCAAAGGATAAATAAAGGAACTGTTCTTTCCCAACGTAAGTAAAATGACTAAAAAGTTTAACATGTTTATTAATTTTCCTGTAACGAATCTATTAGAATCTTGTGAAAAATGAAGTACTAAATATGATTGTCTTTTATTTGTATTTCCTAAAAGAGGCCAGGACACATCTAAGCAGGTATTTTCCCCTAAAGACTTGTGATAGCTCATATCAAGTCACCAATACAGCTGTATGTAGAGTCCACAATAATATGCATTTATATAATTAAGTAATTGATGAGCTGCAATGTATTTAACATATTCTAGTATTTTTCATTCTCATCAGGATAAGAATGATAAATTAACCTTAACCCCAAATGTTAATATGCTATTTCTAGGAGAAAGGCATATTAAAGTAATACTGAATTTTATAACAACAATAAAGGTGGTAAACTATAAAACTGTCATATTCCTATAAAGATATTTCATTTATGATACTATTATTAAAGAATATTCATATATATTTAAACCAAACCAATGACCTAAATCTATGTGGTAGCACTGCTATTTAATTTGTACCTGGTCTAAAAAGAATTTCCTCCTTATGTTGGTGTGGTTACTTGACTGTACCTACTTACGTTTCTAACAAGTTCTGTAGCCTTTTTTAATTTAATAATTTTTGTTATTAAATATCTCATCTCTCAGTCTACAGGAAATTCAAAAATAAATGGAGAAAATATTTTTGACCTTAGAGTAAGCAAAGATAAATACTCTATAAATAAATGTAATTGATAAATTGGACTTCATCAAAATTATCTTTTCTGCAAACACTACAAAGATAAATAGGCACACCCTTCAGTAAGAGAACATTGTAACAATGCATATTTATAATATGAAATTTTTGTCCAGAATATATAATAAACTTATAATTCATTAACAAGAAGATAACACAATTAAAACCCGATGAAAATATTTGAATATATACTTTACAAAAGAGATTTTAAAATGACCAATCAGAACATGGAAAGATACTCAATGTCATTATCTATCAGGGCAATGTAAATTTAAACCAAAGTGAAAAATCTCTACCCATGGATTAATATGGCTACAAATTAAAAGTATGGACAGAACAAAGTGTTGGAGAAAATTTGGAGAGTGAAGGGAAATCTCATATGCTACTGATAGAACAATGACACAGCGTTTTCCAGATATGACTCG
Source organism: Macaca thibetana thibetana (assembly GCF_024542745.1). NCBI lineage: Eukaryota > Metazoa > Chordata > Mammalia > Primates > Cercopithecidae > Macaca > Macaca thibetana. The sequence goes on from NC_065585.1 coordinate 139,357,229, forward strand.
GCAGTTTCTTACATAATTAAAGCTATCGTTGCCAAGCGACCCAGCAATCGTACTCCTATTTACCCAAGGTAAATAAAAAGGTATTTTTTACAAAAAGATTTGTAGACAAACATTTCTAGCAGCTTTATTCATGATAGTCCCGAACTGAAAACAGCTCAAATGTCCATCAACTAGTGCATAAATAAACAAATTGAGGTAAAGTCACTCAACAGAACGCGACTCACCAAAGAGAAAGGCAGGTGCCGGGGATCTGTCCATAGATATAAGCAGTAACATGGCTGACTCTCAGGATGACCATACTGAGATTTTAAAAAGCTACACATAAAATGCTACATATATTTGATTCCATGTGTATAAAATTCCAGGAAAGGGAAGTTAGCCTCCGATGAACATATGCAGATGTGTGGTTTCCTGGGCTCTGGTTGGGAAGACACCTCAGGGAAGGATGAAGGAAGCTATGGGGGAAGGGAGTTTGCATCCTGACTGTGGCAATGATGGCAGGGTTGTGCACATCCGTCAAAATTTATGGAACTGTACAATTAATGTCAGTTCATCGTATTTATGAAAGTTATACCTCAAGTAAGAGAATCGTAAGAAATATGGTCAACAGAATTAAAAAACGGTGTCAGAACTAGAAATTAATGAGGCGGGCAGAACAGTAAGAAACGACGCAAAGCTCGTGTAGGAACTTGCAAGCAATAAGATCAGATTTGACTTTTAGTAGGATGTCACATGTGAAATGTACGAAGTCAGAGAAGAACATCATTTGGTCTGTGTTTTTTAGATTGTCATCATTTTCAGGACATCTCTAGCAGTGGAAGGTGTTCCAGAAGGTAATGCGTAGGAAGTGAAGGATGGGTTTATTTATTTATTTATTTATTTATTTATTTATTTATTTGAGACAGACTCTTGCTCTGTTGCCCAGGCTGGAGTGCAGTGCCACAATCTCGACTCACTGCAACCTCTGCCTCCTGGGATCAAGCAATTCTCCTGCCTCAGCCTCCCCAGTAGCTGGGATTACAGGAGCCTGGTACCACACCGGCTAATTTTCATATTTTTAGTAGAGACAGGGTTTCACCATGTCGGCCAGGCTGGTCTCAAACTCCTGACCTCGTTGTCTGCCCACCTCGGCCTCCCAAAGTGCTGGGATTAAAGGCGTGAGCCACGTGTGGCCGAGGTTGTTGATACAGTACTGCTTATTTCATCTAGATGCAAAATTATAGTATAGACTTATAGGTTGGCATAGGATATCTGATAAACCAAGAAACAGTCAAAGAAGAAAGAATGTAGCAGAGGGATAGGTTACATATGTGTGATGCAGGCTACCTATTATACATATTTATAACAAGCCTACAAATGTAAATTTGGCTGCATAAATCACAGCACTGTATCTCAGAGAAGACGTGCAGGGTTGGTGCCTCATTACAGAGCAACAATTTGAAAACTGGTAAGTGCTAGGTATAAAATTCAGAGATTCAAGTGTTTTGACCTTCAGTGATGATTCAACTTTTCCTGTATAATGACTTGAGCTTCCTGGCTAATTAACTACATCCTCAGCCTACCTCTACTTTCCTGTTTCATCTCTTTACTTCCAGCGTCTGTGTGGTAGTCAGTCAGTTCCTAGAGAGATGTTTCTGGATACAAATTTACTCAGGATAATGCTGACTAGAACATAGCACAAGGAATAAAAAACAATGAATGTGTTTGAATAACAGTAAGGTCATCTCAATATTAAAACTAGTCGTTAGGCTATCTCACTTCTAAATTAAATCCTATAAAATAGATTACTTTGACCATAAGTGGCTTTTTTGTGTGTGGAGACTGAGGATGGCAAAGAGTCTTCGTCTCTTGTGTGAACTCCTTGAGGTTCCCCTGGACTGAGAGCTTCAGGTGGCATCCGTTATGGTGGAACGAGTTCCCCAAAGGTGCCTAATCTCTGTCATCGACTGGGAAAGGCACAGAATGGAAAAGTCACACCTCATTCCGACTCAGAAGATCGGGATTTAGGAGGACTGATGTGGCAACACTAAAAAAGGAGCTCTTTAATTGCAAGCAACAAGAAGACAATCAGAACACCGTCAAATCAGCAGAACCATACAGAGAAATACTGGAATATGTATCTACAATATAGGTGGACCCTCATCGTTCGTACCTTCACACACTTTTCTGGGATGAGAATCCAGAACTGTGATCTGATTTTCTACGTGATCCCTGGTTCCTGGATGTGTAAGAATGAGTGTCCTGAAGCCATCCTGGCCTTTGTCATTTGGGAACTGATGCCTGCACACACACGTCACTGAAGACCCCGGCGTGGCAACTTGAGAGCTATTAATTAAGCCCATAGTTCTTCCTACTTGGAAAAAGTGAGATTGCCTCTCCTACCTCCTGTCACACGGCATGGCCAATAGAATGGAGAAGAGGACGTGCAAAACACCCCAGGACCACGTGTTGAAAATAAATGAGCCCCACAACCCGTAGGGTCTAGGTCCTATGCAGCGACTTACGGAGGACCTTCCTGTTAAAGCAGAACCCCATCCTGGACCTCACGTGACTAAGAGAGCAATAAACACACATATTTTTTCTTAATTGTCTTAGATTTGGGGTTTCATTTGGAAAGCTCTTACCTTTCCTTGATCAACACAACAGGGGGAATCTACACTGCCTGACTCCTTGCAGCCTCCCCTTTTTTGTCCTTTTGGCAACAGAGTCTCACTCTGTCTCCCAGGCTGGAGTGCAATGATGCGATCTCGGCTCACTGCAACCTCTGCCTCCTGGGTTTAAGTGATTCTCCTGCCTCAGCTTCCTAAGTAGCTGGGATTACAGGTGATGGCCACCATGCCCGGCTAACTTTTGTATTTTTAGTAGAAATGGGATTTCACCATGTTGGCCAGGCTGGTCTCAAACTCCTGATCTCAAGTGATTCATCCACCTGGGCCCCCAAAGTGTTGGGATTACAGGCGTGAGCCACCGGGCCCGGGCTCCAGCCTCCCTAAGTGGTATAAATGTACAGGCACATGTCCCACCAGCTATACCAGTTGAGGCAAATCTGGAAATCATTGCATGACTGATATCCAGCCAGTATACTCTTCTGTCTCCCAAATGAATAAAAACAATTTACTAAAGTAAAGCTTTAGTTATGCAATGCTGCACGGCTCAAGAAATGTTTTCCGTTATCAGAAGTAATTTGCATGCCGAAATACTTGCATAAGTAACAGACACTACGGAGGTTAATAGAAGAAACTGGAAGTCCTTCATAAAATTCCAGCACTATCTATCATAGTACTTTGTATTTTAAGTCAGGTATAAGACCTGACTTAAAATACAAAGTACTATGATAGATATATTTAGTATTTTATCTTACTTAAATATAAGATAGTAAGCTTTGGCTCATATATAGTAAATAAATGAAATATTACATCATTTTATAGATAGTATTATTTACCCAATGATAATATTGAATATTGTAACTATATTTGACAACAATTTGCTACTTTACTTTTTTTTTTTTTTTTTTTTGCAATGAAAAGTTTGCATGAAAAATTCAATTGTATATTCAGGAAAACAGATATTTGTATTCTAGAAAATTTATATTAATATCAGTATTTTTATTAAAAGTATAATATAAGAAACACTTATAGGATATTATCTGGTGATAAATAGTGGAATCTGAATACAAAACAAAGACTGTGGAAACATACGAAAACTTTTTCTAAATAGTTTACAAACTCCATTATCGATAGAAACAACTGCAGAACTTACCATCTGTATAAAATTATGTGTGGACTAAAAATGAGAATAAAAATATAATATATATTGTTGTATATCTTTTTATGGTCAGATTTATTTTAATTCTCTCTTCAATATCAGTCACTATGCATCATCATCCACATTCAGACGACCGTAAGACTCAATCTCACTCTTTTCTGTTGATGCCTTAGGACATGGTTCTCTCTTTGAATGCACTTACCTAAACATATTTTATTTTATGCTGAAAGTGATATGTTTCTATTATTCACTTAATGTAAGTAGACAGAACAGCTTTAATTGCAAAAGTATACAGTTTTATCTACCAAAACTAAAAGCTTGAGAGACTAATATTGTCTATATTTGATAAGCCATGTGGATATGTCTTTCTACTTGTCTGTAAATCTGTTGGAGATTTGTTCTTATAAGACTCACTATTTGTCAAATGTCAACATGGGGAGATTTTAGACACATGTATTTGCAATATGTTTTGCAAAAAGAAAAATCTATCAGCTTTTGGAACCACTGGGAAATAAAGAATCACAGGCAAATACTGCAGGCTGCTAATGTGACAGAAGTGTTGTCTCAGATGATTCCATTTCCTCAAAAGATGTGAGAAAATCATAGTGATCCAGAAAACTGCCAGTGGAATTCCTATTATTGTCTGTGTGTGTTTTTCATACAAATTAGTGAAGAGTGGGTGGGTGAAAGTTGGTCTTCTGCAATAACTATTAATTTAGGGAAACACTGGCTGACAAACTCCTTTTACTTTGGTTATTTTGGGATCATGTCGAAAACTTTCTTTAAATTTCTTGAGTACAAAAATACACAAATAGCCAGCCTCCATGAAATAAATTGGAATCACAAAACATTAAAGTATACCTATGTTACCCATTTCAGGTGATGAAGAATATGACTTTCACCCCCAAATCAACTACCATAAATGGCTTGTTCACCCTGTGTTCCACAATGGAAGGTATATAAGGACTGCCCTCCAAAGGAGGGAGTTGAAGGAGAAATAATACACTAGCTCACCTTTATAAAACCATTTAACTTGTTTTACATGTTATTGTGAATTTGCTTCTTAAAACTACATATTTATTAAATATACTCAAGATAAGTCTGTAGTAAATGTGTTATTGAAGTGTTACGGACCAGTTACGAGGGTGCATTCCAATGAGATTTAATAACCCACACATTTTCTCTCTATATATCTTTTTTTTTTTTTTTTTTTTTTTTTGGAGACTGAGTTTCTCTCTTGTTGCCCAGGCTGGAGTGCAATGGCGCCATCTCAGCTCACTGCAAACTCCACCTCCCAGGTTCAAGCAATTCTTCTGCTTCAGTCTCCCAGGTAGCTGGGATTACAGGCACCCACCATCAGGCCTGGCACATTTTTTGTATTTTTAGTAGGGACGGGGTTTCACCATGTTGGCCAGGCTGGTCTCGAACTCCTGACCTCAGGGGATCCACCCACCTCAGTCTCCGAAAGTGCTGGGATTACAGGTGTGAGACACTGCGCCCGGCCTACCCACACATTTTCTAACTGTGACGTATAAGGTTTGCTTTTCCTGAGAAGATTGGAATATCTTGGGGCCATTACGATTGTTCCCTTGGTTAGTACAAACTACACATAATAAAGTTGCATTTAAGTTGTTTTTTCTTTTCCCTCCAGCACATTTTTTTCCTCCCCAAACTAAATACTTTCAGAAACTAATATTCTAGGTAGCCAGTTTTGATTGTATTAGTGGGTCAAACTCTTTAATATACATCAGGGAGAACTGCTTACTAGGATTTTGTTTATTTGTACAGTTAAAATGTGAATAAACAAAATTTATACAGTTAAAATGTGAAGCTGGGCGTGGTGGCTCTCGCCTGTAATCCCAGCACTGTGGGAGGCTGACACGGGTGGATCACCTGAGGTCAGGAGTTTGACACCAGCCTGACCAGCATGGAGAAACCCCGTCTCTACTAAAAATACCAAATTAGTCGAGTGTGGTGGTGCATGCCTGTAATCCCAGCTACTTAGGAGGCTGAGGCAGGAGAATTGCTTGAACCTGGGAGGAGGAGGTTGCAGTAAACCAAGATCATGTCACTGCACTCCGGCCTGGACAAGAGTGAAACTCCGTCTCGAAAAAACAAAAATAAATAAAAAATAAAAAAAGTGCATATACATTTGTTATAAAGAATATAGGTGCAAATTCTTCCTTGATACCTAACTTCTTTAGGAGAAATGCAGTTCCTTCCTCAGGGAAATCAGAGCTGTTTTTCTTATGTACATTCTTCCTAAAAGCTGTAGGATACAAGTTTTGAGCTGCTGTTGATTATTGTGTATTAATTTGATCATATATTATTTATATTTACCTAGAATTGCAAACATTACTTCATACTGCTTCCTCTGCAAATCAAAACAGTTTCGGTGATTAGAACTTGACCACAGGACTAACCATGCAAAAGTTGTGAAGATTGTTGGCAAATTTCTTAAGGTTTTATAACCTCAGCTTTTCAGTCTTTAAAATGGAAATAACAATAATGGCATACACTTGCTAAGGTTTTTGAGAAGGGAATAGGAAATAATAGATGTAACAGCTTATTTGTAACCACAAATATCTGTCTATAAAATTATTATGTGTAATTTACATGAATAAACTGGAGAATTTGACACCGAGGAATACTTTGAGCCGCACTGGCAAGGTTGGAGCATCTTACGTTTGCATATTGTAAACACAGCACAGTACCATCCTGTTGCATATTTTAAATAATGCCAACAGGAGATGCATTTGTAAAACAGCATACTGTTCAACAAAGTTTTTCAAGTAGCTCTACTATAAACCACCATCTTCTAAGAGAAGTTGATTATTTATGTCAAGGTCAGGAAATGGCAATTGTTTCAAAGCAAAAATAAAATAAAAACTACAGGGAATGAACACCTACGAAATCCAAAGGGGGAAAAGTATCATCTTCTGAGTCACATAATTACAATGACTCTCTCAGGCAGAAAAAAGTCAGGAACTTTTTCAGTAAGTGCTGAAGGACTTTTGAGAATGTTTGCTGGTTGGAGTTTCCACTGAGGGTTGGTGCGTTTCCTCACCTGTAGGACTGGCTCAGGTCTTTCTCCTGCCCTCTAACCTCCCTTGTTTAGAGTATACGCATCAGCGTGATGCAGCCTGCAACCCACAAAAGTTCTCAGTTCTCTTTTGCTTTACTCCCTGCATAAATATGTCCCTATAATGTGGCATTCTGAAATTATATTCCTCTAAATCATTTTAACATTATGTGCGCATATAACCCGGGGCTTGGAAACAAGTTCAGTTGTCTGTATCCATTGACTTGCCCACTCAAACCAAACTATTTTGATAAACTGGAACTCAAGTATTCTGTCTCAGTGACCTGGTATTGAAATGTCCTGAAAACATCAGATTTTCAGCAAAACTGAGTACATATTCTTGGCGAATCCCGCTCTTGTGTGAGTGAGCCCTCTGACCATCTAGTTCAGACTGGGATGCAGAAGAGATGGCATTTTCAACCAAGTTTTACCAGGGAATTTAAGAAAACAAAAATGAATGCTGTGCAGTACACACTGTATTGTGTGGGTGATTAAAAATTACCCCAGCCCCTCTGTGGGTAATTAAAAATCATCCTTTTAACCCCAAAGTCTAAATGTGAAACCCATAGCCCACACGGTAAGAAACAAGGTAGAATGGTTCACACACAGCAGGCATAAAGCACAAGGAAATGTAAGACGTTTCCATTATAAATTCAGTTGGAAAGTTACGGGAGCAACTTCCGTTCCCCACTCACCTCCAGCCTGAGGTGTCACAGACAGCCCCAATGGTGGCATTGGCACCGTGTCTGCCTGTTCCAGAGGCAGAAATGCCCACTGTACCCCTTTTCTCGGAATCACTTTTCCAACCCAGGTCCTAACAGTTATGCCAAAAAGGGAGACACCTCCGGGCAAAAGTGCAATGAGACATCCGAAGACACGGAATTCCCTTGCATTAAGAGGTGTGGTGGCTGTGGATTTTATTCAGAACACTTGAGCTTCTGCTAGGATGAAGCCCTCTTCCCGTCTCTGAGCTTTGAGGTCCACGTGTTTCTCCTCCAGCCCATTCCAGTCCAATGTCCTAGCGGGACGGGAGGCTGTCTTTGCCTGAGTCCAGAAAGTTCTGTATTTTCTCGGCTTCCCTTTGGACGCCTAATTGAAATACAGAGTTGCTAAGAAGGGATAGAGTGAAAATCCTGGGCAACTCAAAGGTAAGAAAAGGAAAACCTGCCGAATGCCTAATAAACACCATCATTCCTCCTGCCTCTCCAGTTAGGCTCACGCCCTGCAGCACTGTTTGAAAAATGGGTAATTGCCTAACCTGGAACTTTGTTTAATCACCCAACCTACTCAGAGTAAGATCCTATTTTTTCTTATAATAAACACATAACTTGTAGTGAACTGAAAAATCCCTTTCAAGGACTTTTTTTTTTTTTAAAGAAAATGGATAATATTACATGTGTACTGAAAATTTTAATATGCAATTTCCTATATGGGCATACATATTTTTAAACACTGTCAATAGCTGGCATCTAAATAGTGCAATTTCCCATAGAGTTATTGTTTGTATTACCTGAAGTTTGGAATTAAAATGTGCCATACATCAATGACTATCACCCTTTTGTGTGATTCACAGCAGAGTGTTTTTGTAAAAAAGGGTACTGATTCAAACGCGACAATTTTTTTTTCTTTTTTTTTTTTTAGATAAAGTATCTGTTGCCCAGGCTGGAGTGCAGTGGCCCGATCTCAGCTCACTGCAACCTCTGCCTCCCAGGTTCAAGCAATTTTCCTGTCTCAGCTCCCCCAAAATTCTTATTTTACCAAATAAAAGAACACACACGTGCCCACTAGGGACAGTCAAATCATTCATTCATTCATTCATTCAACAAACTTTTTTTAGTAACTACTATTTTTTCTTTGCTGGGAATACAGCAATGGAGAGAAAAATGAAATATCTGTAGATTATAGAGCCAACATCCACGTAAAATATAGTCACACGCCCAGAGAAGTAAGGATAGACACCGTTCAACAATTGACTTCATTGTGCTTTATATTTAAAAAACGCTAAAGCAGTCCTATTATTGCCAATTCCCTTTAGACTTCTGACAGTGTTTCAGAGATAAGCTACAGTCCATGGGCCGATATTAGCGAACACTGAGACGCTTGTAAGGACAGATAACCTGTGGACTATTCTAATTAGTGTGTTTTGAAATGTATATATGTAATTGTGCTTTTGGTTACTATATATTTTTACCATGCCTCCTTCACAAATTTCATGTTTTATTTACAATTTTCAGGGTTATGATGTTTTTGAGGTTGACATCAGTTCTTTATCTCCGCATTCAAAGTGGGCCCTATTCAATACGAATTATCTGGACATATGCTTCAGAGATGTGAAGCCTCAGGCGAGAGGACGAAGTCATTGAGTATTTGTCAGGTGCGTGGTTTCCAAGTGGAAAATAGCAACCGGTCCACAAAATGCGTTAGACGTTGGCAGATGGCATTGAAATCTTTTCTACTAAAACTTTTCAGTATGTATGCTTTTCAGATAAAATGCAATGTTAAGATATAACCAACATTTGATTTTCATTGTTTTTGTCTTGTAGGTTTGAAATCACAGAGCTGAAACAGATACCTAAAAATTGTAGTATATCTTCAATTTTATTTACTTTGAATTCACTTCATTAATCCCCAAAGACCAAATATTCCATAAGTTCCTAAACATTGTTTTTTTTTGTTTTGTTTGTTTGAGACGGAGTCTGGCTGTGTCTCCCAGGCCGGAGTGCAGTGGCACCATCTCGGCTCACCACAACCTCCGCTTCCTAGGTTCTAGCGATTCTCCTGCCTCAGCCTACTGAGTAGCTGAGATTACAGATGCACGCAACCATGCCCGGCTAATTTTTGTATTTTTAGTAGAGATGGGGTTTCACCATGTTGGCCAGGCTGGTCTCAAACTCCTGACCTCAGGTGATCCACCCATGTCGGCCTCTCAAAGTGCTGGGATTACAGACATGAGCCACCACCCCGGCCAACATTGGGCATTTATAAACCAGGCCTGGGCACCTGCCTGAGCATTCTGTGGAAGAAAATTGTCTCTTGAGTTGTACTTCAGCCTGGTTCTGCCCTTTGATGTTTGCCCAGGAGAGATTTCAAGGAAAAACAAGGACAACTTCATCTCTAGTCATGTTACTTTGAGCCTTCATTTTTTTTAAAGTTGAGTCTACTTCTACTTACGTTAGTGGTTAATTTCAGTGTTTTCTTCAGCAACAGCGATTCCCCCATAACCCGCCTGCAGGTTTTGTATATAAACACTGGCTGGGCCGGGCGTGATGGCTCACGCCTGTAATCCCAGCACTTTGGGAGGCCGAGGCGGGTGGATCACGAGGTCAGAAGATCGAGATCATCCTGGCTAACACAGTGAAACCCCGTCTCTACTAAAAATACAAAAAAAAAAAAAAAATTAGCCAGGTGTGGTGGCAGGCGCCTGTAGTCCCAGCTACTTGGGAGGCTAAGGCAGGAGAATGGAGTGAACCCAGGAGGCAGAGGTTGCAGGGAGCCGAGATCGCCCCACTGCACTCCAGCCTGGGTGACAGAGCAAGACTCTGTCTCAAAAAGAAAAAACAAAACAAAACACTGGCTGCACTGTGTTAATCCACCATGTCTGTAAATTCTTCAGCTTTGAAATTATTTAGAAGTTGGATTAGCAATCATAATAACTAGATTAAAAAATTCATATACTATATATCAGCAAAATTTATTCTCTGCTTAAAAACAGCAATACTAGTATCACCTATGGACTTAAATAATTATCTTTTTTCCTTTGTCACCTGTCTTTTGATTCACTGTCTCCTGTTTCTGGTATAAATCGCAACCTGGAACCACACACCGTGGTTTTGTTCACCTTCAGACATGATAAGTTTCTGTATTCACTCTTATTTACAGGAGTTGTTTTTGGACTCAGGTAACTATTTCACAGAACAAAATGCAGTTCTTATCTTGGTTCCTTCGTGGAGTATCTCTGCAGCCTTAGGCATCTTATTTCATTATTTCATTCCACTGGGTCTCAGATGCATCATGCATTAAGTTTGTAAGGGTGGACAATGAGATCTTTAAATTCTCAAAACCTGTGGTTTTATGATAGCAGTTCTGAAAGACAGTTAGGTGCTAAAAATAATTTTATCTAAAATAGCAGCAATGGCATGGAACACGGAAGTTGGCTCTCCGGCTCTTCAGTTTTCTCAAAAGGCTATCAGTGGAGTGTGTGGGACTTTGACAAACGTTCTCCACTCTGGGGATAGCAGGTCAGTGGCATCCTGCCCTGCTGCTAAACCATCCTCTCATAGTATGCTCCTCAATGTACAGTCTGTCCAACTCTGGGATTCTCCTTGCCTTCCAAATATTTGAGTTACAGGTTAAAGAAATATGCATGTGTTACTACCATCAGTGAATATAGGAATCATCATCTCACCTTACACTTCTGTAAAAGTCATGTTTCCTTTGCCCACGCCCACCTTACATGGTACTTCTCTGTTTCCTCCGTGTTCAGAAGTCTCCCAAACCCACGGACACATTAATCTTGTTTTTCCTTCAGAATCTTGCACTTGCATATCCTGGTAGCATTTATTAAATATGGGTCCGTTCCCCCAAAATGGAGAGACATCACAAAAAGAGATACTAGGCCAGAGTGCCACCTATTTGCCCAACACTTTATCTCATGCCATCTAGTCGCTGTTTACAAGATATCTCCACTGGGAAGCGTGAAATGGTCACGGTGAAAGTAGATGCATTTTCACCTCATACTATTCACTCCTGTGCGGCTTCTCAGTCTCAGTGTGAGAAATCTTCACTTCAATGCCTATAGTGGTCATATTGCTACACATTTTTAAGTCCTTTCTTTTGTAACTTCAAAAACAGACCCTTGAAGAAATGATTCAGCATGATGCACATAGCAGATGGGTTAAAAGTCAGGGATCAGAGGACACGCCACCCTGGGTAAAGAGCTGTCTTTTCCACAAGGCAGCTGTGTGATTTTACAACTTAATGTCCTCATCTGAAAATGGAGATAACAAGAATATCCCCTCCATAGAATGTTGTGGAAACCTAATAAGTTAACACGTAAAAGTATTTAAAACACTACTTAATACATACCATGTGCTAGGTGAGTGTTACCTATCGTTTTTGCTATTGATGTTTCTTCTCCTTCTCCTTCTCCTTCTTTTTTTTTCAGATGGGGTTTTGCTCCTGCTGCCCAGGCTTGGGTGAAATGGTGCGATCTCAGCTCACCCCAACCTCCGCCTCCCGGGTCCAAGCAATTCTCCTGCCTCAGCCTCCAGAATAGCTGGGATTACAGGCATGCACCACCATGCCCGACTAATTTCATATTTTTATTAGAGACAGGGTTTCTCCATGTTGGTCAGGCTGGTCTTGAACTCCTACCTCAGGTCATCCAACCACCTTGGCCTCCCAAAGTGCTGGAATTACATGCGTGAGCCACTGTGCCCGGTGATGTTTCTTAATATTAGCATTTTCCCCCCAGAAAATTGAGCCTGTTCTTGAATACCTTTCACTAGCATTTCTACACCTCATCTTATCTTGGCTGGCTGGACTTCCTTCACGTCATACCAGATGCTACCACAAGAATTTCTTAGTCGTTTTAACCTTACAAACTTCCGTGAACTCAACCATTTTGAAATTACTATAAAGTACTTAAGAATAATAAGAACTTTTTAAAGTTTACATTTCTTAATATTCTTTCAGTAATATTGTTCCTAATAGTTTTGATTTACCCAAATAAGAATCATATCATTCTGGCCAGGCACGGTGACTCAGGCCTGTAATCCCAGCCGTTTGGGAGGCCGAGGCGGGCACATCACCTGAGGTGCGGAGTTAGAGACCAGCCTGGCCAACATGGTGAAACCCTGTCTCTACTAAAAATACAAAAATTAGCTGGGCGTGGTGGCACTTGCCTGTAAATCCAGCTACTTGGGAGGCTGAGGCATGAGAATCGCTTGAGCCCGGGAGGCAGAGGTTGCAGTGAGCTGCAATGGAGCCACTGCACTCTAGCCTGGGTGACAGAGTGAGACTCTGACTCAAAATAAAATAAAATAAAAATCCCATCTTTGTACTAGTTTAGCAACATTGGGCAAGATACTACTGTAAATATCAGTTTTCTTGTCAGCTTAAGGGGATACTCACAACTATTTATCACTGGTTTCCTTAAAAATTAAATGACCTAATGCATGCACTTAGCACAGTGCATGTCACATAAAAAGTACTGAAAAAATATTAGCAATTTTCCCCCAAAGTATAACACATAGTCATATCCTGGAATGATTTCAAGGTTTTAATAATATTTTTGGAAATCATAATTATACTCCTTACCTGCTTAAAGAAAATAGAAGTTAATCTAGCAGAACATCAAACTCTTAAGTTTGATGAGTTATAATATTAAAGTTGGAAGGAATCTCAGAAAAATTCTAAAATAACTTTTGGTGATATATGAGGAAAGTGAAGGTTTTCATTTCAGGAGAAGATGTAAGATAAATGTCATTGGAGTCAGTATGCTGTTATTCATATCATGCTGTAAGCACCATAGAATTATTTTGTGAAATAAAAAAGAAACTCAAATTTATTAATTGCCTTTCTATGTGAAGCATTATCTCTTGAACTATGCCAGTTTGTTTTATTCTTATTACAGTCTATAAGCTGAAGGCCACCTCTCATCCTGCGTGTTCGACAAATGAAGTTAAATCTACTCATTTTATAGATTTCCTCTCCCTCTCTCTCTCTCGCTCCCTCTGTGTATATATGTTTATATATACACATTTGTATATACAATATACATTTTATACAGATGTACAAATATATATATGTATATTCGTGTGTTTGTTTGTTTTGTAGAGATGGGGTCTCAATATGTTGCCCAGGCTGGTCTAAATCTACTAGCCTTAAGTGATCTTCCCACCTCAGTATCCCAAAGTATTAGGATTATAAGCATGAGCCACCAGCCAGATTTTATAGCTATGAAAGCAGAATCTTATATATTTATACATCACAAATAAAATGCAAACTTTATTTCCCTACAGATACACTAATATGGTTAACATTGGAAAACAATGAGATGAATGAGTAGGAAGATGTACAGTGGTTGGTACTCACATACATGATTCACTGGAATGAAAAATGATACAGCTGGCCGGGCGCGGTGGCTCAAGCCTGTAATCCCAGCACTTTGGGAGGCCGAGGCGGGCGGATCACAAGGTCAGGAGATCGAGACCACAGTGAAACCCCGTCTCTACTAAAAATACAAAAAATTAGCTGGGCGAGGTGGCAGGAGCCTGTAGTCCCAGCTACTCAGGAGGCTGAGGCAGGAGAATGGCGGGAACCCGGGAGGCGGAGCTTGCAGTGAGCCGAGATGGCGCCACTGCACTCCAGCCTGGGCAACAGCGTGAGACTCCGTCTCAAAAAAAAAAAAAAGAAAAATGATACAGCTACTTTGAAAAATGTTTTATCAGTTTCTTAAAAACATTATTTACTATGCAATCCAGTAATCACACTCCTTGGTATTTACCAGGATTAATAAGACATATTACCACCAAAAAACAAAACCAAACCAAACCCTAAACCAAAAACTTGTCTCTGATGGTTTACAGTATCTTTATTTCAGTGGCCAAAACCACTTGTATCAATCCAAACATCCATCAAATTTTGAATAAATACAGCAGGATGCATCCACATAGTGGAATACTACTCAGGAATAAAAAAGGAATAAGCTACAAGGTCATTCGACAACACAGATGAATTCAAACCTAGTACACCATGAGTGCATTACTTTCCTGTGCCTGCCTTAACACATTGCTGCAAACTTGGTGGCTTAACAAATGCAATTATCATCTTGTAGTTGTAGAGGCTGGATGTCCCAAATCAGTTTTTCGTGTCTTGCTGAAAATGTCATTGAGGCTGTGCTTCTTCTGGAGGCTCCAGGGGAAAATCCTTTTTTTTTTTCTGGCTTTTAGGGTTTCTATGCTCGCTTGGAGTCCTTGGCCTGCAGCCCTTTCTCCATCTTCAAAGCACATCATCCCAATCTCTGCTTGAGTCTTACAAAGCCTTCTCCTCTCAAGTGAAATCTCCTTCTGCCGTCTCTTATAGGCACATGTGTGATGACATTTAGGGTCGACCTGGATAAGCCAAGGTACTTCCCCATCTCAACATTCTTAACTTAGTCACACCCACAGAGTTACTTTTGTCATACAAGATAACATTCAAAGGTTCATGTTATTAGGATCTGGATATCTCTGTGGGCCGTTATTCAGCCTACCTCAGTAAGCAAAAAAGCCAGACACAAATTTTTACATTCTATAAGGTTGGATTTATATGACCTGGAAAAGGCAAAATTATAGTGACAGAAATCAGATCAGTGATGGCTAAGAACTGAAGCTGCATACATGGGATTGGTGATAAACAGGTATGAGGAAAGTTTTGGGGTGATGAACCTATCTATCTTGATTGTAGCTACGGTTGTGTAAATCTACACATCTATCAGAACTCTTAGAACTCTTGGCATTATCCACTGAAAACTTGTAAATTTTTGTACATCAATTATACCTCAATAAATGCTGTTTCAGACAGGAAGAATAGGCACAATCTACTATGAAGTTTTAACACACATGCAGAGGGGAATGAAGGGTGGGACTTTCAGAATGGTGGTATGAGATGCTCCATAGACTGTTTTCCTGGCAAAACAACCATCTTCTGGGTACAATTTGAAAACAAAAACAAGAAAAACAACCATTTATAGTCTTCACAAATTTTCCTAAGGACGTGCAGAAGATGGAAAAACATTTACCAAAGAAAATCTACCAAATCTTGGCAAGAATAGCAAGAGTCTGTGGCATTTAAGCTACAACCCACTATCACTGCCACCCCCAGCTCAGGGTGACAGACGCTTTATTCTAGGTGAGGCCCACTGAAGACAGCATGCCACTGGCGTCCGTGTTGCATGCAACAACATGCATTGCAAAAGTTCTATTCTAGGTGAGAGTCAGCAAGAGTCCTGAGACAAAATTTCCCTACCTACCACAGAGTTGTGGAGCAGAAGCTCTACTCCAGGTGTGACAGACTGAGAATAGTGACCCCTGACTGCTCAGCTCTTTTTTAGGGCAGAGATTTCTACCTGGGGGAAGCAGCTGAGAAGGCCAAGGACTACCTTCCCCTCCTGCCTTCCCCTCCCCTCTATGAGTAGGATTCTATGAATCCTACTCATAGAACCCAGGTGACACTCTGGGAGAACGGGGCTGCTGCCCCTGCCTCCAGCTCTGGTACAATGACACAGAGTTTCTGCCCAGGGGAAGAAGTGATCTTAAGAACAAATTGATCCACAACGTCACCTAACGGGCCAGTCTTTATTTGAAGCAAAGCGTAAGGAAGTTCACACCCAACGGTGTTATCACAAACAGTAGAAATCATGAGGCTGAACAATTAAGAGCCCGATAGTTCCACAGTACTACTAACAACAAGCAAAATGATGACCAACGAAAGTTTAACCAAGAAAACCAGGAGAAGAGACAACTAATGACAACCTTCCTTGGTTAGGTTAAATTTCAAAGACACAACTCTCTACTTCTGCAAAACGGTCCAAAATTAATTGGACAGGACTTTAGAGCATTTTATGTCCAGGGTATTATTAAAGAAAAAACAACAACAAATATAAAAACAAAGCAAAAAAAATAGAGCAATCAGGTAGCAATACTAGAGTAATCCCTGGTGATCAGAGAGACTACAGGTGCCCAAGGCTGTGACCTACTAGGAAGGTACAATGGCTGCAAAATGTGGGGGAAGTAGACTCAGTAAACTAGTGCAGTTAACTCATTGAACACATGAACAAGAAAGTAACAAAAAGAACATTGAAAAACCGGGGACATGTTTATCCACAATACTTAAATATATTAACTAAAATGCCTAGTTTTAAACAGTTGAATAATAAAATTAAACAGGAAAATGTGACTTATAAACAGAATATAAAGTTGGCAATAGATACTGCCTTAGAGAGGGTTCAGATGTTGAACTTAGCAGAAAAAGACTTCAAAGCAGATGTTGCAAACATCTTTAAAGAACTACCGAGAATGATGTTTACAGAACTAAAGGAAGGTATAAGACCAATGTTGCATCAAATGGAATAGCAAGAAAGAGAAACAAATTTAAGAAAACAGCATACTCTCTGGAATTGAAATGTATAATAACAAAAATAAAAATATCATCAGAAGGGCTCAAAAGCATAATCAGGTATAAGAAATAATTAGTGACCTTGAAGATAGATTTACAGAAGACAAGCAGTCTGAAGAACAAAGAGAAAAACAGACAGACAATGATTGAAAAAGCCACAGAGAAATGTGTAACAACATTAGACACATCAACACAGGCATTAAGGACACACCAGAAGATGAAGGAGAAAGGAAAAGAAAGTGTATTCAAAGAAATAATGTCTGAAAACTTCACATTAATCTAGACTTCAAAAATCGCAAAGGATTTCAAGTATAATGAACAGAAAGAGATACAATCCTAGATCCATGATAATCAAAACATTAAAAGACATAGAGAAAATCTTAAAAACAGAGAGTAAATGAACTGCCATGCACGAGAAAATCCTAAAATTATTGACAACTGACTTCTAGCCAGAAATAATGGGAACCAGAAGGCATCACAATGACATATTAAAAGTGCTTAGAGGTTTAAAAAAAAGCTGTCAACCAAGAATCTTATATTCAGTAAAACTTCATTTTAGAAAATAACACAGAATAAATGCACTCCCAGATAATCAAAATTTGAAAAAATGCATTGGTAGCAAACCTGCCTTACCAGAAATACTAAAGGAAGTATTTTAGGCTAAAAGTAATACCAGAGACAGTAATTTGAATCCACATGGAAAAATAAAAAAATGAGAGTAAGAGTAGCTATACAAATAATTATAAATGATAGTATAATTTATATTTATTCTTTCTCTTTCTCTTAATTGATTGAAAAAGTAACTGTGTAAAACAGTATCTACATAATTATACTGCTGGCCCATAACACAGAAGAGTAATATATTTGACAATTGCAACAAACTATAAAAAGGGTGAGAGAAAAGTTGTTTAGAGGGAAATTGATGACACTAAATGGTTCCTCAAGTTTAAAGTAAGCAATGAAAAGAAAATGATAAATAAGAAAATCAGTATAACAAATTCTATAAATATATGCTTGCTCTCATTTCCTCTTTCAGCTCTTATAAACAGCATGAAATTACATGGAACAATGACTAGAAAATATCCACTTAGTTATAAAGAAGCCAGTAAAAGAGAAACTGAGAAACAAAATATGTTGTGACATATGAAAAAACAAAAATTGAAAAGCAGGTATGAATTCAACCATATTAATAATAACATAAAATGTGATAGATTAAACCACCCAATTGAAAGTTAGAATTTGTCTGAATTTAGAAAATGATTTCATTATACGTTATCTATAGGAGACATCCTTTAGATTCAAAGATACAACTAGGTTGAATGTAATACAAGGATAAAAAATGTCATTCAAACAGAGTGTAAGAGAGTTGGATTGGCTATAATAATATTAGACAGAATAGACATTAAGAAAAAATTGTTGCAAGGAGTATAAAGGGATGCTTTAAAATAATAAAAGATAAGTCCATCTAGAACACTTAATGATTTTAAAATACGTGTACCTAACAGTAGAGCATCAAAATATGTGAAGCAAAATCTGACAAATTTAAAGGGAGAAATGAGCACTGTAACAATAATAGTTGGAGAATTCAGTACCCTAATATCCAGATATGATAGAATGAATAAACACAAGACTACATGGGTGTAGATAGAGACTATGACAGCCACATATACCAACTTACCCTAATAGACATCTGCAGAACACAAAACCGTGGAACACATATCATTCTCAAGTATACATAGAACATTCTCCAAGGCAGAACATATATTAAGTCACAAAACAAGCCTCAATAAATTTAAAATCATAAATTGATTTTAATAATAAGTTAAACTTATGACAAATATTTCTTCTGACCACAATAGAATGAAATTAGAAATCAATAACAAAAGAAAACTGGGTAAATTTACAAGTATGTGGAAATTAAACAACACACATACAAAGAACTGATAAGTTGAAGAAGAAATCATGAAAAACTTAGAAAATATTTGAGATGAATCAAAAATTTAAAAAATGCACACATACACAACATACCAAAACGTACTTATAGGAAGTAAATAATGCAGTGCTTAGAGGTCAATTTACAGTGTTAATTTATAGTTTTAAAATATATCTAGAAATAAAATCTATGTTGGCAACAGACTAAATTCTGAGAGGAAATAAATGAACTTCAACTGTATTCTCATTTTACACAAAGTGATATGTTATTATTTGAAGGTAGACTATGATAGGGAAAGAAAACAAAATTATTTGGGACACATAGAAAAATCAGCATACTAATAATTATGTTTAATATAAATAATCTATTTATATTATAATAATTGCATTAAGAACAAATGGTGTAGACTAAGTAAAGGCTGAGATTATCAGAAAGATAAAGCCAGATTGTATATGTTGTCTACAAGAAATACAGTTGAAATATACACAGTTATGATAAAAGTAAAAGGATGAGACAAGTTATATTATGCAAATAGAAATCATAAGAAAGCTGGGATGACTCTATTCATATAAAGACAAATTAAACTGCAAAACAAAAGATAGTAAGAATGACAAAGACTTTTTAAATGAAATAGATCATAATTCCTCAAGAAAAATTTAAAACCTTTAGTGAATATGCACCTGCAAAAAAGTTTCAAAATATGCAAGGTATAAACTAACAGTACAGTACTGTAAGGAGAAATAAATAAAAATCCACAATTGTATTTAGAGTTTTCTATATCCATCTTTCAGTGATCAATTGAATCAACTGCATAAATCAGTAAGGTACACCTGGTTGCTTTATGCTCTTTGTAAATTATTTTTATAGAAATTAAGTTTTTCTGGTATTTATTTGGAAACTTGCATGATGGTATCTTTTTTAAGAAAGGACTTTTGTTCATTGTTGCTAGGCACCTGTAGACACTCATGAGTCTAAAATTACATCATTTTCTAAAGTCTCAGTTTGGAGTTCTAGAAGTCACAGTGGTGACATACACACTTGCAGGCCCATAGTTCACAAAGATCCACCCTTTAAGGTCTTTGTAAGAAGGTAAATCTTTCAGGTCTCAGCTGAAAGTAGAATGTGTGGATCAGTGCATTAGTCCATTTTTATGCTGCTAATAAAGACAAACCTGAGACTGGGTAATATATAAAGAAAAAGAGGTTTAATGAACTCACAGTTCCACCTGGCTGGGGAGGCCTCACAATCATGGCTGAAGGCAAAGGAGAAGGAAAGGCACATCTTACACGGTGGCAGGCAAGAGCACTTGTGTAGGGGAATTTCCACTGATAAAATCATCAGATCTCATGAGGCTTATTCACTACCATGAGAACACAAAGACCCACCCCTATGATTCAATTACTTCCCACTGGGTCCCTCCTACAACATGTGGGAATTATGGGAGCTCCAATTCAGGATGAGATTTGGGTGGGGACACAGCCAAACCATATCAGTCAGAATCCTTATTTGGACAAATTTTAAGCTTTGACTCCTGTTTCCACCTTTGAAGCCTACTGTATCTGCAGTGGGAGCCCAGAGTAGTTTTTGCAGAATCAGCAAATGCCCTAGGTTTGCACTGGAGTTTACCTTTTTGAGATCTTCCTTATCTGGTATTTTGAATGAGTTATTTCTCAGTACCTTGCTATTACTTTGATGCTTGTGGGAGATACTATAATTATTATGTGCATATAGATTATTTTAGGTGTTTGAAGATATCAGAGTCTTAGGTATATGATTAACTTAAAATGCTTAATTGTTTAAAATTTTAAGAACTATTTTGTTTTTTAAAAAATGAGTACTCATTCTTAATTACATTAGCAAAAATGACTTTTATTAAAATGTCTATGATGCGCAGAGAACACTTAAAATGTTAAGAGAATTAGATTCAACTTCTTTCCAAAATACCAAAATGTTAGAAGCATCTGAGAGGACAGGCTGATTTGGATTCAGTATTAAAATTAATTCATTCTGGCTTTGTTTCTTTTTATTTGTACAAGTGTAAGGGGTAAAAGTCTAAGGGATAAAAGTGCATGAATTATACAGTGGTGAAGTTTAGGCTTTTAGTGCATTCATCACCACATAGTGTACATTGTACCCCTTAAGTAAATTAAAATCTTTTTATATATCTTCTGCAATGTGTTTCCACAAGTACTGTAATTCATTAGAGAAGCAAATTTATTGTTCAGTTTTCTCCGAGACTCCAATAATTAGTTTCGAAGAAATTAGCTTTAGCAAACATCACAAAGTATTGAATAAGTTCTAGAATTTCTGTGTAAAAACAACAAAGATGACCCCCAGGAATGTTACTAAGTTCATTGAGTATATACTTATTTTAAAACCACACCAAGATAGTGCATTGTCCTCAGAGACATACTAACTTTTCTTTTTCCTGAAACTCTTTAATTCATTCTAATCTCCCTATGATTTTTATCTTGATCAACAAGGCAGATGCACATGTATTCCAAGGACTGATTGGGGCTTTTGCCAAATGTAATTGAATAAGACTTTAATCCTGATATACAGTGAATTGTTACCTAGCTATTTTTACACAAAAGTATGTTTATACTCTTTATCTCCACTTAAATTCAAAAATCAGTCTTTTAACCAGAATTCCTCTTCCTTGCCAAAAGTAATATTATTTTTAAGATTTTTTCTATTCATATTTTACTTTACATTTTATCTACAAAATTCTATAAAATATGATGTATTATAAAGAACACGGATCAACTCAAACACTGCATATATCACATCTAACTGTGAAATACCCTATGCAAAATATGCTCTTATAATAATATTTCTTACTTACAATATTCTTTCAGAATTGCTTTTTGGCACAATCAACCTGTTTTTCTGAGAATCTTTAACAAGACAAAAATGTACTACATGTACAGAATAAAGCTCTAAAATTAGCATTATTTGCAGGTGGTCCATTATGAAATTACTTTTTTTCTGACAGTGAAGACATTTTAAAGATAAAGAAATACAAATATCCCCATCTACACTATAATTGTATTATTCAATGGAAATGCTTTTTTGAAAAATTGTTGCTATGTAATGTAACAACATAATTAGCACCTTACTCTGAATAACCTTCTAATCAGTAAGCACCACATGCCTTGAAGTTTCCTGCCCTATGAAACTTCAGTTAATGGTACTTTCACTGTGCAATTGTAAGCTTATAGTTTTCAAGTGAAAAATGATTTGTTTGTTTAAAGCATAATTTTTGTTTTGATGCGTGCCCTCTGCCCACCTTTTTACATGTGCTCCCCACAAAAATAAACAGGTGCAAAGCCCAAAATGTCAGTCCTGGGGGAAAAAATCCAGAAAGATGAAATAATAATAATATAATAAGCACAGAAACTTCTCTGTGTTCTTAGATGTGCTTTGAAAACTTCATCACATAATAAAGTCCATAATACTACAGAAAGATAAGGAGGCTCTTAGGAACACAATGGAATGAAATCTTGTCTACTCAGCGGCATCCTCTGAAATGCAACCCTGTTTTGCAGGAGATGGAGACTCAGAGGAGCTGCACAGCTTTCCCACAACCACACAGGTCCAGGACCCAGAACCTGGCTTTGTTTCATTGTTCTTTGTTCTCCGCAGGGCCTCCAATGGGGCCTGCCTCATGAAGTCAGAACAGCTCATTCATGAGGCTTCACAAACCTGACATCCTCACAGTTCAGCAAAAGTTAGGCATACCCGACTCTTAATTTACAATGTAATGTTTAATTTAAAATGCAATGTTTATATTACATTAAAATGTAATGTTTAATTGATTTAAAATGTATTAATTTAAAATGTAATGTTTATATTACAGTTGCTTATGACTTCTATAGTATAAAAAAGAATGAAGTCATAACAAAAAGAGAGAGAGAGAGAGGCAGAGAGGTAGTTTAAATTGTTTTTCTGAAGCTTCTCTTCATTTATAAGATACTCACCCTTTAAATGAAAAGGGTGAAGTTAGGAGAGAAATAACTCATAATATTTTGCCTTTAAGACACTTGGCCAGGCGCGGTAGATGGTTCATGCCTGTAGTCCTAGCACTGTGGGAGGCTGAGATGGGAGGATCAACTGAAGTCAAGACTTTGAGACCAGCCTGACGAACATGGTGAAACCCTGTCTCTCCTAAAATACAAAATTATCTGGGTGTGGTGGCAGGCACCAGTAATCTCAGCTACTCAGCAGGCTGAGGCAGGAGAATCGCTTGAACCTCAGAGATGGAGGTTGCAGTGAGCCAAGATCATGCCATTGTACTACAGCCTGGGCAACAGAGTAAGATTCTGTCTCAAAAATAAAATAAAATAAAATAAATAAACTAAACTAAACTAAAATAACTCTTATTCCCTGGCTACACTGCTTTATCCCTAATTTATTATTATATTATTTTACTCAATTTGCCAGAGAGCTGTCTACTGTAGAAAACATGATGGCTGAAAATAATCTCACTTTAAGAAACTGAGTGACAGGTCACATAGATGAGTTTATAGGACTTTAGACACAGAGGGGACAGCTTTCCTAACATTATCTCAGATTCCAGAGCACTTTATTGTATTTGGTTGGTGCAAAAGTAATTGCAGTTTTGCGATGAAAGTAATGGCATAAACCACAATCACTTTTGCACCAAACTCATAAATGTCGGCAAGCCACTCACAGTTGCTACTACATTGTCAAGGCTCTTTGTTGTTTGTTTCATTTATATTATCCCCAAATAAATAAACTGTGTGGAGGTAGTTGGGACCTCATCTCAGAATTCTAGAAATGTCTCAAAGCTCCAAAGTCTGTTTAACATTTGTAGTCACACACACCCATGTAGTGCCAAGGGGAACCCAGGTGACAGTCAGTCAGGAAGAAGGAGGCAGAGCTGGGACAGGGGATCCTACTTTGGGGGCCCCAGCCTTGGGGTCCAATTTCCTCACCTGCTTTTTTACCTTTTCCTGCTTCTCTGAGAGAGTGGCCTTCCACTGTTCAAAAAACAGACCCAATTAATAATCTGTATTTTTAGGCATCTTGCTTTTTTCCCTTGGATTGTTTACCATATCCCTTCAGCCAATGCAAACCTTGGGTTCAGTTCGACTGTTCTCATTCTAGTTCAGACTGAGTTATTCTGTGTACAAAACACGCCTCACAGAAAACCTGTCACAGGGTCGGTACGGCAGAAATGAAGGCCAGTGAGTCCCGGTGCCTGCTCTCAACAAGAGTGGAAACCCCTATTTATTGACTACCCATGGTTGAACGTATAAATTTTAGGTATACTATAAATAGTTTATTGATAAACCTTAAAAACTAATTTACATGGAAAATATTATTGCCATTGACAGTCAAGGAAACAAAGGCTTAGACTCATGGACTGATTCCCTGGTAGCGAGTTCCTATGGATGGGGAGTAACTTCTTAATACATACTTGAATATGAGAAACTAAATTGCTGGAATGATGGATAGATTTCTGGTCACAGTATCATGAAGAGGTCAGAGAACCCCAACCTCTCAAAAAAACAAAGACAAATTGAGACAAAAACTGCAAGACCTTCAGGCAAGAGTCTGGCCCAGTCTAGCAGCCCCTCCCCCAGCGCCCATTAAGAATGGTTCCATGGTGACATGAAGAGCAAAATCAAAGGGTGACTCAGACAACATGTCTGGAAATGTAGGAAGCTAGGTCAGATATGCGGGAAACTCAATAGCCTACGTGGTGGTCCCGGTTGAGGCAATGGGGAAACAGCCAGAAATTTAACAGGAAACCCTGGGAAAGAGGGAGCAGCAGCAAGGCTAGATTCCTGGCCAGACAGAAGCCAGGTAATGTGCAGAGGCGACCAGCGAGAGAAGGCAAGGCAATGCCAATCTGAGAGCTCCCTGGAGTTTGAAGGTGTCTCCTAACCCCTATGCAGACAGGCTGACAGAAGGTGGAGCCTTGCAAACATGAAGTGTCTGAGAGAAATTTTACCAAATCATTGGCTAACCATTAAGCAATGCAGACAACAGGGACCCCCATAGGAAGCCAGGCTACAAAGAAATCTAAGAATAAAAAATACGAGCCAAGGCGTGTGTGTACACATGCCATACAGGATACATTTTCCACAGTTTAAGTACAGTCAAGTTACTAAAATGAAAAAGTTACATAAAATAAAAATACTCAGAAAAGAAAAAATACAACTTCAAATAACTGGTTCCCAACAACAGAAAACAAACGACACTAAGTGAAATAGGAAGGTGCGACCATACACAGTATTGCTAAGATGACATATTTCCACAAATTTTTCAACAGGTTCAGTGCAATTATTGTCAAAATCCCATAGACATTTTGGTAGGAATTTGCACAATCATCATAAAGTTAATATTTAAATGCAAAGCATCCATCATAAAGGGTTTTGCAAAACAATAACAAAGTCCCAGGTTCAAAGTTAGGGGTCTGGGAGACTTCAACTACTGGACTTCGAGACTTACTCTGAAGTTATAGTAATTAACTGAGTATATTAGTCTGTTTTCACACTGCTGTCAAGAAATACCTGAGACTGGGTAATTTGTAGAGGAAAGAGGTTTAATTGACTCACATCTCGGCATGGCTGAGAAGGCCTCAGGAAACTTACAATCATGGCAGAAGTCAAAGGGGAAGCAGGCACCTTCTTCACAAGGTGGCAGGAAGGAGAAGAATAAAGGAGGAACTTCCAAACACTTATAAAACCATCAGATCTCTTGAGACTCACTCACTGTCACAAGAACAGCACAGGGGAAATCACCTCCATGATCCAATCACCTCCCTCCCTCAACACATGGGGCTTTCAGGTGGAGATGAGATTTGGGTGGGGACACAGCCAAACCGTATCACTGGGTCTAGTATTTACACAAAGTTAGACATATAGACCAATGGAGTACATTTCACGGTCCAAGAATAAACCTGTATGGTTATGATCAGGTCATTTTTTTACAAACATAAAAAGACAATTCAATAGGAAAATAATAGTGTTTTAGCAAATGGTTCTAAGACAATTGCTTATACACACGGAAAAATTATTCCTAGATCATTACTTCAGACTATGCACAAAATTAAATTAAATGGATCACGGATCTAAATCTAAGGATTAAAATTTTGAACCTTCTCTAATACACCATAGGACAAAAGCATTGTGACTTTGAGGTAATATGATTAAGACATAACACCAAATAATCCATGAATGAAAAAAAAAATGGACTTCATTTAAATTAAATATGTTTGCTTTTCAGAAGATGCCCCTAAGGAAATGAAAAGACAAGCTAAATACTTGTTGACAGCACCAGGAAATCATATATATGTCTGATGATGTTTAAAAAACTTTCAACTCAATAAGTAAAAATAATAAAATTAAAAATAAAAAAGTTGTATAATAATTGTACAATAGATATACATTTTTGCTTATTACTTGATGCTGCCAGTCCATTTTGAATTTTGTTCAGCCCAGCAATATTTTTTTAGCACCTTGTTTCCATTAAAACATTGTATTGACTATATCCACCCCAGTATGTGCAATCAAAAATAAAGCTAATTGTATTGTGTATTTATAAATGCATGACCATTACAAATTTATATACAAATAATAGAAATCTGTGACATATAAAAATCTATCTGCATATTCACAAAACTATACAGATAATATATAAAAATATATCTGTATTTTATGTGTGTAAATGTATTTATACATACAAATAGTATGATAAATAAATGTATAGTAACTAACAAAACAACAATGATAAAACATATATATCCAGCTGAATATATATATATGCATATATACATAAAACTTACGCATAGTAAATCACATTTCCAGCTAAATATATATGTGCATGTATATGGGTATATAATAACAATAAATACGACAATAGTAAAACAATGTTTAAAACTCCAAAGTTAGACATCGAATGCTATACATCATGTTCATACTACCTCTGCATCCTTACTTGATCACCCAGCCACAGGTCAAAGCTATCTGGGCTTTGCTGTGTCACTAGAGGTGTTTGCTAGTTCACCGGCCTATTCCTAAGTGGGAGGTTGATTGGCTTTGCTTGGCTTTGAGCTTTACGGAAATTAAACCTCACTGTACATGTTCTGACTCCTTTTTTTTCATTTTGGCTTCCACTTCTAAGTTTGTATTACTGTGCTGCAAACTTGGATGGACTGCTGAGTATTGTATCCAAGCAATTGCATGAAAATGTTTTAAAAACTATTGTGACTTTTTTAGTTTTGGGGTAAGTAAACTTTCAATTTTAGAACAATTTTAGATTTGCCTAACATTGCAGAGGCAGCCCAGAGAATTTCTGTTCATCCCTTACTCTTGCCTCATTGCATCCTAGGTCTCTGTGGGGAACGGCTCACAACCACGGGTCCGACAATGGCAGTTCCTGTGAACTACACTTGTAACTTCATTTGCATTTCATGAGTTTCCCCCGTAATGTCCTTTTTCTCTTCCAGGATCCCATCCAGGGGACTTTATTACATTTGGTCTTTATTTCTCCTTAGCCTAGTCTGTTTCATGGTAGTTTTGCAAATGTTCCTTGTGTTTGATGACGTTAGCAGTTTTGAGGAGGTGGGTGGTATTGTGTAGAACGCCCCTCATTTGGGGTTTGTTTGATAGTTTTTCTCTTTATTAGACTGGGGTTTTGGGTTTTCAGGAGACTAAGGAGGTAAAGTGCCCTTCTCAACACGCCATGCCAAGGGGATGTGCTATCAGCATCCCGCGTCAGTGATGATGCAGCCTTGGTCGTCTGGCCCTGGTAGTGCTGTCCAGGGCAAGGCTGTGTTTTCCCACTGCTCACAGGGTGCTCTTTGGAAACAAGTCCCCAAGCACTCGCAGGGCCAGAGCAGGGAGTAAATCTCCACCTCCTGGAACAGGGAGCAGCTACATACATTATTTGGAATTCTTCCTATGGGGATCTTTTTCTCCTCTAGTTATTCATTTTGGTAATTACGTATTCATATCTCCATGGACTCATGCGAATGTGTTTTATGCTTTGATTCATAATCCAGATTATTCTGCTTTTGGCCACTGGGGGCTCTTCCAGTTGGGCTCTACAGCCTTTGACAAGCTCCCCTCTGTATTAACCTGTTCTTGCATTGCTATAAAGAACTACCTGAGACTGGGTAATTTATAAAGAAAAAGCTTTTCCTTAGCTCACAGCTTCACAGGCCATACAGAAAACATGATGCTGGCATCTGCTTAGCTTCTGGGAAGATCTTAGGAAACTTTAATTGTGGTGGAAGGTGAAGAAGAAGCAGGCACTTCACATGGCCAGAGCAGAAGCAAGAGACGGAGGGAGTAGGGAGATGCCACATACTTTGAAACAAGCAGATCTCAGGAGAACTCACTACTGCGAGGACAGCACCAAGTGGGGGATGGTGATAAGCCACGAGAAAACGCTCCCGTGATCTAATCACCCCTCACCAGGTCTCACCTCCAGCATTGGGGATTACAATTTAACATGAGATTTGGGTAGGGACACAGACTCAAACCATATCACCATCCCTTTAGTTTTTGAGCACTTCCTTTCAGGCGCTGTAAGATGCCCCAGGCTCATCTTGCTCATGTCCTGCCCCAGACCTGGAATCAGGCACTTCTCCAAAGAGCCCTGATTCCTTATACTGGAGAAGAGTATTCAGAACCAAGATCTGAATGCTAGTTCTATTCTGTTCTCAGACATTTTGCAAATGGGTTCAGGGAAACATCACACAGACACTTTTAAAGTTTGAAACTCCACTGTTTCAAACATTACTGATCTTCATAATGCTACAAAATAAAATTTGTATTGTATCACTTGAAGGAGGAATAATGTATCAAGTATCAGAGAAATATTACAACAGAATACATGTTTAACTATAAGTACACTGGAAAATGGAATAGATCTCAAATTCACTGACTTTTTGTCAATTGGAGATTTCAATAAATAAATTGTGCTAATATTTCAATTTTACCTGAATTAAAGAAAACAGTGTCACTGGTCCATTGAATGCCCTATAACAATAAACTAGTATGTTTTAAATACTACAGGGAAAAGGGGAAAAATTGAAATACATTTTGTGTTCAACTCCAAGTTAACTTTTTCACAGAAACATAATTCTGTATTGAGGTTTTGAAGTGGGAGACTGCTATAACCCATTTTGGATCACTGAAGATTGCTATTACTACATCTATAGTTAAAGGAGGTGTGATAATAATTTAAAAAGCACCATATAGAACTGAGTTTCTGAAGGACATAGAGACTTAATATATCTTAATCTTCTATGTACCGCACATTTTCTACATACATTATATTCATCATGTTTGTATATAAAAATAAACACACCCATTTAGAACTGTACGTTTCATGTAACAATTCAGAGGTATACTGTTTTTACTATTGTTTTAGTGTGCAGTGAATAGCTTCCATTCAATGTACCATTTTAGAAGTAAGTTAACCTTTTTGGTTTCATGACATTCATTATTTGGGGAAGATTCATTACTTTGTGGTTATTCCATCTGACATTTCTTCCATGCCATTTTTTTTTTTTTTTTTTTTTGTTTCTTCATTTCCCAGAGTTTTACTGTGTTTCCCAGGCTGGAGTGCAGTGGTGCAATCATAGCTCACTATGGCCTCAAACTCCTGGGCTCAAGCCACTCTCCCGCCTCAGCCTCCTGAGTAGCTGGGACTACAGGTGTGCACCATCATGCCCTACTCCTTCTAGCATTTTATTTCCATGCCTATTAGGCCACAAATGTGAAATTTCTTCTAGCTAATGATAATAACTGTGTATAACTCCTTACACTTTGTCTTTTTCTTTACCAGGAAACCAGGAGTTCTATCTGCAGCTCAGTTTTAGAAATATATTTTAGTTTCTTGCACTAGAACACCTTTCTTCTTCTCTTGACTTCTTTTTCTTATTTTATAGTCTCATGGCTAAGTGGCTTCTATTGTGCTTTTTAGAGGACATGGAGAATTCCATTAGGAGGATGGACAGTTTTTTGAGAAAATGGAGCTTCTACTGTGCTTTTTTGAGGAAATGGAGTTTCCGTTGGGAGTTCGCATTGAATAAGCCCAGGTAATCCTCCTGGAGGATGAGACCTAACGTGGAGAGAACCCCAGCTGGATGCCAGTCCCAAGCAGCACAGGCGTGAGTGTGAACACCTTACACCACCCAGACCGGGTTGAGAATTGAGGTTACTGCCATCCAGTGAGCTGTTTCCCAAGGAGTGTAGCAGAATAGCCAAACTAATCTCAAACACAAATTGCTGGCCATAACCAAAGCGAGTAAACGATATGGCTAGTATTTAAAAATATTTAGATTGAGATATTTTAGTGTAACTTGTCTCTCAGAAGTAGATAACTAATAAAATAATTCAGCTGTGAGAAAACACAACTGAAATCAATGATTAAGGGAAACATAATTATACATTTATTATGACTGGGTGTGGGAACAGTACATTGAAATTAATAGCAAATGAAGATTAATTCATTCTTAGCAATTTTGAGAACAATAAAATATTTTCTGTTTATAAAAGAAAGATTATCTGCCTCTAATAAAAATGTCAGTTCCATAAGAAAGGCTGTCCCTTGGGAGCACTGACTGTTCCCAAGACATAACAAAATTTGGTTTTGAGAGACAGACACACAAGAATATGGGGAAAAAATTATGTGATTTAGGATAAAGGGTACACAGAAGTTCAGTAGGGAAAGGATGATATATTCAATAAATGATGCTGAGTGAATTGGATATTAAGAAGAAAAAAATGAATATTGACCCCTATTATACATAATACATAAACATCAGTTACTAGTAGATTATATACCTAAGTGTGAAGGTCAAATAATAATAGTTCTAGTACAAAATAGAGAAGAATATCTTCATGGCCTTGAGGTAGAGAAAGATTTCAATAATCAGACAAAGAAAGCACTAATCAAAAAGGAAAGTTTTGAGAAACTGAACTTTACATTTTAGAACGTCTTTTCATAAAAAATACAATTAATATGAACACAGTTGGGTACTCGATGATATGAAGAAATTATTATCTTTTTCATACTGCAAAATGATGTTTTTTTAAATCACTATATTTAGAGATCAATACTGAAATACATATAGATGAAATAACTGAAAAAAAAAACTATGCCGGGAAGGAAAAATGGATGGCATGTGTATTAGTCCATTTTCACGCTACTGATAAAGACATACCCAAGACTGGGCAATTTACAAAGGAAAGAGGTTTAATGGACTCACAGTCCATGTGGCTGAGGAGGCCTCACAATCGTGGCAGAAGGCAAGGAGGAGCAAGTCACATCTTATGTAGATGGCAGCAGGCAAAGACAGAGCTTGTGCAGAGAAACTCCCATTTTTAAAACCATCAGATCTCGTGAGACTTATTCACTATCACAAGAATAGCATTGAAAAGACCCAACCCCAAGATTCAGTCACCTGCCACCAGATACCTCCCACAACATGTGAGAATTATGGGAGCTACAAGATGAGATTTGGGTGGGGACAAAGACCAAACCATATCAGCATGCTCCACACCAGTGTTTGAAAATTAAGTATTTGGAAATTATGCAACCAAAAATAGTAAAAGACAGAGAAACGTAAATATGACTGGTACAGACATCTCCATAACAAAATTATGTACCTTTTCTCATAAAATTCTTTCTAGTACATATTTTATTTTTTACAGTTAATCAGTAATCTATGCTGACTTTCACGTGGCGGGCAATGAAAAATACACAAAATTTTGAGAAGTTGATGTCTGGGATAGATGTATTTCTCACAAAAGAAAATGAGAAATCATAGCTGGGCACGGTGGCTCACGCCTGTAATCCCAGCACTTTGGGAGGCTGAGGTGGGTGGATCATGAAGTCAGGAGTTCGAGACCAGCCTGGCCAAGACGGTGAAATCCTGCCTCTGCTAAAAATACAAAAATTAGGTAGGTGCAGTGGTGGGTGCTGTAATCCCAGCTACTCGGGAGGCTGAGGCAGGAGAATCACTTGAACCTGGGAAGTGGAGGTTGCAGTGAATTGAGATCATGCCACTGTACTCTAGCCTGGGTGACAGAGTTCTAGGACTTTGGTCAGTAGCAAAGGGGATGACAATATCTCAACATATTGCTCTTGAATTTTAAAAAAATAGGGATAAATGGGTTGGGTGCCGGAGGTCATACCTGTAATCCCAGCACTTTGGGAGGCCGAGGCCAGCAGATCAATTGAGGTCAGGAGTTTGAGACCAGCCTGGTCAACAAGGTGAAACGTCATCTCTACTAAAAATGCAAAAATTAGCTGGGCATCATGGCATGTGCCTGTAATTCCAGCTACTTGGGAGGCTGAGGCAAGAGAATCGCTTGAACCTGGGAGGCTGAGGTTGCAATGAGCTGGGATCACGCCATTGCATTCTAGACTGGGTGACACAGTGAGACTCTGTCTCAACAACAGCAACAAAATAGGGAGAAATGCTGCTTGAAGCCAACTGATCAGGAAGTAGTGGTGCCTCAACCCAGTTCACTAACAGAGGTAACATTTCCCCAGATCATTTCCTTCTTCCCAAAAGAGGGCAAAAAAGGAGCCTCACTCTTCACCACCTGTTGGCTACTGCCCCAGGGGCACCGACTGCACCCCCCATATGGGTGGTCTTGCAGCTGTGGCTGCCATAACACCGTACCACAGACCCTGTGACTTAAACAGCACAGATATATTATCTCACAGTTCTGGAAGCTGCAAGTCTGAGATCAGGGTGCCCACATGGTCAGGTTCTGGTTAGTGCCTTCTTCTAGGTTGCAAACGGCCAACTTGTCCCTGTGGCCTCATCTGGCCTTTCCTTGGTGTATTTGCTTTACGAAGTCACCAATTCTATTGAACACCACCCTGATGGCATCATTTAACCTTAATTATCTGCCTAAAGGCCCTGGGGCTTCGGGTTTCACCGTATGACTTGTGGCAGGACACACTTTGGTCCACAGCAAGGGTGCTGAGAAAGTGAACCACTATCAGTAGCCAGAGAAGGGACTATTCCATGAGGATATTCAACATTGGTTCTGCAAACTATCACCAAAAAGCCTGCTGAAAAGACAAAGCCAAGTGCACTGCTTAAGCACCCAGGGATGGCAATACCCCCACAGGGCATCTGTGCTTAACCGTCAGGTAAAACACAATTCGGGATATTTATTAAGACTGAAAAATCTGACTTATGATGTGTCTTTCAATTCAGGATATTGGTTAATTTAGGAAAGATTATGATATAATTGTTTAGAATTTGTAGCCAGAGAATGCCACGAACTTTGAGGCCGAATTGTTCAAAAAGTCTTAGACTGTTTTAAAACAGTTTCCTATTGAAGAACAGATGAGTCTTTGGAGTAAGCAATAAAGTTAGTTGCAACTTTCATCTTCTGGTGCAAGTGTCTCCTAGGATCCTAAGCTAAACACAAGTAAAGTTATGCTCTTGAAAACAGGGAATTATAGAATCATGTTAATAAAAATGGCAAGCTGCGTGGGTGGTTTCCATTCTTGAAGGAGAACCAAGTATCTACCGAGGGAGGAAAGACATCTGGAAGGGGTGGCTTACACTGAAGAGAGAGAGAGAAAAAGAAAGATATTTTACATAACAAAAGCCAAACTCAGTAAGATACAACTACAGTACCCAAAGGGCTTTAAGAACTAAAGAGAAAAACAAATTTAACTAGCACAATTAGAAATTCCATGAAGGAAATGTGAAAACAATGGGTAACGTATGAGATCCATTGAAGTCTCGTGTGTATAACTCATCCAAGAACAGTAGAACCTAAAGAAAATAGAAGAGACCCCAGAATACGAGTGATGATGAAAAAATATTTAACAATAAAGTTGGTGTATTTGTGATAACTAATGACAAATAAAGGAAATTCAAATAACAAGTTATTACAAACGAGAAATAAGATAAACAAAATAATTTAATAATTTGCATGGCTTAATTGTGGAAACCCCAGTAATTCAAAGCATAGTGAAACTCTCCTGGTGGAAATAAGGAGTGAAGCTAAGAACACAAGAATTGACTGAAGGAATCTGAAGCAGGTCAGTGAGTCTCCCTGAACATCCCCTTCTCCCCTAAGGGAGTCGGGGTGTCAAGAGAAATTAAAACAGAACACCGCAGACTCTGGGCGTTGAGTGCAGGGATGCAATATGGTACTCAAAACAGGTTGATGGGCTGAAAGTTAATATGCTGAACTCCAAAATCCATTGTTTTCCCCTTTCACTGGGGCCTCAGAATGTTCTCAACCAGTCATATACCTTTCACCCTAGCAGAAGGTTGATGATATTTTTTTTTGCTGAAACTTAACCATCACTGAGAACATATATACTTATGCTGATGCTTGGGGGCCCCCCAGTGAAACGGCCAGATGGTGGTTGTCATCTGATTACCCTTAAATGACACACTGGCTGTTAAGAGTCAGTTATTCACGCACAGCTTCCATTACCTTCCTAGGCCTCTCTTTTAAATAGAAGTGTGTAAGCAGTCTCAGGCCTCTATGTGTTCGTGGGAGACTTCTAGAGACCAAGATAAATGTCAAAAAGAACAAATAAATGAAGAAACAAAGAGAAGTAGGATGTTGGGGGAAAAAAAATCAAAATAGGAGTTGAAGAAAATAAAATTTTAAAAACTTGTGCCACAAAACCAATTAATATCATGAATAAAAAAATGGGGAAAGTACCTCTCAGTATAAAAATCAGAGACATAATTAGATAGAAACATTAAGGCAAAATATATGTGAGATGGAAGGCAGATCTAAGAAAAATAATTCTTATAATTCCCCAAAGGAGTAAAACTGGATGGTGATGCAAGAGTTAACAAGCAATAAAAAAGTATTTATTTCTGGATAAAGAAAAATTTGTTTTTGAATTAAAACGTTACAGTGAATTGCAGATCAAATAAATTTTACAAATAGTCTGGATATATGGATATACCCAAAAGTCCTGAAGATGGAATCAGAATCACACGAGCTGCCAGATTGTAAAAGCAGGTAGAATACAAAAGAGAGCCACACTGACGCTACCTCTCATACACAATCCTGGAGGCACAAAGGCAGTCCTCAACGTCTTTAAGCTACTGAGGAAAATGAAATGTCATCAAAACCTAGCGAACTCAGGCTACACGGTAAGGGAAAGACTTCTTCTGTCGACGTACCACTTTCCAGACACTATCGCATCCCTGAAAAAAGGTCTGAAGTATCCTAAATGTCAGTTAAATCAAATTAGATCTCAGGTAAGAGAAAGTGAAAACAAGAATAACAATAACAAAATGGTGGTAAGAAAGAACATTGCAATTTGGGGTTCTCTAACAGTGTGACCATGCATCGACTATAAAATAGGCATCGTATTAGACTGTTTTCATGCTGCTGATTTATAAAGACATACCCGAGACTGGGTAACTTATAAAGGAAAAGAGGTTTCACTGACTCACAGTTCCACGTGGCTGGGGAGGCCTCACAATCATGGCGGAAGGTGAAAGGCACAAGGTACCTCTTACATGGAAGCAGAGAAAATAAGAACCAAGCAAAAGGGGTTTCCCCTTATAAAACTCTCAGATCTCCGTGAGACTTATTCACTACCATGAGAACAGTGTGGGGGGAAAATGCCCCGTGATTCAATTATCTCCCACCAGGTCCCTACCACAGCACATGGGAATTGTGGGAGCTACAATTCAAGATGAGACTTGGGTGGGGACACAGCTAAACCATTTCAGGCATTTATCAGAAAGTGAAGAAACTTAGGGTTAGAGGACATTCTAGCAATAACTGAAAACTGATTAAATCTTCTGCAGTACCTTTGAAAAATCCCAGAAGTTTATGTGTCTTCAATTCCTTATTGAAATATAATCAGTAGAATTTTAACATATTGTAACAATTTCAAAGTGTAATGAAGAAACAAGAAGGTCGAGAGTCAAAATAAGAAAATGGCATAAAAATACAACATATAGAAAACAAAACTAAAATAGATATTATGAAACCAAGCAGATCGCTTATCAAAAATACGTGTAAATGGCTTAATTTGGCCATGAAAAGACCAAGATGATCACATTATTTCAGCTGGTAACTCAATTTTTGATGTAGAGTAGTGGCAACATAGGAATCACTTAGGAAGATAAATTTGGTGGCTTGATAAAGAATTAGAGAGGAGAGGTGATCCTTTAGGAGACTGAGATAAGTTGTTTTGAAGGTGAGAGATGATTAATTTGAAAGAATCCTAGCGCCATTGACAGAAATACTAGTTGGTGACAAGAAGGTGAAATGATGCATTGGATTTTGGATGTGCTGGGCACTCAGGGTAATCATGTATATTTAGGGCACTGAGGGTGTGCACATTTTTCATGATTCGCTCTTGGATACCCTCACATATGTTCACACTCCATCTTTTCAACCTTAGCAGACAAAATGATGACCTGAATAGAGCCCGGAACTAGAATCCAGAGGACATGGGATGGTCCAGCTCCCACCAGTCTGCTTCTGGGCTGCATATTTGCTATTACTATGGTTACATGTTTATTGTGGAACGTTTAAGTGGGAAAATATGAACTGGAGTTTTTTTTTTTTTAATTTTAAGACTTTATAAAGTTATGTTTCATTATCATAATCATGATCATCATTGTCATCAGTATCTATTCCCCAGCCTCAGTGGGTCCTTCTCTGTTGATAGCTACCAACCAAGATGGTCTCTACCTGTCCCTCAGCCAGTCTCAATGTTAGATGGTTTATTTCTGACTCTAAGCCCCTGACCTCCCTTTATGGACAGCATTTACTTTAGAAAACTGCTCATGACTGATTTTGTCTGTCCTTTGAGATGTAAATCTTTGCCCAGTATCTGGCCAGTTTTACAGCTCAGGAGTGACTCTCCCAAGGCTGTGAGCACCATCCTTCTGGAATCCAGTCATCAAGGCAGGCGCCCCTTCCCAGTCTCTGTGGGAGTCCAAGTTGTAAAACTACCTTTCTGTCATGAACATAGGAGAAAATCTACCTTTCCTTTGGGGAAAGCAATTAGCAAATGCAGGTGACCTCTACCCCACTCAGCTTTTGAAACCCTCCATTCTTTTGTTTCAAGGAAGCTGGGTTTCCAGACTATATCTGTCTGTGCACTCTTCCCTACTGTTGGCAAAAGCGTAGGAATAAAATAAATTTTGTTTGCTCATCTTGTACGGTGCAATTTTTCTTTTACAGTACCTAATCTCTTTTATTATATGTATATATATACATTTTCTATATTCCGTGCGTGCGTGTGTGTGTGTATTTTGAGGAGTCTTGCTCTGTCGTCCAGACTGGAGTGCAGTGGCACGATCTCAGCTTATTGCAACCTCCGCCTGCTGGGTTCAAGCAATTCTCCTGCCTCAGCCTCCTGAGTAGCTGGAGTTACAGGTGCACGCCACCATGCAAGGCTAATTTTTCATATTTTTAGTAGAGACAGGGTTTCACCATGTTGGTCAGGCTGGTCTCAAACTCCTGACCTCAAGTGATCCACCCACCTCGGCCTCCCAAAGTGCTGGGATTACAAGCATGAGCCACCAGGTCTGGCCCCACATATACATTTTTAATGTCTGATTGACACTTTTACCTAAGTTATTCCTGTCTAATAAACTCTAAATGCAGTTTCATGACACAAAGCCTTTAAAAAGCAGGCTTCTGTTCTCTTTTACTTCCCATGGACGCAGTTTAAGATAACTCAATCTTAGAGACAGGAAGTAGCATAAGGCTGACAGTACTCGAGTCTGCCTTTAAAGAGTTTTGTCATTGCTTCCAGCGTTTCTATCAGATTTCTCTGCATTTTTGGTTTTACTGGGCATCTGCCTCACATAATTCCGCAAACATAGCGAATTACATGGTTTAGGAGTTTTCAGTGGCAAGCAACACATCCATTAACTAGGAAACCCTCCTGAAAAACTTCGGTTAGGATAAGTGCCTTTCGAAAGCTAGGGTCCATTTGTGTTTTTAAAATGCTTAGTAAAGTATTTTGTTGGGGGGAAGTTAAATTATTTAGATAATTTAAAAATTCTTCTACCTAGTTGCATATCCACCTGATGCAATCAGGGTCTTAATCACCATTGATTCCTTGGTTCTCTGCATCTCTCTATCACACAGACACACTTCAGGGCATATGGATACCTCACCCCTCTACCCTACTTTCCCCTTTTTTTTCCAGAACCTGTCGTCAATCAGCATTTCCATCCTGGGGACTCTTTCTACTCTTGCATAGATTCTCACTCAACTTTAAATATTGCTTGACCAGAACAACACGATATCAACGTGCATCTCAGGTCTCACACACCTACGAGTGTCCCGGACCTGGGGCTCACCATGCCCTTTCGCAACTCGTACATCCTACGTCATCCTCATCATCCTCAGCATGTTCCGGCAATTATCAGACCTGAGTCAGAATCTTACCCCTTGCTTAGTTCAGTGATGATTTCCTCCCTAGGGGGCACGACTTCTGTGTTCTCTTCTTTATGGAACTAAGTTGTTGGACAAACCCAGACGGACAGAGCACAGACCAGGGTTGCCACGCGCGCCTGCCAATGCGTGTTCTCCTGATCAGCACTTCATCTCCCCGATGCTGGTGCTCAGATGCAGGAACACACAGATGCCGACACAGACTCCCTGGTCCCTGCCTGACTAAGGCATTGATGCCAACTGGTGAGAGTGAGTTAGCATCTCCAATACATCTGAGTCTAGCATACCTTAGAAATTAATGTGCTTCTGCCCGGCTTCCTTTTGAGAACTACTGCCATTGCTGCATCCCTAAATAAAGTGGTCTAAAAAAAAAAAAGGAAAGTGATCTTGTATTTCTAGGAAAAATTAACCTCCCCAAAACTCTAAGGTAAAATTGACCAAGGCGATCTGCATAGACCCATAATTCTCAGCATATGCATATCACACAAGATGAGTCTTTTCATATCAACCTTAGATGCCCTTTGCAGAGATTCATTATATACACACAATGTATTATTTTCCAAAACAGTGGGATAATTGGGACAGTTGGGAGATTTCTAGAAGCACTAAGAATATGAGTGCAGTATTCCAACTACTTTTGAGGATGATTTTCAGCTGTACAGAAAGAACGACTGCTTTTTTCCTTTCTTAATTATTTTAAAATTTTTATTTTTATTTTAAGTTCTGGGGTACATGTGCAGGACGTGCACGTTACGTAAGTAAACGTGTGCCATGGTGGTTTGCTGCACCTATCAACCCATCATCTAGGTATTCAGTCCAGCATGCATCAGCTATTTTTCCCGATGCTCCCTAGGCCCCAGTGTGTGATGTTCCCCTCACTGTGTCCATGTGTTCTCATTGTCCAGCTCCCACTTATAAGTGAGATCATGTGGTATTTGGTTTTCTGTGCCTGCAATGGTTTACTGAGGATAATGGCTTCCAGCTCCATCCATGTCCCTGCAAAGAACATGATCATGTTCCTTTTTATGTCTGCATAGTATTCCCTAGTGTATATGTACCATACTTTCTTTATCCAATCTACCATTGATGGGTATTTGTGTTGATTCCACGTCTTTGCTATTGTGAACAGTACTGCAGTGAACACATGTGTGCATGTGTCTTTGTAATAAAATGATTTCTATTCCTTTGGGTATATATGCAGTTATGGGATTGCTGGGTCAAATGGTATTTCTGGTTCTAGATCTTTGCAGATGACTTTTTTAAAGCTAAACTCTGAAAACTGTGCGTTAGATATAATTAAATGTAAGATTTTAACTTCCAGAATGGTGCTGCTGAGAAGTTGACTCCTAGGCCATCACAGCTGCCAAGCAGGGAGCCTCCTTTTGTAACAGTCATAGCAGGAAGCACAGAACTAAATGTGTCCTCTGTGATGTGTATATATTGGTCAGTGTGGGAAAACTGTACAGAGTAGGAATTTATACATCATAGGGTTAAAAATATTTTGAACTGAGAGGATGTGAATACAGAGCCAGCGGTTTGGTGGTTTGAGCCCAGCAGAACAGTTGGTAGCTATTGATTCTGTCTATCAAAACACAGAAACATTGATTGTGTATAAAAACAGTCTTCTTTTCAGAGACCACAAGTTTCCTAGTGATGACTCCACAGGAATGCTAATGAAGGGTCTTAATAATTCCTACAAATACATGTATTTTTTATAGCATGTTACATTGTGCAACGTGCTTTCAACTCATGATTTAAATATTGCAATGACCTTATCACTCTGGGTGATCTCAGAAGTGCCTTCCAGATTTTTAAACTGTACGACTATGGATTCAAAGTAGTTTAGTAGAGGAACTGACCTTTGGGCTGATCCATGAAACATGAGTCACTTTGGCATCCAGGAGAATGTGTATTCCGTGATCATAATTTGAAAAGTCAGTAGAAGCGTGCTTCCCACTGCAGGCTCTCTCTGGATGCTGTGGTCAGAAGCTGAACACAGGCTACGTGAACTCTTGCTTTATTTCAACACAGTGTTTCTGATGTTGCAGTTTATACCATGTTTGTTTCTAGCTATTTTCTTTTAGAGAGTTTTTATTGAGTCTCGCCAAGACTACAAAATGTTCACATAAGAAAACCTAAGAGAACCTTGTGAATAATGACCCATAAACCTGGGCATATGTGTGTTCCTGAGTATACCCAGCCCGGGGATCAAAAATCAGTAAAACTCAACACCTGCTAACCGTATAAAGATTGAACCAGGGATGCACTCACTCAACACCTACTAACTGTATAAAGATCAGACCAGGGATGTGCTCACTCAATACCTGCTAACCGCATACAGATAAGACCAGGGATGTGCTCACAAAGGTAAATCTATGTGGAGGTGTATTTCAGAAATTAACAAGACAACCCAGAGTGCAGGTTGGGTCTGCAACACAAGGAGAATCTCCAACAATCCTTGGAGGAGAGCAACCTGGATAGGTGGTATCATGTCGGAGAGAAGCAGGTGCCTAATACTTAGGAGAAGAAATTCCAAGTGGAAGTCAAGCTGCCAGTGCTACCAGAGGCCTCTTAATTATGATCAAAATGACACCTACTAATGTTTAATTCTCAACTACAGCTTGTGCATGTCTTCAAGGTAATTTAAATCAATATCCGAATATTTAAATCAATATGCCACATTCCTTATATCATCATTCTCTCTCTAATAGCTAAAAGACTTCTTCTCCCCTTTTTTCTCTCATTATCCAGGGTATTCCGCTTCACTATTAAGCCTCCTGCTCAGGGAGAGCTTGTCGAGACAGAACGGATGCTACTAGTGATGAAGGCAGAAACCTGCGGAGGGTTGCACATCCCAAGACGGAGGGTTATTTGGAACCAGCACCAGATGCTTAAAAACATTTGAGAAGTTAAATCACAGATCATTAAAGGAAAAAGATTATATACCTGAAGTGTGGTTAACAAAATTGAATTCTCAAAGACGTGCATGTTAAGGTTTAGAAAATGTATCTGTTGGTGTTCTTGTTTTGATTTTTCTGTTTTCACCATTTTCCTAGTAGCTTGAGGAGTAGGGATAGCCACAGGAAAAAAACACTTTTTATTACTTTTAATCTAAAAATAATATGTATTTTTCCAGTGCAAGAAACATTATATCATCCTGGGAAATCATAGCTGACCAGGGACCAAGGGAAAACATTATTCTTTGAAAATAGAGTGTACTCGCCGGGCGCGGTGGCTCAAGCCTGTAATCCCAGCACTTTGGGAGGCCGAGACAGGTGGATCACGAGGTCAGGAGATCGAGACCAGCCTGGCTAACATGGTGAAACCCCATCTCTACTAAAAAAATACAAAAAAAAAAAAACCTAGCCGGGCGAGGTGGCGGGCCCCTGTAGTCCCAGCTACTCCGGAGGCTGAGGCAGGAGAATGGCGTGAACCTGGGAGGCGGAGCTTGCAGTGAGCTGAGATCCGGCCACTGCATTCCAGCTTGGGCGACAGAGCGAGACTCTGTCTCAAAAAAAAAAAAAAAAAAAAAAAAAAAGAAAAAGAAAATAGAGTGTACTCAGCTGTTCAGCATCTTTAAAAGGATATCAGAAATTATATTTATTTTTATAGAATTCTGTATCTTTCTCAATTTTAATCCAGATTTTAATCCTCCCATGACTTTAACTTTATGTCACTATTCAGTTTATTTGCAGATTGGTAAGTATGTCTGATTTTTTAAAAAAAAATTTCCTCGGAGAACTTGTACTGAGGAGAATAGCCCTCTTACTTTCTTTAAAATTGCTAAAATCTACTCTCAATGTGTCACCAAAAACAGAAGAACAAAAAAGAAGAAAGAAGCTCAAAGACAAAATTATTTTGGCTGGGGGGAGACAAAGTTTTCCAGATTTGTAGTT
This sequence comes from Macaca thibetana thibetana, assembly GCF_024542745.1. Lineage (NCBI taxonomy): Eukaryota > Metazoa > Chordata > Mammalia > Primates > Cercopithecidae > Macaca > Macaca thibetana. Next base: position 139,399,484 of record NC_065585.1, read on the forward strand.
ACCATAGTTTAGCAGAACTCACCAAAAGTTTAGCCTTGTTATAAAATGTTGTAAAAATAATTAGAAAGTATTGATAGTGAATCTTAAATCTCTTTTCCCACTTAATTTAGATTCTATAAAATATTGACCTTTTGAAAGAGAAATGTCATTGGGTGCTAAAGAGCTCTTAGTAATAATGTTGGCCTCTAATGGACCTAAATATTTGGCTTTAGAATAAAAAGTAAATGAAGCTAGGGTGACCTTCAAGCATTGTAAATGTAGGTGATACAGAAGTGTCCAGAGTCAAGGAAAGATGAAAACAAACCAAAAATCTAAACCAGTGCTAAAGCTGCAGCTTCTTCCACTCTGGCTCAGGTATCACATTTTAGGAACTGACATCCCAAATTGATCTTGCATGATGTTATCTACTTCTCTTTTTACTGGCATTCATACAATGCTTAACTCAGACGAAGATAGTAATTTACTTTCTTAATTATCAGCACTTAAGTGGGAAAATGAATAGCCAGAAAAATTTGGAAAAGTCCCATATATTTTGAAATATGTTTTTGAAATACACTGCTAAACATTCCTTTTATCAAAAATACATTGTCGAATGTAGAAAATTTTTTGAGCTGAATGAAATAATGAATGGAACATAATATCTTTCATATACTAAGAAGGACTTACAAAACATCTAAATGCAAATATCAATGGGGAACAACAAAATATCTTCCTCTGAAAATAGAAACAAGGCAACAATGCCCACTCACAGTTCTTAATGCCATGCTGAAATTTGTGCCCACTGAAAAAGGAAAGAGGAACAAAAACAACCTCTAAAATATGTAGCTTAGAAAAAAAGAGTAAAATAGTCATTCTCAAATGATGACATAATTAAATACGTAAAAATCTAAGATATATATATAACATATATATCAAAAATTTTTAAAAATCTCTGTATAGCGGCAACAAAAAAATTCAACAAAATATAATTCATAATAACATCAAAGGTGTGAAATAACTGGAAATAATTACAACAAAGTACCATACATTGTATGGTACCAGAACCATACGTTGGAACTTACACAATCTTATTGGATTATTGAAGAGGATATTTAAAACTCGAGACATAACAGGCTCATGGTTTGGAAGATTTAATATTAAAATATGTCATTTAGGCTGGGCATGGTGGCTCACGCCTGTAATCCCAGCACTTTGGGAGGCCAAAGTAGGAGGATAACTAGAACCCAGGAGTCTGAGACTGCAGTGAGCTATGGTCACGCCACTGTACTCCAGCACTGGCAACAGAGGAAGACCCTGTCTCAACTTTAAAAAAAAATGTCAATTATTCCCCAATTCATTTTTGGGGTAAGATACAATTTTAATCAAAAGCAAAAATATATTGAGGAACCTAACAAGCTGATTCTGAAATTAATGTGGATGTGGAAAGATTCAAAGATATCTTAGATATTCTTGAAGAGTAACGGGGAAGAGAGCTTACTATGCAAGAATTCAAGTTTCTACTAAAGCTATCGTAATTTAGGCAGAAAGCTGGTAGTGCCAGGAATGACAACAACCAGTGGAACAAAATAAAGAGCCCCCAAAAGAGACGCACACATGTAGGATTCCTGTAAGAGGAGACATTCTGGAGCTCTGTGGATGAAGAGAGACCACTCAACAAATTATGCTGGAACAACTGGGTCTCAACTGTGGAAAACCTTCCAAACAAGATTGAAGACACATAACAGGTCTTCAATCTTAATTTTTAAAAAGTGGAAAGAACAATTTAAGTCCACACTCTTATAGCAGGAACCATCTCTTAACTTGTCTAGTGATTTAAAAGCCTGGAATTTTAAGATTGAGTTGAACATGGAGCACTAAAACCCCCATATATTATTATCAAAGTGTGATTTTTACACAAATGTGTGTACACACTCATGCTCACTTTGATATGCAGTTTCACAAACCTTTATCTAAAATGAGTCTTATAATTTAGAAACCTTTAGAAATTATGCAGATAATATGGTGGACCTGCCATGTATTAAGAAATCTAAGGTTTATTCCTAGTCCCGTACTCTTCTCACCTTCACATTGGTATATGCCAATACCTTCTTGAAATGCCCACTTAGCCAACTACCTTCCAGATTATGTTAAGCCACAAACAGCCTATATTCAAATCTATTGGAGAAGATGTCTGTATTAAAGTAGGTGAAAATCCAACAAATCACTTTTAGCTATCATTTACTTTTGATCATTTGACAACCAACGCTTTTTATATGATTCTGCAGGGAACCTTTGCAATGTTAGCTATAGAGGTATATTTAACACAAAGAAAACAAAGTGATTTTCTTTTAAGATAATGTTTTATATGTGATGATTTTTAGTCAAAATAGTTTTGTTAAACAAAGAAATAAATGTAAAATAACTGATCGACTTACGATATAATGTTTCATGAAAATAAAATTTCTTTAAAGATGGGATTGAATTTACTGAAACTCAGCTAGATGCAGTGGCTCACACCTGTAATCCCAGCACTTTGGGAGTGATATGGTTTAGTTCTGTGTCCCCTCCCAGATCTCATGCGGAATTGTAATCCCCAAGTGTCAGGGCAGGGGCCTGGTGGGAGGTGGCTGGTTATGGGGGTGGATTTCCCTGTGCTGTTCTCGTGATAGTGAGTCAGTCCTCATGAGGTCGATCTTATAGTTTCATGTGTTCGCACCTCCCCTTTTCTCTCTTGCTCTTTCTCCTGCTTTGCTATGGTAAGATGTGCTTGCGCCCCTTGGCCTTCCACCATGGTTGTAAACTTCCTGAGGCCTCCCAGCCATGCTTTCTGTACAGCCTGCAGAACTGTGAATCATTTTAACCTTTTTTCTTCATAAATTCCCCAGTTTCAGGTAGTTCTTTATAACAGTGTGAGAACAGACTAATACAGGGAGGCTGAGGCGGAAGGATCACTTGAGCCAGGAGTTGGAGACCAGCCTGGCAAACATAGTAAAACCTTGTCTCTATTTCAAAAAATTAAAAATTAGCCAGATGTAGTGACACACCTGTAGTCCCACCTACTCACCTACTCAGGAGGCTGATGTGGGAGGCCTGCTTGACTCCAGGAGGTCTAGGCTGCAGTGAGCTGTGATCACACACACCACGGCACTTCAGCCTGGGTGACTGAGCAAGACCTTGTCTCAATGAAAGAAAAGAAGAAAAAATATTGAAGTTATTAATACTAAAATAATATATAGGGAACCTGCTAGAGAAAAGCATTGACATAACATATATTTAAGTAAAAAATGGAATTTAATTGTAATGTTAAAAAATGATATTTTCCTTGCCGCTGTAATACGCCTTGTGGAATACTGAGATCAATACTTGCAGAACTGCAGACGATGAAGAACAGTAACACAAATACCCCTTCTGGAACCGACAAGACTCCTCGCTGCTCACTTCTCACAGGTAACACAGCACCGTTCACCTAAAGATGGTTTCATGGACCCGAAACATGAGCTGAGTGTTGTGAAATCTCTTTAGAAAGATTTTCTAGGGTCAAGCTGAATATTTCTCTGGTCTCAACTGGAAACATCTGGTGCCTCTTCTTCTCTGTAGTCTCAAGGTATAAAAGATGAAGGTTTTCAGTTCTCTTATTTGTTTCTAAAATTCTTTTCTAGAGTGTCCTGCAACCAGTAAGACTATCAAGTGCATGGCACTTGAGGGTCTGTGCTGGGATTGCTGACTTCTGTGTGTGATTCCTATTACAGACGAGACACGTGCATGTTATGCAAGAAAAGGTCAGACTTTGGAAACGTTTACATGTTAATCCAGAACTCCATGAGTCTCAGATGTGTAATCTACAAAATGGGGGAAAAATGTTTCCAATTTCTATGGACTTCAGATGATAATTCAGTTATAAATTAAAATCCTATTTTGGTGATTGTGTTTAGCAACGTATGATTATATCCTCTTCCCCTTCGGGGTCAACACTGTCTCTGACTTTCTGAGCCAGCTTCTGTTGACGGCATCTCCAAATCTAGGCACCTGCCTTGGTCTTGTGTGGATCTAAATTGGCAGGTTGAATCTAAAGTTTGGGAAAAGCCTTCACGGCCTGTGGACCTGTGAAGAAGCCTTTCTGTGAATTTCCCTGAAATACCATCAGGAATGGCTAAGTCTCAATGGGGTTGATCACTTCACCTCACGGTCAGGCATTCCCAGAATTGATTTGCTATCCCCATCCTGGGGATAAACATTTCACACAAGAGATGGAGGAACTAAACGTTGTTTCATTTGGGTCACAGAATGATGTTTCCTTTTAATTTCTCTGTAGAAATTTATTTCTTCTCAGGCCTTTTCCTTTTGCTTGTCTCTTATGTTCTTCCATATCCCGGTGAGGTAAGACTGGCCCCCCTGGGGACCCCAAAAATTAGGAGGCAGGCAATTTACAATGTACTATTCTCTAGGAAAGAGACTGTCATGCTCACCTGTGATCTAATACAAGTTCCAGACGTTTGAAGCAGGGATTTCAGGCAGCACGTTTGGAGGTGACACGCCTAGCCATTGATGAACACTATCTACTTACTTGAAAATATTGCTTTGTGTGATTCAAAGAGAAATGATGGAAAGCATCACACTGACAATTCAGTACTAGTGGAATTACCTCTGAGAAGGATAGAGGAATTAACTATATTTCATAGATAATACTGAGATGGATTTATGTGCTGACATTTGAATAGGATTATACTAGAATCTGACACTTCCAACTCAGCATCTATCGCTGCATTCTCATGTATCAGGAAGTGCTGCTGCCTCTGTTGAAACAGGAATGCACTTATATTCACCAGCTGTGTTTTCTTTTCAAATAGTGAATGCACTCAGTCAAACCTCCCCAAACCCTCTCCATCTTCAGCCTTGAAGTTCTTTCAGGATTCTGTTGTTGAGGTCTATCCTTGGGCAGCTATTAAAGTCATACCACTTTCCCATAAGCAGTGCCACTCCAGGTCATTTTCCATCTCCCCAAAGTCTCCAGACTCTTGGTCTTGGTGATCAACTTTTGCCTTGCCTTGACAGTACATGAGCCATCGTCTCAGTGGGATTACCAATTCCAGCTGTTCAGCTGATCTCTCCTGACATATGGTCCCTCTTACCCTGAGTTCAGCCCATCTCCAAAGCCACCCTCCTCCCCACAGACTCACAGTTTGTCTCCTTTTCCATCTCACCTGCGTTCTTTCTTCTTTAGCACAGTTTATATGTTCATCTCGCACAATGCTGTCTCTTCCTGAAGACCTGATGCACATCTCAGAACCTGTGGCCGCCCTGGCTGTGTGGGAAACATTTGGAGATACCTGGCACACAGACAATCACCTCTGACTCCCTACTCAGAACCACCAATACTAGAGCCCTGGATGGCACTTCCGAGCTATCCAGCCGCAGCTCTGCAGGAGCTCCCACTGTAGGGTACCTCTCCTTATTCTGCTTTTGTCTCAAGTCAAGCCCTCTGTTTTTGACTCAAAATGGTTAAACAGTAATTATGGGAGGCCGTTGACTTGGACAGAGTTCCTGCACTAGACTCCAACAAACCAGAGCAAACCAAAATTAAAGCACTCATAGTGGAACCGAAACTTTAAGGAAGCAGACAGTTCACAAAACAGACCAGTTTTTCTCGAAGACAAGAGATTCCAGTGTACTTGAGTCAGTGTCATGAGAAAGAGCCCTCTGCTTTTACCTTGTAAGAAAAGTAACTGGAGGGAACAGATGTTAACCCATCAGTTTTTTTTTTCTTCTTTTGTATCTTTCTTGTTCCCACCTTATAAATCTCACCGTCTACCATTGCCCAGAGGAGCTGTCATTCTGTTTTGTAGAAGAGAGGCTGCCTCATTCATGAAGCACAGAGAAAAGCCAATTAGGTCTACAAATTGTTGTAATTGTGTCTTTTTTGTCCTACATTTTGGACCCTGTGTCAAACAGGAAAATCAGACTGATCTGCCCTGATTCCTACTGTCTATGAATCTTCTCTGCCTTAGAATTTTCCACCTCTTTTTCCTTCCAAAAAATCAATAGCTATTTCCAGGGCCTGATAAATCTCTATTCTGCAATTTTCATTCAAATTAGTAAATACAAAGTAAATCACTTTCAGAAAAAATAAATTCCCATTTTTTGTCGACACAGTAACAGCACTTTTTTTTATGGTACACAGGCAGAAGTGATGTTCCACTGGGAGAAACACTAAAAGTGGATAGTTCTTAGATGGAAACATATGAAGACCTAATGCTCATGTAATTCCACTTGGTGAATCCAAATTGTTAGATTTGAGAGATTATCTACAAGAACCAAGTTGATTTTGGATTGTGCAGTGAGTACCATGTGACAGAAGTATTTTAACTCCTATTTTCGTTTGATTCCCTCTCTGAAACTAGCTCAGATCACAGTCAGGTGATTGCCTCATTCTCAGCTTTGTGGAGAGTGATATACACAGATTCCAATCCATTCTTCTAATTGCAACTCACTATTCAAAACTTGAAGGCAACAAGGGACTCTGTAGGGGATTATTGCATGAGTACTACCAAAAGGCTATGTAGTTTTAGCGACAGATGCTCAAAATCACACTGCAGTGTCCTAGTGTTGGACCTGAGACAGGGAAGGTGTCCCTCCCAGTGAAGCACTGGATTTGGAACATAGTTACCGCCATGCCCTCCCTATGTGATTATCATCAGTTTTCATTAGAGATGGGCTTTCCTTGATCTTATGATGCTTTCATAACATGCAAAAATAGCTTCTGCTCACAAAAAGGATGTACTGTCCATTATGAGGAATTTTTCCTCCAGCACAGAAAGAATCACAAATTGCTAAACTTTCAGATCTGAAGGTGACAACAGGGAGGGATCTCCACAATGAACAGAATGTGGTTTATAGGAGCCAGAGGCCCAGACAATGGGGGATTATTTTAACAAGCTAGCACCTTCTGAAATTCTATTCCACCCCGCTTATTCTGCATTCAGAAAAGATCTTTTGGAATTTTAAGACAATTTCCTACAGGAAATATAAAGACTGATATCATCAATTTTACCTTTCTGGTGTCTTTCATATTATTTTCTCTTTCCATTTCTCCTATTTTCCTTTTTTTTTTTTTTTTTTTTTGTAACTAATAGAATTATCCAGTGTAGTCATGACAGAGCCTTGTGTAATTGGATCCTAAAACACTGAAACAAATGCCATCAGGCTCCAAAGTCAAAATGCTACAAAGAATATTCACCCTAGAACCAAAGTATCAAAATACCGCAATAAAATACACATTTTCAGAATCATGCTCCACATTTTTCTAAATCAGATTATTTCACTCCTATCCCTTCAGAATTGTCAATCACCAAACTATGCCTTTGAAGTTGGCTGGGAGGTCATAGGTTTCTTCTCTGTTTGCTCACATAAGGTTTTCTTCTGTTGATGATTTTGAACACTGGCATCTCAGCCAGTGAAGCTGAAAGAAGAGGAAATTTCATTTTCCAGATGTTTTTCTCCAAGAAGATAAGACTATCAGAACTATCCGGCCTCCTAATGCTATACCATATTCATTTTCTCTCACAGTTTTTGATCATAAAATAGAAGTATGAATCACTTTGTGATTTCTTCCTGATTTCTCCCTTTCTTTTCAACCCGATCCCACGTCTAAGCTCAGTGTTGACAATAATGTGGACAATTGACATTTGCAAAGGACCCAGCAGGAGTCCGTGTCCCTCACCCAGAGAGGTGGGGACAAAGCAGGGGTCCGTGTCCCTCACCCAGAGAGGTGGACATCACCATCAGCCCCATTTACAGATGGGAAAGAAAACTTGATAATAAAAGTGAAGTGAATTGTGCAAGGCCAGTCAAGTAGTAGGCGACCAATCTCTTCTTCTCTAATCCAGTAGCTTGTAATTATTTGTTTCTAAAACGTCATGCAAACAATAGCTTATTTAAAACACAGAATAATGTTGCCAAACTTTTAAAAATGGCAACAGAATAGTCTTCTGTTGCTTGGGAACCAGATTTGACAAAGTTTGTGAACCTGGATAGCTCCAGCTAAGAAACTCTGCCTTTGAACTCAGCAGGCTGGAAGGGATGGAGTCGGGGAGAGTTTTCTCTTCTTCCTTGATTCTCAGGCAATGTCACTGAGAGTCTCTGAGAAGGCAAGGACACAGGATGGGACATGACAGGACCAAGCAGAGGCTTCCTCGAGCCCCGGACAGAGTTGCTTCGCTGCCTCCTTCACAGATGCTTCTGCGCCCATCCACCCACCCTCCCCAGAATGGGTCTGGAGCCGGTCACCTGCCAAGTCCTAACACAGCCATCAATCTGCTGAGGGTCCAGCCCATTCCAGTCACTTGTTTTGAATTTGTTTGGAATGAACTTATATCACTTAAACATTTATATTTTAAGCACTTTAAAACTTACTTTTTTTGAAACGGAGTCTTACTCTGTCGCCCAAGCTGGAGGGAGTGGCACGATCTCGGCTCACTGCAACTGTTTCATAGGTGAGAAAATTGATCACTCTGTTGCAAGTAATTTACCGTATTTATGGTCACAGAGTAAGGGAGTGGCAGAAGAGAAACTGAAATCTTTCATTTTTGTTATACAAGCCAAACTAATTAAAAGTTAAATTAGATTTTTTGAAACAAAAGCACTTACTGTGTTGTTAAAATATAATACTAAACTCATTTTAGACTTTTCCTAATGATATTAACATTGTTTCTAGCATACATGGTAAAATACATTTGTCTAATTTGAAATTTGGTATGAGTAGTATGTTCTTTTTTGTTTGATATTCTTTATTTCGAAATCTGAAATTAGACAAAAGAAGATAGTAGGCTGTAGACTAATTGCATGCACAATGATTCTAAAAATTTTCTGCACTTACTCTGTCATCTGAGCTGTTTTCCTGCCTCCTCACCTTTCCCTGTTCCATTCAAGTAAGTCCTATACCATTTGAACTGGGCGCCATGTTCGAGATAAGTGCAATCCAAACACATCCAGAATGACAGGCCGTTCTCTTTTCTGTTTAGGGGAAAGCAATTTCTTTACAACTTCCTGGTTATAAGGTCAATAGCTCAGAGAAGAGCTAATAGAATCACTGTTGTTTCCAGGATGGCAATGTTCATTTGGAAGAGATTTATGCCATGAAACTTAGGTGGACCTATTGTTTGGCTCTTTTCTGTGGGGTTTTGGGAGGAGAGTTGCATTCTGTGTGCATATCCATCACTGTCACAACTGGCTCAAACTCCCATAGCAACCTCCTTCTTTCTGTCTCCTCTCTCTCCACATGGAGACATGGCCTTGAGCTTCAACAATGGATTCAGGTCAGGCTGAGTAAGGTCACAGAAAAAGATGTCAGGAAAACCAGACTGTCTATACCTGAACCAGCTGAACAAACTTTTTTTTCTTTTGAGACGGAGTTTCACTCTGTCGCCCAGGCTGGAGCACCATCTTGGCTCACTGCAACCTCTGCCTCTTCGGTTTAAGCGATTCTCCTGCCTCAGCCTCCTGAGTAGCTGAAATTACAGGCATGTGCCACCATGCCAGGCTAATGTTTGTAGCTTTTTAGTAGAGACAGGGTTTCACCATGTTGGCCAGGCTGGTCTTGAACTCCTGACCTCAGGTGATCTACCCGCCTTGGTCTCCCAAAGTGGTGGGATTACAGGTGTGAGACACTGCACCTGGGTAACAAGCTTAATATCTCTAGAAATGAATGAATCAAGGAGTTAGTGCCTCCTGATATGACATAATGGAAAGGACATAGCAACATCCATAAAACTGAGTCAAGTCTTTAGTCAAAAAACTGAGTCAAATCTAGAGAATATGGACGAAGGAACTAGTTTTAAAAACACCGGCAAGAAGGCAACAGAAATAACAAAATGAAAAATATTCTAAAAAATAACTAACTTGACATTTTTCAACAAGTTAAGGCACTAAAATATAACGTTGCACATGGAAGTGCACTATGCATTAAAACAGCTTCAGAGTTACAAAGCATCCAAACCTAATGTGTGTTCTTGTTTGGAATCTGATTCAAAACAACCAATATATTAAAATCATTTGGAGACAGGAAAATTAGAGTTACCTGTAGGTACCTGTTGATACTGAGGAACTACTGTGATTTTTATCAAGCATGATAATTTCATTGTGGTTATGTATCTTAAAAAGTCCATAATCTTCATGAATACATGTAGAGAAATTATGGCACCATGTCTGGGATTTGCTTTAAAAGTTTCAGCTGGGTGCAGCGAATCACATCTATAATCCCAGCACATTGGGGGGCTGGGGCAGGTGGATTGCTTGAGCCTAGGAGTTTAAACCAACCTGGGTGACATAGTGAGACCCTGTCTCTATAAAACAGAAAAATTAGCTGAGTGTGGTGGCATGTGCTTGTAGTTCCAGCTACTCAGAAGGCTGAGGTGAGAGGATCACCTGGGCCTGGGGCGGGTAAGGCTGCAGTAAGCTGTGATTATGCCATTGCACTCCAGCCTGGGCAACAGAGAAAGACCCTGCCTCAAAAAAAAAAACAAACAATTTCAATAAATAAGCAAACAGAGAATTAGATGAAGATGGTAAAACATTAAGATGGTAAAATATTAATAATTTCAATCTGGATGATTGATATGTGATGCACATATACAATTTATAACATTTAGGGTGTGTTTGAAAGTTCTCATAAAATTTTAAAATATATATTCATTAATAATTCAGAGAAAGAAGGATTAATATGTAAGAACTTTCAAATTACGAGTTAAGTGGCAGACATTTTAGTTAATTTAACTTCCATCATTCAAAAGTGAATAAATTGTATAGTTAAAATACATATTTTACCTATACATTATTTGTGCTTTTATCCTAATTTCACATTTGAACTTATTTTTCATTAATATTCTCAAAAGCAAGCTAGGTATAAAATGCAAATAAAAATAAGCCCAGAAAAGATTAACTTTGGAATTTTGTGTGTAGCAATAACATATTTTGGAAACTGAAAGGAATTTTCTATAAAAATTAAAATGACTAAATGGAGATTTATTTCATTCACTCAGTTTTTTCATCAAAATAAATGTGTATTCATAAAAATAAGCTGAAATGAACACTTAGTAAGAAATAATAATAAAATTTCACTTCATATCCTACTTCATTACTCAAAATATAAAGCTGGTTAGAAAAAAAAGACTTTCTTTTTACATCTAGATGCAGAAATTTTAAGAATTTATTAAAATACATTAATATTTAAAAATGATAATTTTACAGCTCAACCTAATATAATGTGCACTTAGACGATTCTCAATACAATATGCACGATTCATTTACGTGCTTATAGATGTAAAATACTTTCCTTTAATTAGAACCACTTTATTATCTAAACAATTGGCACTTGCCATATTTTGAAGGATATTCATCTATTATATAAAAATCTCATATTAAAGTTTAGTGGGAACTATAGTTTTTGTATTAAGTTGAAAATCTATTATTTAAAAAGAAAAATAAGATTTTACCTTTTCTGGCACTTAGAAAAGTAACAGACTTTTTTTTTTTTTGGAGACAGAGTCTCATTCTGTCACCCAGGCTGGAGTACAGTGTGGCACAATCTCAGTTCACTGCAACCTCTACCCCCTGGGTTCAAGCAATTCTCCTGCCTCAGCTTCCTGAGTAGCTGAGATTACAGGTGTGTGCCACCACACCCGGCTAATTTTTGTATTTTTAGTAGAGATGGGGTTTCAGCATGTTGGCCAGGCTGGTCTTGAACTCCTGACTTCAACTGATCTGCATGCCTCGGCCTCCCAAAGTGTGGGATTACAGGCACCAGCCACCGCGCCCGGCCATAACAGAGTATTCTTAAGTCGAATTCTATTTTCCTTAATGAAGAGACCTGTGTGGCTTATTTTTCACAGATGCATATATTTGTTTTAATCTGATTTTTATTTGTTTTCTTATTTGTGAACCCAAATGAAATTACTGTTTGTTTACTGTGAGATAAGTCTTCTATTTTACATTCTGCAGGCATACATAATATGCTAAATAGTAACTGCTGATAAGAAAAAGCATGTTAGGTAGTTGTCACCTCATATCAGTCACCATCTTATAGTTATTAGATATCACAGAAGATTGTTTTCAAATTTTGGCATGAAAAAATTTGTAATTCACTTCCAGAAATGGAAAGGTGTGTATTTAGTCATGCATGCATTTACATATGAATGCTGAAAATGTTTGTTACTCATTTATATGACTATTGTAACAGAAATATAGAAACAAACAATATTAATTTTAAAAAGTAGAATGTTCAAGTACTGTGCAGATCCCAATCTGTTCCACAGAATACCTTCAAAATACCTCCAAGTTTCTTTTTTTTTTTTTTTTTTGTCTTCATGTTTTTCTACTTGTGCTTGGTGCCTGAGACAAAATCACTTACGAAAGCCCGGCACACTTGTAATTTCTTGTCCCTAATTTTTGTTCACAATTTATTTTTTCTGCTTTGCGAAGGTTTTTCTATTATCTGTCAAAGCTGGGATGAAAGCCACCTTGTTGAAGATTAACCCAATTATATCTTTAAAAATGGTATTTTTTTATTTAAAATATTTAAAGAAACTTGGTATGAAATGTCTTCACCAATGTACGGTTTTGTGTTGTCACCATTTCTGCAAACGTCTTACCTTTCTGATAGCAAAAGACTGCCAGACATTGTGTCTTAGATACACTGTTGGTGGCAAACACTTGATACCTCAGAAAAGAGAAAGAAAAGCCAGTTATATGTGAAGGAGTGCGTCTCTTTTACCATCAGTGATGCTGGTTGTAGAAACCTCAAATCCTAGAACACATCGGAAATGTTTTCTAAGTCATCAAAGAATGATCACATATAATGCAATGTAGTTTTGGTTAAATGCACATTATGGCATTATGCTTCAAAAGTTGGTAGTTCATATAATAAATACTAACAAGGTTACACTAAAATGGACACTTTAAAATCAAATGTGGTTAGAAAAAAACGCTTTTTGTGAAAGCTGAATGTTAAAAATCTCACTGCAGTCTACCTCACGGATTACAATGTGACTGTCGTTGACTTCGATATTAGTGTACCCTGCTATGTAAACGCTAATTAACGAACACAGCAACAATAGCCAACCACCGATGCATTCTGACAGTTCAATTCCAGACGAGAAGTCACTATGTCATCGTCAACCCCACATCTAAGAAGGCAATTTGAGTTTCCTGGATGATGGTCTGCTGGCTTCCATCACTCTAGTAATATGACTCAAACGTGTTTCCTCAGCTGATAGAAAATGACAAGCACTTAGCTCAGTCATTCATTACAAAGCTGCACCCAGGGGAAGCAGCACTGTCATTTTAGATGCTGACAATGATAACTGGAAGGGTTAATTTGTGCCCAGCCAAGAAAAGAGCAGGATTTCTGATTTCACAGAAAGCAACTTGCCCCTTCACCAGGAGGTTTACATAGTCGCACGGGCCTCTTACGGCCAAATGGGGGAGTTCAGAACAGATTTATGTACATGTAAGTTACAGACAGCGCCAGAGAATGTGGCATGCAGGGATTTTTCCTTAAAAACAAAAATCCTATGAAGAAACCAGCCTCTCTGAAGAGATTACATTTTTTTTTAAGTGATAGATATAAAATATAAATTAATTTCTACAGCTATTCTGAGAATATCGATTAGGAACTCTTTTTTTCCATAAATTATTTTGTATTATAAAATAGCAACAGTGACATCCAGTGTTTAATAAAATTAATGGCAGGTTGTCCCTGAGGACCATTAAAGACATTAATATTTTTGAATATTATTTTTACATAAGAACTGTATTAGTCTGTTTGCACGTTGCGGATATAGACATACCCGAGACTGGGCAATTTACAAAAGAAAGAGGTTTAATGGACTCACAGTTCCATGTGGCTGGGAGGCCTCACAATCATGGCGGAAGGTAAAAGGCACAACCCTCACGGTAGCAGACGAGAGAGAAGAAAGCAAGCCAAGCAAACGGGGTTTCCCCTTATAAAACCACCAGGTCTCGCGAGACTTACTCACTACCACGAGAACAGTATGGGGCAAACGGCCTCCATGATTCAATGATCTCCCACCGGGTCCCTCCTACAACACGAGGGGATTATGGGAGCTACAATTCAAGATGAAATTTGGGTGGGGACACAGCCAAACAATATCAAGAACCTAGAAATATGATACTTGTCTCAACTTGCTTGATGAGTTTGGAAATATTGTCAACATGTCCCTTGTAGCTAGGCATGCAGATTGCACTAGCTCAGTTCTCAATAACATGGCTGTAGTACTCACTATGGTTTTGTTAAGGAGATTCGCTGAACTGAATGTTCCCCATTTGCATGGTTGCTGCATCTTCTGACTCTGACTCTGCACCTGAAAGCGATTGAATGGTGGTGAAGAGAGTTCACTGTGTTCTCCCATGGGATTGGTTGAACCTGGTCCCTTTCGTGATCTTCAGCTCCTCTTTGCACTTAAGGATCAAGTTGGAGCTTTCAGCGTCTGGAGAGTTATTCTGCGGTGAAAGAGAATATGGGTGCTCTATCCATGTATAGATTGCTTGGGTCTGATTCCTCCTCTCTGCCCTGATTGATGGCTTCTTTTCTGTTGAATTCCTGTCACCACTCTTCCAGAGGTAAAGTGGCCATAATTTTCTGCTGTTTCTAAAATTTAACCTGTATTCCAATAACATATATTTATTCTCTGACCAAAGTATGCCATATCAATTTTCTAGTCCCCATATCTTTCTGCTGCTTCCTGATGTTGTCTTTGGATAATGCTTATCTAGTCACTTTGAATTTTTCTGCCTTAGTTTCTTTTTTGTAAAATCGGTATAAGCGATTCATTACCAGCCTTTTCACAAGGCTGATATAAAGAAAAAGCTAGAAAATGTATCCAAGTGAATTAGTCATACAATGTTCAAGGAAAGTGGATACTGAATAAAGCATTCATCATTTACGTATTTTCTGAAGTTTCTGGGTCATGTAAAAAATCAGTGGAATGGTTGAAAGCAGTTCTGAAACTTTATTTTACAAAAATATTTCTATAATTTCTTATCTAAATTATTCAGAAAATATATTACACCCCAACTAGTTTTATGAGACCAGAGTAATCTTAATACCAAAGCTGGGTAAAAATTTATAAGGAAAGAAAATTCACAAACATAGAAACAATAATTCTTTGGAAATCATTAACAAATTGAATTAAGCTCTCTAAAGAATGATGGTACATCATGAGCAGATGGGTGTTAACCAAGAAATATAAAGTTTATTTTGCATTCAAAGTTAATCAGTATAATTCACCATGGTAACAGAGTAAACGAGTAAAAACAAGATTATCTCTGTAAGTGTAGAAAAAGCTTTTGGCAGCATTTACTACCCATTGATAATAACATCTTAGCAACCAACTTCATCTAGAAAAGGTAATCTTCACAGACCTGTTTCTAGCAACTTTCTTTACTATAAACATTGGATGATATCCCCACAATATTGGAAACAAGACAGGAATACCTATTCTCACCACTTTTACTTATAATTGTACAGGAAGTCCTAGGCAATGCAATAAGCAAGAAAAGTAAATAGAAACATAAACGTCGAAAAGAAAACTTTCATTATTTAGAGAAGACATATTTCTTTATATAGAAAACCCTCTCAAATCTATTAAAAATAAACAACAAATACTCAAACGAATTTCGTGAGATCATGGAATATAGGTTCTACTTATAAAAATCAGTTATATTTCTGTATACTGGCCAATATGTGAAAAATGGTTTTCTTAAAGAAAACCCATCAATTTCTATAGCATAAAATTGATATCCTATAAATTACTCTAAAAACATTTCTAGGATAAATTAAAGAAGATCTAAATGGATAGAAAGATAAACTATATTCAGTTTGGAAGAATAAATCTTTTCAAGATATCAGTTCTTCCCAATTTGATAAACAGATTCAAAGCACTCTTAGGCATAACTCCTGAAGATCTTCCTGAGAAACTGATGAGTCTAGAATGTATGTTTGGTTTTCATAGCTGGGGGAGGAGGTCACGCTACAGGCAGCCAGTGGGTTGGGTTCAGGCACACTGTGAAACATCCGAGAAGACACAAGATGGTCCCTCCCCTCAACAAAAAACTGCTCTAAAATGCCAACAGCGGCGTGCTTTTCCCAAGGATTTCTTCTACTGCCCTTTAAGATGGAAAGTTGTTACCTTCTAAAGGTTAATTTTTAAGCATGTATTAACCTGAAGGTTGACTTCTAACATTTAACTCTGTAATCAATATGCATAGATAGCTGGGATCATCAGGAGATAAAGACTTCGCTGGTTGCCAGCCTCCCTCCCACCATGTGTAACCAATTGCTCTAACACTACTTCTCAGGTGAATTATTTTGTCTCACTGAGTAGTGATGCCAACATTTGATAGATATTAAACTATAACATTGTAGGATATGTTTCCGAACTGCTGTTTTGTTTTTTTTTTTAATTAAAGTTACCTGTACCACACTTTTTAGAAAGTTGTACCTTTTTCAATGTTTTAATATCCAGTAGTGGATTGCTTACTTATTATGTTTTCCAATAGCCTTCAAACACCATAAAAGTTAGGGCTATATTATTAATTTTTAATCCTAGTTGTATCCTAGTACATAGTTTGTAATTTATCTGGTATCATATTTTTTAAAAGATTCTTCTAAAATTTTCTTAACTTTTAAATATTTCATTCTTCCAGATAGATTTTAAATTTTTGTCTCATAATATCAAGAATTAACAGAAATGCAGCTGTCTTTTAGGAGTTCACTGACTGCATTTAAAAAAAAAAACAAAATACTTGCACAGGATTTATGTGAAAATGACCAAACCTAAGAATGCTTTCAAATATTCATCCTAGGTACTTGGAACATTTTCCTTGTGAGAGCTTATTCACTTGCTTAGGACACACTTTGCTTTTACAGATAATGCATGTTAATTCAGCTGCTGTCTAAGTGATTGTTATTATTGGACTCAAAATAAATGCTGTAATTGAATTTGAGGAGGAACTATATTTAAAATATTTCTTTCTGGTTTTATTGATAAAGTCATTTAATTGGATGTCTTTTGTTTTGCTTTTGAAGCTCACTAACTTCTTGTCAAATCATATGCGTAGCTAGAGTAGCCTGTGCAGAAATTCTCAAAGGCTAATGATTAGTTGGCAAAGTACTCCTCAAAAGAGAATTTGCATGCAAATGGGATAGACTGTTCCCCAAACTCATTATGAAATATGGATATATCTTTTAACTTTTCTAGTTAGTTATGAGCATATGCAGGATCGCCCCTTTAAATTGTCCCTAGAGCAAGGCCCTTGTATTACAAACCTGTCAATAACGGCTGTCAATCTGCTTGTGCTGTTCCTGGATTGGCCACCAGGTGTCGCTGTTTAATGGAGAATTTTGCTCCAGCTTTGCAGGTGCTTAATGGGCTAAGACAGCTTTGGAGATGCGATGGTCCCTTTCTTCTTGGTAGGCTTAGCCAAAGGCACACCCCGTTTGGGATCCCAAATCCACAGATGTCTTTGATTAGCTCTTTAATTTCCTAGACCACCAGTGCTGAGCCGGGACTGAGTCTAGCTCTGCCCAGTTAGCAGTTGCCCCATTAAGTATTCTCCCTGGGACAGGCATCAGTGGCCAAGAGGCAGGGCCCCTTTTTCTATGAAACTCTCAACACACGAAAGAGTCCATCCACCTTCCATCTGCAGAAACATTCAGGATCACAGCCAGCTTTCCAAGGGACGTCTCCAAAGTGATTGATGTGCCCGAGGGAGGTCACTCCCAGTGACTCTAAAAGCCCAGCTCTTAGCCTTCAATTAGAAATGTAGCTTTAGTGACTCACGGTGAATGTCCACCTTGTCACATACCTAGGAGCATCTGCCAGACTCTCCTCCTAATAAACGGGGAAACTCAGCAGGGACCTTTCTCCTGTAAGGTGCACGTTCCAACTTCTGCATATCCCACACCATTCGTATTCTATGAAAACGGAACAGGGGGATTTGAAGAAATATAGAATTCTGCACCTAGGAGTGTTAAAAACATCCTTTCGGAGGTGGTAATATGAAGGAAGGAGGCATCATGCGACCACCACAGTTGTGAGAATGAACAAGGACCAACCAAATGGAAACAGGCCTGAGCTATTTATTCAGAGTTTGCTAGAGAGATGGAGCAACCCCTACCCTTTGGGCTTGGCAGAGACTCGCAGGAGGCAGGGAGCTGGCAGAGAGGCTCGGGAAGCCCTGGTGGAGGCTATGGTGGTAGCGGGGGGCATCTCATGGAATTGACTAGGGGGAAAATTTGGCTTTCTCCACGTGGTCCTAGGTTGGAAGTGGGGACAACATTAGGGAATCTGTCAGTCATTAATTATGTTGTGGCCGTTTGGCACTGATTGCCTCAGGGTGAACTGTCTGGCCTCCTGGGCCGTTGCTTCCTTCCTGGACCCTGACTTGCAGCCGGCGGCTTCCGAGCTGGCTCCTGCAGACAAGAGCTGGCTCCTGGGGCTGCTTGTGGCAGATTGTGGGTCAGAGTTCTCCTTTTATATGTGACCTGGTAATTGATCATTGACAAACTCAGTCTCTCAAAGACCTGTTGTCTTAGCAAAAAATAAAATTTTAACGGATGGCTAATATATGTGACTTTGAGACAATCCTAAATTGTTATGATTACTTTGATTATTTTTTCTATTTTATCCTTAGAAATGTAGCTTTTTAGTTTTGGGAATTAATTGTAGAAAAATATAAACTTAAGTCCTATACTTATATTTAATCATAGTTAATCATAGGGATGAGTAACACCCAACATTGATACAACCATTTTGTTATTAGCAAGTGAATGTATGAAAGAACGAGGAACACAGATCGACTCCTCTCACTTTGAGAGTCTTTTTCTTTCCTAATCCACTTTTCATTACGAGGTTTTCATATGCCTCTTAATGACTTCTATTCCCATGTGATAGGGTGACCTGGCAAGTAAAGTACTAAACAATAATTGAAAAAGAGTTTGATCTTAACGACTTTATTATAAAATCCATGTACAAAAGCATCTGCATTTATTTCCAACAGAGAAAACATGAAACACAAAAGGTCTCAGTCATCAAACCTTTCCCAACAGGAGGTAGGAGAGGGCCTGGGAGTGCAGGCAAGGACAAAAACAGTGGTTTCCCAATAAAAATGTCTATGATGTCTGTGGTATTGCATTCCAGGAATCAAAGCCGCAGGCTGCAGAGGGGTGACGGTGGAACTGGAGAGAGGCTGGCTTCCAGGGGTCCCTGAGCAGCAGTGACCTCCAGTCTCGCCGACTGTGGCTGCGTTGGAAGCTGGAGGAGGAGCTGCTGGTCTTCGCTCTGTCTCTGAACTCCTCTGGTCAGGTTAGACACTTCTTTTGTGCTGTCATGGGAGCTTCATGTTGTGTGTGATGGACCTTCCTAAAGTCCCCGCTATGGTTTCTCACAGATTGAACCATGTGCTCGCTTTTCTTCTGATGGGGATTTGAAGCTGTCATCAGGCCGTCCTGAATTTCACCACTCTGTTTTCTGGGAGGGCTCCTGGGCAAGGCATAGGCATGGCCTGGACATAACTCGTTGTGTTATGCATTGTTTAGGTCAGATGGGTGCCCGCATGATATATTTTTTATTTTCTATTTATTTATTTTTGAGATAAGCCTTGCTCTGTCGCCCAGGCTGGAGTGCAGTGGTGTGATCTCAGCTCACTGTAACCTCTACCAGCTGGGTTCAAGTGATTCTCCTGCCTCAGCCTACCAAGTAGCTGGGATGACAGGCGCGTGCCAGCACACTGGCTAGTTTTTTGTATTTTTAGTAGAGACAGGGCTTCACCGTGTTGGACAGGCTGATCTCCTACGTACTCCTGATCTCAAGTGATCTGCCCACCTCAGCTTCCCAAAGTACCGGGATTACAGTCGTGAGCCACTGCCCCAGGCCATGTGCTGGTGTGATGTAAACGTGCAGTAATTCCCTGACTTTGTGTTTACCTTTGTGCCTGGGAAAACACCCGATAGAGGCATTCCCACGTTAAGATGTTCTCAGGGACCACGCTGGTAGGAGCCATCAGAGCTTTGACAAATTTAGGGCCTGGTAACGGTGCTTCTGTGCACATTCATGGAACGCTGTTTGTGCATAGGATGAACAGCAAATGCTGGAGCCCATTTTGGCATGTGCCAAGCATTCAGAGACATGGTTTGCTTTTCAGAGTTGAGAATCTGAGTGAGATCAGCCCCAGGATAACTGCAGCATTTCCTGGGAGAAGCCCTTATCTCCCACGCTGCTCCATCCTGTGTCCCCCACTCTCCCTTGCCTGCCCAGGCCCTGAGGGAGGGTTGCTTCAGGCTGTTGGTCCTCCAGATTTTTCCTTTCTAATTTTTCATATTAGCTGAATTAGGATCCACTTTTTCAAGGACTCTTCTAGACAATCGATGGTGGATATAATCAAACCCTTCATTTAGTAAACACTTACATCCGGATTTGTTGCTAATCGTTAGCTAGCCAGTCCTTAAACTTACTAAGGTAATGTTTTCCAGCAAAGACCTTTCAGCAAGTGTCTCTGTGGGGATGCTGGGGCCGGGGTTCACTTTCCTTGAAGCCATTTATCCCCAAGGTACTCTCTGTGGGATATTCTCACAGCTTCCATAAGCCAACTGAGCTCACCCCATCGTTCAGTTGTGTGAATTTCCATATCAGATATAAATTAAGCAAATGTTGACTTTGTCAGGTCTCAAGGGAGATCTCAGGATGCTGGGAGCTGGCACCTAGAGTTTGCTGTGACCCGTGTCCCTCACCTGGGTGCTTCCTGACAAACTCCACCCTTTCAGGAGAGGGCCGGAGGCTGCGAGGGCAGAGCATGGTGGTGAGTGGCAGGCCAGGAAGGCGTTGGTGGGGAGGGTCATGCTCCCATGACTGTGTTCATTGTTACTAGTTGGATTCCTGCTGCCCTCTTTGTGCTCATGGATGAGAGTCAGAAATCGAATGGGCTCTGCACTTGTTAACCAGACCAGATGAGTCACGGTAAATCTGTGCTGGATTTTGCTTATGTTTTGCTTGAGAAGCTGTCAGCTGCTGATACGGTTTGGCTCTGTGTCCCCACCCAAATCTCATCTTGAATTGTACTCCCATAATTCCCACGTGTTGTGGGAGGGACCCAGTGGGAGGTAATTTGAATTATGGGGACTGTTTCCTCCGTACTGTTCTCAAGGTAGTGAATAAGTCTCATGAGATCTGATGGGTTTATCAGGGCCTCTGCTTTTGCGTCTTCCTCATTTTCTCTTGCCGCCACCATATAAGAAGTGCCTTTCACCTCCTACCATGATTCTGAGGCCTCCCTGCCATATGGAACTGTAAGTCCAATTCAACCTCTTTTTCTTCCCAGTCTTGGGTATGTCTTTATCAGCAGCATGAAAATGGACTAATACAGCTGCCTTCCTCTTCCTTAATGTTCATGTCCCTTCAAACGAAAGTTCATTCAAGAATAGGCATCTTCATTTGAACTCTTCCTCCAGTTTCCACTTCCTTGGCTGCTGTTTTATTGATTCTCCCATTTGGTGGCATGTCCTGGGCACCTCCTGTGTGCCAGATGTGTTGGTGCTCCCCAAGATAGAGGGAAGGGCAACAGAAACAGCCTCAGCAGAACACTGATTTTGAGGGAACAGGAATACATACAGACCTAAAAATTGTCACCATTTCTGCAAAAGAAAGAACACTATATGAAGAGAGAGAATACACTAGGAGAAATGGCACAGTTTAGATGGGGAAGTAGGAAAAGCCCCCTGAGGAAGGGCATTTATGGAGGCATGCAGGATGGGTAAGAGTTCACCAGAGCACTCTTGGGGATAAGCCTTATGGGCAGTGGACATGGGCTGTGCAAATGGCCCGAGGTGGTTTCGCAGAGTGCAACAGGCATGGAAAAGAATGATGCAATCTGTTTTCAGAGATGTGGCTAGGTGTGGGGCTGGGTGATGTCCCATGATACATACATGTGATGGAGATTGTGATGCTTTAAAGTGAAATACACCATTGCCAGGTTTGAGCAGAGCTGTAATGTTACCCCATTTGTGTTGTGAAGATTTACTCCTACAACAGGGATGTTCCAGCAGCTGGTGGAGAGGGGAACACCCACACAAGGCTAGGGTAGGGAGGTGTGAATTCTCCCAGGGGAAGTGTGGCCAGCAGTAGGGAGGGAGGCAAGGGAGGAACTCGAAAACAGCATGGGAAGGAGGAGCAAGACCGCAATGGATCTGAAATGGAGAGGGTGAGAAGGCAAAGTCCAAAGACGATGTGGAGATGCTAATGTGGACAGAGGTGCTGATACGTGAGACAGAAAAACCTAGAGGAGGAACAGAGATGAGGGATGAGGTTCATGGCTGCATGCATTCATGTTTGGGGCTGTGCCTTTGTGCTGTTTTGCTTTATTTTAATTCTTAAGTTTGTTGTAGGACTTGGACATTCAAAGATGATGAATAGAGTTCAGTCTTCAGCATTAAATATTTTGTAATCTAAAGTTGATACAGACTTTGGAACTAAGAGAGTGATATGGTTTGGCTGTGTCCCCACCCAAATCTCATCTTGAACTGTAGCTCCTATAATCCCCACCTGTTGTGCAAGGGACTCAGTTGGGGGTAATTGAATCATGGGTGGGTTTTCCCATGCTGTTCTCATGACAGTGAATAAGTATTATGAGATCTGATGGTTTTATAAAGGGCAGTTCCCCTGCACAAACTCTCTTGCCTGCCACCACGTAAGACTTGCCTTTGCTCCTCCTTCTTCTTCCGCCATGAGCATGAGGCCTCCCCAGTCATGTGGAGCTGTGAGTCCATTAAACCTCTTTCTTTGCCAGAAATACCAGCCCCAGGTATTTCTTCGTAGCAGTATGAAAATGGATGAATACAGAGAGGAATAGAGATAAATGAACACCTGACCCTGTGCCCAGGCAGAATGGGACCACAGTGGAGGGAGGCTGGTTGGTAGGTGCAGGAGGGCTCAGCCCAAGTGGATGCATTGGGTACAGGTTGCTGTCTCTTAACTTGGTGAATGCTGCAAGTTTGTGAGCCTCTCTGGGCCTGCTTTCTCCCCTGCAGGTGGAAATAATTGTTGTGAAGGATACATTAAGGACTTGTACGGCACATAACACAATATTTTGAACAGAGTTCACATCAACAACTATTTTACTGTCACGATGTAAGCAGCATGACCTGGGGATAGAGAGAATGGGAGATTCCATTCTGGTCAGGCTTCTCTTCTTAGACCGTGGACAGCACTCACCACATCCGCACCAGGACCACACTGTCTGCAATTCTGACTTCTATTGTTGATCGTATTCTTCTTGTCTAACTTAGGTCCATCTTCTTTCTATATTATCTCTACTTGCATTTCCTCTTCCATTTATGTTTTCATTTCTAGTAAATAGCGATGAGTCTGTGGTTTGGGGCTTATTGCTGCTAAATTTTTGGAGTTTTTTGAGGTCAAATGCTATGTCATGTGCTTCTCAGTTTCCTCTGTAGCTCCCCAGCTGCGGCGGCTTACTCATAGAAGAGTTCAGTAAACATCCTTGCCTTGATTAGCACCGAACAGAACCACTCTCTTGTGATCCATATAAAATCCTCTTGAGCAATTAGTAGGTAATTTCCACTGTCTTATAGGAGCATAATCACAGCAATATTGAGGTGAGACATCTTTTCTTTTTTAATAAAAGAACTCTAAAATGAAAACTTCACCGCAAAGGAATTGTGAGTCAGAGATCTGGTGGGGATGGTTTTAGAAATGCCAGTAACAGATCAGTAAATAACTGGATAATTTTGTGCAGTGAGTAGAAAAAAAAAACCCTCATAGATGACTCTTCTATATACTTGTGATTTTAACACCTACATTTGGCTCCTAGGCATGGGTTTCAAGTTAAATATGTAACCATTAAATCTCACCTTTACCTGAAGCCATTGAAATATCCTTAGAAATTAAAGGAAAAAATAGAGAATGGCAGTTTGTCGTAGATAAACTCTTTCATACCTGTCTTGATTGAGTACTGTGGTGGCTCAAGTGCTCAGGTGGCAGGCAGTTAAATCTGTTAGCAGACACTAAAAAGAACTTGCCTAAAAAAAGAAATAGTGAATTATTTGAGAACTGTCCTGCACTAAATTTTTCTTTAAACAACTGCAGGAATATTGTCAACGTTTTCAGTTTTTAAGACTCACACTATCTAACTTGCTGTCATTGAACCTGTTGGAAACAAATGCAAAAATAAAAACCATGAGAATATTTGATATTTCCATCTTTTCAGAAAACAGCCTCAGAAAAGGTGCCCTAATAAGTCAATGAACTGAATATACTTCACACTCATACACACCTAATTCAATTATTTTCACTTATAGAAAAACAACAACTTCTGTTCTTATTCCCAAGTGTACTCTTCATATCATCTCTTCATTATTTCTGATCATTCCCCTGTTCTGAATTAGTTTTACTGCCAGGTCTGCACATTTCCAATTGTTAAGCACCTTCCCCTTGGTGGCCAGTCCCAGTCTCCTCATAGCTGAATTAATTTCCTGCTTCCAGGAAGGTCCATATAGGCTCCCAGAGGAGCCCAGTCCCATCCTATCCCTCAGACAGTTATATGCATGCATTTTCATCCTCCTTACTTAAAGTAGGGAGGCTTTGCTGAGTCAGGAGACTCCGTCATAAAACATGGCACTCGGTACATGATTTTATTTTAGTTGCCATGAATCAAAATGTAATTGAATAATATTGTTTGAATAAACGAATAGATATATTTTCAGACTGATTTCACACAAAATAATAATGAGTGATGATAAAGTACTAAGAGGTTTTGAACTTATGCAAGGAGAGAGCAAAGGAAACGTTTTAAAAAGAAAATATAAAGTGTTCAAATTACTCTTACTGTTTTTATTTCAGTAATGTTATTTGCAGTGTAGGAAGAAGTCTGAAACAATAATTACCCACAGTAATAGCTTAAAATTCTAAGCTCTCTCTCACTCTCTTTCTCTCAAAATGCATATATACATATGCATATATATATATATATATATATATATATTTATTTTCATTGACTCTCAACCACAGAATTTTGGTAATAGAGTTGTTACAGTCGTAATACACATATTATTTTCTTGCTATCAAGATTCCTCTTTGTACAAACATAAAAACAGCATGTGGAATTATATCAGTAATAAAGTAATAATTTTTGCATCCCAGGAATAAATTCTGTTAGGTTGGTGCAAAAATAATTGCATCAACCTAATACCTGATCACGGTGAATGATACTTTTAATATGCTGTTGAAAATCATTTGCTAGTATTTTGTGGAAAATTTTTCCATCTATGTTCATCAAGAATATTGGTGTGTAGTTTTCTTTTCTGACAATGTCAGTATCCTTGTCTGGCTTTTACATCAGGGCAATGTGGCCTTAAAAATGAGTTTGAATGTGCTTCCTTTTCTTCAGTTTTTGGAATAGTTTGAGGGGAATCGGCATTAATTTTTTGGTAGAATTCACCATGAAACAATCTCATCAAAAACTTTGTTGAAAGGGTTTAAAAATTATTACTAATTCAATATTCTCATTATTGGTTGTTCAGGTTTTTTATTTCTTGATAATTCTGTCTCGAAGGTTGTATGTTTCTAAGAATTTATCAGTTTCTTCTAGGTTTTCCAATCTGTTGGTGTGTAGTTGCTCATAGCAGTCTTGAATGAACCTTTGTATTTCTGTGGTGTCAGTTGGAATGACTCCACATTCATTTGTAATTTTATTTGGGTCTTTTCTCTTTCTGTCTTAGCTAGCCTAGCTAAAGATTTGTCAGTTTTGTTTATCTTTTAAAAAAACCACTCTTAGCTTCGTTGATCTTTTCTATTGCCTTTCTTCTCAATCTGTTTTTGCTCCAATCTTTATTATTTCTTTCCTTCTACCAACTTTGGGCTTACTTTGTACTTCATTTTCTAGTTCTAAGAGTTGTCAAATTGGATTATTTGAGATCTTTCTTTTTTCTTAATGTCGAAATTAAGAAAAAATTCATTTATAGTGGTAAAAATTTACTTGGGAATAAATTTATCCAAGGATGTGAAAGATCTGTACATTGAAATCTATACATCTGTACATTGTAATCTTACAAATACTGACGTAAAGAATTAAAATAGAAAAAAATGTGAAAACCAGAAGAATGTTAAAAAAACCAGAAGAACAAATATTGTCAAAATATTCATACTACGCAATGTGATCTGCAGATTCAATGCAATCCATTTCAAAACTCCAATGGCATTTTTTACAGAAATAGAAAAAAAAATCTTAAAATTCATATGAACTCACAGAATATCCCAAATACCTAAAGCAATCTTGCACAAGAAGAACAAAGCTAGAAGAATTACATTCCCTAATTTCAAATAACATTACAAAGCTATAGTAATCAAAACAGCATGGTATGGGCATAAAACAGATACATAGTCCAATGAAACAAAATAGAGAGCCCAGAAATAAACCCATGCATCTATGATCAATTAATTTTAAACAAGGACATTAATAAAACACAACGTGGAAAGAATAGTCTCTCCAGTAAATGATGCTAGGAAAACTGGATAGCCACATGCAGAAGAATGAAATTGGACCCTTACCTCACACTACATAAAAAATCAACTCAAAACATATTAGAGACTTGAACCTTAGACTGGAAACTGTAAAAGGCTGAACTCAGAGCTAATGCTCAAGGCATCCTCTGAGTCTTTCTTCAGCCACAGGCGAGCCTGGCTCCAAGCCTGGTACCATGGATAAGGCCAAGCAGATGCCCATTATTAGCCATAGGTTGAGGTTCTCCAATCAGCAGATTCTAGAATAAAATACCATGAGGCTTCTGAATAAGGGTAAAGGTTTTTCCATATCTCTATATAATTCCTGCTCTCAATTCCTTTTTTTTTTCTTCCCTCTGGATTGGCCTCCCTCTGAAAGTGACAATAAAAACAATTTCTTTCAGGGCCACCCCCAAGCCACCCCACACATGGTGACACCCATATACCCTTTGACCTCCCAAAGACGTCAGATCTCAGTCCTAAACAATGGATCACTTCCTGGGGTTGAGTGATTTAGTTCCATGTGATTCTACTGGAAGAGTAGTCTAGGGTGGCTGCATTAAATCACTTTAAGATCTTTTTTTTTTTCTATGACCTGGGGGAAAGACATCAGATATCTATCTATCTATCTATCTGTCTATCTATCTATCTATCTATCTATCTATCTATCTATCTATCTTACAGTGTTTGTCACCTCTGTTTCTAATCTCCAGTGGGATAAAATACTCCAACAAAAATAAATACAGTTTTTTCTGTGACCTGAGGAGAAGAGACCAGATCGATCTATCTATATACCTATATATCTCTTACAGTGTTTGTCATCTCTGTTTCTAATCTCCAGTGGGATCAAATACTCAAACAAAAATAAATACAGTTTTCCAAAAACTAACTATAACAGACAGGCACATAACAGCCTGAGTTCAAACTTAAACAATATTATCTCCTTGAAGAAACCAGATGAGTCTTGAGTGACATACATTTTTCTACAGGAATTGCTTAGTTTACAAGATCACTTTATCACATTTGATAGGAAGCATTGACTCTGAGGCTTATCACTGCATTCCCAGCCTTGCTGGTCATGCATTGCCTCACATAGGAGGTGTTCAAAGCATTGCAGAGGAGATGTGACTATAGCAAAGGGCAATCTATCCCAAAGTTGATTAAAATCCCTAGCTTCCACGAATGAGGAAGACAGGGATACACCTGCTATACCCACTGGGATTTTTAAAAGCAATCACAAAACCTCTCTCCTTACCCCACAGCCATTGACCTAGGTCAGTCCTGCAGTTCTCCCAACACCTTCTAGGACTTGAATGGATTATGTGGTTTCATGGTCTCATCGTGATGTTTCCTCTCCACGTGTGACTCTGGATATTAACCTATAGGAAAGAGAGCAAAAACAACAGCAAATATTAATCCAACTCACATTCCACCCAAGCACCATTCTTAGTGCCTTACATGCCTTAATTTATTTTATCCCAACAAAAATCTTATGACTTATATGCTATTATTATCTACACTCTCACTGATGGGCATAGAGGCTGTATATATATAATGTATATACAGTATATATATACACACAGTGGACTATTATGCAGCCTTATATATATGTATATATACACATATATACTGTGTATATATATGCTGTATATATATTATATATACTGAATGTATATATACACACAAATATATACACACAGTGGAATATTATGCAGCCTTGAAAAAGATATATTTATATATAGATATCTATATATATTGAGAAAGAAAGTCCTTTTTTCTCCTCAACAACAAGGATCATTGAGAAATGCATTGTTAGGTAATTGCATTGTTGTGCAAACATCATAGAGCATGCTTAGGTAAACCTAGGTGTAGCCTACTACACATCTGAGCTACATGGTATAGCCTACTGCTCTGACCACTGTCATACATGTGGAGCATCACTGACCAAAACATTGTTAAGCAGCACGTGACTGTATATACTATGTTTTTAAATCCATTCATTCATCAGTAAACACTTAGCTGTTTCCACATCTTGGCTATTGTGAGTAATATTGCAATGAACATGAAACTACGTAGACATTTCTTTGAGGCAGTGATTTTATTTCTTTTTAATATATACCCAGCAGTGGTATATATTATATACATTGTATGTATATATACAGTATATATGTGTATGTATACTATATATATACATACACACACACACACACACACACACACACACACACAGTGGAACATTATACAGCCTTGAAAAAGAAGGAAATCCTGCCATTTGAAGCAAGGTTAATGAACCTGGGATGAAAACTTATAACAGGGTATAACCTCAGACATTTCATGGTTCTTGACAAGCATATGACTGACACTGACTGATGGATTATTAGAAAACCTGAAGAGTCTAACTTTGAAACATATGGATAAAGTTTTTCCTGGAGATATAACTCTTATGTACAATATGGCCACTGGTTTCCAAACCCCCAGTGCCACTCTACCTTATCTTGTGGATCAGACATGTTGCCAAAGAAACGTTTCCAAGACAACACTCTGTTTATAACACTTGTGACAGATTGGGTCATTGTTCCCAGTTCTTCACACTTTCCCTGCATCCAGGTCCTTTTCTGTGTGATGACATTGTGTTATCTTTCGCTCAAGTAGAGCATAATTTTCCACCCCATTTATTTGGGCTTTGCCACATAAATTGCTTTGAACAATAGAAGTGGACAGAAGTCATGCATGCCAGTTTCCAGGCAAAGTCTGAAGAGTTATTATATATTTTGCTTATCTCTCTTGTTTTCCTTTGACCACTTTGTTAAGGTCCCAGAAGACTGAGGAACCCTATGCACAGACGTAAATCTATGTGAACTTCTGGAGCAAGCCTCCTACTCCAAATGGAGGAGTAACATCTGACTTGAAGACCCAAGTAAGATAATATACACATGTTGTTGTAAGTCATTGATATTTTGAAGATGTTTCAAGAGCAGCAAACACTAACACAGCACTTCGATGCTCATAAAATTTCAAGGGCTTTTCATAGCTTGAAGAACAGAGACCATCATACTGATTCTCGGAGCATTCCACAATTATGCTTCACCTGTCTGTTAGTTTTATCTTTTTCAATTCTCTTTCATTAACCAAGTCTTTTTTTATGTTTGTTTGTTTTTTGTTTTTGAGATGGAGTCTCACTCTGTTGCCCAGGCTGGAATGCAGTGGCGAGATCTCGGCTCACTGCAAGCTCCGCCTCCCGGGTTCACACCATTCTCCTGCCTCAGCCTCCCGAGTAGCTGGGACTACAGGTGCCCACCACCATGCCTGGCTAATTTTTGTATTTTTAGTAGAGACGGAGTTTCACCGTGTTAGCCAGGATGGTCTTGATCTCCTGACCTCGTGATCCGCCCGTCTTGGCCTTCCAAAGTGCTGGGATTACAGGCGTGAGCCACCGCACTTGGCCTAACCAAGTCTTTTACTAAGACGATTTAGTCCATGAGCAATTAACACCTAAAATATATTTATATGGTCAAGCTAAACATATATATCCTTATAGCATATTCCACAAAAACCTCTCCATTTCAATAGGCTATCTCCTTCTTGATAGGCCTTTTTAAAAATAAGAATTATTTCGTTCTCTTTTATCTTTAAATCTAGAAATACACAATTTTATTTTCACAGTCTACCCTATAAAAAAGCTCTAAACTTTTTGGTGGCAGGAACTGTACTCTTCGTGCTGAAATATTGAGTCGTACATTACCATATTGTTTTATATATATAGTGGCAAGCTCATTAGATTTGATTACATTACTGAAGGAAAATATTATGGAAAATATTGTGTAAAAAATGGGATGGAAAAATATGGGAAGGGGTTCAGTAAACAATTAGCCCTCTGTAAATGTGACTCGTTATAATTTTTCTTGGAATTACTTATAAACAACAGATGGAAATTGATTACCACAAATTAATCCTCTGCCATCATTAACAAAGTAAGAATCTGGAGCATGGGCAGATCTTCAACCACGAGCAACCAGGCTTGTGCAGAATCATTCCAAATAACTGACTGTGACAAATAGGAGGTATCAGAGTGGTAATTATCCATGCATTGGATATCGGATCCCAGCTAGGACTCCAGTGCCCTGACCAACTCCCTCTGCCCTCCCCTCCCAGGAACATAAAACAAACTCTGATTTCCTAGGAGACAAAACTCAAAGAGAGCCCAGGTCCTAGAAATAAGAGTTCTATGGTATGCTGAGGAAAGGACAATTTATCCCGTTTAATTATTACCAGAGCAAACTCCATTCTTTTCCTTTTTCTTTTATTTTACTTAGTTTGTTCGAGTTTTAGAATTGAAGCAAAACTGAGGAACAGCTTTTCTGCCACTCACGGTCTGGCAGTGGATGGCTTTGGTCCGCTGTTCCCATAGTATGACCCACGCTTGGCTGCAGGTGATTAGTCCAGGTGTGGGGAGACAGTGTTTACTCCTGGTTAGGTCACAGAATGCATGAGGTGTTTCCAACACCAATCGTTTCCCACCACGTGTAATGGAAATCAGAAAAGATCCAGTCAGTGAAAGAGATAAACAACACCCGTGTGCAGGGGTGAAAGGCAGGCAGGTTGAACTTCCTGGGAACCCTGAGGGCTCCAGCTTCCTCACCTCCCTTCAGGACTTTAACACAACTTTGTCACCCTAAAATAAACTCCTCTTTACCTCAAGCTTGTATGAGTTAAGTTTCTTGTGACGTTCAATCAAAAACTTCTGAAATATTCAAAGATATTGAAATAACATGTTTTCATAGCTGGCGGTTCTTTAGATTTAAGCAATTGTTCAGTGGATTATAGTAGTGTAGGTAGAGATCATTCTGCCCCACAACTCAACATTTATTATTTTTTTAAACACTCTGTTTCAGCATATTCAGAGAGAACATGTAGGATTCATGAACTGGATGGGAAAATACAGTTGCTGTCCTGCAGAAAACTACTCAGAATTTCAAGGATATGAAAACAATGGTTCCAGGTACATGCACATTTTTCAACCACATCGATACTGAGAGAAAACACAGTATTGTATTGGTTGAAAATATAAAGTAACAGTTGGCAGGAGAGCATGCTAGTGAAATCGCAGTGAACAGGCATTGCCAGCAGTTTCCAGCTGTTTGCTGTGAAGTCTTGCCTTCTCTCCCAGTTACTGCAGGTAACATCCTCCTCACTCCTCTCCTTCCGCTTTCAGGAGCACCATCTACCATCACAGACGTTTAATAGTTTGTTGTTTTATGTTAGGAAAGAAGACCCAACCGAAGAGACAGCACACGTTCCTCTTGTACAAAGTGCAGCCTTGAGATAATTTTCACTATTAAGATTTTCCCTTGCATTTTAATGCAGGTAAACACCTTTATGTGAACTTTATGTTACTCCCCTTTCACCTGTGGCCTCCTTGGGCCACACGTATTGATGTCTTTATTTCCATTCAATTACAAGTTATTTGTGGGATAGCAAAACTGGGACAGATCTCAGGAATGAAGGACTGCATTGCATGGGAAGCCTAGATGATGAATTCTCCGTGTTCAGACTCCCACACTGGAGCACTCTGTCCTTGACAGAAACTGGCTGGTTGCTCAGCAAACTGTGGCCTGTCCTGAGCACACACAGTCCAGCTGCATTCCCGGCCTTCCTTTCTGTTGGGTGTCTCCATGCGGTGCCGTTCTTGACTGTGGAATGTGGGAGGAAATGACGTATGTCATTCCCAGTGGGGCACATTAACAACAAAATAAAACAAAAAATAAACAAAAATCTCGCTCATACTCCTAAAGCCCTTCTCTTCCCCTGTCTCTATAATAGACATTCATTCCCAGAGGAATTTTTGAAGCCATGGTGGCAAATTGCACACCTCCGACAGCTTAGACCCCTGAATTACTTCCTGGAATAGACCCTTCCCCACTTCCCCAATCCTGGTGATGCTAATTTAATTTTACAGGTGTGAGAAACAAACTTCCAATCTCTAGAGTCACTGAGCTTCCAAGGTTGATCTGTTACAGCCGTTAGCATTATCTTCACTAACACACGTCAAAATACATTAACGTCCTGGTAAGCCTCAGCCTTCGGTGACACATGCAGTTATCAAAGGGTTCTGGAATACCTACCCTTGTGAAGCACTTCACAGAATAGGATATGACACCCACCTTGTAGAGCTCAAAATTTCTTATATTGAGCTCAGTAAAATGATCATATTTTCTTCTGGCTAATATATCTTGGGTCTAATATTTTCTTTGGCAATAGGGATATACTTAATTATTATCAAAGGTATCATAAACAGATTTATTCCTCTAAGTAAGGGCTTCATGGGGAACTTTCATATTCCTGGAGCAGTGCTTTTTTTTTTTTTTTTTTTGAATTCTGGAATTATTCTAGCAATCCAAGTCATACTTCCATATCTAAATTTATTTCAAGCAACCATAATTACAACTAAGTATACTGATGCTTTATTACAGCTGCCCCAGGATTTGCTGTTCTCTGCTAAACTGCTTACATCTGTTTATGTCTTTCCCACTATAAATCAATCCAAACAAACTCTATTCTGCTAATACCCCCATCTGCCAGCTCCCCGTTCACTGTTTACCAATAGGAAAGACTCCCCATCACTCTAATAATAAGTGGATGAGCCACTTTGTTTCTTTTCTCAGGCAGCAGGCAGCCCTTCACCAGGCTCGCTAGATTCTATTTAGCAAATAAATGTTGGGAGAAGGATTTCACATACTGGCAGGACTCTAGATTCTTCCACAGAACAAATTTAATCAGGATTCTTTGTTCTACCCTTTTGTTTTCCTCATCTGTGCAAGGAGTTCAATAGGAAAACTTCTTAATTGACTGACGAGGGCCAAATCAATCAGGTTCTCACTCTGTTTTGCCTTCCCCAGCAGCTGGCTGACAGCAAAGAAACAGAGTCAAATCTTAGGTTGTACCACACAGAGAACTGGAAGAAAGCAAAAGCAAAAAGCAGTGAGAGATTCGTTTGAGAGGAATATTGGCTTGAGTACACACACACACACACACACACACACACACACACACACACACGGACAAATTGATTAGGAAGAGAAGGACGTTTGGGTCATTCCACAAGATGCAGAGGTCCTCAGCTGCCCAGATCAACCCTGTCTTCAGGTCCATGCATATGTCAGGCATATAGCACTAACATCCAAAGCTGAGCAATGGCAAGGAGGGGAAGGAGTACCAGTGTGGCCGAATACAGGACAGAGACAGGGATAAGTCCTTTGATCTCACAGGTCCAAAGCGTAATATAAGGTGCTTAAATTCTGCAAAGTCACACACTTCCTTCTGCTTAGCCCAGGAGATGTGAGCCTGAGTTGAACTTAGACATAGTCTTTAAATATCTCCTTTGCCTGCTCTGTTTCCTCAGTGTCCACAGGAAACATAGGTCAAAGATCAGTGCAAAGTAACTGCAAATTGCAGCAAAGTTCACAGAAATAGAAACATATTTGAAGCTGCAACTTTCTTTTTTATTTTTATTTATTTTTTATTTTTTATTATTATTATACTTTAAGTTCTAGGGTACATGTGCATAACGTGCAGGTTTGTTACATATGTATACTTGTGCCATGTTGCTGTGCTGCACCCATCAACTCGTCATTTACATCAGGTATAACTCCCAATGCAATCCTTCCCCCCTTCCCCCTCCCCATGATAGGCCCCGGTGTGTGATGTTCCCCTTCCCGAGTCCAAGTGATCTCATTGTTCAGTTCCCACCTATGAGTGAGACCATGCGGTGTTTGGTTTTCTGTTCTTGTGATAGTTTGCTAAGAATGATGGTTTCCAGCTGCATCCATGTCCCTAGAAAGGACACAAACTCATCCTTTTTTATGGCTGCATAGTATTCCATGGTGTATATGTGCCACATTTTCTTAATCCAGTCTGTCACTGATGGACATTTGGGTTGATTCCAAGTCTTTGCTATTGTGAATAGTGCCGCAATGAACATACGTGTGCATGTGTCTTTATAGCAGCATGATTTATAATCCTTTGGGTATATCCCCCGTAATGGGATGGCTGGGTCATATGGTACATCTAGTTCTAGATCCTTGAGGAATCGCCATAAAAATCTTGAAGCTGCAACTTTCTACATTACTTTTCAACTTGCAATAATTCTATTTAATAATTTTCATGTTACAAAGTAACCCCTACCTTTTGATTGATACATGGGTTTAGATATCTTCTGTTACCTATTTGAAATGAGGCAGAGGAATTATATATACATATATATATATGATGAACAGTTAAGTTGGTGGACTTTGAGTAAAGCTAATTGCCCTCTACAATCTGAAGGGGTCTCATCCAATCAGCTGAAGCCCCTGATACAAAGAGGGCTGCCTGCTGCCTTGTGAAGAAGGCACTTTGCTTCCCCTTTGCCTTCCGCCATGATTGTAAGTTTCCTGAAGCCTCCCAGCTGTGATGAACTGTGAGTCAATTAAACCTCTTTCCTTCATAAATTACCCAGTCTCAGGTGGTTATTTACAGCATTATGACAATGGACTAATACACACACACGCATCCTATGGTTTGGTTTCTCTGGAGAACCATGACTAATACAGGCAGTTGTAATACCTTCCCTAGCCAAGGAAAGATGGTGCAGCTGGTTTCCTCCGAGTGGGCTGAGGGTACCAGAGCCTAACACTGCCAATTGCCTCTTCACTGAGACAGGTTTCTATTTCTTTAATCGGAAGATAACATTAAGCTTGCTTTACCTTGCAATTGCATAAATTCATTGTATTTGAGGACTCTTCTATCTTATAAAATAATGTATATTGTAGAAACGTTTACAAAAGTTGCATAAGGAACTCCAACCCTCCATTAAACTCTAAAGTGCACAGAAACCCACAAAGAATGCCCCGGCAAATAAAATGCTCTCATGCTTTCATTTCCAGGGAGATAACCACCTTACTTCATTTAATCCAATATCCATTTTCTAGCTTCTGTGTTTTTCTCCTGTGAGCATGTGTATATTTACAAAATATGCATACAAATTGTAAACACAATACACACACTTTGTGTGTCAGTAACAAGGCCACCTTGAATATAAGGTAATTGCCCACTTCCCAATGGATATATCTAAAAGCATAATTGACAATTTGAATATCTAAACATTTAAGAACATAGTAGAAATAGTCCAATGTCCACCTGTATTATTTAATATATAATTTAATCACAGATCATAATTTTAGTCACATTAGATAAAATGAACTTAATTTATAAATATTAAATTTTTTCACTCTTAGACTTCATGATGCAGTTTCACTCAAAATTTCCACAAATATTTCTGACATTTGTGCAATCCTTACCTTAACAGGTAGTTTTTGAGTTTCTTAACACTGTCTTCAAGAATACATCATCTTCACAGCCTCTTAATTGTTCAAAATATAACACCTTTAGAACGCATCAGATGCTGTTGCTGGAAATTTTATCTGAGGTCCGGAGGACCCATTTGCATAATGTTAGGATCTGTTTTTTTTTTTTTTCCTCCTCCTATGTTGATTGCACTCAGGGTCTGGTGACCTCTGCAATGCAGCCAGTCTCATTCTACCTTTAAAGGAGGTCTTTAAAATGCTTTCTACAATGGCATTAAATACCGTGTATCTTAGAGTTATACAACCAAGAATATTTGCCAAATCTATGTTACAGTTTCTGCCTATTATTTTGTGTTTCTGGGCTCTGACCTCAGAAGCATCTACAATTACATTCCTCACAATAATGCATCCTCCCCAAATGGTGCTTCGGAATAAGAATGTGGTTGACAGAGCCATGTGCAGATGAGAAATGTTTTAATGGAATCAAAAGACTACCCTCTGAAAAGTAACTCAGGGTCGTCACAGACAGCTGATATTTGGGCACAAACAGGTTTATTTATTAATATATAAACCTATATTAATAAATGTAACATATATTAATAAATATATATAATATATAAATATATAAACAGGTTTATATATTTTACTTAATATATTTCAAGTAATTTTACGTTTTATTAAGTACTTTATTTATTTATTTATTTACTTTTGAGACCAGATCTTGCTCTGTCACCCAGGCTGGAGTGCAGTGGTCCAATCTCGGCTCACTTCATTCTCTGCCTTCTGGGTTCAAGCTATTCTCATGGCTCAGCCTCCCGAATAGCTGGGACCACAGGAACACGCCAGCATACCCGGCTAATTTTGTATTTTTAGTAGAGTCAGGCTTTCGATATGTTGGCCAGGATGGTCTCAAGCTCCTGGCCTCACGTGATCCACCCTCCTCGACCTCCCAAAGTGCTGTGATTACAGTTGTGAGCCACCGCATCCGGTTTTGTTAAGTACTTTCTACAATAGAATTCTTAACCAAGTAGCATTCTGTTGTGTAGAGATGGCAAATTTTGTTAAGCAGCCCCCTTATTGTTTGGCCTTTGTTTTACTTTCTGATAATTCCCTATTAGAAAAACATAGGGACAAACCCCTTACGATTATATCCTTGGGTGCTCTGTTATTTTCTTTTCTTGCATAAATTCCTAGCTATGCAAATGATCTATATTTTCCCTAGGCTTCGTTGTATATTTCCAAAAACACCAGTGGGTGGAAGACCCCCTACTCCTTCAGAATCACACAAGGCATAATTCTTTTTAATTATTTTCAAATTGGTGGGATATTAACATCTCTGTCCTTTTCATTTAATTATTACATTTAATTATTACATAGCGATGTTGACTTTTTCCACAAGTTTTCTGGTCCTGTAATTTCTGTTCTGTTCCTTCTTTTGTTTGAGGCCCCTTATGTCATTTGTTAACTAGGGAAAATCCAAGGGCATCTTATTCAGAACCCACCCCCAGACACCTTGATTCTGGTTCCTCGTCTTGATTAGGGGCCAACATCAGGTGTTTGTATGTTCTGTGGGCTGACCAGGAGGCTCTTCTGTTCTGGAAAGGCTGGGCTGATCTCTGAAGGGTCTGCTTGGGCTTGTGGTCCGTCGGTGAGCTCTCCCAGGGCTGGCTGACTGAGGATGGGCTCATGCGTGTGATTAGCAGGCTGTTGGCTAGAGTGGAAGGGGAGCTGGGCCACGAGCCTTCAGGATCCAGCAGGCTGACCTGAGCTTCTTCACATGGTGGTGACAGCAAGAAGACGGGCCCTACGGTGCCAGCATGAGCCACAGAGCCAGGTGCTGGACACCTCCCAAGGCGGTGGATGTAGGAGGTGTGGGCACATTTTCAATATTCTCCAGAGGTCCTGCTCTCGTGGTTAAATGTGTGACGTCTGGAGCTAATCGAGGTTCAACTTCTGGCCCCAAAGCTTATGAAATGTGCAATGACAGACAAGGTACTTAAACCCGCTGAACCTGTCTTCTTATCTCCAAAGCTGGCCCAATCATAGCAGCAATCCTGCAGCAGTGAGGGTTAAGGCACTAACACACATAAAGCACTTAACACAGAATCTGCCTCTTCATAAGGGCTCAAAATATTTCAGGTGCTGTTACTGACTCAAATTCTTAGGTTTTAATTTTTCTTCCTTTGCAATGAATTATTTCTAGTTCCTTATAGACATATGTCCCTGGTGTCCCCACCCCCATCCCCGCAAATGCTGGCATGTGTAAGCATGTCTGAATCCAAAGGTGAGAACAGGTTAGACTCAAAATGGGTTCGCAGCTGCAGAGTTAGGGACTGAATTAGTTATCCTTCTGAAGTGGTGATTTTCCTCCCTCTGGCTCAGTGAGGAACTGAGAATGCAGCAGTATCCATCATGAGACCTAGTTAGCAAACAGTAATGTGCCAACTTCACCATGGGGACATTACTCAGATCCCCTTCGTTGTAAAAATGACTGAGATAATTCTTCAGCAGACAATCTTTCATTAATAAGTTACAAAAGGCAATGTGTGTGCAATCTGTTATTATGCGTTTCGCCTTTCTTTTGAGAACTTTGCTTGCCAAACTATTATTTCTCACATGATTTTATAAAGACACTCTCAAGTTTCAGCATTCTCTACTATCTTCCCTCTACTTAATAATCTGGCACAAATGCAGTAGCTTAATGAAGACTTTTCTTTTTATTTCTTCTCTTGCCCTTATGGTTTATTTTCTACGCAACAACCAGAGCTTTTGGTCTTTCAAAAACAAAACTTAGATTGCATGCTGCTGAATACGTGCCTGTCTTCCCGAGCTCCAAAGTTACCCTCCTGTATGTGGCAGAAGCGTAAATTCTGCAAAGGGTATTTCCTCGATGCTTGTCTGCGGGGTTCTATCAGTGCAGGAGAGTAGGTAGAAGAGGGAGGTCATTCTTTCCTATTTTCCTGTTCTGTAGCACAGTCCTGGGAACAGTTGTTGGCTCCAACAGTAGCCCCTCTTCAGAATCCAGTTTCCTTTTAACTCCTAGAATCAGACTCAGTGTAGAAGTCTAAGATCCCCATAGAGGTCCGAGAAGCAGCTGCCACAGTGCTTCAACTCAGACACCTGAGCACCAACCTCCCAGGCCCCTTGTCCCTGTTCCTGAGGAAAGAGCGGTTCACATCCCCCCCTCCTGGGGTGAGCACTGAGTCTGTGGGAGATCCTCCTTGGAGCTCTTAGGTTTTATTAATTATCACTTTTCCCCAAGCCATGAAGATTGCAGCTATTTCCTGCAGTTATACTCTGGGATGTCTACATGATCTCCTTTCGGCAGTCTTTTAATTTTCTAACATGTCTGAAAACAATTCCCTGTATTAACCCTCTCTGAAATACCTGATGTACTCTCTATTTTCCTGACTGATATAGTCATGGGAGATTTCTTAGAACAGGAAACAAAACTAAAAGGCAGGATTCTGAGATCACTTTGGTTATGTTCTTCTTTTGGTTATGTATCTTCTTCTTTTTATTTTTTTCTTTTTTTTTATTTTTATTTTTATAGAGTCTCATTCTGTCATCCAGGCTGTAGTCCAGTGGCGTGATCTACGCTCGCTGCAACCTCTGCCTCTTGGGTTCAAGCTATTCTCCTGCCTCAGCCTCCCAAGTAGCTGAGACCACAAGAATCTGCCACCACTTCTGGCTAATTTTTGTATTTTCAGTAGAGATGAGGTTCACCATGTTGGCCAGGCTGGTCTCGAACTCCTGGCCTCAAGTGATCCACCTGTCTTGGGCTCCCAAAGTGCTGTGCTTACAGGTGTGAACCACCGCACCCAGTCAAATGTCCTTGGTCTTGAATGTGGTTCCTAGCTTCTTGCTGCTGGAAACGCAACTCAGGTAACCCGGAGTGTGCAGTAGCATTGGGTTGACCCACACCTGTGGCAGCTAGGGATGAGGTATCACTTCCTACCTGCTGTGTGATCACTGAGACCCACAGACTTGAATCAAAATTCCATTTGTCTTTGATCACCATTATCCACTAGTTTGACCTTAGATCACCAGGAACTAACATCAACTTGTTTCAAGCACTTAATAATCCCCCCCAAACTGAGTTTATCTTTCCCCAGTGTACAAATACCCTAGTTCCTGGATGTAGGTTTATTTGGAGAAGACTTAAAGAAGACCTCGAGTATATATATACATGACATTGTTCTGGGGTCCCAAAGTCAAACTGTAGAACTATGGTGATTAAGTATCGTTTGGAAATTTGGCCTAAGTCTATGCCACAGGGATCCAAGCAGCTCTGCAGACTGTCCACGTGTAGTTTCCATAGTTGCTGGCTGATTACAATGCATGTACGTGGCAGCCAGGAGAATCCTCATGTTGGCCCCCTGATCTTTGGAGTGAGGGCAATTACATAGGAAAATTAAGTGGAACCTGATTAAACGTCTTTCTATCAGGACAGTAAGCCAAAGAAGTACTGCATCTTTACAGGACTTGCAGAGATTAGTGCCACATTCCGAGATTTCAGAGATGCAGGGATGCAGCATCTCCATTTAACTTGCTGAATAGGTCATTGTAGAAGGTTGTTAGGTATTAGAGAATAACCACCATCATAAGCTAAAGCAAGGGTTATTTTTGTGTCAGTGCAGTTGATGCCTTGTATGTCTTGACTTTAATGCCAATAAGCACAGCCTCTGGTACCTAGCTTAGAGTCATCTGCATGGCAAAAACCTTTTTTTTTTGCCTCCAGACTAATGCGCAAGAACTATCAGAAAATATCCCTCCACTTAGAGGAGAAAACAGTGCTCCTTTATTTTTCTGCTTAGAACAGTACCAATTCTTCTGTTC
Organism: Macaca thibetana thibetana; assembly: GCF_024542745.1. NCBI lineage: Eukaryota > Metazoa > Chordata > Mammalia > Primates > Cercopithecidae > Macaca > Macaca thibetana. Next base: position 139,440,222 of record NC_065585.1, read on the forward strand.
TATATCACAATATAGGCTAGGGTTAACCACCTTTTCTTAAAGGACCAGATTATATGTATTTCAGGCTTGCAGGCCATAAAATCTCTGGCTCAATTATTCAACTCTGTAACAGCTGAAAAGCAAACATAGAGAACGAATGGGATTGGCTACTTTCTAATAAAACTTTATATACAAAATCAAGCAGGCTGACTGCAAAGCATAATTGGGAGACTCCCAGTCTACAACAGAGAAATGTGCTGAGCTTAGCATCCCACTGGACATCACTCTGATTCTGTACATTGAAGATCTCAAAAGTGATTTGACTTGATAAGTAGTAATTAGCAAATTATCTCAGAGAGCTCAGGAGGAATCTTCATCACAAGAGTGGAAGATCAATCTGCAAAAATTTAGTGACTGGCTACTTGATAAAATTAATAGAAATCCAGTGGCTGGGAACATGTTTGAGCATAAGACCTTCAACGTGAATAATATTTTGCTGCACTTTCCATGAATTTTGTTAACAATACACACCACATTTGAGTGGCAGCTAGTAATGAATGAAGGCTGCCAGTTTTAGTAAGGTCCAGAGAAAGAAATTACCTTGTATATATCCTCTGGCAAAACTCAGTGGGAAAAATAGTACAGATCCTAAGGATTTTTTAAAGCCTACTTTGAGATCATCACACAATCTCTATGCAAAGATAGTATTCTCTGGGAGAAAAAGAGCTATTTTTTGCTGGCCAGGGGAACTTAAGTAAATTTGGAAGTTTTTTTCTCACTTTTTTTTCCATTCAAATGTCCCATCCAATATGTCAGTGTTTCATACCTTTTTCATTTGTCAGCATTGACAAGGTAAACCTATTTTATGTATGCATTTAGTGTCCTTTCAGCTCTGCTACTGTTGGAATCAGATCATTGGTCTCCTTTTCAGCATGGGCTGATACATTCACAGGATATATACATATATATATATGTCTTCTTTAAACCTTCTGTAACAGCCATCTGGCTTTTTGGAATTTGCTTGAATTTGGTACTTTTGTGGCATGAACTTATTTCATTTTTCAAATTCTCTAGTATGACCAAGCACACTGAAAATGTTTAATTTATAATTACCATTGTTCTTGAGTCAGTTAAGATCCCTTTTATTTCATCTCCCACCTGTACTTCTTGCTAATTAACCACAGGGGACCATCTTGTGAAATTTTTATGCCATAAAATGGCAAAGCTTATTAACATCTCATTTATAACCATCAATGGGTTCTTAATGCTCCCCAAATGGTCCTGATTTTCGGAATCTCTTCCAACTCTTATTGTCTTTAATAGAGTTATCTTTAAAAAGACAGACTGGTGCATTTATTAAGTACTGATGCATTATTAGACGATTGTCAATTCTAGGCAGCAAGAATGAAGAACAAGTAAAGTTATGCAAGAAAAAAATAAAGTAATGGAAATCTATACATTACTGTACTCACTACTGTTTATAAATACATCACAGGAGACACAAAAGATTGATCATCAAGGAAAATCCATTCCTCTGCACACTCTCATGAGAGGAAGGAAGAGGTCATGTATCTGCCTGGTCCTCTCCTGTCCTTTGTTTCATATTGGTTCAAATTTGCTCCACCATAACTCTGAAACTCTAGGTTGTTTCTGGCTCTTTTGGATATCATATCCCATGTTTTACATGGAAAGTTTTATTGACATCTATTAATAGATGTGGTAAAAGGAGTCGGAAACTTCAGTAGTGTCCAGCTGTGTGAGGGTAAGTAATTTGTTGGTCACCAGCCATGAAAGCAAGTTACTGAATGCAGGTTGACCAAGAATATCATTGATAAGGATAAGATTTATGTTTGACACACTCACTATCCAGAAAAAAAAATTATGGGGGTTGTTTTGTATAACCCTAGTATCATTACATGGTATTTCAATATTTTACATATTGACATATTGATTTTATGACTTTTTTTAGATCATAGATACTTATTAATTGGAAAGTATTTGTCAAGCATTATTCTAGTTATTGGAGAAAAAATATGATTCAAGGATTGTAGTTGACCTCCACAGACACAAAGCCAAGAGGTAAATATATAAAAATATTATCTGGATGCTAAGTATTCTTTTTCTACTTACAAATTATTTGACCCATACAAGACTGCCATGTTTTGGTTGTTTTTGTTAGAGGAGTTTTGATATAACAAATACTGTCAATTGACAGTACTTTATAAACTGTGGAATTTGCTGCATGGAGATAGTAAATACAACATCATCTATCAAATTTTAACATTAACATTGTTATTAGAATAATTGAGTATCTTCAATATCTTGACTATCTTAAATATCTTCACCCTTTTCTTCTGCTTAAAGTTTGCTATCAAAAAATCAAATACAGGTATGACTTAGTTTCCTCCTAAGTGAGTTGGATTTTTTTTGGTCTGGATGCCCAAAATATACTGTGTTTGCTTTATTTTTATTCAAGTACAGCAATTCTCTCAGGGTCAACTTTCTCAGTTTCATTAAATCAAGTGTTAATTTGGTGGTTCAAAGTTATTTTTTCAGTGGAATGTTTTGAAGGGTCATATTTATCATTTATGCTCTTTCATTATTTTAATTATTCTGTGGGGTCTGCTATTATCCTGATACTCAAACATCTTTGCTTGTCTTCTATGTCTAACATTTTCTATTTTATATGTTTTTATCTATTTTTAGAGTTCTGCTTGATTTCCTTATTTTCTCCTTTCTGTTTTTTTCTTGCTGCAGTATTTCTCAGGTGTTTCATGGCTCTTGTGTTTCTTCTAGCTAATATATAATTTCTGAATTTTATTTTTAAATTTCTGACTCTGATAATCTGTCAACCCTCTTTTCATGTCTTCTGGTTGCTTTATCATATTATATCTGAGCTTTTCTAATTTTTTTTTCTGTAATGCTTGTCCTTTTACTGGTTATTTTCTCTTTCTTTTAAAATATATTTTAGCTTATTTTAAATATTGGATTTCAGTTTTTCTCTACATCATGGAAATATACCTCAGGTCATCTTCACTTTTGTATGTAATTTTTTTGGGAAAATTATCTCCTTTTAAAATTTTCCTATAATGTCAATGTAATGTATTTTATTTGTGCTTGTTCACTCTTGCTCATATTTAAGTAAGACGCGTTTTCTATACTTTTAAGAAGATGGTGTGGGAGCTGTGTTGGGCAGATATCTTTTCTAGTTTTGCAGTTCTGTAGCTCTGTATTCTGTTATATCATAGTATATTCCAATAAATTGCCCCTAGTTTATCCACCTCTTATTTTGGATATCTGCCTCTCTTGATCCTCTTCCCTTTTAATGGCTGTACTCTCTGCTTGTATCCCCAACAACCCTGCCCTTATCAATTTTTGATTTACTTCTTATAGTTTCCTTGGGTGCTGCTATTTTGCCAAGGGCTGTGAGGATTCTGACCACTACTGGCATGTCATCCAGCACTCTCCACAATGTCCCTGGGCCTGTATGATTAGAGCCTTGAAGCCCCCTTTTCCTCCTCACAGTTCCTCTTTAGACCCACCGCTCAAGCCTTCCCCTTGGAGAAGGGACCCGTCTTGGGAGTATGAGTACCTGTTGGTAGTATTTGAATGTTCCAGCTCAGAAAAAAACAACTTCTTTTTTACTCTCCCCTCTCTCCTCTTGCTTGGGCACAGCAGCTATTTATTTCCAAGTGGTGCTCACTGCCTTAGAAGGTTCAACAATCCTAATTTTTATTATGGGGTTTTAGGGAATGCTTTTTCACCTGTTTATTGCAGAAATTGTCTACGTATGAATTTTTTTTTTATACAGTACTTCAATACTGTAATTCCTCTGTTGTTTTATGATAGGTTCTGTAGAGTTCCAAACACTCTTTAGTATGATTGCTACTCTCATCTTCCCTATAATAATCTATGTTTAAATCTATCGCTTGATATAGAATTTCTAGATTTTTAAATACATTTTAACATAGTATTGCCCAAAATGGCTCTAATAAGTAAATTTCCACTAACAATCATAAGAAAAGATATTTCTTTGCATCTTTACTGGTAAAAAAAAAAAAAATTGAAACTTTCTATTTTGGCCAATTTATTAGATACAAGGAAATATGTAATGTTTTTCCTGACCTTTCCTGAGTATGAGTCAGTATTTGTACACTTTGCATGTATTTTAAATTTTAAATTATCCAAGTGCTCATCGCTAGACTGCTCATTCTCGTATTTGTCCACTTGCTCATTGATCCTTGACAATCTGTAAGAGCTGTTTGTTTTTTATAAATTATATATTACAACACAGACTCCTGTGTTGCAATTTTCCCCACTAAGTGTATTTTTCCTATTTATTTTGAGTTTTTTGTTTGCTACTTTGAAACATACTTTATATTTCATGTCTCTATTTTCTTTAGTAGCTTCTGTGTTTCTGTTTTTGGATTAAAACACCAGTGTGACTCCTGGAAAGCTCGTGTGCTCATCTAGATTTCCTTCCAGTTTTTCTCTTATTTTGTTGCTTTTCCTCTTCTATCTTTAACATACTTCTATATTTAGTGAAATTAATTTTCTTATAAGGTGCAAGAGAGAAATCCAATGTAATCATTAAGCATAATGTTTGATGTCATTCTTAGTAGATCATTTTTATTAGTGAAAGATATTATCTTCTTGGCTTATTTGATTCCACATTTAAAAATAAATAAGTGTTGCATCTCATGGAATTTTTGTGTATGCTTAAAATAATCATAATTTTTCTCTTCATTAATATATAAATATGGTAAATATTATTAATGTATTTTACCTTAAAATAACATTCCTGGGATAAACTCAACTTATTCACACTATATAAAAATAATACACAGAATATCTAGCATCGTTTAAGTATTATTTTTATAGACATTATTGGATGTAGTTTGTAATTTTATTTTAATATTGTGTATATACATTCATTATTTAAAGTAGTGTCAAAATTTATCATTTTTTGGAATTGAAAAGATCAAGTCAACTGAGTGGTGTTTACTCTTTTTATGATTTTTTAAAAGAGTTTACATTCCATTAGAATAATACAATACCTGAGTAATTTCACCTCAAAAATTCAGGATATAGAACTGTTTTTGTTATTTTGTTATGTTTTATTTGGGGAAGATTGTGTTTTATTTAACACTGCAGAATTATACGTTCAATTCTAATACTACATGTGTGTACATTTTATCTTTTGTTTCTTAGTGAACCCCATGAGAGATTCATATATTTTGTGAATCATTCAAAGAAACAACTGACTTTTGCCATTTCAACCCTCTCTATTTACTTTTCATTAATTTTTCGTTAATTTCTTCTCCTACTTGTATTTTTTCTTTTACTTTCCTGAGTTTTATTTTCTGTTCTTAAATAATCTTCAGAGTGAAAAACTTACACAGTTTCAGCTTTTCTTTTATTCTGACCTTGAATTTAAGGTTCTGAATTTGCCATTGAATGATATCATTTCAGTTGCCTCCCATCCATTTTGAAAATCAGTATTTTCCTTTTCATTTAGTCATAAGTACATTATAATTTAATTCATGAGCATTCATTTTCAATGTGCTTCTTTATAAAGGAAATTTTAAATTTTTTATTCATATGTTTTATCTTAAATTTGTTTCTGACTGAAAGGTGATTAGAAAATGATCTGCATGATGATTACCTGGAGACTCTTTTCTTAAGACATAAATATTAAGTACTCTATTTGTATATTAAAATAATGTTTAGTCTCTAATTATTGGTAGAGGGATTCTAATACATTTCACTAGTTCAAGCTTGATAATTGTATTTTAAATATATCTTCTACACTGTAACTGAATACACTGTCTCTTTGGTCTATCAGTTAATGAGAGAAGCATGTGTGTGTCAGACTCCTCTAGATACCAGATATTTAAAAAAATAATTACATCTAAAAACACCAGGTTTACTACCATGAATAAACACTTCTAGGTACCACATAGGAGAATTCTCTGTTTCATCTTTCACCTTGTGTGCTGCTACATGTGTTTGTGAATCTTTCACTCTGGCACTAAGTCGTTTGGTGTCTTTGGGCCAAACAAGTTTCCAAATTTTAATTTTGTAAAAATAGGTCTTTATTCTAGATTCAGATTATATCTATGTGTTCTCTTATTTTTAATTATTTGAGAAATACCTTTAAATACTGACATTTAGATATTAAAAACCTTGTGCTATACTGTGTAGAAAAAAATATATGGTTTACCACTGACACCTATGAAAAACTGCGCCAAGCCTTAAAACTGTATTAAAATTCTCATCTTGGCTGAAATATAATAGTCATATAGTAATATGTTTAATTTTTGTGATATATTAGTAGGAAAAATGTTTGTAAGTATCAAATAGCACTAGGTGAAGTATATTAAATTATATCAAGTTAGGTAAAGTTTTCCTCATTGCATTTCATAAATTACATCACTTACTATTTCTGGTGTGGCTTTTAGACCTATTTCAAGGAATAGAGAATGTTTATTTTCAGTTTTTAAGTTGTTGTTATGTGTTAATATCAACAGCTAGTGCATTTTGAGAATTTTTGGAAATATTTTCCTGAGTAGTGTCCACTTTCCCACACTTTTTATTGACAGTGAACTGTAACCATATATTATGCTTCTCTACCTATAATTTAATATACAGTTATGATTATTTTTGGTATAAAAGCACTAAAAGTATTAATGCATTACATTATGTAGTTTATGTCTATTCAAAAGATTAATATTACGTATGAGAAAGGACAGTGACTCACTTCTACTCTTCACATACTTGTTGGATATTCTGATAAATGCACACACTCATTAGATATTCTAATCAAGTTTTGCATGTAGCACCAACTTTCAAAGAAATGGCACTACAGAAGAACTAATGCAAACCTTATAGAATGTGAGTTAATCCTCCACTAATCAGTCTGGAGTCATTTGGGCATTTCCGGCCTTCTATTTATTTACCTGTATATCTATTAATTTGCCTCTTTATCTCTCTATCATCTGTCTTTCTGTCTTCTATATATGGAAAGGAAGAGAGACAAAAAGATATTATATTTCTTGAAGTTAAAGAATCAATTCACTTCTTCTCTATGTCTTGCACAGTTACACTTAGATAAGTAAGACCTGTGCATAGTAAACACATAAATATATTTATTGAATGAATGCCTCAACCTCCATTGAAAGTTGGAAGAAAAGATTAACTAAAGTGTATCTTCTGAATATATCATATATTTCTCTCTGGAACTTGCTTTTATTAAAATAATTAAATTACCATAACAATTGACGCTGAATGCAGTGTGTGCCTGCAATGGAGAAATTGGAAATTTCTCTGCCTTCAGTGAAGGTGTGACATTATCTTTGTAATAGCACGTTGAGAAGAGCAAAGGTGGTGTGTGCCAGGTGGGTGGTCTAGATTTTACAACGCAGAGCAGGAAAGCTCGACGTCCACAGTGCAATCTGATGGGTGGTTTAGATTTTACAGTGCAGGGCAGGAAAGCTTGATGTCCACAGTGCAATCTGAGAATGCTTCATGCAGGCTTAGGGCTTGGGCTGCTTCCTTACATCTTATTTAGCTGTTATGATTTTTTCCAGGACTATGAGTTCTACAGAGTTTGTGATTTTACTTGTCAGCCAGATATCAGGCGAGGTCTCCACAATCACCCACAGGAGTTTGGGTATGATCGACATCAGTGGTTATATAAAATTCGAGAAAGTTCAAGATCTTCATTGAGATTTCTGCATAGTCTCGTGATGAACTGTAATCAAATGGACATTTCTGATATCAAACTTATTTCTCTTGTGAATTATCATCACCCCTTTGCTTTTAAATCTAATAAATAAGATAAAATTTAATTATGAAAAACACATAACTATTCCAAAAGGAGGTAGAAGAAAAGAAAAATAGATATAGAAAGAATTGAAAGCAATGAGTAAGATGGAAGATTTCCATCAAGCAATATCAATAATTTCATTAATTTTAAATGGTAAAAATATATCAATCAAAAGAAAAAGAACTTGTCAGTTTGGATAAAATGTAACATCCAGTTGTATACTGTTTCTATAAAAATCATGTTACATTAAATATGTAGACATAGGTGAAATAAACATATGGAAAATGTTGCCTGGATACACTAATCAAAAGATATCTGGAGTAGCTATATTAATGTGAGAAAAAGTAAATTAAATATATAATTACCAGTGGTAAAAAAGGATATTACATAAGGAAAACAATGAAAGTTTATCAAGAAAATATAATAATTCTAGATTTAAATGCACTAAACTATACAGGTGTAAAATTATTGAAGCAACAGCTAATATAACTAAATGTATGAAGATAAAAAATATAATTGTAATTGGAAATTACAGCAAACATTCTCAGTAACTGACGAACAAATAGACCAATAATTGTTCTGAACAATTTTATTAGCAAACTTCATCTAAATGATATTTTCAGGACATTCACTGAACAAGAGCAGAACACATTTTTTTTTTTTCCGACGTACATTGAACTTGTACCAAGAGAGGACAGAGAATATCATGCAATGTATGGTTTTGTCCGAAAAGAATAAAATTAGCAATCAGTTACCAGAAAATGTCTGAAAAATCACCAAAACTTGCAAATTAAACAGTATAAGATATGGTAAAAATATTTTAAATTGAATAAAAATTAAATACTAAATATCAAAATTTGTAATATATAGCCCATGCTGGGCTTCGTAGAACATTTACAGCATTAAATGCTTATATTTAAAAGAAGAAAGCCCTTGAGTAAATCGTCTCAGCTTTAACATTGTTCACCTATGTATATGAAGCCCAGAAGAACAGAAATCAATAAAATAGAAATGAGAAAAGCAACAGAGAAATCAATGAAAACAAAAGTTAATCCATCTAATGGTGGGTGGGTTGGGGGTAGATGCAGATGACCAAGATAAACATAAAGAGCCATCACCACCATCAATACAGATATTTAAAATAAGAGAATAGTATAAACACATTGAAAAATTTTGTAAAGATACAAATTTCCAAAGCGTATTCAAGAAGAAATAAATAAGCCCAATTGTCCTATATTTATGAAATAAATACAGCTTTAGTTAAAAACCTTCCTTCACAAAAAACTCCAGTCCCAGATGGCTCCACAGGTGTCCCTTCAACAACCTAGGAGAAAATTATTCTAATTCTACAAACAGTCTTCCAGAAAACAGAAGAGGGACCATTTCCCAACTAATATTGTGAGACAAACACTACCCTGATATCAAAATCAGATGAAAAGGAAAGAAAACTTCAGACTAAGTTTGCTTGTGAACATATATGTAAAAGTGTACTTAACACAATATTAGCAAATCAAATCCTGTGATATATGAACTAGATATTCTTATCATGAACAATTAGGAGTTTATCCCAGTTTGAGACAAGATTTATTTCAACATTCAAAAAGCAATTAATATTATTCACCATATTAACAAACTCAATATAATTCTTGGGTGTGTATACATATATATACACCCATTCGTATAAAAATATTTGGAAACTAGCTCAGTGTGACAAAGTGAAACTAGCTCAGTGTGACAAAGTGAATCAAAGACCTATAGCAAATATGAGACCCAAGGAAGGACTGAGAGCTTTCACTCTGAGGCTGGGAATCTCATGAAGGTCCCTTCTCACTACTTCTACTCAATATTATACTATGTATTCCTGCCAGTAAAATAAGAAAAAATAAGAAAAAACAGATCAAAATTGTTTGGATTAGAAAGGAATACATCAAACAGAGTTTATTTAGAAATAAATAAGTTTATTTAGAAATAAACTCTGTTTGATGTATTTAAAAATGGCATTTTTTTTTAAATAAAGAAAATCCAAACAAATCTACAAAAGCAGCTGCTTAAATTAAGAAATGACTTTGGAAAATTTGCAGGATTAAAAATCCTACCACCTTTCTATCTATATACTAGCAACACATATTTTGATATTGTAATTTTTAAAGTCACTCACAATATCGTCAATAAACATGAATTACTTAGAAAAATATTTAAATAAATATGCACAAAGTCCATAGTCTAAAAATTACAAAACATTGATGAGAGGCATCTAATAGACATAAATAAATGAGAAATATACTTTGCTCATGCATCTGAAGGCTCTCTACTTTTAATATGCCAGTTATCTTAAAGTTGATATATACTTCCTAACATCTTAATAAAAAATTCAGTATGCATTTTGAGCATTTGACAAGTCAATTGTAAAGTTTAAATGGAAAACTAAATCTTTTAAAATAGCCATAATAGTCTGATTTAAGATGTAACGTAACAATGACACTACACTAACCAAGACAATGTGGTATTTGAGTTTGGACAGACATAAGTGGAACAGAATAGAAATTTCAAAAGAAAACTACCGAAGCTTTCAAAATATTTGTCAGTGTTGCCAAGTTAATTTAATGGAGAAAGCATCATCTTTGTAATAAATGATGCTGGCACACAGAAATACACAAAAGTGAAATGGAAAACTCTACCTTTACTTCACACTTTATACAAAATTAACTCGAGTCAAATCATCTCATGGGATGTAAAGATCAAAAACTTTTAAATTCTATCAGACTAGACAGAAGAATATCTTTGTAATCTTGGGTTAGGTAAATAGTTTTTATAGGGGACACAAAAACAAAAATCATAAAAGAAAACAAAGTGACATAAACAAAACTACCCATTTTCTGTTCTTAGAAGACACTGTTATAGAAATATAAAAAGACTAGATTTTGATCAGCCATTTTTAAAACTCATCATCTAATACCGTACTTACACAAGAATACTAATTCAGTAACAGGCGACAGGCCAACCCCCCAACACCAAAAAATGGAGGGGAGGAGTTAAAAATTTGAAGAGAAATTTCACCAAAACAGAGTAGTAGGTGGCAAAAGAAATATATGAAAAGATGCTCAACATCTTTATTTTATAGGGAAATGCAAATAAAATTGCAAACCAATTACCATTTCATGCAAGGAATGAAACAAAATATAACAAAACAAACATTAGCAACATCAAATGCTGGTGTAGATGTTCAGCCACTGGAACTCTCATTTCTTACTGGCGAAGTACAGTACAAGTGGCTTGAATACTTTGGCAAACAGTTTGGCAGTTTTTTAAATAAAATTAGCAATCCTTTTCCCAGATATTTACCCACGGGCAATAAAAGCATTTCCTACAGGGACTTATAGGTCAATGTTTATACAATTTTATTAATAGTCAAATGTTGAGGGGGGAAATCTGAAGTTCAAACTGTTAAATGGATTTGTAAATTGTGGTACACCTATACAAGAGAATTACTCAGCAATATGCAGAAATAGCCACTGACATGGATTAATCTCAAAAGTATTAAGCTAAGTGGAGGAAGGAGACATTGAAGAGAGCAGACAAATGCTGGATCCTTTTATGACATTTTCATGAAGCAAAAGTCTAGGGACAGTGATCATATCTGTGGTGTCCAGGACCTGGGGCTGCAGGGAGAATTAACTAGGGGGAATGAGAATTTTTGGGGTGATGTGAATGTCGTGCATCTTAATTAAAATTGGTACTGATGCCTCTGATACATGTATCAAAACTTCTATAAATTCTCACCTACCAAAAGCATGTAAATAACATCTCAAAGAACCTAGCTTTGGAATAAGGGATATAAGGACATAAATGCCGAAATGTAAAATTATGTCTTGCCTTCCCAACCTTCCATAATTATTTATCTACAACAAAAGTAAATGAGATCTGATTTCTAAATTCTTCAGAGGATCATGAAATTATTTTTTATTCACTGCTGCAGTGAATTGTTTGGAATTTGTTGAGCCACATATTATTAATTAAATTCTAGAAATTAATGTTGCACTGACTATAGATTCAAAAGAATCTTTATTCTCACACATAAAGCCCTGATATACAGATCCAAATATACATATTTTTTGCTATATACCTGCCGGAATTCTTATCTCTAGTCTACATTGGCATACTCATTACTTACTGAACAATTTTTTTTTTTGAGATGGAGTCTTACTCTGTTGTCCAGGCTGGAGTGCAGTGGCATGATCTCGGCTCACTGCAACCTCTGCCTCCTGGGTTCAAGCAATTCTCCTGCCTCAGCCTACCGGGTAGCTGAGACTACAGGCACATGCCACTGCCCTAATTTTTGTATTTTTAGTAGAGACGGGGTTTCATCATGTTGGCCAGGCTGTTCTCGAACTCCTGACCTCAAGTGATCCGCCCTCCTTGGCCTTCCAAAGTGCTGGGATTTTACAGCGCCTGGCCTGAACAGTGTTTTTATTTCCACGTTCTTCTTGTTCCACAACCTTGGAGCTTAATCTTTAGAAATAAAAATAAAAACACAAACACTTAAGATACGAGCATAACTTGGGCCTGTGTTTGTCTTTGGTGTACAGTGAGGTGAAATATGAGAAGCAAAGATGAATTAAACGAAGATGTCATTAAGAAAGTTATCTAATCTAATGGGCAGATTCAGAAACCCAGGCACAATTACAAGTTTCAAGGGCATATGAACACAGTGCCATTCAAATGAAAGAACAATTTTCTTTAAACCTGTCTGGCCAAAGGTGAGGACACTGTGAAAGGGAAGTGATGTGATTAGTTTGGTGGGGAACGTGGGAGACAGGGACAAATAAAATCATCAAGTTTCTCATATGAAAGTGAAAGCATGATCAGTGACAGAGATGAAAATTAGAATGCAAATGGCACTTTAACAGATTGTTATATTTTTATTTTCTGTTCAGATGGAGGAAAAGAAACATGAAAAAACAAGGAGCAAGAGAAGATGTTCCCTTGCTGGGAAGATTGGGGGGGCAGTCACAGATAAAACTATTCACTTTATTGTACATTAAAGTTCTAATTAAGGTCTTGGTGCCCAGAAGGAATAGACAGAAATGTGGGGCTTTCCAGCAGAGAAACAGCAACCCCAGGTGTATCAGTGTAATAAGCCCTTTAAGCTTCTCAGAGTCAAACAGCTTGAGTTGGTGTCTCCAAGGCTGCTTTACGAGTTGCAGTATAAGCTGCTGGAATCACAGAGGGCAATATTGCCCAGAGGCTTCTGAATTTGTAAAAAAAAAGGACAGAAAAAAATTTCCTAAAATATTTGCAGATATCATAGAGTTTGGGAGAGAATAATGCTACTTGTTTTGAACAGCAAATTATATATTTAAAGATAAAGTCTTACATTTTTGTACGTTTTGTATTTAATAAGAATGAATTGTCATACGCTCTTTGGATTGGATCAGAGAAATCTCTTTTAGGTTTCTCAGGGTGCAGGTGAGAATTACAGAGGTTAATTGTTTTGCCGAAAGTAATAGAAGTTTAATGGTGGAATTGGGAAGTATCTAATTGGGATATTTCCCAATTCTCAGTAAAGTCTTCCCTGTACACCACAGCTGGATGTCGTGGTATGTAAGAACACAAAGTAAAGAGTGTTTGAGTAGTTCACATCTCAGTCCAAGTCCTCTGAAGGCTTTATCAGCAGGCGGTGCTCTGCAAGGGAATGGGAAACAGAGTTGCCACCTGGGGGGCATTAACGAAAGCACAGTCATGTGACAGAAGCACAGGAAATAGCCCAAACACGCTGTGTCGTGACAGATGGCGCCCTAAGAGAGGAAGGAGCGTCCTTCCTGGGCTGGTCCCATTTCATCCACACGGACAGACATCCTCCTTAGCCATTGGCAGAAGTGTATTTTCCTTTCCAGAGCTTTTCCGCATCTGAAAGGAAAATATCCTTTGGAAATATGTCAGGATTACTATAATCTCTGCCTACAAACGTCCTTGAAAAGTATTTCTCCGACTCTTGTTATGGACCAGTGACCAAGAACATTGGTTTGAACGCATGTGTCCCTCCAAAGTTTACATGTTGGGACTTCAACCCCACGGTGATAGTAATAAGAGATGAGGCTTTTTGGGATGTGAGTAAATCCTGAGGGCTTCACCTTCGTGAATGGGATCAGTGCGCCACAAAAGAGGTTTCAGAAAGCTGCCTGGTCTCTGTTCCTAAGCCATGTGAGGACACCTGGATTAACCCATCCACGAGGAAGGGCCCCTCCCCAGACAATGAACCTGACAGTGTCTTGATGTTGGCGTTCCAGCCCCCAGGGCTGTGAGAAATACACTTCTGGTCGTGTGTACATTACCTAGGCCCAGGTGTTCTGTTTCAGCAACACAGAATGGACTCAGGCAATCTCCGTGGGGAAGCTGCAGCACTCCTTTTGCTGTTTGAGGTAAGAATCTTTTTTCCAAGTGCTGGATATCCATCCCCAGCAGCTCCATCTGCACGTCCATGTGGCTCTCCATCCCAGAAGGTGGTCTATGTGTCTTCAAAGGTTGCCTAACCTTGCATTATTTTCAGCCTCTGTGGAGCTCCTACAGACATCGGAGGCAGGGCTCCCTTCCGAGGACTGGCTTTTACCATTAAACCAAGGTCAAGAACTTTTAGGGCAAAAAATAATGAAAGCATATAACTGAGTAATTTGTCCATAAACAAGAATAGGAAATATTTATCTCAAGGACATTGGTAAGCCACCATGTTTTATGAAATGGGTAGTTTTTAATGGCCCTGGAAAGAAGAGATCCCATTACCTGAAAACAGATCAGCTATTCCCAGTAAGCCCCTGTTGTTTTATGGGGCACTTTAAGTGACAGTGTGCAGACACAAGGGTGACACAGCCTGGCTCAGTGTACACTGGAGAGTGGTAGGGTCGCACTGTTGAAAATCAGAGAACTGTGCCCACGTCAGCCCCTTTGAAAAAGTCAGTCAAAGAAACTCAACTTTGACCAAATAGGGGGAAATGCTCTCACATTAAAGGTGTCCTCATTTTTTTCCCCCTCCAGCCATATAATTACTCATTTGTGCTTTCCTTAAATCACAGCTTGCAGAAGAACTGGTTGAGCAGACCCAGAGGAAAATTGCAGCAGAATAGCAAATTGGGCAGGCAAATTCATTCCTTCTGCCATTTGATGGCATTTACAAGGAGAGCGCGGCAGAAGGCCAGCTTGCCTTCCCAGCCTCAGGTCAGAAGGCTCATCTGTGTGCTGGTACATTGGGCTCAGGTCAGGAGCTGCCTGGCAGGCTGTGTGTAATTAGTCAGAGCCATTTAAGAACAGAGCTACTGCAGTTTTCTCCATTCCAACTGTCTGAAGAGCGTTTCTCCATTTTTTTCCCAAGCTAACATTAGGCTTAGTGCCAGCGAAGACAGAAAAAGACTCAATAAAAACAAGAAGTCTGTCGATTCATGCAGGGAAAAGAGTGCATGGTCAGCGAGGGAGGCTCCTACTTTCTAAAAGGACTGTCAGCAGCCACAGCCCCCATAGCAGATGCCGCATGAACCTAACAGGCATCCAATTCTATTTTGTTTTGTTTTTAAGAATCTAGGACAAGCTCCGAGCTCTTCTCCCTGATTCCAGAAGGCTTCTACCTTGTCATTTTTTGACCCATATTTTCTCTCTCTGCCTCTTGATCCCCTGAATTTACTCTGTTTTGATCTTTCTTACCAATTAGTTAGAAAGTTAAGTGTTTAAACAAAGTCACGTTTTCTATATAGAATAGGAGAAATGCTCACACATTAATCCATTTGATGAATATTTTACTAAAGAAAAAATGTCAATGTTAAAAAGTAACATGTCCCCCTCTGAAAGAGATATTCTTATTCTTATCATATTCTAGAACAATGGGCACCACACACTTCCTTATCCACTTGGCCAACTGGTATTGGGGTAGAAGTTATGTTAGTCTTTGCAAGTTAAGAACATTTCACAAATGCATGTGAGAGTCACCTCTGAAAAGGATGCGGGGTGATGGGATGTCTATGACTCATTTTATCACTAATATCAGAGAAGAGACAATGCAGACAATTCTCATGTAAAGATCACACAGGATCCTGGAGAACTGAGAACATAATCATCCTAATATGGCACCAGTCTCTAAGGTACATTTTCCTGAGTCTGAAAAAGTGTGGATCAAACTGTCTCGATGCAGAAGTTTTAAATAGATGTAACGAAGTTATCTCGCTGACACGTTTCAGGAGCAAGTGTTGGATTTCAATATCGTGTTTTATATAATCTAATTTTACCAAATGAGATTAATCCATTTGCATTTTCTTCTGCATGATGATAACATGATGTATTTTCTGTGTCCCAGGAAATCCAGGTAGAGGCTTCAGAGCTGGAGTGTCTGGATTTGAACCTGACTCTACTCTTAGGCTGTTGACACATTCCCTAATCTCTTTGAATTTCAGTAAAATACAGATAATACTTCTTAAGGCCATTTTTTAAAAATGAATGAGTTATCCCAGAAAAAGAACTTAGGCTTACAATTTCTGTGGATCAACAAAGGCTCCATGGACCATGCACTTAGACTGCCATATACATTTTAGGGTTTGGGGAGTGATTCCCCACTCAATGAAAACTTAAAGCTATTCCTGAAACACAAGAAAACATAACAAATACTTCCTATATTGGAATAAGCTAATTATTTTCCAATGGAATAATGTTGACATTTTAAAGTGGAAAACCACTGTTATAAATTTTAAAGAAAGTTAAAGAGCAAGAAAATACATTAGCATAACACATAAATCACACCTAGGTCATTAAAAGTGTCGTTATAAATTAATCTTAACAACACACCTTGCCTTCACAAGTTCTTATAAGCGATTTTCAGTTCCACCCAATATTTATGACTTCAAAATAAGTATCTGACTTTAAATAACATAACCCAGAAAACCAACAACTTAAAGTATTTTTTTTACAGATTGCAAGATGAAAACCTGTTATGTAACGATTGCAGAAGGAGGAAGAAAGGCGTTGATATCTTTTGCTTTAAAAGGATTAAAGGCAGTGCACAAACATCGGTGCCTGCAACCTTCCTGCCGGTGAGTGTCATCCCTGGAGCTCAACTAATCCGTGAATCCAATGCCTTCCTGCGGGTAAGGGCTGAGATGGTTGCTGCTATGCAGCACAGCTTAGGGTTTTGGAAACGTGAAAGGGGCAAGGATAAGCCTCCAGCCCAGAGGATATTGTGGTCCTGAAAATGTGTCACTCTTTGGGATTTTCTTAGTTATATGTAGCAACTTCCCTGCGGCCTGAAAAGATCATTGAGAAATTATTTCAAGGGTCTCAGTGTTTACCTGAAGAAAACCTTGTCATCCAACGCCTCCGCCGAGGAGAGGGACTCGGAGTCGTGTTTTTCCGGAAGGATGGAGGCAGAGTGTTGTTGAATGAAAGGCGGCTCACTCAGGGACCCCGGCCCAGGTTCTGACTTGGCTCTTGCAATCTTAGAAATGCCGTCTAACTTCTCTGGGTTTTGGTTTCATTATAAATACAATAAATTGATGTCTAAAGTTTCTTTTAGCTATAGAATTCAATGCTGTGACTTTTTATTAATTTATCGAGTTATACAATAAACCACATTAAGTGCCTTAATATTGAATGTACATATCACTGAATTATTGTCTGTGGATAACCACCATTTAGGTCAAAATGTAGCACATTTCAGGAAGTGATTCTCATATTCCTTCTCAGGGCAACCTGTCAGTGCTACCCACAGGCAACAAAACATCCACTTGTATTCCGGGGTTACTGTCCTGTGATCCTGTCACTATCATATGAAATACAGTGCCAAAGTTAGTTTGTAATTTTACGAGAGTTAACAGCAGTCACCACTTAGTAAAATATGCTGCCCATACCAGGTATTTATCTATATAAATACGTCATCGAGACTATTACAAAATAATAACTTGACCTTAACTGTTAGCTATTAGTAAGAGTATTCATTGCAATGCTGTACATTTCTTTTTTGGTGACCGTAGATGATAAAATACTGAGACACTGACTATGATTTCTTTAGCTGTGGTCAAAATTAAGAAATTAATTTTGCGATGCCTTCCAGACAAATTAGACACTTCCTTTTTACAAATAATTAAAATCAGTATTACACAGGCACAATCATTCACTTCACATTTCAGCTGTGTACTAATGGTCTTACACTTGAGTTCTAATTCCCCTCCATTTCAAAATCACACGAAGCTATTCGTGTTTCCACGTTTTACCATCAGATCTCTGAATATCAAGCTTGTTGATTTTGAAGCATGGCCTGTGTACATACACCAAATGGGCTTTTAGAACAAGACGGGGCCTTGGAGCATTTTCAGCAGGCATTTCCTGTTAGACCCTGTGGACCATCCCGTCTCCTGACAGTTCCCCTTTTCATCAGCCCGTGGCAGCTCCCCTTTCAGTATTCATTGCCTGTGCTGTACTCATGAGGGCCTGAAGATGGGGAAGGATGGGGAGCTGGTGTGAATCAGCTGGAAAGAACAATAAAGCATTTCAAATAAATGATGGCAAAGCTGCATCATCACGATACGACCACCGACAAGTCACCATGCTGCCCATCACTGCCCCACCACCTGCAATCCGCTGAAAGCCACAGGCGCAACCACCCTCCTGAGGACAAACACAAATGCTGCATCTGTCTGGAGATTCAGATCAAGGAATTAGTGGTTCTTCCGTTTTGGGGAAGGATTAGTGTGTGTGCTTGTGCATGCATGTGTGTGTATGTAATATCTAGTGCCCTGGTGATATTTCAACCAACTATTCCACATCTTGTTTTAACTCCCATTCTATCCATTTTATTTCTCAGTTTGTTTCCCTTTTGGGGTTCCACACTCTACCCCATCGTATGGCAGATCTGCCTTGTTCCTACTTTGGGGCATTCCCTAGACTATATGCAGCATTCAGTTCACTTTCAAGCTGCTGGACATTAGAGAGTATTGACCAATGCAGTTGCCTGCCTGGGAGCCCCACGCGTGTCCCTGTGTGTGATGTGGGTCAGGCCACAGAAGGAGCATGGGGATCTGAAAGGCGAAGATGTGAGGAGACCAGGTATCCCCTTGTAATATGGAGAGGATCGGTTTCTAATCACTCCTGGCTGCAACAGCCAAGCTGGAAATTTTTGATTTGCATAAAGACCCCATCCTTTTTATCCCTGTTTAAACAGAGAAGTCATTTAAATCGCCTAAGCACACTTGAAGTAAGATCTGAAGGATTTAAACAATGCGTCTCACTAAAGTAATGTGAGAGTTGGAGATATTTCTCAACTTTTTTTTCTATCTCTAGATTTTCTTTTTAATCTCCAATTTGGACAAAAAAAATTTGCTGACATTTTTCTTATTGAATGTAAAAAAGAGAATTCGATAAAAGGAGAAATAATTGGCATAAAGTTAAGAAGGCTCATGTGAAAGTCAGAAAATCTGGACATCCAGTCTGTGACTGTGTGGAGACAGGTCTCATGGCCATGGCCTTGCCGTCTCTGCGAGCAGAGTGGGCAGGTCCAAGTCTGCTCAAGGGAAGGACAAGCTGAGAGCCGCAACTCAGCTCTGGGACTTCTTCTCTCCAATATGGCATGTCTTTGGCCAGAAAGCCAGAGTGTTACCAGGTGTCCTAGATAGGGCCTCTCTCCACTTCCTGAACGTGTGAAACTTTTCAGGGCAGAGTTCTTTTCCCAGAATCTCTATTGTGGTTGTACTAGCCATGGTTCTCCAAGGAAGCAGAACCATATTGCATTTAGTGTGTGTTTACACATACATATACACACACAGAGAGATTCATTATGGAAATTAATTTCCACAATCAGGAAGGCTGAGCCATCCCACCTTGTGCCCACTGCAAGCTGGAGATCTAGCAAGGCACATGGTGTAATTCACACCAAGTCTCAATGCCTGGGAATGGGGAGGAGGGATTGGGGTCCTGGTGGAAGTCCTGGAGCCCAGAGGCCTGAAAACCAGGAGCACCCAGAGCCAAGTGTAAGAGGGGATCGAGGTCCTAGCTGAGGCAAAGAGCAAGTCCACCTACTTCAACCTCCATGTTCTATCTGTGTCCTCCATGGATGGGTGATGCCCCCTCCCACTGGGGAGGGTGGATCTGCTTTACTCAATGGATTCAAATGCTGATCTCTTCCAGAAACGCCCTCACAGACACACCCAAAGATAAGATTTTGCCTGCTATCTGGGCATCCCTTATCCCAGTCAAGTTGACTCCTAAATCGACCATTGCAGCAGGCCACAGACCAACTATTTGCAGCCTATGTCATGCCTCTGAAGAATAATGTCAGCGAGGGGACTGGGTAGACCATATTCATTTTTACTGAGGACTTTTTCTCTCCACCTTGTCGCCACATAGTCTGTAATAATGAGTTTTTCTTGGCTTATGTATTTAGTCCTTGGGTTGTACCGTAATTGACTTAAACAACTTATAGTGGGCGAAACCAAAACCATTTATAATTCCAAAGCCTATTACCTAAATTTAGCATGACTTTACTATTTAGCTATCTTTTTCACCACGACATTACTGTCCCAAGAAATTCTTGCCTAGGTTGTGTATTACTCATGTTTTTTAAAAATTTTATTTTATGATGCTTTGACATCTGGGAGTCTCATGGACCTAAAAAGGGACTGGTCTTCTTAGAGTCAGCTAATTCCTAGACACAGCATGCAACCGGCAGGTGAGCTCACCTTTCATATCCAAAGTCCATCCTCTCAGCCATCTTCTTCTAACTCTTTCATGCCATGCAAGTATTTCCCCTGTCCGAAATCACCCCCGGGGCAGGTACACGATAACTGCAGATGATCCCCATGGTCCAGAGCTGTTGAATTTACTGAAATAATCCAATCCTACTCTTGGTACATGCATTCATCTTGCCTCACCCATTCCTTCCCCACTGTGGTGAGGTCTCCAGCCCATGTTCTCCTCACTCTGCCACTGAACCAACACTAGTGCTTCCCTGTGTGGCCCTGCATGGCATGAGGTGGCCCCTCCTCTTGAGAACTACGAGTAATAAATACACCTTTCCTTCAATGTGGTTGTCTCTGTGACTATCATCTTATCACACCCAATGAAAACAAAATCCTATGTGTGATTAAAACAGGCTGGTATGATGTGTAGTTCAGGAACTTTCCAAAACATCACCCAAAGGGATATCAGCCTAAGGAACTTGCAGTAGATAGCATCAAATGACAGTTTACCATTCAAGCCTTGTTTTCAAACTTTCCTCTCTGGACCCTCATATGTGTGCATTAATCCTAAATTCACATCATGGAGCTTACCCAATCCTAATCAAGCCCGGCACTGAAATTTCCACATTAAATCAGACTCCAGAAACCCTTGAAATATTACACCTTCGTTCCACCCTTTCTCAGACACTAACACTGTTGAATGCTCTCCCTTCACTGAACTTTGCTTATCAGCATTCATTCTATTTTTGGTGGCATTTTCAAGGAATAAGCACTCTTGTAATAGATATTATTATAGATGATATCATGATGCACATTTTTATATATTCTTGTGTGTGTGGGTGTGTATATACACACACATGTATATTCTTACATTAATATGAATATACTTAATACTTATTTGTGATGTTGGATCTGTGAATTCATCAACTTGCTAAACTTAGTTAGAAAAATTAATACAGTGCTTCTGTGGTCATTTGCATCCATGCACAGGTGGTGAAAAATGTTAGTTGCCCTAGAACACATTCCCAGCTGAGGCCTAAAATAGGACATTCTGCTTGCTTGCTTCAGTTCTCATACTGAAAACAGGTATCCTTTTGTGGTATATTTAGTGACATGTTTTTGTCAATTTTGTGTCTTTTTAAAGTAATTTTGCAACTTTCCTTAGCAACTTTGCTGTTTAAAATGCCCCCAAAGCATATGCAGAAGTGCCTGTTGGAGTTGCTAGCCACCAGAGGGTGTGATGTGTCTTAGAGTGAAAATGCGTCTGTTAGGTAAAATTCATTCTCTGCATGAGTTATATTGTTGTTGGCCATCCGTTCAATGTTAAATCAACAATATATAACAAATAAGGTGTCTTTAAATGGAAACACACATATTGATCAGCTCATGAAAACGTTGCAGTCAGAGGCTTATAGGAACCTTACCGGACGCTCTGGCTGGGGGCAGCAGTTCAGTCTTCACTAATTCAGTGTTTGTGGTGACATTAAGAACATAACCAGCAAGAGTAATGAGAATCAGCAGTAGGGACACATGTACTTTTTCTCTCTATCATAAATTCTTAGAAGAAGATTTTCTAGGTCAAAGAGTATGCACCCTTTTAAGATTTTTTAAATAGAGCAAATCTGTCCTCCAAATGGATGACGACAATTCCAAAGAACAAGGCTGTGAGTTTCTGTTTCTCACCATATGCTTTCCAATATGACCACCCCCTTTCATGTCTTGCTAATATGCTGGGTAAAAATAATCTACTTCATTTAATATGCATTCTATGACTTTCAGAACAAATCTAGAAAACTGAAAATAGTACACTGAAATAATTTCATTGATCAAAAAGTGATAACTAAGTAAAAACAGTGCTAAGTTCTGCTTCTAATGGCTACTTAATTCCTAATATGTAAAATGTGCATGGCACAGGAAAATGAGACTAACGAAGGGAACCATTTTAGTATGACATTAAAATCATTATTTATCTCTTACATTTTATATCTGGAAATTATTTATAATTCTTATCATTTCGACTCAAATATGCTGATTGTAAAAATATAATTCATACAACACAGTTGAAATTCAAGTCCAACATAGTTAATGTAATCGAAAACAACTATTTCAAAAAGTGGAGTCGGTTTAGTTGGCATTAAAACACCTGTCAGTATTATAACTATTGCTCTCATGAAGGCTCCAAGGATTTGTATGTTAATGATGGCTAATGGCTAATCCTTTGTGAAAGGCCATTCTTATATTTCCAAGGTTTTAGTTAGAGACTAGCCAGAATATCCTGTAGATGACCTGTGGTGTTCTGTAGTAAATCTCTGACATTTCCTGTACAATAGTTCATGGGCTTCTGTAACAATACCTTTTCCTTTCCCCCAACTCAGTATCTTTCTGGAAACAAAGCCTTTAATGTATAATGTAATGCAAAATGAAAGACGTTTTTTGTGAGGGAAATGGGAATGGTGGTTCATAAACTCATATAAGTCTCCTGCACAGGTTAAACAAAATGTTTATATAGGCACTAATTGGATTTATTCACAGCTAGAGGTGAAAACAAATATTTTAACAGGATGTATTCAATTCAGTTTCTCCTTTCTTCTAACGTCCTGGATGGAAAGGGTGAAGCGGGGAAGACAGATGGAATTGTGTGAGTGCAGAACTGTTCAGCACACTCCTCAGCTGAAGGAGCCCCTGCCTTTTATAGGAGGATGGCCCTGACCATCTGGCAAATACAACACATGTGCTGTGAAGTTCATTTTGACCAGTGGGTTGGGGGAAAACTGAGTGGGGAGGATGGATGTGGGGCAAAATGGGTGGGTAGAGCGGATGGGGTGAAAACCAAGTGGATAGGGTGGATGGGGGGAAACTGAGTGGGTAGGGTGTTGGGGGGAAACTGAGTGCATAGGGTGGGTAGGGAAGAAACAGAGTGGAAAATTCTTTTTACAGAACATAATAAAAATAAATTAAATATGAATTAATAAATTAAATATGAATTATTTAATATGCTACATTTTGTAGGAAGCATATGCTGAAATTCCAGTATGAAATAGGTAAGATAAAGCAAGATGCATGTAAAGTTTTCAGTTGATTTTGAAGTGTAACAGACAAAATATCTCAAAAGCAACAGTCCAAAAAGTTTGATTTCTCTTTGAAATTGTTTTGGCGGCCCATGGAAAAACAGTTCTTGCCTAGATGCAGTGTTTTTTTCTAATTGTTCAGCATTTTAGCTAACTAGGTTCTGGACATCATACCTTTACATTGACCTGTAATACACTTAACTTATGTAAAATATTTTAAAAATTTTCAGATTTATCAACTTTCTTAGACTTAATGCTGTTGCTATAAAACTCAAATTATCTTAGAGCATAGTCTCATTGTACTGACGAAAGACATTTAACACTTGCCAATTCAAGGGGTTTTATTGTTTTAAGTTTAAAACTCCTGCATTTGGTTAAGTCATCTCTCAGTTTTTGCTCATAAGGGACTGAAGTTCTCAGGGACTCGCATTTTCTATGGAGAAAGCATCGTTCATCCCTTTGTTCTGCCATCCCCTTGCTTCGGTTTCTAAGGCATTACTTGGCCGTGGGTGCCAGCCTACCGGGTCACTGCATCTGCTGAGTTCTGGTGCCTGCATGACTTCTGGGTATCGAGGTTTGCTGCTCCGTCCATGCAGGACTCCGAGGCTTCCTGTCAATTACTGGACTTGTGTGCGCAGATCCCATCTTTGCAGTAAAGGGACCCGGAACGTTCAGCTGCCTTTCCTATCACACGTGGTAGTGCCCTGCCCTTGGCTTTGCCCTCCTCCGTGTGGCTCCCAGACACTGCTTCTCATGTCTCCTCCAGGTTCCATAATCAATACTGCATTCGTTTGCTAGAGCTGTTGTAACAATGTACCACAGGCTGGATCAAAGAACAAAAATGCATTGTCTCACAGTTCTGGAGGCTGTGAGTCCAAGATCAAAACATCATCAGGGCTGGTTTGTCCGGAGGGCTTAAAGGAGAATCTGCTCAGTGCTCTCTTTTTGGCTTGGAGGTGGACGCCTTCTCCCTGCGTTTCTTTCATATCATCTTCCCTCTGCATGTGTCTCTGTATCTAAGTCTCTCTCTTTTTAATAAGGACACCAGTCATATTGCATTAGGAGCCTCCCCGAAGATCTCATTTTAACTCAATTACCTCTCTAAAGACCCTATTTTCAAATAAGGTCACATTTTGAGGGATTAGGGGCTAGAATTCCAACTTCTGATATTTGGAACATTTATAAATCTTATAAAATCTCAACTTATGAAATCTGCTAATTTCAGCTCTTAGCAGAAACAAGCTTTTATTTGTGACCTGTTTTCTTCTTGGCTAAATCTTATGAAGCTGGAAAAATTGCTTTCAGATCCTGTAATCTACAGAGATTTCTAAAGTTTACCCTATACTGTATTACATGAGTCCTTCTGCAAGTCCTGGGTGGAGAATATCTAGAAAAAAAGAAAAATGTTAAGAAGGAAAACACAATTGCATAATCCCTTCCTTCCTTCCTTCCTTCCTTCTTTCCTTTTTACTTTTAGTTTTTATTTTATTTATTTATTTATTTATTTATTTATTTATTTATTTATTTGAGATGGAGTCTCACTCTGTCACCCAGGGTGGAGTGCAGTGGTACGATCTCAGTTCCCTGCAGCCTCTGGATCCTGGGTTCAAGCAATTCTTTTGCCTCAGCCTCCTGAGTAGCTGGGATTACAGGCATGCACCACCACGCTGGGTTAGTTTTTGTATTTTTGTTAGAGATGTGGTTTCACCATGTTGTCCAGGCTGGTCTCAAACTCCTCAAGCGATCTACTGCCTCAGCCTCCCAAAGAGCTGGAATTACAGGCATGAGCCACAGTGTCCAGCCTATTATTCTTTAAATCATTCTTTAAAGTGAATGTTAGAGACAATATATAAGCAGAAAAAATATACATAAAATTTGTATTTCAAAGAAAAAATTTACTTCAATCTATCAGACCTGAATAACTGGAAGGAAGGAGTTGCAACGAACTGAGATGGTCTACTGGACCACGTCTTAAGTTGGTTGTATCAGAGGCAGAACTTTCAGATTCTGAGAAGAGGATGAAAAAATACTAATTTCCATTTTCCCTCCTATCCAAATTGACAACCTTCCTATTTAATAAATCCTGAAATGAAAAATTACGTAAGTACACATTTACTAATTTTACTTTTACAAATAATGCAAGAGTTAATAATGACTTGAGCTCTTTGTTAAAACTTTTCATATGTGAAAAGTACTCTAAAGACACAGGCTCTATTTGAATACATACAGCAGGCTGAAGTCCGTTTCAGGTCCTGGGAAAGTCTTGCTTATATTCTGAGCCATGCCTGACGTTTCGAAGGTAGGGATTTATTTTCAAATCTCAGTTAGCACCTGGTGGCTTCCTCTGAATAAATTATGCTGCTGATGGCTTCTATTCTGATGAGTTTTGCTTTAGTTTTCAGAAACTCTCAAGGGAGAATTGGTTTTTCTCTTCAATGCCTGCAAATTTGTTGTCCAATGACTCTGCCTCTAACACATCTCATGGTCTCTGTTGAACCTTGCTTAGCGCAGGTTCCTCTCCACAGTCAGAATCTGTGCTTCCACTGAAGCCATCCCAGCCTGGGCACCTTGAGGCATAGCATGAGTTGGTGGATTCCCAGGAGGAGGTAGTCCCTGCAGAAGGGCTCCAGGGTGGGGTCTTGGTAGGGGTGACATGTAGGAAGGTCAGGGTAGGTGAAAGTATACCCAGGGGTTCTGAAATAAGAGCTGACCCACACAGGTTCAAGTTAGGGGATGATGCCCAGTTGACACAACCATCCAGATGTTCCTACAAATAATGAACCTCCCACCCAAGGGAAGAGGGTCAGGCAGAGCTCCCTGCCCTGGACACCCACTGTGGTAGGATTCTCACTGTTATTTCAAATTTGTGAGGTTCTCAATCCCCCCCCCCCCCCCCCCCCCCCCCCCCCCCCCCCCCCCCCCCCCCCCCCCCCCCCCCCCCCCCCCCCCCCTCCCTCGTAAAATTAACACTAAGAAGTAAAAGATGTCAAGAAAAGAAGTCAATGTTTAGAGGAATTTAATACTGCAACTGTACACTGAGGACTTCCTACATTCTAGGCACAAAATTATGGACCAAGGCTACCAAGGTGAAATCCTTATGAGTCCCTGACTTGAGGAATTTTTTTAACCTGAGAAGTCATGCATACAGATACTAAAATGTGAAAGAATGTTCGGTAAGTGTTTATTCAAAATGTCAAACATTCATAAAGTAGAAGATGATCAGAAATTTCTGCCAAATGTTCAATGGGTGGAAGAAAATAGGTGGTAAGAAATTTGAAGTCCCCCAATAAGCAGAGGGAGGAAAGTGTTGTTCCTAGCGGAGAAAATAAGTTGACTGATGACATGGAATATAGCAATGCATCCCGCATATACTTCAAGCGGTCCAACGGAAATGCAGCACGAAATAAAAAGAATGCTGGGAGAGAAGGCTGTACGTGCCTTTTCTTTCCTTCATTGGATTTACTGAGGTATAATGCAAAAAAATTAATGTATTTTTAACAAACAGTTCAATGAGTTTGTTAATGTATGCAAAGATACAAAGACCACTAACAAGTTTTAGAACCTTTCCATGACACCAAATAGTTGCTTCCTGTACCTTCGCTGTTAATCCTTCCCCCAAACCCAATCGCAGAAAACCTTTTATCTGTTCTGTGCCTTTTTCAGCATTTTATTGTTGATGTCTCTGGTGTTTTTCACTTGGCAAGGTGTTTTTGAGAAGCAGTCAGGTTGTAGCATGAACCAATAGCTCTTTTTTTAATTTAATCTTTTAAGTGTATCATTGACACATAATCATTGTACATATATATGGGATGCAACATGATGTTTCCATACACATATAGACTATGTAATGATCAAATCAGGGTAATTAGCATATCCATCACTTTAAATATTTATTATTTATGTATGATGAGAACACTCAAAACCTCTCTTCTGGCCATTTTGAAATATACAATAAGTTCATTTAAACTCTAATCATTCTGCTATCCAGTAGACCACCAGAAATTATTCCTCCCATCTAACTGTAGCTTGCACCCATTGACCAGTCTCTCATCATTTCCCCCGCCACCCTTCCCATCCTCTAGTAACCACCATTTTACCCTCTACTTCTATGACAGCATTTTCAATGTCACATATGAGTACAATTACACAATATTTGTCTTTCTGTGCCTGGCTTATTCCACTGAACATAATGTCCTCCAGGTTCATCTATGTTGCCACAAATTACAGGATTTCATTACTTTTTATGGCTGAATAGTATACCATTGTGTATCTATACCTTTTGTCTGTTGATGGACATTTAGATTGATTCCATATCTTGGCTTGGGGAATGGTGCTGCAATAAACATAGGAGGCCAGGCAGGGTGGCTCACACCTGTAATCCCCACACTTTGGGACGCTGAAGTGGGCAGATCATTTGAGGTCAGGAGTTCAAAACCAACCTGGCCAACATGGTGAAACCCCATCTCTAATAAAAATACAAAAATTAGTTGGATGTGGTGGCACATGCCTGTAATCCCAACTACTCGGGGGACTGAGGCAGGAGAATTGCTTGAGCCCAGGAGGCGGAGGTTGCAGTGAGCTGAGATCAGGCCATTGTACTCCAGCCTGGGCAACAGAGAGAGACTCCATCTCACATAAATGAATAAATAAAGGAATGCAGATATCACTTTGGTACATTAATTTTATTTCCTTTGCATATACCCAATAGTGACATTGCTAGATCTGTTTTTAATTTTTTAGAAACCTTCATAATATTTTCCATAATGACTGTACTCATTTATATTCCCACCAATAATGTGGAAGGGTACCTTCTCTATTTTGCATTAGCAATGAATAAGAGTTTCCTTTTCTTTACGTCCTGGCCAACACTTGTTATCTTTTGATTTTTTTGATAGTAGCCGTTCTAACTGGAGTGAGGTGGCTTCTCATTATCTTCATTTGCATATTCCTGATTATTAGTGATGCTGAACATTTTTTCATATACCTGATGGCTGTTTGTATGTCTTATTTTGATAAATATCTATTCAGCTCTTTTGTTTGTTGTTGTTTGAGTTTCTTATATATTTTGGATATGAGCTCTTATCTGAGGCATATTTTATAAATATATTCTCCCATTCTGTAAGTCATTTATTTAACCTGTTGATTGTTTCCTTTGCTGTACAGAAATTTTTAATTTTGATATAATCCAATTTTTCTATATTTCTTTTGTTGCCCATGTTTTTGAGGTGTTAGCTAAAAAATCCTTGCCTAGTCCAATATTGTGAAGCTTTTACCCTATGTTTTCTTCTAGTGGTTTTGTAGTTTGGGGTCTTAAATTTAAGTTTTTAATTCACGTTACTTTTTATATGTGGTGCACTACAAGGGTCTACTTTCATTCTTTTGCATGTGGAGATACACTTTTCTCAGCATCATTTATTAAAGAAGCTCTCCTCTTCCACTGTGTATACTTGGCACTATTGTCAAATACAGTTGGCTATAGATGTGTAGGTTTATTTGGGGACTTTCTATTCTTTTCCATTGGTCTATTTGTCTCTTTTTATGACATTACCATGTTGTTTTAGTTACTATAGCTTTGTAGTATGTTGTGAACTCAGGTAGTGTGATACCTCCATCTTTGTTCTTTTTGCTCAATATTGCATTGACTATTTGCAGGTTTTTTGTGGTTCCATACAAGTTTTAGAATTGCTTTTTACTCTTTTTGTGAAGAATATTATCAGTCTATTGATGGGGATTTCACGGAATCTATAACTCACTTTGGGTAGTATGAACAATTTACCAAATTAGTTATTTCAGCCCATAAACATGGACTATCTTTCCATTTATTTAGTGTCTTCTCAATTTATTTTATTAATGTTTTATAGTTTCCATTGTAGAGTTCTTTTACCACTTTGGTTAAATGATTTCCTAGGTGTTGTATTTTTTGTAGTTGTTGTAAAATAGATTGTTTGCTCATTTTAAAAGATAATTCATTATTTATTGGCTACTGGTGTTGAAACACTACTAAGTTTTGTATGTTGATATTTTTATCCTTCAGCTTTACTAAATTTGCTTATTCTAACGGTTTTTCAGTGAGTCTTTAGAGTTGCTTATATATCACATTATGTCATCTGGAAACAGGGACAATTTGACTTTTTCTTTTCCAATTTGATTGTCCTTTATTTCCTTCTCTTGCCTGATTATTTCAAGTTAGGACTTCTAGTACTGTGTTTATTAAAAGTGGTCTAAGTGGTATCTTTTTTATTCCAGATCTTAGAGAAAAGAGAAAAGGCTTTCAATTTTCCCTTCAGTATGATGTTAGCTGTGGTGTTTGTGTAGCCTTTAATATGTAGCCTTTAATATGTTGTAGTATGTTTTACCTATACTTAATCTCTCAAGAAATTTGATCACAAAGGTATGTTGAATTTCATCCAACTTTTTCTGCATCTATTAATATAATCAGGTTTTCGCCTTCATTCTGCTGATGTGATATATTATGTTTATTGATTTCCATATCCTTGCATCCCTGGAATAAATACCACCTGATCATGATGAATAATCTCTTTGTTTTGCTGTTAGATTAGGTTAATGAATATTTTACTGAGGATTTTTGCATCTATGTTCATCAGGGATATTGGCCTGTAGTTTTCTTTTCGTGTCTGTGTCCTTGTCTGGTTTGGTGTTAGGCCTTGTAGAATTCCCTCCACTTTATTTTTTTTTAATAATTTGAGAAGAATTGGTATTGGTACTTGTTTAAGTGTTTGATAAAATTCAGCAGTGAAGCTATCTGACCTTGGGCTTTTCTTTAATGGAAGACTTTTCTATTACTGATTCCATTTTGTTGTTAATTGTTGGTCTATTTAAATTTTCTATTTCTTAATGATTCTATCATGTTAAGTTATATATGTCCAGGAATTTATCCATTTCTTCTAGGTTTTCCAAATTGTTGGGCATATAGTTGTTCATAATAGACTGTAATGATCATTTCTATTTCTGAGGTGTCAGTTGTAATGACTCTTATCTCTGATTTTATTTATTTGAGTCTTCTTTTTTCACTTAGTGTAGCTCTAAGTTTGTCAATATTTTTTATGTTTTTTTTAAAAACTTTGTTTTGCTGATCTTTAATAGTTTTTAGCCCTTATTTTATTTATTCCTACTCTGATCTTAATCAGTTCTTCTACTTATTTTGAGTTTGTTTTGCTTTTGTTATTCTAGTTCTTGAGTTGTAACTTTAAGTTGTTTATTTGAGATCTTTCTATTTTCTAATGTAGGCATTAATTGCTATACATTTCTCTCTTCGCACTGCTTTTCCTGGATCCCATAGGCTTGGAAATATTGTGTTTTCATTACAATTTATCTCAAAAAATGTTGTCATTTTCTGTTTAATTTTTTCATTGACCCAGTGGTTGTTTAGTAGACTGTTGTTTAATTTTCATGTATTCGTGTAGAGTGCTAAGTTCTTGTTATTGATATCTAGTTTTCTTGCATGTGTTCAGAAACAATTTAATTGTTTAAAATTTGTTGAAACTTGTTTTGTGGCCAGCATATAGTCTCTCCTGAAGGATGTCCCATGTGCTGCTGAGAAGAATGTTTATTCTGCATCTGCTGGGTAGAATGTTCTGGTCTCAGGTACATTTGGTTTTGGATGCAGTTTAACTCTGCTGTTTCTTTGTTGATTTTTTTTTTTTTTTTTTTTTTTTTTTTGGTCTGGATGATGTATGTCTATTGCTAAAAGTGTGGTGTTGAAGTTCCTTAATATTACTGTATTCATTTCTATCTCTCTATTTAGGTCTATTAATTTTTCCTGTATATATTATGTGCTCCAATGTTGGGTGCATATACACTTATAGTTGTTATACCCTCCTTGTTAATTGACCCTTTTTGCACTGTATGGTGACCTTCCTTATCTCTTCTTAAAACTTTTGATTTAAAGACTATTTTATCTGATATAAACTTAGCTACTCATACTCCCTTTTGGTTTCCATTTGCGTGGAAGATACTTCTCCTTCACTTCAATTTTAGTATATGTGTGTCTTTACAGGTAAAGTGAGTTTCTTGTAAGCAGCATGTAGTTGGAAAATTATTACTACCATATTGCTATTTGGTTTCTAGATTTTTTTCTCAATAGTTCCTTTCTTCCTTTCTCTCTTATTGTCTTTCTTTGTAGTTATGTGACTTTGTCTAGTAGTGTTTCTTGAGTTGTTGGCTTTTATTTTTGGTACACCTATTAAACATTTTTGATTTGCAGTTACCATGAAGCTTACCAAAAACTTTTTGGTTATAACAAGTTATTTTAGGCCAATATCAACTTAACTTTGTTAGGAAAAAAAACAAAAAACAAAAAAAATTAAAAACAAAAAAATTTTAAAAATTAAAAACTCTGTACTTTAATTCCATTCTCCCCCACATTTGGAGTTTTTGATGTTCCACATTCCATCTTTTTTTTCAATTGCCTATATCTTAACAATTTAATGTAGTTATTATTATTTTGAATAATTTTGTCTTTTAGCCTTCATACTAAAGATATAAGTTCTTTATAGTATTAAAGTACCCTGAATTTGTCTCTATACTTAGTCTTACCAGTAAGTTTTCTACCTTCAGATGTTTTCTTGCTACACATTAGCATCTCTTTCTTTCAGTTTGTAGAACTGCTGTTAGCATTTCTTTTTGTAGAACAGGTCTGTGAAATTCTCTGAGCTTTTGTTTTAGAAAGTCTTTATCTCACCTTCATTTTTGATGTATAGCTTTGCTGAGCAGAGTATGAGCACAGTATTCTTGGTTAGCAGTTTATCACTTTTTTGTTTTTAACAACTTTGACAATATTATCCACATGTCTCCTGGCCTGTAGGGTTTGTACTGAAAATTCGGCTGCCAGGAGAACTGGAACTCCCTTATATGATTTTTTTTCTTTTCTCTTGCTGCTTGCAGGATCTTCTCTTTGTCTTTGACCTTGGAAAGTTTGATTAGGGTATGTCTTGGCATAGACTTATTTGAGTTAATCTGGTTGGTGACCTTTCTCTACTTGGATGTTTGTATATCTCTCTGAAACAGCTTTTGACCCCCTTAGCATTCTTAACACCCTCTTGAATGACATTAATCAGAATATTTACTCTGTTTATTCTGTCCCACAGTTCCTGTGGGTTTTCTTTATTTCTTTTTATTCCTCTTTCTTTCTTCTCCTCTGACTGGAGATTTTCTTTGAGCTTGTTCTTTGGGAGCACTAAATCTTTCTTCTGCATCTGTTGATGCTGCACATTGCATATTTTCATTTGATTCCTCATATTTTTCAGCTCCAAATTTCTGTTTGATCTTTAAAAAATTATTTTAATATCTCTGTTAAATTTCTCTGACAAATTACTAAATTGTTTCTCTGTATATTCTTGAATGTCACTGAATTTCCTTAAAACAGCTATTTTGAATTCTTTGAGGCGTCACACATCTTTAACACCTTAGGATCTGGTCTCTGACACCCTATCTTGTCTATTTGGTAAGGTTCTGGTTCTCTAAGCATTGTTCATGGCTGTGGGCATGGGACAGCATCTGTGTTTTGAAGGATTAGGTATTCAGGCAAGTTTGCAATATCTGGTCTTGTTCCCATCCTTCTAGAGATTGTAAGCAGACATGTACTCTAAGCCTGTGGGCATTGCCATAATAGGAGGCACCTCAAACCCTGGTTTGCTGCAAATCTACAGTTGGTGTGTTGTTCTCAAGGAAAAGGCTTAAAGAGGGTAGTTCTTACTGCTGTTTCCACAGGTTTCCACCTGGGGTTGGAGTGGGTCCAGATGCTTCATCCACAGTTGCAGGCACTGAGTCAGGTTCTGCAGGGCTCTGCCCAGGGCTGGGCCTCACAGTTGCAACCCCAGTAGTGGGCTCCAAGGCAGCATCTTTTGTCTACTTCCTTCTCCTTTGCCCAAGAGGACACTATCTCTTTCTAAGCTATGCTGCCTGGGGTTTAGGGAGGAATGGGGTGGGCAGTCTCATGGCCATTGCAGCCACTGTAATGTTGGGTTGTCAATATTTGGGTTGTTTCCATTTTTGTTTATCAACATCAATGCAATGAATATTCACATGCATGTTTTTATGTGGATCTATATTTTTGGTATTCTTAGGGAGAAACCAATGATTAGAATGTTGGATACTATGATGCACCTCTGTTTTCTTTCCAAGTGGAGTGAAAGTCATTGGAGAATTTTGAGCATAGGGGAGATATGATGTGATTTACTTGTTTATACTGCTATTACAGACAATGGAGGAAGAACAGACT
The DNA here is from genome assembly GCF_024542745.1 of Macaca thibetana thibetana. Classification (NCBI taxonomy): domain Eukaryota; kingdom Metazoa; phylum Chordata; class Mammalia; order Primates; family Cercopithecidae; genus Macaca; species Macaca thibetana. The sequence continues at coordinate 139,474,038 of NC_065585.1, forward strand.
ACAGAATGATAAAGCCAAAAGTGAGGAGACCAGGGAGGGAGCAATTACAAAACTTCAGATGAAAGATTGAAAAGCTTTGGATCAAGTGACAAGGTTTTTGTTATAAAAAGTAACACTTTAGGCAAAGAGTAACAAAGAAAAATGTTAGTTACAATCTATATCAATTACTACATGGTGTGCTATATCTGAGGGTACCTGGGACTCTCAGCACACTGTCATTGCTAAAAATATCTATTCTTCTTTATCTAGTGAAAGTCATGAAGAAATTGCAGAACTGGCCTTTTCCACAAAGTTCTTATGAACTTTTCTTTGAAGATGCAGGATATAGAGTTACTTCAAGGATGCTTATGCTTGAACTTCAAAGTTTATTAAATCACACATTCTGTTTTATTTTCAGAAATATACTGCCCCTATAACTCTCATATCACCGTACTTTTCAATTAGTTCTCTTATCTACTCTTATTCCCAAAGAAAAGTGTTTCATTGAATATTTTTGAGGATTCTGAAATTTTGGCAACATGGGCAGTAGATAAAAGCACAGTCCTGGGAGATGGGTCCCAGAGATTTCAATTTTGATTCCATGGTCATCTGTGCAAACCAACATTCTTCTCTATTTGTGTCTCAGTATTTCTACCTCTCTGATGAAGAACTTGCATTAAGTAATTTCTATTGCTCTTTGCAACTCAAAAGTTATGATTGTTTTTAATCTCTCAAAAACTTGAAAAAATGTGTTGATGAAAAGAGTCAAACTGTAAAATATTTGAAGAGATTTATTCTGAGCCAAATATCAGTGACCATGGCCCAACACACAGCTCTCAGGAGGTCCTGAGAACATGTGCCCAAGGTGGTCAGGGTGCAGCTTGGTTTTATATATTTTGGGGAGACATGAAACTTCAATCGAACACATTTCAGAAATACATTGGTTTGGTTCAGAAAGGTGGGACAACACAAAGTGGGGGCTTCCAGCTTACAGGTAGAATTAAAACTTTTATGATTGACAATAGGTTGAGTTAATCTAAAGACCTGGGATCAATAGAAAGGAATGCCTTGGTTAAGACAAAGGATTTTGGAGACCCAAGTTCTTATTTGCAAAGGAAGCCTTTAGGTACTAGACTTTAGATAAAACAGGTTGTAAAATGTTTCTTGTCAGACTGAAAGTCTGTGTTGATGTTAATGTCGGAGAGGTACAGTGAGGCATGTCTGACATCCACTTCCTGTCATGGCCTGAAACAGTCTCTTAGGTTAAATTTTAAAAGAGTCCTGGCTGAGAAGGAAGTCCATTCAGGTGGTTGGGGGAGGGGTCTTTGAATTTTATTTTTGGTTTACAGGTAGCTGTGAAGTAAGACTTGCACAAATTCTGATTTCTATTGGTGCTGATGGAAAAGAGTCAAATACGGCATTGTAATGAGACGGTCCATTGATCACATCAATTATGATGAACTGGGCTGCTGCTTCTGAGTAGGCCACTAAGAAAGCAATTTAAATGCATGCCCTGTCACTTCTTCCTTTCCAGTGACTGGTTGGTAGTTGCCAGGAATTTTTAGAGCAGCTGACTTGAACACAGAGAGTGAAACCTGTAACCTTAATCAATATCACCTGGACCACACCTTAAGAGAAAAATAAATGTTTCTTCTTTTTAAGAAACTGAGTATCAGATTCATTTTTGTTACATCATTTAGGGTGCTATATTAACTAATATATGCAATCACCAGGAAGGATAATAATAGTGAATTATTTACAATGATTTCCAGTTGATAATATAAATGTAATATCCCAAATGTCATATGTTAATATCTAATGGCCATCTATTAATCAACAAGCTACTCTTTTTCTGAGGAAACAAATTTACTAGATGGATATTAATGCATGCAGATAAAATAAAATGACCTAGAAAACAGGAGGATTTTAGATGAATCCTGGGGATATGCCAGAGTGAATGAGAATTATGCTACACTTTCCTATGAGCTTTTGATTTACAATACAGAGAAAAATGGCCCAGCAGGTGCAACTTCAGCCAAAATCCCAACTAGTTCATCTGGACAAGCCACAAAACAGTAGAGCCCCAGTTTCATCTTTATAAATTGGAAACTCTTTTTTTAAAAAATCACCATTGTGTAATTCACAGTGCTATGATAAGGAGGAGGGGAATTTGTGTTTACTAAGGTTGATTGGGAATTGTAACTTTGGAGCAGAGGCTCTCACATGTGAGTGAGCAGCAGAAGCCCTGAAGGAACTGCTGAGACAGAGAGCTGGGCCCACCCTAGGGCTTCTGACCCAATAGGATTTTAGATGAATCCTATTGGTCTTGGGTGCAGTGGATGTGCATTTTTAACAGGTTGCCAGATAATGCTGATATGTGTGATCTGTGTAGATCACGTTAAGGGCCCCTGTCTTCAAGTAAACTGTGAATGGAAGTGTATTAGTCCATTTTCATACTGCTGTAAAGAAATACCCAAGACTGGGTAATTTATAAATAAAAAGAGATCTAATGAACTCACAGTTCCACATGGCTGATGAAGCCTCACAATCATGACAGAAGTTGAAAGAGGAACAAAGGCACTTCTTCCATGACAGCAGGCAAGAGAAAATGAGCAGGGGAACTGCCCTTTATACAACCATCAGATCTCATGATACTTATTCACTATCACAAGAACAGCATGGGAAAAACCTGCTCCCATGATTCAATCTTCTTCCACTGGGTCCCTCCCATGACATACGGGATTATGGGAGCTACAATTCAAGATAAGATTTGGGTGGGGACACAGCTAAACCATATCAGAAAATATGCCACATCTCTGTATTTTAAAATATATTCACAGATGTGTTGAGGGGAAGAAAAAAAAGCAGTGTAGGAAAATGAGTAACTGTCAGGGAAGTGATCTAAATGTATCAGGGTAGGGAAAAATAAACAGAAAGGATAAAGAAAAAATCCTATCCTCCTTGAAGGTATTATGGTTATTTTCAGCCACATGTGCCACTGGTGGAGAATGAGGTTAAAAATAAGCACAGAGAAACTGAGCATCTTCTTCTGGGGCTAGCTGCAGGATGACATATCCTTTCACAGTAGATCTGATAGGTGGTTGGTCCAGCGGATCCTGGTAGTCCATGTGATGCTTACGTGAAGCTGTCCTGGGAGTGAAGTAGTAATCTCACCTTTTGACTAAAGGAGTGCCCAGTGTTGGAGGAAATTGGAATTCAGGTCAGGAAGGCAAAGAGAATGAATGCATAGGAATGTGTGCTCTGAAGCCTTGCAAATATTAACCTGGAAAAATAAATGTTTGCAGTATTAAAGTGAGATGCTTTCCAAACCAGTGTGATTGGTAACTTCCATGACATATACAACATGCATAAAAAGAAAGCTTTAGACATATTTTTATTAACTTCGTAACACTGCATAATTTGGCCTCCCAAAGTGCTGGGATTACAGGCATGAGCCACTGTGCCCAGCCAAAATGCATCTTTTGTAACTAACAGATTGTTGAATTATGTTTTTATCCATTCTGCTGATCTCTGCCTTTTGATGCTGTTTTTAGTTTATTTGCATTTTTAACAGTTCTATTAAATATGTGGCATACAAATAATGGCATGTATTTAATATGCATAATTTGATAATTTTGGACATAGGCAAACACTTGTAGTATCTTCACCACAATCAAAATACTAGGCATAGCCATTACCTCCAAAAGTTTCCTTATGTCCTTTGTATGCATGTATATTTTGTAAGTTTGACAAAATTGTCAAGAATACACAATGGGGAAAGGATAGTCTCTTCAATGAGTGATGTTGGGAAAAGTTAATGTTCACATGCAAACAAAAATGAAACCGGACCCCTTCCTTACACAACAATCAATTCAAACGGGATTAAAGACTAGTCCATTTGCATTTAACGTAATTATTGATAAGGCAGAATTTACATCTGCCATTTTCTATATGTCTTATGTCTTTTTGCTTCTTCTGTTCTTCCATCACAGCCTTATTGTGTGTTAAGTGAATATTTAATAGTGTACTAATTTGTTATCTTTGTTTTTCCTATTTTTTGAGTAATTTTATTACTGTTTGCCTTGGAATTACACCTAACAATTTAATTTATAATAATCCAGTTTGAATTACCACCAACTAAGTTTTATTAGTATACAAAACATGAGCTCCTATGTGGCTCAATTCCCTCTAACCTCCTTTATGTTATTGTTATACTAATTATGTTCTTGTACACTGAATTCCATCAACACAGTTTTATTATTATTGTTTTATGTGGTAGTATTTTAAATCAGATAGGAGAAAAAAAGTGTTACAATAAAACAAAATAAATTTAAATCTCTGTTATTTTTACCTATGTAATTATTTTCACCATTGCTCATCATTTCATGTGGATTTGAGTTACTTTCTAGCATCCTACTGTTTCTATCTGAAGGACTATCTTTGACATTTCTTACACGACAGAGGTGCAAGAGGCAAATCCTCTTTTTTTTTTTTTGGTTTAACTAAATGTGTTCTAATCTCTTTTTTATTTCTAACGGTCTGTTCTGCAGGATATAGAATTCTTGGTTAACTGGTGTTTTTCTTTTGGTTCTTTGAATATGCCATTCCATTTTCTTATGGCCCCTATTGCTTCTGGTGAGAAATCAGCTGTTTATCTTTTGACTCTCTCTCATACATAATGAGTTGCTTCTCACTTATTGATTTTGCTACTCTTTATTTTTGTCTTTGGCTAATTTTACGATGCATCTAAGTGTGGATCGCTTTAAATTTATTCACTTGGAGTTCACTGTGCTTCTTACATGTAAGATTAATATTTCATATTTTATTTTCAAGGTTTTGGCCATTTTTAAGATATTTATTCTTCCCATTTTCTCTCTCTTTTCTTCTTTTGGGAAGTCTGTTATGCATATGTTAGTACAGTTGATGTTGTATAGGCCCCTGAGGCTCTGCTCATTTCTTGTTTCAGTATTATTTTTTGTTCCTCAGACTGGATAATCAATACCAACAAACCTACCTCCAAACTCATGGAGTTTTTTTCTTCTGTGAGCTCAGATTTGCTGTCAAGCTCTCATGGTGAAATCTGCATTTCACATATTATACTTTTTAACACTAGAGTTTATATTTGGCTCTTTTATAAAAATAAAATTTATGTTTCTTTATTGATATTCTCTTTATGGTGAGATATTTTTGATATATGTTCTTTTATTTTGTTAGACATGATTTCCTTTAGTTGTTTAAAGAAATGAAAAGCAGCTGATTTAAAATTGGTGCCTAATTAATCCAAAGTAGGGGCTTCTTTGTAGACACTTTCTACATATTCCTTTTTTCCTTGTATATACACATTTCTTTTCTGTTTATTGTCTCAAAATTTTCTGTTGAAAACAAGACATAAATAATACAGTAGGAAAGTTTAGTTGATAGGATTCACTTCCTCTCCAACTTTGCTGTTCTCGAAGTTTGTTTAGTGAATTTTCTGAAATAACTCTGTGAAGTCTGTATTCTGTTGTATGTAACCACTGAAAACTGCTTGAGTAGCTTAGAGTCAGCTTATGATTGGGTATATTTCCTCAAATACCTGAAAACATTAAGTGTCCCAGTCTTTGCCACAGGGTTCCACATGAATGTTGAGGCAGGCCTTCACCTCTCTGTTGGACAGTTTACAACTTACCATCATTTTTCCTTTCTTCTTGTGCTGAGCCTCAACTTCAGCCAGAGGTGAGAGACTTCTTAGGTCTTTCCTGACCATGCACACAACATTTTGCATAGACATGTGCTTTACATTACCAAATATGTCAGAGCTTTTCTAAGTTCCCATGAAAATTTCATTTCCCAGCTTTTCCCTTTAAGTTTTTTATTTAGGTTACATTTTTGCTCTCAATGTTTTCTCTGTCTCAGGCAGATGTAATGTTAAATAATTGCCACTAATTGTTTTGACAAATCCCTTTAAAGAGAAGGTCTTCATACTTGGAGACACTGAGTCAGGTCAACTAATTGACAAGGCTCGCGGTGGGTGTTCCAGGGAACTATCAGGCAGAAGAGTTTCAACTCTGTTCTCACTCTTTTTGAGGCAATGTAGCTCCAAGTTTTCACCATCATTGGAGAGTTTGTTGAGGATATCATGGAGATGGAGGAGGTGATGGAATACAGCATGAAAATGTTGGTTTTCTCAAGCTTTATCAGTATTCTCATGATTTTACAGAGGAGACAATTTTCTATGGGTCCTTATTCTACCACTTATAATACCATCATTTAACAAGTAAAATCAGAATATCTCTGTTCACAAATTAGCTCCTGAAACAAGCAATTTCTAATATAAAAGAAAATATAATTTCAAATAGGTCTCTAAATTTGAACACAAATACAAGGAGTTGGCAAATAAAAGAAAGATTTTCTCCTTATAGTAAATCATAATGAGACACTTTCCTTTCTAAAACTATTTTTTATAGAACTGTCTATATTTCAGCAGCATAGTTACCAAGGTTAAATTTCTAGGACAGACTTTGTTGAAGCATCTCTCAACTATTAGTCTCATTGAACATATAAATATTTCAAGATTACATTCTACTCAAGTATTTAGTTTAAACTTCTACCCAGGAAGCCATGAATAAATCCAGATAACACATGCTAGCTGAGTAATTGCATCTTAAAATGAGAATGATTTCAATGACACCATCTTCTATTTAACCTGAACATCTTACTTTTCCCAAGGACATACTCCTCCATGAAAATGCCCTGCTGAATATATTTACTTTAAAGAAGGAAAGACTTGATTTCACTTCCAATTTCACAGTCACATCACTGCTTCAAGTTATTTAACAACAATGACAATATTTGGACAATAGAGGCATCACGTTAAGAGACTTGAATCTTGTCCTACACTCTTGAATTTTGTTAGTTTCCACATTACATCAACCTTATTCCCTAATTCCTCTGCATATGCATTCTAAAATAATTTTCTCATGATGTGCTGACATAGTTTGAGATTTTATATTGTGTTCAGTTTAAGTAGTTCATATTCCCTGGAACCACTTTGAGCTGTATTGCTGTCATTGTCCTTCTTATCAGCCAGCTGCAGACTTGGTCCTAGTATTGCTGTTGAATATTATATTCTCTGGTTGAGAAATAGTCTATCTCCTTTCTAAATTTTAAGGATACCTGTGAGGTTTTGGATTGTTTTGTAAAAAAACACTCTACAATATCTTAGTTGTTAAGGTCAGCAACTAGATGTCATAAAATTATAATTACAGCCTAAAAATATGTTCTTTTTTTCTTTCAATTACTCTATTGAAATCTGACAATTTAAAATAATTATTTGAACACTGTCATTTTGTAATTAATTTTTATATTTCTGTATTACAAGATTGCATACACAAAATAATTTGACTCTCTTAACCCTTCGGATATGTCTACGGAATTTTAAGGAAGACAAAAACATTTAATTGTTAATCCTTTCTTAAAGGAATCTCTACACTTGCAGACTATGTGAATTGCAGTGACAGTTGTACTAGGTGAATGTAGGTCACAGAGTGTTTTACTGTAGACTACAATTTGTTATGCATTATTCTCTTTTGTAATCTCTACTTTTTCCCCCTTCTTTTCTTTGGATCCTTTTAATGAGATGTTAAACAGACTCAACTTTGTCTCATACTTGAAATAACCAAACTACTTAAAATTGTCAATATTCAGAGTTTTCATGTATTAATTTCCCACAATTATGAACAAACTAAAAACTGGCAGCAAGGTATAGTGGCTCATGCCTGTAATCTTAGCACTTTGGGGGGCCTAATCCTACATAGCACTTTGGGGGACCGAGGCAGATCACTCGAGGTCAGGAGTTCAAGATCAGCCTGGCCAACATGGTGAAATCCCATCGCTACTAAAAATACAAAAACTAGCCAGGTGTAGTGGCATGCACCTGTAGTCCCAGCTACTCGGGAGGCTGAGGCAGAAGAATTGCTTGAACCCAGGAATCAGAGGTTTCAGTGGGCTGGCTGAGCTTATGCCACTGCAGTCCAGCCTGTGTTACAGGGTGAGACTCTATCTTTAATAATAAAACAAATGAAAAAGTGAATATCCTTACCATTTCATAGAAATTGCTCTTACCAAGGTTATCACTGATCTCCCTTCATCACCCCAACCTTCTTAGAGCAATCTTCCATGCTGGCTTCTGGCAGAACAACTTTATGGCCATGTCCAGCTTCTTCAAGCACTCCTACATCACCTACTTTGTGACGTTCTCTTCTGTTCACCATGTCTCATGGCACAATCATCCTCAGAGCTGTGTCCTAAGTGATCTTTATAGTCCCCACATTTCACAGAAAACCCTGGCTACCTTGATGGCTATTTATATGATGCTATAAACAAAGGCCATAGTGTGGCCCTCCCCACACCGGCTGAGGATAGAGATCTGTCTCACAGTACAGTCCTTAAATAGGAGGTAAGCCTGCATCTCTCTGACTTAATTTGTGAACTAAAATATGAAAAAGTATTACATTTACTTGATTTTATTTGGGGGCTCTGAATTTCTTTGAACAGCTTCAAACATCCGGAGTCTTCGCTTCAACATTTTGACTGAGAATCTTGTAAACATATATTTTTATATGTATTGTATTATTAGTGTTAGATTAGGCAGACAGCCACACATGAGCAGGAGAGGGTGACCCCTGAGAAAAGGGAAAACCTCGTAACCCAGGAACCACCTGAAACGTGCATGCTGGGTATGAGCAGGGAGGAAGGGAAATACCTAGGCAAGAAGGAATGTCCCTTGAGAGAGGCCCAGTGATCACTCACTCTGCAGGTAACCTGTGGGAATGTCGCCAGATGCACGCTGATAAGGGGAAGATGGCAAAGAAGAAATTCCTAGGAGATAATGCAGGGGCAGTGCCTGGCCAACCTGCCACGCATGCGCACTGACTAACAGTAAAGGAGGGTTCCACAAGCCGGGGTTGGGGAATAGGCAGGAAAAAGGAGAGGACTTAAGGCAGTAACAGTAAAACTAGACAAAGAACAAAGGTGGAGACTTAAGGCAGAGGCGGAAACTTCAAGGAAGAGTTAGTTCCACGTCATCAACACCCAACGCAGAAAACGCAGCGCTCTTGGGGGCTGCGAGCTCGCTCTCCTCGCAGGGCGCGCTGCCTCTAAGTAAACTCTCGGCTATTTTCCTTCAATCACTTCTCTTTTTTGCCTAAATCAGTCAATTGGCAGAACGCTAACAACCAAGGATTCCTGCACTTCCCGGTAATATTTATATAATGCTTTTTCTTAAAAAAAAAAAAAAAAAAAAAACTTATTTCATTTTAAATACATCAATTAAAGCGTTACTGTGAATATTCCAGTTGACATTGTCTCAAATAATAAGTCACTTGCAAATAGGTAATGTCAAGGAGATCATTTTAAACAGTTAAGGTTGTTATTTGAGAGGCTTGTTTTATGTTTTTTAAGGTTTATCTTATATATGCTTGATAAAGAAAAAAGAAAGAAAAATCACTATTTTTTTCTCTCTGCATGTGATTTATCCCAGATATCTGTAATTTTTTTAAAATTAGCAAGATAATTTTTTGCATCTCTGGAAACAACAGTTATGAAAAAATAACCTCTAATATTATTACGAAAGCTAAATTCAAAGTTATTTTCCGTATGTACAGACACAACTTATTACCTTCTGCTTCAGTTTCTACTATTCTTTTCTACAGTCTCCCTAAAGGTCAGGCCTCCCCTAAAGATTTGTTTCTTTCAGTTTCCCCCTCTTACAGTCATCCATACATCTCAGAATATTGCATTCACCACCTTCCCGTCTAGACCATGGTCCACAGTGCCAATAGAGTCATCTTGAAACCAAAGTTATACCATCAAATCCCTCCATTTGAAATTGCGTAGGGACCTCTTCCTCCATTTGACTAAACTCCCAGTGCCGTGCCATCGGGTCACTTCTTGTCTTTCTGCGATCCTCCTATGCTCTCCTTCACCTCAACGGAGTCTGATTTCTTATCTCATGCTCAGCCTTGTGGCAGGCACATGACAAGCATCACCTCCTGAATTTTTCGCAGCACAGGCACGAGGTACAGGCTCTTGACAACCCTGTGTTATGTGTCAGGAAACTGAAATTGAAATGAATTATCTACGGCTAAATGCATTATCCATGGCTACCAGCTGGGAAATGGAAAATATTTGAACCCCAGAATTGTTGAACGAGAATTCTTTTAAGTTTTATATTTGGCCTCCTCTCCTTAATTTAGATATTCAGTCCTATTTCCCTGATGCCTACCATATTACTTCTGTGCCTTTCGAGCTGCTGTTTCCTTGTCTCAAAACATCCTACTCTGAGTTCTTGGTATGGTTAATATTTTCTCATCCTTTAGTTCTCAACTAAGTGTCATATTCTCAGGTAGGAATTTTCTACCCACTCTTCCATCAGCAGAATATCCTTAGTTTCTGTCTGCTTTAACAGAGAGCTTACTGCCTATTTTTAAATTTTGTATACTCTGTAATTATGTTATTGATCTGGTTACTGTCACCTAAAGTAGTTATTTAATGTGCCTGGCTTAGTGTAGATAGTCGTGCAATAAATATTCATTGAATGAATAAATGTTAAAGGTTATGGAACTGTGAAGTAGAAATCTTATGAATTAAAAATAGAAGATGGGAAAAGTCAGAAACAGCTTCATTACATGTGTAAAACACAAACCAATTATGTCCAAAGAAAAGCAAATATTATTTCCATAGAATGAATAATTTAATATTATGTGAAGTTGGGGTCATTGAATACTTCTAAATTGGCAATTGATTCTCGATATCTTCCTTTAAAGTTATATCTTCTTGAAGTTTAAGGGAAGAAAGGTGCTGTGGGAGGGCACAGTGGATGTTGAATAATAAATTTTTAAAAACACCTTATTCTTAGAAGTTTCACTTTGCCAGATGTTTTTCTACCTTAGTTAAATTTCCTTTGTAGCAAATGTGTGTACCCTTGATCACACTGAAGAAACTTTGGATGTTGACAGCACATGGTAGCATTGTTTTCAGATGTCTTCAACATAGCAACTTCTAGGACGTCAGGCTCCAAAAACATCATGGGAGAAAAAATACCCTGACTTTATTGTTTGAGGAAAATTTGTGGATTGTACAATTATGTTGGGTTTATATGATTTGCTTTTACTTATTTTTTATATTACATGTAGTATAAAATGTATACTTTATCTACTTTTTATACGTCAAAATTTTACGGGTTTTGCTTTATTTACAGCGTTTTCCTCAAGCAATTCTTAAGATACTGAGCATCGCTCAGCAGCTCAGGCGGCGGGAGGAGTGGCAGCGGCCAGGCAGCCCAGTTTCGCGAAGGCTCTCGCCTTCCCCGCTGCCAGGATGCCCAAGAGGAAGGTCAGCTCTGCCGAAGGGGCCGCCAAGGAAGAGCCCAAAAGGAGATGGGCGCGGTTGTCAGCTAAACCTCCTGCAAAAGTGGAAGCGAAGCCGAAAAAGGCAGCAGCGAAGGCTAAATCATCAGACAAAAAAGTGCAAACAAAAGGGAAAAGGGGAGCAAAGGGAAAACAGGCCGAAGTGGCTAAGCAAGAAACTGAAGAAGATTTACCTGCAGAAAACGGGGAAATGAAAACCGAGGAGAGTCCAGCCTCTGACGAAGCAGGAGAGAAAGAAGCCACATCTGATTAATACCGTATACCATGTCTTACCAGTGGTCCCTGTCTCCCTTCTTGTACAATCCAGAGGAATATTTTTATCAACTACTTTATAAACGCAAGTTTTTTAGTAGCTCTAGAAACATTTTTACGAAGGAGGGAATCCCACCTCATTCCATTTTTTAAGTGTAAATGCTTTTTTTTAAGAGGTGAAATCATTTGCTGGTTGTTTATTTTTTGATACAACCAGAAAATAGTGTGGGACATTGAATTATGGGAGGCTTTGACTGTCTCGGGTGCCAGCTTAACATTCCATAGATGGGGAGTTAGTTTTTATATCCTATAATACAAAGCATATTAAATGGCAATATGGAGTCAGTCCTGCATTGAATGTCTTGAACATTTTATTTTACTTCTATTCTCATGTGTTTTAGTAGAATTGTTTCCTAAAGCAAACCACCCCTCGATCATGGCGCTCCCTGTCGAAATTGTGTGCACTCTGTAACATGTTTGGTTGTGGTAGTCCTGTTTTCCTAATAACTTCGTTACTGTGCTGTGAAAGATTACAGATTTGAATATGTAGTGTACATGCTATTCAGTTGTGAACTGGTGGGCCATACGTAACAGCTGACCAACATGTGAAGATACTGGTACTTGATAGCCTCTTAAGGAAAATTTGCTTCCAAATTTTAAGCTGGAAAGTCACTGGAATAACTTTAAAAAAGAATTACAATACATGGCTTTTTAGAATTTCGTTACATATGTTAAGAATTGTGTACAAATTGAAACGTCTGTACTGATCCTCAACCATAAAATCTCAATTATGAAAATAATTAAGAAAAAGATACTGAGCATCAGAAACCAAGTATTTGGAAATTGAGAAATGTGAGCTGAACAGCTGACTGAATCAGACAGGGCCCTAATGAAAACATAGAAAAACACTGAGATAATTCTCCTCCCAAAACGAGTGCAATCCCTTTACAATAGGAAACCTTATATTAGCCTTTGTTTTCTCTCCAGCACCTATCACAATGTGACACGTAAGTGTGATAGCATTTTACTGGCTCAGTGAATAAATAAAATTTCTTACCTAATTTGTTTCCCCTGTACTTAGTATTCCATGATCTTAAATATAAACACAAATAGAAAATACACACATATAGCCAGGTATAGCGGCTCATGCCTGTAATCCCAGCCCTTTGGGAGGCCGAGGCGTGTGGATTACTTGAGGTCAGGAGTTCAAGACCAGCCTGGTCAACACGGTGAAACCCTGTCTCTACTAAAAATACAAAAATTAGCTGGGCATGGTGGCGTGTGCCTGTAATCCCAGCTACTTGGGAGGCTGAGGCAGAATAATTGCTTGAACCCAGGATGCAGAGGTTGCAGTGAGCCCAGATCCTGCCACTACACTCTAGCCTCGGCGACAGAGTGAGACTCAGCTCACTGCAACGTCCGCCTCCTGGGTTCAAGCGATTCTCCTGTCTCAGTCTCTCGAGGAGCTGGAATTACAGGCTCATGCCACTGTGCCCATCTACCTTTTTTTTTCCTTTTTGTATTTTTAGTAGAGACAGCGTTTCACCATGTTGGCCAAGCTGGTCTTGAACTCCTGGCCTCAAGAGATCTGCCTGCCTCGACTTCCCAAGGCAGGAAGTCATTCATGCTGTAACCTCATTCATGCTGAGGTTACAGGTATGAATCACTGCATCTGACCGTTTAGCCAAATTTCTGAGAAACTTTTCTATCATTTGAAGCTGGGTTTCTAAAATTAAGAAACAGCAAAAAACAAAAAACAGTATAACAGAACAGAAGAATACAACTCTTCTTGTCATTAATTCCCAACTTTACTCCATAGAAATAACTGCTGTCAAGCATCGTTTGTGTTCTTCAAAAATTATCTATATTCTTCTCTCTCACTGTCTCTCTCTGCCCCCCTCTCTCTTCTCTCCTTCCTTGCTTTTTCTTCTCCTCCTCTCCCCATTCTTTCTTCTCTTTATCCTCATTTTTGTTCTTATTATCCTTCCTCTTTTCCTCTCTCCTACACATCTTTTGTTTATCTCTAATTTTCTGCATATAAGTAGTCTCTTCATTTAAACGCCTTTATCCACCTTTTAAAAACTGAACTACATTCCAACATATTTGCAGTTGTTCACTTTTCTGTTTTCTCCTTTATATTTCAAATTATTTTTCCAGAGTTGCTATGATCATACTGACTTCATGGAACAAATTATTTTGTGTTCTATGCATTTGTTTCATAATTTGAGACACACAACTTGAAATGTTTAATTTTTTAAATTGAGCCAAACCATATATAAGGAGTCTTCAAAAAGCTTTTGGAAAATGAATGTTATGAAAATCTATGCATGAATTTTACACTTTTTCAAAATAAACTTGAAATAACTTGTTATGATATATGTGAAAAAGATCTAGTTTGAGGCACTAAGAAAAACAAGGTATCAGTTTAAAAAGAGCCCCTGTGGGAGTAATATGAATTCTGGTAAAACTGAAGCAGGAACTAACATCAAATTTATAGTGAAACTTGGGTAGAGAAATGGTGAAATCATTGATGGTTTACAAAAAGTTTATGGAAACAATGCCCCAAATAAACCAGCTGTTTACAAATGGATAACTTGTTATAAGGAGGCATGAAATGTTGTTGAAGGTGAAGACTGAAGCAGCAGTCTTCAGTCTTGTGAAGAAAACTTTATTCACTTGTGAGGAGAACCTTAATTTTGTTTGTATGCTAACTGAATAGGACAGATGACTAACAGCACAAACAATAGCCAACATCATAGACATCTCAATTAGTTCAGCTTTCACAATTCTTTTAAAAATTAAAGTATGCTAAACTCTTTGCTTGAGTGCTAAAAACCATTGTGCCAAGATCAGTTGCAGATGAGGGCAGAACTTTTGATGGGTATTTAAAAGAAGTGAAATCAAGACCCTGAAGCACGGCTTTGAAGAACTGTAATAGGATATGAAGCATGGCTTCACCAGTAAGATCCTGAAGACAAAGCACAAAGCACTGGCTATCAAGAGGTGGAAGTGGTTCAGCCAAAGCAAAAGTGGATGGGTCCGGAGCAGAGGTCATGGCAACAGTTTTGGAGGACGCCCAAGGCATTTTGCTTGTTGATTTTCTGGAGGGCCAAAGAATGATAACATCTGCTTATTATGAGAGTGTTTTGACAAAGCTCTCACAGACAGACAAGCCAGAAAGCTTCCCCAGAGATTCCTTCTCCACCAAGACAGTGATTCTGCTCATTCCTCTCATTAAACAAGTGCAATTTGGTGAAGTTTTGGAGGGAAATCATTAGACATCCATCTTAGAGTTCTGACGTGGCTCCTTCCGGCCTCTTTGTTTCCTACTCTTAAAAAATATTTAAGTGGCACCCATTTTTCTTTAGATGATAATGTAAAAAAGACTGCATTGACTTGGTTAAATTCTCAGGACCCTCATTTCTTTACGAATAGACTAAATAATGGTATCACAACATACAAAAGTGTCTTGAGCTTGAAGGAGCTTACGTTGATAAAGTTTATTTTTAAATACTTTTATCTTTACATTACATTTTTCATGCATCTTTTGAAATCTCCTCAGATGCATTTTCCAAAGTGACATATTTCTTTCACTGTTGGCTTACCAAGTTGCATAAGGTGCTAAGGTTGGTAAATAGCTCAAAATAAGATCTGCTGGAGCTTACAAAATGGCAAATACACTTTAAGGTGCTAATAGAAAGTCTAAGAGGGAAGTTTGATCTGGGCTGGGCAGAAACCTACCTAAACAATGTGCATTTTTACTGATGATGCTGGTGACCTACTTATCTATATGATCACTACAACAATATGGAAAGAGTTTGAATTTTCAAAATTCCCCAAAGCAGTTTAGAATACTGAAATTATTTTGAATATATAAATATATATATACTCACTGTGCACCAGATTTGTTCTCTCCCCCGAGTTCTGGCCAGGAGACTTCTCACCCTGTTCGAATTGTTACAAAGTTCAGCTACAGACTTCTTTCTCTCTGTGTAGTTTTTTCTTTTTTTTTGAGACGGAGTCTCGCTCTGTCCCCAAGGCTAGAGCCCAGTGGCGCGAACAAGGCTCACTGCGAGCTCCGCCTCCCGGGTTCCCGCCATTCTCCTGCCTCAGCCTCCCGAGTAGCTGGGACTACAGGCGCCGCCATCACGCCCGGCTAGTTTTTGTATTTTTAGTAGAGACGGGGTTTCACCGTGTTAGCCAGGATGGTCTCGATCTCCTGACCTTGTGATCCGCCCGCCTCAGCCTCCCAAAGTGCTGAGATTACAGGCGTGAGCCGCTGCGCCCGGCCTCTCTGTGTAGTTTTATTCCCTGTTCCTCTCCCATTAGATCCCTGTGGTGCCAGCAGGAATGGGCTGCTCGGGGACCCAGCCAGCTCCCAGGGCCTGGCTGCTGCTTCCTCCACTCAGGTCTCCAAACGGACTCAACTCCAGGTAAAGCGGGAAACTTGTCCCACAAACAGACCTTCACCTTCTCCACTGGGGGGTGTGTTCCTCAGACGAGGGGTTCCCTTTCCCACTTCCGCAGTCGCGACGCTCACAGTTGTGGGGTCTCCCGCGCCCTGCAGGAGCAGCCCACTTCCTTCAGAGGGTCTGTGGGTCCTCTGGGCATTGCTGGTTTGTGTTTGCAGTGGATCTGGAGCTCACGTTTACAATGAGCCCCGCTCGCGGCTCTCTCCAGAGGCGCAGTCCAGCCTTGCCTCCCGTCCGCCATGATCTCTCCTTCCTCTTTTTAATGGACAGAAATACACATCTGTTAGGCCACTTGAAGATTTCCCATTGCCCCCTAATGCTCTTTTTATTTAAAAAATTCTCTGATCTGCATCTTATTTGGCATAGTTTCTTTTGCTGTCTATTCACATTCAATATTTCTCTTCAATATCTAATCTTTCAGAAATGCTAACCAGCATATTTTCATATCAGACTTTTTAGCTTTTATCTCTTGAATTGTGATTTAGGTTTTTTGTTGTTTTTTTTTATGTCTGTATTTTTAAATAAATGAGAAAAAATCATAATAAATATTTTAATTTCCTTTTTGTTGTAAATTACATCTTTGCGAATTTTGGATTCGTTTTGACTGGTCAACTTTTCTTCTCTTTCTGGATTGTATTTCTGCTTCTTTGCATGCCTAGTCATCTGTGATTGCATGCCAGTCGTTGTGATTTTTACTTTGTTGTTTGCTGCATATTTTGGTATTTCTATTAAAATTTTGAGCTTTATCGTAAGATTCACTTAAAGATTGCAATAAGTGTGATCCTCTGGGTATGTCCTTTAATATTTTTAAAGTGTAATCAGAGAAAAAATAGTATAGAGATAATTATTTTCCAGTACTGAGCTAAGACTATTTTTTATACTCTACCTAATGCTCCTTAAATTAAGTTGTTTTCAAATTTGACTGAAGGGAACAGACACTATTTGCAGCCCCATGTAAGCATCAAATATTGTCCCCAGTGAACTTTACAGATGATTATTTTTTCTGGCTTTTGGAATTTTCCTCACACAAATGTTCTGCTCAGTATTCTACTGAAGATGCTGAAAGATCGCTATGCAGAACTCCAGATTTTTTTTTTCTCCATGAAGCCCTCCCTCCATTACTCTGTCCTGTGAATTTTAGCTGCACTGTGTCCTGCAAACCCTCAGCCTTGCCCGGTTCTCCTTCCCTTTGTCACAGGTTGGAGACTCACTCAAGACCATTACCTGGGAAAATCATATGGCCCATCTGATTTGTGTGACAACATAAAGCAACTTATATTGCCTGGTATCAGTGTCTTGAAAACTTTTATTTCAATTATTTTGTGGTACACTATCTTGGTTGATCTGACTTTTGTTTGGGATGACAGACAAAATTATCCCTTTGGTCTTTATGGACCAAATTTAATATGAATCATGCTATTGACTCATCTCTTGTTTCTAAGGACACCATATTTTGTAAATCACCCCATAACTACTTGTGGCCCAGGTTTGCTGGAAGTAGCAGAAAAATTTGAGCTGCTACCCAGAAAAAATAACAACCCAAGGAAAGTCAGACTATTATAACGACCTTTTAGAATTTTTTTATGTTTGCCATAATAGCCAGACCTTTATGTTTTCATATTGATTAACAGCAGGTGTAAACAGCTTTCACAAGGCAGCTCTTGGCAGTTCAGGCAATATCTGAAGGATTTGACAGCTAACAGATACCTGCTGCAGGTACTTCAGAGAAGGGCACCAAGTCCTTCAGAAAAGGGGAGTTCAGACGGAACATCACAGGTTGTGCCACATCATGTCCTGTGAAGAAAGGTTTAGGATTTAGAGATATTGAGCTTCCAGAAGGCACTGCCAAAGGAGTAAGGAACATTTGTGAGTCAGTTTCAAACCTTTGGATATCTGTCATATAGCAGAAGGAGTATGTTTTTCTATTAATTAAAAATTATATCTCAAGTCTTAGGTCTAGGAAATACAATTCTAAACCGAAATGGTGTCCATGTCAGTAGTGAAGCTCAGATTCAGGCACCTGGCAAGATCCAATAATGAAATGTGGGCCTCCAGCAGGAGCGTGGCCTGCAGGACATCTGAGTCCCCTTGCAAGTATAACATCCCTCTAGTCTCACATTCCCACAACTATTGTGCCATATTCTTTCTGGGATCTTGTAAACTTTACATGGCAATAGATAAAGATTTATGTAAGTAAATAAAAATGTGCCCTCTTGTTAGTTTGCTCACCTGAATTAAGGCAGGCCTGTGTATCTTTTATTGTTCTATGAGCAACATTAAATATTTCTTCCCTGTGTTTCTTACCCAGGCATTGATACTCTTTTGGTAAACATGTTTGAGAGCAGTGTTGAATCCCCTGGCAATTAAATCTCTCTCGCTGTGAATTCTTTTACTTCCATCTGCTTTGTTTTGACATGTATATTTCCCTTTGGGAGCTATATTCAAGAAAAAGTAGAAAATCCTAGATTAAGAAAAATATTGCATCAACTCCCTCTCTACAGTGGTGCATGCTTTTCACTATATTTCAGGGTAAATTTATAATATGTCTAATGATTTTCACTGGGCTCTGGTACACTTGAAAGAAAGCAGCACTGAGGCATAAATCTGAAATGGATGCAATATATTTTTTCTGTATGTAAAGAAGCAAATCTCATCAAAGATCGGGGTTGAATAATAAATGTCCAGTTGTTCTTCATTTGTGTCTAATGAAACAACTGGCGGTGTGTTGTACAAGATGACAGGAGTTATCCAGCCAAAGCTTACGTTTCACAGTGTATGTGGACATATTTTAATACTGAATGATTCTTGATAATTTACATCTTAACCTTTGTGCAACAGAAATATTATTTTGCATGCCTTTATATACATTTTTTTCTGTGGAATACTGCTGAATTGTAACTTTGATTCATAAAATGACTTTGTTCCTGAATCTGTCAGAAAAAAATAAAGCCAAACTTCTTGTTCTAAAGCAAAGATGACACTAACGTGAATCACCATTAAATTGGCTCATTGGGATAAGAGCCGACGTGAGATAAGTTGTGAGGTTTTATGTTAAAATGTACAAGACCTCTTCCCAGAAAAGCAGTAAGTAAAGCTTTCCCAGGTTTTACAAACATACGTGTTTTTTTAAAAAATTGTAGTGTGAAGGCATCTCTTTGGAATACTGCCTTCCACTTTTCTTTTGCTCTCATAGTTTTTTCCAGTAGCAATATATTTTGCATTCTTGTTGATTTACTTGTTAGAGGACATATCTGCTAGTTCTTGGGGAAAATGATACTTAAATGTTTATAGCTTCATAACGGAATGCTCCTCCCCACAAAGAAATTCTCTGCAGAATGTAATGCAGATTTCTATAGCACAGGTGGGTCTCATCCAAACAGTTGAAAGTCTTCAAAGCAAACAATGAAGTTCCCCAAAATTAGAGGAAATTCTGCCTTCAGACTGTACTATAGAAATTCTGCCTAAGATTCCAGTCTTCATACTAAAGACTGTAACTTCAACTGTCACCTAAATAAATAGCTAGCCCACTGGCCTGCCCAGTAAACTGAGCTGTTTTCTTAAAATACAATAAATATCAATCTATCCTCTCTCAATCTCTGTCTCTCTGTATGTCTATGTAAATATATGCAAATATATATATTTTTTATATATATATATATGAGTTTTAGACAAACTTTGTAATGACTTTTTCATAGAGTGGCTTACCAAACCACATATATTGTGGTTAAAAATTACCTGGTCCCTATCCAGAAATAATTCAGAGCACAGATGAATGAACTATGATGCTTTTATACAAAGAAGAATGACAAAGATGAAAAGTAATGTATTATTACCATCAATATTGATATTAAATAAAAATCCATCTTGGTTAAAAAATTTGCATGACCGTATATATATATATACACACACACATATATATATACACACACACACACACACACACACACACACACAGTTTTGTGTTCATTCATCTCGTTCTCTCTCCCATAGATTCAGTTTCTCTGGAGAACCTTGACTAATACAGTGCGTCTTAGGTCTGTCCATGTTCCGGAAGCACTCCGGTCCACACTTGAACACTTGTCTTCAATCCATATAGCTGCCAAAGACTACCAGCATTGAGTGGAGCTCAGAGCAGGAAACAGCCCATAGCAGTCCCAGGGTTAGGTTTAAGGAACAGAGAACCTTGGGCCATAAGTCCTGGCATGTTCTGGTTTTAGAGACACCAGCAATGAGGAATTATTCAATGTACACTTGATGGCAGCCCCAGTGGGGACTTCATCATGCAGACCCTAGGGGTTCTGGAGAAAGGTCATGCCATCAGCTGTGAAGATTGACATCTTTTTGGGAACAATTCCTGATGTGCTACTAGGTGCTGGTGGAGACAGAGTGTCTAAGGTCAAAAAGTGACTGCGTCATCTGAATGGCTCTCTACGAGCTTGGCAGTCACGTGCATTGGGTCATAAACTGGGGCTGCAGTGTAAAATGCCATTCAGAGGTGGGCCACATTGGACCAAGATGGCAGGTCCCTCTTAATTCCCATTGATCATCCATAGCAGGAAGCTCCTCCAGGAAGGAGCATGGTCTTGGGAGAGGCTGTTGTTTTCAGCTGAAACTAAAATATCTGAAGGTGCTGACAATGAAGTCTGTGCACCAGAGAAAACTTCTCATCTCCAGGACACCAAATATTCTATACAAGGGCATATGGGTGGCCCATTGAGGCACCACCTTTTGCATCACTTGGAGAAACTTTTTCATATTCTGGAAGCTCCTCCAAGATTCCAGTGTTGCTTCCAGGAAGAAACTTAGAGGGAGCGTTCTAGGGCACACCCTGCAGTTCTCAGGAGTCAGCTATTTTGAGGGCCATGAGATGTTCTTCATCTCCATCTCCCACCTCCACCAACAATTGTAGACCCTCAAGTAGCACCTCTTCTGGTCCTGCTGACTTAGTTAGAAGCATGGCCCACACCCCCTGGTCCCTGAAGCTGTGAGCTGCTAGTCACCACTGCTTTTTAGACCTTGGCTGCTGCACTCATCCACTTGCCATGGTGTTTTGAAAACTAAGCACCGAGGAGCATCCAAGTGCATGACCTGCATGCCCCTATAGCCTTACATCCTCCTGATGATTTGGGGTGCTTATTACCTCTGCAAGAATAGTGTCTTTTATTCTTGCCTGCTGGTCCTTAGAACAAGGTTGTAGACTAAAATTTCAGCTTCTCTTCCCTTGAAGAAGTCTTTCCCTTTGAGAATGAGGACCTCCAAACCACAAGCCCAGGGTTTCAAGAAAAAGAATCACAGCTTTGCCGAGTAGGTCACTGGCAGTAACAACAGGAGAGGCCACTCCTGCTTCTCAATGTCTTCCTCTTAGAGACTTAGCACCCACCCTGCCAAAGTGTCGACTTCAACCTGGAGGATAATGTCTCATTTTTGTAAAGTCTGATCTCTGGTCAGCTCATCACCTGTGCAAAGGTCATCTCAATGCTGTAGTAGGCACCTGTTTTTGTGCTGCTGGAGTCTGTGATAAGAACATTGTATCCCGGAGCACCAGACCCATTTCCCATTTACTTTGCTGTAAAGTGGGTCGTCGTTCTGAGGCGCTACTCTGTGAGATTGCCTATGGTGGATCAAATACTCAGAAGCCTCAGAGGGCAGCAATGGCCGAGTGCCTGAAGCCATAAAGGTCACACATTCAGAACGTGTGCCAATTCCAATCAAGATGAACCACTGCCCATTCTCACATAGAAGGAGACTAATTTTATCAACTTTCTACCAAGATAGACTTTTATTTAATATCAATATTGATGGTAATACTGTATTATTTTTCATCTTTGTCAGCCTTCTTCATATAAAAGCATCATAGTTCATTCATTTGTGCTCTGAGTTACTTCTGTACGGGGACTAGGTAATTTTTAGCCACAATATACATATATGGTAAGCCACTCTATGAAAAAGTCATTATAAAGTTTGTCTAAACCTCTATAGTAACAAATTTAACCCTTTCAAATACGGTAAGTGTAAAGAGGGTGAAATCAGAGGTCTCTGTAATATACAGGTTTATACCCACAGAGACATCTAAATACATGACCACAGTTTGAGCTCCTTTCTGAAGAGATTTTTTAAACGCTATTTTCTCATTAAAGCTGGGATTTTCATCATGCTGAGTTCAGATGGATCATGTTCCTAATGATCACATGTCCATGGTCATCTTCCCCTTATGCCTTGATAAAATTCGTTATTTAAATACCAATATATCAAAAGGGAGTGTTTCACTTTTGCTTTTTGTCATATAATATATCTAATTTACAATACTCATATCCAAGACCTTCTGTTAAAATTAGAAGTATAATAGTGAGTCCATTAGGAATGAACTTCATCTCCTAAGGTCTCTCAGGATAAGCATAATAATGGCAGAATTAGAGACACACAGTTCTAATGAAATCTACCGGATAACCCCTGAGCTAGTCTTGTAATGTTTTGACAAAAGTAATTACTTTCTTTATTTTGCCCAAGGGCTATATTTCCAGCCAAGAAAAGTAAAAAATAAAAATTACAGAATACACGTTGAATTAAATGTGTAAATGGATGGGAAAACATGACTACTAAACAGTCACATAAACTCAAACTGAGATTAATGGCTCAGTTATTGCTGAAATGAAGAATAAAGAGAAGTGTTTCCTTAATGTCTAAATTGCTGCTTTAAATTACCACAAACATGCCAAAACCTTATGTTGTTTTAAGAATTATGAATAATTCAGTTTGACTCACAGTGATTAAAGATTTGAAATAAAAAAGGGAGAGAGAAGTTATATTTACTTATAAGAAGGTTTTTATTGTAGCGAATGTTATTGTCTGAAATAAAACTGCACACCATGCATGGGCTTTCTAGGAGCTTATTTTTAAAAAGAGTTTGTTTGGGGATGTGGCATACGTGTCTATTGCCTGTCTGTAGCCCTGCTGAGCCAGACAGAAGCAGTTCTCACAGACACGGAGGGAGGGAAGAGCAGAGGTGTGTTTAACTCCACTTGCCCCAGTAGGCATTGCTGTCAGAAAGCCAGGGTCCAGGGGTCTCACCTGCATCACTCTGAGCTCTCTACATTCTGATAGGGAGAAATCTCACACAACTGGAGAATGTCATCCACTAACAGTCTAGGAACTTGCAGCCAGGAGAGACACTCTGAGCCTGGAATTGATCTCCTAGGAAATGATCTCCTAGGACAGAAGAGCTCTGAGGAATGATCTCTGGGACATGTCACTATCTAGAAATTGGGAAAAGGTATCAAAGCCATGAAAACGCACAGAAGAAATAGCCAGTAAGAGAAGAAAACCAGGTGTGTGTGTGCTCCTAAGAGCCAAGCAGGGAGAGAGTTTGAGAAAGGGGGAAGCCTCAGAAGTGGTCAATGCTGATACAATGTTGATGCAAGTTTTAGTCGGAGAAAGACCAACTGATTGTCTGTGATTGGATGGCATGAGCCATGGAGATTATTCACGCACAACATTGGCTAAAATGTGTGATTGTTGTGATGGGGATGAAAGTGTGACTGGAAAAAGTTTGAAGAAAATGAAAAGTGAGGATGTGGAGACAGAGATAGATAACTCCTGAGGATTTTTGCAGAACTGAGATTTCTAGAGACGGATGAATCCATTGGAGCACATTCCCTTGTGGAAGGAAAGGGTTCCCACAGAGAGAGGAAAACTAAACCTACGAGAAAAATGAAAGATGTCCAGAACAATCTGAAGCAAGTGACAGAGAGAGCATGAGACCTTGTGGAAAAAAATTCCCCAAGAGGGATGTAGTAACAGTTCATTGTGAGAAGAGAGAAGACAATGTGGGTGGATTGTAAATGTGATGATGAGAACTTAAAAGTGTTCTCTTGTCTGAGTCAACTCAGAAGCAAAGTCAACTTCTGAGAGTAAAAACGAGGAGTCAAGTATCCTCATTAAAAAAATGTATGAATTAATATGAGAATTGGTGAATCGATGAGGCAAAAGTAATGAGGATTGCCAGGCAACACAGGCAGCCAAACACACTCTCTGGTTCCCATGTTTACTCAGCACTTTTACTCAGTGTGTATGCCCAGAAAACCAAGTGTGGCTTCTGCTCAGGTCTAGCTGCAGAATAAAGAACTGAAATAAGGTGGGTGTCTTTGCATAGCTAAATGCAAAAATATTTGCATACTTGTTTGCATACATATTATTTTCTATTGCTGAGCTCATTCTATGCATCCTATTTGCAATCTGCTTTGTAGTCACTCAAAAATATATCCTGAACATATTTCTACATGAAGTGAAGAAATAGAGTACAGCATTACTTTAAATGGTTGCATTGTATCCTACAATATGTCTGTAACTAACCTCTTATGTTGGGTACTTATTTATTTATCACTTTTCCCATTATTGAGATAACAAACTATTGGTGAACAGCTTTATGCATATATCAGACTTTTTTCCTAAAAATGCATTTCAAAAAGTGGATATAAGTAGTCAGTGTTTGAATACATTCATTTTAAAATAAGTACTGTCAACTTCCCCTTCTGGGAACTTGGAGTCGATGCACCTTTTAAAATTTATTTCACAGAGCACAAAAAATCCCTGCCCAGTATATAAAAACAAAAAGTAAAAAGGTTTTGAAAGGTGAAGAGAGGGAGTCAGACAAACCAAGAAGCTCAGGATCCAAGGAATAGCATCGCACTGAGCTTTCTGGATTTTCTTCTTGCCTCTTATATCTAAAATGTGGAGCTAAAGAAGCCAGCAACTCAGAAGTGCTAATGAGTACAAAATTGTCCCAACAGAAGCCTGATCTCTTTACCAAAGGAAAATGAAAAAGTCATGTTAGGAGCATAGAAAATGATTACATAATAATAGCTCTACTCTAGCCAATCACGGCAGGGGAAAAACAACACAAACAAACAAAAAAACACCTGTACCCCATGCCACGCCTTCTAGCAAAGGCCAGGTGGAAAGCCCAGGCTCCAGCACTCATGATGCTATAATATGGTGCCTCAACACTCCCACTGGGGCAGGGAAATAGAATGCCAAGTGGCCGCTAGGAGTTTTATCCTTGTCGACTGGGTATAAGCCCCTGACCCCTTAGGGTCACTAGAGAGCACATGGGGCAGCTGGATGTCTACACCACCTGGCAGGGTCAGGATGCTCATCTCCTTTCCACTGAAATGGTGTCAAAGGAGACTCAGTGAAGACTCAGGGCTTTCACATTGCCTAGCGGTAAGGGACAACCCCCTGCAGGGTCAGGGAACCCACATGGGCAGTTGCAGCTCTCAACCCTGCCCAGCAATAATGAGCCATGCTCTCCTTGGGTGTCAACAGAGACTGAGGGGAGAACCTGGTCGTTTATCTCCACTGGGCAGTAATGAGGTGTAGCCTCCATTCCCCTGCCTGAACAGTGTCAGAGAAGTCAATACAATAGAAGGCCTAAAAAGGATTCAGATCCCCATAGCACATAAAAATGTCCAAGACATAACTTAAAATTGTTACGCGAAGAGCCAGGGAGATCTCTCTGAACTTAAAAAGACAATTGATAAATAACAACACCAAGATAAAAGAGAATTACCAGGCAGATAATTAGAATGGCCTGACAAACGTTTTAAAGCAGCCATAAAAAATGCCTCAATTAGAATTTTTCAAACCCACTTGACACAAGTGAACATGAGAAAACTTCAGCAAATAAATAGAAATGCTCAGTAAGGAAATAGAAAATGTATAGAAAAGCAAAATAGAAATTTTGAATTGGAAAATACAATGATCAAAATAAAAAGCATAGTGGATAAGCACAGCTTCAGGGTTGATGGAGAGAGAGAAAAATCTGTGAACTGGAATATAGAAAAAGAGAAACACCC
Source organism: Macaca thibetana thibetana (assembly GCF_024542745.1). Classification (NCBI taxonomy): domain Eukaryota; kingdom Metazoa; phylum Chordata; class Mammalia; order Primates; family Cercopithecidae; genus Macaca; species Macaca thibetana. The sequence continues at coordinate 139,500,000 of NC_065585.1, forward strand.
CAATCTGAACAACATAGAGAAAAAAGACTTAAAGCAAATAATAGAGCCTCAGAAACCTCAGAGGCCGTAAGAAAATGTCTAATGTTTAAGTCACTGAAGTTTCAGGAGAGGAAAAAGAGAGTGTTGCAGAAAAAGTCCTTGAGACAATAATAGCCGAAAACTTCCCAAATTTGACAAGAGACATAAACACGTAGATTCAAGAAGCTGAGAAAACTTTAAACAGGATAAACCCAAAAAATCATGCCAACACAACATAATAAAATGTATAAAAGCTAAAGACAACCAAAAAAAAAAGTGAAAGCAGTCAGAGAAAAATCACATCTTACCTACAGGTGAAACACAATTCAAATTCTAGTATTTTTTTATCAGAATGCATGGAGGCAAGAAGGAAGTGGCACAATAGTTTCAAAAGAAAAAGAAAAGCAGTGAGAAATGTTTAAAACTGCACTTCACACATACAAAGACTGCAGTACAAACCTGTTCTTATGGTTGACAAAACATAATGAGCAAACAGGCAATTGTTTTCTTCCTTAAAAATCTTATATTGGCTGGGCGTGGAGGCTCATGCCTGTAATCCCAGCACTTTGGGAGGCCGAGGTGGGTGGTTCACAAGGTCAGGAGTTTGAGACTAGCCTGGCCAACATGGCAAAACCCCATCTCTACTAAAACTACAAAAATTAGCCGGGCGTGGTGGTGGGCACCTGTAATCCCAGCTGCTCAGGAGGCTGAGGCAGGAAAATTGCTTGAACCCAAGAGGCGGAGGTTGCAGTGAGCCGAGATCTCACCACTGCACTCCAGCCTGGGTAACAGAGGGAGACTCCATCTCAAAAAAGAAAAAAAGAAAGAAAAAGAAATCTGTTACATCAATGCAAAGAAGCCCTTGGTGCCCTAAAACCATTTCCTTCAGAACATCTCTAATGAAATATCAAAGTGTTCCTTCAGCCTTCACTCAACACCAAATGAACTGATGTCTGGGTGACTTTTCAATGATGCCTCTGTTTATCCTAGGGTTGCAGATTCAACTTTGAACACACTATTCTAGGATATTTGACAGCTCCATCTCTAACTTAACCTGCCTTGAATTTCGGTGTCTGATTGCGCTATGATTGCTATTTGGTTGCAACCTATTGCCTTTTGTAAAAACCTCTTAATTGCCAAGTCATTGGCAGTTTGGCTGCAATAGTTGCCCAGGGAGTTTACCTGACTCATGGCTACTCCATTCCATTGATAGACTTTGCACCGATTTCCCCTCCTTGCCTGGGGATCATCTCGCTTGGCGTTCAGCTGCTGCTTAGCCAATGTCCTCATTCAAGTCCAGCTGTTCATCACTGTTCACCATCTTTACTGCTCTTCTCTTTGTCCTTAGGTCAGTAACTAGTTGCTGTGTTCTTAGACAGTGGCTGTCTATAAAGATCATCTCACTTTTCCCCTCCACCTCATTGCAGCAGGTTGATACTTCCAGCTCTCACTACATTGCCTTGAATGGCATCTTTTTTTCTTGAAAATTTCTTTGCTGTCATTTGACCATTTGAATTTTGATGTATTTCCAGTTTGAATTTTGATGTAGCTCCCAAGAGCTGGTTTATATGTCTGTGGTTATGTCAGTACCACGCTGTTGTGATTACTGTGTCTTTGTAGTATGTTTTGAAATCAGGAAGTATGAGACCTCCAATTTTCTGTTTTTCAAGATTCTTTTGGCTATTTAGGACCCATTGAGACTCCATACAAATTTTAGGATGAATTTTTTTTTTTAATTTCAGCAACAAATGCCATTGTGATTTTGATAAGGATTACATTGAATCTATAAATTGCTTTGGATAGAATTGACCTCTTAATAACATTGTCTTCTAATCCATGAACAAGGGATGTCTTTCCATTTACTAGTGTCTTCTTTAATGTCTTTTAGTAACACTGTGTAGTTTTTTATTGTACAAATCTCTCATATTTTTGGTTAAGTTTATGGCTATGTATTTGATTTTTTCTGACATGATTTAAGTGAAATTGTTTCCTTAATTTCCTTTTCAGATTATTCACCGTTAAGGTATAGAAACACCAGTGATGTTTACTTGTTGATTTTGAATCTTGGAACTTTACTGAATTCGTTTGTCAGTTCTAACAGTGTGTGTGTGTAACTATCCTTGTTCTTAAAGGAGCCAAAACCTTCTGTGGTCTCCAAAGACAGTAAAATCAGCCTTTTGCTCTACAGATGCTAAAGCACCATCTGGCAACTGCCAGTTCATAAAGTTAGCAAATATTAAATGTAGGTCCAAATTAGTGGTGTCTTAATATTGTGCTTCTCAACATGGTTTAGGGCAACATATTGGAATGAAACGAGAACTTTAAAAAAAAACATTTTCTACACAGCTGGATGAGAACTATGGAAGAGTTCAAAAAATCCACAGCAGAAAAACTGTGGAACTCTTAACTTATTTAATATTATAATTCCTGTAAAACTTTTCTATGTCTGAGCAGGGCCATTGTGAGGCCAGAATATTCCCCATCTGTAGATCCAATCCAAGACCTCATGTGATACAATGAGAATGTCACCTGCTTTGTAATAGTTAGGCTGAAAGACAGAAATAACATCCCAAATGTGAAAACATAGTATAGGACAAACTGCAATTAGGGACGTTTTGAGCAAAAACAAATAAGACCATAGTGCACTAGCAAATGTCCAGTGTGATTTGCAGAAAACTAACCCAGGCTCTGCAAGGGAGAGGAAAACCCGCCACTCGACCAAGTGGACTGAGAAAGCATTGAATACAGAAGCAAAGGAAAACTCAAACTGAAAATATGTTTTCAGGATTCCCAACTTGGCTTTTAATAGTTGCATATGGCTAAAAGCAATTTCTTAAAATAACAGAGCCATGTGGCAAGATGAAGAATTGACTTCCTTTGAGTTAGTAACTGGTTTCTAAAGAGAGTCATTAAGTATCTTTTCAAGATGGGTAATCGGGTAGTCAAAATGTAAATTTAGTTTTTCATATCAATTTATTTTTATTCCAAGTCTCACTTGGTCTGTTTACATAATGTTTTATGTAGTTACTACCCAATAAATCCAGGTATTTCAGTGTTTTCTAGGTAATTTCAGCTTTGCGTTCAGTTTCTTCAGAGATTTTTTTCTCTGCTTTCTCCCCAGAGCCATATGTTTGTTCTAACGCTACATTACATTAAAGGGAGAAAATCTGAATCCTATGTGATTGATCCTCCACGTTATCCTCCGCTGGGAAACTCTGAAATGCACCCTTCCCTAAGTGGTTCTGATCCCTTGTTGTCAATCCCCGCTGGTGGCTATGGAGGTGTCCAAGTTTCTCAGCTATCCTCTGGTCCTTAGGAACATGCAACTCTTTCTACTTTCTGCTGGCCTAAATGAGCAGGCTTCCTCAAGCTGTCCAGCTGTGATGTAGACACTTTTCTAATCTCCTTGCTGAAGCACAAGTTCAATTCCTCCTCCGTACAAATGTGCAACTCCAGGAGACTGTCTGAAACCTTCTACAAGCACTAGCACTTAGGCAGGAAGATTCTTCTTACAAAGCTTTTCCAGGCTTCATGAACAAAGTAATGTCCAAGTCTTGACTTCACTTGGTCCCAAGTTTATCCAGGCATCATCATCTGTCTTCTCCCTCTGCTCTACAAATTTTCCCCAACAGAGACGGGGAAAGTCACAGACGTCTCTGAAGTGATCAGCAGCACCTGAGCTGTAATGAATGAGAACACTTGGACCCAAGACTTTGATACTGTTATTGCAACCCAAGAGCCTGCACTGAAGATCAAGGTCCCAAATGTGTGTAATTTACTGTATTCGGCTCTGAAGGTGCTCCATGAGAATGATGTTTTTAGAATGTCTTAGCTTCAAAATCTCGGTTAGTGAAGAAAGTAAAAGATTTTAAATATTTGTTAAAAAATTAAGTAAAATATGATCTCTTAAATGCAAAATTAGTTTCTCATTGACAAAGGATGCTGGATGCCTCTCACATTACAAGGCATGCATCTTTTCATTATTTTATTCAACTTCTTGGACCTGACTCATGATAGCTTGAGAAAGTTTAGCTATTGTGTGAAGGTGATAGCTACATAAATGAGAAGAGTCTAGGAATGATATGTCTAACCACATCTTTGGACCAACAGAACATGTGAAACATCCTACAAAAGGGAAAAGGAGAAGGAGGAGGAGAGAGAACAGCAGAAGGATGAGACTGATAGCGAAGAGGAGGTCATGAGAGCACTGGACTCTACATTGTGAATTCTAAAGTAGAAAATGTTGGAAAAACCTTTTTAATGAGAAGACAGCTACCAGAAAAGCATGAGGTTAGCCAAAAACTGAGGCCAGAATAAAGCTTACTTAATATTTGTATTAAAAAAAACTTGCAAAAGTATACACTGAAGTATCCAAGTTTTAAGGAAGACACTCATAATATTCCAAAAGAGATAATTCAGTTCCAAGGAGATTGCAATTTACTATAGGAAGCAGTTGAAATTATTTAAAGGACAATGGGGGAAATTTATTTTAATGTTGGTGATGAACCATGTAGCTGGGAGAAAAGGACACACAGAAGTGATATTATTGGTTTTCAATTCTCATTCATGGTATAGATGGTAAACAAGAGACCAATTTAGGCTGTTGCCTGAAGAGGCAAAGATACTGAAAAATCAACAAAACTTTGAGTGTCCTGCAGAAATGAAAAGGTAGTAAAGAACTATACAGAGACTGTATTTCAAAATAAGAACATCTAAACAAGTTGTAACGTGGAATGCAGTGTGTGAGAATTCCATACCTTCTCCTGTTGCGTGTTGGGGACAGAAGTGGACGGAAAATCCCTTGCTTTGACCGCCGCGGACACATTTTGTTTGTGTTGTTTATAAAAACACTTTGCCAACTTTGTTTGAAAACTTTAAAGTTTGCAGTGCTTGAGAGGTTACTCACACTGTTCCATGAACTTTGATCTTTTAAAATATTATCCAGTCCTTCTACTGATATTTTTCACAAAGATTGACTACACATTCGTATGAAGAACTTTATAAATTTAGAGCATCGGGGTAGACTCAAAGAATTCTGTGGACCATAAAAAGAGATAGTGGGATGGAGAACAGAGTTCATAATTCTATAAAGTTTAAAGTTTTATATATGCATACATGTGTGTATATATGTATATATATGTATATGTGTGTGTGTGTGTGTGTATATATATATATATATTTTTTTTTAATTGAGATGGAGTCTGGCTCTGTCACCCAGGCTGGAGTGCAGTGGCATGACCTTGGCTGACTGCAACCTCCACCTCATGGATTCAAGCGGTTCTCCTGCCTCAGCCTCTCAAGTAGCTGGGATTACAGGAGCCTGCCACCACACCTGGCTAATTTTTGTATTTTTAGTAGACAGGATTTTGCCATTAGCCAGGCTGGTGTCGAACGCCTGACCTCAGGTGATCCGCCTGCCTCGGCCTCCCAAAGTGCTGGGATTACAGGCATGAGCCACTGCTCCTGGCCTAAAGTAAACTTTTAAACATAAATATATATTTACTATTGAACGCCAGCACCCTTATCATAGGTAAAGATGGCATTCCACACATATTTTCACATATATTTTCAATATCCTAAATCACCTTTGATTCCAAAAAAGGATAATTTAATTCTTTTTTAAAATCAAAACGTATTATGATTACATGGCACTCTATATATGTTGATACATGAGAGCTACTTCCAATAAAATACAATAGGGAGGGCACATCTGGAGTCAAAAAAATCACTAATAATGATTGCATTTTACATGTGTTATTTTATAGTGTATTAAAAATTCAAAAACTATCAATTAGTAATACTACTACTTTTCCCATTTTACAAATTAAGAAACTGAGGCATGAAAGCCTGACTTAACTTGGTCCAGATCACACAGATATTCAGAATTATACTTTGAATCCACAGCGGGCTCTGGAGCCCATGATCCTAACCACAACTCTCTTTCCTCCAAATTTTATAGTACATTTTCCTATAAATATGCTAGTTTTTCCTCAAATCAGTGTTTTACAAATATGTGCATTCTCTTTACTTATGGTCACATGCATGACATAGCTACAGAATTCTATTGATTTAGAATAATACTGAAATGAGGGGTTGGGAATGCGTATTAACAGTTAATATTTCTGCAGAAAAGTGAACCTCTGAGAAAACATAAAGAAACAACTTGGTAAAAGTAATCTGCTAGATAAATAGATCATTTATTTTAAAGCTTTTTCAAAATGTGTTTTTAACTCATATATTTCTAAGGAATTACATTTTTTATCTTTATTAATTTAAAAAGTTTTTAAAAGTTCTATCACTGCAGTTACTGGTTAAAATAAATACGGTAGATTTTTACATACTTGCAATTAAAATAGATTATTTTTGCTTTCAACATATCTATTTAAAGGGTTTTGTACTTGGTTGTTCAAAAAAAATTATTTGTGACAGAATCATATTGAAAGGGTTGATAAAAATCCATTTTGGTTCAGAGTTTAAAACTACCATATATTTGTGTACGGTAAAATGTATTGGCACTCAAAATAACTTGTCTTAGAGAAAAATGGCTATTGCCCACAAAATCAATCTCTTGTGCAATCAATTTTTTTAATATTATGATTTACTGAAAGCTATGGTGTCCTGACTTCAATACCCACAGCAACTTAAATTTAGATTCTTGGAGACTTAGACAAACAAAAAGTCCAACTCAACTTAAAGAAAAAGCCCAACTCTATTTTACTTACAAATAAAATCTTGCTATGATGGAATGACATAATATAATTAAGTCTGAAGTAATATAATTACAGGATAGTGTATAGTGTATGTCTGGATTTGTGTATATGCACACACACACACCCCGAAGATGCTTCCTTTCAATGCTGCGTTTTTAGTAAGTGTCTAGTCTCATAATGATAAGTGTTTCAGTAAACATCTATATTTATTAAAACTATGACTTCTGAAGGTACTCTTCAAAATTAAGGTTTTTTTAATGGGTTTTTTAAAAGATTAAATTGGTGATGTAAAGTTGCAGGGTGGTTTTTCCTTTCTCAGTTTGAATATTATCAACTATGTGATTTTTCTGTCTTTAGAGAGTCCCTTTCTCCTACACAAGGAGACTGAGTTTCTCAAGGGCAAGCAGCTTGTTTTCTTCATCTCTCTACTGTAAGCCTATCGCCTTAGCTGGTTTATAGCAGGGGCTCAATGATCTAGCAACTAAGTAATTGATTGACAGTTTCTAGAGAATGCCTTCCCTGTTTGCATTTCTGTTGTTGCTGTCAAAACTTTAAATTTTTCTTCTTTTCCGTTAACAGCATGACGATAATGTTTTAAATTATGATCTGATCTTTTCATTTATCAAAGTGTTTTTAAAGTCAGGGTGATTATTGCTATTCTTCCATAAAAGGTGAAAGGTCAGATACTATAATTTGTCTTTTAAGAGATAAGGTAATCACCTGATGTCCAATTCAGGTAACCTAGGTAGAGGAAGGGAGGAGAGAGCTTGCATCCAGGCTCTTAATGGCCCAGGTTCCAATGCAGGTGTGGGAAAGCGTTAGGCAGTTATTACCATGCTGCGTTTCTGGGCAGTTACCCAACTCAATGTCCTACATCCCTCACAAAGCAACTATATCTGTGAATCATTATCCAAATTATAAAAAGAAAGAAGGTGATCCAGACTGCAAATCCTGTTACATTAGCAAGCAAAGTAAATTCATGATTGGCATTGTAAAATTCAAAATGGCGGCAGGAGAAGCCCAGGGGAATTTCCTGAGGCCAACTTGGTGGTAGTGTTTGGATGTTTACGAAGAGGCTTTCCTTCACCCCTGATATCTCGTGTGTGTCAGTTTTCGGGGCTGAGTTGTATGTTAGGAACACACACACACGGAGAAGTTGGGAAAAAATGGGCCAAATATTTTCAGGAACTTGCAAATAAGGAAATAAAGTGACCTCTCTAAAGTATTGGGTAACAGGCTCAGCCGAAGTGAACAAATTGAGTGAGCTGAATATTTGTGTAGTTAGTAGTTTTTCGGTTTCACTTGGATAATTTGGGAGCAAAATCAGTGTGAAACGCTTCATAACTCCTCCAGAATTTCAGAGGGATAATTTTTATTCTCTGTGTAAGATAACTGAAGAGTGCCTGACACTTGTAGCTATTCCATCTGTGTTGAAGGTGGGAAATGCATGAACGGTGTGACGAGAATCTTGCGATGCAAACATCAGTCAACAGTCATGTACCAATACCATGGTATTAAGCAGCAGTATATATGAGGGTTTATATCACAAATATTAAACACCAGAATCAGTTAGTGGATAACCAGCAGATAACAATACTTACTGGAAGGAGCTATGATAAACAAACAATAACAACAACAAAACAGCTGAAGATAAAAGCCCTGGCCAGGTGAAGAGCAAAAGTACTCAAGGAATCAAGATAAGAAGACCTATTGAGTGCGTTTGCCCATTAGGATAGCGGGTAAGTTACTGACAACCAGTTTTAGTCCATGATGGCACTTTATTTTCAAGTTAAATGTCAGGAAAAGAAGGGCTGATTGGCCGAATTTACATTAGGTACCAACCACTTTTCAGGGGAAGAAGAGCATCTGGAATAGTGACTGTAACAAGATTGCCTACCACAAGGCAGGGACAACTCCCTAAGGTAAACTCACCTACTGCCATGAAAAGCACAAGACCCAGATACCTGGAGATAAAATGGAGTGACAACCATTAAAATATCATGATTCCTAACTCTTGGCAAGTTTAATTCAGAAACTATCAAAATGTCCATTTAAAAATGAAAAAAAAAATAGCCATTATTTTGCTAATTCTTAGCATTATTTTATTGTTTTGGATATTCACATTGAGATGATATATGATAGTTAAATTGCAAAATAACAAGACAAGAAGATCCTAAAATTAGTCAGAGAAAAAAATAACTGAATAGGACTTAAAAATCTAACACATGTACTATTTGTTTCATACTATATAGTGATATGGTTTGGCTGTGTCCCTACCCAAATCTCACCTTGAATTGTAATAATTGTAATAATCCCCACATGTCAAGGGTGGGACCAGGTGGAGATAACTGAATCATGGGGGTGGTTTTCCCCATACTGTTCACGTGATAGTAAGTCTCATGAGATCTGATGATTTTATAAGTAGGAGTTACCCTGCACACACTCTCTTTGCTCCTCATTCACCTTCTGCCATGATTGTGAGGCTTCCCCAGCCATGTGGAACTGTGAGTCCATTAAAACTCTGCTTTATAATTACCCAGTGTTGGGTATGTCTTTATTAGCAGCATGAGAACATACTAATACAAAACAAATTTCTAGAAAATATTTTGCAAAAAACATTTTTTGATCAAATTAGGAGATCCTAATTTTTTGGACACTTTGATCAATGAAGGACTTCTGGGCTCAGCTGAAATATGTAAAATGCGTGCTTATTTCCTGGCAACAAGAAACAGCTGGACACACTGAAACCAATGTCTTTTCTTTCATCCATCAGAGAACTGAGGGCACAAAGTGCACAGCCACCATGAAATCTGGAGGGACAGGAGAATCCAGAGTCACAGCACAAATCTGCTTCCATGGGACTGTCAACTGGTTGGGTCACTTGAATGGCAACTCTGATGAACCCGTAAGACTGGGTATAGATGTGGATGAGTGACAAACTCTTGAAAGTGACAGTCATGGGGCTTGCACGTGTTTCTGGGCTTTACCAGAGAGAGACCACAGTATATTTCCATGGTGAAGATCTGACAACCACTCTCTGCTGCTCTGGCAAGGGCCAGAGAGAGAAATGAGCTCAGGGACCCCTCCATGAGGAAGGCCTACTTTCCAGGAGAAGACTGGCCCAGAGCCTTGTCCAGAGCCACGTGGAATGCTGTCTTCTCCGGACCATGTTCCCTGCCTTCCTGTCTCACACAAGGGGCAGGGGAAGCAGAAGAAAGCCACACAGGAGGACACTCAGGCTAAGGTCATCATAGGCCCTCTGAGATAAATAGATTTAACTGGGGTATCATAGCATGACCCCTCCTCCTCTCCTCACCATCACATAAACCGAGATCCCTTGCAATCAAAATATATAGTGCATTTTAGTGAAAAGAGCTGCAGGTCAGACACTCGGAGAGGGCTGGCTCAAGAGCAGAGACACAAACAAGACCACTAGAGGAGCTTACAGCTTCCTCAGCAAACACAGTACAATGCCTGGCAATTACTCAGATTAACATACATCTTGACACTAGAAGCCGATTCACCTCAGTTCCTACTACCTGATCCGTGAGTTCTTCCAGTAAAAATTGGGCCAAAGCAAAGGACAAGAAAAAATAAAAACAGTCTGAAGAAACAAAACCTCTGAAACAAAGTCAGATACGATACAGATGTTGGAATTATCAGAAGGGAATTAAAAATAACTGGTAAATATGTAAAGGTTCTAATGAAATAAGTAATGAATGTGCAAACACAGATGGGTAATGTAAGCCGTGTAAAAGGAAAATAAATCTTGGGGTCCCCAAATCACGAAGCCAAAAGGAAAGTCAAGCTGGGAACTACTTAGGGCAAACCTGCCTCCCATTCTACTCCCAAAAATTACAGCTACTAAGGGCTTTTTTTTTTTTTTTTTTTTTTAAATAAAGCTACATACCTCCCTCACAATTTGTCCACAAGGAAATCCCTTGTGGACAAAGGACAGATAGGGCTCCAAGTCATCCCTCTGCTCACTGAGATAAGTGCATATCCGATTGCTTCCTTTGGAAAGGTTAACCGGAAACTCAAAAGAATGCAATCGTTTGTCTCTTATCTAACTATGACGTGGAAGCCCCCTCCCCACCTCGAATTGTCCTGCTTTTCTGGATGGAATCAATGTATAGCTTACATACACTGATTGATGTCTCATGTCTCCTTGAAATGTATAAAAGCAAGCTGTTCCCTCCCCACCTGGGGCACGTGTCATCAGGACCTCCTGAGGCTGTGTCACAGATGTGTGTCCTTAACTTTGGCAAAAATAAACTTTCTAAATGGACTGAGGCCATCTAAGATATTTGGGGTTCACAGCAGAGATAAGAAACTTGTAAAAAAAACAGAAAATGCTAGAACATATAAAACAGAAATAAAGAGTACCTTGGAAGTGCTTATCAGTAGACTTCACACATCTGAAGAAAGAATTAGTGAGTTTGAACATGAGTAAAGGGCAAGTTCTAAAACTGAAATGATGAGTGAAGAAAGAATGGGGAAGGTATGGGGAATCAGAACAGAATATTCCAGAACTCTGGGACAATTTCAGAACGTGTAACATATACATAATTGGAACACTAGAAGAAGGAAAAGAGAAAATAGGGCACAATAAATATTTGAAGTAATACTGATAATTTTTTTTATTAATGGAAGGCAAAATCTAACAACTGAAATGAGGACTAGAGAATGCAATACTAAGAGTTGGAGAAGTTAACATGCCTCTTTAAGGCACTGATAGATCAAGCAGACAGAAAATCAGTAAGGACACAGTTGATGTAAACAGCATGAACAACTGATCTGATAGCTTGACATTTATAAAATACTCCATCTACAACAGCAGGATACACATTGATTTCAAGCTCCCATGGAACATTCACCAAGAAATACCACATTCTGACCCACAAAACACACATTAACAAATTAAGAATAAAAACAATTATACAGAGTAATGTTCCCAGAGGACAATGGAGTTAAACTCGAAATCAGTAACAGGAAGGTAGCTAAAAAATTCCCAAATATTTGGGGATTTAGAAACTTACTTCTAAATAGCACATGGGTAAAAAAAGAAATCTCCAAATAAATTTAAAGATATTTTGAACTAAATGAAAACAAAAAATAAAACCCTGAAATTTGTGGGATGCAGCAAAAGCAGTGTTTTTAGAGGGCAATTTATAGCATTGGATAGATGAAAAAGAAGAAAAATCTAATATTAATAATCTAAACTTTCACTTTAAATAATTGGGTAAAAATAAATTTAATAGTAAATCAAGCAGAAGAAAAGAAATACAAAAAAATAATACTGAAATTAATGAAAATGAATACAGAAAAATACTAGAGAAAATCAATAAAACGTTGGTTGTTTGAAAATATTGATGAAGTTGGTAAAAACCAGGTTAAAAAATTATAAAAAGAATAAATAAATTAGCTGCGTTTCCCTGGGGAGTCTGCCACCTGGAGGTGGGATCATCACTACTAATCATATTGACACAAAACCGATCATTTAAAAAATATTACATACAACTTATGACCATATAATTGATAATTTAGATGAAATGGACTGATTCTTTGAATTACACTAACTACCAAATATTTCCCTGTGTAGTTTCTAATCTGATGTTAATCTTACTCCGTGTCTTTCAATTTCAGGTACTATCACTTTTATGTCTGTTAATTGGATTTTAAAATATTTTCCATTTCTTTTATGTTTGTTTTCCTACTAATTGCTGATGTTATGGTTTTGAGTGCCTGAATTTTCATGTCCTCTAGTGAAGACTGCTGAACTTCAACCTGATGGGGAGTTATGCTTCTTTCTAGACATGTTAACATTTTAGAGGTTGTTAGCTTGGTTCTGAACTACAGAAGTGTAGCCCTTCTAGAGCTTCTTTGGCTACACAAAGGATCAGCACAACACTCCATTCAGGCTGGTGTAAACTCAAATAATTTCAGGCATGGGTGATTTCTGGAAACCATTCATGTCACACCTACCCAACTGGTCTTTGCTGCCACGGAGTTTCACTATACATGTGTCTGTCTTTTTATGTAATAAACATCCAGTGACACCCCTAGAGTTTTGTTTATCCGCACAATTCCTTTTGCCCCAGAACTCTGCCTTGTGATCTCCAGCTACCTTAGAGTTCTTGACCTTCAAACTGTCTCCTAAACTTGTATATTTACTTTGCTCAGATTTATTTAATACATCTTCCTCTCTGTGTTTCACCGTCTGCGCTGTGCTTTCTGGCAGAATCCCAGAGTGAATGCAGAGCTTTCCTGGGGATCACAGCCAGAGTTGTCTATTGACACTGTCTGAGAAGACGTGTCTCGTATATTTAGTCTCACATAAATATATGTATTTATATTTACGATATATATATCATTATGACTGGCTAATATGAGTGAAAATATTTGGTTTATAAAGACCCAAATATGTATCATTTTAAAAATATATCACATTTCATAAACATATGAAATTGTTTATATATCATTGTGACTGGCTAAAATAAGTGAAAAAGTTGGTTTATAAAAACCCAAAATATATGTCAAATTTTTCAAACATGAAATATGATATATTAAAAATATATATATTTTAAACATATAAAATATATATATTTTAAAATATATATCATTAAATTCAAATTTTAAAATATATTATATAATATATGATATATTAAAATATACATATTGAAATACATATAATTTTTTAAAAATATATTTTATAATATTTTAAAATATATATAAATATTTTAAGTAGCCTTATTCTTTTTGGATGTAATGTGATTTTTCATTCTCAATCTGAGTAAGAATGCAGGGTACCAATAAAAGAAGACACACAAAATAACACACTACTTCTCTTCTAATCAATTTAAATACTCACCGATTTATCAGTCTTTTGTGTATCCCTAAATTGTCAAATCAGATGGTGTAGTTATCACATATTGAGACAAGAGCTATAATTAAGAATGTAGCATTTTACCTGACTATGGTCAAATGATTGGCCAGACAACTCTCTGCCAGTCACCATTAAGGTTATTTTTTCAGATGCAGTGTCTTTATGCTTGTACTTTTGGAGTGTACCATACAATACTGGAGTCTACCTACAAGGGTGAACTGCATGTATTTGCTTACACTGGGAAGAACAACGCAGTTGTTGCTATTGTTGTGAAGGAAAAATAACAATGAAAGAAGGAACATGGCCAGGTGCTCTGAGGTGGCACGCAGGAAATCATTCTCCTGGGGCGGGGGTTGAGGCTGAGACACCTGCCTCTTGATTCCCCCTCACCTGGAGCAACCACCGCCCCACTCATCAAAGAGATGATGGATTAGGCTCCTTGTTCTCTTTCGAAGCTCTGTGGAAAATAATTCAGAGAAAATGGCTACTCATTCTGTGGTTTATTCTAAATCAATGAGAATGGAAGGAATTGCTCAGGAGTATGTGAGTTCCAGAACCAGAAGGCCCATCCCCATGGACATCATGGATTTACCAAGAAAACTGACACAGTACTTTTTGAAAGCTCTGGAAAATTAAAAATCTAGAGGTCAATCAAAAAGAATACTGCTCATAGGACTTTATTATCACCCCAATTATTAAGTTTTACTTATTGCCAAGTCGCTGATTATAGAAGATGGAGGTTCATCAATTACTGCTCAGCTGGAGTTCACAGCTGCCTTACATATTAGACAGTACAATACATCTGCTTCTGTGCTTCCATCTATGTATAATGATACTTTCTATATCTGTGAATTTAAATTTTTTGCAGTTTTGATTAAACATTTACAAATTTGATGTTACACAGCAAGCTCATAAAAGAGGTCTGAGCTCAGATAATGTTCAACATAACAGCTCATGCAGTCAACTGATATAATGCTTAATTGTAAATCTCCAAAAAAGGTAAACATGATGAAATCCAGTGTTTAATAGAATTGTGTTTCTAAATTATTCATAGTATTCTGTTCCTTTAAATAAAACTACACACTTCACATAGATCTTACTATCTAGGTAGAATATGTATGGGTGTGTGTGGATGTGTTTATGATGTGTATGTGTGGGTGGTACATATGTGGTATGTGTGGTGTGTCTGTGGTTTTTACTTATGTGTGATGTATGTGGTATGTGTGATTGGTGTGTGTGTGTTGTGTGTTGTGTGTGTTGTGTTTGGTGTCCATGTGTGCTTGTGGTGTGTGTGTGTGTAGTGTGCATGTGGTGTGTGTGTGGTGTGCATGTGTGTGGTGTGTGTTTTAACGTGTGTGTGGTATGTATGTGTTTGGTGTGTAGACAGGCATGTGTTGTGTGTATGTAGTATGTGTGTACATGTTTCTGATGTGCTTGGTGTGTGTGTATGTTCTGTATGTGTGGTGTGTGTTCTGTGTGTATCTGTGGCGTGTGGTGTGTGTGTGTGCATGTGCGCATCTACACTTGTACGTGCACACACGTGTGGCTGTGAGCACAGGCGCAGCCCGCACGCGGCGTGGGGTGGTGAACTCGGATTCCTGGACACGCGTGCTGAGCAGAGCGCCCCGGGCAGGCGGCCTTGCTGAGCTGACAGAGGACGGGGTTCCTGCCCTGGGGCCTCTGGGCAGGGATGGACGCAGTGAGCGGACCTCGCGCAGCGCAGGGTCTCAGGGCCAGCCAGGAACACACACTCTGAGCCTGGGCCGCGCCACTGTGCAGGCGCCAGGGGGCCCAGGCCCCGTTCCAGGTGTCTTCCTTGGACAAGGTGTCCAGGCTGTGCCTCCGAGATCAGAGCGGGAGCCGCAGGCGCAGAACAGAGGCGCGGGGCCAGGAGGCAGGAGAGGCCGTGGGCGCGGGGCGGAGGTGTTGCCTGAAACCGGTGCTGCAAACTCCCCAGCTCCCTACGTCGGGGCGCTGCGCCTGTGGCTGGGCTGATGAAGCCTTCATTTGGAGAGGCCGTGGGGAGCTGACCAGCCCGAGGGCTGGCATGTCCCGAGGAAGCCCAGGCCACCCCGGGAGCCCAAAGTCAGATTCCAGTGAAGACCCATAGACGCCGCCCCCGGCCACAGCCCCCGGTTGTCTGCTCACCGGAGCTGAGCGCGGTTCCAGCATGTTCCGGATTTTCACTTGTTTACCGCTTGCTTTTCCACCTCTAAAATCTTTTCACCCAAACGAGTCGTCTTTCTGCAAAGTAAATTGAATGTATAACTAAAATGCTCTCCTCCAAGAAAAGTCTAGGTTCAGTCAATTTTCAAAACATTTAAGAAAGCAACATTACCAATTTTAAACAAATTCTTCCAGAAAATTAAAAATAAAAAAGAGGAATACTTCCCAAATCATTAGGTTCAATCAGCAGAATCTTGAAATTCAACCTTGACCAGTTATCAAAAGAAAGGAAAATTGCAGGCCAGTCCCTCTCATAAATACAGATTCAATAATCCTAAGCAAAATATTAACAGACGAATTTAAACAGAATATGAGAACAATAATACATTCTGACCAATTTCAGTTTATTCCAGGAAAGCAAGCTACCTTTTACATTAAAAAAAAAAAAATCAATCAATTAAGTAGACTACATTAACATAACAAATGGCAAAAAAAGAAAACTGCCTGATCCTCTAAATGGATACAGAAAAGACACTTGGTGATACTGGATATCCATTCATGAAAAAGGAAACAGCAAACTAGGGATAAAATGGAATATCTTTAATATAATAAAACCCTACAAAATATATCACATGCAATGGGTTATTTCTGAAGCTTTCCTCTGAAATCAGGAAGACAAATGATTACCACTTCTACTTAACTTTGAAGAGGAAGGTCTAACCAGTAAAATGAGGCAAAAATGAGACATAAAAAAGGTAAAGATTGAAAAGAAGAAAATAGTAAAATCACTCGTGACACACAGATGATTTTATATGTAGAAAGTCTAAAGAAGCCACAATAAACTCTTATATTTAACATTTTAGCAAGGTTACTAGATATAAGGTAAATATACAAAAAATTATTTTTTTCACTCTACCAGTAACAGAAAACACGAAACAACATTTAAATACAGGATGTAAATTAAAACAGCTAAGAATAAATCTAACAAAATATGCAAAAGACACCTATAGAAAACTAAAACATAAATTGAGGACAAGTATGCAAGACAATTGAATGGAGAAAACTTAAATGAGAGAGAACATCACATGAATGGACTGGAAGATTAAAGATGATTCAACATCAGATATATGCACTATTCAATGTGGTACAATAGTGGTTAGAACAGAAAGCTTTTGTCACCAAATGACACTGTGATTTTTAAATTTATGTGAAAATTATTAGGGCTAAAAATAGGTAATCATAAAGAAAATAATTTTGGGGGGATTTATACCACTGGGTACCAAGACTTACACACCTAACCACATGAAGACACTGATGCAGTACAGGATAGATGTAAAGACCAGTGGTCTTTCAAGTGTGGTCTCTGGGGTAGCAGCAGCAGCATAGGTAGTTAGGAGGTCACGTTAGACTTTTGTCCCCCAACCCACCCAGTATGAAACTGTTGTAACAAACCCTCAAAGTATTTCTGATGCATACTAATGTTTGAGAATCACTGGTATAGAACTATGGGAACAGAATAGTAGAATATAAAAAGAGGCCCACATGCACTGAACATTATTAGCTTACCATAGGGTGATGAACAAAAACAATAGAGAAAAGACAGCTTTTCACTATGTAGTGCTGGCATCATTGCAAAGTCAAAGAAAAAAGTGAGCTACCGCATGCTATACAAATAGTAACATTCAAATAGTTTGTAGATCTGCATACGAAGGTAAAGCTCTAGAGTTTTTCACAGTGAAATATCTTTATGACTTGAAATAGGGAGATATTTTACAACAGGATTAAAAGCATTAACTGCAAAGGAAATTATGGATAAATTGGGTTTAACTAATTTTAATTAATTTCATTGATCAAAATACATGCTAAGGAAAGTTGAAGAAAAAAAAAATACACAGGCCAGGTGCAGTGGCTCATGCCTGTAATCCCAGCACTTTGGGAGGACAAGGCATGGGCATGTGGATCACCTGAGGTCAGGAGTTCAAGAGCAGCCTGGCCAACATAGTAAAACCCCGTTTCTATTAAAAATACAAATATTAGATGGGTGTGGTAGTGCACACCTGTAATCCCAGCTACTCAGGAGGCTAAGGCATGAGAATCACTTGAACCTGGGAGGCTGAGGTTGCAGTGAACTGAGATCCCACCATCACACTCCAGCCTGGGTGACAGAGCAAGACTCTGTCTCAAAAAATAAAATAAAAAGACACAGAATGAGGTCATAGCTATCTACAGAATTTCTGAAGATCTCCTAGACTCCTGAGTCAATGATAAAATTGATGAGTAAATTATGGACGGGCTGGGTACATTGGCTCACTACTATAATCCCAGCACTTTAGGAGGCTGAGGCGGACAGATCACCTGAGGTCAGGAGTTCGAGACCAGACTGGCCAACATGCGAAACTCCGTCTCTATTCAGAAAACAAAAATTAGCTGGGCATGGTGTCAGGTGCCTGTAATCCCAGCTACTTGGGAGGCTAAGGTGGGAGAATTGCTTGAACCTGGAAGGCAGAGGTTGCAGTGAGCTGAGATTGTGCCACTGTACTCCAGCCTGGGAAACAAAGGAAGACTCTTTCTCAAAAATAGATAAATAGATAAATAAGATGAGCAAAATCGTTGAACAGGCAAACAGGCACTTTACAAATATATAGGATCTACACATGACCAATTGTCATGAAAAGATATTAAAAATACAAATATTAGATGGGTGTGGTAGTGCACACCTGTAATCCCCAAATAGCTATCAAGGACTTTTTAATTAACACAATAGATATCACACCACATACACACACAAAGAGGGTCTCTCTGTCTTTCTCTCATACACACACATTCACAGAATAGCTGAAATTTGAAAGCTGGAATTATCAAACATTGCTGAGAATGTGAGGTCACTGCAACTCTCATATGCTGTTCTTGGGAAAATGAAGAGATTGGAATACGTTGGACATTAACTTTGTTGATGTTCACTAAAGCTTATTGTTAACTGTGTCCTGTTATTCAACAGGAGGACTCCTAAGCAACAGAAATGTGCACACCCACCCGCCAAAAGATATGTAATAAAAGGTTCGTAGCAGCATTACTCATAATAGACAAAACCTGAAAACCACCAAACTGTTCCTCAGTGGCAGAATGGATATGCAAATTCTGGCCCATTCATGTTGATGGCAGGCTATTCAGCGATCAACAGGATGAAGCGCTGCTCCTGGTAGTACAGGGCGACCTCATCAACCCAATGCCAAATGAAAGAATCCTGAGGAAAAAGAGTGCCTACTTACTCTATGATGACATCCTGTGAAATACAAAAGCAGGAAAAAACAATCTATGACCTTAGAAAACCAATCTATGATCTTGGGAGAGTGATTATCCTGAGAAAGGAAGGAGGGCGTATATGGAGAGGGAATAGAATGGCGGGACAGCGGGGAGGTTTGATGCAAAATGCCTTGTTCTTTGTGGTGGTTATGTGAATGTTTACACTTTCTGGTACTTCAATCAAGCTAAGGAACATGGTATGTATACGTTTTGTAGGAATGTTATATTTTATTAAAGATTACGGAAAGAATGAAAAATGCCAGGAAATATATTAATCTAACAATCTATTTTTATGTGAACTCACACACACACGTGAAAGCGATTTGTTGTTTTAGTGTTTGTTGTGTACTCCACCTTACATGATCAATCAACTTTAGAGTTAACTTGAAAATATTTTTTTCAAGATTACTTACTATGGTGCTAAAACTCGATACCAAGCCGTCTTCGTTAATCATTATCTGCTTTTATTTTCCTCCTCAATTGAAATTTAAATGCAAGAATAGATGGAATAGGATGTCCCAGTCTAAACTAAAGGAAACTAAACTACACGTATGTTACACACATAATAGATTTTTACCCAACAGATCCTATGACTCTCTTTTGTCCAGTTAGGTAAAACTTAAAATACATAAAGAATTATTGGAACTTTCTCCATAGGATCAAATCATTCTGACATATGTTTTCTCACCTACTCCAGCGGGGAGAATACATGTAATTAAATTGTTCGCTCCCTTCTACTCAAATTAAAATCGTTTTACTCAATGTGAGACCAGCTGATGTAGAAACAGATTAAACTTAAAATACATGTGTGGGATTTATTTTTGTTTGCTAGTTTTTGTAAAACATTTTGAAAGAAAGTTATAAATACTGTGATAATATTATAATGGTAAAAGACCCCTAATTAAGAAATGATACAATATATTGTATTTAACTTCAATTTAGGTTAAAAGGAAAGAAGGCTTTGTGTGGGTGTAGTTGGTTGTAGGTACACTTTACATACTTCTGAGGAATAAGCTTGGCGAATTCAGTTATATACATACATTCAGCTTCTGTGATGCAGAAAAATTCGATTAATTTGAAGTTGTATATTTTACTGTATACTTTATGCCCTAACCCATCACTTGAATTTTGAATAACCTTTTTTTGCTTTATGAATAGCTTTTGCAAACATTAATGCTACAATAAATATTCATGACATGACTCCCTCATTTCAATCTGTGTAAATCATGAATTCTCATTTTCAAAGTGAAATGTTTTCTGTCTTGTAAAAACAAACTTAGTTTTCATTAAACATTCAAGAAGATCTCAAAGGATGCTGGGCCTTATTTTTTTACATAGTTGAAGATGGAATATAAAACTTAATCAGCTTTTTTCTTACCACTTCAACAAATTCATAAATTATATCATTGAGTTTTGAAATTTGAGAGGGGACAAGATTAAACTGGCACAAAATTAAAACACCAGGGACCTGGGAGTCTATGATTATCTCCCAAATTTATGAACTTATTGTGGCTATTGTAAATTTGAAAAGAAGTCATGTTGTATATTTTCCTCAATTTATTACTGCCAGTAGTAGCCCATTTTATAATCGAACTCTTCCTACCTTGTCAGCAAAGAGGAAAAGAGAAAGCCACTGCCTCTTGTTTTATGAATGGTGCTAATGAGTAAACAAGAATGTCATTTCTGTAAAGTAACCATGTGTAATTCAGAGTGTTTTTCACAACTTTTCATTCTTTTCAAATATTGAGTTTCAACAAAGCAGTCTTTGGCCTTTATGTTTTTTTTGTTTCCAATTGAAGATTTTACCTTTCCTCCAGTTGAGATTTATGTTGTCTTTTCATGTTTCAACTTTTATCTCCTGCAGCACTTGGTTTTTTACAAAGGACTACATCCTGGATTTTTGGTGACTTCATTTTTATATTTTCTATAAATATGTTTTTCTACATTTTATTGATATCAATGAAAACTTCAATTTTTAATTCTAAAAAATAATCTATGATAATAATAAATTATTGGTCTGGTACAGTGGCTCATGCCTGTAATCCCATTAATATCAATGAAACCTCTCAATTTTCAATTCTAAAAAAAATCTGTAATAATAAAAAATTATTGGTCAGGTACTGTGGCTCATGCCTGTAATCCCATTAATATCAATGAAACCTCTCAATTTTCAATTCTAAAAAATAATCTATAATAATAATAAATTATTGGTCAGGTGTGGCAGCTCATGCCCGTAATCCCAGCACTTTGGAGAACCGAGGCAGGAGGGTGGTTTGAGCCCAGGAGTTTGAGACAAGCCTGGGCAACATGGTGAAACCCTATCTCTACAAAAAATACAAAAATGAGCTGGGTGTAGTCATTTGTGCCCATAGTCCCAGATACTCAGGAGGCTGAGGCAAGAGGATCACTTGAACCCAGGAGGTCAAGGCTGCAGTGAGCTGTGATTGTGCCACTGCACTCCAGCTTGGGCAACAGAGAGCAATCCCATCTCTTAAAAAAAAAAGGAAAAAAAAATAAATGGAAAAAAATAATAATAAATTCATATTATTTACAGGGAATATAAATGTTTAGAAAGCATTTTCAAATTTGATCTAATTTGTTATTCATAGGAACTTGTGAGTTATGACAAAAAGATATTATGACTTCCATGCTGCGGATGAAGAAATTGATGCCCGTGAAAGATGAATTATATCCCTAAGGCTGCATAGACCAGTAAGAGACAAAGCAACAACTTTAAAAGTCATCTCTTGCACTTCACGATTAAAATTTCAGCTAATGCATGTGAAAGTTATTTTTGTACTTATAATCTTGATTTACATTTGGTCCTACATAATTTTAAAGTTTTGTTTGTAAAGGACAAAGAGAATGAAAAAAATCTCTACAGCCAGCCTACTCACTTGGTGTGGGCAAATTTTGATAGCAAGACGAATCACTTGAATGTGTTCACTGATTTCAATTTTTAATTTTCAATTATCTACTACAGGTCATGAGGGGAAAATAAAATCAGTGCACTTTAAAGATTAGTGACCATAATATCGGCTTGAGATACGTGATATTGTTTAATTGCATTGCTTTCATGCATGATACGTTGAGTTGTCTTAGTTGTCTGTTCTGTTTGCATGAGGTTGAGAAATGTTCTGAACTGCGTCTCTTGCAAACCGAAACATATAAATCCTTGGACTTTTGAACTCAAATTGGTTTATTTTAACCTGTTACCTTCAGATTTCAAGTCATTAATTTTTTTCCTAATTTAGTTATTGCTCATTCATAAATCTACTCTCATAGAAAACCAACATATAAATGTTTTGCTTAGCATGTATGGTTGTTCTAAAGTAGGACTTAACTTGTTAGAATATGTCATTAGAGTATCAGGCAAGGGTTCCTTGTTCTAGAGAAAAAAAATCCCACAGTTAAAAAACCTAAGCTTTGAATTGAAGAATTCAGATATATTACCGTATGTTTTTGGCTTTTTAATTGAGTAGCAGAATCAAAAATTACTTAATTGTTTAAAGCTATTGTGATGTTGAAAATAGCAAAAATACCCTTTCTCTAGTCAAGAAAATTTACAAAAAGAATAAAGAGAAATTGGAAACAAAAGGTAATATGCTTTTCAAAATCTTGCTTACAGAATTTTATCTGAGTAGACATCTGAAATGTAAAAGGTATTCTCATATAATTGCATAAACTTTCCATACATTTACTGAGATAAATTATGTAACGTAATTGAATAACTTTATGACTAATTAATATGATTTTGATAAGAGGAAAACATTCAGACTTAATTTTTTAAAAAAATTTATGGAAGATGTAAGACAGATGTGATTAGCGATTACTACATTTAACTACAGATAACAGCATTAATAAATAAAAAGCAAGGCCAGGTGAAATGGCTCACACATGTAATTCCAGAAGTTTTGGAGTCTGAGTTGGAAAGACAGCATGGGCCCAGGGTTTTGAGGCCAGCCTGAGCAACAAATCAAGTCCTTATCTCTGAAAATAATTAATTAATAAATAAATAAACGGGCATGGTGGTGCACACCTGTAGTCCAAGCTACCAAAGAGGCTGAGTCAGGAGGATCGCTTGAACCCAGCCCATCTCTGAAAATAAATAACAAATAAATAAATGGACGTGGTGGTTCACACCTGCACCCGTAGTCTAAGCTACCAAAGAGGCTGAGTCAGGAGGATCGCTCGAGCCCAACAGGTGGAGGCTGCAGTGAGCCATGACTGCACTACTGCATTCCAGCCTAGGTGACAGAATGAGACCTTATCAAAAAGAAAAAGAAAAGAAAAGAAAAGAAGTAAAGAAAGGAAAAAAGAGAGAGAGAGAGAAAAAAAAGACACTGACAGGACCAGATAATTTTAATGACTTTAAAAAAGTTAAACTTCTGCATTATTGTTCTCTTTCCAAACTATCCAAAGTTCAATAGAACCTCTACCCTGTTCAATCATTCAGATATGTCTTTTATGACAGAAAATATGACTTTACTGAAATGCATTGAAGAGAGTTTAGATTAAACATATGTATTGGCCTTGTGTAATTTTGTAATTGTTTCCTCAGTCACAAATTTAAAAATGATGAATTCTTTTAGTAACCATAATTTTAGAGAAACCAGAACTTAAAAAATAATTCTAGAAGTAGGTTGGTGAACTCTCATTGTACAGTGAATTGTGGAGACTCTCAGTATATTATTCAGGGTTCTCCAGAGAAGCAGAACATATACATATATACATATACATATACATATATACACACACATATTTATTATATATTATATGTGTGTAAAATACAGGTACATATATGTATATATGTACACTAGGAGATACATAGATGAGATAGAGATATGGATAGAGAGATAGATTAATGATGAGGAATTGGCTCACAGGATTATGGAGGCAGACAGATCTCAAGATCTGCAGTCCACAAGCTGGAGACCCAGGAAAATTGTCATTGTAGTTTTCATCTGAGGGCTGAGGGCTGAGAACCAGGATGTCTGAGGGTGTAAATTCCTGTTGCAATGCCAGCATTCTTGAAACCCAGAAAAAGCCAATGCGTCAGTTTGAATCAGCAGGTAGAACATAACCTGCATCCCTGCTCAAGGCCCTCAGGCAGGAGGAGTTCCTGCCAGCTCCTGGGAAGGCCGTCCTTTTGTTCTATTCAGGTCTCTAGTTGGCGGCATGAGGCCGAGCCAGGATGGGGAGGGCGCTCCGCTGGCTCTGTCTCAGGATTCACGTGTACATCTCATCCAGAAACACCCTTATAGCCATGCCCAGAAAAATGTGTGGCCAAATGTCTGGGCACCCCATACCCCAGTCAAGTTGACACATAAGATTATCCATGACGTTCTGCAACTTAGAACTGGAGTTTTATTTCCAGTTTTAGGGCTATAAGTAACATCATAGCCACTGCTACAACTTGACACCCTATACCCCAGTCAAGTTGACACATAAGATTATCCATCACATTCTGCAACTTAGAACTTGTGTTTGATTTCCAGTTTTAGGGCTATATGTAACATCATAGTCACTACTACAATGCATACATTAAAATAAAGATTTAAAGGTGGCTGTTTCAAGTGTGGAAATATTGGTATCCTGAAATTCCTGGGAGTTTCCTTGAGAATATTTTTGCCATAGAAGCTGCATGATAGATAATTTCAGGAAAATTCTCAACTTATACGTTAAGCATATGTTTCAACCACATATATTTAACAACAAATGGATGCCTGAAAGGCCTTTGGTTGTGACGATTCATTCTTCGTTGCTTTCGCAGGCTGAGGATTCCCTGTCACTTTTTTCCTTTGTCTCCTTGGATGAATGCCTACTAAATTCAGTTAAGAGTTTCTTTCACCTCCTCCACCCCTGACTGGTCCCTTTTCTAGCCGTGTTCTAAAGAATACATGGCAATGGCCAAGGACAGAGGGATGGTCAAGTTGGCATCAAAAACTTTCTCTTCCTTGTTCTCAACAGGGGTGCAGGTTTCCACGGTGCTTTCAAGACCACACTTTAGCCCGACTCTTGAATTAAAAATGGCTTGATAGACTGAATTAGGCTTACAGTTGAAATGTAGAGGAATGTGATTTTAATTTTTTGGGTACCAAGGGCTGTTATTATCAGTGAGTAACAATTCTGTTGAGAGTGTCTAAGCAAAAAAAGAGGATATATGCATGTAAGAGAGAAGGATGAGTAAGAAAAAGCCTTTTACCCATTTCTCTATCATTGTTAATTCATTCAGTGGATATAGCAGTGATCTAATTTTATGTCAAACTACATGTATAATATATACTAATATAATTGTGTTACAATTCATGTTTTACAAAATCATGAAAAGTCTGACGCTTGTTTCAGAAACAGATTTATATTTATTTATTCATGTTTTCTTTTGAACCCTGGACCAAAATTAGAAACAAAATTTATTTTAAAGCAGTAGATGGTGGTGGTCAAAATAGTAATGAACAGTGATCAGCACCCAAGATTTTCAAAATTATTTCAAACACAGTAACCAAGCAGTAATATGGCATTTAAAAAAATGCATTCATGGGGGATGAAATGAGCATAAGTCAGGCAAAATCATCTGGCCGCACAGTACATTGTAGAATATCCGCGTTTACCCTCCAGATAGCGTGGCTCCCTGGTACCTGGTCCCTGCTGCATCCCAGCATTATGAGAGAGTATCCTATACTTTCTACCAAATATGTATCACTTCAGACCATCGTGAAGTCAAAAAAGTCATGAAGTCAAACCATCGTGAACTGGGGACTATCTGAATATGAGTGTTAGAGTGTTAGCTTACGTTATAAATGAAATGTAAGTTTTCAATTGCTTTGTTTTAGAAAACAGCAAAAACCAAAACAAAACAGATTTTTGATGATTCTCAGAACTCAAAATTGTGCTGAGACCATGGTCCAATAGCAAATTTGCTTTATTGGAATTTATAACACTAGACTAGATTCAGAGTTCTACACTCTGTGGTGTATAAACAACGCGAACAAATGGAAAGCCTTTTCTTCTGCACACACTTTAGTGGTTTAGGACGTCTGTTTCCATGATGGCCGAGGTACAAGAGGAAAATGACTCCTGAGTGAACTGCTCAGCGATGGCATGAGAAGAAACAGGATCACACGGACACTGAGCTCATGGACTCTTCAGAGGAAGAATGTGCGATTTTTAAAAGTAAAGACCTTGTTTTAATTCAAGTATTAAAGAGTGCGCTATCGACCTTTTGAATCCCAATGGTCAGAAACACTTCTAAGAAAGCTCGTTGCTTCTCTTATCAAGTTTACAGGCACACATATAGGTGTACTGTGAGTCTTAAATATACTCCCAGGAATCACGTATGTGCTCGGGGTTGGCTGTGTATCCTTTCCAAGCATCCAGCTACTCAACATCTGTCTACTTCATTCAGAGGACATCCCAGAGAAGCCAGCACTAGCCTAAGCCCTACCACTGACTCTCCTAGGCAGTTATGGAAAAATGTTGGCTAAAAATACACCATTGTGTAATCATAGCATTGAAAGAAAAACATGAAGCAACGATTATTAAAAATATCCATGTTATAAAGCTCTCTGTAGTGATAAAATATCGCCTTTGTTTCCTTTGTTCCTAAATCTCATTATTAGTATTGGCTAAGGCAACAAGAGGTCTAATCCAGTCTCTCTCTTATTCCTGATTCGGCAACACAGGAATATCTAAGAATGAGACTGTGGGACATCAAAGGAGCTGTATATTTCCTCCACAGCCTTCAGGATTCAAAGAAGTATAAAAGGCAACAGATCTCAAGATAGTAATATCCCAGGGAGATATTTTAAAAATTTCCTTTGGATTCAATTAAACCTAAGTTTAAGATGAAATTCCACTTCTTTGCACATGCAACGTAACCTCTGTTTATTCTTCCATATGGTAGGGTAACAACTTCCTTTGGAAAATAATCGCAAGGCTCAGAAACAATAATGTATGTAAAGTACTTGGCAAAAATGTACTCTACTTGACTGGGCGCAGTGGCTCATGCATGTAATCCCAGCACTTTGGGAGGCTGAGGCGGGTGGATCACGAGGTCAGGAGTTCAAGACTAGCCTGGCCAACATGGTGAAACCCCATCTCAACTAAAAATACAAAAATTAGCCGGGCATCATGGCAGGCACCTGTAATCCCAGCAACTTGGGAGGCTAAGGCAGGAGAATTGCTTGAACCTGAGAGGTGGAGGTTGCAGTGAGCTGGAATTGTACCACTGCACCCCAGCCTGGGCGATAGAGCAAGACTCCATCTCAAAAACAAAAAATGTACCCTACTTTTGTGTGTTTTCCCCTTCTTTATACACAGTGTCCTCTGGCTTCTCCCTGACTTAGGGACTCATGTACAGATACTTTATTTGAGAACAGCTTTAACATTGGCAGGAAATGGAGAGTCACTGTTACCTAATTATCCTGTGTGGATCCTTCTTTCCCCCAAATGGCAGAGCAGATCTAATGTTTTGGTATTTGCAGCCTTCTCTTAAATTAGTTTAAGAGTTATTTAAAAGTATGTAAAATTGCAGTGCACATTTTACCCTTATATTTCAAAGTAGCTTTTAGTAATAAGTGTCGCTGAAAGTTTCGGTGAAATAAGCCAGGCCGTTTTCTCTGGGTTTGAAGGTGCAGGTGATGGGACACGTGAGAGGGATTTTCTCAGACACATTGTTGCAACTGAGGCTAGCGTTCAAAGGCTTCGGTCTTCTAGCTTTAGCTCAATTCTCTAGAAACCTCCATCTTCCAAAACATCTGTTTCTCCTATTACAAATAAAGAAACCTTGGAAACCTCAAGAGAAACACTAAGGTTAGTTCCTTGCATAAGAAGACATCTTTATTATGTAAACAAAACAGTAGCCCAACAATAGTGCAACATACATCTATTAACACAAAATGGAATACATTCTTTAATGGTGAGAGGCTACTTTCTACCAGAAGTGTCTCAGTATGAGAAAGGTGTTTTGACTACTCTATGGATCCTGTTTTTCAGTTCTCTTTTTGTATTCTTTGTAGAATGAAGGGGAAAAAGACTTGAGTGTCCTACATTTGTGACTGGTACATATCGGACAGCATGTGTTACAGGAGCTGGTTGGAGCAGAATTTTTTTTTTTCCTTTTTCCTTTCTTTCTTGTATCACTGTTTTGGAAAAATAAGTTTGTTATGGTAAGATATACATAGCATAAAATGTAACATTTTAACATTTTTAGGTACAGGTGCACAATTCAGTAGTATTAAGTGCATTCACAATGTTATGTAACCAGCACCACTATTTAATTTTAGAATATTTTCATACCTAATAGAAATAGTATCCATTGAGTAAAACTAATTCCCTCCTCCCCCATCCCCTGGGAACCTCTAATCTACTTTCTTCTCCAGGAATATGATTACTTAGGTACTTTGTAGAAGTAAAATCTTACAGTATTTTCCCTTTTCTGTCTGGCTTATTTCACTTAGCATGGTGTCTCTCAGGTTCATTCGTCTTGTGGCATGTGACACAATTCTCTCCTTTTTAAGGCTGAGTCATATTCCATTGTAAGTGTATGTTGTATTTTGCTTATCAATTCATTCACTTGTTGATGAACAGCTGGGATGTTTGTATCTTTTGGCGACTGTGAATGACATACGGTTACTTTCTCATACCGCTGCATAACCCAAGCCCTAATAAATTAAGGAATTAACAAATACTGTATTATATTCATTCACTTAACAATTGAGAAAGAAACAAAAGCCATGATCTGTGTGAAATCTTTGCCCAAAGTATTTTACTGAGATTCCCTGCACACCTGATGCTGGAGAGACAGCCCTGGGGTCTCCAGTCACTTAACACTTAAAGCACATTACATCCTTGCTGGGCGCAGTATTTTTCCATCACCTGAATTTCCCTTTATCTTACAGCAACCACACTTTATATTTTATTTTCACAACACTTCTGCATACTTCTATCTTAAGGATTTTATTTTTACACATGAAGAAACTAAGAGGGGAGAATGACTTGTTTAAGATTTTGCAAGAATTGCAAGACTTCTTTTTCCACTTACCTTCGCATCCACCAAGACCCAACTCAGGTTCTACTACCTCTACAGGGCCTTCCCGAAGCCCCTGCCAGACCAGCACCACAATTATTTCCTCCTCTGTGTTCCAAGGAATTTCAGATCTCACCTCTTATGCCAATTTTCATGGCAGCCAGTAAACTCTTCACAGGCAGAAAGCAATCATTCATTCAGTTTTTAAAACCGAATTATAAGAAAAAAATTTATATATTGGAAATGAGAAATATACAATAAATATCATTGCTACTGAGAAAATTGTAATGTAATGGAGGAGGGAGAAGTTGTTGTTTTGTTTCTCTTTGATCTCCCCCAGCACTTAGCAAAAAGCCTTTTACAGAAAAATGAAGATAAACACCTTTAATAAACAGGTTTATTAAGTTAAATGGTTTAATGAAACAAAATAGTAAATCTATAGGACTCTTTTTCTGTCCTTGTTTGCTAAATCAGAGGAACGACGAATTACAGAGTGCTCAGGCTAACTAAGAGGGGACTGGTAATGTTCTAAGAGGACTGCAGATGAGGTTAAAATCATGTACAACATAAACTTCTGTTCCCTTCCTATAAGAAAAGAGACTAAATGTGTTTGGGTTTTCAAAAATCCCAGGCTCACATTTTTACATTTCTGTGGACAACCAAAAGGGGAAGCAATCAAGGGTAACAAATATTGGTTAAACTGGGTTAAAAAATCTGTACAGTGCTAGGGATGTAATAAAGATGCTCTTTTATCCTGTGAAAATATAATGAACTTCTTCAAGGCGAATTACATAATATCATAGAACTGAATGGTTCTCCTGCTATTGGGTAAGGTAACCATATGAATTACATAATATCATAGAACTCAATGGTTCTCCTTCTATCGGGTAAGGTGACCATATGAATTACATAATATCATAGAACTAATGGTTCTGCTACTATTGGGTAAGGTGACCACACTCAGTCAGGAGGCTGTAGCTGCATGGAAGGTGTACGCTTTGTTCCACAGGGTTATTGCTGCTTCCCACACCTCAGCTGAGCAGAAATATTACCTAGCTAAAGAAGACACCCTGGACTCAAACAGATGTGAAAAACAAAGCAAAACAAAGATGTGATGCTCGTCTTTCTTTTCTTTCCTTTTTCCTTTGGAGTAACACGTAAACCAAACAGTCAAGAATTTTTTTTTTTCTTTTTTTGGTGTGTGTTTATTCAAGTAAGCAAAGCCTTTTAAGTAGTGCAATGAGGAACGCGCCTGCTTCTCATGACTGATCAGAAACAATTTTGCATGTAATCATAAGAGCCCCAGTTCAAGGATGTGCCTATTTTAGTACAGGCCTTTGCAGAACAAGAGATAAATGACCCACTCAGAACAAGAACTCAGGACCAGGAAAAAAAAAAAAAAAAACCTAGACAGAACCAAAATTAAAATTACATTATTAGGGCCAGGCATGGTGGCTCACACATGTAATCCCAGCACTTTGAGAGGCCAACGCGGGTGAATAGCTTGAGGCCAAGAGTTCGAGACCAGCCTGGCCAACATGGTGAAACCCTATCTCTACTAAAAATACAAAAATTAGCTGGGCGTGTTGGTGCATGCCTGTAATCCCAGCTACTCGGGAGGCTGAGGCACAAGAATTGCTTGAACCTGGGAGGTGGTGGTTGCAGTGAGCTGAAATTGCTCCATGGCACTCCAGCCTGGGCAACAGAGTGAAACTCCACCTCAGGAAAAAAAAAATATATGACAAGGCTATTACTCCCACTGCATTTTCTTTGATATAGAAATTTATATCAGAACCCCACTAAGCCATATTCAACAATTTATACTCAAGATTCATGTATTAAAGCACTTTGTGCACTTATTTTAATGGATAGTTTAATTGCTCTTGTGTAAAAATTTGAAACTCAGTGGAGCAATCACGTTTACCGTTGTATCTCCTGTACTTCCTCTAAGATGTAGGAGGAATTTGGTAAGTTTTTACTAAATTACTGTGGACCTCCCTTGACACATAAATTCATGCCACCTAGCTCTCAGATTTTGGTGATAATTAAATGGCAAAATGTATATAAAAATGTCAGCCCAGGGTACTTGCACATAGGTCATTTTGCACACAAATGCTCATGGAATCTGAAGTTAAATGTCGGGTATGATAGGATGGAGGTTGTCAGACAAATGCTCTGGGCCTCTCTCCTCGCTCTGCCACTAATTAGCTCCAAGGAACTCTTTATGCATTGCTGGAGCTGTTTGTCTTCAGTTCCTCATATCTGAAACACGTTGGTTGTTTGTGAAGAAGAGAAGGTAGCTGGTGTGAAATCTCAGAAAGCAGCAGGACAGCCTCCACGAGGCACAGCATCGTCATTTAAAGCATGCGGGAAATTAGCACATGTTCCTTCTCCACGTTTAGAAGTCTTTTCTTGGCGACTTCTAACAGCAGCACTTATTTGATGCAAGGAAAAGGGGCCTAGTCCACATGGGATATTAAGTATTCATGCCAGGCACATTTTCTCATGCAAGTCAATCAAAATCATTGTGGCTTATTATCTTGTTGACTTCAAAATGACTACACTTCTTTATGCATTCATCGTACATGTCAATGCACGTCTGCTTTTTCATAAGAAAAGTCTTTTGTCAAGGAAGGTATATTTATCATGTTTCATTGAATGTTTCCTTCCATGAATAAAATATTACTTTGTTCTCATTTAAACTCAATGAAATGACTTCAGGGAAGTCGTATCAAAGCACGTGAGAGAACCTGAGACTTGAAAGATTAGTTCTATCTAACTTGGACAAAAGTATATTGTATATTATGGGAAAGGGGTGGGAGAGCAATCCAGGACGTTCTCCAGGAAACAGCATGCACATCATTCTGGGATGGGAAGCAGCAAAACTCGTTCAGGAAACCAGGAAAGGTTGTGTCATGAGGGCAAAGAGTAGCAGATCCTGATGAGACTAGGGAGGGATGGAGTAGACTTTGGGCATCGAAGGACATCTTAAACATTTTAGTATTAATTTTGTGATCAGAGTGAACGAAGGATAAAAGTAAAAGTAACATAAGATTTTCATTTTGTAAAGAGAATTGACCGACTCAAAGTAGAGCAAGAATGAACTGGAAACTTAGTCCCAGGGTTATGCAGTCATCCTGCAGAGACAGACGTGCTTCATAGTTTGCTGATTAGTTGTGAAAATGGAGAGAAGAGAATGCATTACAAATTTAGAAGATACAATGGAAAGTCATTGGTAATGAATCGGGTATTGTGGTGGGCACAAAGGAGGATGACTTGTGGCTGATAGCCAGGATCTGGACTGTGTGGAAAAGACTCAATAAAACAGTTAACCATGCAGAAGACCAAATGCAGAAGGAAATCCAAGAGCTTGGTTAGGGACACAGCGCATCAGAGTTAAAATCTGTCATTGACGAGTTACTGCAGTGAATGGATTTGCTTTTCCTAATTCAGCTTGAGTTACATGTTCTGGGTACTATTTCTGTGTAACACACCTCCCCAAAATTAGTGGCATGAAGCAGCAACCTTTTGGTTATGCCAGGAATCCTGGGGGTCGGGAATTTCAAAAGGGCCCAGTGGAGTGGCTTGATTCTGCCCACAATGTCTAGGGTTTGCAGTGGGAAGACCCCAAGGCTGGAGCTGGCCTCATCCACAGGCTGGTGCGTGCCTATGTCTGGCACTTGGGCTGGAGGGATGTGAGGACCACTTTCAGCCTTTCCACT
The DNA here is from genome assembly GCF_024542745.1 of Macaca thibetana thibetana. Taxonomy (NCBI): domain Eukaryota; kingdom Metazoa; phylum Chordata; class Mammalia; order Primates; family Cercopithecidae; genus Macaca; species Macaca thibetana. The sequence goes on from NC_065585.1 coordinate 139,532,832, forward strand.
CAGCCCTGCTTCCTCACACTGCAATGCTTTCAGGGCCTGGGTGCTACGACTCCTGAGAACAGGCAGCAGGTGTGTCACCTTCTCAAACATAATGTCAACAGTCATGCAGTCCGCATTTTACTCATTTCTAGAGATTCACAAGCCTCCCTCCAAGATTCAGGGAAGGAGATGCAGCCCCTACCTCCGGACTGGAGGAGGACCAAGGTCACCTTGCAGAGCCACATGAGACGTGGAAGACGCCGGAACCTTCTGTAGGAAATGGGATCTGTACTTGACTTATCTGCCTCTTGCAACCGGAGTCCTGGTTCTCAGGGCCTCACCTGTGCATCTCTTGCTGAGTACAGAGGTGGCACTTGGCATAAATGAAGAGGATGCTTGCTGAGCTGACTGGCCCATCCTCTCTTCTTTCCCTTGTTTTTCTATTTTATCTTTCAAAGCAGTATTTCAAGTGTTTATAAACTAATCTATGTATAAAATATTATGTGGCATAAAATTTGCAAGATATTAAAAATTTAAAGAATCAAATAAAATATTTGTATGGTATCACAGTCCAGAGGCAGCCACTGTTAATGATTTCATATCGGATGCTTGAAAACCACCATCCCAGGCTTCCTCTAATCAGTTTCCTTAAGAGGGATATTTAACTATATAACCCTAATAACAATATATTTTTATTTCCTCTTTTAGCACTATGTATTCATTCATATCATTAAAAGCTTTTTATAAATTTTAAAATACTTGGTCAAAAACATATAAAACATTATTTTTAACATAGGATCAAGATCTAGATAGAAAATAAAGATGTAAATCGTTGAATACAGATAAAAGCATGAAACGTTTGATTTGTAGAGGAGAGAGATGTCCATTTTAGATGGTTTGGAAAAGAGATGATGGAGAGAATGTGAATTACACTTGCTTCCTTTCATATGGACACAAAGAAATTGTCACACTGCTTCTAGATGCCTGTGGTGGATTGTGGCTATGTGAGGTAAGTCCCTGAATTATTTCTGTTCCCTAACTTAATACACACATTTAGTGTCTTTATTTTCAGAATGGAGTTGGGAAGTGAACATGTACAAGTTTTTAAAAGTCACTCTTAATAATGCAATAGTTTCAGGAGCCCAAGCTATTCAGTGGATGTGCTTTTGTTACATGCGAATTGTCTTCGGGGTTTTACCCTGAAAGTAGTGCAGAAACAATCCCTGAGTTGTAAAACTGTTGAAGCCTCCATAGCCTCGAGGTAAAATCTGGTGAATACTGTCAGGGGTGTATTTTTCATCTTGCTGTAAAAAACAAACATTACATTTTTCAAATCCTTAGGAAATACATTAATTTAAAAACAAATTTCTAAACACAAACAAAGGAAGGAAAGAGTTCTTGATCATCCACAGGAAGCTGCTTTTGAGAAATGAGGGGAATTTCTTTTCACACAAAGAAGATATTTTCTTAGGAAAAAAAAAAGGAGTATTCATTTTATATAAGTAAGATATTTCTCATACTATTTAATGACATATGAAAAACAAGGAGACAGAGTGACTTAATGATTCTAATTTATATGGTTTTCATGAGTTGAAATGTGTCCCCACCACACAATTCAGATGCTGAAATCCTAATCTCTAGTACTGCAGAATATGACCTCATTTGGAAGTAGAGTTGTTTCCAATATAATTGGTTAAGATGAGGTCATATTGGAGCGGGGGGGACCCTGATGACTGGTGTCATTTTGAAAAAGAAAGTTTGGAGACAGATGTGTGTGCAGAGAGAATGGCACTTGAAGATGAAGGCAGAGGTTGGCTATTTGCAAGCCCAGGGATGCCAAAGATTGCCAGAAAACCCCAGTAGTTCGGAGAAAAACCTGCATTCTTCCTCACAGCCAACTCTGTGGATACCTTGATCTTTCAGTCTCCAGAACTGTGAGAGAATACAGTTCTGTGATTTAAGACACTCAGTTTAGGGACTTCCACAAGAGCCCTAGCAAACTAGTACACTAGTCAGCTGTAATTTTATTTTATTTTTTTTTCTAAAAGTCTTTTCCGTGATGAGAATCAGCTATCTTATAGAGAAAAGTGCACTATTAAAATCTTATTCCAGAGTGGAGAAAATTGAAACACAATTAAGGGATTTAGGAACTTGGAACTGAAGAGAGACAACCTGGGCCTGATAAGTCTTGATCTTGGGTTTTCAAAAACTGTCCCTGCTGTGAACACTTTCCAAGTAAAGACAGCAGTGTCAGCGGTAAGAGAAACACAGAAGATTTAGGGATATAATTCCCTTCCATCTAGTCTTGGGCGGTTTTTCCTATTCCTCACTTCTTCTCAGCCTCTGCATCTTTTCTTGGGAGGATTACAGTGAATTACTTGCTATCATTAGGCAAAACCACTCTGTGAAAATAACAGGAAGAGAACTGAGTGAGACTTTTGGTAAGGAGTATAATTCCATATATATATATATATATATATATATTTAGACAGAGTTTTACTCTTGTTGCCCAGGCTGGAGTGCAATGGCATGATCTTGACTCACCACAACCTCTGCCTCCTGGGTTCAAGCAATTCTCCTGCCTCAGCCTCCTGAGTAGCTGGGATTACAGGCACCTACCACCACGCCTGGCTAATTTTTTGTATGTTTTTAGTACAGACGGGGTTTCATCATGTCGGTTAGGCTGCTCTCGAACTCCTAACCTCAGGTGATCCGCCTGTCGCAGCCTCCCAAAGTGCTGGGATTACAGGCGTGAGCCAACGCACCTGGTCAATTCCCAACTGAATTGTTTTGATTGAGAGTATAAATGAGTGTTTGTAGGATCCACTGTTTTTTAGAAAGCCTCTTTTATTTGGAAGAATATCTGTAATCTGTCAAACCCTGAGCAGGGTAATCTCACACCACAACCCAACTCTTAGCGGTGCCAGCTACTGCATAGCCAGCCTCCTTTTCTCCCAGGGCTAGTGCACAGCCAGCCTCCTTTTCTCCCAGGGCTAGTGCACAGCCAGCCTCCTTTTCTCCCAGGGCTAGTGCACAGCCAGCCTCCTTTTCTCCCAGGGCTAGTGCACAGCCAGCCTCCTTTTCTCCCAGGGCTAGTGCACAGCCAGCCTCCTTTTCTCCCAGGGCTAGTGCACAGCCAGCCTCCTTTTCTCCCAGGGCTACCGCACAGCCAGCCTCCTTTTCTCCCAGGGCTAGTGCACAGCCAGCCTCCTTTTCTCCCAGGGCTAGTGCACAGCCAGCCTCCTTTTCTCCCAGGGCTACCGCACAGCCAGCCTCCTTTTCTCCCAGGGCTAGTGCACAGCCAGCCTCCTTTTCTCCCAGGGCTACCGCACAGCCAGCCTCCTTTTCTCCCAGGGCTAGTGCACAGCCAGCCTCCTTTTCTCCCCAGGGCTAGTGCACAGCCAGCCTCCTTTTCTCCCAGGGCTAGTGCACAGCCAGCCTCCTTTTCTCCCAGGGCTAGTGCACAGCCAGCCTCCTTTTCTCCCAGGGCTACCGCACAGCCAGCCTCCTTTTCTCCCAGGGCTAGTGCACAGCCAGCCTCCTTTTCTCCCAGGGCTACCGCACAGCCAGCCTCCTTTTCTCCCAGGGCTAGTGCACAGCCAGCCTCCTTTTCTCCCAGGGCTACCGCACAGCCAGCCTCCTTTTCTCCCAGGGCTAGTGCACAGCCAGCCTCCTTTTCTCCCAGGGCTACCGCGCAGCCAGCCTCCTTTTCTCCCAGGGCTAGTGCACAGCCAGCCTCCTTTTCTCCCAGGGCTAGTGCACAGCCAGCCTCCTTTTCTCCCAGGGCTAGTGCACAGCCAGCCTCCTTTTCTCCCAGGGCTACCGCGCAGCCAGCCTCCTTTTCTCCCAGGGCTAGTGCACAGCCAGCCTGCTTTTCTCCCAGGGCTAGTGCACAGCCAGCCTCCTTTTCTCCCAGGGCTAGTGTATAGCCAGCCTCCTTTTCTCCCAGGGCTAGTGCACAGCCAGCCTCCTTTTCTCCCAGGGCTACCGCGCAGCCAGCCTCCTTTTCTCCCAGGGCTAGTGCACAGCCAGCCTCCTTTTCTCCCAGGGCTAGTGCACAGCCAGCCTCCTTTTCTCCCAGGGCTAGTGCACAGCCAGCCTCCTTTTCTCCCAGGGCTAGTGCATAGCCAGCCTCCTTTTCTCCCAGGGCTACTGCACAGCCAGCCTCCTTTTCTCCCAGGGCTAGTGCACAGCCAGCCTCCTTTTCTCCCAGGGCTCTTCGTTTACCTTTGGGGAAAACCCACAGATGATGCCCATTATCGCTGCACCTGTTCCTCCATAACTGTCCCTTTTCTCCTAGGTAATCCCAAGTATTTATTTGTATACTTCATGCAACAAAATCAATCTGATCTTGCCCCTATGCCTTCAATGACATAGAATTTGATAACCCAGGAATTAACAGCCTAAAGGTATTTGAAACTGACCTCAAACACTTTTCCATCTCTGCTTAAAGCAGAAAATCAGCCAGAATAGGCAATCATTATGTTGTCAGCAGTCCCAGGTGTGAGTATAGAAAGAATAAATTACAACGAGGCTCCAGGACGCACACGTGTAGTCCCAGCTGCTCTGGAGGCTGAGAAGGGAGGACCTCTTCAGTCCAGGAGTTCAAGGCTGTGGTGCACTATGATCCTGCTTGTGAATAGCCACTGCACTCCAACTGGGCAACACAGTGAGACCCCTTCTCTAAAAATAATAAATACTTTTTAAAAGGAAATAATGAATTACTAAATGCTATGTAGTACTAACTGTGATTAAAGGTATGTCTTAGTACAGAGCAAGTTACATGGGTGATTGGGAAGCCATTGAGACCAAACAATAACTAAAGAAAAATAATAATGATAATATTAATTGTAACACAGCCTGGCACGACGGCTCACGCCTGTAATCCCAGCACTTTGAGAGGCTGAGGCTGGTGGTTCACCTGAGGCCAGGAGTTCAAGACCAGCCTGGCCAACATGGTGAAAGCTCATCTCTATTAAAAATACAAAAATTAACTGGCGCATGTGCCTGTCTTCCCAGCTACTTGGGAGGCTGAGGCAGGAGAATCGCTTGAACCTGGGAGGCTGAGGTTGCAGTGAGCCAAGATCATGCCACTGCACTCCAGCCTGGGTGACAGAGTGAGACTCTGTCTCAAAATAATAATAATAATAATAACAACAACAACAACAGTAATAAAATACAGTAACTCTCAGTACTTAGTCCATATATCTTCAGGGTGAGTTCTTAATGTCAACAACCTTTAAGGTAATTTGGCAGCATCCCAATATAGGATCATGGAAATATTATTCATGGAATTTAGTTATTTTTAAAATGATTAAGCTTAATTGTTGGCCAAATTTCATCATTAAACAACCAGCTTTTAGGGATTTTACTCCTTACTGATATTATGATGTGCACAGTATTATAAAAGAGTCAGACAAATCTTTATTAAACATAGTATTGTAAAAGACCCAGATAAGTCTTTATTAAAAAATGGTTTTTCCAAACACATCCTTACTTTCTTCCTGCCTAAAACCCAGGTGAAATTTACTGGAGCCCAGTAAATTCTAGCAACTGCCTAACAAACTTAATTTAGGTCCCTGTTTACTTTTTAGCTAAACACTAATTAAACTGCACTAATTAATGATGATACATGTAAAAAATTAGTTTTATTTTCTTAACGGGAAATGTGAACACTGAAAAAAATAGTTCAAATATTTACAGGCTGCAATTTCTTAACGGTGAGAATGGCTTTAAATTCATTATATAAATATTTTATTATGTTGAGTACTATTAAAGCAAAACAAAAACTACAGCTTTCCACTGTGTACTCCTAAGCACAAGGAGAATGGAGAAGAAAATGAAAATCCAAGCTCATAAGGTCGAGCTGGCACCATCACCAGTGATGCATTGCTGTGTGCCAAGTATCACCTCAGTCTACTCTTGTATAAATCAATAATAAATCACAAAATTTCTTCCAAGGGTTGGCTGACCTTTTCAAGGACCAGATCAATTTTCTATGAAATAAAGGTGCAATGCAAGGAGAGCTCTGAGATAAAATAAATAAAATCATTTATTTGAAGGTCATTTTCATGCTAGTGAAGGCAAATGAGAATGTGAGAAATTTCTATTAAATACTCCAGTTTGAATCCTATTTCAATGCATTTTAGAAAATTGCAATTGCCTGTCTCCAGAGGAGGTCCACACGAGCGTTAGCGGTTCCATCAAAGCTACTGTGATGCCAACAGAGTAGGATTTGCTGGAGCTGCCAGGGAAGCAAGCATTATACTAACTGCAATGTTTTACTAAAACTGTGTTTAGAGATTAGGTCTGCTAACAGAAGAGCAAGAGAAAGGAAGTATTAGGGTTAGTATCCAGTGTGTTTCCAGCAAGTCATTTGCATTTTCCCCATGGGGAACTCTGTGAAGTCCAGTTTGATGTAACACAGCTTCCCTCCATCGTGGGGCTCTGTCAGCCCCCGCCTGTTCTTCCTGTCTTCAGGGTCACGGCTGAGCGGCTGCTGTCTGAATTCCTGCATGTGGGAAAGGGAGGAAACCAAAATGCCCAGAAGAGCCTACACCCCACGTGGAAAGACGACCTCTGGAGGGAGCGCGGCTCACTGCCCCTTGGCCATGATGTAGGCACTTGGCCACGGTGAACTGCAAGGAAGCCTGGGGTGTATCCCTTCCTGAGTGATCGTGGGGCCCCCTGGAATTCAATCATGAGGGTTCAAAGGGAGATAACCGAGGGAATAAGTAGCCACCGGTGCTGTGTGCCCCCAGCACTCCCTGTAAACTGTACCTGTAAACTGTGTGTAGCTTCATTTTCACACGTGGTACACATTCATTCCCTCCCTGGGGTGACTACACCAAACCCCATCCTCTCACATCATCAACCCAAGCTCTGGGGGTGGCTGCGTCCTCTGGGTCATGCTTGGTTGCCTGTGGTCTGCTAAAAACACACATTGCTGGGCAAGTTGCCTGTCCACCAAGTGCCCAGCGCGCATTGATGGGCTGTGAAAAGTGGACACCGTTAACTGCGTTTCAGAAACGGGGTGGGGATTGGAAGCACGCAACAGTCTCTGCTCCACAGCAATAATCAGATACTGCTAAGCAGACTTGGTAAAGAGTCACCGCCCTGGCGATGGTCACGGGAGAAGGTTCTCTGAATTTTCTGTTTTCTCTTTTTTTATTTTTTATTTTTATTTATTTATTTATTTTTCTTTTTTGAGACGGAGTCTCGCTCTGTCGCCCAGGCTGGAGTGAGCAGCACCATCTCTGCTCACTGCAAGCTCCGCCCTCCGGGTTCCCGCCATTCTCCTGCCTCAGCCTTCCGAGCAGCTGGGACTAGAGGCGCCGCCACCACGCCTGGCTAGTTTTTTTTGTATTTTTAGTAGAGACGGCGTTTCACCGTGGTCTCGATCTCCTGACCTCGTGATCCGCCCGCCTCGGCCTCCCAAAGTGCTGGATTACAGGCTATTTTTTTATTTTTATTTTTATTTTTATTTTTATTTTTTGAGATGGAGCCTCACTATGACGCCCAGGCTGGAATGATGCAGTGGCGGATCTCGGCTCCCTGCAACCTCCGCATCCCGGGTTCAAGTGATTCTCCTGCCTCAGCCTCCTGAGTGGCTGGGACTATAGGTGTCCACCACCACGCCCAGCTAATTTTTTGTCCCTCCCCAGTGTGCTTCATGGAACATGATTCTGCTTCCTTGGGGGTTATTTCTGTGCCTGTTTCTTTTAAAGCCAGGTAACAACTGGGTGTTGGGGAGGAAGCCTTTGTTATGGGCTGCAAGGGTTTTTGCAGGTGGCTTCTCCTTGCACCCTTGGCTAGGAAAAGTAAGGGGATTTGCACCAGGTTTATTAGGTTTGGCAATATAATTTTCTTTAAAACTGACTCAAATTCTCGTCTTTTTCTGTCTATGCAATTGCATGTTGATTTTTTTCCTAAAATTATTTTTAATTCTCTTTTTAAAATTTACCTTTGCCCACCATATCTCTCTTTCCTCAATTGTAACAAAATTTTAAAAAAAGAACCTGCAGTAATGACACACTTTCAACTACATTCTTACTGTTAAATCATGGTAATTTTTATATTTTATCCGTCCAGCTATTCTAACTCTATGTATCTACTGATCTAACTCTATATAATCTATCACTTATCATCTCTCTAGCTTTATTTACATATGTATCTATCTCTCTATCTAAATTTAATGATTGAGAAATAGGCATGTAAATCATGTTGTGACCTCACTTTTTGAACTGGAATAATATATATACATTACTCATCTGAAAAATAATGAGACATTGTTTAGTTACATAGTTAGTTAAATCCTACAAAGCATGTTCCTGAATCACCCTTCCCTTCCTTTGGAAATAGACAACTTTCCCACAGCTCACAGAGAAGCCCCTGCTCCAGGCCCCTCTCCCTCTGCAGACCTCCTTCTCTCTCCTGAAAAAGAGACTCTTGGTCTCTGTGCCAATGCTGGGGTCTGGTTCTTGTTGGGAGCTGGCCTCCTCCTTGAGGCACAGTTCATAACGCAACTCCATAGAGAACATGTCTCCATTGGCTTCAGCCCATGGTCATTTGCTTGCTAAATACGTTTTGCTAACTTTTTTTTGTAGAGATGAGGTCTCAGTATATTTCTCAGGCTGGTCTCGAACTCCTTCCCTCAACCAATCCCCCTGCCCCTGCCTCCCAAAGTGCTGGGATTATAGGTGTGAGCTGCTGCACCCGGCCTACTTGCTAAATCGTCATTGTACACGATTGTGCTGCTCTGAGTGGGCAGTGCACAAGCCTGTCTTTTCTTTATCCCCCTTCCCCGAACACTCCCGATAGGAAACCATCTCTTTTACGCTTCAGTCTCATAGAGTGTTGAACGTGGCACTCAGCACCTGTTTTTGGTTTATTAAATAATATCAGAGAGATCATTAAACAGTTAGGCTGAGGCTTACTATTTGAGAACTCCAGCTGGGCACAGTGGCTCACGCCTGTAATCCCAGCACTTTGGAGGCAGAGGCTGGGGGGATCATGAGGTCAGGAGTTCGAGACCATCCTGGCTAACACGGTGAAACCCCATCTCTACTAAAAATACAAAAAAATTAGCTGAGTGTGGTGGTGTGTGCCTGTAATACCACCTACTCAGAAGGCTGAGGCAGGAGAATTGCTTGAACCCGGGAGGTAGAGTTTGCAGTGAGCCGAGATTGTGCCTCTGCACTACAGCCTGTGCGACAGAGCAAGATTCAGTCTCAAAACAAAAAAAAAAAGAGAGAGAATTCCTTGTTTCTTTCATTTTTGTTAATATACATGACTCACTCTTTTTTTTTTTTTTTTTTTTTTTTTTTTTTTGAGACGGAGTCTCGCTCTGTCGCCCAGGCTGGAGTGCAGTGGTTTGATCTCTGCAAGCTCCGCCTCCCGGGTTCACGCCATCCTCCTGCCTCAGCCTCCCGAGTAGCTGGGACTACAGGCACCCGCCACCACACCCGGCTAATTTTTTATTATTTTTATTTTTTTTTATTTTTAGTAGGGACGCGGTTTCACTGTGTTAGCCGGGATGGTCTCGATCTCTTGACCTCGTGATCCACCCGTCTCGGCCTCCCAAAGTGCTGGGATTACATGACTCACTCTTAACATCAAAATTACTTCCATATTAAGAATGACCCACTCTTCACAAAATGCCTGAAAATAGGCACACATGCTTAATGTTTATTAATTTTCTTACATACAAAAGAAAACCATCCTTGTAGAGTGTGTTCATGGCAAAAAAAATAGCATTTATGATAACTTTATGGACCCAATTAATGCAATTATTGGATCTCAGTTTTAAGAGTTCATTAATTATGTTAATTTTATTTTATTTTACTATGTAAAGTAGCTTGTATGAACTGGTGCAGGTTGCCATATTCAATTTAATGATTTTCTCCACCTTTTCACAGCCTCGTTAAGCATTTTGTGTTTTATCCAATTAATTAAAAAATATTTGTTTTGTGCAAATATGTGCCAGGTGCTTCTCTAGATCTGGGAACAGAGGAATAAGTAAAACAGGAAAATTCATTTTGCGGGGGAGACAGATAATAACAAATACATTAGCACATTTTGCAGATTTTAGAAAGTTGCATGATTATAAGTACAATGTGTAAAAATAAAGTAGAGAGTAGGAGAGCAGCGGCTAGAGTGGCGGGTTTCTGTGTTATCCAAGGAGCTCTGGACCCGCCTGGAGAGCGAGGTGAGATCCTCAGCAGAGAATCTTGGGCAGAAGAGGCAGAAGGGCCAGGAGGGCCAGGCCGGGAGGGATGTCCTCTCTGGGCCTGGGAGCAGTGATAAGGGGCCAGGACCACGGAGTGCCACCACGGCAGGGCGCAGAGGTCCGCGCATTTGGAAATCCTAACACAGAACTGTTGGTGTTAGGAGGCGGGGCTTCGGGAGGTGGAAATCCTAACACGGAAGCGTTGGTGTTAGGAGGCGGGGCTTCGGGAGGTGGAGATCCGAACACGGAAGTGTTGGTGTTAGGATGCGGAGCTTCGGGAGGTGGAGATCCGAACACGGAAGTGTTGGTGTTAGGAGGCGGGCTTCGGGAGGTGGAGATCCGAACACGGAAGTGTTGGTGTTAGGAGGCGGGCTTCGGGAGGTGATGACATAGTGAAGATGGAGACCTCACAAATGGGACTAGGGTCCTTCCGGAAGGCCCTCAGAGAGCTCCCTCACCCCTCAGGACGTGAGGATGCAGTGAGAGGCGCCATCTAGGAGGCGCGAAGGGCACCTCACCAGACACCAAATCTGCCTGGATCGTGGACTTCCAGCCTCCGGAACTGTGAGAAACAAATCTCTGTGGTTCACAGGATTCTCCGCTGATGATGTGTCTGAGACGCAGAGTGAGGCTGAGATCTCCTCAGGAAGGGAGGGCTTGGGGGAGAGCTTCTGGGGACACAGCCAAGAATCTCGCTTGTATCACGAGAGAGATTGGAAGCTGTTGTAGAGTTTTCAGTACAAGAAGTGAAAGTTGCTATATTTGTTTTTCTAAGCAAAGATGTCCAGTCATACCCCTGGGGAAGAAATTATTAACATAAAATGGGGAAGAAAGTCACCAATGTGAACTGAAATTCTGGGTAAGAATAAACCAGATAATCCTAGCGGAAGCTGTGTAAACCCATAAGTGGGTCAAACAAAGGAGCAAGTGCTTTTTGAGTGATCGTTACTCGTTAGGCACACGGGGGTAAGGAAGAACTTTACAACCCCTAAGTATTTGCAGACGACTTGGAGGGAGAGTCATGGCCCATATATATTTTAAAAGAATAAACAGTATTTTAAATAATAAACAGCACAGACATCAGGATTAATGGTGCTCACCGTGGATGTAAGGGCAGCGGTAATTGCATTTTGCAATCTGTTTTCAGGCTTCATGGATGTTCATTTTAATATCATTATTGTATCTCACACCCACTATTCACACACATGTTAAATATGTATTTATTTATGGAATGGTTCATATTATAAATATAAAATAAATAGTCTGGCAAAAAACAATCTATAGTTTCGAATTTAGCAAAGTGAAAACAGATCAACGTCCAAAAGAATTGAGAAAAGTTTCTTGGAGACAGTGGCTTTGATGTGTGAGAAAAAGCAAACGCCTGCCTCTGGCCAGTCACAGGGTTGGCCTCTGCCGTGAAGAAGCCACCTGGGCACATTTTGGTCTTCTGCATAACTTCATAAACCTCCGACTCAGTGACTGAGCGCAGTCCTCCGGAAGAATGCCCCAAGGGCAATAAGGTAAGAGCCTTGGTCCCGTGGCTCTTTTGCCTAAATCAATGCATTTTTAGAAAAGATTGGCCGGGCGCAGTGGCTCACGTCTGTAATCCCAGCACTTTGGGAGGCTGAGGCGGGTGGATCACAAGGTCAGGAGATCGAGAACATCCTGGCTAAAACGGTGAAACCCCGTCTCTACTAAAAATACAAAAAATTAGCCGGGCGCGGAGGCGGGCGCCTGTGGTCCCAGCTACTCGGGAGGCTGAGGCAGGAGAATGGCGTCGGCCCGGGAGGCGGAGCTTGCAGTGAGCCGAGATCGCGCCACTGCACTCCAGCCTGGGCGACAGATCGAGACTCCGTCTCAAAAAAAAAAAAAAAAAAAAAAAAAAAAAAAAAAAAAAAAAAAAAAAAGAGAAGTCTAGGCCGGTCGTGGTGGCTCACGCCTGTAATCCCAACATTTTGGGAGACCGAGGCAGGTGGATCATCTGGGGTCAGGAGTTCGAGACCAGCCTGATCAACATGGTGAAACCCCATCTCTACTAACTACAATAAATTAGCTGAGTGTGGTGGCACATGCCTGTAATCCCAACTAGTAGGGAGGCTGAGGCAGAAGAATTGCTTGAACCCTGGGAAGCAGAGGTTGCAGTGAGCAAAGATTGTGCTATTGTACTCCAGCCGGGACAACAAGAGCAAAACTCCATCTCAAAAAAAAAAAAAAAAAAAAGTAAAGATAAGTCCAATGATCCTAGACCTTGCCTTTTTCAGTACATAAGACAGCATCCACCAGGATTAGAGATTATGCCTTTGCAATCTGTAACTATATGGACTCTTGCACCCAAACATTGATGAGCTTTGCTCTAAAGGAACCTCTGAACGTCTGCAGAGCCCCCATCGCCAGCAGAGAAGCTGTGGGCTGAAACTCTGCTTTGGAGCAATCTGACAGAAACTCTCTAAAAGACTTGCCTGGAATGCAATCATCAGTAAGACTCTGAATAAGACTGAATTTTTTTTTTTTTTTTTTTTTTTTTTTTTTTTTTTTTTTTTTTTTGACAGAGTCTCGTTCTGTCACCAGGCTGGAGTGCACTGGCACGATCTCGGCTCAGTGCATCCTCCACCTCCCGGATTCAAGTGATTATCCTGCCTCAGCCTCCCGAGTAGCTGGGACAATAGGCATGCACTACCACGCCCAGCTAATTTTTAAATTTTTAGTAGAGATGGGGTTTCACCATGTTGGCCAGGATGGTCTTGATCTCTTGACCTTGTGATCTGCTGGCCTCAGCCTCCCCAAGTGCTGGGATTGCAGGCGTGAGCCACCGCACCCGGCCAAAATTAATTTTAATTATTTAAAAGGCTGATTTTTTTTTATTTCATTGACAAATGGAAGGAATGATTAAACTTAACAAAATGTGACCTGGGAGAATTGGACATTTTGCCCCTGCAGAGTGACAGATTCTTTAAGTAGCAACCCTTGACTTTGGGGCTGGGGATGGCACAGGTGAGTCTAGAGTCCACCTCAGGGAAGAAGACAGCAGAGAGAGACACCTGCAAGGGTTAAAGTCTGAGTGACAGCTTGGATCTGGTCCTATTATCACTGTGTTGCTACCTGTAAAGGTCTTTGAAGTTATGCAACCACAGGTCTAGAACAAAAATGCTGGAAGAAGCTTTTGGAGGTATTGGATATGTCTATCATCTGGATTGTGTTGATGGTTTCACCGGTGTTGGCATCTGTCCAGACCCATCAAATGGCATACATTAAATATATGCAGGTTTTTGTATACCAATTATACCTCCATAAAAGCACATTCTGAGCCCAGCTTCTGATGTGTAAAAACACTGACCACTTCAAGACCGACAACTTTTGTCAGTATTAAGAAACTGATGGGGATAGAAAAAAATATCTTGGTGACTATTTTCCATTTGAATGGACTATAATTATTTTGTCAGTGTTTAGGAGGAAAAAGTATTATATCCTGGGTATTTCTGATTTTAAACGGGTTTGTTGTAAATAAAACTTTAGGTAATAATTACACTGGAAATACATATTAAATTTGGAGCAAATGGTACATTTACTTTATTTCAATGAAAAAAAATATCTGCCCCACAACAATAAAAACAAAACTCTGGAATAAACTTCAAAATACATAACAGACAATCTGACATCTCCCTGGATAACTGAATGATGGTAGCAATGAGGATTCACAGATGCTAGCAGCAGGGTAGCATCTGATCAGAAATAATTATCAACATGTTTTTCTCATATGATGCCTCTCATTAAAATGCAATTTGTCAAATTGGAGAATTTCTAATGTGTTCGATTTAGTTTCGTTGCCAAAGTTTTTTTTAAAAAAATCAGATTCCCTCCTGTCTTGTCAACAAAAAGAAAATCCATATTTTTGTCAAATTATCTCAGTGAAAACTACCAGATATCTGCAGAAAGCATAATGTAAATATTTGTGGTCTTAGCTAATTAATACTGATCATATTTTATGTGGAATTCTATGGGCACCATTCAGAGACACTTCACTTTTACTGTCTAGATATTCAAAATTAGTTAATTGGCCTTTTGCTGATAACACAGCTTTAAAACTTTCTGAAGGCTTTGATTATTGCAAGAATCAGTTTTCTTTCTAAGTAGGTCTAAACCATACTTGAAGCAATACTGGTCATGTACAGGTTAAAAAAATGAACTGATATCAATAAAATACTCATTGTCTTTAGCCAAGTATCATGGTTTATGTTCTGGTTTGGTGGAAATAGGATACAAATAGGAACACTTCACCTAAATCTCTCTATTCAAAAACTCTAGTAAATTTCTTTGGGCTGAAATGTCAGATATAAGTGATGAGAACACTTGTCTCATGGCATGAAGTGTTGGTGTTGACCAATGCTGCTATCTGTCAGGAACAGCGTCTTAGCCCTGCCACAAAAATCGCTTAAAATTTGAATGCAAGTTCCATGAAGTGCACTGAGACTGCTGTGCAGCAACTATGTCAGAGACGTGGCCATGCCTGCTGGATGACTCGTGTTGTCAACCTGCCCCGTCTGCAGTCACTCAGCAGGCATGATTTTCAACATGAATCCTCTGTCATCTCCATTGCTGGTAAAGGTCTCAAACAATGTGAAGCTCATCCCAAGCCAATGAGACCTCACAACATACTTTTCCCTTCAAATGTTTACCAAGAGCAGAATTGCATGGCCACAAGATAAGGGGAAAAAGAGATTCAGAAGCATGGGAAGAGATGAGGCACAGGTTCGAATTGCAGCTATCTCATGGCAACAATGACCAGGGCATTGCCAAATTGTTCAGCCAAAGCTTATGCCAGGTGAAGGAAAGGTCAAAGGACAAGGAAGCACCAGTCAACAGGTAGGACAGGGACACTGGGTAAGGCCACAGGGAGCAGAAAATAAGGTCCTCCCAGAACTCCGCTGCTCCCACTACACAATCCTAATGATGCCCTCAGTTCTAAGAACAACCTTGACAGAGAGCATTCAACATGGCACCCCCAGGTTACTCAGGACAAATGGACTTAGCCCTTTTTATATGGAGGGCCACCACAAAATGTATCTTAGGTGGTATATCGAAACAAAGAACTGAAAACCAGCAGTTTATGTGAGAGACTATTCTAGAGGCATCTATAGGGAAGTTGAGGATGATATGAAGAAGGGAAGGCATTCAGAGAAGGGTGGATTGTTGAGCACTTTTCTCTGTGGGCAACAGCCTCTGCCCCATGTTTTTCATCCAACACACTGTGATTTTACTTTCACTAAGATTTTTCTTCAACTTAATAAAAAAACTCTTTGCTTATATCAAAATGAATCTTGTTTACAGTTGCTCTGTACTCATCAAGACCTCAGGCTCTTCACTCTTCCTGGCAATTATTATCGCTGAGAATAGGTCTCACTATTGATTAATAATTAATATCTAAAATGAGAATCACTTTCCTAGTTGCTCCCCACATTGTGTTGTAAAGAGGCTAGATGGCAAGATAATGTCTCATTTCAAGCAATTAGCATAATATCAAATGCATATTACATATTCGGTATTTATTGGATGCATAGATTCATACATTGCACTATTCTTGGAGTAGGCTTGTGTATTTTTCCAGAAGTACACCAGGCCCTACCATAGACAAAATCTCTTGGCTTTTGTAACTACGTTTCATTGTCAGAAAGGACTTTGAGGTTTATTTTGTCTTTGCAAAAGTCCAGGGTCACTGACTGGTTCATGACACCATTGCAGGTAGACAAGGAGTCTATAATTCTTTCATTTCCTTATTTGTCCAGGGCTTCAGTTAGGTGCTGATTTTCAAATAAAGAAATCAATACAGAGAGACAGGCCAAACCTATATGAATTGAATTTCGTCGAAGAAGAGCTGTCACAGGAACTAACACTGAGTCCATGTAGAAAACTGGAAATTCCCCCAGTGAGGAGTTTGGAGTTTTCACATTTGTGTTCTATGTTTAGAATCTCTATCAGAATAATTAAGCTACAAGTTGTTTATTGCAGCTTGTCTGAGACAAGGCAATAAGCCAATACTGTCTTTAGAAGTAGGTTATAAAATATACTCCCTTTATTTCTCTGACCTACCTGCCTTTAAAATGAAAGTAGAATCTTGCTTATGTTGAGTAGAGAAATAAATACCCTGTTAAATAACAGTAGACATCAAAATATCTTTCTTTTTGGTGCTTCTTATGTAATTTTCTTAACTGTTTTTCTTTGTTGTTGTTGTTGTTTTGGTTTGGTTTTATTTGAGACAGGGTCTGGCTCTGTCACCCTGGCTGGAGTGTAGTGGCATGATTTTGGCTCACTGCAACCTCTGCCTTCTAGGCTGAAGCCATCCTCCTACCTCAGCCTCCCAAGGTGCTAGGACCACAGGCATGTGTCACCATGCTCACCTGATGTTTGTCACTTTCTTGTGGTGATGAGATTTGGCCATGTTGCCCAGCCTGGTCTTGAACTCCTGAGCTCAATCAATCGACCTGCCTCGGCCTCTCAAAGTGCTGGGATTACAGGCGTGAGCCACTGTGCCTGGCCTTAGTAGTATATTTCTGTGAACACTGAAATATCAAACAACTCTAAAATATTCCCATCTTCTACTCCTCTTAAAGAATAATTTTCTTATGTTAAAAAATCCAATTTATCTCACTATGAGCCAAACTGGATAATGTATTTCTAAAGTTTGTTTTAATTTGTTTGTTTTAGATCAGAAATAGTTTATGAAGATTATTTTTCACGAATACTTCTAAGGGGAAGAACTGCGGCTATTCATAAGTCATTTGAAGTATGCTTGACACTGAGTTTCTATGACACAAATTTTCTTTCTGGAATAATGATCTGTAATGTAGAACATTTTATGTTTTACAAAATACAACTGACTTAATGTAAATACCATGTGAAAGATAGACTTATTGTACAGTATGATGCTTCAGAAAAACATCTACTTTCTGTGCCACATTCTTTTAGCCGAGATAAATTATTTTATGTTGAATGACTTCACAGTTTATTGCCACTGAGGAATCTCATTTTATTTTATGCCTCAGAAACAAAGAGAAACAAACACAAACTCCAAGAGATTATGTATCATTGCAAAAGCAATCCCTGGAGAAAGGTCATTCCATAAAGGGTGATCACAAATGAAGGTTTAAGCCATCTGTTTAGATAACCAAATATATTTTTCTTATTATTAATGTACATTACAAAGATAAGCAAGAATTAATTGAAAAGAACTGAACTGGTAAACATATAATTAACTATACAAATATTAAACATGCATATTAAAAAGCAAGAATGTAGATTTATAATAAAAAGGTGTGTTCAAGGTAAATCAATAGTCCCTCTGCATGACTATGAATGAAACATGCAGTTAGGAAAGGAAGGGGAGGGAGCCATCACTGAGAATCCGCAACCTGCCAGAGAGAGTGTGGAGATAAGTTCATTGGATTTTCCAAACAGCCTTAGCTGTATGCATTATCACCGTGATTTAGCAGATGAGAAAGCCTCCACTTAAAGAGATTTTCTAGTTTGTTACATAGTAAGTGGGAAAATGATTTGAACACTGCTTGAAAAAAAACTGACCATTTGTCCACAGTACCTCGTTATCACTCTCCTTGTTAGCATACTTTGTGTTTCTCTGATTCAAATTTTCTTCTAGTTCCTTCTGGCCCTTACCCTAAACTGAGTATTGGTTGACCCATATTTTACTAGTCCATAATAATTAAATAGTGTTAGGACACTCATAATGTTTCAAAATTCAGTCTCTAAATCATTGATTTTTCAGCTTCAAATATGTAGATTTTCCCTCATCTGTAATGACAAGGCTTTGGGCATTTTCTTTCTTTTCTGGCAACTCATTGATTTATCCAATACTTAAGGAGCAAGGAGTTTGATTCTGTTCCCCAAAAAAGCTCATTTAGAATGCCTTCTATGATGATTATAAGAAAGAAAAATAATAATAACAAATGCTGGTGAGAATTTGGAGAGAAGGGAACTCATACATTGTTGGTGGGAATGGAATTTTGTACAGCACCTAGGGAGAACAGTGTGCAGGTTCTTGAAAAATTAAAAATAGAAACTTCGCATGATCCAGCCATCCCACAACTGAGTATACAGCCAAAGGAAATGAAATCAGTATGTTGGAGACATATTTACAATGCCATTTATTTATTAGTCATCATAGGGTAACTATAGTTAGCAAGAGTTTAGTGTGTATTTTCAAATAGCTAGAAGAGAGGATTGTGAATGTTTGTGACATGAAGCAATAATAATTGTTTGAGGTGATGGATATGCCAATTACCCTGATTTGATCATTACACATTGTATATAGGTATTGAAATATCACAGTTACCCTTAAATATGTAGTTATCATTTGTGAATTAAGTAAATATCTTCTATTGGGACTGTATTCCATGACTTGCTTTTGCCTGGACTTAAAGGAATTTTGTGTATTTTTCTGGTTTTACAGTGCAGTAAAATATTTCAATCAATTCATTATTTAAGAGACTCTCAGTTACCCATTTATTCACGAATTTTATTTCCAGTATCAAGATATGAGAAAAAATAAACATGGCCACTGCTCTTATAAGAGCCACCCTATGTTGAGGGTACAAAGACATTACAATATAATTACAACTGTGATACATGAGAGAAGTGGCCAGATTTTGTGAAAGTTCCTAGCAACATATCCACCCTAGCTTTGGGGGTTGCCTAACCAAGTCAGGGAGACCCAGGGGACATGTAGGAGAAGCCTGTACCAAGAAGAGGAACACAGTGAGGCTTTGAAGACAATGGAAGGAGTAGTGCATTGGAGGGAGTTTTTGGAAGTTTGACACAAGTGGTGCAAAGAGAGCAAGAACAAGGGATAAGATTGAAAAGAAAATTGGTTGAGATCTTGATGGACCTTGTAACTCAGATGTTAGGATTTTAATAATTATTCTCAGAAGTGAATATGAAGCCTTGGATGAGTGGTGAGCAAGAGACAATTATGATCAACTTGCATTTTTAAAGCATTGCCCTGGCTGCAGATTCGAGAACAGATTGGGGAGGAGACAATGGGGCAGCTGTGGGAGCAGAAAAGCCACTTAGAATAGACACACGGATCTGATTGAGAAACGGGGCTGGCTCAGACATCAATGCTGGCGACAAATAGATGCGATCCAAAAATATTTTGGATATAGAAAACAGGATGTGGTGATACATTGGTGTGATGAAGGAGAGGCAGCGATCACAGATGACCTTATGGTGGTGTTTGCTGCAAGAAGTAATTCTGGAAGAGAAAATGATTTTGGAAAAATAAATATTTTACTTTTCTATATATTAGGTGTAAGGGCCTTATGAGCTACTTGAATTAAGATGTCTGAAACACAGTAGGTTCTATAGGAAAGAATGGAGAAAACTTATGTAATACCCTTTATAACTTGCTGTTAGCTTTCTACAGTATAAATTTATCCTAATTTTAGAGTAAACAACAAAGAAAAACAAACAAAAAGCTTGCAGAACAGAATATTGCCTTGTCTTTGGGCTCTCAAATGATGCCTGCTTTTCTTCTCTAAAAAGCCTGTTTGTGCAGCTACACACGATGCTCATATACACACCAGAGCCATAACATCTCGCTACCAACGATCATATACACATCAGAGCCATACCACCTCGTTACCAACCAGCATCAGTATTTTTCAGAGATAGTCTGAGTTGCTGTAACCAAGAAAGTGGCTCAGACAAGATGGAGGTTTATTTCTGTCTTACGTAAAGACAGGGAGGCCGCGGGCTGCTCAGGGCCAACAGCAACTCCGCTTCTCGGGGAGTGTCCAGAGGCCAGTTCTTCCTGCCTCCCTGCTCACCTTGACGAAGGCGCACTCGTCACCTGAGCGAACTGATCGCATCATTTCCACCTCTGAATTGCAATCTGTGGGAAAAGAAAAAAGTGGAGGAGGAAAAAACTTCCTTTTTAAACAAGGGAGGATTTTGATTATAACATTTCTACTCACATTACAATTTCATTTCGACAAAGTGTTCAGTATAATTTACCAGCAAAGCCGTCTTGTCCTGAGCTGCTTTTGGTTGGATGGTTTTCTAATACGAGTCAATTGCCTTCATTTTAGGTCTCTTCGAATTTTTCTATTATCCATGATTCAGCCTTCATAGGTTGAGTATTTCTAGGAATTTAATCCATTTCATCTAGTTTACCTGTTTTTTTTGATGTACAATTATTCATAGTACTCTCTTATAATCCTTTTTATTTATTTCTGTAAAATTTGTACTAATATCTCCTCTTTCATTTTTTATCTAGTAATTTTTAGTTAAGAGTCTTCTTTCATCTTTTCTTAGTCAATCTCATGAATAAATACATTGATTTGTCTATCTTTTTGAAGAATCAACTCTTGGTTTTGTTAATTTTCTCATTCTCTGTTTTATTTATCTCAGCTCTAATCTTTATCATTTTCTTCCTCCTGCCAACTTTGATCAATTGGTGAAAATGTAATTATCTTGCTGTTGATACTCCTGGTTGGCTCTGTGCTAAACCTGTAGTACAGGAGAAGACTGACCTCATGTTGAAGTACATCAGTCGGCCTCCTTACATAGGTGGTTCTCTAAGCATGTGGTTCAATGTTCTTCATTTATTTCTATATCCTGAGCCTAAAGGAACTTATGTTTGTTCATGTCTTATTTGTTCAGAAACTATAATGTTATTATATTTAATAACACAACAAATCCTACATAGATCTTGGTTAAAGAAAAGGCAGAGCTGGCCGAGCACGGTGGCCCATGCCTGTAATCCCAGCACTTTGGAAGGCTGAGGCAGATGAATCTCAAGGTCAAGAAACAGAGACCATCCTGGTCAACATGGTGAAACCCTGTCTCTACTAAAAATACAAAAATTAGCTGGGCATGGTGGTACATGCCTGTAATCCCAGATACTCGGGAGGCTGAGGCAGGAGAATTGCATGAACCCGGGAGGTAGAGGTTGCAGTGAGCCCAGATCATGCCAGTGCACTCCAGCCTGGGTGACAGAGCAAGACTCCATCTCAAAATCAATCAACCAATCAATCAATCAATCAGACAGAGTCCTGTTCTCTGTGGAGTTTACAACTAAGTGGAGCAGCAGCAAAAAACAAGTTAAACCAGCAACTAGATGAAGATTCACAATCCGCATACAAGTTATTCTGAAGAAATTCAGGGTCCAGGTATAGATAACACACATGGGAGGGTGGTTAATGTAGGATAAGGAAGGCACCTCGGAAGAGATGAAGTTTAAATCTGTTGTTCCCCCAACATTCTTCCATAAGAGACTGAAGATGGGAAGTGAAGGGAGAATTTGGAAGTGCCTGTTGGCAACTAAAGTCAGAAGTGGATAGTACGTTCTGAAGGGTGTATGGAGATGAGTAAAAATGACTAGTCATCATCCTAGAGTTCAAGAATTGATGATAAAATAGCCTAGGATTGGAGAAAGAATCCCTTTATAAATACAAAGGTGAAAAATGAGTAATTGTATTGCAGTCATTTCTTTGATGCATTTTAATTTGCATACAAACGATTAGCTGGGAAAGGAGAGATTCTTCAAAGTCTGTTTTGAAAATATAACTCTTTCCTCTACCCACACCATGCCAATTTAAAGAATCTTCCCTCCTACTCTACATTCCCATGAAAAGATATCTATTAAAAACCTGTTTCTAGAAAGAGAAGCCTCGCAATTTCCTGGTAGAAATCAGTGGGCTAGAGCACAGGTAAGTGGTTTGGCTCTACCAAGTATTTATTTAGTGCATTAAGTGGAAGCAGGCATGTACACATCTAAGCTTTACATTTTATAAAAATAATTTCACAACAGTAGATGACTCTCATTTATAGACATTTTATATCTGCTGAGATCATATCTGATGATGAACCCTGTGAAGGAAAGCGGAAAAGAATTAGGACCCTGGAGAATGGGAGAGGTCCAAAAAACCTCTGAAAAGTTCTGAAAAGAATCACAGGGGAAAGGAAGGGGCTGTGGGATTCAGCACAATGTCTCAACATTTTCCATAAGTAAGGAGTGATGAAAATTGTCACATTTTTAAAAAGGCCATTGAGAGCTGGGTAGGAGTAAAAAAGCAACACACACAACAAACAAACAAACAAAAAACAAAAAGAATGTGTAGGCACACCATGAAACTTCAGTATGTATTTAAATAAAATGTATTAAAATTGCAAGAGATAAAATATGTATGAACTAAAACCGCCTATATTTCAATATGCTGTAGACCAATCACCAGAAAAATTAGATGTCAGAAGTCCGTGAAGTACGTCATTGCCAGATAAAACCATTTTCTCCCCACATGCAGGCAAAATTCTAATCTACAAAAATATAAGTTGGAAAATGCAGAGAAACAAGGCATCCCAGGCTAACAGGTTAGAGTGGAAACCGGGATTGCCATGCTGGAATGAAATTTGACGGTTTCTAGTTAAATTAAAATGTGCATGCTTGCACCAATTAATTTGATTCTAAGTATATACCCTAGGGGGGGAAAAAAACTCAGCCATATGTACAAGAAGACGAGCACGGGCTGCTCATTACAGCAGTCTTTTTATTGGAGAAATGTTTGAGAAGAAGGAAAAGGTCCCCTGGGATGGTAAGTGATATATAAATTATGACAAGTGCATATGGCAGAATATGATATACAGCTATTGTGGTGGTTAATACTGAGTGTTAGCTTGATTGGATTAAAGGATACAAAATATTGATCCTGAGTGTGCCTGTGAAGGTGTTGCTGAAAGAGATGAACATTTGAGTCAGTGGGCTGGGGAAGACAGATCCACCCTTAATCTGGTGGGCAAAGTCTAATAGCTGACAGTGAATATAAAGCAGGCAAAAAAATGTGAAAAGGAGAGACTGACCTAGCCTCCCACCTACATCTTTCTCCCATGCTGGATGCTTCCTGCTCTCAAACATCAGACTCCAGGTTCTTCAGTTTTGGGACTTGGACCAGCTCTTCTTGCTCCTCAGCTTGCAGACTTGCAGACTTGCAGACAGCCTATTGTGGGACCTTGTGATTGTGTAAGTTAACACTTAATAAACTCTCTCTCTCTATATATATATGTATATGTGTGTGTGTGCATATATATATATATATACACACTATTAATTCTGTCCCTCTAGAGAACCCTGACTAATACAGCTTTCAAAACATGAAATGACGCTGTAAGAATGTAAATAAATACCAAGATATCCATTAGGCTTTGGTTCCTAAAACACTGGTTTCAGCAAGACATGTATGTATAGCATGTAATAACTTGGTGATGTTGCAATAAAATGTGCAAAACAATTATGTGAAATTATTTTTATAAAATGTGCAAAACACATAAAGATGTCAATACATAAGCAGTCAGGTGGTTTCAAGACCTTCCATCATGTCTCCTCTTCTTGCAAATGATAGAGCACTTGAGGGAAATTTTTGACAGTGACGTTGTGTTTGTTATTCAAGCAACATGGGACAATCTTTATCTATATCTATTTCTCAACCTATTATTTCTCTCTCTCTTATCTATTATGTCTTAAATAGCCATTATTTGTCATTGCCTGTTGTCCATCCAAAATCAGAGTAGGGTAAAACCTCCATGATTTTTTTTTCCAGCATACCATCCTTTTAATTGGACTAACATGATGGAACTTCAAAGAACTCACCAGCTGCTCAGTGTATATCATTGATCCAACGCAATATGTATGCAAGGTCACAAGCACTGTGAGCAAGCCACAGCCGTGAGACTCGAAGAGCTGGACACCTGAGGAGGTGATTGAAGCAGAAGTTTCTCCACTTCTGCATTCCAAGACGATAGAAGCAACAGTGCAGGATTTGACGGTAAATGTTTAGAGTCAGATAATGTAAGACTCATCACGCAATGGAGAGTTTTCCTTTCTACAGCTTTTATTCCTGGTACTGAAAAATATTCTAAAGAAATGTTGTTTTCTGAAGAAATTTGAATTTTAAAAATATATTTTTAAATTCATGTAAATAATCTCTAATCATCATAATTTAGGTTATTCTACGCTGGTAAGTCATAGAGTAACATTTAAGAAATTTCAGATTTTGTAAAGATATTTACTCAAGTATATAAGGCAATGCAAATATAATTCAATATTTTTAAATTATCACGATAATTGCAGGAGGAAAAATGATAACATGTTGTTTGGAGGATACAACTATCTTTTTCTGTGGAATCTAAAACACCATATATTGAATTCCAGTCCACTTGAATATCACTATGTCATAAGCTATGTAATAAAGTCCATATAATACAATCTAAAATCAAATTTATATGACTATGTTAACTTTCACAGCATAAAAAGATTTTGTGGATTTGATATTAATGATTTTGAGAGGAGAGGGTTATCCTGCATTATCAGTGTTGATCCAATGTAATCACAAGGGACCCTCAAAAACAGAGCCACGAGTGACAGTCAGAGGAGTAAATAAGAAGACAGAAGTAGAATTCAAAGGTCAGAGGGTGACTTGAAGATGCTACACTGTGGCAGACTGCCACTGCTACTACTTGAGACCGTCATTACAGCAGTTACTGCTGTTACTACTTGAGACTGTCATTACAAGACTAAACAAAAGGACAAACATAGAAATGAAAACTTAAGACAAAAGAAACTAACAGAGAAATGAAAACTTAAGACAAAAGAAACTGTCTTAAGGAAAGGCAACATGAGGAGAAGAAGAGGGCTCCCTGCTTCTAGTGAGCAAAGGCAGCCCCCAAGCTTCCACGGCCCTTCTTATTTATTGGGTAGAAAGAGCAGGGAGGAGCAGGTAACAATTGGTCAGCTGCTTAATTGATCACAGGTTCTCATTATTACTAACAGGCTTCAATTATGCCTAATAATAATAAACACTTGAGCCTGGGTCGTGACTGCCCTCAGCATTCCTTCTGGGCGGCAGACACAGTTTGTCAGTTTGCCAACATTCTGCATTTATGAGAAAAGTTTGCTGTTTACTCATACAGCCTCTAGTGGTATACTGAGTTGATCACGACCCTCCTTCTTTTGCCCTCCACCACTGCACTGCAGGCTTTGAGGGTGGAGGAAGCAGCCAGGAGCCAAGGGATGTGGGTGGCCTCTGGAAGTTGGAGAACCAAAAAAGCAGTTTCTCTCCTGGAGCCTCCAGAAGAAACCATGTCTTTAGATACCTTAACTTGAGCCCAATGAGACTGATTGAGAACTTCCAAATTCCAGAATTGTAAAATAATAAATTTGTGTTGTGTTGTTTAAAGCCACTGAGTTTGTGAAAGGTTTGCAGTAGCAATAAAAAACTAATGTGCACCCTGAAAAAAGCCTAACGTTGGAGATACATGTATATTATGTGATGTGTGCATCTATACACACACGCCATTCCAGCACTGTGCATTCATGCGTGTGTACAGATGGTCCTAGATTTACCATAGAGCTATATCCAGGCAGACCAATCTTAACTTGAAAGTATCTAAGTCAAAAATAGGTTTAATATACCTAAACTACCAACGTCATAATGTAGCTTAGCCCATTTTAAAGTGCTCAGAACACTTACATTAGCCTACAGTTAGGCAAAATCATCTTGTACGAAGCCTATTTTGTAATACAGTGCTGAACAGCTCATGTAATTTGTCAAATATGCTTTTGAAAGTGGAAAATAGAACTCTCATGTGGGTACTTGAAGTATTGCTTTCACAGCATCATAAAGTTGAGAAGTCCTCAGTGGAACCATCCTAAACTGGGAACTATCTGTATACAGTTGGCCCTTCCTATCAGTGGGTTCCACATTGGCATATTCAACCTACTGCAAATAGAAAACATAGCATTTCTGGGATGCTGAACCCCACGGATAGGGAGGGCTCACTTTTAGGATTCCTTGGTTCTGATCCCCCAGAGCTGTGGGGCCTGAGCACTGGTGGATTTTGGCACCTGCAGGGGTCCTGGAACTCATCCATCATGGACCCAGAGGTCGCACGCACATACACATAGATGTGCATATGTATGGAATGGTGCAGATGAGACCAGATTTGAGCCATCCCTAAGGTGCAGAAAGCCACCTAAGAAAGTAGTCTAGGTGTCCATTGTTCTTGTTTCAGTTAATTGGACTTCTCTTGTATCCCATACCATAGCCTTGGCTTCCTGGGAAGTTGACTGAAAAAAAAGCATCCGTTTGCTGCTTGCTTGCTCTTTATAGAGGGTTCTGCACCCCCTGAAGATGAACAGTCAGGACAGTAAGCTCCCCTTTTGGGTGACCCTGAAGGACAGAGTAGAGGGAGCCCCCAGTGGGTGGAGGGCTGGGCAGTACCGTGGTCACCCATCTGGCTATGGAGGAGAGATGGCTTGAGGTGGAACCTGCCTCCATTCGTGAGGATGGCTAGAGGTTGTTCTGAGTGGCAGGTCTCTGAAGTGGCTATCGCTGGAGGATTCGGGTTAAGCAGGTCTGGGTGACTTGTCTGTCACCATTGAGCTGTCCCTTTGAATAACTTATCTATTCTTTATCAGCCTTAGTAGTCTTTATTTTCTAAGGCATGAAGTTGGTTTAAATGACATCTTCCTAGGACATTATTGACATTCATGGTAAGCCAGAGAGTAATGAACATCCTAGACCCCTTGGGAAGACATTTACATAGCAGAAGGTGAAATATGATCACATAAAAATTCAGATACCTTCCACTGAAATGGAGTTTCAGGATAGTCCAGTGGCCAGGGCATGAAAAAATAGTTTCTCCATCTCCTAAAGGACCATTTAGGTCCTTTTCGTGACCTAAAAGTTTCCTTCTCTGCTTAACATTCTGCAGATTTTCTTAGGGAGAATACAAGCTGAACTGTTATAAAAATATTTAGCATGGGGAAGGAACTTTGTATTCTCAAAAATAAGTCACCTAGAAGGCTCCAAAATGGATAAAGAATATATGGAAATATATACAATAGAATAGTGTTCAGCCTTTAAAAAAAAGACATTTTTGTCATTTACAATGATATGGATTTAATTGTAGGACATTATGTTAAGTGAAATAAACCAGATACAGAAAAACAAATATCTCATGACCTCACATACATGTGGAGCATAGAACAATCAAACTCTAAGAAGTCGAGATGATGGTCAAAAGATACGAAGTCTCAATTAGACAGGAAGAATAAGGTGTATTTTTTTTTTAAGGTAAGTCGCACAAGGTAGTGAATTTAGGAAATAATACTGTATTGTACAATTTTCAATTCACAGTCTTCAATCAATGTTATTTGGTTTAGTTAGAATAATATGACTATGGTGAATCAGGTCTAGTGTTTTGAATTTTGTTTGTTATAATCAACGTTTACTGAATAACAAATCTACGTTCCTCACCCTTAACCTCAGTACTAATGATACCGCCAGGGGGAGAATCCTTTGTTTTGTGGAGTGGCCCTATGCGTTGTAGACGTTTAGCAGCATCCCTGGCCTCCACCCAGGAGATGTCAGTAGGGGTCAGTCGCATGCCCCACCCCTGTCCTGAGAACAGGAAATGCCTGCAGCCATGATCAGATAGTCCCTGGGAGAGCAAAATCACACCCGCTTGAGAAGTGCAGTTTTATATAGACAGGAAACTGTGATAATTCTGTTTTCATGTGATCTTTCCTAATTATTATTGACCTTGTTTTATAAAAACTCTGCCAAGTTCTTCTCCACTTTCTCGAGAATGGTCCTTCTCTTTGAGGGAAGGGAAAGAAGTAGAAGGAGGAGAAGGAGTTTGAGGAGGAGACAAGGAAGAGGAGGACCAGAGGAAGGAAGTATAGAGGAGAGAGAAACTATAAGTCTTTTTAATTCTCTCTGTCTCCAAGAGTATATTTATGTAATGACTTCAATTAAAGTGTAAACAGATTGAATCTACGTATATTTGCAGATCTGAAATATCCATACAGCAGTGCTTTAGAGAATTACTGGAGAAACGCACAAATCAGAATGGTCACAAACATCTCTCTAGCATCCAAAATTTGCAAAAGGATTTTAAATCATGTCATACTTGTAAATCTTGGGTAATCACAGAAAGTTAAAAATTTATCCATTGTCAGTCATTAAGAATTTTGTACTCATTTGATAAAAAAAGAGACAGTATGTGAAAAGTAAGAGAACAATGAAGGATAACATGTGAGTGTGTTTGCCAGGATTTAATCAGAGAAGCAGGACCCTGAAGCAGTGTTTCTTACAGGGACCCAACCTTGTGCGGCTGATGGACTGGGAGAAGAGTCTCTGGATCTGGAACCCTGCTGTGTCCACACCAGGTGCCGGAGTCGGCACCCACAGGCGAGAGTGAGGGTGAACTGGAGCCTCACACACAGGCTGAAGCCCACAGGACAAAGGGGAAGCTGTCAGCTCCCACCATCTCTGTTCTCAAGTGTCTTGCAACAGAGGCTGACATCCTTTGTCCCAGAGAAAACATACCGAGCCCACGTGTGTGAGTGGTGGCTGGAAGCCTCAATGCTCCTCATGATCCTCTGCTGTCTGTCATGGATAATCAGCCCTGGGGTTCTGATCTGTTCTGTCTTGCAACACAGCCAAGTAAGGGGAAAGTGCTTTTGGTCCTGGCCCAGGAGTTGGTGAACTTGAGGGAGGACCCAGGGGAAGGTGGAGCAGGTGTGACCCCACTGGGAAGTCTGCCAGCAGGTGAGTGACCACACTCTGAGCCACACCCACACCTGCCCGTACATTATCAGCAAAAAAAATGAAAGAACTACACTTCACTTTGCTCTTCAAATCTGATGCAAAAAAAAACCCCCAAAAACTGCATCCTGTATGCAAAAGAAAAACAGCCCACACGTACTTGAAACACACCATAAGGGAATTTGTGGAACTATAGCTCAGCCTAGACAAGTTGACACATTACAAACCACCTATAAGCAACTATAGTGAGTGCTAAACCAGTGTTAAGAATGCTATAAGTTGCTGTGAAGTCTTTATTTCTAAGACTTTTGTTTTGTTTGTTTGTTTGTTTTTTGAGACAGAATCTCACTCTGTTGCCCAGGCTGACTGGAGTGCAGTGGCACGATCTTGGCTCACTGCAAGCTCTGCCTCCCGGGTCCACATCATTCTCCTGCCTCAGCCTTCAGCAGGACTACAGGCGCCCACCACCTTGCCTGGTTAATTTTTGTTTTTGTTTTTGTTTTTTTAGTTTTAGTAGAGATGGGGTTTCACTCTGTTAGCCAGGATGGTCTCCATCTCCTGACCTCGTGATCTGCCCCCACCTCGGCTTCCCAAAGTGCTAGGATTACAGGCGTGAGCCACCGTGCCCAGCCAAGACCTTTTTGAAAACAGAATCGATTATTTTCAGATAAGTTTTGTTTTAAATGCAATACCTAATTCTTATAAAGGAATTAGAGCAGTATGAAAATGTATACATTGCCATTTCCTCTTTTCATTTACAATTTTATTCTGGAATAAGACACACACTGCTTGTCTGGTGTGAATCTTTATATTTTATTTCTATCCTTGTAAAAAATAGATCATACTGTAAATGCTGTTTTTAGCACCGCAAATTACATATACAGAAACATTTAAATTATGTTCGCTTAAAAATGTTGCATTAACAGCTTGGTTTTTTAAAATTTGAGTTAGTGTTTCTTAATAATTCAGTGGCCAGATGTAGGTTAAGATTTATAAAATATAGGAGGCAATTTGCAAACATACAGAAATTCTTGGATATATGTTTCAAGCAATATCTCACAGTGAAAAATCTGTTTGGTATAAGATAACTTTTAAAAATTATTTTTAGAGGAGTTTCATTCATGTATTCTTCTCTTTTGGAAGCTGAGTGAGGTCTTTCTCTGTTTCTGGTACAAGAAGAAAGAAAAGGCATTCAATTAAAAGTAGAAACGTAAGCAAGTCTGTCGCTTCTCCCTAAATTTCTGCAGAGTTCCTGCTATTATCTGTTGTACTGAATCGAGAGGCAGAGGATCATCCTTGTAAAATGGTACACGAACTCAGTAGGACCAACAGTGAACTCGGATCCTCCCCTCACAAAAATGTCCAACCCATAACCTTCCAGATCTTGGGGATGGTAATTTCATTCTTCCCGTTGCTGAGCTCAATCTCCTCTTGCTTTCACACCTCAAGTCTAATACAGCGGGAACTCCTGATGATGTTACCTTTAGCCTGTGGCCAGACCTCTCTTCTCCTCACCACTTGCTCTTTGGTCCCAACCCCTAATAGCTTTGATCTGGATCAAACCGTAGCTTCCCAAGAGATCATCCTGCTTTTTCCCCTGCCCTCCATCGTTCTCCTGGCTATTCTAACGTATTATCTAGATGGGCCTTTTAGTTTGTTGAACTTCCAATTACAGAAAATGTCAAAACTTATTTCAAATGTTGACAGAATAATATAAGGAAGTACTATCTTTTTTTTTTTTTTTTTTTTGAGATGGAGTTTTCCTTTTGTTGCCCAGGCTGGAGTGCAATGGCATGATCTCAGCTCACTGCAACCTCTACCTTCCGGATTCAAATGATTCTGATGCCTCAGCCTCATGAGTAGCTGGGATTACAGGCACCCACACCACACCCAGCTAATTTTTGTGTTTTTAGTAGAGACAGGGTTTCACCATGTTGGTCAGGCTGGTCTTGAACTCCTGACCTCAGGTGATCCACCCTCCTCAGCCTCCCAAAGTGCTGGGATTGCAGGCATGAACCACTGCGCCTGGCCTGGAAGTACTTGTTTTTTTCAACATCAGGTTTATCATTATCAACTCTTGGACAATTTTCCTTAAACTTTTAATCTTTTTTCTCCTCACCTATTGGATTTATTATCATCATTATTAATCAGTCTTCATTTCTGTTATCATATTTTTATCTCTAGTTTTTATTTTTGGTCCTCTCTTAGAACTTCCACCTTTTTGATTATATTACCCATCTGTTCTTGCATGTTTTCTATTTCTACCATTAAAACTCTCAGCGTGGCCAGGCGCAGTGGCTCACACCTGTAATCCCAGCACTTTGGGAGGCTGAGGTGGGTGGATCACAAGGTCAGGAGATCGAGACCATCCTGGCTAAGACAGTGAAACCCCGTCTCTACTAAAAAAAATACAAAAAATTAGCTGGGTGTGTTGGCAGGAACCTGTAGTCCCAGCTACTCAGGAGGCTGAGGCAGGAAAAATGGCGTGAATCCAGGAGGCAGAACTTGCAGTGAGCCGAGATTGAGCCACTGCTCTCTAGCCTGAGTGACAGAGTGAGACTCCATCTCAAAAAAAAAAAAAAGAACTCTCAGCATATTAATCACTGCTTCTCTGAATTCATGGTTTGATGATACTGACATCCATATTAGGGTCTGCTGTTAACACTTGCTCTATCTCTTCAAACGGTGTTTTGTTGTTGTTGTGATTGTTGCTGTTTGTATGCCTTTTGATTTTTCTCTGAGAGCTGGACATATGCACTGGGTAAATTGGCCTTTAGTAGATTAGTGGTAAGATGTCGGGGAGGGAAAGCATTTCCCACTCCTGTGATCAGGTCCAAAGCTTTGATAAGCCTGTGTCCTGGGAGTGGAAGCTTTGCCAGTACTGCTCAGGTTTCTCCCCAGAGGTGGGGCAGGATCACTGTGGCCCATGGAATTGTTTCCTTTCTCCCGGGACCACCAGGCATCCCTAAACTCCAGCACATCAAGCTCTGGTTAGCTTTGGTTTCTCCTGAGAGCAAATCTTGCTAAGAATGGCCGCTCTGGGCATTTCAAAATTGCTTCTCCTCTCTGCCCTCGAGATGCACAAGGAGATTCTTCTCTGATCGTCACTGTGAGAAACTGCCAAGTTCTTAGAAGTAAAACAGAAAAATGTGCCCCCGTTAACTGGGTCTCCCTGCTGTTTTTCTTTCTCAGACTCGCCCACTGGGAGTCTGCAGCAGTTCCTCAGTGACAGTTTGGGTTTCCTCCCCCTGCACTGGCTCCCTGCAGGTTTCCGCTCTGAGAAGCTGTGGTTCTCTGTACCCACCTGCCTGTCTCTCTTCCATTTTGGACACAGCAGTTTGCCCTGTGACTTTGCTTCTCTTATGCACCTGAGAAGCATTGTGGATTTTCAGTGTGTTCGATTTTCTCCTTGTTGTTAGGACAGAGTGGCAACTTCGGAGCTTCATGCATACCTCACTGGGGTCCAGAAATGTGAATGCTGTTTTTTTTTTTAATTTCTTCTCTGAGACAATTTTTCTGGTTTAATATATGATTTTTTTAAAAGCTCCATGAACACTAGAAGGATATTTAGCTTATTTGGGGGGGTGTCTCAGAGATTGGCATATAATATTCTTGAAAATTTATTTTGTGAATGATCTTTAAATTTTATACGTCTTCATTAAATTTTGTCCACTAGCTCTATTTTGATGATGAAATTTCCATGTTGTTAGAGAATGTGGATGTCTGCTTCTCCTGACCTCTCCTAGAAACTCTGACTCTGTAAGCTTATGCTGTTTAGTTGTGTGTGTAGATATTTACCCACATGACTGCACTCACTGATATAATCAATGTGTTTGACATCATTTCTGAGTGTCATTATATTATACATATTCACGTCCTCTGGGTTCACCTTTTTTTCACTAAAGAGTTTCTTTTCTCCTTTTTTAGTATGTTTTGGTTATTATGGAAGTTTGTGTTATTATTCTACCAATCACTCTTACACAAAGGCCTTTATACGATACACTTAATCCTGTTTTGCTGAATTATTGTTATTATTATTACTGTTGTCATTCTGTCATTGTTTAGATTCCTATTAAGATCAATATTAAAATTAGCTAGTAATCTCTTTTCACCTCCTTTCTTCTCCTCCATGGTCTGATTTGAAGTAATTACTTTTTGCTTCCAAGTACGTGTAACATAAACACAGGAAACCCATTTCACTCTTTATGGGCCTCCCAAATTGTCCCTGATTTAAAAAAATCTGCAACTCATTAAGTCTTGATGTTTTCAAAAATTAATTAGAGAGTACAACATTTATTGGAATGATTAGGGATGAGTGGAAGAAGAATGGCAATTTTACTGATCTCTGAAGAAAGCTATTAGATTTAAACCATCAATAGTTTGGAGATTTATGTATTCATCTGTTTTCAAAATGAGTAAGTTCTCTAACCCCAGATCATGTTTAAACCTGATCTATTAATTTTAGTATTCAGTATTGAAATATGTTTAGTCATTATTTCTTGCAGAAGTTGCAAAACACAAATAATACAATTCTCAATTTGAAAAGACTGTAATACCGTATAGCACTCAAAAGACAGGAAAGGGTGGGAGCTTGCAGGTATTTCAAGTGCTGAGAGCTGGAAAAAGTGGGTGCCAAATACAGTTTCAAGGGGTTTGACTGTTGTTGCTATAATTTCTAACATCTAGGGACTCCTGATGGCCCTCGGGAAGACTATATGATCAAATTGCCCATGATCTATTTTTGCCCATGATGATGGGTAAGTTAAACGTTGAGATCATTTTCTTTAGAGTCATTAATACTCATTATTTTCAGTAAGACAGAATCAAAATATTTTAACATAGTTCTTGACATACACAAATTTCACTGTAATGTATTTAATATAATCATGGCCTATATTCTGTAAGCAAAAATAGTTATTTTCATTTTGCACATACAGAAACCCAGCCATGGTGAGAATGACTCGAAATAACACAACCGATGACTGGCAGAACTAGCATGCAATCCACATGCCTTAGATTACAAATCAGTTTTCGTTCATACAATAATGGTATCAACAGTTATTTTGGTTAGTCTTCAAAATGTGCAATGTTTGTCTCCCTTGCTATCATTTCCTTTTAGAGAAAAAGTTTAGCTTTTCCTCAGTGCAGCAAATGCAAATAAGACCATCCTAGTTTTGTGTACTCAAAACATGGTGTAATGAAGTCAGTGGATCAAATGGTAGAAAAGTCTGGCTGTGTAATATGCTGTTTACCCAGCAAAACACTTGGAACCATAATTCAAAGTGGCGTTAAAAGAAGTTTTGATCAAAAATTTAAAATTATTGACCTTATAAAAACATAATCGAATGCATTTCCCTCATTTTGGAGCTTTGAAAAACTCATTCAAGGTTATTTTGCATTTTAAGCAGAAAAGATTAAATAAAGAAGGTGTTTTGTCCTTAGTAGAATCAGAAATGAGGTAAGTGAAAACACAGTGTATTAATGCACGATATTGCCTTATGCCTGGGAGGTGTTAGATCAATACTGGTGGCATGGTTTGAGGAGTACATAAAGTAACAATTAGTTGAATCAAGAAAATTAGGTGCTAATAAGTGACGAATGAGGTATAATACTGACTGAAAATTAAAGAAATCCTGTTATAATTATTATTATAGTTACTCATCCATCATCTGTTTCCTTCCCAAACTCTTTTATGTAAAGTTATAATTTATGTTTAATGTTGTTTTCAGCATACTCTGGTGCCCAGTGCAGAAACTGAAGATTAATTCTACACTATTCCCCTAAAATGTTTTGATTCTGAAAGCAAAGCATGGCTTTTCTCCAGGTAGTATGTACATACTTGTTGAGTCTATTCCTGAACAAATCAATGGAAAGTTCCATTTCTTAGCAATATTTGTTCTATTGACTTTTACACTGTAGTGCTAACTCAATTACTAGGAAAGGAGGCTATTTTATTTTGGAGTCATGTCAATGTTATGCAAGTCAAATTGCAGGATTTTCACTCTGAAGGTAACACAAATATATTTTAGGCAGAAAGGTTCAAAACAGTCTTGTCATGTTTCAGTAGGATGAGATGTCCACGGGATAATTTGCTGCTGGCCCTGTTTGCTCGTTGGATGGCTGGGCAGTTAGAAATAGCCACAGGGAAGGCAGAGGCTCCAGTGGTCTTTACGGAAGCTGAAGCACATTCAAGTCTCTGAAAGGCTCCTAATAATCCACTCACACAGGCATCCCACGATCTCTGCGATAAACCCTGCAGTCAGGAATCAGCATGAGGATTGGCAATCCTGCCTACACAAGACAGATCGGAGCCCTTCTGGGACATGGGCCAGTATGTGGGGACAATTTAGAAGTGCTCAAATTGTTTTCAGAAATGACATCTGCACACAAGGGGCGTGCACACCACAGTGTTTGGTACCCGATATCCTCTCAGTGGCAAAAGCGGTGATCACGAAGCAGATTGGCGAAGCCAGCTATGACATCTTTTCAGGCCCCAGAAAAGAAAAATGGAATTATGATGAAATGGTCTAAAATATAATCTTCCTACAACTATTTTCAATTCCAGCTACTCAAGTATTGTATAAAATGGACCCATGTGTGTAACTGCCAATTTCAAACAGCTGTCCTGGCAGAGAACCACTCTACATAGGGAAGGTGGTCACTCATTTTTTAAGTGTATTTTCTGTGAACAGCAGCTGCCACATGATGGAGTGATGGGTACCCGAGCCACTGCATCCCAATAGAACAGTTGACCAGCCATGGCTCCAGGAAGCAGGTGGGGGAGCTGGGCTGCAGTTAAAGGCCGCTAGATGACACTATTTCTGTACTAAGGAGACAAGACGGGCAGTCCAGGTCCCTGGACAACGAGGGGCAAAATCTCTACAATATTCTTACAGAAAATGAGTGGATTAGCCAGGCACGGTGGCTCACACCTGTGATCCTAGCACGTTGAAAGGCCGAGGCGGGCAGATCACCTGAGGTCAGGAGTTCGAGACCAGCCTGGCCAACATGGTGAAACCCCATCTCTACTAAAAATACAAAAAATAGCCGGGCATGGTGGTAGGTGCCTGTAATCCCAGCTACTTGGGAGGCTGAGGTAGGGGAATCCCTTGAACCTGGGAGGTGGAGGTTGCAGTGAGCTGAGATCACACCCCTGCACTCCAGCCTGTGTGACAGAGCAAGACTCCATCTCAAAAAAAAAAAAAAAAAAAAAAAAAAAAAAAAAAAAAAAAAAGGGTGGATGATAGACAGATGGATAAATAGATGGAATGAAGTATAAACAAAATTTTTACATTTTGTTAGTACCCAACTGATGACAAGGATTACAATGTTTTGTGCAAATGCCACATTTAGTTTGCAAGGAAAACTTAGCATATGAGAGCTGATTTGGGTGTGCTGTTTTCCCTGCTTCTTACCACTCTTCACAGGTTCTGCTCAAAGCTACTTCCACTAACGGTGAGTCCAGCTGCTGGTTTCCTCTCTAGCTAGTGCACCGGTTCTGAGGGGGATCAAACACATTTCTCTCTGTTGTGGTGTGTGTATGTGTATGTGTATGTGTACATGTGCATATATATATATATATAAGCATTCTTTGAAAAATCAGCAAATACAATCATTTCCTTAACTGCCTTGAGTGTACGTTTTCCAATGACACAATCCTTGTGTCTTTGTGATTCAACGCTCCCCCATTTTCTTCTCTGCGGATGAACTGGGATCATGGCTCTGTGAAGGACCTTATCTGAGCCGGTCAGCAACAAGCCACAACGATTGGCTTCTCGTCGGTGTCTTCCTGGGACCTGGGAGTGCATCCCCAACTGGAAAAATCTGTCTGAAATAGGCTAAGAAAACCATCGCCTCGCAGAACTCAAAATTGCTAGCCATATGGATTTTAACTGGATCCTTAGATATCAGGAATCTTATAAATCATAGGCAAATAGGCATATCTCTTTTTACCAGACCAAAAATAGCAACAATGAAAAACCTCTCAGATTAAGATACTCAGTTAAAAATGTAAAGCTGAAAATGCTGTTCCATTGACAGCTTCTAATCGAAGCATCCTTATTCTTTAGTAATGTTCACTATGTCGTGTCATAAAGGAAACATCAACTATTTTATGTAATAAATAACAAAAAATCATAAGATATTTTAATAAATAAAAATATGTAAAAATAGGTATTTTTCACTCAGGATCAGAAATATTTACATTATTTAATTTGATGATTCCAAATTATAAAAACCTCAAATGACTTTCTCTTTGAAAATGTCACTTTGATTTTCATATGAACTAAATGTTATTTCTTATTACAGTGTAAGTCCAAAATGTTGAATTAACATTATTATTTATTGGCCCATTATGATGAATATGCAACAGATACAAACAGCTGTAACCGTTACTTTATAGCTTTTAATTATATAAACAAAAATGATAAAATAGTTATATATGTATTATATATATGTGTGTGTATATGTGTATATATGTATATGCACACATATATGTGTGTGTGTATATATATATGAAGGGGCCTTGTGTATATGTATCTGTGCTTCTAAAATACATGAGCCAATTGCAAAGTTCATAGTTTAAAACAACCTATTCCAGAGAAATAATTTAATATAATCTTTGTTCTTTCTTCACCAAAGCCTATTTGATACTTTCTTGTCTAAAGTGCCCAAAGCTTTAGATGTCCACAGTAGCTGTGCATAAGCATTTTGAATACACAGTGGTCAGAAAAGACATCAGAATAGCCAGAATTGAAATGAGAAAAGTCCAGAATTGACACGAGACAAATCAACATAAAACAGATTGATAAACGCCACATTTGAACCCAAATTACACACCCATCATCTCACACATATTCTGCTTTCTCACATTCAAAGACTGTTGTACGTGGCAAAGTCATCTTGAGGAATTCAGTATTCGTTATATTTTTCTTACAAGAAGAAAAGTGCATTTGGAGAATTTCAGCTTCTAAGAATTATTTGTATATGGCAGAATTTACCTTTTTAATTAGAATCATACACTTATTGCCTATTTAAAATGCAAAATAAGAAAAATAAATGAGGTTTATGAGGTTTTAAAAAGTGGGCTAAATGAAGATCCATCCTAAATATATTTTTTTAAGTTAGAGATTTTAGGATTTATGAGTAACACATTGAGTCAGACTCTAAATGTTCCTTTATTCAGACAGAAGATACTGAAGAAGCAAATCAGTGTTTAGTCAGAAACCAGTCAAACAAGAACATCTGGCCAGGGTCCTGCTTGCTGGGTGGTTTCTGCGTAAGCCTCAACACAGGCAGAACGTCTTCTAAAATCTTCATGTCTGGATTAAAATAAAGAGGATTAGAAAAATGAAAATTCCATTGTTACAGTAAAGCTTCATACATCAAGTACATGAGTTTGAAAATTAAGTGCATTACATTTTCAAGTGCTTTCTTGGTGTGTCTGGAAAATGTAGAATGAGTTCTTGAAAATGGATGAGAGTAAAAAATGTTTCTTTGTTTCTTTTAGTTTTTTTAACTCAAAAAACTTAATTTTGGGGGGAGTAGAAAGATGACTACTGGTATTCATCAGCAGAATAAAGTTTAAAGAAAATATACGATTATCTAGCAAAATCTTGTGACCTAAGGCACAATGACAGTGATAGCAAACACCTGTGGCCTGCTGTGGACTATACAAAGGTTTCTGTGCGTCATTTGATTTAAATCCAGGAGAGGCCGGGCATGGTGGCTCACGCCTGTCATCCCAGCAATTTGGGAGGCTGAGGTGGGCAGATTGCTTGAGCCCAGGAGTTCAAGACCAGCCTGGGCAACATGACAAAAACCCGTGTCTACAAAAAATATAAAAATTAGCTGGGTGTGGTGGCACGTACCTGTAGTCCCAGCTACTATGGAGGCTGAGGTGGGAGTATGGCTTGAACTTCAGGAGATCAAGGCTGCAGTGAGCCCTGTTCACACCACTGCACTCTGGCCTGGGCAACAGAGCAAGACCCTACCTCCTAAAAAATAAAAATAAAAAAAAATAAAAATTGAAGGCAAGATTGTGTGGATGGCACAGGAAGAGTTGGGGAAGTCGAGAGAGATTTTCTGTCTGCTGAGGTCAGGATGCACGAGCAGGGCACCTCCTGGTGATGGAGGAGAGGGCGGAGCTATGAAACCCCTGGGAAGGACCCCGAATGCTGGGCCGAAGGTGGAGAGGGAGTTACACTCTAAGGCTAGCGGAGAGTTTAGACATCATGAACTCGTGCTATATTTTCTAAAAGCCTACTGCATGTAAATCATCTTTGTGGTTGGTTTCCTCAGTCACAAGTTTTCCTTTCTACATTTTCCTTTGTGATTTTAGTGGAAAGTCACAGTTCAAAAGGTAATGCAGTCTCCAACCATCATCACTAATCTCCATGGAGGGGCCGGGCGCGGTGGCTCAAGCCTGTAATCCCAGCACTTTGGGAGGCCGAGGCGGGCGGATCACGAGGTCAGGAGATCGAGACCATCCTGGCTAACATGGTGAAACCTCGTCTCTACTAAAAATACAAAAACTAGCCGGGCGTGGGGGCGGCGCCTGTGGTCCCAGCTACTCGGGAGGCTGAGGCAGGAGAATGGCGGGAACCCGGGGGGCGGAGCTTGCAGTGAGTCGCGATCAGGCCACTCACTCCAGCCTGGGCGACAGAGCGAGACTCCGTCTCAAAAAAAAACAAAAAACAAAAAACAAAAAACAAAAAACAAAAAACAAAAAAACACGGGGGAAAGGAGGAGGACTGTTAGATCATGCTCTGATGAGAAATCTGCTGTCCTCCAACTTTTCTTCTGTTTTAGATTGTGTTTGGTTGGCTGGTTGATTTTTCTGTGGCTATGAAGATTTTTTTTTTTTTTTTTTTTAATACTCAGTAATGTTACTGCAATATCTTCAGGAGTAGATGTTTTTGTAAAACACCTTTTAAAAACACTTTGTAAAATTTTAATATGAGGGCGTATTTCCTTTCTTCATATCTGAATAACTGCCATGAAGTGTACCTTGGAAT
This sequence comes from Macaca thibetana thibetana, assembly GCF_024542745.1. Classification (NCBI taxonomy): domain Eukaryota; kingdom Metazoa; phylum Chordata; class Mammalia; order Primates; family Cercopithecidae; genus Macaca; species Macaca thibetana. The sequence continues at coordinate 139,572,665 of NC_065585.1, forward strand.
ATTACATTTTCCCGAAATCTTCCATTAATTTTTATGACGTATATTGGATTTTCTTGTTCTATTATTTCTATGCCTTAAGATCATTTCAATATTTTCCATATTTTTTCTCGTCTGTATTTTTTTCTGCTCTATTTAATGAATCACCAGTGCTTTATTTGGCTTTTTTGGTTCCTACTTCAAATCATCCATTGAGCTATTAACTTCAATGATTTTATTTCTCATTTCAAAAGTCATTTCTCTAATAATTTTAAACACTTTTGATTTTGCTTTACTGTTTTTTTAAATCTTTTTGAACATATGAAGATGCTTATTTTGGTTTCTCACTCATGATTACTTTATTTGGGAGGATAATTATTTCCTGGTGTTCCTCACGCTGTTTGTGTCTTGTGTCATTGGGAACCTGTGTCAGGCTCACCCACTATGGCCTCACCTCGGGAAGCTGTGAGGGATGGCTCCGGGGGAGGCACCACCAGTTCAGCAGGTGTGTGGGAGACATCAGGGCCCCCCGTGCCAATAGTTCTTTCTTTCTCCAGTCATGGCCCTGCCCATTTGACAGGCTGTCCTTTTTTTTTTGAGACGGAGTCTCGCTCTGTCGCCCAGGCTGGAGTGAGCGGCGCCATCTTGGCTCACTGCAAGCTCCGCCCCCTGGGTTCCCGCCATTCTCCTGCCTCAGCCTCCGGAGTAGCTGGGACCACAGGCGCTGCCACCTTGCCCGGCTAGTTTTTTTTGTGTTTTTTAGTAGAGACGGGGTTTCACTGTGTTAGCCAGGATGGTCTCGAACTCCTGACCTCGTGATCTGCCCACCTCGGCCTCCCAAAGTGCTGGGATTACAGGCTTGAGCCACCGCGCCCGGCCTGTCCTATTTTTTTAAGACTTAATAGGAGAGATTCTTCTTGCTTTTCTCCTCTGTATTTCCTACTCACTTCACAGACAATGAGGAGAACGTTGTAATTCTTGTTTTCTTGCAGGTAATGCAGTTCCAACCCCTTCAACGACAGCAGAGTGACCCAGACCACCTTCCTTGAGAATTTCAGAGCTGCAGCCCACAGCCAGGGCCACGGTGGACTCAGCTCTCCACCCTGTGGTGATATTACAATTCTTGTTGTGTTCATAGCCGTGGGCTTGTTCACCTCGGAGTGTCAAGGGCGTGGCACAGACACCCCCAGATTTCCATTCTGTGTTATGAAGTCCGGGTAAGTTTTCAATGTGTGTGACAGACAGGTGAACAAATGGCTTCTCATCGTCTTCATCTGCTATTTAAAAGGGCTACTCCCTCTTAGTCTGAAGCTGTAATCATTTATTCTGATTCTGATTCTACATCGATGCCCATGTCTTGTCCAGGGATTGCCCCGCATATGTCGTGAACCTGGGGGTAGGTCTCTGTTACTAGGTAGCCTGTGCCCAAGAGGACTCCCCTCTGTTCTGCTGTCCGTCTCAGGGTCTTTGGTGTCTGGTCCACCTTGGACTATCCCTCTGTGTCATCATTTTAGTCCTTTCCATTTAGGTCATCTGATGTAACATTGTCCTGTTTGCATTTGAAATTGATGCATTTAAATTTATTTGGAGTAAATCGCTGATACAATTCCACCAGAAACCAACTGCTGCAGCTAAAATAGTATTTGCAAGCACAATGACACAGTCTCAGTAGCTTAAAAGCATAACCGTTAGTCAGGCTGATAAATAATTAGCATGTGTTGGTGCTGCCTCATATAATCAGTTCTTAAAATAAGATTTCTCTATGTCAACACAAGACATCATACTTGAAAGTTCTAGCCCAAAAAGTCCATCTTTTGATTTTGTAGAAAGAAAATGTCTTGTTTAAAATATGTACAGAACAGCAAAAATGGTTAACTTTCTGCCAATTTTATACAATGCAGTGTGATTTATTTTCAAGCAAAATATCATTTCTGATCCACAAGAAATAATCAACACCTAAGAAAATTTAATGAAATACATTATTTTCTATCATGATGTGATAATTGACAAATTAACTGGTATTACCACTGAAATAATTTTCTTCATGTCCTTTATACATATTTTTGTGACTGATACTTGTTGAGACTTGACAATTTATAAGTCAGATTAAAAATCTCAGGAATTAGCTGACAGAAATTCCATTTGAGTTTAAAATAGTTCCCACTGAGCTTATTATATATTATCAGGGCAGTAAAGATTATGAAGTCAGGTCCCAAACTTATTTGACCTACAAAATGATTTATACCATCATGTGAATTATAAATAATAGAGTTTGGGGGAAAAGGCTTTATAAATCAAAGGGTGGAATAGGTTTTAATAAAATCACATTGACATGTACAATACTGTGAGAGAAAAAATAATGTTTTTTACAGAGACTAATATATACTTGAGAAAATAACTTTAGCTGCTGCATCTTGTTACTAGTTCACAGAGAGGTGTAGAGCCAGAGCTACATCTAGAGAGATAGGAATGTACAGAGAGAAACCACGAGAAAGACAGAGAAAAGAGAGAGAGAGAGACGAGAGACAAAACAGAAATAGAGAAAGGGAGAAAGGCAGGAGAGGAGACAGCGGCAGAGATAGACAGTGGGGGGAAGAGAGAGAACAGCAGAAAGCAAGAGAAACAGGGAAGGTGGGGAGTTAGAGAAGGAGAGAAACAGAGACACAGAGGCAGAGAAAGGGAGAGAGGGTGGGAGAGACACAAAGTGGCTTCATTTTCATTCAGAAACTAGGACTCCCTGAGCAGCCCAGGGGCCTTCTCCCTCCTCATTGTACACACAGACTCCTGATGCCTCCGTGCTCTGGCTCTGTGTAGCTCAGTGTTTCTGTTGCTCATGGTAAGTGGAGTCAGGTTGAACGCTGGTCTCAGCCTTTGCTGGAGCAAGACCTCTGTCAAAGCAGGTGTGTAGCTGTGCCTGAATCCCAGTCTTGTTTATTTCCAGGTCTGCTGCTTTAGGCTTTGAAATATCTTGTCCTCTTCCCTGTATCTCCATGAATACACAATCTCTTATTTTTCCATGTCTCCCTTTTGCTCCTCAACCTCTCCCTTTTCCCTTTCCACTTTCCTAGTTCCCCCAGCGTATCACCCGGGCCCTATGTTACACGTCCTCTGTGTGGAACCGAGAGTGGCTCGCTTCTCCTGATGGGATGCTTTCAGGTGCAGTGATTTGTGGCAGTAATGGTCTCAGGACTGTGCCTGGGGCCCTTGTTTGCCACTCCATGGTAGTGCGTAATGCCTGGCTCAGTGGCCTCATGACCACGTAGCTTTCCTTGCGGTTGCTCCGTCAGAGTGGCCCATGAAGGGACCCTAGGGGTGCTGAGTGTTTCTAACTCAGGTCTGTGGAGGGAACGCTTGCGTCCAACTGCACTGGACAAATAGACATGGAAAATGAGAAACTTGAACTCTCAGCCCAAAGTACAGTCAGACCGGAGTCTCTGCAGAGGAGCCAAAGGGATTTCTTACTTCTTTAACTATGGAGTTTTTATATGGATATAAACAAGACTCTAAATCTAACTGTGTTTTCACAAAATTGCGATGTAAATTGAACCCCCAGGGTCTCGAGGATGTCATGTACACGTGACGACACTGTTTGAGAGGTAGTGGGCTGCCGAGCTTCAGAGTGGAGCTGTTGGGAAAATTCAGATGATTTTTAGACACGTGTGTTCCGAATTCCCTCCCATGTCTCCCTTGCCAGTGAAGCTGTTCTCCAGTTTCTCCCGAGGGAGACAAGCCCCCTTTGCTGGAAGACTGCAGTTGTTTGGGTGAATGGTTAGGGAATTGAAGGAAAAAAAAAGGATAGAGCTCACCCCAAAGAGAAACATGAACAGATGCCTTGGGGTGGGTGATGTGGCTCACGTTGAATATTCGTCCGAGGACATCAGTGGTGGAGGAGCTCTCGAATCCGGTGGACAAGGGAAATCATCTCTGGGTACTTCTTTGTCTGTTTGGGTTTAGTTTGGTTTGACTTGTTTTTGACTTTATCTTGTTCCCATAGTTAGGTTTTGCCACCATAAAATGAACCAGGGAGCTGTCCAACATCCCAGCATATAAAACAATCCACTCCTAAGTTGTACACCAGTAACAAAATGAATCTCTCTTTAATGATATCTCCTTAATCACCTTTCCAAAAATTTCAGTGGTACTTTCAGTGATTAATTCAAATGTTCTATTAAATTTTGAATCAACGTTGATAATACATATTCTGTGTAGAAAATCAAGCTATTTGTCCAGGCTTCTGAATTAGATGGTATAATGCTACAGTTGCAGGTGTTACTAGCCTATAATACTTCATCTCTTCCATATCTATGGTTATATTATGTTTATGTTTTCCTCATTTCTAATTATATTTTCTGTTTTTGCATTACTGTGCTCAATACCTTTTTTGTTTCATTTTTACAAAGAACCAGGGTTTATACTTACTTATTATTTCTACTTTTCGTTTCTTACTTTATTAATTTAAACTTTTTTCTTATTATTTTATAGTTTGTGTGCCATTTGGTTTATTCTGGTGATGTTGTTCAAATATGATACAATGGTAGGAAAATTTTCCTTTTTATTAAACTGCACAACCATTGATAACTAAGCATCATTTTAGTAAGTGGTACTCTGGTTTTCATTGAATTCTATGCAATTTACAATTGCGTCTTTTGATGTAAGGATATCTTAGAGAGACTTGAGTAACTTCACAGACGCTAAAGGTTTATAGTTATTATTATTAATTGGTATTTTTATTAGATTTTTAAAAAAGGTAATCTCCAGCATTTCAAAATTACTTTGTCAGTCCTTGAAAAAATGTTGGAACTTCTCCATGGACATAAATATTGATTTTAGTTACGTATAGGCTATATCATTTCACAGACATTTGTTAAACCAAATGTGTTTATTATATGTTTTTGTTTCTCTATATTCTTACTAATGTTTGCTTTATTATATCAGCTACATTCTAGAAGAGATGTATGATTATCATCTACCAAGATTATAAATTATAAAGTTCTCCCAAATTTAGAACCATCTTTGCTTTGAAAATTGAACTGCTATTTTCTTTGGACTACAATGGTTAGTGTTTGGTATGCCCCCTTCATTATGCCATTTCATACCATATGAAATTTTATTTAATGTTTGTCTTCAACTTATTTCACGAAATCATGTTTTAATTTTAAATTTCACTTTGATGGATATCGGATTTGTTCAAGTTCTATCATTCAACTTTCAAAGTTATTTTTATGGAACAAACAAACAAGTAATATCCTTTAAGTATATCCTGTACAATATCTGAGATACATATACTTATATAATATATATCTCAGTATCTGAGATATATAATGCATGCCCATTATAGATACATAATACATATTTTTATATATTGGTTGGTGCAAAAGTGAGTGCGGTTTTTGCCATTCCTTTTAATGAAAAAAACTGCAATTATTTTGCACCAACCTAATAAAAATATATAATATATATTATTCTTTGGAAATTTAAAAATAACTTGTGTTCTGTATTTTATCTGGCACCCCTGACTACTGCTAGTCTGATTCAGTTTTTCTCTTTTGTGTAACTTTTTTTACTCATTGAGATCTTACCAGTTATTGTTTAGCTTTAGAGGCATTAACTTTTATTATGTCCCTGTATGTGTGCAGTTTGTTTTGTTTATTTTTCTTTTTGTTTTGTGGTTGCTGTTGTCTTGTTTTTAATCATTGATCCTGAGAATTACTGAAGAAATCTGTCAATACGAGGGCTAGCCATTGTTTTCTTGCTCCAGAACTCAAGTGTGCCACACCCAGGGATCCGGAGAACAAGCCTTGTGGAAACACCCATTCAGGTGGATGCACCCTCTCCCTCCCAGCCCATGAGTCTCTGCAACTAACGATTTCCCCAGATGCTCCCCAGATCTGCAGCGTTGCCGTCTCTGCCGCTGACCAGGAAGCCCTCTGTGCTCCCATAGCCCCTTCAGAAACATGTGACCTCCTGAGTCCTAAGTCTTCCTCAGAAACAGCAGCTGCCCCGTGCCTTGAGTGGCAGCAGGACCCTCTCTGCCGTGGTCTCTACTTAGAGCTGGAAGCCTAGTGAGTCTGATGGTAAAAGGAATGGCAGCAGATTCCGGGGTGACCTGGGAGACTTCCATCATTCCAAAGCTCCTCCATCACTTGTGCTTACCTGCAGGAGACCGAAGGTGTGACAACCTTTCAGCTTTAGCTTTGTCAGTATGGAGGGACTAGACTCTCCATGTGGACCCATGTCAAGTCACTCATGATCATCAACCTGCATATTGTTTTTTTTCCTTACCGTATCACTTAGAGTAGCGTCAGGAAATGAAGGATTCATTTGAAATGAGATTACTCAAGAAGAGTTAATTTTCAAAACGGCTTGTACACCAATCTTGTGTTTTTTCTCATACTCTTCTGATCATCTCCCTACTTCAGTTGGGATGACACCTAAATGAGGTGGCCCTTCGGACTCCACACGTGTGTACAATACCACACAGGATAACTGCTTTCGGTGCGAATGCCGGGCCAGAGAGCAGGTGTGTGGAATTAGCCGCGGACCCATGGTGCAAACTGGGAGAATGGGATACTAGTGAGATTTAGTCAGATAAATTTCCCATCCTTTCCTCTCTTGGAGACTGAGGTGTGGTTCTACTTGCATCCCTTCAGGATAATTCCTGAGCACCAAGACAGCAGAGCTGGAAGATGGACCTGCTGCCTCTGTGCAGCTCTCTCACTCCCCAACCCCTCGCATTCATTGCTGGGTGCTTCTCCCTCCCAGTTAAGCTGATACCTTGACATCATAGCCTTGGGCTGTGCCTTCTCCAGAACCTTGGCAAGGAGAGGGACTGTTTATAAAGGTGTAGGTTAGGGTGTGGGAGATGTTCAAGAAATAATTCTGAGACTAGCAGCAGGAGAGCCTTTCTCCCAAATCTCACTTACTCCAGACCTGATAAGGGGGAGAGTTTGGGTTGAAGAAAATGCAAGTAGATGTTCCTATTGTCTGGCTGCAATGAGGAGGACAGTTACCTTTAATCCAGGGATTTGGCTGTCCTGAGAGGGCCTGGCTGGGTGTTATGGAAATAAATACCCTGGCCTTTATTGTTGCTTCCCTTTAGTTTCTTCCACCAAACCAGGTCTCCTCATTGAACAAACCCAACTGAAGCCAATGGCAAGGAGGTTTGTTCTTTTTGTTGTTTTAATTTTGACCTAGATCACTTTAGAAAAGAATAAAACCTATATCTAATGGGGTAAATAGAACATAAGAGGCCAAGTTAAAAAGAAATCAAGCGAAGTTTAATTTTCAGCCGCTCTTTTACACTCATATAGATACCATAATCAATTAGCTGCAGCTCCCTGCAGGTCAAACCATCCCAATTGTTATCCCAACCTTACTATTCACTACAGTAACCAGGTCTACCTTCTCTCTGGTTGGTGAGCTCCAGCTCTGTGTGTCAGCCCTCTGGGAAGCCATCATGGCCGCCCCCACCTTCTGGTACCATCACGCCCTGCTCCTGGTCCTCTGGGACCATCATGTCTCCCCCCACCACCGTCCTCTGGTGCCATCATGCCAGCTCCTGCCCTGTCCTCTGGTGCCATTAGTGCCCCCCACCTTCTGGTGCCATCAGGCCTCCCACCACCCCCGCCGCCCTCTGGGACCATCACACCCACCTCGTCCTGTGGTGCACCATCATGCTTATTGACATCCAGGACCTCATTTTGGTGGTGTCATTTCCCTTCTATTATCACTGGCCTTCAAAATCAGTTACTACTGAGCTCTTTAAGGATGTTGGAATTCCCGTCACTCATGCACCTTAATTACCTGAGTGACTCCTGGACTCTCCTGGAGATGTAAGCAGAGGAGGCAGGTGGGAGCCGTTCATGGTCACTTATCCCAGGATTTCCATCCAAGCCTTTAAATACTTCTCTCTGCCTTATACCAGGGATGCTCGAGTACTGCACACATATTTGATACAGGTCGCCAGTTAGACCTAAATTTATCCAACTACTAGACACTGAATTGGATCGCCTTTCAGCTAAGGAAGCTAATGTATTTATTTCAGAAAATCTGACAAGATCAGTTAAATATTCCATTCCTGTATGTCTTCTCTTGCAACCGGAGAATCCACACATATCTCTATGTCTCCACTTCTGTTTTGACTTCCTAATCCCTCAGAATAATGTCTCATATGAAAAATTAAGCTGCATCCATAATCCAGCCAACCAGGAATTTGGCGAAATGTGATTTTTTTACATACATCAAAATCCTCTGACACAGACAGCACATGGAAAGAAGAGGAGGGACAGAGAGTGAGCAGAAATATTGAGCACAGCCTAGGCTTCCAGAGCTCAGCCCTTCAGACAGGACACCCTTTCCGGAAATGGACATTCTGCCACTGGGAGAAATCTCACAGTTCAGTGAGTGGGTGTTGCATAAATACCTGTTCAACGAGCAGGAGTTTTGCACGCTATCTTATAAATAGCAAGCAAAGATAATTTCCTACATATTTTATAAATCACATGCCACTGTCTGCATGTGCCCTTCTTATGCCTTAAAGTAAATTTATCTAATTAGTCACATATTTATTAGCACAAGACATGTCTCAGGCTCTGAGTTAGGTATTTGAGAGTCAGTGTTTACAAGAGGTGTTTGAGCACCACCCTTATTGGGATTCTATTCTAGAGAAGTCTGATAAGCAAATACACGTACCAACGGATGACTGTGGTTTGTATTATTGTGTATGGAATACAGCACATGATTGAGAAGGACGCAGGGCTCATAATTTAGATTAGAAAAGGTAAGACCAATTTGAAATGTTTAGGGCATGAAGCCTGAAAACAACATAATTTTCTGTTCCCAAGTTAAACAATTATGAGACTTGGAATAATTTTCTTTCCCTATAAATGTAATTTCCTATTCCTGTGTTTAAAAACAACAGCACAAAAAAAAAAAAAAAAAAAAAAAAAAAAAACCTGAGGCCAGGCAAAACTAAACATAGCTGTGTTCACCACAAAATATTTCATACAGAAAGGTAAGAGTATGAAAGAAAAAAATGAAGAGTAAAAACCACCTAAAACAGCTTAGATAGAGCTTGTTTGGCAGGATTTGATCTTGGGATGGTAGGAGCAATGGAAAGACAAAATCCAAATCAGAAGTAGCGCAGGTTTAGTTAATTAATCGATTTAATTAATTTGCTGTGGTATTTGACTGTATGTTTACAGTGAAGATGGGAATAGCAACATCTTTTATACTTTGCACATCAGCCTGTGTTGAACGAAATATGCTCTCACTGGGAAATGGTTGGATGGCCCTAGTAGGGATTCCATGAAGAGTTTCATTCTTCAAGTTGATTTGTCCCTGAAGGTGTGAGTGGTATTTCCATTTTTTATTTTTCCCAGATTTCTAGCTTAAATAAGCTATGCTTATCATTGAGTTTTATCTGCCTGAATAATAACAATGGCTCTTTCTTTTATTTGAGGACTCTGAAATATGCAAAGACAGATTCCATGGCATAGAAGAAAAACAAAAGTGATAAACATTGTTCGTGAGTTCAACTTATTACAAAACAGCTGTACTTTTCTGCAAGTTTTAGCTGTGCAATTTAAAAATCACTTTAAGAATTACTTTAAACCACTTCAAAGCATTTTATCTCATTAAATTCTCCCACTGATTGATTTCCAGGCTCACATTCTCTCTGCTCCCATCAGCCTGATGTCTTCAAGCCAGGATTTCTTGGGGTTTATCTCACCAGATGCAATCAACTCGAGTTCCCTCTGTGGTGCCTTCTCATTTCCCTTATGCCAAGTCACACTAAAATACTTGAGAACAATATCCATAAAATGTTCTGATATGATTTTCTTGTTGTAAGTTACACACTGTGAATCTGTAAACACAAGACAGAGATTCACATGTGTTGACATTGTTTGTGACTAAAGGGAATGTGGACTCAGAACACACACATTACTTGGATGACATGGACATTATGCATTTGTGTACATTTGGATGCTAATTGAATTGGGTGCTTGCCTCCAATAAGAATGGTACTTGTTGGCCTCACTGTTAGAGATCTGGTTTTTCTGCGTGGAGTTTTGTTACACTTCAGGTCATTCCAACAGGTGATGATGATGCTCTGTACATATGCGCAGATGAGGGAGACAAGCTAAAGATACTGGCTTTGTCTATACAAAAATTGTGATAATGTAAAATACAGACAGGAATAATCCATTGCGATTTCTGACTTAGAGATACTGACTGAGAAATGTTTCCACAACACTAATTATGGGTACCAGGCATTGCATATACACATTTTGTGATAAGGGCTTTTTTAGCTTTATGCCAACCAACATCCTTCAGTCAGAGTCTTTAATGTGTGTGCCTGAAGGGAGGTGCCTTTCAGTGGTTCCACCTGGTCTACCAGGTCTCAGGGCAACAGACGAGATTCCTCCTCACGGCCTCTGCCTGGTCAGCCTCCTGTCCTGCCGCACCCACTTCGTTCTTCAGGATCACGGAACCGTTCACATGGTTCACTTTGCTCAGGATGTTCCATCTCCGAATGTTCTCGCCTTAGTCTCATCTCAGGTCAAGAAACTGCTCCGCCCCGAGATCTGACTCTTCTGCCACGTTGTGCAGACCTGGTCTAGTGTTTTCCAACGTCAGGGCTCCCCAGGTGGCCGGTGCTTCTCTTTTCTCTTTAGTCTTCAAGTTATTGAAAAACTGAGTCTATTTCTTTCTTCATTTCTGTATATTCAGTCACATAGTAGGAGCTCAGAAAGGTTTTTTTTTTTTTTTTTTTTTTTTTTTTTTTTTTTTTCCATTCTATTGAACTGAAAAGATAGGTGCCAAATCAAAGAAACGCCAGGCTATTCTCTCTGATTATGTCCTTCTGGTTGAGTACATTGAATTTACGTGGGCTTGGGGAGGGGTGTGAAGCACCCAACGGTGACACACATTGAGCTCCGGGCTCACAGGCCACGCACACAGCGTCATTAAGTGGAGCGCCTGTCACTGGCTGTGTTCTATTAAAAATATCCAAGAAACAATACGATGAGGCAGTACTAGAGGCAGGGAGAGAATACCGTGTCAAAGGGTCTGTAATCTGTAAAGTGAGTAAAACTCCACGAAAACCCAGGTCTATGTGACTCCAAATTTCCACCAAGACCTTTATGCTCTACAACAGGGGCATTGCCACTTTGGAAATACTTGCTTTATTCTCAATCCCCATGAGATATTTAGTATTAAAAATTAGGAAGAGACTGGGCGAGATGGCTCATGCCTGTAATCCTAGTACTTTGGGAGACCAAGACCAACTGATCACCTGAGGTCAGGAGTTCAAGACCAGTCTGTTCACCATGGTAAAACCCCATCTCTACTAAAAATATAAAAATTAGCTGGGCATGGTGATGGGTACCTGTAATCCCAGCTACTCGGGAGGCTGAGCCAGGAAAATTGCTTGAACCCAGGAGGCGGAGGTTTCAGTGAGCTCCAGCCTGGGCAACAGAGGGAGATGAGACTCCATTTAAAAAAGAAAAAACATTAAGAAGACTTTGGATAGGTATCCATTCATATCTTTTGCCCACTTTTTGATGGGGTTGTTTTTTTCTTGTAAATTTGCTTAAGTTCCTGTAGATGGGTAGATTGTGAAAATTTTCTCCCATTCTGTAGGTTGCCTGTTCACTCCGATGCTAGTTTCTTGTGCTGTGTAGAAGCTCTTTAGTTTAATTAGATCCCACTTGTCAATTGTGGCTTTTGTCACAATTGCTTTTGGTATTTTAGTCTTAAAGTCTTTGCCCATGCCTGTGTCCTGAATGGTATTGCCTAGGTTTTCTTCTAGGGTTTTTATGGTTTTTGGTTTTACATTTAAGTTTTTAATCTAACTTGAGGTAATTTTTGTATATATTTATGTGGAAAACAAACACATGAAAAAAAGCTCATCATCACCGATCATTAGAGAAATGCACATCAAAACCACATGGAGACACCATCTCACTCCAGTCAGAATGGTTATGATTAGAAAGTCAGGAAACAATAGATGCTGGCGAGACTGTGGAGAAATAGGAATGCTTTTAAGCTGCTGGTGGGTGTGTAAATTAGTTCAACCATTGTGGAAGACAGTGTGGTGATTCCTCAAGGATCTAGAACCAGAAATACCATTTGACCCAGCAATCCCATTACTGGATATACACCCAAAGGATTATAAATCATTCTACTATAAAGACACATGCACATGTATGTTTATTGCAGCATTATCTGCAATAGCAAAGACTTGGAACCAACCCAAATGCCCATCAACAATAGACTGGATAAATAAATTGTGGCACATATACACCATGGAATACTACGCAGCCATAAAAAAGAATGAGATTATGTCCTTTGCAGGGACATGAATGAAGCTGGAAGCCATCATTCTTAGCAAACTAACACAAGAACAGAAAACCAAACACCGATTGTTCTCACTCATAAGTGGGAGTTGAACAGTGAGAACACACGAACACAGGGAGGGGAACAACACACATTAGGCCCTGTTGGGGGTGGGGGGCAAGGGGAGGGAGGGCATTAGGACAAATACCTAATGCACATGGGGCTTAAAACCTAGATGATGGGTTGGTAGGTGCAGCAAACCACCATGGCTCATGTACACCTATGTAACAAAGCTGCACATTCTGCACATGTATCTCGGAACTTAAAGTAAAATAAAAGATACATAAATAAGTACAAAAATTAGGAATACCAAGAAAATGTGAAAATCGCTGTCCTGAATTTCTCCCTTGCTCACAGATTGTTTTTGCTACACCTGCAAAATATCTCACAGCTGTGAGCTGTGGCAAAAGATGAGTCCAAAGACGTGCTCAGTGGGCTGGTGAGGACCCAGGAAGGGCTGTCCCACCGGGAGCTCCCAGCATCTGCATCCTCTCTTGATTTTGCCGTGACATCCATCGAGGTGTGCAAGGCTTCTAAAGGCGGAGTCTTGCTAAAGTGACTAAGGTAGTTGAATGCATTTCATTTATATATTGATTCCTCATCCAATGAAAAAGATAAATTTTAGTTATTACAAATATGATATAAAAGAAGAAATATGTGTTTTAAAAGGATGAAATGACAAAGTATAAAAGAAGCATAGAATGCAATGTATTCTTGCATTTCTAAGCAAGGATATTTATGACTGTAAATGTCATGAAAGATTTTTGTCAGACTATTTCTACCCTACTTATACTAATACTTCTGAAATAATGTCTGATAGAAAGAAATGTCTAGCAAAAGTAATTTCTTAACATGAATTTTAAAGCATACTTTGCACATTTGGATGCTAAGTGTTTTTGAACATTATATAAAGCCAAGAATAATTTAACATATTCTGGCTTACGTTTCCATGTTATATTCAATCTTACAGGATTACTCATTGCAAAAGAGTATAAAGAAGGATATATTTTATATTAAAATGTTTATCTTAAATCCTGGATCTGTCTGTTAAAAGTGAGCTAATCCATTTTTCTATTCCTTTTAACCAGTGGGAGACAGAGGAAGAGGGAAGGATTCAATAAACCCAGAATCTGAGAAGGACCGAGATGAATTCTGTGAGAATTTCTTATTTGCTAGGCTCCTTTGGATTACTCTAATATGTTATCTCAATTAAACCACATTGCAACACCATTAAGTAAATACAATTGATAGTTCTTCTGATGGTGAAAACCATCAGATTCAAGAATGGTTATAAACCTTACTCAAATACTATATTAGCCTGGAGTCTGAAGCTCATAGTCTTAACCACTACTTTATATTAAAAACCAGGTTTGCCCTATGAATTTTATCTCAAGAAATGAAACATACCAGTTAAGGTGCATCTTTAACTGAAAAATCCAGATGGAAATATTAAAATAAATGACCAGTAACAGCATTTATAATATATATTGGTTCCAGTATAGACATCTGTTTCCTCTACAGTTGATTTAGGTGGGAATGGTAGGAAAAGGCATGGTGCCTTTCTAACCTGTTCCCTTTTCTCCATTGCTTTTGAGCTCAGCTGCCACTGGTCCTAATGCGTTTGCAGTTACCACAGGCAGAAAGCCTTGTATGATGTGGGTCTGGGCTGGGCGCGGTGGTTCACTCCTATAATCACAGCACTGTGGGAGGCTGGGGTGGGAGGAGCATGAGGTCAGGAGTTGGAGACCAGCCTGGCCTACATGGTGAAACCCTGTCTCTACTAAAAATACAAAAATTAGTCGGGTATGGTGGCAGGAGCCTGTGGTCCCAGCTAAAGTCCCTCAGGAGGCTGAGGCAGGAGAATCACTTGAAACCAGGAGGCAGAGGTTGCAGTGAGCCGAGATAGTGCCACTGCACTCCAGCCTGGGCAGCAGCAAGAGGAAAACTCCATCTCAAAAAAAAAAAAAAATGTGGATCTGACTCTCTGCCCTGACCCAGTGTCCCCGCAAGTTGCCTTAGCCCTCCTCCTAATCCAGAATCACCCCAGCTCGCCTCAGGCAGCGGCTACCTCTCTCCTTCCCTCTCAAGCCATAGCATCTTCAGTGCTCACTGCCATTGACTCACCGTCCTTGATTGGAGTCATCAAAATCGATTCCCCTGGAGAGGCCATTATGGATGACATCATCTTCCACTTGGAGTCCTTGGTGCCCAGTGCAGTGGCTGGATCACAAGCTCTCATTAAAAATATGTATTTAACAGGGCAAAAAAAAAAAAAAATACATATATATATATCATCCTGAGATTTTTGGGAATCTGGAGAAACACGTTCTGTTTCTGAATTTTTCACAATTTTTATATGCATTTAAAAGAGCAAGTTCATTTAAATAAAATGAATTCTTTGTGTTTTATTTATTTATTTTTTTTTTGAGACAGAGTCTCACTCTGTCACCCAGGCTGGAGTGCAGTGGCACGATCTTAACTTGCTGCCACCTCCACCTCCTAGGTTCAAGCAATTCTCCTGCCTCAGCCTCCCAAGTAGCTGGGACTACAGGAGCCTGTCACTACATCCAGCTAATTTTTGTATTTTTAGTAGAGATGGGGTTTCACCATGTTGGCCAGGCTGGTCTCGAACTCCTGACCTCAGGTGATCTGCCCACCTCGGCCTCCCAAAGTGCTGGGATTACACGTGTGAGTTACCACACCCACCCTGTATTTTAATTTTTATCAGACTAGTACATATCCAATATTAAGAACTTAACTAGTGGTGAAATTTATTTATCATTTTGAGAAATAAAACAGTTGTTTTTCTGTTACTTCTCACACTCCAGCTCACTAGACACTAGACACAATGGCTGTGAACTCCGTCACCAGAATCTTCCCGTGGTAACCTTCAGATTTATTAAACAGACTCTCACACTGTCCTTTAGAGATGTATCCATTTGGGGCATACGAACCGCTTTTTAATGACAGTGGCAGATCAGCTCTTCCTTGGGCCTGTTTCCTTCCTCATCCCCCTACTACAATTATATCACCCTCTTAGTCAAATTACAAACTTTGTGTGGGGTCTAGTATGTTAAAATTGCATTTTCTTTTCTGCAGAGTTGTGGTTTTTTTGCATTAACTATGCTGTGTTATTTGCATATTTTTCTATATGTGTCTACATTGTATTCTGGGTATTCCACGATTTTAACCATCATATTTCTATTCTTCCAAATCGTCTTCTGAGAGGCAGCCTTCCTCCCGGGTTCCCCGCTTCCTGTCTGACGGCGAATGGTTCCTTTCAGGCCTGTGGCCCAGACAGCACCATGAGGTCCAACCCAATATTCCTGGAAACAATGTCTCTCTCTTTGTTGGGTGATATTTTTGTTTGGAAAGAGCACATCTTCCAGAATCCTGTAAGGACCTCTACACTGTCCGGAAGTTTTCCTGGGAAACCCTATTCATTTCTGTATTCAAGGGTGTGAACAGTGAACAGATCAAGTTCTATAGCTCCGGGACAGTGAAGAGCCATCCTTGGGAAAGTGAATGCAGAGCTTACCAGACAGCACAACTGCTAACACCAATGAAGGTCATTGGCCCGGTTCCAGAGGTCCTCTCCCTGCAAACCCTCCCCCTGCTCCATCCCTGAGTGTCACACAGAAGACACCGCTCTGCAGGTGGATGCTGGGGGCTGCAGCCATTGTGGATGGGGCTGACCTCGGGGAAAGGGGACCCAGGTGTCAGAGGAAGGCCCATAGCGTAGCCCAGTGTGCGGCACTGTCTAAGGTGTAGAGCCTGAGTGTGATGCTGGACAAGGCACATCACCTTAGACAGTTTCTTCTCCATTGAAACCAATGGACCCACCTACCCACAAAGAGCTGCAAGGATGGATGGACAGGAATACCCCTAAAGATCCCTGTGCCCGCTGCGGAAAACAGGCAGGAACCTTCATGCATTGTGAGTCACTCGAATGTAATTTCAATGAAGGAAAATGTTTTTCAGTAGCTACATTGCCAGGACCGAGAGCAAAGTCCAGATCGTATTTTTTGTTGTTGTTGAATGAATGGATTTTTCATTCTCCTTCTCTGCTTCTTTCCCCATAGATAATTACGTTAGAAGATTCTAATGGTCATCTTTTCGTTTTTTCATTATTCTATGATGCAAGTTTTATTTATTTATTTATTTATTTATTTATTTGAGGAGGAGTCTCACTCTGTTGCCCAAGCTGCAGTGCAGTGGTGCCATCTTGGCTCACTGCAATCTCTGCCTCCTGGGTTCAAGCCATTCTCCTGCCTCAGCCTCCCAAGTAGCTGGGACTACAGGCGCCCACCACCATGCCCGGCAAATTTTTGTATTTTTAATATAGACGGGGTTTTGCCACATTAGTCAGGCTGGTCTTGAACTCCTGACCTTGTGATATGCCTGCCTCAGCCTCCCAAAGTGCTGAGTTACAGGTGTGAGCCATCACGCCAGGCCGATGCAAGGTTTTTTATGTTTTTGAGAAAATTATTTCAGGGTGTTGTTTCTCACATTCTTTAATATTTTTCAGAAAAAATGCTCATTTGCTTTTTATTTATTTAAATATGAGCACCACGCAATTTTTACTAAGCTGAATAGCTAGGCTAACTACTATGATCTTTTTAATTAAAGAAAAGAAAAACAAGGTCACAGCCATCCCATTACTGGGTATATACCCAAAGGATTATAAATCATGCTGCTATGAAGACACATGCACACGTATGTTTATTGCAGCACTATTCACAATAGCAAAGATTTGGAATCAACCCAAATGTCCATCAGTGACAGACTGGATTAAGAAAATGTGGCACATATACACCATGGAATACTATGCAGCCATAAAAAAGGATGAGTTCGTGTCCTTTGTAGGGACATGGACACAGCTGGAAACCATCATTCTCAGCAAACTATCACAGGAACAGAAAACCAAACACCACATGTTCTCACTCATAGATGGGAATTGAACAATGAGAACACTTGGACACAGGAAGGGGAACATCACACACTGGGGCCTGTTGTGGGAGGGGTGGGGGGAGGGATAGCATTAGGAGATATACCTAATGTAAATGACGAGTTAATGGATGCAGCACACACACACACCAACATGCCACATGTATACATATGTAACAAACCTGCACGTTGTGCACATGTACCCTAGAACTTAAAGTATAATAATAATAATAATAAAGAAAAAGAAAAACAGGATCATAGATTATGCAAAAAAAGAGAAAAAATTCATAGAATATAAAAATCTGACCCCCCCAAAAACAAAGCAAAACAAAACATCACTGATCTAAACATATTTGAAAGTTACTTTAGAAGTTAAAATAATTTTTTAACTCTCTTCACTGAAGTATCTCTTCGGCTGAGTAGTTTTGTAGTTGTGGTATGAACATAAGACAGGTAATAAAGAGAAATTACTAAAAGAAGAAATTACATAAGCTTAGACTTGGCGAAAGTCATGATCTATTCTCATCACTTGTTTAATCCTTAAACATACGCAACTCGAAATTAGTCACTTGCTTTAAATTCTGTGGTCAGGAAAAATGGTGTGTCACTCCAAGGTGCTGAAAATGAACTATGCATCTCTCTGATATTTAATCTATCAGGACTACCAACGATTAATATTTAATCTTCTATCCCCTATTAATAGTTATGAGGAATATTGCACATTTAAGGGAAAAAAGGAATCAAAGCTGTGCCTCCTGTTGCATACTGAGCACAGCTGTTCTGCAGAGACACGGAGTGCAGAAGCAGGTTGTCAAACTGCTACTTAGAAGTACAAAGTGTGTCAGTAACCTACTGAACTCTCCTGGAAAGAAGAAAAACTTTCAGGGTAAAATAACTTAATTGACTCCAGAGGGAATGGATTGCAAAAGGTCAACCAGCAACACAAACCCGTAGGGGTCCAGCAGAGACATCTTTCAAGAAAACTGGTTGGCTCTGAGGTTCTGCATCAAACCTTCTGTATCTGGCCACTAAATCGGTTTACAGCCCATCCATGACTGAAACGGATTAGGCTTTCCCACAGCGGAATCACATATGAAGTGTGCAGGCTGCGAGTCTAGCCAGAGCATGCTGATGATGGAAACTCTGGGCAAAACATTGCTCTCAGCCATGGGCAATCACTAAGACTAAGCAATGGTGCAGGCAAAGCTTCTAAAACTAATGTGTTTTCTATTGCAACTTGGAATATTTGGATATGCCACTTCCATGCATATGCTATTATTTATTCTGTTTTGTTTAATGCCTGTGGCTGGAGGAGAAGGGATCTCACAGGAAAGTCATTGCACAATTCACTAATCCTTACTGTCCTCTGGGGATGGAAATGTAAGTTAGTAGAGCTACTGTGGAAAATAGGATGGAGGTTTCTGAAAAACTAAACATAGAACTACAGTATGGTCCACCAATCCCACTACTGGGTATTTACCCAAAGGAAAAGAAATCATGATATCCAAGGGACATCTGCACTTCCTTGTTAATTGCAGCACTATTCACAATAGCTAAGATATGAAATCAGCCTAAGCTGATTGGATGGATGGATGGATGGATGGATAAAGAAAATGTGGTACATACACCAATTAAATACTATTCAGCCATAGCAAACAATGAAGTAATGTCTTTTGCAGCAATATATATGGAACTGGAGGTCATTAGGTTAAGTGAAATAAACCAGGCACAGAAAGACAAATATCACATGTTCTCACTCATAAGTGGGAGCTAAAAACGTTGATCTCAGGGAGCTAGAGAGTAGAATGATAGAGACCTGAGGCTAGAAAAGATGCGTAGATGCAGGAGGAGGGATGAGGAGGTCGGTTAATGGATACAAACATAAACTTGATAGAAGGGATACATTTTAACGCTCCATAGCCCAGTAGGGTGACTCTATTGTGTGTTTCAAAACAGCTATAAGATTCAAAATGTTCCCAACACAAATAAATGATAAATGTTTGAGATGATGGATAGGCTAACTGCCCTAATTTGATCATTACACGTCCTGTGCACCCATCAAAATATCACATGTACTCATAAATATGTGCAAATATTACGTATCAATTTAAAAATCTTGGCTATAACATGATTAAAGTCAGAGCATACGCAGATTAAATCTAAAAGGCAGTCTTGGCTGGGCTTGGTGGCTCATGCCTGTAATCCCAGCACTTTGGGAGGCAGAGGCAGGTGAATCACTTGAGGTCAGGAGTTCGAGACCAGCCTTGCCAACATGGTGAAACCCCATGTCTACTAAAAATACAAAAATTAGCTGGATGTGGTGGCAGGCACCTTAATCCCAGCTACTCAGGAAGCTGAGACAGGAGAATCACTTAAACCCCAGAGGCAGAGGTCACAGTGAGCTGAGATCATGCCACTGCATTCCAGCCTGGGCAGCAAAGCAAGGTTCCATTCCCCCAAAAAATTAAAATTAAAAATATTAAAAGGCAGTCTGACAGGTGAACACACCAAAGAGAAGTGAGTGCTGCGGTGGGTGAGCCAGGGCAGACATTTGAAAAGCCATGGGGTGGACCCCAGGCTTGAGCCTTGCGAGCCAAGCCTCCAAGGAATCACTCTGGGGGTGCTGGGCAGCTCTGTTTCTTGTTGTCAGCTGTGATGTGGTCCATGAATTAGATGGGTCAATTTAAAACATTGGAAATGGGAATGAAAATAACCACAATCTGTAATATTAAATGAATTGCATTGAGTGGTCACCCTGAGAGAAGGGCTCTGGAGAGAGGAAACTGGTTGTGTAGTTAAGAATCCCTCCATTGTCTAGTTTCAGGACCTGAGCTTCAGCGAGGCAGGAGGATGTGCATCTTGGGGACTGAAAGGTCCTGGACTCATCTCAGAGGCGGTTTGGAGCTTACAGAGCTACAGTCAATAACTGTCCTATCAGAGAGGCCCCGACTTCATCAGCATAGAAAAGAATCACTTCTTGGAGTTCATAACGACATTTTTCAGAAGGAGATTGAAAAAAATATTCAACTTGCGTGATGGTAAAGCCAACTCTGCAGGGTCAGTGTGCATCTTCTCTAACAATACAGCCGAATTATCGGGAACAGAACACCCACCATGTCTCTTTCCAATCCAAGATTAATTTGCATATAATTTTTTTTTTTTTTTTTTTTTTTTTTTTTTGAGACGGAGTCTTGCTCTTGTTGCCCAGGCTGGAGTACAGTGGTGTGAACTTGGCTCACTGCAACCTCCACCTCACAGGTTCAAGCGATTGTCCTGCCTCAGCCTCCCAAGCAGCTGGGATTACAGGCGCCTACCACCACGCCCTGCTAATTTTTGTATTTTTAGTACAGATGGGGTTTCACCATGTTGGCCAGACTAGGGTTGAACTCCTGACCTCAGGTGATCTGCCTACCTCGGCCTCCCAAAGTGCAGGGATTACAGGCGCGAGCCACCACATCCGGCCTGCATATAATAATTTCTAGCGAAACAGATGTGAATTAGTTTAGACAAATGCTTTATGATGAAAATACTATGTGAGGCACTTATGTAATTTTACTTTTTCTAGTAGTGATAGTAAAAGCAAAAAAGATGCAGGTGAAATTAAATTTAATAATATATTTTATTTAATTTGATGCATTCAAAATATCCTTTCCACATGTAATCAATATAAACATTATTAATACAATATTTCACTTTTTCATGCTGCCTTTGAAAACTTTGGATTTTGTAGTTTTCACTTAGCGTCCACCTCACTGTGCACCAGGAACATTTAAGTGCTCGGCAGCCACACGTGGCTGAATGCTGTTTTAGAGTCAGCCTCTGGATTTAGAATTCTTAACTTCCCTGTGTTTAGATGTGTGTTGAGCGATTCAGTCGCCTAATGTTACTGTTGGAGCATTGTCACAGCTGATTCCGATGAGATTTCAGTCACTGTGGAATGGAACACCAGGAAGGAAGATGGCATAGAACTTCACTGAACTCACAGAGCAGGTTCTTTGGGATCCTTCTGGTTGCTTGCCTTCTAACACAAATTCCTATGTGTCATCTGACGCTTGTTTTCACAGTAGCATACCATCTACTCAAGAGATGCGTGGGAGAAAATACCTATAGCTGTCACTTTCCTCCTGCAATTCTCAGCTATTAGTAACCACCTACGAAAGCAACCTAATCATGAAGAACAACGTCGAATTTCACTAGTTCACAATGCTAAATTTCATTATGACATATTCTACCAATTATCCTAAAGGTAATATTTTCTACATGTCTTTAGTTTACTGTCTATTTTATGACTTCAATCAATTCAGTTAAATACAACTTTGGAGACACAAATACACTACTTTTGGCTGGATTTTTATTGGTCTCTATGTAATTTCGCTGCATGGTTGCTTAACTCTGTAACCGCCAATTTTCTCAACTGTGTAATAAGGAAGTTGGGGGAATTCTGCTTCTGATTCAGATGTCGAAGTTAGAGACCATCACTCTCACCATAAAATAAAATGAGTCAGAAAAACTACAAAAACCGCAGTTTTTTTTTTAACCATCAGAAAACTCAGGACAAAAAAGTGTAAATAAACTGAACAGAAAATCAGAAGGGACGTTCCAGGAATCCCGTCAGCTGTGGAAGTGAGATGGATCTGACACGGATTCGGTAACGAGGGTCAGATGAACTTCTCCTGGGTGTTCAGTGGCCTGGGGGAGTTGCACGTCAGAGCTGAAGCTGGTCGAGCTCCAGCAATGGAAACAGCCTTCTCCCCTGCCCACCTGTCCATGGGTCTCACTGAGTGACCAAGTGTCACGTGCCAAAGGGGGTTGAGGGAGGGGGTGGATTAAAACAGCTGGAAGATCCACAAGGGATCTTGCGAGTTCCGGGGAAGAACCGTCTGGCGGGGGCAAGCACCAGGGCAGGAGGTGGAGATGGGTTGATCTGAGGGGCTCACCAGCCTTCAGAGGGAGGGTAAAGCAGCATCTGTTTTCTCCTAAGAAACATGGGGTCAGGGGAGGAAACTTGAGATTTTAAAAGTCGAATGCACTCCAGGCTTTCAATTATGAAAGACTAGAGGCAGTGAGGAGATTCACAGGAGATGACAGAAACCATCTAAAGCAGCTACTGAAGCCCTGCGGGGTGCCCCATAGGAGGCCTGGGAGCCCGGCATTCCCGGTGAAGGAAACGGCCCTGGCCGCAGAAAGTAGGAGCCAGGAACTGACAGACAGCAAAGGGTTTTCAGCTGCCCCCAGAGCAGACCGTAGACTCTCCAGCAAGGACAGATCCTGCATGAATCCAAAGCAGGTGGCTCGGCTTGAGAGGACAGGCAACCTCAGGATTCTCACGTGTGCTGGGAGCCTGGACCTCAGTGGAAGGAGAGTGCTGACCTCCAACTCAACTGGAGTCCTGTGATGAACTGAATCAAATTGTAACTAACCAGCCCCACACCCGGCTCAAATCTGATCGGCTAATCTGATCGGCTCAACCGTCATCCTAAGGGCTGACCTGGAAAGGGCCTATACTGTTACACATTCAAAAACTGGGAAGTAATTTTCAAATTGCTTTTTAAAAATTGATTCACATTCCTAGGATAAACCCCACTTAGATGTGATATGTTGTTCTTGTTATTTACTATTAGATTCAATTTTCTAAAATTGTGTTTAAGACAAGTGCATCTATAATCATAAAAGATATTGTAACGTGTTTGTCCAGATTTGGTACAAATATACACCACAATATGGATGAACCTTGCAAATATAATATTATGCAGGAAACCAGCATAAAATAATATAAACTGTGTAATTGCATTTATATAAAGTTAAAATAAAAAGCAAGCAAAATACTATTCTGGAGAGTCAAAGTTAGGTGTTAAAAATGTAAAGAAAAGCAGTAAAGGGATCATCATAAATGTCAGGATGGGGCTACCTAGGAGGGGACGGCTGGGAGGAGGGGTGGTGACTAGGTTAAGGGACAAAATTGGGGATGGGGGTTATTCTATTTCTCAAACTGTGTGTAGAATGCATATGTGTGTATTTTGTGATACATTTCTGAGAAGTACTTTTGCTTTCTGGAAATTAGAAGAAGGGGGATTGGCAGGTACATATTTTCGTATGTTAATTATTTTCTATTGATGAAGGTTTGACAATAAAAAATTGCAAAACACACATATTCATACAAACAAACTCAAGAAAATAGACCCATAGTCATAAAATGAAGCAATTAATAGGAACAGTCCCCTCAACAATATATTGATATATTTAGCAGAGTAGGCCCTTAAGAAAATATGAGCAAAACGCTAATGGGTTTGGCAGGGGAAGTGAATGTGTGTGGCAATGGAAAATTTCAGCAGCATCATGAACACTATGCAGAAATGGAAATGCCAGAAATATAAAAAATAATATCAGAAATAAAAAAAAATACAAGAAGCACTTGATTGCAGACTGAACATGGCCTAAGAAATGGTTAATGATTTAGAAGGCAATTTGATTAAAATATCTAAGGAAAAAAAATAGTGAAAAATATAATGGAACAAATCACCTGAGAACTGAGGCACAGTAATTATAAATGGTCCAACATGCACGTGATTTAAGTCCCAGAATAAAATAAGAAAAAAAAAATAAAGAAAAGGAAATATTTGAGAAGATAACAATTGAAAACTTCCTAAAACTGATGCAAAACATAAACTCACACATAAAAGGACAAAAATCTAAAGACACACACACGAACTCAAACACACATACACATACACACACGTCCCTAGTCGCAACAGAAAAACAGTTGTCAAAAAGTATGTTAATATTAGAACAAAAATAGAAAAACAAGTAAGAAATAAGGCTTATCTTTAACAAACATTAAGAGGAAGATTTGAAGCAAAGAGTAAAAATGATGACTCTTCCCATCTCTCCTTTTAACCAGAAAACATTGTGATCTAGTGAAAAGTGTCTGGATTTGGCTAACAGAAAGGGGCAGGTCTCTACCTACTCTGCCCTGAGCTTGTTGGTTGATCCTTTCTCTGTCCAGTCCTTTTCCAGTCTCTTTTCTACCAGTAGAATTTTTAACACCTGAAATTGTCACAAACACTTACTGCCCTTTGCTATCAGACGCCAGGGCACAGAGGCTCTGGCTGTCTTCTGCTATTTATCCCCAGCCCCCAGAACAATGTCTGCTACAGAACAGCTGCTCAGCAAGTATCCCTCGAGTGAAGACGGCAGGAAGGTCTCAGCGCCTGTCTATAAATACAAAACCACTTCTACTTCTAGAACAAATTTGAAGATAACCATCAACCTGAGAGAAATAGTGATGAATAATCCACACCCACTAGAAAGACACATTTCTTACACATTAATCCTTAAGTGGAAGCTGTGAAAGAATTCTCCTGCTTTCTTACTTCATTCCTTTGTGAGGTTTAATCGCATTTCATACCTGCCAGATATTGTCCTTTCCCTCCTCTTTATCCAACCCAAGATTTCATTGATTCACTGATTTTAATGCATAGAAAATGCAAGGAAACTAACATTTCAGGAGCAGGTATGAACCATATTACAGCAGATAAATATGTACATGTGTGCACAGAAATACCTGGTAGACAAAATTCCTACCCTGAGGAGATCACGGCCAAGTTGAAGTCACCAGGAAGTGTACGATAAAGGAAACTGCTTCTGGTCAGTATTTCAAATTTATATGCATTCGGGATGGAAATCGTGCTGCTGTGTTTTAAAAATATAATTATATACACATATATATTAAAATACTGAAGCTTTGTTAAGAAGTCATAAAAGAAGTAGCGAGTAAGGAAAATCCTCACGCTGCAAAAATATTGTCTCACTAAATGAGAAATGGTAATTACACATGTAATCAAGATGGAGATTATTAAATGTGACAATGTATTGGCCATAGAAAATGGAAAATAAACTGCAGACTCATGAAAGTATTTCAAATAATACCTGTCAGGATGCGCAAAGTTCTGAGTGGGAATATTTCATCTCTAACGCACAGTTCTCTCCACCTGCCCTTCATCATGATCTCTCAAGCTATTTTCAGATGACAAGCCCTTCCTTCCTTCTTATGAAAAATTTGCTTAATACAGGATTATTATTTCAATAATCCTATTACATTAATCATCAAACTTTGGCAAGTTTAAAGTATTTTACCTTCACGTAGGTTTTTTTATTCTCACAGAGATAATAATTTTATAATAAATGCCTGGGATTCTAATAGAAGAACATTTTCAGAAATTGACTGGTAAATGGTAAAGGTAATTTCTTTTGATGTCCCTGGAATCTAGTCCTGCCACAGGATGTTTGAGAAGAACATGCATGCACACACTGGAACTTCAAAATATAACTTTACAGGTCAGCCTCTATATATCACAAGTACTATGCTTTGCTGTATAAGAGGACTACAAATACTTCTAATTCATCTTCAAAATCAATATCCTTTTGAAATGCATAAGCTAAAATCGTATACTGCGTGATGGCATATGTTCATAGATGAAATAAAAGAATGATCACCAAAAGAGGCTTTTGTTTAAAGGCTGGATGGGTATTTGAAGATTTTTAATCTCTTCTTTTTTTTTTATACTTATGTGTATTTTTATAATGAGATTATTTTTAGGCTGAGGGTGCATTTTTATATTATCAGAAGTACTATTGTATTAGTTTTTTAGGGCTGCCATAAAAATTTCCATAAACTGGGTGGCTTAAAATAGAAATATATTGTCTCACAGTTCTGAGGCTGGAAGTTCAAAATCAAGGTGTCAGCAGAGCCATGCTTCTTCTGAGACTTGGAGATAAAGGGTCCTTCCTGCCTCTTCCAGCTCTTGGTCAACCAGGGACTCCTGGCTTGTGGCCACATCAATCCAGCCTCACATGACTTTCTGTCTGTGTCTTCACGTCATCTTCCTCCTGCGTTTGCCTGTGTGCAAAAGTCCCCTTTTTATATTGGATGCCAGTTATACAGGATTGGGTTCCTCCCTCATCATTTTAATTTGACTTTCTCTATCAGGATGCTATTTCCACATAAAGTGACAGTCTGACGTTGCCGGAGTTAGGATTTCACCTTATCTCTTTTTATGGGGGAGAAAATTCAACTCTTAAGAGTAATGAATCTTCATTCTGAAAATAGGAATAAAAAGACGGATGTACATAGTCTTTGCCTAGACTTTCCATAAGTAAAAAAAATCAATTTCTGATTGGTACCTTTTAATATAATTAATATGCTTTCTAATCTTTATATTTGTGAAATGGACAGAAGGAAAAATATCAGTATTATTAATCAGTCATTTTTGCAATCATCACAAGGCTAAATGCTTTTAATATTTTCAAGTTGTTTTCCTGCTTTATTTTCATATAAACCATTTAATCAACATGTTCTTCATTGATATACCAGATTTTTAATTTGCAGCATAAAATTATTACACGAAATGACTAAAAGTGACATATAACAGCTTCAACAAAGACTTGTAATCAAATAAGAAAAGACCCACCAAAGCATTTTGTATTTTTAGTCATCATATTAATTAAAAGCATATTTCTGTTCTCTTAAACACTGAGCTTCTGCCTTAGAGTCACATAAACTTTTGCTTCGACTTTTCCACAAGGACCATATTTCAAAAGCTATTATCTTAAAATTACAGTTGAAATGACTTGTTCAGCTAACATTAGTTACCATCCTCTTCTCTATATTTAATTCTCGCTCTTTCCTGATTATCCAAGCTGTCAATCCCTATATTTCACAAAACTATATTTATACCTTCATGGTTATTAAGGCTTATTTTATATGCCCTGATTTAAACTGAATTTCTAAAAAAAATTCTAGAGGCAAATGTTCTTTAGAGAATGAGTCACTTCCAAACACCTGCCTGGCGCCCAGGTGTGCACTGAGGCAGGCTGGAGTGACTGGCTCTGGAAACGGTGCAAGAGGACCTTGTCGCTGCCTAGCAACACCGTCCTCAGGACCACAGGAGGGAGGCCTTCATCTCAGAACAGTTTTGGAAAGAACGCAGGTCTAGGGACACAGAGGAAAAAAACCTCTTCTGCATATCTACCTCAAATCCAAAAAATATATGTATTCTTATAGCTACAGTGGATTTGATAGCTGTTTTGTATTGAGTTTATAGAGGAAAATACCCGAATATTATCAATTTAGTTATATTTAAAGTGATCATACTCTTTCTTCTTTTCTCCCCACAGTTCCTCACCCTCAGGTGGTTTCAGAGGACATCAGCACATTACCAGTGGGTGAGGAAAGAGTGAGGAAATGAAAGTGGATTGACTTCTTGGATTGAAAGTCCTTCTGGAAGGAGAACTAATAAGATCACTAATGCTGACATTGGCTAAGGGAAGTGTTTGCAAGCTCCATGGGCGTCTCATTTGTGATGTTCACCCATTACTTCACACACAGTATCTGAAGATGAACTAACAATCATACTCCTTCCCCACGTTAGCTTGAAAATGAATGCATCAAAGAGCTAGAAAATACGCCAAGAATCACATGGTACTATGTAGTGCAAATTTTGAATCTCTGGGTTATAAAACTTGCGGTTAGGCTGAGAGCTGTGGCTCACGCCTGTAATCTCAGCACTTCAGGAGGTGGAGATGGGTGGATCACCTGAGATCAGGAGTTCGAGACCAGCCTGGCCAAGATGACGAAACCCCATCTCTACTAAAACTGCAAAAACTAGCCAGGCATAGTGGTGCATGCCTGTAGCCCCAGCTACTCAGGAGGCTGAGGCAGGAGAATCACTTGAACCTGGGAGGCAGAGGCTGCAGTGAGCCAAGATCGCATCACTGCACTCCAGCCTGGGCGACAGAGGGAGACTCTGTCTAAAACAACAAACAACAACAACAAAAAATTCTGACTAATAATCACATATTGTATATATGCATGTGTGTGTGTGTGTGTACTTTCTGTAACAAATAAGCTTCTTTGTATAAATCTTTGTATAAATCTTAGTCGTGACTTCAGCATGAAAGCTTAGTTTATTAATAAACAATTTCCACAAAGAATCCTTTCCAAATAATCAAATGTCCCTGAACTTGTCTAATTTTTCTTTTCTAGAACAGTAGATTTTGCTTTGCCTTTCCTTAGTACTCTGAGATGCAATTAATTAAGGCATTAGGATTTATATAAATAAAACTTATTCAACATTTCTGCTGCTGACTGACAGCTCTCCTCCACCCTCTTTTGTGAGAAGCAAATTCAGCAGTGAGGAGAATGGCCTGCCTTCCTGATCCTTGTCACCGTGACCCACTCAGCCAGCCACTGTCGGGTGTAAAGAAGGCATTTATCTCGGTGTGTCCTGCATTGTTCTGTGGTATAAAACTCTGTGGAGATGGTTAAGATGATTTATGTGTCATTTTGAAGTTACAGACTAGCAGCAGCAGCTGAATCCTTTTCTGGGTCCACCAGAGGAAGGAAGGTAGACAGACAGCAATGCCTAAACACACGGCCAGAGCTGGAGTTGATCTAGGGGAAAGTGTAGACATACAAATACAAGGGTGGACTACGCTGTGGCCTGACTACATCAATTTACCCAACTTTTAAATGTAATTTTAAGTTAACAGGAACGTTAATTCTGTCCTTGTGTGGTTCCTAGCCAGTGGCTCCTTCCCTTGGACGCAGTCAGTTTTCGGTAAATTAAAATGGTGAGAACACCAGTGACATTCCACTTTCGCTCTGTTCCTCTCCAGATCTTTTCATAGTTGTCCTTTTTCTGGCTTCCTTAGGGGACAATTAATGTGGGGTCTGCCCAGTCCCCACCTGTCTGTCTTAGGCTACCTGCAGGGGTATTTGAATTTAAAAATTTAGGAAGCTTCTTCTTTCTCTATGAGTGATCTTTACCAGCCCATGTCTCTGAAAAAGGAGTCTTTGAAGACAGAAAAGACTCATTAGAAATAGGGTTTACTGAGCTGGGTGCGGTGGCTCATGCCTGTAATCCCAGCATTTTGGGAGGCTGAGACGGGCAGATCACAAGGTCAGGAGATCGAAACCATCCTGGCTAACACGGTGAAACCCCGTCTCTACTAAAAAATACAAAAGAAAAACTAGCCGGGCGTAGTGGCGGGCACCTGTAGTCCCACCTACTCAGGAGGCTGAGGCAGGAGAATGATGTAAACCTGGGAGGCGGAGCTTGCAGTGAGCTGAGATCCGGCCATTGCACTCCAGCCTGGGCGACAGAGCGAGACTCTATCTCAAAAAAAAAAAAAAAAAAGAAATAGGGTTTACCAAGGCTGAAGTACTTTATTACATAGTTTTTTTCTTAATGTTGTTGATTAAAAAGGGGTCAAACTCTGTAAAACATTTTATAGAGGTTTATTCTGGGCCAAATGTGGGTGACCGTGACCTGAGGCACAGTCTCAAGAGGTCCTGAGAACATGTGCCCAGTGTGGTGGGGTTACAGCTTGGTTTTATACACTTTAGGGGGACGTAAAACATCAATCAATACATGTAAGGTATACACTGGTTTGGTCCCAGTAGGCAAGACAACTGGAGGTGGGGGCTTACTGGTCGAGGTAGATTCAAAGACTTTATGATTGGCAATTGGTAGAATGAGTTAAGTTAGTATCTGAGAATCTGGAATCAATAGAAAGGAGTGTCTGGTTTAACATCAGGTGTTGTGGAGACCACAGTTCTTATTATGTAGACAAAGTCTCATAGGTGGCCACCCATAGAGGCAATAGATGGCAAATGTTTTCTATTCAGACCTTTAAAAGGTACAAGACTCTCAGATCACCTCTTCAGGAGCAGAAAAAGACCTGGAAAGGGAAGGTGATTTTCTACAGAATGTAGATTTCCTCCACCAGAGACAGCACTGCAGGGTCATTTCAAAATTTGTTAAAGATATATTTTGGGGCAAAATATTTTTATTTCTTTCAGGAACGGCTACCTGTCATGTGATGCTATACTATGGTCGGGTTGGAATTTGGTATCTTATTGCTACAAAGAGTCTTAATTGTCCCTGTTGAAAATAAAGGCAGAGATTTCCGGCTTCTTCTCCTGTCCTGTGAAGAGGTGCCTTCTGCCATGAGTGTAAGCTTCCTGAGGCCTCCCCAGCCATGCGGAACTCCGAGTCAATTAAACTTCTTTTCTTTATAAATTACTCAGTCTCTGGTATTTCTTCATTGCAGCCTAAGAATGGACTAATACACAGGATCTCACTCTGTTGCCTAAGCTGGAATACAGTGGTGCAAACATAGCTCACTGCTGCCTTGAAATCCTAGGTTCAGGTGATCCTCCTGCCTCAGCCCCTGAAGAGTTGAGATTACAGGTTTGAGTCACTGCACCCACCCTGGGCGAGTGTATTACTTATTGGAAATCAATAGAGCTATTCTTTCTTTACCCTATAAGTGTTTTTCCTCAGAAGTCTGCCATTTGAATTCTAGGGTAACCAGCAGCTTATCCAAATTAATTACATTTGTGAATTGTGCCCTCATCTGTGTATCTAATGTAGATTTGGAAAAAAAAATCTCTGTGTTAAATCTTAAGGACTTGCTTCCTATTTTGTTTGTGTGAAACATGGCAAAGGAGAAATACTTTTCAAATCGTGGCATTAATTCATCTATTTGTTCTCTTATTTAAAAATGTTTGTAAAGGATACTAGATATTAGGAATAAAAACAGAAAATGGCTCTTGTCCTTGGCATATCCACTTTTCCTAGGGGCAACCTTTCAAGTAGCAAAAGAGGCCACGCATGATGGCTCACACCTGTAATCCCAGCACTTTGGGAAGTTGAGGTGGGCAGATCATCTGAGGTCAGGAGTTTGAGACCAGCCTGGCCAACATGGTGAAACCCCACCTCTACTAAAAATACAAAAATTAGCCAGGCGTGGTGGCGGGTGCCTGTAATCCCAGCTACTTGGGAGGTTGAGGCAGGAGAATTGCTTGAACCTGGCAGGTGGAGGTTGCAGTGAGCCAAGATCGCACCATTGCACTACAGCCTGGTTGGTGACAAGAGTGAAACTCCATGGGAAAAAAAAAAAAAAAAAAAAAAGGAGCAGATGAAATTAATGAGATCAGTGAGAAGTAGGGGGAGAAAACCCAACCTGATTAAGTGTAGGGCATGTGTAGCAATTCACATGAAATAATTTTGAAATGACCCTTATAGTATGAAGCAATTTTACATGAATGATCCATGGGGAAGATCCTCTCCATTAAAACTCTTCAAATGTGTATAATACAGACAAAAATGGAAAATATGTTATTAGTAGGAAGTGCTCTGAAGAAGCTCTGTCCCAGTGTTTAACTTGCCCCTCCTTCTTGCAATACTTTCTGTCCCCGGCACCCTCCAATGTGGGCTGCTGGCCACCTCCTCTGTCCTCTTTCCCAGGGAAGCCAGGTTTTACCTTAGAAGACCACACTGTTCAGAAACTTTGTGTTCATTAATTTCCTATTCTTGTTTCATTTTAATAATGGAAAACAGTTTTGCTTAGTTATTATTCTGAAAGTTCAATTAGGAGTCTTATCATTTGTAATCAAATCATTTAAATACTAATGGGAATGAAAATGGTGTGTGGCACTTCGGCATTACTTAGTCTCTCTCAGCAGGAACATTCTTTAGTCAAAATCAAATGTCTCCTTTCTTTCAATGTTTCCTTCTCTTAAACAATAACAGTTTTAAAATATTCCAGGGCCGGGAGCAGTGGTTCACGCCTGTAATCCCAGCACTTTGGGAGGCCAAGGCCAGCAGATCACCTGAGGTCGGAAGTTTGAGACCAGCCTGATCAACGTGGAGAAATCCTGTATAGATTATGTAAAAATACAAAACTAGCCAAGCATGGTGGCTTATGGCTGTAATTCCAGCTACTCGGGAGGCTGAGGCAGTAGAATCACTAGAAACCGGGAGGCGGAGGTTGTGGTGAGCCAAGATTGTACCATTGCATTCCAGCCTGGGCAAGAGGAGCAAAACTCCATCTCAAAAAAAAAAAAAAATTCCAGTTTTGCCATGCATTGTACCATTCCATACTTGCATTACAAGAGTCATTTTCTAAGTTAAGCATCTGAGGTTTTCTCCATACTTCTCAACTCAGAGATTCCTAAAACAAAGAAATACACACAGGTAGGCTTAAGATTATGCTTTGTGTATTTCAGAGGAACAGCCCTCCAAGATTTCTGTTACAGTCAAGGATACCTGTTTCCTTCAACTAGAACTGCCCTATTCTACTTCTGACAAGCATTGCACCCTCTTAATTTCATGTTTTCTTTAATTTTCCTTCCATACTGAATGTTACGGGAAAGGTAGGAAACATGTTCCTGATTTAGGAAAAAGAAATATTCTAGTACTATTAAATACTCTATGACATATCCTGAAAGTGTTTATCTGTCAATCTGCCTTTTTTATTTATTTATTTATTTATAGATATGGTGTCTCACATTGTTGCCCAGGCTGGTATAGAAATCCCAGCCTCAAGCTTGGCCTCCCAAGGTGCTGGGACTTGCAGGCATGAACCTCCACAGCTAGCCAATGTACCTCTGTATCTAACTATCTGTCTTTCTATCTATCTATCTGCCTATCTCTATCCCTTCTTCTTCTCTTTCTCCTCTTCCTCCGTTTTTTCCTCCTCCTCCTCCCCTTTTTCCTCCTCCCCCTCTTCCTCCTCCTCTTCCCCCTCCTCTTCCCCTTTGTCCTCTTCCTCCTCCACCTTCCCATTTCCTCTTTCTCCCCCTCCCCCCCCACACACATAAACACACACATGCACAAATGAAGTGGCTACGTTGACTGGGGTATATAGCCTGGGGTTCCCCATCACGCACCAGGAAAATTTAGGATACAGACACACAAGGAATTTAGGAGCAGAGGTTTCATGGGCAGAAGAGAAGAGGATGAGAAACAGTTCTCTCTAGAGAGAGAGAAGCCCCTGAGCAGAAAGGAACAAGGGAGGTGGTGGAGGGTCCAAATTTTATAGTCAAGTTTGAGGAGGCAGTGTCTGATTTACTAGGGCTCACAGACTGGTTCCTTCAGGCATGACGTCTACATAGCCTTGGGGAAGGCTGGTGGATCCACCCTAATCTTCTTATGCAAATAGGCTTTCCAGTTGTTAGGAGCCATCTTGTTTGGTTCTTCCTGTACACGTGGCTGACACAGAGAAGGGAGGATGGAGCCGCCATCTTGAACACGTCTAGTCCCAGCTTCCTGCGGCATTCACCCGTGCAAGCTCCCAGCTGGATTGTTTATGGCTGAAGCTTGGCCTTACAGGCTGCTCTTTGTTAAGTCGGTGATTTAGGGCTGCTTTTCATTAAAGAGAAAGACTTACAGGGGACTTCTGTATCCTATCTGTCTAAATGATTTCCTCTTAACTTCTGTTATCACAGACGCCCACCCACATATGACTGGGGGAGATGCTGCTGAGGCTGCTGTCCCGTCCCACATTTTACCATCCATAAATCTCCATGAACATCGATCTTGAAAAGAGAGTATGGATTTTTTTTTTTTTCTTTCAGAGCCTATTACCCTCAGGGAAGACAAGCTACCTGCTGTTTACTAGGAATGAGATGTCCCAGGGGCTAAAACCTAACTACCATTTTTTTTTTTTTTTGCCTTGTGAAATCTAATCAGAAAATCATTCAATTAAAACAATTAAGGTATCGTTCATTTTATGTTACAAAAAAGTTCAAAGTCAACGAATTAAAGGTACAAATGCTCTACGCTAGTGATTCTTAAATGTGTTTTCATGTCCTTTAGGAGTGTGCTGACTTGGTTGTACTAAGTACTTGCTTGAATTCCTAGAAGCAAAGGGCAAAACTGTGGGTTCATGAATTCCTGGAAGCAAAGGGCAAAACTGTGTGGGTTCATGGGGTGTGGTTTATGTGTCTGTGTTCATTATTCTGGTAGAAAACTGATCCTGACTTTAAAGTCAGAATTTTATTTATCATGTATTTTTTGCACTAAGACTTTAGAATACTGCATTAGGGCCGGACATGGTGGCTCATGCCTGTAATCCCAGCAATTTGGGAGGCCAAGGAGAGTGGATCACCTGAAGTCAGGAGTTCCAGACTAGCCTGGCCAACATTGCCAAACCCCATCTCTACCAAAAACACAAAAGTCAGCCAGGTGTGGTGGCAGGTGGCTGTAATCCCAGCTACTCAGGAGGCTGAGGCAGGAGAATCACTTGAATCCAGGAGGTGGAGGTTGCAGTGATCCAAGATCATGCCAGTGCACTCCAACCTGGGTGAGAGAGCAAGACTGTCTCAAAAAATAAAATAAAATAAATAAAATAAAATAATGTCACAGAGTGAGGTCATAGCTATCTACAGAATTATTAAGAACTACTAGACTCATGAGTCAATGATAAAATTGATGGGCATGCCAGGCATAGTGGCTCACACCTGTAATCCCAGCACTTTGGGAGGCCAAGGCAGGGGGATCAACTGAGGTAAGGAGCTCGAAACCAGCCTGGCCAACATGCTGAAACCCTGACTCTACTCAAAAAACAAAAATTAGCCAGGCGTGGTGGCAGGTGCTTATAACCCCAGCTACTTGTTTGGCTGAGGTGGGAGAATCACTTGAACCTAGGAGGCAGAGGTGGCAGTGAGCTGAGATTGTGCCATTGCACTCCAGCCTGGGGGACAGAGCGAGACTCCATCTCAAAAAAAGAAAAAAAAATTGCATTAAATATTATTTGTCTTGATGACTGAGTTTTTTTCCCTCTAACTTTTGTGCCTGAGCTAAGCTAAGTGCCTCCTTCACTCCATCCTCTCTCAGTCCTGGGAGGGCCTCAGAGCTTAGTTTAAGTACTGAAGAGACTGAGGACTTTACTGTTGTTTCTCTTTTTCTTTTTCTAAAGTAATTATCGTCAGAATGAGAGCAAAATAAATCACCACCATGAGAAAAACATCAATGATGACATAAAACATACCTCATTTTACCTGCAGAATATCCAAACGCTGATGTATTCTGAGCCGTCTCACCGTCCACCAGATTCTTCAGTGTAGATTCCAGTTTAACCACATTCAAACTGAAAGTATTGATAAAGACCAGCAAAAAGGGATAAAGTATAAAGGAGGAAAGGGTCAATAATACATTGGGTTTCATATTCCAGCGGTATCACACCCTGACCATGCAATCCCCAGGCTTTGCACTTACTCCTCCTTGGTGTCTGTTTGAGAAATAACAATTTTGTAAAGTTTTGGGTTTTGTTCAGTATAAAATAAAAGTACATATAATGAGGTGGAAAGGAAGAACTAGGGTCTTTAGGGGGAGTATATGAGTGCTTGATAATCTGTGAAATACAACACTCAATGATTATTGCTCATTAATTTTTCACGCAGTTTCAGCATGTGGGGCAGAAAATCAAGGTGCTTTGTGCTTCTGTCGGGAGTGTGAATGCTGCTCTCTGAGACACGGCAGACCAGTCCACAGCACAGCCTCCAGGATTTCCCACATGTGGCACATCGAAGCTGCATTCAAGACCTTCTCTGCATCTCTTATTTGTGGAATTCCTGTGCCCTGTACACACTAATAAGTTAGTTATTGCTTGCCTTTTTTTGAACTGTGTACCCTTAGTTCTTTGTAGAGAACCTTCAGAGTAGACAGCAGGGAAGCTTTCTTTCCACCCCTCCACCTGCAAGCATTGGTTTATCTGCACAGCTCAGGGCTTTGGTGAGACTGCCAGGGACAGCCCTGCGGCTTCTCCTCAACCCCTTCTGCTTCAGGGAGGTAATGGCAGGGTGACCACCACCTAAGCAAGCTCGGCAGAAAGGAGAAGAAAACTTCTTATAAAAGTTCCAGGGGTGGGAGCTTTTAAGGGTCAAGTTTCCCAAATGGCACAGTAAATGTGAAAACATGTAAGAGCGTGGTATTTTCTGTTTCCTGAGATGTAACAATAATATGAATAATCACATGCATTAAATGACACCTATTAATTTCACTTTTATAGTGCTTCTTAGTTCTAAATGCAGTCACAGATATCATTTCATTTAATCCTCTCAATGATCTTGTGATATTCAAATTTCAATGCCCTCATTTATAAAGGTGGGAAAAGGACAGAATTTACAGAGAGATTGTAATGTACTCAAGTTCAAAACAATTTGAAATTAAGTTTTCTGTATCTTAGTCCTTTGTTTTTACCACCATGCTGTCCTATTTTACTTAAAAATACAAACATTTTATTGCTTCAGTGAACTCAAATGTGGTAATAGGAATCTGTTAGTGCATGCCAGCTAGTGCCCTAAGTCTTACATGTGTTATCTTCGTGGTCATCACAAATTCCCACACTGTTATGAACCCCATTTTACAGATGAAGAAGTTGAAACACAGACATTCAGTTTCTTGCCCATAGTCACTTACAGTAAATAGGAATTCCTGGACTCAAACTTGGGCAGTCCAGAGCCTCCCTCATAATCGCCAGGTTATCCTACCTCTCTGGAAGCTGCTTACAATATTAACTGCTTCAGTCAGTAAAACCGCACCCATTTTCATGCATTTGCCTGCTCGAGTTGCTGTAACTAAGTACTACAGATGGGGGGAGGCTTCAACAACAGATGTTTATGGTCCAAGACCAAGTTTCCAGCTGATTTGGTTCCTGGTGCAGCCGCCTCCCGTGGCTTGCAGGTGTCTGCCTTCTTGCTGTGGCCTCCCATGGCCTTTTCTCAGTGTATACACTAGAAGAGGGAGAAAAGTGTCTCTCTCTCTTCTCATAAGGCCACCAAGTCTGTAGGATTAGGATTCCACCCTTACTACCCCCCTTGACCTTCATTATCCTCTAAAAGCCCAATCTCCAAAACCAGTTAGACTGGGGATTAAAGTTTCAATGTATGTATTTTAAAGAGGAACAATTCAGTCCAGAGTGTATCAACAAGCAGTAAAAACACAATTAATGGATGTTTTAAAGCCTTTATCGTTGTATGTGTTTTAGATTTCCAAGGAGTTGCAACTTATTCCGTCACAGTGTGTATTGATTTCTCATTGCTTCCGTGACAAAGAAGATGGCGCCACCATGTAGAGCATGCCCAGCTCCCAGGTAGCCCCTTGCCCACTGGTGTAGCTGCCGGCATTCACCCTGCAAGCTTCCAGTTTGCTTATTCATGTCTGCAGCTTGATTTTACAGGCTGCTTTTGTTAGAAAAGAAATGATTTGGAGGCTGCCTTTCATTAACAGGAAAACCTTACCGAGGATTTCCTTACCCTCACTACCTGCCTAACTAATTTCTTTTGAACGCCTGTGTCATTAACACAGTTTAGGGTCCAGCGAGTTGGATATCGGCACCTCTGGGGGATCCTTACTCAGCCCACTGCTGGCTGAGTGCCGTGGTTAAACTCACTGCTTCATGACATCATCCTGGGCACTGGGTGTTTCACTTGGCACTGCGGGCGAGAGGAGTCTCCCAGCCCTACTCCAATGGCAGGTTGGCTGGGCTGAAGGGTCCACAGGGCTCTAAGTCCGGGGCCTTGGTAAGAAGAGCTGGGAGGCAGGAACAGCACACCACAGAGGATTCCAAGAGGCCAGGCAGAAGCTGCAAGGCTTCTTACGGATCAGGCTTGAAGGACCCAGAGTATCACTTCAATTGGTCAAGCAACTCACAGCGAGACCAAGACCTGAAATCAAAGGAAGAAGAATTTGATGTCATTTCTGTTTGTAGAAGTAACAAAGACTGTGCAGTCCTCTTTACCATCATAATCTGTCCTCCCCTTCAAAATACCTGTCGTTATCACACTGTACTTCTGTTGACTTCTATACCCAAAACTAATTATTGAGTTATTAGGCAATACAACTGCATTTTTTCTTTTTTGTTTTATATTTATTTACAATTGACAAATACAATACTTTCAATTTTATTTTAGAATATCTTTATATATCAAACTTATTTGCTCATTAATGTATATTTACTTAATCTAATCCCTAGTGTGAAAACAGAAACTGAAACTAAAAAGCAAATATATTTTGTCATATACAAATGCATTATCATTTTCATAGAAAAATTCAGAAAGAATACATAACAACATTTAACTTTAGTGTCAATTAGAGAAGAAAGACTTTTAATTCACATGTATTAATTGCTCATCACTATTTGATATGCTTTGGCTGTGTCCCCACCCAAATCTCAACTTGAATTGCATCTCCCTGGATTCCCACGTGTTATGGGAGGGACCCAGGGGGACGTAATGGAATCACTGGGGCTGGTCTTTCCTGTGCTATTCTCCTGAAAGTGAGTAAGTCTCATGAGATATGATGGGTTAATAAGGGGTGTCCCCCTTTGCTTCCTCCTCATTTCTCTCTTGCTGCTCCCGTGTAGGAAGTGCCTTTCGCCCTTCACCATGATTGTGAGACCTTCCCCCGCTATGTGGAGCTGTAAGTTCAATTAAACATCTTTCTTTTGTAAATTGCCCCGTCTCGTGTATGTCTTTATCAGCAGCGTGAAAACAGACCAGTATGCTATGGTAATTGGTAAAGTTAGGTGAATTTCAGTATTTTGTTTATTGATATGAAGTTGAAAGTCAGAAGGAAGGAAAACTTGGAACAGGGCTGTCTTTTTTGATGCCTACTAATGGCTGAGATGATAAGTGCTAAAAAATAAATATTAGAAATGAAATGGGTTATTTTATATATTAACTTTAAAAACATTTTGGGTGTGAGATTTTTATAAATGAGATTGTGCTAACAAGACAATATATGGAGCCTTTAGTAAGTTGACTCCATATGTTCAGTTGAATTTAAAATTGTGGTCAGTATAAGAAAGTTGCATGTTGTAGTGGTGATGCGTTAGTTGTGGGGTTTCTCAGATCTCTCAGAAACTTTTTAGGCATAGAGGGAAAAATGATATATTAACTGTATGAGAAACAAGAAATGAGGGTAATTGAAAGAGAACTTAGCAAGGAAAATCAATTTTCACTGCAAAACAGTGTGCTGCTGCTGTTGCAGTGTTCCCTGCTGCAATCCAGCAGGATCTGTAAATAAGAAACAGATTCCTAAGGTTTCCATTCACTATTGAACCCTCTTCCAAGGACTGTTGCCAATTACATGAGATACTTCAGTTTCAAAACACAGAAATACACTTTAACAAACTATCAACAAAAAACAGGGTTGGCATTTGAATGTTTGTGTCCCTCCAAAATTCGTGTTGAAACTGAATGCCCCATGCTGTGGTAGTAAGATGTAGGACCTTTGCAAAAGTGGTTACATCCTGAGGGCTCCACCCTCCCGAATGGGATTAAAAGACCTTATAAAATGATCTTACCAGAGCCGCCTGGTCCTTCCTTCTGCCCCTTCTGCCATGTGAGGATAAAATCAGAAGCACCATCTATGAAGCAAAGTCCAGGCCTTCACCAAACACCAAATCTGCTGGAATCGTGACCTCGGACCTCCAGCCTCCAGAACTGAGATCTAGAAATGTCTGTTTATAAATGACAGTCTGTCACAGGTGTCTTGTTATAACAGCACAAATGAACTAAGTCAACCAATTTGATAATTAAAACAATAGAGAATAATGGTTTGATTTTCATGCTGGCAATTTCTCTTATCACAACAGATTTTCATATTTGATGTCTTTATGTTTTAAATGTTTATGAAAGAAAAACATACTTTTTTTCAGTTCTCTTTCTGGTTTTATACGTGCTTCTTACAAAATGCAATTATCATAGAATTCTATTATATGGAAAGTGAAAGTCCCACATATTATTGCAACTGAAAGAGAATCATCGTGGTTAGTTTCTACCAGGCTTGAATTTTTGTTCCTCTTGGAAAAACCATTATCCCCAGAAACAAAGAGCATCTTAATTTAGAAAAAGGAGATTTATATGAGAGGCAGAGGATACAATTCCTGTTTACTTTCTCTCTCTCTCTCTCTCTTTTTTTTAAGACTGAGTTTCGCTCTTGTTGTCCAAGATGGAGTGCAGTGACACGATCTCAGCTCACTGCAACCTCCGCATCCCGGGTTCAAGTGATTCTCCTTGTCTCAGCCTCTCAAGTACCTGGGATTACAGATGCATGCCACCACACCCGTCTAATTTTTTGCATTTTTAGTAGAGATGGGTTTTCACCATGTTGGCCAGGCTGGTCTCAAACTTCTGACCTCAAGTGATGCACCTGCCTCAGCCTCCCAAAATGCTGGGATTATAGGCGTGAGTCACGGCACACTGCCTACTTTCTCTCTTATACACGGTGGTTCCCTATAACATATAGTTAATAATGCCTTAATTGATGATACTTGGGATCTGGTCAGGGACCTTTTCCTTTTTAAAAGTCTTTTGTAACTTTATTTTTAACATTTTTTTTGTCTAAGTAGCACAGAACTTAACTATTGCAGATACATGTCTGCTTATTTTACGGACCTACCGACTGCATTAATCAGAATTCTTCAGAGAAACAAATCCAGGAGATCTATTCCCATACATATCTGACTATAGCTTCAGAATCTATAGAAATAGAAAAATTTCTTTTACAGCTGACATAAGAAATATTAGGATACACACAGAATATTCAATACAAATTCATCATTTTTTTGCTTTGCATAATATCTGCACATGGCTAGGTAAAATTTTGAGCAAATGGGTATTTGAATTGAGCTAAAACAAGTTATCAGACTAGAGATAAGACATTATACTCTGACTGTGACCTTTCTGGTTTATAAATCACCTTCCTTTTCTTTGTTAGAAAAAAGTCAAGGTTACACATTTTATTTTTACTCTCAAAGACATATTAGTTATATTGGCCTAGAACAAGTAACATATCAGTTAGGATTTATAACTCCAGCCACTATGTATAAAATGCAAAAATCCTATATTTCTATGGGAGTAAGGAATTAAATCACATTTTAGAATTGGAGCTTAATTCCTCATTGATGAGTAGGAAACCCAGTATTTCAATCTGTGAACACCTTAGAATCGAACCAATCATTTCAAACTGGGGCTCATTTTCCACTTACTTTCAAAGGCATAGCCATGTAGAAACATGGTGAGTACTGGCAGCTGTGTGCACTTTGGGATACAATGGGATTGCAGGATGTGAGAACAGGAAAGACTGAGAGAGACATAAGGGGCAGTCAGTGCAACAGGGCTTTCTACGTCAGGCTTACAAGTTTCTGTTTGATTCTGCAGGCAGGGATACCGAAATTTTACTGTGTTTAGGAATCAAGTGATTTTTAATTAAATGCAACCTCCAGGGCTTCCCTGAGGAGCTTCTAAAGTGGCAGGTCTGGGATAAGGCCTGTATTGGGCTTCCTACTTTTTGAAGGATGGATATCAATGGAAGGGAACTAAAATTTTACCATCCTTGTCATGAGATTCTACAAATATGGAGCAGAGGGCAATCCAGTGAAAATGTAAGTAAAGGCACAATTGTAGTGTTTAAGATTTGCCTGCTAGGTCTGTCAGAAAACAATGACCCATAGGTGTCATGCACATCTGCACAGCACAAGCACAGACTGCCTTTTGATCGGCACCGTCTTAAAGAAAATTTGTATAGCACACACCTTTGGAAAACAGACCATCTCCTTGTAGAGCTTGTAGAGGAGCACTGGCTTTTATGAAAGGACAATGTGCTGAATTTATGTACAATTGCTGTTCTTTTTATGCTACATTCAACAACTGGTCCTACCCAGTCAGTTCATACTATCTTTTTAAAATTTATTTTCCAATATGCCTCACACTTCCCTGAGTCTTTGTGTATTGTGTAATTTTTGGTTAAAAACTGACATTCAAGATAAAAGGAAAAGAAAGCAGAAAGCATATAAGCATATATATATACAATTTTTTTTTTCCTGAGGGCTGTTGGACTATTTTTAGGAACCTTCCCTGGACTTCACTGGAAAACCTCATCTGTTCTACAAAGCCCAGCTGTTGATGTGTTATGCTCCCTTTTTTGCTGTCTTTTTTCCCTTAGGTCCTTGGGGTTGTTTCTATCTCTGCAGATTTTGGTGATCAGTTCCAGCAATTTGGACAGGGGTTGCAATCAGAAGATATTTTATTTTGTAAACCTTCCAACTGAGTTGTTCACAGGTTGAGAAACACATTTGAATTCGCATACAGTTTTTAAGTCTGTCTTGGCTTTCCTTTATCAGAATGCCTTGGGTCTCCTCACGCTTGCATAGCGTAGTGTGGCGGACAGGCAGAGAGTGGAGAGCAGCATATCTCAGCCCTTCCATGGTTCTCTTACTTCTAGAATCTTCCCATTAAGTCTGCGGCTGCACTGCCACTTACCCAGAACCTAGTCTGCAAACTCGGGCTAAGAAAGCTGCGTGATTTTCCGCATCTGTTCTGTACCAAATCTGCTCCTTTTAGCCAACAAATCTATGAGTTTATGAATGACCTATGTCCTGACTCAGTGAGCTTAGCACTCTCTAGCAATTCTTCAAAGCTGCTTGTGATTCCATCCAACCCCAGTCAGAGAAAGCTTTGACCATGGTGGTCAAGAAAGCCATCTGCTCACTGATGTCCTTGCCTAAAATTATAACTGTTTTGGTTTTTCTGTTTTTTGTTTTTTTTTTTTAAAGATTAATGCTTTCTAATTTGTGGACATTGTTTCACTGGTGTCTGATTCTCTGGATAAGGTAAATGTTCAGAGAATAAAAATAGTTGTTTTGACAATTTTGTCTAAGATTATACTTGTTTTATTCAGAGGGGAATCAGCCGACCCCTCACGACACTCTGACCAGAAGTGGACTCTCATTTAAGGTTTGCTTTCACACAACACAGTATTAAAGATGTTTAACTCTCATGTTTTAGAAAGTCTAAGTGAACTTTAGACAATATGCATAATATTTAAGAATTCCATCTGTTCCCCAAGAATGGAATGACTGTGTCACATGGCATATATTTAATTTTTAATACAAATTAATTACAATTTTCTCTAAGACACTTAACCATGTTCCATTCCCACCAACAATGGATGAGTTCTCTCACTGACCCACATGGTCACCACCAATGGGATTTTCAATCTTTTAAATTTCAGCCGTTGTAATATGTATGTAGTAGCATCTTGATGTAGTTTTCATTTGCATTTACCTAGTATCTGAGACAGATACTAATTAAAAGTATCTGAGACAGGTCTCAATCAATGGAGAAGTTCATTTTCCCAAGGATGAGGATGTGAGCATGGGAGACACATCCCACTTTTAGAGAAAGGTAACTTTCTCTAAAGATAATTTTGAAGGCTTCAACATTTAAAGAGGAAAGGACAGATACTGGGGAAAAAGGAAGACATTTTAAAAGGTGTGGGTAGGTAAGAGGCGAATAGTTTCATTCCTTTGAGTCTTTGATCAGCCATTTACATGTGAGAGGCGGTAGAGGAATAGTCAATTATATATTCATCTAGCTCACTGAATCTGCATTTTTACATAAAATGAAATAAGCATAGGTCAGGGGAAGCAATCGAATATGCATTGTCTCGAGTGAGCAGAGATATGACTTTGAGGCTCATCCTTTGTGTCATACCTCTGAAGGTAAGGTGTCAATTTTTCTTGCTGGGGTGAAATTCAACAGGACTGTTTTAGGGTAAGAATCTTGGGGCCCACAATGGATTTCTTAGTGGGAAAACCGTGGGGGAGGTATGTAGCTTTTTTATTTTTGTAGCTGTCTTATTTAGGAATAAAATGGGAGGCAGATTTTCATGATGCAGTTTCTAGTTTGACTTTCCCTTTGGCTTAGTGAGTTTGGGGTCCCAAGATTTATTTTCCTTTCACATTCTTAATTATATTGAGCATGTTCCCACTTCCAGTTCTTTCTGTTTCTAAAATCTGTTTTCCATTTATTTCTTTGCTAAAATCGATTACAGATTTTGAGGGATATTCTAAATTATTGTTTCTTTCTGTTCTAAAATCTATTAAGGATTTTGGGGGATATTCTAAATTATTGTAATACAATTATTCTTCACATATTTGGGGTGTAAGTTCTGTTTCTGTGTGGATA
The DNA here is from genome assembly GCF_024542745.1 of Macaca thibetana thibetana. Lineage (NCBI taxonomy): Eukaryota > Metazoa > Chordata > Mammalia > Primates > Cercopithecidae > Macaca > Macaca thibetana. The sequence continues at coordinate 139,616,805 of NC_065585.1, forward strand.
GTTTCTAATGTTCTAAAATTTCACTGATTTTTCTTTTGCATTTTATAAACTGCTATGAATCCTAGTAAGTTAAATAACTCTTTCAGATATTTCATTGTTTCATCTCAAGAAATTCTGTTACACTATTGTATCTTCTATTTCTCTCTTCAACATGTTTATATTTCCTTTGAAAGCTTTGAACATATTTATCATAACTGCCTTAAAGTCTTTCTAGTATCAAGATCCTGAATTTCAATAATTTTGGATAAATACCCAGAAGTGGAATAACTGAATCAAATGGCACTTCTGTTTCTAGCGTTGCGAGTACTGTTCCAACTGTTTCCCATAGCAGTTTCTTTGCTTTGTTTTCCCACCAACAGTGTGCAAGTGTCCCTCCAGCGTCTTCTCATCTTTACCAAAACCTGCTCTCTTTTGTATGTGCGTGTGTGTCGTTGTTTTTGTTGTTGTTGTTGATAGCCATCCTGACAGGTATGGGTGGTATCTCATTATGGTTTTTCTTAGAATTTTCCTGATTAGCAGTGACATTGAACATTTTAAAAATATACCTGTTTGGCCAGCCATATCCCCCATCCTGTACCCATATAAACTCCAAACCCCACACTCCACAAGCACATAAGCCGACAAACAGAACAGAAAGGAGCAGAAGAGCAGCAGAGAAGGAGTGTATGAATGTTGAGAGGAGATCTGCTGGAAATGGTCAGAGAGAATATTGGTCACAGGACAACCAAACTCCAGGGCAAGATCATCTTCCCACTCCATCCCCTTTCCAGCTCCCCACTCATCCTGTTGAGAGCCATCTCCATTGCCCAGCCAAATCCCTGCATTCACCATCCTTCAAGTCCGTATGTGACCTGATTCTTCCTGGATGCCAGACAAGAACCCAGGGACCAAGAGGGCACTGAGCTGGTTAACACTTAAGCTGTCTGCAGACATCAGAGCTCAAAAGAACACTGTAGCATGTCCACTGGGGCTTCAGGAGTTGCAGGCACCCACCCCTAGATGCTACCATGGGGTCGGAGCTTAAAAGAGCACTGTAACATGCGCACTGGGGTTTTGGGAGTCCCAGACACCCACCCCTAGATGCTACCATGGGGATGGAGCTCAAAGGCACTCATCAAATCTCCTGCAGCTGCCTGTCCTCATGCCCCCTGTCCCCCGCTCCCCCCACAGGGGGTTTAAGCATCCCTGGCTGAACAGATGAGCCACTGCCTTGTTGCGTGCCCTGCGAGGGTGGTCAGATAATGCTCCCATTACATATATACAATAAAATACTATTCAGCCTGAAAAACAGAAGAAAATTTATCTTCTGTAACAACATGCTTAAATCTTGAGGATATTATTCTAAGTGAACTAAAGCCATCTCAGAAAGATAAATACTGCATGATTCCATTTATATGAGAGACCTACAATACTCAAATTCATAGAATCAATGAGTGGTTTCCAGAGACTTGGGGGCAGAGAATTGCAGGGGAGAGGAAGATGGGGAGTTACCAATTAAGAGGTATAAAGTTTTACCCAAGTAAGATAAATAAGCTCTTAAGATTTTCTGTATGGCTTTATACGAATAATCAACAACAATGGATAGCACTTAAACACTGAAGAGGGTAGAGCTCATGTTAAGTGTTGTTACCACAGCTAAAGTCCTTAAAGTCTTTATTAAAAAAGAATCAAACTCTTTAAAGGAGTTCGATTTTTTGCGTTTTTTCATGACTCAGCTTCCAACTTAACTATTACCTTCTGGCACAGTGAATTTGGAGTCCTGAGATTTTATTTTCCTTTTACATTTATCAATAATAATAATAATAATAATGAATTAAATAAAATGCAGCTCTTGACATCAGAGTTTTTCTGTGGCGCAGTCAGTGCAGTCAATGCAGTCCGTGCCTTCATCACAGACGTCAGGACATGGTAAATTAAGGAAACTCAGCAGAGCTTCCAGACTGAAGAATAATTGAGTTTCTGTTGGTATGAGTTGGAAAAATAAATACATTTCAACATGTATGACAGTTGTTTCTAACACAGCTGCAGTCATCTTAATACAGATTTCTTTGTTTTAGCAAAATTCCAGCAATAAAAGTGGGAAGAACATCTTCCAGTGAGAAACTCTCTGTATCCTGCTTGCTGGATACAAATCACGTGCCAGCATTCTCTTGGGGAAGACAGTCGTTGCCACGTTTCCCTGAGGCCACAGGTTGCTGGTTGCTGTTGAGCAACTGTCGCCTCTGGCTTCTTTCATGAGAAAACATGGCATTCAGTAGGTTAATTTGCATGTTAATGATTTCTCTGTATGTTAATTAATCTCTTGGGGTGGTATCTTTTAAGATAAGGAAACACATCTTATCTGTGCTTAAAGGAGGAATGAGAGAGGGATAAACAGAAAATGAATCAGGGAAGAATATAGAAATAGAACAAGAAAAATACTTCAAAATAAATGATGTTTTATGATTTATAAATATTTTATTGTTAGTTTTGTCCTTATAATAACTCTAATAAGTTAGAAGGGGGAAAAGAAAACAGAAAGTGTGAGTAGTCAGTGGGGACAGATGGAATAATATTCTAAAATTTGACGAATACGGTTTTTTCCCCTGACTTTTCATAGTAGACTGAATTAGTTCATTATATATTCAATTAAAATTAAAAACGAAATAAGAATCTTTTATGTTAAGAGAGGCAGGATTAATTCTTAGACTGTCTTGCTTTTCATCAGCTCTGCCCTTTGCTAGGCCAGGCCCCTGGTCCTATCGGTTGCTATCTAGAGGGTTTCTCTACATGCTAGAAGGTAACACATATTTGCATGGCTTGGTTTCTCAGTGATCTGGACAGGAGGAAGGGAAATACTCAGTAGAAGAGAGGGGAGTCCCTGACAAGGGCACCACCCTCAAGCCCAGACCCGTGGCTCTAAATGAGAACGTGCATTCCTGTTTTCCTACCCAAGGGTTGCCTTTTCCAAAACAACCCTGGCCTACCTCACCCCCAACCTGTACCTATAAAACCCCCAAATTTCACTGGCAGAAGAGCAGAGTGGAATAACAGAAAAGGAGAGAAGGAAGATGCATCTGAATGTTGAGAGAAGAGGCAGCTGGATGTCAGAGACTATAGTCAGAGTGGAGTTCAGCCAAGGACGGTCAGAGAGAATTTCAGCTGGGGAAGGTCAGAGAGGAGTTCAGCTGGGGACAGTCAGAGAGGAGTTTGGCCGGGGATGGTCAGAGAGGAGTTTGGCTGGGGATGGCCAAACTTCAGGGGAAGATTATCTTCCCACTCCATCCCCTTTCCACCTCCCCATCCTGCTGAGAGTCACTTCCATCACTCCCGTCACTCAAACCCCCCACATATACCACCCTCAGTCTGTTTGTGTGACCTGATTCTTCCTGGATGCCAGATAAGAATTTGGGATGCACTGGGTGTGGAAACCCAAAAAGGCTGTCACACTGACTCTTCACTGAGCTGTTTAACACTTAAACCATCCACAGATGGCAAAGTTAAAAGAGCATTGTTTGTAACACACCCTCTGGGGCTCCATAGGTCACCGGCAACTCTTAGATGCTGCCACAGGCTGATAGAGGTTTCATTCCTGCTGGTGTGCAAAGGCACTCACCCTGGTTCCTGCACCTGCTCACCTGCATGCTCCCCCTCCCACAGAGGGTTTGAGCATGGTGGCCAAACAAATGAGCCACCCTGTCACAAGTCCTGTGAGGAGGTCAAGAGAAGTCTCCTGTCTCAGTGTTACTACAGGGAGTCAATTGCTTTACCCCCTTCCCCCACGACCTGGACTCTCATCAGGTCAGACAAGGGCTTCTGAGATAACCACGGATCTGTTCATCTGTTAACCACGACACAAAACAGAGCTTCAGGAGTCCTGGTGAATCTCATTGGGTGTTTAATGAAGCTTCCCTTTCAATTTCTTATTTGCAGATGCCTCCTGTCCAGGGAAAAACAGTTTGAGGAAATAGTCAAACAGAAAGATTCTATGTTTCACTTAGGATTTATTTCTGAAGTAGTAAATTTTGTGGATACAATATTGTTCTTCCTTGTCTCATTCTCTGTTCACTTAGGATCATTTGATATCCTATATGTCAACATTTTGTAATCATAGCCAACAATTCGTTGATAAAATATTAATATTTAAAATAAAAGCCTAATTCACATTTCCCAAATGACTATAAGAATCACTGTTCATTATCAGTGTCTCCCCCAGGGCATTTGGTTGACAGGTCTCTTTGGTCAGTGTGGTCTGAACCAGTATCTCTTTTCTCCCCTCTTCTGTCTTTCACAACATAGGTTTATTTTTATTGTTTTAAAGACCAGGTCATCTTTTGGTCTGTGTCACAGCTCGGTTTTTCCAGTCCTCTAATTGTTTCCTCATGATTGCAGAGAGGCTACATATTCATGTGTATTTACTGTGCCCATTATGCTATACACCGGACACAGGCTACACACTCATATGTATTTGCTACATTGCTGTTGTTTCTGTTGTTCATCTGCATCCTATGTGGTTTATTTTCTTTGCTCTCTCGTTTGGATTTACGGCTCTATCGTGGGTGGTAGGAGGTTTCCAGATATGACCTCCACGCAATTCTCCTGATACAAGGATCTCTCCCCTCACCAGTAGTTAAAGTTCATGTTTCTTCCCCTTAAAACATGGCTAGGCCTTTAACAGCTTTGACAAAATAAAATGCATGTTGTTTTAAGCCACAATGATTTGGGGTGGTTTCTTACACAGCAATATATACCCCCAAAATTTATTTTTTTTTGTCTTTATGTATACCTTTATATGTTTGTAATATCCTTAGTTTTTTCTTCCTTAGTTTTCCATTAATCTATTTATTAACTTCTTTTCTCCAAATTATTCCTAAAATAAATATCAAATACTCTATTTCTTATTTTTCTTTCTAACATTTCTTTGTTATGATTTCTCCTCCCTCCCTGCCTCCCTTCCTCCCTCCCCTCTTTCCTTTCCTTTCCTTCCTTCCTTGTCTTCCTGCCTTCCTTCCTTCCTTCCTTTCTTCTTTCCTTCCTTCCTTTCTTCTTTCTTTCCTTCCTTCCTTTTGCTTATTTATTCATTTAGATTTTAGAAAGGGCATGTTGCTTTGTTGCCCAAGCTACAGTGCAATGATGCACTCATAACCCACTGCAGCCTCAAACCCTTGGCCTCCAGAAATCCTCCTGCCTCAACCTCCTGAGTAGCTGGGATGCCACTACACTTGGCTCAGTTGTGTAATTTCTAATCTGGAATACCATTTAAGATGATCATACTGTTTTTCTCCCTTTGTGTTACAGGGAAGTGCAAGAATCATCAGTTCTTATTCTTGGAGAAAGAATTCTGCCAAGTGACTGATTTATCAAAAAAAAAAAAAATTAAAGGAAAATAGTAGAGAATTTATTTAGAGAGACAGAGCATGCTGAAAAGAAGAGGCAGAGCTGGCTGCTGAGGGGAGTGAGCCCGCAGCAGCCTGTGAGTTCTGTGTTGGGTTCTTATGATGAAAAATACTCTCTTGAAGTTCTTACCTCTGCCTTAAGTCCCCTCCTTTTTTCTTTGACTAGTGTTTCCACTCCCACCTTAAGTCCTCCCCTTCTCCCCACCAAGTTTCCTTCCCAGGTTTGTGGGACCCTCCCTTACTATTAGTTAGCACACATGCACAGGCCAAGTGTTGGATATAAACGGTGCCTGTGTTATCGCCTAGGAATTTCTTCTTTGCCCTCTTCCCCTTATCAACTGACACCCAGCTGCATTCCAACAGGTTAACTGCAGAGTGAGCGACTGCTGGGCATCTTAAGGGGTGTTCCCTCCTGCCTAGGTATTTCCCCCACTCTCTGCATATACCCAGCATGCAGGTTTCGGGTGGTCCCCGGGGTGAGAGATTTTCCAGACCTCCTTTTCTCAGGTATCCCCATCTCCTGCTTATGTATGGCTGTCTGCCTACTCTAACAGTTGTACTTTTCTGTAGTTTTATATATTTCCTGTAAATATATTTAATGTCTTTGAATAGTCTTTTTCTGGAATGGCTTTTACCTAGCCATCCAATTCCTATGTGCAGTAGCACAAGTTGGAATATTTAGCTTTTTTTTTTTTTTTTTTTTTTTTTCTAGCAAATACTTACAGACATGGCTGACTGCACTGGTTTAGTAATGCATGATAAATTCAAACATTTTCTTGCAAATACCTGCTGATAAGTCAATACAATTAATAAGTCATAAACGTTGAACACTTTGCATTTTCACAAACTTTATATATTTGTCTAAGAATTTTTCTGCTCTATGTATATTTTCAACACTATCATTTGGGGACACATCTTAGCAGAGTCCACTTCACATTATTCTGAATTAGTGTTTTCTCAACCTCATTACACATGTTTTCAACTGTAGTGGTATGTGCAACTATTCAGTTACTTCAACCTTGGCACGGACTCCTGGAATACACTGAGCAGTATTGGTAACATTCATTGAATCATAAATGGCCAGGAAAGGTCGCTTTAAATCAGGTGTCTTATTTGACTCATAGTACATCCAATGCTCTCAAGTCATCAATTCCATCAAAGCAACTACTTTCACTAAAGGACTAATAATCGTCTTAAAGGAGGCTATTTGAATATATTTCTCAGCTGTCACAGATATGGTATAATTAATTCAATGTGGGAAAACTGCTTTTCTTGCTTGGTTAGCAAAAGAATCACTCAGAAAATTACCTTACAGAAGCCTCAACTTACTGTTTCAAATATTCGTGAAGGAATTCTGCACTGCTGATATGTAACGTTATATACGTTCTATTTTTTCTCTGGGTGCTGCTCTCCTGTGAGTTGGGAAGGGTGGGTTGAGTGCCTGATTTGGTAATGTTGGTATACATTATATTATCTTAGCACAAGTACAGTGTTGTCACGTAATAAACACAATTTGAGGCATTTATTTTGGTAAGAAAATAACCCATACTCCACTATACCCTGAAAGAATGAGATTCAAAGATCACTGCTTTTCTTCTCTTCTTCTTTTGACTTAATGGTCCATTAGATTCCTCCGTATCTGGTGATGCATCTGTCACTTTCCAGAGCTCTACACTGCATTTTTTGCTTTATCACAGCTCTCTCCCAGGGGAATTTTGTATTTGTTCTCTCACAGCTGGGATCATCCCCGTTCCAAGTGAATCTTTCTCTGCGGAGTCCGCTGTGTGTGAATATCACTTCTGACTCTACTGGTTTCGCACTATTTATGTTCCTATGTAAATGTAATTTGAGGCCTATGGTGTTATGGGGTGATTCTTCAGTACTGTTTGACTCTTCATTTCTCTACTATCATTTCATATAAAATCTGTATTTTGCAAAGACAATGCTTCTTTGAATTAATTATTTTATAAACTGATATAAAGTGGTGATTTTTTCATATTTCCTTTTCATTTTTCCCCTGCACCTATGGTGTCTCCTTTATTTTCTCTCTTTTATTTTTTAGTTGAGATGTAATAATTGCACATATTCATGGGATTCAGAGTAAGGTTGTCATAAATGCATACAATGTGTAAAAATCAAACCAGGATGATTAGTATATACATCACATCAAATATTTATCATTACCTCGGACTGGGAATACTCAAAATCATCTCTTCTAGCTAATTGAAAACTCACTATTAGTTACTTTTAACTCTGGTTATCCTACAGGACTATAGCACACTGGCACTTATTGCTTCTGTCTAGCTGTAATTTTGTATCATTAACAAACCGCTCTCTAACCTCCCCTCAACCCTACCCCTTCTAGCTTCTAATGACCAAAATTTTACTGTCTATATCCATGAGCTCAATCTTTTTTAAATTAATCTACAACATATGAGTGAAAAAGTAGTATTTATCTTTCTGTGTCTGGCTTATTCCACTTAACCCAACATCCTCCAGGCTTATCCATGTTGCCAATAATGACAGAATTTCATTCCGTTTTATGTGTGAATAGTGTTCCATTGTGAATATATACTACATTTTTTTCTCCATTCACGTATTGGTGGGTGTTGAGGTTGATTCTGTATCTTGGTTATTGTGAATATTGTTGTAATAAGCATGGAGATGAAGATATTATTTTTCATATGCTGATATATCTTTCTTTGGATAATTACTCAGCAGTGGTATTGCTGGATCGCATGGTAGATCTAATTTTAGTTTTTTAAGCAACCTCCATACTGGTTTCGTAATGGCTGTACTAATTTACATTCCCACCAACATTGTATAAGAGTTCCCTTTTCTCCACATCTCCACAAGCCTTTGTTATTTGTGTGTGTGTGTGTGTGTGTGTGTGTTTGATAATAGCCATTCTAACTGAGTGAGATTATATCTCATTGTGGCTTTAATTTTAATTTACCCGATTAGTGATATTTAGCATTTTTTCATATGTTTGTTGGTTATTTGTATATCTTCTTTTGAGAGATATTTATACCAAATATTTGCCCATTTTTAACAGAATTATTGTTTTGCTGTGGAGTTGTTGGGTCCCTTATATATTGTGGATGTTAGTCCCATGGCAGTGAACAGTTTGCAGATATGTTCTCCCATCCTGCAGGTTTTCTCTTTATTCTGTGGATTGCTTCCTTTGCGGTGTGGAAGCTGCTTCGCTTAATATAGTCTCTATTTCTATTTTGTTTGTGTTGCCTGTGTTTTTGAAGTCTCACCCATAAAATCTTTGTCCAGAAACAATGTCCTTACGTGTTTCCCCTGTTTACTTCTAGTGGTTTCATAGGTTCAGGGTTGAGTGGACTCATGAGAATGCTGTCCAGCCTGGGATGTGGAGAGGCAGGGGCTGTGGAGCCCCGGGCCGGATGCAGCAGTGCCGACCCCACTCCCAGATGGCACCGCACTGGGGGTGGAGGGGAACACTCTGGAACGATGCTGGCATCTCCCTGTCCAGGGCTCAGAGATTGTGAGGGCCAAGGGGCTTTCCTGCAGCCAACTTGTAGCTGTCTCTGGTGGCAGCGTGGACTGCAGAGGACCTCTCACTTACCTTTGCCCACACGAGGGAAGTCCTCTTGCTCCGAGTCAATCCCGCCCCGTTGTTTTGCTTCCGGCTCTCGGCCGCCATCTTGAGTCTCCAGGCCTCCGCGCTCTCTGGCGCCTCCTGGCTGAACGCCGCCGTGCTGTTCCTCAGATGCCCGGTTTGACCGGGATGACGTCAGCATGATTCATTTATATGAAGGTTGACAACAGGCAAAATTAAGCTCTGTGTTTTAGAGATGAACATGTAGGCAGCAAAAGTGTCTTTATAACAAGGACGTGTTTGTAGTATTCACGGTTATGGTCACTTTTAGGGGCAAAGAAATATGAGATCAGAAAAACAATACACCAGAAAATGTGGGATATGCACATTATTTTCTTGTCTACAAAAGTTTTTATAATATTCATTATGCTCTATTTGTATGCATTCTTCTGTATAGAAGTTATATTTCACAATAATTATTTAATTACATGCTTTCTCATCAGGTTAAGAACCTCTATTTTTCCCCTATTTTGTAGCCTTCGGTTCAAGTCTTTTAAATTATTTCTAAATTTTGCATATAAAGACAGCATACTTTATCAGAACCACTGAAGCCTCAATGATCTGGAAAAAATATGTTTGTGCCTCTGTAGGTAAACAAGAAAGAAACTGGAGGTAGATGGAATGCAAAAATAGGACATGCATCTCAGACCGAATCCCAAGCAATCAGTGGAGAACAGCTATCAAAGGCAGAATACAAACTAATGAAAATTTATGCTCCTTTTCTATAATTATTTTTTAGCTTCTTTTCTCATTGAGTACTAATGACATTATTTGTCTTCCTTTAATAGAGGTTTACTTTTGAACTCCAATTTTTTAATTATTTTAAATAAACAAAATCTTTCATTACATCAGTGATGTTTAGTTCAACTTTCCAAAAGGCAATTAATAATGTCAGAAGATACAATCAAATTAATGACAACAATTAATGTTTTCTAACCTTTACCTGAGAAGATCAAATTGAAATATTTTATAGACCTCATAATTCTACACAGTATTCTCTGTGTTCCACAAACCCTGACCCTTAGAAATACATTAATGTCTTTGAAACAGAAAGTATACCAAAGTTGATAATTCATATTCACATTATATATGCATACTTCTGTACTAAATTGAAAATGGATATGCTCAAGATTTAAAAAAAGAAAGGAAGAAAGAAAAGACGGAAGAAAGAGGGAGGAGAAAGGAAAATGGAGAAAAAAGAAAACACAACTTAGCTAATTTAGAGTATTGTAAGGAAAACGTCCTCATGAAAATTATCATTTTTTGCATATATACCACGTGTGTAGACCCATAGCACATTCAGTGGTACTTTTACCTTGGAAAAAATGGTTGGTACTAGAATTTGTCACTGTGCATGTCCCATTGAAATCTGTATCTAGGCAGAAAAATTCCATTGATCTGTCTTTGCAGAAGCCTGTGTTTTCCTCTAGGGTGCAGACATTCCACTCTCATGCCTTGACTTCACTATTCGTTTTTCTGAGACAGCTGGTGTGGTAGCTACTTCCCATTCTTCTGTTACTCTATGCAGAAAATATTCCCAAGGAGTTGTTCACGCTTCTTTGGAATTGACCTCACCAAGCTCCCCTCCATCCACTGAAATCAGGCTCTTCTCCCCTCCAGGCCACTAAAATGGCACTTACTGCTGTTACCACTGCCTCTAACATTCCAAATCTAAAAATCAACGTGCAGGCTCTGAGTGTTGTTTTATTAACATAATTTGAAGTCGTTGATCACTTTCTCCTGAAAACTCCATCGTTACTTGATTTCTGGGCTCCATTCTCTCTTGACTGTATTCCTTGGTTTCCCCTTCCTCCTCTGCTATGCTGAGGCCTTCTCATCTTCCAAGCTTTTAATGCTGGAGTGCCCTGGGGCTGCATTCCTGTGGCTTCCCTCTTCTCTAGTTAGTGTCACTTGCTGTGCAATCACATTTTCATGTCTCTAATTCCATTGGTACTTTGGACTCATGTAGCTCTCCCTGAATTCATATCTATGTAGGTGTCTAATAATCACCTGAAAGTTAACACATATAAAATAAGGTTCCTGGTTTTCCTCTAAATCTGCCGCTTCAAAGTCTTCACCAAATCAGTAAATGGCAACTTTACTTCCAGTTTCCTAGTCCAGAAACTTTGATTTTGTGTTTATCACATACCTGACATCCAATCCATCATTAAACAATATGAATGTGATCTTTAGAACCCATCCAAATGCCTAACCTCAAATCCCCAGGCCCATGGGGACTTCTTGGTCTAAGCCTAGCGTATTAATTTCCTGTGCTTCCATAAAAAGTACCACAAGCTGCGTACCCAAAACAACAAAAATCAATTGCCTCACACTTTGGGGGCTGTAAGTCCAACATCAAGGTGTTAGCAAGCCCCCCCCCCCCCCCACCGGAAGGCTGTAGGGGCTAATCCCCCCTGGCCTCTTCTTGGCTTCTGATGGTTTGGTGGCAATCTCTGCCATTCCTCAACTTGCAGCTTCACCACTCCAATCTCTGCCTTCATGAGTGTCTCTGACTGCATATTGCCATTGACATAGGAGTTAAGAAGAAATCAATTAGGCAGATAGTGAGGGTACAGGAGTCCGAGGTAAGGTTTTCCTTTTAATGAAAAGCAGCCCCCAAATCATTTTCTTTTCTAACAAAGAGCAACTTGTAAAATCAATCTACAGACATAGACAAGCAAGCTAGAAGCTTGCACGGGCAAATGCCAGCAGGAAAGGCTACCTGGGACTAGGCATGTTCAAAATGGTGTTTCCATCTTCCCTTCTCTTTGCCAAACCTCGTGTATAGTAAGAAGACAATATGGTGCCAGGCAGGCAAAGACCCCATTTGCATAATAAGATTAGAGTGGGGTGACCAGCCTTCCCCATGTGCTGTGTAAACATCACATCTGGTCCAACCAATCTCTCACGAGAGAGAGAGAGCTTCTCTCCTTTCTCTTTCTTTTGCGGATTAAACTTCCGCTCCTAAACTCACTCTTAGTGTGTGTCTGTGTCCTTAATCTTCTTGGTGTGAGATGATGCCACTTCACCATGTTCTTTAAGGACAACAGCCAGATTGTATTATGGGTCCACCCAATACAGACTTGAGGAATTCATGCAGTCTCTCTTCTTTTCTTCATAAAGTTGATGTAAACATGTTATGCAGTTCTGCCTACGAAGCACAAAGCTATGGGCACCTGTGAAATGATGAAGGAGATGAATTCACCAATGCACCCACCCACATCCCTCTCACACTAGGTCCTATTGCCCTTGTAGGTGGAACTTGACCCTTGTTTTGCTTTAACTAAAATTCCTTGGTGTGTTTAAACCTTTTAACTTCTACAAAAAACCAAGAACACATTCAATTGTGGATTATTAGACTAAAAGTAGCTTATTAATTCAATGGTTATGAGAATTTTGTTGCCTCATAAGAGTAATATACTGCCCAGCTAAAACATTATCAAAACAACATTCGAGACATAGAAGATATTGAACATAAACTGGGTTCTTGTCTTTCTTACTTAGTGTACTGGCGATGAGAGGCATAGTTTGGGGAGTTGGATATTTAATTTTGCCACTGATTCATACAATGATAATACAACAATATGTGGATCCTCTTTGTTTCATCCTGACAGTAATGATTTTCTTATCTTACCCAACTGGATGAAGCATATTCTGTGGGAAACTTGTCAACCACAATGGTTGTGTATATCAGAGAATGAGAAGTCCTACAGAGCATTTTTTTTAGTATAAAAATTCAACATTCTCTTGGCTTGCTTCTTGTCTGCTTCTCGAACTAGAGTGGAAGACCAGGATCCTTGTCTGTTTTATGGACATTAACAGTGCCTGGTACATAATAAATACAGAGTCAAGTTTGTTTAAAAATAATTGAATGAATGCGTAAAGGCTTTCACCTAAAAGCTAAATGGAACATTTCATCCTTGACAATGAGTACCCAAGAAACAAGCGAAGGAAGGAAAAAATATGGGAGTCTTTCTTTCCCAAGTAGTTTAAATGATCTTTAATCTATAACCGTTTTCCTTTTGAGTTGTTTACTGCTGTTAGGAGTTTATAGGAGACCCGTTTGTAAAAAGTTTTTCAACATGACCTGAGAGAGGACCTCCTTTTATATCAGAAATTAAAATAGATGGGAGAGTTGATGTATTAGCTTGGTGCAAAAGTTATTGCGGTTTTTGCCATTAAAAGTAATGCACCAAGCTAATAAACCAATAATAAAAAATATGATCAAATGGTTTCTTCAGGTTGGATGGTCTGAGAATCTCTCTCAGAAGTACCTGAGTGATGGAAGGCATGATCTACACAAGGAAAGCCAATGTCTCCGGCTGAGGGAGGAGCTGATGTGAACACATGTGGTGTATATGTGCATGATATTGTATACACACTGTAGGAACAAGCTTGCTTGTCTGGGAGTTCAGTGAGTGAAAAGGGAGGATGTTTTAAGATGAGTTCAGATTTTTAAATTTATTTTTATTGCTCTGGTTTTCCTAATCCAGGCCAAGAATGTTGATTTTTATTTTAAGCCTTTAGCACATTTTAAAGAAGGTTTGACACCATTTTAAAATGATTTTTGGGGTTGAATGTGGTGGTTCATGCCTGTAATCCCAGCATTTAAGGAAGTAGAGGCGGGTGGATGACCTGAGCTCAGGAGTTTGAGACAAGCCTGGCCAGCATGGTGGAACCCCGTCTCTACCAAAAATACAAAATCTAGCGAGGCATGGTGGCATGTCCCAGCTGGTTGGGTGGCTGAGGCACAAGAATTGTTTGAACCCAAGAGGCAGAGGTTGCAGTGAACTGAGATTGTGCCACTGCACTCTAGCCTGGGTGACAGAGCAAGATCCTGACTCAAAAAAAAAAAAAAAAAGTGTTCTGACTCTTTGCTTGAATAGAAGATTTTCAAGAGAGACATAAAGAAGAAAAGAGATAATTTCGAAGGCTGCTATATTAATTTAAGATAGATTATGAGGATTTGGAGCAGTGTGGAGTTCAAAAAATTAGACATATCTGGAAATGTTTTGTAGATGGATTGGACAAGAATCAATTAATTGAATATGAGGAAATGGAACGATGAATCAAAGATAACTCAAACATTTTGGGCTTAGGCAATTGAATTCCTAATGGTGACATTTATAGATCTCTGGGGGAGAATGAAGTGGTGTAGGATTCAGGGTGGATGAAAACGAAGACTTTGTTTTGAACTGCAAAGGTTGAGATTCTTATTAGATAAGGATAAGGAGAGGTCATCCTGGACTTCAGAGAGTCATTACGTATATGTGGCATTTAAAATTATTAAACTGGATAGATTAACTGCAGATAATGTGTGTGTCAGAGGAGAAAAGGACCCCAAACAGGTCCCTGGGAGAGCCACAGCATTTAACTATTGCATGATCAGGCAGGACCTTTGACAGGCAATGGAGAAAGATAAAAAGAAAGTCAGTGAAAAGACAGCACTCGCCAAGCAGAGTGGTGACTCCTGTGGAATGTGCTTCCCTGATGTCCGCTGCAAAAGCAGACATGACTGTTTTATTTGAAGACATAGAGGAGGTGTCTGCAGACCCTGGCAGGTTTATTCTCTCTGGAACTGGAACAGTGAGAAGTGAGGCCAGTTTTGAATGGATTGAGGAGAGAATATGGCATAAGAAAAACAGACCTTAAAAATAAGGTTTTATTTTTTTGTTACATAGAAAGGTGGTCTCACTATGTTGCCCAGGCTTGTCTCAAACTGTGGCCTCAAGAAAGTCTCCTACCTCAGCCTCCCAAAGTGCTGGGATTACGGGTTGTGAGTCACAGTGACTGGCCTAAACGTAACTTCTAGAATAAGTTTTGATGTGAAGGAGGACAAAAATGGAGCAGCCTCTGAAGAAGATACGGTGTCAAGGGTGGGGCTGCAGTAGGTAGCATTGCATTTCAGCAGCGAGGGGCTTGCCAGGCTACTACCACAGAGAAATATGGAGAGGGGAGGCAAGGAAAGTTCTCTGCAAGAGAAAATCTTTGATGATAGTGGAATCTCAGTGGAATAAGGGGAAAGTTGAGGCTGGGAGACAGTGAGATCTTGAGAGGTTTGCAGAGGGATGGTAGAAGGCTCAAATGAGTGCAGGAATTTCACTGATGGGATGTGGAGTGTGTCAGTAAGAAAGGAGGAGATTGCTGCAAGGGAGCAGAGTGCTTGGATGTGAGATATCTGAGTCTGCGAAGAGAGAGGAGGTGGCTGCCAAGGGTGGGACATTGGAATGCCATTGAAGACAAGTGGAGGGATTCCCATTCGAGGGAGTTAGGCAGTCATAGCGTCCAATGGCTAAGACTAATGTGAGGTCTGATGCTCACAGACAAATGGAGGAAGTAGAGGTGGAATGGAGGTGGTGAGGAGGGTGCTGCAGTTTTGGACTGAGAAAGACAAGGAGATGCAAAATAAAAAAATTGAGAGCCTGACCTCTGAAGGAACTTGTATATTTGAAAGAACCAGATTCCTTAAGAAATACTTTTATCTAGTCGGACTTGGTGACTTATGCCTGTCATCCCACACTTTGGGAGGCTGAGGCGGGAGGATCACCCGAGGTCAGGAGTTCAAAACCAACCTGGCCAACATGGCAAAACCTGATGATGTGCATCTGTAGTCCCAGCTACTCAGGAGGCTGAGGCAGGAGAATCACTTGAACACAGGAGGTGGAGGTTGCAGTGAGCTGAGATCATGCCACTGCACTCCAGCCTGCAGCCTGGGCGATAGAGCGAGACTCTGTCTCAAACAAAAAAAAAAAAAAATGAAAGAAAGAAAGAAAGAAAAGAAAAAGAAATATTTTTGTCTGTGTTCTATGCATCCACACACGCACACACGCACACAGCACGGCTGAATGAATCCTTGACCCATCACACACCAGCCTCGTGGGTGAATATTGTACACATTCTGCAGACACATGCCTGGTTTCCATTTCCACCTTTCTAGTCTAGGTATCTAGCAACAGCTTTCTCTGTTTTTTAACTTTCATCTTAAATTCCGGGGTATGTGTGCAGATTTGTTATATAGGTAAACCCATGTCATGGGGGTTTGTCGTAAAGACTATTTCATCACCCAGATATTAAGCCTGGTACCCATTAGTTACTTCTTTCTGACCTCTCCCTCCTCCCACCCTCCAATCTCCAGCCCCTGTGTCTGTTTTTCCCCTTCCTGTGCCCATGTGTTCTCATCATTTAGCTCCCACTTATCCATGATGAGATGCGGTCGTTGGTTTTCTGTGCCTGCATCAGTTTGCTAAGCCCACACTCCTTTATCCGCATTCTCTTCCTCTGCACTGTCCCCCTCTGCTGACCGATGCTGCCACTCAGCCTCCTGAGCAGGCCTTGGTGTCCCAGGTGACACTGTCCTAGGTCTGTGCATTGCCAGGACCCGTGGTCCAGCTGTGGCCGCTGCTGCTGCTGTTGCCATTGCTAATGGTCCCACTCTGCACTCACTGCTTGTAACAGAAGAATTCATGGGATGACAGTTGTCTTCCTGTTGGTTCACCAACCTCTTAGGTGCTAAATTACAGCTCTTCTCATAGTGTTTTATGCTTTGCTGTTTATCGCCTCTTGTGATGCTGCTTCACTGAAAAAGCCTAGTTGAATGCAGTATAAATTGCTCAGGAATATACCTTTCCCCACAATATTAAAAAAAATTAATGAAAACCCTTTCTGTTTAAATTTGTCCAATATTTTCTGGTATCTTATTCTCATGTTCCTGACACTTGAACCCCCTCTTCTTTAATGCCGTGCACACAGTACCTGGGATAGGAGGTAGGGAGCAGCCCTTGCCTCTGAGAGTAACATATGGTTTGTGATAGGTGTGCTTTGATTTCACTGTGTTTTTGTCCTTCAGCACTGAGGTAGATATCAATCTGTGTTTTTGCTTTCGAGTGTATGTTAAAATATGTAGGACATAACCCTTTCTACAGGATCCTCCATTTTTACTGCACTTTCTCCCCCTAAAATGACTGGCATGTGCTTAAGGCATTCAGTGAGTCCATCTTATCTGACAGTCAATCCTTCCCAATAATATCTCTTCCCAATGGCCATTCAGCTTGAATACCTGCAGAGACACAAGACTAAGAACCTTCTGAAGACAATGATATTATCTTCGAGATCGTTGCTGTGCAATTCTTCCTAATATGAAACTCAAATCATCTCTCAGTAGCTCTCACTTGCTTGTTCTGGTTCCAGCTGATTGAGTGATTCAGGGTAAATAGAATCCCTATCTAACAGACCAGTCCTTCAAGGATTTGATAACTGCTATCTTATCTTACGGAGTTAACTCTTCCTCAGTCACATCCTACAAATACAAATGCTTTGAAGACTCCACTTTACCCTGCTCTTCTCTCTCTGTGTTAATTTTGCTGTTGTTGGTCTCCGCAGCAGGATGATCGTCATTGCAAACTGCAGACTCCTT
The DNA here is from genome assembly GCF_024542745.1 of Macaca thibetana thibetana. Classification (NCBI taxonomy): domain Eukaryota; kingdom Metazoa; phylum Chordata; class Mammalia; order Primates; family Cercopithecidae; genus Macaca; species Macaca thibetana. Next base: position 139,634,218 of record NC_065585.1, read on the forward strand.
GAAAGGGCCGACCACTGCACACATGAGGACTCGCAGTTTTCTCCCTGTAATTTCTAGACAAAACTCAAGCCCAAGAAATTGAGGAAATACAGCTATTTAAAATAGTTTGTAAGCAATGGATGTACTAATTTCTAGAAAAATTTAACATTCCTTTCAGACTCTAGAAAGCAAATATAAAATTAAAAAAAACTATAACTCACATATCAAGACAATTTTTAAGCTTCTGAACATTTTTGTGCTTTGAGGAATCTAGTTATGATATAACTGAAATCAATTCCCAACCAGGCTGGGCTCCAGTGCTGGTAGGGTTTTTGTTCTGCAGTGACTCTGGGGAATACCAATCCTTAAATGTGTTTCTAGGCATAGCCCTTGGGACAGAAGGGTCTTTAAATGGACAGCATGTGTGGTGGAACATGGAAACTCTTTGATGACAACTGTTCAGTTCAGTGGTTACACTTTTGTACATAATGCAAGATGGTCAGTTCATTAAAGAGTTGTGTGCGACAGACACACATTTTGAGAATAATAAAAAGCATATTAGAAAGACATTTAAAGATATAAAGAGCAGATTTGTCCTGTAACACAGGGATAACCCAGATGGATGACTAGGGCCTGGAACAAATCTAGACTTTATCCTTTAGAACATAATTATCTTGTCACAGGAGGGAGAATTTTGCTAGGAAATTGTGTTAGGCTGTTCTTGCATTGCTATAAAGAAATACCTGAGACTGGGTAATTTATAAAGAAGAAACATTTAATTGGTTCACGGTTCTGCAGGTTGTACGGGAAGCATAGTGTAAGCATCTAGAAGACTTCTGGGGAGGCCTCAGGAAGCCTCCAATCATGGCAGAAGGCGAATGGGGAACAGGCAGTCATATGGCCAGAGCAGGAACAAGTGAGATAGAGGGAGGTGCCACACTCTTTTAAATGGCCAGATCTCAAGAGCACTCACTCACTCTCCCGAGGATAGCACTAAGGAGATGGCACTAAACCATTCATGAGAAATCCACCTCCGTGATCCAGTCACCTCCCACCAGGCCCCACCTCCAACACTGAGGACTGTAATTCAACATGAGATTTTGGGGGCACAAATATACAAACTACATCAATAATACTTTGACCCTTTTAGGAGTAATTTTCGTATTACTAAGTATACATCTGTATAGCACTCTGCAAACTTCAGACAATTGTGTTGGTTAAACCAAAGACTAGAATATAGAATAGTTTTTATAAAGGAAATAAACTTCTTCTGGAAGTAAATAGTGGCAAAATTCTATAGTTAGTACTTTTTTACAAAACAATATAGCAACTCTAAGGAAAGTTAGAGGGCCATTAGAAAAATGTTTATGCTTAATTATTATTAAATCTACAACAATTGTTGAGTATAATTATTGCAGATCTCATATTGGCCAGTTCTGTGTTACATATTTTGTGGACACGTAGAAGGTTCATTCTACTGCCTAGGAAATCCTGTTAACAAAATCACATCTGGATTTCTGGCAAGAATACAGTATTATAATACATTGGCAATGATATGAATAGGCAAGTCACTGAAAAAGAATGGAGCCTATTAACTTATTAATGCATGCCCAAGCTTACTAAAATTTACAGAATTGATAACTTACCAATAAATGTATCACTTCTGGACTATTAATTTTTTTTAACTATAGAAATGATGGTGTCCTTGCTGGAAAGCTGTTGAGAAACAGGCACTCTTCTACAATCTTAATGGAAGAATGAATTGATACTACATTTTAGAAAGCATTTTGGTAATGTCTCATAAAACCTTAAAAGTATCTGCTGTATAACCTGACATTTCTATTTCCAGGAATTTATTCTCTAGAAATATTTTCTTAAGTGTCTAAATAATATATATCAAAATGCAGCACTGTTTAAATTAGTGACGTGTTAGAAATAATTCACATATTCATCAGAAAAATTTTAATAAAACATAATACATTTTAAGCATATTCTTACCAAAAAAACTACCATATTCTGCTTAAAAAGAATTATGGACAGCTATATTTCTTAACATGAAATCATGTGCAAGTAAAATAGCTAAAAGAAAATAACATTTTGCCCCACAGTGTATGAGATATGATCTACTTTTTATTAAAAAATATATACCTGTAAGTATACAAGAAAAAATATATATATATTTAAAATGTTAGATATTAATTCTTTCTAGGGTGCTACAGCAATTTGGAAGATTTTGACTTTTACATAACCCATCTTTAAATTTTATAATGCTTGAATTTGGATAGTTTCATATGCTCCAATCAGGAAAAGTAGAATATTATAAAATAAGAGACATTAGTAGAAAAGTAAATTCATATATCTTTTATTTCCATTCAAGGCAGTTATGAGACAATTTTCAAAAGCTCTCTGATGGGCCTGGTTATTTCCTTCCTTCTAATCTCACCTCTCTCTTCTCTTGTTGATGGATCTTGGCTTGTACTCAGATGCTGTGCACCACCCTTTGTGTACAAGGTCTGCCCTGCACATTCTCTCACACTCATTTCCATGGGCGCCACATTTTCATTAATATGTGGTATTGACAGAAGAACCTGAGATGGCGACACTCACTGACATTAAAGACATTAGCATCCCACATTATTAACAAAAGCACAACTTACTCTGACTCCTTCAGAGTAAACGCCATTCAAGACAAAAACCAAATCAAATTCATAGAGCAGTATAATCTCAGATCTCCCTCAAAATACTGCTGAGTTTCTAGGCTGTTAACAACTGGAACATCAATAAGTTGATTTTTGTTCATTTTTCCATAGCTCCGTTTCCTGCTTCACACTGGCCTTGCACGGAATAGATGTCTGTGAGAATTTCCACTTCTAAATGTCAATGGAAGGAGGAGAAATACAGGAAGAAGCTGTTATTTTCCATTTCACAATTTATTAAAATACGAGAATCAGAATTTCAGGTGTTACTTTTGCTGTTAGAACAGTTTTGTACACAACCAGTGACTACTTATATGTTTGGGAAGTTAGCTTCAAATCCCCTAGCTATCCCACGGCTTCCCCTAATCATGCTGCTTGCAAAATTTGTACTCACTTGCATCTGGTCCTCTATTTTTGTTTTTGAAAGCATATATTCATAATTTGATCTCTCAAATATATCATCTTCTTCTACAGAGTTGCTAATTTTCTGACACGTCACTTTCCCATTTCCACTTCATGTTGTGAAGGAGAATGTGTCTTATGCCATAGAGTGCTCCAACCAATAGATCCTTTTCAAATACCTCTGGAAAATTCACAAAGATAGATCGTATTATGGGCCACACAGTAAATTTCAACAGATTTAAAGGATTTAAGTCACACTAACGATGTTCTTTGAACATAGGAAAATTGAATCAGAGATACAGTGATCTGTAATACACTCAACAATCTCAAGTTAGACAATACACTCATCAATAATACTAGAGTCAAAATGAAATTTCAGATAAACTAAAATACATAGTTCTGTAAAAGTCACATCAAGAGCAGCCCACCTGTTAGGGATCCCCTCGGGGACTTTGGCAAATGCTGAGAGCAGTCATCACGTGGGAATTCATGAAAGAGTCAGGGAGACAATGAGTGTGCATGAGAGGTGCTTCTCCAACCTTCCGGAAAAGGACCCGTGTCTGCAGCTATGAAACAAAGAGGATGGAGCTTCTCCTGGAAGTGAACTGCCTCTGGACTGAGAGGTGTAAGCAGGCATGCAAGTCCTGAGCATTTTTCTGTCCAGGATATTTAAAAAGACTTTCAGAAAGCATAAGCTCCTGTGGGTTAGCTCTAAGACCCAGTGGTGTCCTTGGAGGGCCTTGGAAGCCATGCTTATGGGCTGCTATAAGGTTTCATTGCTATGCTGAGCTTCCCCTGCTGGGGCGGTCCACAGGCTCCCACTTACTCTCATCACTCATAGCTGAGTGTGTCCTCTGCGGGCTGGGAAGCCATGCCTAGGTGGTTGGAAGGTTCCTGATGAAGATGTGTTTGATGCTGTAACGTTTATACGCTGTTTCCTGTCCTGTGTCCTTATATAAAACTACGTAAAACTGGTGCCAATTCAAAAAAATATATTAAAAATAAAAACCAGGAAGGGAACTGTGACACGTGCTGCAACATGGGTGAAGCATGAGGACATTGTAAGAACACTTCCTGTGTAATTCTGTCCACGTAAGTTTCCTAGAGTTACCAAATCCATACAGACAGAAAGTAGAAGGGTGATTACCAGAGGCTGGGGCGGGGGTGGGATGTGGGGTTTCAGCTGGGGAAGATGAACAAGCCCTGGATGCGGACACTGGCGATGCCTGCACAGCAGTGAGAATTTACTTAAAGGCACTGAACTTTACACCTAAAAAATATTTAAATGGTAAAATTTGTTAAAAAAAAAAAAAAAAAAAAAGACCTCAGTCTCATGAGGAGGAAGTGGTAAAGAAATGCAGAGACAATTTGACTGCAGATGGGTGGGGAAGGAATGCAAAGCATGACCCTGGAGTCCAGGCTGGGAAGAAGAGAGGACTTAGGGTCAGAGTTAATAAACACACAGGATGAAGGGCTCTCAATCAAGTTCTTTCACAGAAGATAGTAAAATAACGCCAAAAGGTGAGTGAAGTTTTATGTTGATTCTAAAATGGAACGATCTCCTTGGGACCTTGGCATTAACCTTTCAAAGAAAAATACACTGTTACTGTTAGCAGACTTGCTTCCTCTCCATACTTATTTTCCACATAGCTTAAAGGCCTTTTTTTGGTGGCTGAAGAAATACATTTAAAGCATTTTTTTCTTTTTGTTTTTTGAAAAAAACTTGTTATGTGTTTATGGCTTAGACGTTCGATCTTTCATTCTTTTTATAAAATCTGTACCATGTCAAGCATCAAATCTAGCCATATCTAAATTTCCATTGTTCAAACTAGCTGTCTTTAATGTAAGAGCCGTACATGCTTTATTGCTCTGGTGAATTCAAAGAGAAATTCTTGAGGTTCGATTGGGCTTTTGACATTTTGTCATTATCAGTATATAATGACAGATACAACAGAGGGAAAAAATTTCTATCTCTGAAAAACACACTTTAAAGGTCTTTTCCTTGCCTTACTCCACTGTGATAGGCAATAAAAATGTTTTCCAGAATGCAATAAAAGTGTATATAAGATGTTCTAATTCTTAAAATAACTGTTTTACACTCCTCATTGAATGAGTCAGATAGAATGTGTTTTGCCCCAAGCAGGAAATTTGGCTCCAGCTTCCTCAATGATAAGGAAAGGCAGGTGCTCCCACGCCTGGCAGCCTGGAGGATGCCGGCCCCAGGTCAGTTGATTTAGAAGTTCAGCAAAGCCACCAGCGACCCAGGATGCCTCTGCTCTGGCACCCTCATCCTAAACCTCATCCAAATTCTTCCCTCCCTTGAGTTTGTAGCATGGCTCACAGTAGCAATACCACTACAGCTTTCTTCTTTCTCTCCATCTAGAGAAAGAAAGTTGTTTCCAGAACTTCTCCCAGGAGAGCTGGTAGTAACTTCCTCAGAAGCTTCCAGCAAGCTCACAGGGCATCATGCCCTCAGGTCAATCATGTGCTTGCCGAGGAGCTGAGAAAAGCCTGAAATCCATCATGCCCAACTCTGGAGATGAAGATGGGTTTGACTTACCGTAAGGTATATTCACCACTCTTCAAGACTCCAAGATGGAAATGTGAATAACTGTACAAAATTAAGGGATACTGTGTATACCTCACTCAGAAAGCCTTGTGCATCGTTCTATTAACATATAAAATGCTACAGAACCTTGAAAAACGCCAGTACAGCTGTTGTGTCAGGAGGCTTGGCTATATCCTATATGGTTTTGTTTTGTTTTGTTTTACTATTTTCGTATTATAGTGGTTAGTACAACAAAAGGCCAATAGACATCTAGGCTCTATATTGCTGATAGTGCTATTAAATGTTTTTATGATACTCAATACATGTCTTTATAGCTATAAACATTACCTGTGTTTTATTTTTCTATTGGTTATCTTTTACATATTTAGAATAGTCTAAGCAATTCCTGATTATTTTTTACCAATCTGACGACAAGTTAATTACCTTCTCTCTGTCTCCCCCCACCTGCCTTTCTGCTAACAGTCTGAGGTCATAGGTCAATAAAAAGTATTATCATTTAGCATTTATTTTATGTGAATGTTTTTACAATTTATTTCTTTTTTTGTCATAAGACAGAATAGCTCACTGCAGCCTCAACCTCCTGGCCTCAAGCAATCCTCCCACCTCAACCTCCTGAGTAGCTGAGACTACAGGCACAAGCCATCATACCCAGCTAATTAAAAAAAATAGTTTTTGTAGAGATAGAATCCTACTATGTTGCCTGAAATGGTCTCAAACTCCTAGTCCCAAGTGATCCTCCTGCCTCAGCCTCCTAAAGCATTGGGATTACAGGCATGAGCCACTGTGCAAGGCCTGTTTTTATAATTTCAAATAAAAATATATTTTACCATAAATAAGTCTTACCCAAATTCTTCTCAAGATCTGTTGATCTAGCGAATAGAAAGGTGTCATAGTAAGATTCTATTTTGCTAGCTCTTGCTTCATGATCCATGAACAGCACATCTCTGATGTTTACAGGATTATGTGTGAAATGGAACAGCTTCACACAGGCATGCCTTGTTCTACTTAGTGATGCAGGAGTACAGCATTCAAAAATATCTTATTCCAATTCTAAAAGAAAAACAAAGCAAGCTAAGGTACCACAGTCTACTTACAAAAGCACAATAGAAACAGATTTTTGGAACTACTTTCAGAATTTTCTTTCTGCCTTCTCTCTCACTGTCTGCTTCTGTCTCTCATCTGCTATGTTACCAGCATGTTAGGAGACATTTCAGAGAAAGTGAATGCAGATATAAACATTTTAAGTATCTTACTCTCACACAGTGCATAGGAAATGCACGTGCGTCCTTACAGCTTACTACTGCATTGGATAGAGGAACACGTCTTACGTCTCTGCCATCCACTGTAGAATCCTTGGATCTCCTAGTGATAATTTTCTTAATAAATCAAGACACAAAACAATTAAACAACAACATACAAACTATTTAAATCACATAGTTTATTTGTATGGTTATTGTGATGGCTAATACTGAGTGCCAATTTGATTGGACTGAAGGATACAAAGTACAGATCCTGCGTGTGTCTGTGAGGGTGTTGCCAAAAGAGATGAACAGTTGAGTCTGTGGGCTGGGAAAGGCAGATCTACCCTTAATCTGGTGGGCAAAATCTAAGCAGCTGCCAGCGAATATAAAGCAGGCAGAAAAACATGAAAAGGCAAGACTAGCCTAGCCTCCCAGCCTACATCTTTCTCCCATGCTGGATGCCTCCTGCCCTCAAACATCAGACCCCAAGTTCTTTAGTTTTGGGACTCGGACTGGCTCTCCTTGCTCCTCAGCTGGCAGATGGCCTATTGTGCGACCTTTTGATGCTGTAAGTTAATACATAATAAACTCCTGTGTGTGTGTGTGTGTGTTTGTGTGAGTGTGTGTGTGAACTAGATAGGTATCTCTTATTAGTTCTGTCCCTCTAGAGAACCCCGAAGAATACAGTTTTATTTTTACTTTTAGAAAATAATCTATTATCTATCTATCTATGAAAAACACTGGAAAATGTTTTCTGCTTTTTAGTAAAACTTGGACATCCTAATCAAATTTCCAAGACATCTTTATAAACAGCTTACCAAATATATGATCAAGGCTCTAGCATACTCCAGATTTGGTCACAAGCAAATTTTTGATAATTGAAGATGGAAATAAGCAAATTAAAAATAAACTTTCTGGAAATGTTCTGTTGAAAAGCACCTGCAATAATCTGAATGTTGCCTAAAGTTCTACAGTGAGCCCTTAGCTGTGCTGACCATGAACAGTGGGTTTGGAGGAGGATGAGGATGGAGGCAGTTGGAATGGGTAAGGGCTGCCTGCTGGCCACAGGGACACAGATGAGGGGCTGTGGAGCCACCAGAGGTCCTTCTATGCTGGGAGAGTCTTTTCCTGTGAACTCCTTGCCAACCCAAGTGTAAAGGGAGAGTGCTAACCTCCAATGGCAGTAAAGTAGAAATACAAATGAAACCATCAGAGAGAATGCTGAATTCATGAGCACATTACTACATCTCAGGAACAGAAATAGAATCTTTAGGAAAAAGTTGTGTAGTTCCCAGAGGAATGCCAATAGAGAACAATATAATGGCAAAAGCAATTAGATTTTATTTTTATGCAAAGAACCAAGATAAACATATGAGCTAATCAAAATGAACACACTTTACATGGTACCTTCAAAAGTACATATACATGTGTATGTACTTATATATATACGCATATATACATATTTATGTTCATATATACACACAAATATTTTATATGTATATGTGAATTTTATGTGAAAAGAATAAGCTTAGTTGGTAAATTTTTAAAGGAGCAAATTTGGGGAAAATGCTACATTTTGATAATTCATCATGTTCTTGCATAACTGAATCAGAAACAGATGTTAGTAGTTTTAATTGCCATTACAATAACTTCATATACCTGTATTAGCCTCTTAACGTGTGATTCAAATTCATTGTAAAGTAGGGATTAGTATAGGTTTCTCTTCTGCAGGTTCACCATGAGAATCAAACATGATAATATATATTCAAGGGATTAGAAAAGTTGTGTGCAATTATAGATGATCACTGAAATCATCAATGACCTTACATTAAGTTATTGTTCTGAAATTGGCCCATTTTTTGCCACCATTATTTTTAATGACAGTACTTGCCTCTATGAGTACCATACAACTTTGCAAGGAAGATCTCTGCTCCTCCCACAGGCTGCAGTGATGAATTATGTGACTTGATGCACAGCCTGTTTCAATGACTGTCTCAGCATTCCTCAATCCATGTAATAAAATAATGTGTTTCCCTGGAGTTGTCAAAGGTGATGTGATTTCACTGATGTTGCTAAGCTAGGAAGTGGGATTTGATGATGCCATTGGCCTTTTTCCCACTGTGTTAAGAAAACCATGATAAATTTTAGCTTATCAGGTGCAAGCAAGGCTGCTAGATCCACAGGGCCCTCTGGGGTCTCTGGAGCCTAACCTGCTCTTTTTCTCATTGGTTAGTAAATCTAAGATTTCCTCCACTCTGATTTTATGTGTATTACTTTCCCAAAGCTGCTATAATAAAATAGCAAAAACTAGGTGAGTCGAAAACAACAAATGTTTGTTCTGTCACAGTCCTGGAGGCTAGAAGCCCCTAATCAAAGTGTGGGCAGGTACATTAGCCTGCTCTCACATTGCTATAAAGAACTACATGAGACTGAGTAATTTATATAGAAAAAAGGTTTAAATTGGCTCACGGTTCCACAGGCTGTATAGAAGCATGGTTGGGGAGACTTCAGGAAACTTACAATCATGCTGGAAGGTGAAGAGAGAGCAGGCACATGTTCCAGGACCAGAGCAGGAGGTAGAGAGTGAGTGGGGACATGCCACACACTTTTAAATGACCAGATCTCATGATGACTCACTATCATGAGAACAGCAAGGGGGAAATCCTCCCCCATGATCCAATCACCTCCCACCAGGCCCCTTCTCCAACACTGGGGGTTACAATTTGACATGAGATTTTGGTGGGGACACAGATCCAAACCATATCAACAGGTGTGGTTCCTGTGTGAGGGCTTTGGGAGAGAAGCTGCCCCAGCCTCCCTCCAATTGTCTGGTTCTTGCCTGCATTTCCTGGCTTTCATTTGTTTGTAGATGCATCACTCCAGGCTCTGCCATCATCACTAGGCACCCTCTTTGGCTGTCTCTGTATCTCTTCTCATAAGGACACCAGTGATGGGAGCTAAGTCCCAGCCTACTCCAGAATGACCTCATCTTAACTTGATTACATCTGCAAAGACCCTATTTCCAAATAAAGTCACATACACAGGTACCAGAAATTAGGACTTCAGCATATCTTTTTGAGGGACATAGTTCAATCCAAAACAGGATGCCTGATTTTCCTTTTCCCTTAAATTAATTCTGTCAATTTTCAAGGGTAAAACACTTACCCAATTTTCCCTTTCCAAACCCTTTTATAGCAGGTGCATGGAAATCCTGCAGCAAGGAGGGCAGTGCTAGTTTTAAATCTTAAATAAATTTTATTTATCTGTATATAAGTCATTGGGAAAATTTATATTAAGAATTAATTTTCACATTTTCCCTTACAAGAAACAAATGGCTATTTTGACCATTATATATAAACTTTATTATATTGATAATAGGAAATCAGACTGGCATTTCTTTATAAATTTAATAGTTTACCAATGTTAAAAATACACACACGAAATGTATGTATACATCTGCAATCTGGCCAAGACTACTGAAGTGGGTATTATTAAAAATACGTAGCAAACAAACTGCATATTGTTTTTATTAACACTGAGATATTTATTTCAGTTAAAATTGCATGGATTGTCTCTTCAAAAACCTCTTCGGTGTAACTCTATGTTATTCATTTGCAATGCAATCAGCAAAGACATACAGTATATTACATACTGCTTTTCACCATTTCTTAAGGAAATCATCTTCTCTTAAAAGATTGGTTCTAGAGATTCCAAGACGGAAACATAATGGAATGGTAGTAGACTATAAATAAATAACAAAAATTTAAATCTATAATCTATAAAATATTATCAAGGAGAGTATAGATCGCTAAGAAGTTACCTGACTTGCTGCAAGTACAAAGGAAACATGTATTGTTTCTCATTTGGACTTTGTCTAAAATATTATGTGTAAATGAAACTTCTGCTTTAGAGCTATATTCACTGTTTATTCTCTTGAACTTTCCTGAGTAATTATGATAAATAGGCCTAAAGAAAGTGCATGTTCTTGTGTTCTTGTTTGAATTCACAGTGACATATGTTGGTGTTTTAATCTCTTTACTTTCAGTCAGAATTTTAAAAAAGTGATATTTTCATTATTGTTATAAAACTGTATTTCAAGTTGTTTGATACATTTATGCTACTATATCCTCTAGCTAAATAATAAACAAAAAGTTGCCCTTAATCTTGCTCAATCTTGCTTTAGTAACCAAAATAACTAAAATTCTAATTACTGATGTCAACAACAAATATATCAACAATTATTATACAACAACAATTTACTTATTTGTGTGCCAAGTTGTGTATGATAAGTGCTTAGTCTAAACTATCTCATTTTATCTTTTTTATAATCCTTTGAAAAACATATTATCAACTCCGTAAATAAAAAAAGCCAAGGCTTAAAATGTTAGTGACAGCACAACTGAGCCGCTTTCTTCTTAGTTTAAAACACGTGCATCTCATCAGTGTCAATCAACTTCTAAAAATATCACAGCCACAACTACAAAATACTGCCGAAAGGAAATAAAGAAGACACACAATTAATGGAAAAAATATCATTTCCATGAATTTGAAGACTATTGTTAAGGATGCCAATACTACCCAGAAAGATCAAATGTAGTGCAATCTCTGTACAAATCCCAACAGCATTTTTTTTGCAGAAATAGAAATGAATTTTCCTAAAATTTGTATGAAGTATTAGGGGATCCTGAATAGCCAACATCTTTTTTTTTTTTTTTGAAGGATGAGGTCTTGCTTTATGCCCCTGGCTAGCCTAGAACTCCTAGGTGGAAGTGAGCTCCCTAATTTGGCCTCCCACAGTGTGAGCCACTGTGCTCAGCTCAAAATAATTTTAAAAAAGAAGAACATAGTTGAAGGGCTCACACTTCCTTCTTTCAAAATTTACTACAGAGCTGTAGTAATCAAACACTGTGGTTACTGACAAAAACAGACATATAGGCCAATGGGAGAGAAGAGCCCAGAAATAGACCCTTACATACACGGTCAAATGATGCTTGATAAGGGTGCCAAGACTATTTAATCAAGAAAATATTGTCATATTCAAATAAGGGCATGATAAAAATCAAAGACAAAAATGTGTGATTTTTAGTCAACAATAATAGCATTCACAGAGTTATTGTTTATTTTTCTGTACTATGAAAAATGCATTTTTAACCTTAAGAAAGGTTTTATTTTAGAAGAGGTTCCTTTGAACTATGTCAGCCGAACAACTTTATGAGCCTAACAGTCTTATTTGTGTTGCATGCAACTGATCACTAGCATAAAATATTACACACAACTTAGGGTTTTGTGGTGACCAGACTGGCATGAAGCTGTTGAAACATTCATTTCAGCGAGCAAAGACTGGAAGCTAGAGACTGTAGTACACCCAAACTGCTACAGGGAAAAATATTTGCATAAGTTTCAGTTCTAACTTACAATGCTCCCAAGAGAATTCTTAAAGCCTTCATTAGAATGGAAGGAGCCTGAAACTCACCTAAAAAAACAACACTGGAGGCAAAAATTGCAGAAGAATCCCCTAATACGGTATTAATTCCCCTGCAGGGCTTAAGAAGTCTGATGACAACGCTAAATCCCATACAAAATTGTCTTCACCAGGGGATGCCAGACTAAAAACAAAGCATTGTCTTTCTCTAACTGCATTAATGAATCCCACATGGGAGCTGCCGCCCTTGGTAGAGGATTCCAGCTCCTGTTCTCCTCTGGCTTTGTCTTCCACAATCTTTCTCTGCATTGTTTTTCCATTGCCGCTGACAGTAGATTAATGTTGCTTCTCGAATTGAGGAAAATGTACCCGTATCTATCTTCTGGTCATAGATTGATTTGCTACAAATCCTTTCTCCACAAGTCATGGGAGACTGTGGAGTCCAGGTGTAAATTTCCTCCCATTATTTGAACGTTGAAAACAACATTACAAAGTTCTACATAAAATATTGCAGAATACCATGAAGGCTCAGATTTTTATTTTTTTTTTATGTATAAAAAGAGAATGTAGGATACTTCCAGCAAAATGTATTTTTTAAAGCTATTTTTGGAAAAGGATATAATCCAAGGTGTGGAACGTGTTAAACGCTTTCAAGAGCACAGCGCAAATTAGAGAACAAGAATCAGTGTTCCTCTGTGGGACCACCCTGTGCTCACCAAGAAACAATGCATATTCATCACTGTGCGCTTATACGGTATGAATTAGGCAAAGCACAAGGTGCGTGGGAAGCAGCAGCCTGCAGGCTGAGAGGCTCTGCCATTCCTACATGACTGTGAGTTATCTTTTCTTCTCATTTTGAAGTATTACATATTTGAAAGAAAAATTTCCAAAAACCAAATCTGTCTCTATTTTACGATTTGATTAAAAGCAGGAGTCAGTAGGATTGGGAGTGTAAACCCAATTTCTATTAAAAACAGATCACTAAAGGAAGTTGCTAGATTTTTCTCAACATACTACACACACACACACTTCACAACATATGCTTTAGTAGTAGGTTGGTGCAAAAATTATTGTGTTTTTTGCAATTACAATGGCAAAATACACAAGTACATTTGCATCAGTCTAATACTTTAGTGCGTGGTACCAGTACAAATAGCACATTTAATCCAATAATATTTATTTAGGAACTACTGTTACATTTTTTAAATCTGGTAAATAAAAAGCCAGATGCACAAATTGTGTGCTAGAGAGTTTGAAGAGGAGAGGAAAGATATCCTTACAGGCATTGAGAGGATAGAGGAGTGAGGAATTTCTTCTGACCAGGGAAGTGTGTGAATCAATGACAGTTTTAAGAAGGAGGTAATCTTTGAATTTGACCTCAAAAGCAAACCCGGTAATGCAGTAGATTTGAATGCTAATATGTGTAAGGGAGAAAGAAATCTTTCCCTTTCCCATTGCAAGGTTCATACTGACATCCCACAACAAAAGACAGATCAATGAGAGAAAAACCCAAAAGCCCAACACATTTATTTAATCAAAATTTTATATGACATGGGAGCCTTTAGAAATGAAACCCAAAGACCCAGGGAAAGTTGTGCATGTTTATGTTTTGGTTCAATGAAGAAAGGACAACCGTGAGGGAACAGGTTTGGACAAACGAGGGTGACTTTAGCAGGGCCTGTGTGTTCAAAGTTCCCCTGGCTTCTGGGTATAGGGCAGGACCCATCTGGAATGAGGGTATTTCAGGCAAGGTTGGTCAGAAAATTCCTTTATGGCCTGCTTTTGGGGAGAAAGGCAAAGGAAGGTCAGAGTGAACTTGCTCCTGCGTTTTCTTAATCTCTAACATGCCATATATTGTGGTACCATGTTGTGAGCCCAGGCAAAGGGGCCCCCAGGTAGTTCTCATACTGGATTTTGTTACGTGGAATGCATGGGTCAATATCGTTGTTACTGTTTTACAGCGATTGGATAAATAAAAATAGTGTTTAGTAAAATGCGGGGCTGATCTTTGGTGGCCTCTGCCTGTAGGGGAGGAGAAGATAATTGTGGAAAATAAGGGGTAGAGGAAGAACGTGGAGAGCATTTTTACAGAAATGTTTTGCCGAGAAGCACTGATGAATTTACAAGAGGACACGTTGTAATAAATGTGTTTTAGGAATGCTGATTTGAAAGTAGTGTGCTGCAACACAGCTGCGTTCTCGGAGCTGGGTGAGGCAGAGCCCTGAGGGGTCAGCTAGGCTCTTCTAGGCCAGGGGTCTTCGACAGTGATGTGGTGGCAGGAGTTAGGGGAAGGATGAGTTTGAGAAAAGTGGAGGCTGAGCTTCTCGATGTGGGGTCAGCAGTGGGAGGGGGCTTTGAGAACATCTGTGAAGGTATCACCCATCATCAGTCTATTCTGCAAAGCAAGAACCTCTACCCATACCTTGTTCCAGTATTTCTGCACCAAATAGTCATCACTGTGTTGCTTCCTCTCCATAAAATATCTAATTACTCTCTTTACTGATATTTTGTTTTCTTTCTAGTTCTCTGCCTATCCCTTACTCTCTAAATCATGGAACTCTTTATCTGTTACCATTACTTACTTCTGTTTTTGGAGAAACAATGCCTAATTTTTGGTATTTTTGAAAAAAATCCAACGATCTTAAATTATGTTTAATAAAACCAATGCATTGATAACACATATTAATTTTAATTCTTCTGTTCATTAAAGATCTTTCAGAAGTAGTTCATTGGAGCCTTCTCCCTGAATTCCTTCTCCCCAAATAAACTGCATTTGAGAAATATTTGTCGTAACTCAGAGAAATGAATGATTTATTTCCTCTTTTTGTGCCCCGAAGTCACCAACTTTTACTATATATATTAGGACATTAAAATTGAACTATTTTGGTTTCTATTTCAGCTGAGAAATACAGACATGCAATATTTGTAAAGATGCAAGATTGCTTCTAACCTAGTCTCTCCTCCATATTTTAGGTACAAAGGGTCAGGAAAGTTAAATCATGAGACTATTACTGGTGTCAGTGGCAGATCCACCTCAAGAAGGAGATACTTAAGAAGCTCTCAGAGACAGATATGCCACTTCTGGATCCACTGAAGTCCGAGTCATGCCTGAGAAACACAGGTAAGTGTTTGGTTTTCCTGCCACCAGCGCTGATGGCTCAGTAAAGATACGGCGGCTAGAGTCAAAATTATACTATGATTAACATCCAGAATGGGATCCCATAATAATAATATGATTATGGGAGACCACTCTGAACTCTCCTAAGTTTGTGGGGCAGCAAGAAGAGAGCAACAGGGAAGGTTGTGAGCAACAGAGACTGGGCACTGTCAGCAGGATAGGAAAGAGCCTAAGTAAGGGGAAGGAAAGAACAGGGTCCATCTTTGAGGAACTCAGCGGCACAGGGGCAGACTCCATGTGACCTCTCCTTCCAGAGGTCATGATGGGGTAAAACCTGCAGATGTGAGGCAGGGAGGAAAAGCAAAGCCATGAAAAATGGGGAGAGTGGGCAAAATGAGAGGGAAAACCTGCACCCTCCAAGGCTCGCTCCAACTGCACTCCTGAGAGTCAGGAATTGGGGTCATGATGAAGGGAGTTTAATAATCCAGCATCTTCGGTTAGACAGCGCCCTGGACATATAAAAGAGATTTATTTATGCCCTGGAAATGATGGGAGTCATTAAAGAACAGGCTTTACCGGAACAATTTTAAAGAGGTAAGAAGAGACAAAAATCAAGTTTGATGATTTCATCCCTTGAATCTTGCTTGATTACAGTTGAAATTACTTAGTAATAATTTGGTAAGGTTTGTATTATTAAATGTAATGCAATATGCTGCATAACATGTTTAAATTTGCTTTTCTATGAACTCATTATTTAAATATAAATGAATAAACTGAGACCAGCAAATTTCTACCCCAGGTTGTAAGATTCTCAGGGAGAATCACTGTAGTAACTGCCATCTGAGTTTAGCAGGAAGTCTTCACTCACCTTGGCTCAGGTAAAAGGAGATCTGACTTTTAAGAAAAAGGCAGAAAATAATAGTGAAATGGATGATCTTATCTCCTGGAGTTTTTTTGTTTATTAAAGTTAGAAAAGCAGGTATAAATTTTATGCTTGTTTCTAGCTACAGAAAATGAGTCCGGTGACTTTATACAGGTGTGTGCCACATGTATTTACTTTTCTTTCTGAGGCAGGGTCTCACCCTGTTGCCCAGGATAGAGTGCAGTGGCGTGATTACAGCTCACTGCAGCCTGGAGCTCCTGGGCTCAAGCAATCCTCCTGCCTCAGCCCCCCATTACAGGCGTGAGCCATTGCATCCAGCCTGTATTTGCTTTTTATCAGCTGACAAGCAACTAAAAAACAGGCCAAGATTATTTTGTTTAATTTTAGAAGAGTGGTGTATTCATGGAATTGTTTATAATTCAAGAGAAAATGCTAAGCTGTCATAATTTAAATGTATGTATCCAAATGTAAACACATGTAAGATAAACATGTTTGTATTTGTCAGAAATTGTAAACAGAGGTTTTAAAATCAAATGGGAAGAAACTGTGTTTCAGGAAACTAAGATTGCACAGAGATTGTGGGGATTAGCACATCTGTGTTTGTTTCGTTGTGACAATTAATGGCAAATAGTTTCAGCGTAAATTTTCAAACTTTTGGCCTCTTCTTTTGGCAGATATTGTGAGATGAACTATGTGGGATATTACATGTTCACACATGTAACACACTGACAAATGTATAGAAATATTAGACAAGGGAAACACTATTCTATGTAAAACACTCTTTGATATGGCTTGGATCTGTGTCCTCAACCAAATCTCGTTTTAAATGGTAATCCCCAAGTTTAGAGGTGGGGCCTGCTGGGAGGTGATTGGATCTTGGGGGCGGTTTCTAGTGGTTTAGCCCCATCTGACTAGTGTTGGTCTCATGATAGAGTTCTCAAGAAATCTGGGTGTTTCAAAGTGTGCCTTCTCCTTCTGCCATGATTGTAAGTTTCTTGAGGCCTCCCCAGTCATGCTTCCTGTACAACCAACAGAACTGTGAGCGAATTAAGCCTCTTTTCTTTATAAATTACCCAGTCTCGGGTATTACTTTATAGCAGTGTGAGACCGGACTAATATACTCCTTGAAAAGTAATTTGTGTGTTCCTTTGAGAAACTTTGTTTTTTGTTTTTAATAGTGCTTTAAGATGCTTGTTCCTAGTCTTAACCTAAATCTTATTTTTCTTTTCTGTCCTTCAGTTCATTGTGAGACAGGGAACAATTGGTAAGTGTATGTTATATAACAGACTATGTATTTTGAAGTAATTATAAGCTAACTCCTGCTTTCCACTCAAATCTAAATAGCTCAATTTTTTTTCTTTTCCCCTAGTTCTCAGAATGTTTATTTTCCAACACTTTAATAAAATCACAGAAATAAATTATTTCCTGTTAGCCTAGGGCTTAACGTTTTTTCCCTTAGGCCATAAAGGATTAAATCTATGAATAAGCAAAAATGGTGTCTTTAACAGAGAAAAAAAAAACCTGCCTGTATTTTTCGACATAATTAAGTCAACCTAGATTCTGTTCCAGGTCTCCCGCTATGCTCTCTCCAGGATGGGGTCATTTCTAAGGATTCACAGCTCTTGTGGGTCTAAGGCTATATCTGGGGACCAGAACAGCCAGCACAGATATTTTCCTTTACTTCGAACTCCACAAACTGACATGTTCCCCATTTATTAGCTAATAGTTACTTATCCTCTTCCCCATCTTTTAGGTCAACTTTTCAGATACCCTCCTATCAAAGTCTTAGAAATGGCACAGGAGTGCTAGCCAATGGCCCTGTGGGGGGCACTGTGTGCATGTTTTATGTAAATGTGAATAAAATTTGCTCTCTGTTCAGTATCATCTACTTTGCAGCATGCCATGATAAAGCTAAGATTTTGAAAGCTAAAATTTTACAAAAATATTTGTATACAAAATGAAAAGGATACAATAAGTTTCATTAAATCTAGTTTCACAGACTCTACCAGAATTTTCACTGTAGCAGAAGTCAAATTTAGTAGAATTTTCTCGTTTGTATACACATAAATACAATAGCTAGAATAAAGTTTGGTTGGACTTCACGAAGGGAAAAGAAATGGTGGAGAAAGGCTGAATAGATATTTTGTAATTAGGACTGTATGTAGTTCATTTTACTGGTTTGTATACCAAAAAATTATAATAACAGTAGGAGTTCACCAAAACCTATTACGTTGGATAACAGTAGCTGTCTTCAGGTTTTCTTTTTTATGTAACTGGCCTCATCTCTTAAGCAATATGATGAAATGACTGTTCTCTGTCCTGACCCCACTGGGAGTGCAAGATCATGGTGCCCCTGCTCGTTGGATTTGAGCTGTGCAAACCTGTCTGGTTTTAGTTTCATGGTCCTTTTTATTCAGTCCCCATCATGCATTCTGTAAATTGTTTAGAAAGTTTTAAGCAATTTATTTCTGTGAAAACCTTTTCTATCTGTTATGCAAAATATTCTCTGTCACTGTGAATTCTTGGAGCTTCTTCTTCCTAACCACAGCAGGCTGTCCTAGAGTTTTCTGTCAGTTTCTGCATTTGGAAAAGCCTTTGATATTTTGACCCAAGAAACGGAAAATGCGATCATGACCCATGCAAAACCGTAACACATACTCAGAATTAAGCAATAGAGAGCTTAAATCAAACACTGCATGTTCTCACTTATAAGTGGGAGCTGAGCAATGAGAACATATGGACACAGGGTGGGTAACAACACCCACTGGGGCCTGTCTGGGGATGAGGTGGGGGAAGGGAGAACATCAGGAAAAATAGCTAATGCATGCTGGACGTAATACCTAGATGATAGGTTGATAGGTGCAGCAAACCACCATGGCACACGTTTACCTATGTAACAAACCTGCACTTCCCGCACGTGTACCTCAGAATTGAAATTAAAATTATAGAAACTCTTAAAAAAAAAAAAAAACCATGTTATGCCCAATATATTAGCCTATTTTCAAGCCACTGATAAAGACATACCCAAGACTGGGCAATTTACGAAAGAAAGAGGTTTATTTGGATATAGAGTTCCACATGCCTAGGGAACCTCACAATCGTGGCAGAAGGCAAGGAGGAGCAAGTCACATCTTACATAGATGGCAGTAGGCAAAGAGAGAGAGTGAGAGCCAAGCAAACAGGTTTCCCCTTATGAAACCAACAGATCTCATGAGACTTATTCACTACCATGAGGACAGTATGGGGGTAAACCGCCCCCGTGATTCAGTTATCTCCCACCAGGACCCTCTCACAACACGTGGGAATTATGGGAGTACAATTCAAGATGAGATTTGGGTGGGAACACAGCCAAACCATATCACCCAGTGTTCTTCACACCAGTGGGGCAGAAAGCATTTGTGGCTATTTGCACCCAAGGCAGTACCTCAGCAGGTTCCATTTCCTGCACGGTATATTAATCTGCAAAGCACAGGCGGCAGGAGTGGACATCCCTGTGAATACTGTCGCCTTTCTCTTGTCTTTGCAAGTGCACACTAACCTCCATTCTTACATTAGAATGTAAGAAATCTGATCCTTAAAACTTAGTGTGGTAACTAGTAAGTATAAATTACAAATGAGCTACTCACTTCAGTCACTTAAACCGACCATTGGGCAATCTCAGTGCATCATGAGTCCGGGCTAAGATTTACTGGATATTACATTTGATGTATACTAGGCATTCCTCTGAATATTATACACTCACTACCACTTAATCTCCAAAAATACTTACAGCCAATACCATTATTATCTCTATTGCCTCGTACGGTTGTTGTGGGAGTTAACTGAGATTACATTTGCAAAACAGCACAAGTGAACACTCTATAAGTGTTTGGCTTTGTTACAATATTAGTAGTAGTAGTACTAGTAATTTTTTTTAAGTGTAAGATCTATTTATAGAAGTTTGAAACTATCTTTAAATGACCAACTGAGAAGTATTTTGAAAAGGTGGAGAAGCCAGGGATAAGCACAGTGTTTTGTTATTAAACATCCTGGGGAGACATCTGAGCAACATAATGAAACATCGTTGGACGGCTGTGCCTAAGACAACATGGACATGCGGATTGTAAATATTTTGGTTAAATTTTTCTAGTACCAGCTGTGTGACTTTAGACCACAACTCTCTAGGGTAACTCTATCAACAGCATTATTTTATGAATTTGGAAACTAAAAGTCAGAGGGGTGGGATGGAGCTAGAATCTTCACCTCATCACGTCTGATGCATGCATCTTCGATATCTAGAATAATACTAGAATTATATGTATACTCAAGGAAATCCTTAAAATTCAAACTTTCCATTTTAAGAAGTAAAGAAATATATTGACAGCATTTCTAAAAGTAGCAGTGGTTGTGACGGACCATTTATTATGCCAAGCAAACAGAAAATAGATTTGGATTTTATGTGTATTCTTTCTCCCCATAATTCAATGCATACCCAATTTTATTAGTTTGCTGGGGCTGCTGTAACAAATTACCACAAACTGGGTATTTTAAAACAACAGAAATTTATTCTTTCACATTTCAGGGAGGCCAGAAGTCTGAAATCAAGTTGTCAGCAGGACTGGTTCCTTCTGGAAGCCCCGAAGCAGCGCCTGCTCAGGCGTCTGTCCCACCTCTGGGGGAAATCCCGGCTGTTCCCTGGCGGTTAGAGGCATCCCCCATGACCTCTGCCTCCATCCTCCCACCACCTTCAGCGTGACTCACGTCCCTTTTCTTTGCTTATAGGACATCAGTCATTGGATTTAGCTGTCCATCCTAAATCCAAGTTACCTCTTCTCAAGGGTCCTTAACATAATTACGTCTGGAAATACTCAGTTTCCAAATAAGGTTACCTTCCCTGGTTCCAGCTGGACATGAATTTTGGGCAGATACCTTTTTTTGTTTGTTTGTTTGATATGGAGTTTTGCTCCTATTGCCCAGGCTGGAGTTCAATGGCACGATCTTGGCTCACTGCAACCTCCATCTCCCAGGTTCAAGCGATTCTCCTGTCTCAGCCTCTTAAGTAGCTGAGATTACAGGAATCCGCCACCATGCCCGGATGATTTTTGTATTTTTAGTAGAGACAGGGTTTCACCGTGTTAGCCAGGCTGGTCTCGAACTCCTGACTTCGTGGTCTGCCTGCCTTGGACTCCCAAAGTGCAGGGATTACAGGCGTGAGCCACCGCACCAGGCCTGGGCAGATACCATTTAATCCATTATATCAGTCATCACTTCTTCAAGAAATGAGACAAATTGCTTTCCTGTTTTCTATCTGAGTCATTACATGAAGCAAATTATTATATATGTTCTATGGAATTGTAAAAGCTTAATATATGTTTTCATGGTTTTTCAATCTGTGAAAGCATGTTATTTTCACAATTTTAATTATAAAGTGTAGAATATTATGTAGTGAATAACCATGTATTCATCACACAGATTAGACAGTTTCCAACATTTCTTTCTCAGATTTCTTTCTGAGAAAAAAATCTGAGAAAAAGGTTAATAAAACATCACAATACAACTAGAGGCTGATTGCACCCACATACCTGTGTTTGATCTGACAGCTGGGACATGTCATTCTCATGTTTATGTCCACAATCTTGTACTCCAGGTTTGCTTTGTATGTGTACGTTGGTGTTTTATTTCTACACTAATGGCCTCATGGTGTATGTAGAATTTTGTACTTTGCTATATTCAACATGATGATTTTGTGATTTCTACAAACTGAAATTATGCATGCTAATTTATTTATTGAAACTGTTCCAAAATACTAAACGTTATGAATGAATCACAATTTATCCATTTTGTCAATCTGGTGAAATATTAGGGTTTTCTGACGACTGAACCAAATGCTACCACAAACATCAGTGTTCAGGACTCCATGTCAATGTGTCACTTAGGACTCATACCTGAAAATAGAAATCTGTGTATTGACAGTGTACATCTTCACATCTTTAAATACTGCCAAGTTGATTTCCAAAGACATTGTAACAGGTTACATTCTATTAATAGTTTCTAAAAACAGTCTCTCCTCACATGATTGCCAGCATTTAGTATTTTCAGGGAAAATTTATATTCTGCCCATTTGTTGGCTCTAAAATGGTGTGTCATTGACATTTTGATTTACAGTTTTCTGACTCCTAAGGAGATTCTTATCTTTTTACATAATTCACTGCATATCATTTTGCTGAATTGTAAGATATGTTCTCATGCAATTCTATTTAAATTTATAAAATCCTGTAACTGCTGTCTGAATTACTTTTTTTTTTTTTCGAGACTGAGTCTCACCCTGTCACCCAGGCTGGAATGCAATGGCGGGATCTCGGCTCATTGCAACCTCTGTCTTTCAGGTTCCAGTAATTCTCCTGCCTCAGCCTCCTGAGTAGCTGGGACCACAGGTGTCCGCCACCATGCCCAGTTAAGTTTTGTATTTTTAGTAGAGATGGGGTTTTGCCATGTTGGCCAGGCTGCTCTCAAACTCCTGGCCTCAAGCAATCCACCCACCTCGGCCTCCCGAAGTGCTGGGATTACAGGCGCGAGCCCCTGCGCCCGGCCTGACTTACTTTTGGCGTTCCTTCCTACCGATGTTGTAAATCAGTATAGTTAAATTTATCCATTTTTCCTTAAACTTTAAATTGTATCTTATTTAAAACAATCCATCTATATCAAAACTTTTAGATGTTTCTATATTTTCAAAAAAAATCTAAGTTATACTATTTCTATGTATTTGTAATCACCTTCTTACAGTTTTTTTGTGTACTGTGTAAAATAAACACCCAATTTTATCTTTCAATTTTTTTGAAGAGTTAGTGATTCATCTCAGCAGAGTCACAAAATATTCCATCTTTTCTAGATGTAAAAAGAAATATAAAAGGGTCTGTTCTTATATTGTTTTATTGTTTTTTGCATATATTTCTCTCATTAAATTTTTATTAATTCCTAAAACTTTTTATTAATAATTTCATTTTTCTTAGTGTACAGTCTCTATCCTTATTCTTCATTTTCAAGTTAGTACCAAATATTCTTGGTCATTTATGCTTCCTTGTGAATATTAACTATTAATCTTATTATTATGTCCCTGAAAAATAGTCAGCTGTGCTTTCAAACAGAATTGCTTGGAATGTTTGAATTAATTTGAGGAGCATTTATTATATTTTCTTTTTCTTTTCTAGATGCAGGAAAAGTCTCCCAATACATTCAGAATTGATGTCTAATCCCCCACAAAATACATAGTTTCCAACATAAAAGTCATGTACATCTTTTGTTAGAATTTTCTTAGGTGGTTCTGACTTTATTGTGAATGGAGTCTTTGTTTTGATAACCACCAATTTAAACTGGCTTTTTATGGAGGGTAGAGACACTATTGTTTTTGCACTCTTATCCAATTTTACTGAACTCCCAATTAAAGTTTAATAATTAGTCTGAACAAATTCTCTTGGATGTCCTGTGTAGTCAGTCAGTCCTTGAGCAGGCTCACATGCTTCTACAGGAGGACGGCTTCCCCGCGGGACAGGGAGCAGACAGCGGGAAGAACAATAATCTGGAAAGAAGGAATATTTGTAACGCGCAGGGGTGCTCGGAAGGCAGTGATCTTACATGTTTCTTCAACAACAATTCCAAATGTTGTGAGACAACTCTCCACGGGTCTTTGCATTTCTGCCAACACGGCATGCAGACGCAAGGGCAGCTTTTGGTCCGGAATCTCTTCCAAAGGATGTTTGTAGAGTGATTTACCTTAAAAGACAGAAGACATGTAGTCATGCCCAGGCCAGAGGTCTGGCTTGTTTGCTGACTACTGTGTAACACAGATAATCTGTGCATCTGGAACACATGTCAGGACAGTTCTGCTTCCATCGCGTAAGTGTGGGGGCTTCTAAGCTTGCAATTCTCTGTATTTTTAATCAACTTCTCACAGTTTTTTGTGTGCTGTGTAAAATAAAATCCCAATTTTATCTTTTTATTTTTTTTGAAAAGTTAGTAATTCACCTCAGCAGAGTCACAAAATATTCCATCTTTTCTAAATGTAGAAAGAAATATAAATGGGTCTGTTATTATATTGTTTTATTTGCATTTTTTGCATATAGTAATGCCTTTGCATTAAATTTTATTAATTCCTAAAACTTCTTATTAATAATTTCATTTTTCTTAACGCACAATCTCTGGCCTTATTCTTCAGCAGTGATGCAAAACCACTTCACACGCAGCACCCACCTGCACCGCACCGCACGAGGCTGTGACATCGCAAACATGAAGCTGACGCTGATTGCTCAATGGTGCGGAATGCCTGCCCAGGAGCCGCCAGCACCATGGAACTGGAAGGCTAACTCATCAGCTTGTGAGCATGGTAAAATCTCAGGCCCTTCAGAGATCTTGACAAGAATCCACCCCCCCGCCCGGGAGCTGTAGAACTATATCGATAGAACCCGGACCACCTAAAGTTATATTTCTGGTGAGTAAAATATAGTTAAGGTATTGAACATCTTAGTCATGGCAACTCCAAGGAACATTGAAATTCTGTTTGCCAGTGTGTGTAATCAGAGATGAAAACAAAATGGAATGACCAATTTAGGGGACTTCCAATGGCTTCCTCATCATTATTAGTCGTTATTGATGCTTTCTAGTCCTGATTGCTTTTCAAGCTGTAGATTATTGCTGGAATTAAAGCTACTTTGCTGGAAGGTATTTAGCTATTTGAACTACCTGGGGTTGTTGTTGACTATTTAAAATAAGTGTTTCTTAGTATCAGTGATCCGTTTTGAGCTACAGAGATTCTCTTTATACCAGGAAACTGTCTTTGTTATTTCTACGATGTTTTGTAAAATTTTCTTTAGGAATAAAACTGACCCAGACTCTAGACCGTTCTTTCAGCTGTTTATGGGCTGTGCTCTAATCAGTGTCCTTTGCTTTTTATTCTAGACTCTCATCTCATGTTTGTAATCACCAGAACTTTTATACTTTACTAAATTGGTGGCTTTGTTTGTTAATCCTTCTTATGCTGATTTCAATACCATTACTTGTAATTTTGATTTCTTACCAAGCTGTTTTTAATTTTGCCTGAATCTTACTCAGCTAAGTCCTTTTATCTCAGCCCATTGACATTTTTCTTATTCACAAATACATGTTTTCTTAAATGTTACTGAAAATACAATATAGAAACTTTCTAAAGGTTTTTTAAAAATTTCCCCAACAGTAAATCTATTTTTTGACACAAAGGCATAAAAATGATACAATTGACTCTGGGGACTTGGGGAAAAGAATGGGAAGGAGGTGCGGGATCAAAGACCTTAGGGTGCAGTGTATACTGCTTGAGTGATGGGTGCACCAAAATCTCACAAACCACCACTAAAGAGCTAACTCATGTAACCAAATACCATCTGCACCCCAATAACTTATGGAAAAGTAAAATAAAAAATAAAAATTTATGAAAAGAAATAAATAAAATAAAGTAAAAATATAGCAGGGTTCATATTATTTTTTCTTCATACTGTAGACTCTTTTCATCACTCCGACATTGGGAGCTTTTGTCATAGCTTCGAACAAAAGAATTCAATAAAAGCCAAGTATTTTCAAAATCTATTGTGGTCGACTTATTCTTTGATCTCCTCTCTGCACAAGCTGTTAAGAAGAAACCTCGCTTTTACATTTTAATCTGGTATTGACTGATGTAAAGTTACATTACCAATTCAGTGATCCAAAACTTATTCAAGGGCACATGGGCACTCTTGGAATAATGACCCTTTTTATCTCTCATCCATGGGCCAGAAATCTGTTTCCAACATGGAGCTTTCATGTCCATTTTAGATTTTGCAGCAAACACCTCCTAGATGTTCTGATTTTGCTTCTGTGCCTACTGCTTTGTGGAGTATCTTTTCTACCCAGTGAGCTCTGACCGTGTCGTGGTGTAGGATTCTGATCACCAGGCGGGGTTCTCACCCAGTGACTCCACAAATTACTGTGATGACCCAGGAGCAAAGGGCTTGCACAGAGTCTGCTCTTCAGCGACCTCCTTGTCTTGTTTGCATTCTCACCCTCACCTCTCCAAGTTCAGGGCTCTTAACGTGGTCCTGTGGCACTCCCCACACATTTTTCATGAATGTGTGTCTTTCTCAGGGTGGGGCTCGGGAGAAGGTGGTTGAGGCTGAGAGTAGCCTGGTCCTGCCATCACTATGCATGGAAAGTTGTGACTATGTTCCAGTTTCTGACAAAGGAGAGTCACTCCCCTTTTCCCAGCCTTAGTGCCGCTGGTCTCACTTGCATAGTCTTCGTTTTCCCCATGTGATTCTTAGAATTTATT
Source organism: Macaca thibetana thibetana (assembly GCF_024542745.1). Classification (NCBI taxonomy): domain Eukaryota; kingdom Metazoa; phylum Chordata; class Mammalia; order Primates; family Cercopithecidae; genus Macaca; species Macaca thibetana. The sequence goes on from NC_065585.1 coordinate 139,660,837, forward strand.
TTTTTTGAGACAGAGTCTCACTCTGTTGTCCAGGCTGGAGTGCAGTGGCATGATCTTGGCTCACTGCAACTTCCGCATCCGGGGTTCAAGCGATTTTCCTGCCTCAGCCTCCCGAGTAGCTGCTATTACAGACGCACACCACCACGCCCAGCTAATTTTTGTATTTTTAGTAGAGACAGGGTTTCGCCATGTGGCCAGGCTGGTCTCAAACTCCTGACCTCATGATCCACCTGCTTCGGCCTCCCAAAGTGCTGGGATTACAGGTGTGAGCCACTGTGCCCAGCCCTTAGAATGTTTTAAATGCATGTACTTCCACTGTCGTCTACTTCCCTGTATGAGGGAAAGCCTTGAGATAGAACTTATTCTCCCGTTTGTCTACCAGGGCTTTTATTTTACAAATCTGTTAAAATTAACTGGGAGTTTCACATGAGAAAAGTAAGATATGGACTGACGTGTAGTGAATACAGTGTGGTGGCTGGAAGAAAGGCTATGGATTCACAAATATTCGGAATGCAAGTCCAGGCCTGATACTTGCGACCTTAGGCAAGGAAGATAATTGATCTCTCTGAAGTTATAATTTGCACAAATTTGAGACGATAATTAATAACATAAAAAGCAACTATGTCGTAGCTACTGCTCTGTATATACAGTTTTTTGATACTTTTATCTATTCATTAATTTTAAAATATCTGTTGAGTGCTTGTCATTGCTAGCATTGTGATAAATAATAACTTGGTTTTGGAATACAGTAGCAGTTAAAGACAGGAAATGATCATTAATTTATCCTGTGTTACTTGAAAGCTTTTCATAGGAACTGTACATTTTCAAGACAAGTAGAAAACAGGATTCTGGCAATCTGTTAGGACAATAGACTTTCACGATAAGTAAGTTTACTTAAGCCAAGTAAATGTGCAAATTGATAATAAAATGCTTAGCATCATTCTCCATCACATTCATCATGAATCTTTTGGCAATGAAAAAAAAGCATTCTTTTTTTTAATGAAAATTTAAGGTAGTGAATCCACAAACCACAGCTCTTCATTTTTAAACTAGTGAAAGATACATACATAGGTTTGATGATGGTTTTCTGTGCATATAAACCTCAGGGAAAAAATCCATACCTAAAAAACTAAGGAGAAGATAATCTAAAGGAATGATTCGTATGTTACTCCCAAACTGCTTTCATACAGACAAGAATATAGGAATAAAGATGTGTAGGATCTCATAAAATATAATTGGCTGTAGTTTAACTCTCTTATTCTATGAATGTGGATGATCTAAATCTAACTTTCGCCCTTTTCGCCTTACCATTTGGTAGAAATAATATTATGTCCCTAAAATAACTTATAATTTGAAGAATCATAACAAATATTCTTGCAACATCAAATTTTCTTATATTGGGGAATCAACGGTGCTGTTTTGTTTGTTGAGCTTTGAGCTGTGCCGTTAAGTTGCTAATGATATGTTTGGATTACTACTGAGCACAGCAATTGGATACACAACATATGCGAAGGAGGTTGTGTCTCGTGGCTGTGTCAGCTGTAATTATAATAGATGGCAGGGAGGAAGACCAACTACGCAGCAATCTGGATGTGCAGCAGATTTAAACCAGTAATTTACAGATTGCTACGTGAAATTATTACAGATTACCAGGAACTGAAAGCCACTGATGAATGTCTTTCCTAGGGTAGATGCACATAATTGTTATTGGGCTGATATTTTAAATGTGTATACTTATACTTTTTTAATCTTCTTAAATAAATTGAGATTGCAAAGTGCTTAGGACAGCACTTGGCACAAAGTAAATGTCATACTGGTGTTTACTAAGTAACCATGTGAATAAATGAATGAGCTTTACCTAATAATCTTTCAATAAAACAAGGAGTTGCTCAGTGACAGTTATATGGAGAAAAATGCATAATGGCTTCCTACGTAAGTCTAGCACTCATGAATAAGTGTGCTTAGATGTTAAGAATCATGTCATTCAGATACTCACAGGGTACTTCTTTTTTTTTTTTTTCCAGACAGTCCCACTCTGTCACCCAGGCTGGAGTACATGGAATACAGTGGCACAATCTCAGCTCACTGCAACCTCCGCCTCTCGGATTCAAGTGATTCTCCCAAGTAGCTGGAATTACAGGCACGCGCCACCATGGCCGGCTAGTTTTTGTATTTTTAGTAGAGACACGATTTCGCCATGTTGGTCAGGCTGGTCTCGAACTCCTGACCTCAAGTGATCCACCCGCCTCAGCCTCCCAAATTGCTGAGATTACAGGTGTGAGCCACTGGACCTGGCCCCAAAATGAAAATCTTGTTAGTAAACATAAAACAAATAAGCTAGCCATGAACTAATGTAAGTGTTCATATTTTAAAAGAAACAAACAAAATCACATCAATAGAGTATAACACTTGTATAAACATTGGAATAATTGCTTTAATATCAAAGGAAATTCTTTAGTGTTTAAGATAATTTCTCTATAAGGCCATTCATGTTCAAATGTCTTCTAAGAATATTAGAAATTTTGTAAAAAGTGCTTTGTAAAGTTTATTTGAACACTGCACTTTTTTTTTTTTTTTTAAACTTATCCTGAGTTTGTTCTTTTTGAATGTACCTTAAGGTTTCTTGGTACTAGTGCATTTAAGCTTTAATATATACACATATAGGTATATATTTTAAGTGCTTTATAATCTAAAGTTCTTTCAGGCACCTGCCAGTGTTCATTTTTTAAATGAAAATTTTTGCCTCATTAAAAATCAATATTTCAAACAGTCCAGTTTTTGGGGTGGTGACCGGGTGTGGGGATCCTTTAAGGGACTGTGAGGGTCTGGACTGCAGCAGAAGTTATGGGTAGTGAAAGGGCTGCATGAACAAATTTGCTGCCCCAAATGTTGTGATTCATTTTGAGTTAATGTTTTGGGAAGGGTGTAACTTCTGTCTCTAGATTCACATTCTTTGCATGTGGATGTCCGGTTTCTTCAGCACTGTTTTTTTTGAATGGACTATCCCCTTTCCATTGCACTATTTTTGTTCCTTTGTCAAAAACCAGTTGAGTGTATGTGGGTCTCTTTCTGGGCTCTCTAATCTGTTCTACTGACTGATTTGTTTGTTCTTTCTCCAATACCACACTGTCCTGATTATTGCAGCTTTACACTAATTCTGAAGTCCATTCATTTAGTTGATTTTTTCAACAGATTTTTTGTAGTTTTTTTTCTTATAGGTATTTTATATATTTTGTTAGTTTTATATCTGAATATTTTATTCTGGGAATGCTAATGTAAATGATATTGTTTTTAATTTCAAATTTTCCTTGTTGAGGAAGTTCTCATGTAAATTCTGAAAACTGAGAAGTAATAGCTAAACATTTAAAATTACATTTACAGGGGAAATTCATTATTAAGAAATTCTTAATATGCATTACTGAACTCAAAAAAAAAAAAAAAAAAGAAAAAGAAAAAGATAGTGAGCCAGATGTGGTGGCTCATGCCTGAAATTCCAGCACTTTAGGAGGCTGAGGTAGGCAGATCACTTGAGGTCGGGAGCTGGAGACCAGCCTGGCAAATATGGTGAAATCCCATCTCTACTAAAACTGCAAAACTAGCCAGGCATGGTGACACATGCCTATAATCCCAGCTACCAGGGAGGCTGAGGCATGAGAATTGCTTGGACCCAGGAGGCAGAGGTGGCAGTGAGCTGAGATCGCACTACTGCACTTCAGCCCAGATGACAGAGTGAAACTCTGTCTCAAAAAAAAAAAAGAAAGAAAGAAAGAAAGAAAGAAAAAACAAAATAAAACTTTTGCTTGAAAACTTTACCAAATCATGCTTTATAATTTCTATCTTAGAATTTTCAAACCAATAAATTATCTTTGATAATTTACTGAGCATACAATGAGGCCATAGATTTAATAAGAGTGAAAAAGAATGATGGGAACTGAAGTTAGCAAATAAGAAAGTTAAGCTTTTTTTCTTTAGAAAAAAATAAATTTTTTATTAGAGGTTTCCTAATAGCTAGCTAATCATCTGATAGGAGAGAATTGCTAGTATAATAGTTAACATACCTATGAAAAAAATTTGGATGTCATAAGGTATTTGAACTGAATTAAAAAAAGGAATCATCACACGAATTTACACTGTTAGTAGTTTATCCATCAAATTGAAAATATAAACTATTTCTTCAATGAAATACAATGCACAGCATTGCCTTTAACCTCAACTTAAATGAATAGAAAACAATAAATTGTTATTATAGATCTCCTAATAGCTAGCTAATCATCTGATAGGAGAGATTTGCTAGTATACTGGTTAAGATACCCGTGGAAAAAATCTGGATGTCATAATGTATTTGAACTGAATATAAGAAGGAATCGTTGCACAAATTTACACTGTTAGTAGTTTGTCAAATTGAAAATATAAAATATTTATTCAATGAAATACAATGCACAGTATTGCCTTTACCCTCAGCTTAAATGTATAGATTTTAGCAATTTGTTTTAATTATATGAACCTTGTATTTTTGCTTGGGAGACCTAGAAAAATAAGACATGCCAAGTTCAACACTTCCAAGAATTCAATGCATAAATATTTTCCTTTTCACAGATCTTGTATTAAAGATGAATGTTAATCTTGCCTCCCTTTTATTGAACTCTGTAAAGTCAGAGGTGTGTATGTGTTTGTGTTTTATTTTGTTTTGTTTTCCATTTTGCTACTTCAATTGCAAATCAAATTAGTAGAACTATGAATGATGTGAGTGTGGTACTTTAATCATACTCAATGAAATACCAGCATGCATTTCTCTTATTACTCATTTTCTCTGGCCTTTTCAGTGTTTCAAAATAAAATTTCAGCTCTTAATTATTTTTCTTCATTACAACAGGGTTGCTCTTCACATATAGGGTATTTTAACACATTCTGTGAAATGAAAGGCATTCCATTAACTCTCATAGTGAAGAACGTTCTTTCAAGGGAAGCATATTTAATCACTACATGAAATTATTCATGACTTTTAAATTATTTTGCTTTATTTTCCACAGATTCTTATTAAAATTACTTTATAATCATGGTCTTCAAGATAAAGTGAGAAGAAAACATATGTAGTTCGCTGAATGTTAAAAGTTTGAACAGTAATTTTGCCCATAGTTTTTTGGTTGTTAGTCTTTAACTATTATGAAGTATATATTCACGAATTGACTATGAATATGAGTTCCACATTCAAGTTTATTTCCAGATTGAGTTGATAAAAAAAGAAATTATAGTATATTCTTTTATTTTCTTTTTATTTCTTTTTTTTTTTATCTTTTTTTTTTTTTTTTTTTTGAGACAGTGTCTTGCTCTGTTGCCCAGGCTGGAGAGTGGTGGCATGAACATGGCTCACTGCAGCCTTAAATTCCTGGAATCAAGCAATCCTCCCACCGCAGCTTCTTGAGTAGCTGGGATCACAAGGTCATGCCACAATGCCTGGCTACATTTTCAAAAATGTTTTGTAGAGATGGGGTCTCACCTTGCTGCCCTGGCTGGTCTCAAACTCTTGAGCTCAAGTGATCCTCCCACCTCACCATCACAAACCACTGGGATTACAGGCATGAGCCATCATGCCCAGCCTCAAAATATTTTCTTAAACACTTCCAACTTATGGGGTTGGTATCTTTCAGAAAATTGTACCCTTCATCTATTCCTTTTGTTTATTGGAAGGATGCCTCAAGGAGGAAGTGTGTGATATTCAGAAGAAACACTAAAGTTGAAATCCCGAAGTTTCCAAAATAGTGCTGGCCAAAATGCAGCAAGATGGCACCAAGTTGAACAGCACCTTCATCCATGCGGTTGTGTCCATGGGGAAGCTAGAAATGCGTCTTCCACCTTCCTTTCCCTCGCTGCCAGAATCCATTCATGTCAAGTCATAAACTTCCATAGTTCTTCACTCACTTCTATCTCCTTCTATGCCCATCATCATCACCATGTATCAGCTCACCACCTATCTCCCCCATTTCTCCAAAAAAATTCAGTTTATGTCTTTTTCCTGCCTGAACTCCTCAACCCACTTACTGTCCATAGATAAAGATGAAGTTCAGTAGCAGAGCCCACATGATCTGACCTTGACCTGACCTTTTTTGCCCCTGTTTCTGATCAGACCAGCTTTACCTTCTTAGGAAGCCTCTGATATTTTCTCCCTCCAGCCATGTCAGGGCTCAGGCAAGTGCCTTTTCAATGTTCTCCCCCTGTACCCAGTAGCAAGCCTTGTTGTGGAACTGATGTAATGTATGGCAATAGGCAGTTCACTTGAAAAACTCCCTCCCTAATTAGACTGTAACTTTCTTGAAGACAGGCAATAGAAAGTATACAATTGCTAGCTTGCTATTATCTAGGCCAATGATAAGAGGCCAAAAATCTGCATTTCTAACAGATTCCTGGGAGACACTGATGTTACTACCTGGTTTGGGGACCTCATGGTAATGAGCGCTGAGCTTGCCAGAGTCTGCTACACACTTAATATTTTTAAGTGTAAAAATGCAGGAAAAAATTAATAAACCAAATCTGGATATTTGTAGGGTTTTTTGCTGCTGCTTTGTATACATTTATTCATCATTTAATCATACAAATATGAAATTTTCTCACGTATAAGGCAAAAGTAACAGTGATTACTCATCTATATAACAATAGTACTGTGAAAATTCTTTCCTAAATTGCTGATATACTCAATTATGATTGATATACTCAAATTATGATATACTCAAATATTATGAACATGGGTGTTCCTTTACTACTCTTACATTTATTCCATTGATAGCATATTTAAACTATTAAATAGATCTCTCATCAATGCAAACAGCAACGAGCTTGGATCTTCTTACCGTAACACAACATTGTATCTAGGATGTACGCACACTTGAAAATTGATGCATGCAGAACTATGCATATGTAATTCTCCTTGGAAATGTCTCTCACATTTCTGCAGGTGAAAGATATTGTTCCAGACTATCTTTTAAAAGGGCATTTAAACAGCAGGTATCCTTGAAATACAACAATAGCAACAGCATCTTCCTTCCAGGCAGAGGGCAGATTTGTTTTCTGATGAAGATAATGAAGACAATGTCCCTTTCTAAGGCAAAGTTTGGGCAGCTACCTTTAAAATATTGAAGTTTCCTCAATTTGGGGTTGCTCATTTGTGAGATAAACCCACTGGGAGAACAACTCACACTTGGGTCGACCTTCACACCTCCCCATGTGACTTGGGAAACAAGGAAAGTTGGGGGAAATGCAGACATCAAGCTCATTGCTCTGCTGTGAGTAATACAGTCCTTGTCTCTGACCTGGGACTCTCATGTCTTCTGCCAGTGTCCATGAAACCATGGTAGTCTAAACTGCTAGCTTACAAGTAAAGTAAAATCTCAGACTTTTCACAATTCATAATAACTGATATGATAAATGTGTACTCTCAATCCCCAAATTCAAAATATAGACTCACCTTTGCCCTTCAGACCAAAGAGAGTGTAATCAATCTATTGCCAAGTCAGGCCTTTTCTGCAGTGTCTTGTGAATGCTGAAACAAAGAGTGAAGACGGTGACCTAATATTCTTCTGTTTATTTTAGGGGGAAGAAGAGGAGAAAGAAGAGAAGGCCATAAGTATAGGAAATGTCAGTGGATAATTTTAGTGGTTTAGTTTGAATAATTTATTTCAGCAGCATAACAATCTATAAAACAAAATTGAGATCCACTGTGTGTGTGTGTGTGCGTGTGTGTGTGTATGTATGTGAACTATTTCTCATGAAATCTGAAATGGGAGTCCCTAGTATGTCTGTGGAACTGAGTATTTGCTATATTGGAATGATGGAAGCATGAATTGAAAGGAAATGTGAAAAGCTAAACCAAGTACAAAAAGACAACTAGAGGCAAACCATTCTCAACAATTTACAATTGCAGCAAAATAACTGGAAATTGGCTGTACTTTGTCATATCTATTGCAAGAATAGAGAGAAGAGAACAAAATACAAACTATGTGATCCATTGCAGCTGACATTTAGGTACTGTATTAAGTATAAGTACATCAAATTCCTAAAACCTAAATGCTTAGATATTTCATGTTGAAGAAAATAAAACTGAGACTCAGTGGGATGATTTTTTCCTAAACCACACAACAAATAATTGGCAGAGCCATGACTTGACACAAGGCATTGGGGTTTACCTGCTGCTCTTAACTCTAATTCAGCTTTCTTTTTTATTCTATTTTATGGAAGATGACAGTAGTTGCAGCAGTGAAACCCTCGCCCTTGTTAAGTAGCAACGGCAAACTCCCTGGCGTTCTCATGAAAACAAACAAGAAAACTTACCCTGCACTTGCTTCATTTCTATGAATATGAGTCGAATGAATGATGCAGACTAAAGACAGGTACTTAATCATTGCCCTGTTTAGCTAGATTGCATTTCAGTTCTTTCCGGTTCCATGAGAACTACATTCCTCAAGCACAGCAGTTTCATCCTCTCGTCCGCGGCTTTAGCTCTGTGAGTACCGGAGCACCCTCTGCTGAACCCAGAAAGTGACCCTCAATGTTGACCCTCAGCCTTGCCTACACCCATGATGTAACATTGTTCCCGCACGTTCTTGTACACTTTCTAAAACTCCGTGGTAGAAGAGAAAAATACAACAAAAATATAGGGTAATAAGATGTTTTATTTTACTGCGATGGGCCTTGCAAGAATTTCTTGATTAAGAATGTTTCATTTGTGGTATTCCTTTAAAGGAACAATCCATTTTTGGACTTAGTGGGAATTTTTTTATCAGACACATTGGAAGATTATAAAATATGGTCTTAAATCTGAAATTATGCTTTTTTGTTTCTGCACCATTTTTTCTGGTGTTTTTTTTTTTTTCTAGGTAGGAATCTAATGTATGGAAGCACCCATTTAGTTGTATGCTTGGTATTTAGTGTGTAGAGCACATCACATGAAATGCAGCACATTAATCTTAGGTGTCTTCTTGGAGGCTAAGAGGTGTGTATGTGTGTACAAATTAGCAAACCAAGGCGTAATAACATCTGTACTTTATCTACAGACTTGTGATTGATGAGCAAGTCAAGGAATGGGAATCAACACTAGATTTTGTTGCCATATAAAGAAGAGAAATAAAATGATTTTACAAAAGAGAACTAGCTCTGCTTCTGTCTTTTGAGTTATTTTCAAAAGCTACTCCCCAAACCCATCTCCAGAACAGAAGTCCCTCTCGATCAACTTGTTTTCTTTCTATCAAATTTTCTTGACATCAGATTTTTTATAGTTATCTTTTTATAAAATCACCTTCTTCATTAAATGATGTATTCTTTAAAAACGTGAACTTTTCTTAATGTTTTTTCCTCCAGTGTCACACAGCTCTATATTGATTGTAGAAAATATTGTAGATGTGTTGCAGTTTTGTGTCTTATCCCTCTAGAGAGGCCAACTCTGAGGATATTCAAGCTTTCAAAACCAGTTTTATCTCATTCATTTAGTGATTTGTCAAAAAGGTTATTTGTAAGTTGCAAATTAAAACTGTGTTACATCTTTAAGGTTTTTAAAAATATGAATTCTTTTAAAATTGTAAGCAGATAGCAGTTATTGGGTCAATCAGTTTTGGCCCATTGTTGTGACTTTCTACTACCGAAATCTCTTACAGGCGCTGATGGCAATGGTGGACTTTTCTGCAGTGTTTTGGTGTGCAGATGAGAAAAAAGCCATGAAAACAACTGAGAATCTTCTTTCTTGCCTTTCACAATGCTAAAGAAGAATCATGGTATAAAAACAAAACTAAACACAACACAGAACATATGAGGAAGCCCTTCAAAGGTGAGAATAGATCATTCCCTAGGGAGAAGTGCAAACATACAATACAACAGCAAAACCATACGAGCAAGACAAGTTTGGAAAATATCACCTCTTCCATCCAGGGTCAGCACCACCATCTGTGCAAAATTCACAACTGCACAAATGATTGACTGCTGAGATGAAAAACAAACCCCACAAGCGATGGACTGAGTCTGTGTTGACATCATGAGGCCACTGCAGTCTGGCCTGGGGATGGGCAGTTGGCTCTTGGTGTCAGTCAAAGACAATTCTGATCTCTCTGCTTGTCCACATATCTTCCAGTGGACTATGTGAGACACGAGATTCCTGGGAGCCTCCAGATCATAAAGTCTTTGCTGTGTATCAGTTATCCCTCGTTTTTATGTAGCCATCATGACATAAAGGTGGTCAAGGTTTCCAGACAGAAGGAAGTACCACCAAGAGACAAACGCACACCAATGAGTTAGAAAATACATAAATACAGAATGAAAAATGAAACGCAATTGGTAAATTACTCGTTTCCCATTGTAGTGTTTCAACAATTCTCTCTGAAATAATTTCTAAAACCAGGCTTAAATAGAGAAAAATCTGTGTTTAACAATAAACGCAATTTAGCAATAAATACTTCAATGGGACATTACACCATGTGGTTACTAAAAGTGTAAATTGAATCACAAAAGCATAATTACGGAGTTAATAAAAATCAGAATTAAAATGTTCTATGAACAAATAATAAATGTTTTTATTCATCCGTTAATCAGTTGTTTGATCATCAAACAGTCACTAACCCTACTGAAATGGGAAACGTTCCCTTGTCCCCCTCGCGGGGCATGCAGTGGGGGTGCGGCTCACTTCTTTGGTGCCCCGGTGCTCAGACCTCTAGAGGAGCGTGCAGGCCGGCAGGCTGTGGGGCTCCGACCGCACGGCAGCGTCTAGGGGTGAATACTTACAGCTCCTGAAGCTCCAGTGGGCGTGGGTTCCAGGGTGCCCTTAGTTTAGCTGTCTGTAGACGGCTTGTGTTAGTCAGCTCTATTAGATCCCCTGCCTTATAGCAAGGACAGAGGGCATTCTGTACCTCGGGTTGCTTGCCTTGGTTTATGAGAAGAATTGGATCACACCTGGGCTTGGAGAATTCGTGCAAGATTTTGTGGGGTGGAGGTAGCTCTCGGCAGATGGGAGAGTCAGAGCGGAGATGCAGTGGGAAGGTGGTTTTCCCCTGGAGTCAGGCTGCTGGGTGACTGGGCTCCCCTCCAAACACCCCGGCCAAACCCTTCATCTTTCCGCCCCTCGATGGCCTGCTGGTGCCTGCCAGTGCCTACCGGTGCCTGTCAGTGTGCTCTTCTGCCAGCCTGCTTCTCTCCACCTGCTCTCAATGTCCAGCGGCCTGTGTGTTCTTCCGCTGTTGCCGTCCTCTCAATGTCCAGCGGCTTGTGTCTCTGCCTGTGAGGGTCTCGGGGGGTCTCGGGGTATTACAGGCACCAGATGGGGGTGTGGCCGGCCAGGGCGGTCTTTGAAAATGCAACATTTGGGTGCGAAGGCAGGAGTGCCTGTCCTCACCTAGGTTTGTGGGTGCAGGCTTGGGGTGGAGCCCTGGCCAGGGACCTGTCTTTCTCCTCCCAGCACTTCCTTGCCCCACTCCTGTATCATTACTATGTTCCTTTATGAGCCAGTGTTTTAGGGCCCAAAAAATATGCATTTTAAATAACTACATTGGTAGCTAGGCATGGTGGTGGGCACCTGTAGTCCCAGCTACTCAGGAGGCTGAGGCAGGAGAATCACTTGAACCCAGGAGGTGGAGGTTACAGTGAGCCGAGATCACGCCACTGCACTCCAGCCCGGGTGACATAGCAAGACTCTGCCACAAACACACACAAAAGACAGATTGTAAAAGTGTATCCTTCATGTTATACCCGTATTTCAAAAATAAAATCATGTATAAAGAAACGCTCAAAATAGCATTCTTCAGCATGCATGTGTTTAGGCAGTAGTTACTGTCTCCTAGCATTTGGGAGCTGGTGGGTTCTCTGCAGCGTTTTCTGGTGGCAAAAGGGGGCAGGAGGGTCTGTCCCTGGCAGGAAAGGGTCGACTAGAAAACCGGAGGCATGAGGAGGGTGGGGCGAAAAAAATCGCTACGAAATATAGTCCACACTGTGTTCCATGGAGAAACTGCTTTGATTTCTTCTCTAACCAAAACTGTTTTCCTTTCTTTCAGTAAACTATATATACACACACAACGCACATACCACACACACTATAGACACACCCACTGGTATGCACAAACGTCATCATCATACACTTTGTCATTATCAAAATGTACTATTTTTCCTCATTTTTCATTTTGTCTAAAAACTATTTCATTTACATGCAGAACTGGAAAGAGCATCAACACAGGAATGAGAGATATTTGCATGTGAATCTCAATTCGGGATGAAGAGAGGGCGTGAGACGGGGGCACGCCTGAGGTGGGGGTGTGGCAGTGCACTTGCTGATGACTGAAGATGTGTCTGGTGCTGTGATTTGCAGTTTCTATGCATCATCATTATTAATCTTTTCCACAACTCAAGAAAAGTGGCATTAAATCCATTTTTCAGATGAAGAAACTGATATAGGCAGGGGTTAAAGATGCCAAATATTTTACTTCTAATAGTAACAGTTAGATACTGGATTTCAATCAAGTGATTGAAAAGCCAGCGTTCTTTTCTCCGCAGAGCAATTGTAAAATGTGTGTTCTTCAGAACGGTCGTCCCCAAAAGCATTCCCAAAGTTCGAGGACGAGGTTGACGTGGGTGTCACACAGCAGCAAGGAAATCAGGGTTTCAGCCTCCGTAGCTGGTCCACGGTGCCTATTAGCACCAGAAGCCTCGAACATTTACTACGAGGGGTTGGCCCCCATGGTTTCGGAGGATGAGAAGTCTCATGGTAAGCTGCCTGCAAACCTGAGAACTGGGGAAGCCCGTGGTGTAGTTCCAGTCCAGACCAAAGGCTCGACAACAAGAAGCACCCACGTCCCAGGGCAGTCGAAGGTGGGTGTCCCAGCTCACCAGGAGAGAGCGTGAATTCACCGTTCTTCCACCTTTCTCTTCGGCCTGGGCCTTCGTGGAGATGCCTGCCCACACGGGGACAGGGATCTTCTTCACTCAGTCCACTGATTGGAATGCTGATTTCTTCCAGAAACACCACATGGACCACCAGCAGTAGTACCTCACCAGCTATCAGGGCAGCCCTCAGCCAAGTCAGGTGCACACATTAAGATTCACCACCTCGAAGGGTTATGAGGGCACTGACAGCTTTTTCTGTTCTGCACTCTGTTCCAGACACAGAAGGCGCAACTCCAAGGAAGACACATTCCCCTGCCTGTCCTCAGGGAACTGAGAACATGGTAGGTAAATGAAATGCGTTACACAAATTCCCACAGTGAAGCACGATGAACAGCCATCAGAAGGAAACAGGTTGTAAAATAAAGCAGAGGTGCTGAGAGCAACGTCGATCCCATTCCACAGCTGAAGAGCTCAGTGGAGCTCGCCGTCTAGCAGATAAATCAAGAGTGTTTACGATCCAGCCAAACACTGTGGGCTTTTAATCCACATTAAGGAGCTTTACTCAAAGAGTTTCTGGTTTTATTGGTCAATTCTATCATGATTTTAGGCACTTGAATATTTGCATAATGAGAAAAATTATGAGAATTTTTTCTGAGAAGCTGCTGGTTGGCAATGGATTGAACACAACTGGTTTACTTATTTTTAATTAATAAAACTGCAGTTGCCAATGTATAAGAAGATGTTGCTGGGGGGAAAGCCAAATAGTACAAATGTGGGAGAAAAAAATGTCTCGTGAATAAACAACAGTAGGAGAATATGTAATTTGGTTTATTTTCCTTCCATTTGAAAGATAGGTGCTTGTTCAGCTGAGCACAATGGGAAAAAGGTGCCTCATAGGACAACACACAGGTCAAGCTAGAACAGAAAATTCACTATTTAAAACGAGATTCCCCTCGTGCAGTTGTACATTATAACATAGCAATTCATGTCTATGTTATTTTCCCTTTTCCTATAAAATCTATGAACAGAATTCTAAAACTAACTCAGAATTTTACACTTCTAAAGGTTTTCAGAGGAAAACCTGAAAAGAGTTTGCCTGTGTTTATACCACTTTCTACCATCCCTCCCACCCCCAGCTTCTTCTTATATGAACTCCTCAGTCTATCGGGTGAAAACACACATTTCTCAGAGAATGAAATAAGCACACGTGCCATGAGAAACATGATTGTTTAGCTGATTATTGAAGCTTGAGAACTTAAGAATTAAGAAAAATTTGATGGAAGAGTGCTGATTAATTAATGAGGTTTAGACGCACAAAAGGTTTCTATGAGATGATGAAGACTCAACAACAAGGAGTCTCCTGCCTCAGAACCAAAACAGATAAAAGACAGTTGTGCTCCCAGAGCTCCTTCTCCACCCAAGGAAACTCTGCTACGTAAGGAAATCATATGGCAGAAACCAGATTGCAGAGGCTTGGGGACTAGGCCAAAGTAGGCGCAGAAAAACAGCAGTTGTAGAAAACATTTTCGAGTTTGTTTGAGAAGAGAATAGAGAGGACTGAGTTAGAGAAGACTGTGAGTTTGAGGAAGTGTTTGTTTATTCTTTTTTAAAGTTTTATTTTTAATTGACAAGTAATAATTGTATATGTTGATGTAACACAATGCAATGTTTCAATACATGTGTACTCTTTCAAGTACTGCAAATCTCTGGAAACATATAATTCTGAGTTTGTTTTGAAATTCTGTTTACGAATTTTACAGGAAAACAGAAAATAACATAGACATGAATTGCTGTGTTATAAAGTATGACTGCACAAGGGAAACCTTGTTTTAAAAAGTACATTTTCTTGGTCCTACCTTTACAAGTGTTTTGTTCTTTGAAGCAATTGGTTTTCATTGTGCTGTCAGCTGAACAATCACCTATCTTTCAGATAAAAGGAAGGTGAAACTAATTGCATATTCTCCAAGATGTTGTTTGTTCTATGTTAAATAATGAAATCAGGCTAATTAAATCTCCATCACCTCAAATATTTATCATTTCTTTGTGGTAATTACATTTTAAATCCCCCTTTTTAGCTATTTTGAAATATGCAATACATTATTGTTAACTATAATCTATATATTAATATCGATTATAAGTTACCATGCTAAAAGTGAGTTAAAGACTTTAGGATAAGACCTGAAACTGTAAAACTACTGGAATAAAGCAGGAAGAAAAAGCTCTATGTATGACATTGGTCAGGGTAGTGATTTTTTTGGACAAGAACACAAAAGCACAGGTAATGAAAGTTAAAATAGACAAATGAGATTGCATCAAACTGAAAAGTTTCTGCAAGGGAACAGAAACAACAGAGTAAAAAGGCAACTTACAAATTGGGAGAAAATACTTGCAAACCTTTATCAATTAAGAGGCTAATATCCAAAATAGACAAAGAACTCAAACTACTCCATGACATGAAAATAACCCTATTTAAAAAAGAGCAAAAGGCCTGAACACACATTTCTCAAAAGAAGACATTCAGATGCTGACAAGAATACCAAATAAATAAATAAATAAATAAAAATAAAAATAAATAAAAAAATTAAAAAAGGCTCAATGTCTCTATCAGAGAAATTCAAATTAAAGTGAGTGTTTATTCTGCAAGAGGGAGGACCACGTCCTATGTAAATAGAATGACCAAGGATTCTCTGGAAAGGGAGAAGATAGGTAGAAATGGATTCCTGAGAGCACAAAGCAGACAGAGGTGAAACACAGAAAGATGAGCTTTAAAAATCAGAAGAAACAAACATTGGTCACTGCTGCTGGGAGGGAGGACCTTCAGCAAGCGAGCACCCACATCAGCCTTCAGGGGTAAAAGTCAGTTGTACCCATTCCCAGATAAGTTCTTGATTGCAAAGAGAGAAGTGAGAAATGGAGAGACTGATTCACTACCGTTTTAACCAAGAGATCAAATTAATCACTATTAGTGGGTATATTAGTCTATTCTCATATTGTTTATGAAGACATACCCAAGACTGGGTAATTTATAAAGGAAAGAAGTTTAGTGGACTCACAGTTCCACATGGCTGGGGACGCCTCACAATCATGGTGGAAGACAGAGGAAAAGCAAAGCATGTCTTACATGGTGGCAGGCAAGAGAGAGAGCATGTGCGGGGAAACTCCCCTTTATAAAACCATCAGATCTCATGAGACCTCTTCACTATCATGAGAACAGCACAAGAAAGAACCACCCCCATTACTTAATTGTCTCCACCCAGCCTTGCCCTTGACATATGGGTATTATTAAAATTCAAGGTGAGATTTGGGTGGAAACACAGCCACCCAATCAGTGGATTAATATAGTATAATATTATTTGCCTCATCACATAAGTAAATAAAAGCAAAATGAATCACTTAGTAGTAGTCTTGCCAAAAATATTTTTGTGACTATCACTATTAATCAATATGGCAAATGTGAATTTATTTTTATAAGTAAAAATTATACAAAGCAATTGATCTTCAATCTTTGAACACTGTTACTGTGAAAACAAACAAACAAACAAAAAAAACAGAAAAACAGAGTCAGAGAGAACATTTGCCATTAAAATAAAGTAAAAATACATAGTAAGCAAAGGCAATGTGTGATCCAGTATTAGATTTTCGATGTAATTTACAAGAAATATCATTAACTCAAAAGAAAATATTTAAATATATTACATTTTTAATTATTATTAATTTTCTTAGATTTCACAAATGGTACTGTGGTTATTTATGACAATGCTCTCATTTTTAAGAGATGATACTATGTGGAGTTTCATTAGTAAAATATTTTCTGCTATTTAAAAATTTAATTATTAATGATAAGAGAGAAAGAGACAAAGAAAAAGGAGCAGAGGAGAGACATAGAACAAAAACGTGGCAAATGTTAAGCATTGTTTAATCTAAGTGAAAAGCATATTTGTTGATTCTATGATTTAACTTTTTTGCTTGTTTGAAAATGATCAAAATAATAAGTTGGAAGACAAATTTAAATAAAATGTTTTAGATTTTAAATATATTCAAAGACACAGGAAAGTGCTGGTAAGATCCAGATAGATAGACAGACAGATAGATAGATAGATAGATAGATAGATAGATAGATAGATAGATAGATAGAGTTAGATAGATAGACTCAGGTACACAGTATCATTCAACTGATGTCTTTGTCAACTAAGCACACATCATTTTACAGGAGAATTTGCTACTTGGTCATCACACTCTTCATTAACTACCCCCCTTTCTACTTACCTGGGTTCATCCTCAAGTGACTTGTGGTCAGAGTGAGACTGCACAGGTGGGGATGATTCGATTTTTACACCCAGGAAGCCAAGAGCAAATGGGTCAGAGTCATAGTTCAATGGAAAGTGCTGTTGTGTAAGTATAGGTAGCAAAATTTATCTCTATAGAAAAACAAGAATGTGCAAGGCAAAAGATAAAGGTTAGACCAATCAACTGGTAGGTGCTGGATGAACTCGGAGAAAAATAAAATGCAGAATGTGTGGTTTTGTGCCTTTGAGTTTGCTTATGTATACTTAAAAAAAAGTAGAGGTAACTGTACCAAAGTAGATGTTACCAGTGGTTAATTGTATATGTTTGAATAATGCATCATTTCTAATATCCTCTTTACAATTTCCTCTTTACATGAATTCTAATTATTACAACATAAAATGTATTATATTTTTATCAGGAAACTACTGTACTGTGAAAAAAGAATTCAAAATGTGCTATTAACCATCAGAAAACAGTCTATTTTTAATCATTATGTAACAAAGACTTATGGAGAGGATGTGCAGATCTGCAGTAAAGAAATGACCTTGGATGTAACTATTATTCTAAAAACTGAAAAAAGCATTCTGCTTGTTGTAACATATGTGTATTGACACGAGCTATGACTCAGACAAATCACATTTTCTAAGTGACGTTCAAGATGTGTTATCAGAATAAGAGGATGCAGATGTTGTGTGGTCTTGTGATATGGGTGCTTGAGGATGGCGATATTTCCTTCCACTCTTCATAGACAAAGAATAGACAAAGGGGAACAAAGGAGAGGAGACACAGAGGGAGAGAAATTGGGCTGTTTAATTCATTTTAGAATGTGGATATAAAATTTCCCTGTGTGTCAAATTGTACCCCACCATATGTTCTCAAGGGATTTTCACTCTGCTGTTTATGCCTATTCATCTATTCAAGCTGGTGAATTTTAGCCTGAGCTCTAATTACCTCCTGTTGCTCAGGGATTGATATGGAGTCAAATTCAAAGACCCACTTGTCAGACTTACAAGAAAAAAAGAAAACTAATTCTAATGATCTCACTCAAGATACTTAGATTCCAGGATTACCCACTTTCAAATTCTAAAGTTATTCCTCACGCTTTTCTTCTTTGCCTTTTTGACCATATAATTGTTAGAGTTACAGCTCTCCTGCAGATGTGAGAAGTCCTTTCAGAAACCTAAGATGGAAAGAGCTGTTTTGGTGTGGCTGAAAGGTTATGATCAAGGAGTTCAGAAAATTAAGTTACACTCTATTTCTGTCACAGAAAACATGGTGTCTCATTTGAAGTGGTCAGTTAATCTTAATCATTTGTATAATAAAGAAATTAGGTTAGATGAACTTAAAAGTTCTTTTTATTTCTACAGCTCTTAGCCCCGAAGGAGTTGACCTCTTAATTCCTACGTAACCACAAAGTCTTTACTGTCAACCCACTCTTGAGTGTACTCAGACTAATTCATAAAATGGCTCTTAAACCTCCTGCTTCCAGGCTGGAAGGAAAGCAGCTTAGACATTGTCAGTGCCATCCCTACAACAAGTAAAAAGCTGGATAAACTGAAAATCAGTGACTCTTGCTAGATCCAACAAACAATGGAAATCACAGGGCAAAACGCTACCACAAGAATTTGAGAGGCAGATAAAGAGAATCACATCTAACTGCGGAAAAATGCTTCACTGGAACCAGCAACAGGGGAAATCAATCTGAAAGAATCGCATCCTCAGACCTAGTTTCGGGAGAAGTCTCTAGGAAAACCCAGAGAAAACAGGGGAGACAAGAACAAAGACACCAGAGGAAATGACAGCTGCTGACGCCAGCAGCTGCCGCAAACAGTAAACAAAGTCTAACTCCTGCCATAGAAAGGTACAATCTCAAGACAAACACCTATTGACCTCAGTTGCATTTACCCCAATTCCACTTACCCAGTACATCATGCCTGGCTTTTAACAAAAAAGTTACAAGGTGCACTAGAAGATGGAAAGCACAGTCTGAAGAGACAGAGCAGGCATCAGAACTCAGCTATGGGGCAGACACACACCAGGAATTTAAAATCACTGCAATGAGTATGTGCCCAGGGCTGACATGGAAAAGTGAGCACTAGCAAGAACAGATGGGCAATGCAGACAAAGGCAAAGGAGCTCTACGAAAGAATTCAAAAGAAATACTAGAGTTAAAAAGAGCTGTAACTGGCCAGGTGCTGCAGTGGTTCACGCCTGTAATCCCAGCACTTTGGGAGGCTGAGGTGGGTGGATCACCTGAGTTTGAGACCAGCCTGGACAACATGGTGAAATCTTGTCTCTACTAAAAATACAAAAATTAACAGCACGTGGTGGCGGGCGCCTGTAGTTCCAGCTACTCAGGAGGCCGAGGCAGGAGAATGGCGTGAACCTGGGAGGCAGAGGTTGCAGTGAGCTGAGATCGAGCCACTGCACTCCAGCCTGGGCAACAGCGCGAGACTCCATCTCAAAACAAACAAACAACAACAACAACAAAAACTGTAGCAGAAATAAACAATGCTTTTGATGGTTCATCAACAGACTAGACAAAGCTCAGGAAGAAAGCCGTCAGCTTGAGGATAGGTAAATAGAAACTTCCCAAACCAAAATGCAAAGAGAAAAAAGACTGAAGAAGGTGGAATAGAATATCCAAGACTGTGGGACAATTTTAAAAACAAAGTGTACTTGTGTTTAATGGGAAAACCAGAAGGAGAAGAAAGAGAGAAAGAAACAGAAGAAATATTTTAAGCAATAATGACTATGTCTCAAAATTAGTGATAGACACCAAAGCAAAGATCCAGGAAGTTCAGAAAACACCAAGATGATAAACACCAAAAAATCTTTACTGAGGCCTGTCATGTTCAAAGTTCAGAAGATCAAAGACAAGGAGAAAATCTTAAAAAACAAAACAAAACAAAATTGCCAGAAGGGAAAACACATCTTACCTATAGATTGTAAGTATAAGGATTACATTGGATTTCTCCTGCGAAATCACAAAAGCAAGAAGGGAATGGGGTAAATCAGTTGAAGTGCTGAAAGATTAAAACCAATCTAGAGTGTTTTATTGGGAAACAGTATACTTCAACAGTGAGGGAAAAAATAAACATTTTGTCCGACAAGCAAAAATTGAGGGAATTTGTCACCAGTAGATTTGGCTAGTAAGGAATATTACAAGATGTTCTTCAAAAAGAAGGAAAATTGTACAGGTCAGAAACTCAGATACACATAAAGAAATGAAGAGTGTTGAGAAGAGGAAAATTAAGGTGAAATGAAATCTTTATTTTTTTATTCTTATTCGATCTAACAGATAACAGTTTATTCAAAATAACTCTAATAGCAATATATTTGGTGATTATCGCTTATAGATACCTGAAATGAATGATAGCAATGTTAAAATATGAAAGGAAGGAGTAGTTGGGAATACTTGCACTGCACAGGAAGTGGTATTGTGTTGTTAGAAATGGGATCGATTAGTTGTAAACGTATATTGCAAACTCAAGAGCAACCACAGAAACATATAACAAAATAAAAAGACGCATAATGTATATTCTAAGAGAAAAAAAGAAACAATATAAAATTTTGAAATAAAACCAGAGAAGACAGAAAACAATAAGAGACAAAAAATAAAGAAAAAGAAATGCAATGAATAGAAAACAATAATATGGTAGAAAGTATTCTAACCACATAGACAATAATTTCAAACCTAAACAGTTAAACTCACCTATTAAAAGATGGATAGTGAGATTACACAAGATGAAATAAAACAGAAAAAGAGACCTAACTGTATGTTTTCTAGAAGATACCCACTTTAAATATAAAAACACAGATAGATTAAAAGTAAAAGGATCGAGAAGGATATACCATGCTAACTCTAATAATGAAAAGAAAGTTGCAGTAGCTTTATTAACTTCTTAAAGATGTTCTTAGGAGTGGAGAAAGGGAAATTTAATTTTAGATCATGACACTGCTAATTACCGTAAGCTTTGTGCAGGGAATGTCATGCTCAGCATGAAAGGAACAAATATTAAAGTCTCCACAGCAAGGGATTTTTACTAAGTGTTGTTGTTTACATTCCTTTTAAAGCATGCTGTAGGTCCACTTTGAACTCGAATGCTTTCTTCAACCTGGTGTACAGAAAAAAGCCTACTGGATCCAAAGGCTAATAAGTTTGCTGACTTTCTGTCAGATTCAATCCATAACACTGCTAGATGATGTTTCAAACATATTATTATCATTCAATTTTCCCACTCATGATGTCTCTTGTTTTTCCTTCTATTTCCAGTTGAAACATGTGCCTTGATTTTAAGACCTACTGTAACATGGACCAAACCTGCTAGGCACTGAATACCGGCTGGTCCAATTGGACTCATTTTCCTATAGCCTTCTGTGTCCACCAACTTCCTCTGGGCCTTTCAGTTTATCTATCCAGTTATTAGTAAAAAATAATTTAGCAACTTCTATGAAATATTGTAAATATTTTTATTCCCTTTGACAAAAGTGTTCTAATTCCACTTCTTTAAATCAACCATAAAGAAATAACTAAGTTTTAACTAAAAAAGGAAAAAAAAGTGTCACAGTTTATAATGGTGAAATTGAGAAGAAATTTATAAAATGTGTTTTTCAAAAAAAGGAAAATGATATAGGTCAGAAACTCAGATATACATAAAGAAATGAAGGTTGTTGAGAAGAGGAAAATAACCGTGAAATAATTTTTTTTTTGTTTTTTCTTTTTTTTTTTTATCTAACAGGTAACAGTGTGTTCAAAATAACAAACTGCTATTTAAAACTGTTATTAATTTAAAATGTTATTAAAGTTTGTTAACAATAACAAACTGTTATTAAAAGTAATTTCTATATACTAGCAATGAATAATCTAAAGATGAAATTAAGAAAAAAAATCCGTTCACAACAGTATAAAAAATAGTAAAATACCTGAAGGGATAAATTTCAACAACTAAGTTCAAATCTTGCATTCTGAAAACTATAAGTCACTATAGAATGAATTAAAAAATATGTATAAGTGGGACAATATCCTGCATTCATAGATGTGGATACATAAAGTAGTGAACATGGGAGTACTTGCCAAATAGCTCTACAGATTAAATGCAATACTTATCAAATCTCAGCAGCAGCATAGACAGAAATTAACAAGGTTGTTCTAAAATTAATATTGAAATGCAAGTGACCCATAGTAGCCCCTCCCTGCACCCCCTCCACACACAGGTACTTAAAAAATAAACCAAGGTGAAGTACTCACATCAGCTGACTTTAAAATGCACTACAAAGCTACGATAATCAAAGGCATGTGCTAAGAGACATGATAGATAGATAGATAGATAGATAGATAGATAGATAGATAGATAGATATAGATGAATACATAGATGATAGATACATAGGTGATAGAATAGATAGATAGATAGATAGATAGATAGATAGATAGATAGATAGAAAGAAAATAATTGGGAGTTCAGAAATAAATGCTTATATTTAGCATCAGTTAAGTTTTGACAAGAATGCCAAAACAATCTAATGGGGGAAAGAATATTCTTTTCAGTAAATGGTTTGAGGACAACCGAATATTCACATGCAAAAATGAGTAAATAAATAAAGTTATAATTGACACTACCTCACACTATATACAGAAATTAATGCAAACTGGCTGAAGGATGTAAACATAAGACCCAATATATAAACCCTTAAACGAAAACGTAGGAGGAAATCTTCACTATCTTGAATTAGCAGATTGTTTCTTAATTATAACAATAAAAGCATGAGCAACAAAAGAAAAAGTTAGATGAATTAGATTTGGGCAAATATTGAAATCAAAAATATTTTGTGTTTCAAAGTACACCATCAAAAAAGTAAAAAGACAATCCGCAAAATGGGAAAAAGTATTTAACATCATCTATCTAATAAGGGATCTGTATAAAGAATATTTAAGAAATCTTGTAACTAAACAACATTAATAGAAAAAAAGCCTATTAAAAAATTGTCCATGGAGCTGAAGAAACATTTCTTCAAAGAAGATACGGCCAAAAAGCACATGCAAATATGCTCAACCTCATTAGCCTTTAGGGAAACCAGGGCAAAGTCACAATCAAACACTGCTTTGCACCGACTAGCAGGACTCTAATCAAAAAGACTGACTAACAGCAAGGCTTGGGAGGACATGGAGAAACCAGAACCCTCGTGAACAGATGGCAGGTGAGTTTGTAAAACGGTGCAGTCCTGTTGAAAAGCTTTTTGACAGTTCATAAAACTTGTAAGCATGAACGTTCCATGACCCAGCATGTCCACTCCTAGGCGTACACCCAAGGGAACTGAAAACATGTCCGCGAAAACCATGAGTCAATGTTCGTGAACAGTGTTGTTCATAAAAGGCAAACAGTGAGAACAACCCAAATGTCTATCAACAGTTGAGTGGATAAACAGAATATTATCTGTCCGTAAACAGAATATTATTTACCCGTACTAAGGAATAAAGTGTTACTGACACGTGCTGCTGTGTGGATGAACTTGAGAACATTAGACGAAGTGGAGGAAGCTAGGCACAGAAGTCCGCTGTGTGATTCCACAGACATGGAATGTCCAGGATAAGTGACTATGAAGAGAGAAAGCAGTTCACAGTTGCCTGGGGCTGGTGAGTTAAAGGAAAACGACTGCTCACTGACACAGGGTTTCTTCTGAGGCTGGTGAAATTCTAAAATTGACTGTGGTCGTTGCCCATCTCTGTGTACATTGCATTAACCACTGACGTCTGCACTTCAAATGGGTGCATGGTATTGCATGTGAACTCCATATCAATAAAGTCATTTACAAAAGAATGAAGGAGAGGTCCAAACCCAGGAAACAGAATGAAAACATCCAAAATTTCAATTGCTGCATGAAAACAAGAGCTGACTTCTGCTTTCACACCAGAATGTAGTGGGTTGGGAGAAATTTCACTTTAAAATTTATGTTATAAAAGAGCCTGGGTACTTTTCTCTGCCAGCCCTAGCAAGCTAACAGAGTTGACTCTTGAACAACGCAGGGTCTAGGGGTGCCAAGGCCCTGTGTAGTAGAAAATCCGAGTATAAATTTTCACTACACAGAATCTTAACTACTAAAGACTGCTGTTGACCTGAAACCTTACTGATAACAAAAACGGTTAACACATATGCTGTGTAAGTATTGTATACTGTCTCACAATGGAGTAAGCCAAAGAAAAGGTTATTAAGAAAATGATAAGGAAGAGAAGGCATACTTACAGTACTGCACTGTATTTATCAATACCATACGTTTACAGCATCTGTTGATAAGATGAATCATCTACCTGAATGATGGGCAACCGCAGCTGCAGACCTCAATCTACGGGACGTATCAAGCAATTCACCTTTTTCTAGTAACATCGTAACTTTTTCCCGCTTTCTTGGGAGCACTTCCACCATCACGAGAGGCATTTAGTATGGGTCCCATGGTGTTATCACGGTTTGTGGTATTGACTAAACAACGAAAAATCCAAGAGAACCAGGAGAGATCACTTTTTACTGTGATACACAATTTACCCAAGAGACAAACTGCTCATGCAGACGTGATGAGCGTCACAGGGCATTTTAACTAGATATTTGCAACACGGGCTCACTGCAATAGCAACAGAAGGTGGCTATGAAATGATGACAGTAGTGCCCAATGTACTACAGTTAATTGTATGCAGTTACGATTTAATACTGTGTCTTCACATTTGCTTACATTTTTCTCGAATGTGAATGGTGCTACATGTGTCTTAGGTTTTGGGATTTTATTGTAATAGATTTGTGTATCTTTTATGGTAGTAAATTATAAAATAGACGAGCATCCACATACATTTTGTGCGTTTATAACATATTTAACTTTTAAATTTTTTGACTATTTTTAGATTACAAAATTCATCTGTGAGATTTTTCACATTGTCACACATCTCCAAAATAGTTTTCAGTGTATTTAAAAATATCTGCGTATAAGTGGACCCATGCAATTTGAATCCCTGTTGTTCAAAAGTCAACTGTATAATGTACAAGCGAATTACATACTATGTGTAATAACGCAGACAGTTGAGAGATAGTCTCTACTAATGCTATGTCAATGTAATTGCAGTTAATAATAAAGCATTTCAAACATGTGGAATAATATGAAAAGTCACGCAATAGAGATTTATGGCTGTTTTAACCATACCCGTGCCCTGAGTGGAGTACCTGTGCAGAGGTTTGCACTTTGCTAGGGGATAAACATGAGGCTATTTCTGGAGACGCGTTCTCTTGGGGGGGGAAAAAGAGTATTTCTAGGAGAAACTACGCTACAAGTATTAGTTAATTATAGCAGAAACTTCAAAGAAATCGACATTTGTGTTTTCATCTCCAGACCACCAAAGATGAGAGTGGTCTGTCTTATAGTATAAAGAGACTTTAAGAAAAATATTTCAGAAGCATTCATCTAAGTTATTAACTCAATTATACTGTTCTAGATTTAGAACTTCTTAAACATTTTTATAAGATTGTGTTCATTATATTGACTTTTTCTTTTTTCTCCAAATCTTAGACATGGTGAAATCAATTTATGGTGTTAAGCCCAGTCCTTTAAGAAGCAGCAAATAATTTTTGTTTTTGTAATATTAATGAAATTGAAAATGATATGTAGTGTAGGAGATACTGATACATTCTGACTTTATATGACATTGCTTTATAAAAAAATAAATGTTTTGGCCTGGCGTAGTGGCTCACGCCTGTAATCCCAGCACTTTGGGAGCCTGAGATGGGCAGATCACCTGAGGTCAGGAGTTCAAGACCAGTCTGGCCAACACGGTGAAACCATGTCTCTCCTAAAAAACACAAAAATTAGGGGCGTGGTGGCGGGCACCTGTAATCCTAGCTACTCACGAGGCTGAGGCAGGAGAATTGCTTGAACCCGGGAGGCAGAAGATGCAGTGAGCCGAGATCACACCACTGCACTCCAGCCTGGGTGACACTGAAAGACTCAGTCTCAGAAAAGAGAATATTAAATAATAATTTTTAGAAAGTTTCATTCTGATAAGTAGGGTCGTTTTTGAAATGTCAACATCAAAACTAAGTTTTGCAAACAACTTTGACTTATTAAGGTTAAGAACATATTAACTCTCAGTTCTTATTAGGGAGCTTAGTGTTTCTCATTCTAGAAAGTTTAAACTCAGTCACAATTTTCCTATTGCTGATTGCTTTTTAACTCAGATCAAAAGACGTGATTGATCTTATTGGGGTTTTTTTGTTTCATTTTGTTTTATTATGTACCTTCAGTTCCTTATTGGAATAAAAAGCTCTGGAAGTTCAATGCTTTTATGATATGGAAACTTGAGTTCAAAGTTGTCTTCCTTTGGCGTGCTTCTGTTTCAAACCCACTGAGCCCAAATATGTGTTTTCAGGACATGGATTTAAAAAAAAAAAAAAACTTTACATTTTTTATAAGTTTCTTACATTTCAACCTGACTAATTCATTTAGCCTTTTATTTAACAGGTGCTTTTGAATTCTTAATACATGCAAGCACTGGAGAGGAACAAGTATGGGAATAAACACAAGGCTGAAATGTACCGCACAGGTGCCATGTGGGAGATGCAGGGATCTAGGGTTATTGCTACTGACAAACTAGGAAAAAGCTTTCCTCAATCTCTTTCTGAAAAAAACAAGTAGTGTTTGTTAAGATAAAGATGGGCAATACATTTAAGATATAACAACATGTGATAAAAACAAGTGAGAAGGTTAAAAAGTGAAAAAACATGAGAGAGTATAGATGTTACCTGGAACCAATATTTATAGATAAAGCAAGCAGAAAATTGGCTGAAAATACAGAAATCACAGTAGTCTCCAATGGCTTAAGCACAACTCTGTATATTTTCAGTTAATAAATTGAAAACTATTAAGTTACTGAACAATTATGTGAAATAATCCAACTGTAGCATAAAAATTGAATGACAGTTTCTTTTATATGCGTCAAAAAACAAATGAACCATGAAAATACATCTCCCTTTGGAGAAAAAATGCCAAATGTGCTTACTTCATTAGTATTTCTTGACTAGCCCATTTCTTGGTTTCCTTTTTATTTAAAAAATGCAACAATATATGTCACCTTTTAAACACTGGGAATCTTTTCTGAACCTGTGAATCTAAAAAAAAGTCATTTAAATTTTATTTTACATATTTACATCACAAGAATCCTTGTGCTGATCTTCTAAATCTACACCCTCCTCCTTCACTCACACCTGCTCCATCTCTAACCTTGGGCAACCACTAACATGTTCTCCATTCATGTAACTTTGCTCTCTCCATAATGTTAGATAATTAAAATTATACAGTAGGTAACCTTTTGGGATTACCTTTTTTTTTACCTAGCATTTTTTTTTTCTCAGGCATTCATCCAATTTGTTGCATGTATCAATGAAAACTTACGTTCTTATAAACACTTGTACACAAATGTTTATAGAAGTGTTATTTGTAATAGTCTCAAACTGAAAATCATTCAGTTATCTTTTAACAGATGAATGGTTAAACAAGTTGTTGTACATCTGATATAGTTTGGCTGTGTCCCCACCCAAATCTCATCTGGAATTGTAGCTCCCATAATTCCTACATGTCATAAGAGGGACCTGGTGGGAAGTAATTGAATCATTGGTGTGGGTTTTTCCCATGCTATTTTCGTGATAGTGAATAAAGTGAATAAGTCTCACGAGATCTGATGTTTTATAAAGGGCAGTTTCCCTGCACATGCTTGTTGCCTGCCACCATGCAAGACATGCCTTTGCTCTTCCTTCATTTTCCATCATGATTATGAGGCCTCCTCAGCCATGTGGAACTGTGAGTCCATTAAACCTCTTTTTCTTTATGAATTACCCACTCTCGAGTATGTCTTTATCAGAAGCATGAGAACTTACTAATACAATATCCATATCATCATATACTACTCACCAATGAAAAAGAATTGAGCATTGATACATTATTGTACTTTTAACCTATTTTTATCTTTATACTGAAATGTGCTTGTCTCACACAGCAAATAATTGGGTCTTGCTTTTTTATTCAGTATGACAATCTGAAATTTAGATGGAAAATATTTATCATTTACATTTAGTATGATTATTTGATATGGCTGTGCTAAATTTATATTTTTGCAAAATTAATTTTATTGGTCCCATCTCTTCTCTGGCCTCCCTTCCTGTTTTTTGTACATTCTATGGGATCACTCAAACAGTTTTGTGATTACCTTTTATGTCTTATTGTTGTATTCATCATCAAGCTCTGTTGCTTTTTTTAGTGATTTCCTTAGGTTGGTTGTATATACATCTTTGACTTATCATAGTTTATCTTCAAATGATATCATACCACTTTACATATAATTAAAGGACTTTAAAATAATGTGCCTCTAGCTGTCTCCTCCTCATCTTTTCATTATTTTTATACACTTTATTTTTACATGTTGTAACCTCCACTATATTGTTATCTGTATATAAACAACTTACCTTTAAAAGAAACTTAAAGAATTTTTTACATTTGCTTATACAGTTATGATTCCCAGATCTTTTTATTTCTTCGTGCTTATCTGTACTTCCTCTGGTATCATTCTCCTTCTACGTGGAGGAATTCCATGTTTCTAATAGTGCAAGTCATAAAATAGAGCTGATAATAAAATCATTCAACTTTGTGTGCCTGAAAAAGTCTTAATATGACCTTTGTTTTTGGAAGATATCTTTGTTAGGCGTAGAATTCTGGGTTGACGGTGGCTTCCATTCAGGACTTCACAGATGTCTCCGTCAATTGCACAGTCTCACTGTTTTCGTTGAGAAATCTTCCGTATTTGCTCTTTGGTGCTCATATAGAAAGGGTATTTTTTTTCTCTGCTTCTAAGAATTTATCTGCATTGACTTTGAGCAATCTGATTAAATGATGCATTAACATTTTAAAAAATATTTTTGCACCTTGAGGATTTTAATGCTTCTTGGATCTGTAGGCTCATACTTCTGATTCGATTGGGAAAACTTTCTGCAATCACTTCTTCAGATACTTTTTCGCTCCCATCCATCTTTAGGGACTCAAATTATCTGAATATTTGGCTGTCTGATGTTGTTCCATACCTCACTGATTCTCTGATATTTAAAAACAATTTTTTTCTCTGTGTGGTTCATTTTGGATTATTTCTGTCGCTAGGCCTTCAAGTTCACTAATCTTTTTTCTGTTCTGTTCAGTGTGGCATTGATTTCATTCACTATATCGTTTATCTTCAGCATTGTATTTTTCATCTGCAACAATTCAGTTTGGGTTTTGTTCTTCTTTTTTTTTTTGTCTTTTTGAGATGGGGGGTCTCACTATGTTGGTCAGTTTGGTCTTGAACTCCTGGCCTCAAACAGTCCTCCCACCTTAGCATCTCAAAGTGCCAGGATTACAGCTGTGAGCCACTGTATGTGGCCAGTTAGGAGTTTTTTACAAAACATATTTCTTTACCCCATTTTACTTTTTAACAAATATTTGTAATGCAGTTATAATAACTGTTTTAATATATTTTTCTGCTACTTGTAAGATCTGTGTCCTCTCTGTATCTTTCTGAATGGAATGATTTTCTCACCCTTGTGGGTCATATTGTCCTGCTTTTCTGCACGTTTGTCCATCTTTGATTGGATGCTGGACATTAAGAACTTTACCTTTCTGGGTTCCCAATTTGTATATTGCTATGATAGATGTATTACTATTTATCTTATCTATTCTGCACTTTGTTTCTGCCATTACGTTTTTAAAACTAAATATTAATGCATGAGCCTTTATATATGTTTTCTCATTTATATTCATATTTTATTATATTTTCTTTTATCAATTAGCATCTTTTTAGACATATTAAAGTGTTTGCCTTGTTCCCATATGTTTGCTGCTGATGAGATCTTAACGCTGTTGTTGTCTTGAAATATCTGTGCTTCGCAATTTAACATTCACTTTGGTTTCCAATCAGTCATCCTTCAGCTGTTCTGGGAGGTAATGTACATGACAGAAGCCAGTAAGCTCCTTCTTGTGTTTGGAAAGACACAGGTTCTAGAGTGTAGAGCATCGGCCACCAGGAAATTACTCTGTTTAGAACTCAAACTAGCTGCATAAGGAGAAGCAATATTAGAATGAGAGACAACTCAGAGTTGAATGAATCAGCTATGGGGTGTGGAAGAGAAATGTTGAGAAATTAACCTCCTGAAACTTATCTGACCACATCATCTGCCTTTCCCAGCTCATCGTCTAAGCTAATATGGTCTTATTTCTATGTTTTATTTTTATTATTTAGAAACGTGATCTCACTCTGTCACCCAGACTGGAATGCAGTGTGCAATCATAGTTCACTGCAGCCTCAAATTACAAGCAATCCTCTTATTTCAGCCTCCAGAGTGGCTGGGACCACAGGCACGCACCACCGTGCCTGGATAATTTTTGTATTGTTTGTAGAGACAAGGGTCTCATTATGTTGCCCAGTCTGGTCTCAAACTCCTGGATCCAAGTGATCCTCCCACCTCGGCCTCCCTGAGTGCTGGGACTACAAGCATGAGCCACCATGCCTGGTTCCGATTTTACTCAGAATCTTATGTACCTGAGGTCTAAGTCTCATTTGTTTCAGATATAAGTGCCAGGTGAGAGGAAGCTAAGATGGCTCTCTGGCATCTCATTTCCTGTTAGGGTATTCTCCCACAGTTGTGCCTGTCCACTTCCATCCCTATGCCACATTCACCCTCCATTACAAGCACACTGGCCAAGTGTGGTGGCTCACGCCTGTAATCCCAGCACTTTGGGAAGCCGAGGCAGGCAGATCACTTGAGATCAGGAGTTGGAGGCCATCCTGGCCAACATGGTGAAACTCTGTCTCTACTAAAAATATAGAAATTAGCTAGGCACGATGGCACCTGCCTGTAATCCCACGTAGTCGGTAGGCTGAGACAGGAGAATCACTTGAACCTGGGAGGCGGAGGTTGCAGCGAGCAGAGATAGTGCCACTGCACTCCAGCCTGGGTGAGAGAGTAAGACTCCATCTCAAAAAACAAAAACCAAGCACACTAATTTGAAACAGATCTTTTAACTCATGGGTTTTTCACCATTTCCTAGGAATTTTGCTCAGCAACTCCTCTGAGATTAACTGAGGGAAGAAGCCAGCAGTCATGGTAACTGAACCTCTTCATGGCAATTTAATACCTTATTAATCAACTTTATCTGTTACCTGTGTACACAATATTGTTTCTAAAACAAATCACCCTAAAGTCAGTGACTTAAAACATTTATGGTTGATGAGTGTAGCAATCCACCATGGCACATGTATACCTATGTTAACAAACCTGCACGTTCTGCACATGTACCCCAGAACTTAAAGTATAATTTCAAAAATTTTTTATGAAAATATAAAATGAAAACTAAGAAAAACAATTATAATTTATTTTGGGGATCTGTTTTGGCTGAGGGTCAGCGTGTGCGGTGGACGCTTTTGCTCATCTCAAGTGGGCTAACTCGAGGCTCTCTGGACAGCAGCGTTTGCACAACCTCAGCTGGATTCGGGTGAGGGGTAGCTTTGCCCCATCCTCCCTACAGTGGGAAGGGATTGAATGTTAAATGGCCAATACGTATATGCAGGAAGGGGTGGAGCTTGGACAGATCGTGCCCTCTGCTACATCCAGGGACTCTTATCTTAATCTGCTTGGGCTGTTACAAGAAAATACCACTAACTGGGTGTGTAAACAACCAACATTTATTTTCATTGTTCTAGAGACGGAGAAGTCCATGAGGCATCAGTGGATTTTGGTGTCTGCTGAGAGTTCAATTCCTGCTTCAGACATAGCACCGTCTCTCTCAGTCCTCTCATGGCTGAAGGAGAAGCAAGGTCTCTGGGGCCTCTTTTATAAGGGAACAAATCCTTACAGGCTCTGCCCTCATGAATTAATCTCCTCCCAAAGGCTCTACTTCCTAATGCCAATTTCAACATATGAATTTGATGAGGATCACAAACATTCAGCTCTTTCCAACTGTTTCCTCGGAGTTTATAAACAGTGAGATCTGTCTCAGTGTATCTCAGTTTTGTTGGACTTCTGTTTCTTTACTCATTGTAAGAGTTCACTCTTGTGTAGAACTCTCTGGTGAACTTGATTTTCTCTTCTCCTATGACCCTCAATAAGTAAATTTACAATGTTAGTATTTTTTAAAAGTTCAATATTAATTCAAGAAAGAAGGAGTAAGAAATTAGAGTTCCTTTAGAGATGCTATGCTTTTCTATACTGATCATCTAAATTATTATTATTTTTGTCTATGATATCGATACTGGGAACCACTTAGAATACCTTTAGAAATATAGTTGGTTTGAGAACAAAAAAGAACCAATCTGACTGAGGTCACGTTTCTGAGACCTGCCATAGAGGCTGTGCTAGACATGCAGTTTTATGGCCAGTATCAAACTTGTGCCCAGGTTTTTCAACTAAAATTTTAAATTTCTCTTGATAGTAGGGAAAGAGTTGTCTCACTATATTAATAGCCTATATTTCTGGGTCATTCTGGAAATGGAAAAAATTAACAAGAAAAAGAAAGATAGTATGTTTCAATCTGTGCTATGCATATGAAACTGGCGAAGGGTCCAAATTCTACCTTAAGCACATTTGTTCGATGACAAGAAAATTAGAAGTCCACTACATTCCTAGGAACGTCCCACTATTCATGCTAAGCCCTGTCTCCATCATAGGTCTGTGTCCCTCTCACAATCTTCTCCCAGTGCAAAGGTTTTGCTTTCTTCCCATAGGACGTGGCCCAGAGTTTTAAGGCTTTCATTATTACAGCTTGTGATGGGTGAGCAAACCAGTCCACATTACGGTATTCAGTGAAGACAACCATTGGTGTCTGCTGGACTGTGGAGTACATTCATTTTTTTCCACCCACCACAAATTTATGAAGGATGAGGATTAACGCAATATTGCCAAATATGTAAGCTCGTTAAATGAAGAGCTTCTAACTGACGTGTGCCCTGTCTTACCTGAAGGAATTGCACTGAGCAATCTCTGAGGAGAACTGAAAGTCCGTTTCATTGCCGTGACCAGAGACGTCTGCTAGCTCTTTTCTCTGATGGCCCCTAGAGAGCTACAGAGTCATGGGTTCTTGTTGTTGTTGTTTTAAATTTTCACCCGAAGTATAAGTGAGCAAATCACCATTCATCTACATACAAAAATAAATATTGGGGTGAAATTCATGGAACCCAGTCATTCAGGGCTCTCTCCTCATACTCCCGTAACTGAAGCAGGAGACAGTGGCCTATGGATAGTATCCATAGTCACATAACAACCCACGCAGGGCTCAGGGGCAGAAAACAAGCCAATCACACATTTCCATGATCTCTCATGGTTCTATGCTGTCTAGCTAGTGATGTGATCCTCACCTTGAGTTTCCCAGGTTCTAAAGAACACGTGGTTGGAGTTCTCTTGAAGTCATCCTGCCATCTGTTGGCTGGGACCCCAGCGGGGCCAGAGCCCCTGAATAGCCCCTCCTTGTGGGCTGGGCCTCCACACACCGTGGTGACTGGGTTCTGAAGGAAAGTGGAGAAGCTGAGTGGCATTTTCTGATCTAGTTTTGGAAGTCACACAGAGGCTATTCTATTCTATTCTATTCTATTCTGTTCTGTTCTGTTCTGTTCTGTTCTGTTCTGTTCTGTTCTATTCTATTCTATTCTATTCTATTCTGTTCTATTCTATTCTATTCCTCAAGGCAGTTAAAAAGACTCTCCCAGGCTCGAGGAGAAGCCATGTCAGCTCGACCTTTGGATGGGGGATATGTCAAAGAACTTGCACATGTGTTTTAAAACCAGCACGTGAAGATTTTATGTTCTTAAATTTTGTGTAAGATTGGGGCACATAGGAATAAAATGGAATTAATTTGCTTGTTCTCTTATTTAGCCCATAGCGTCTATCATTTTCTCTTAACGTTTTCAGACACTGATTTCAACATTTGCTCATGGATTTGATGCTAAACCGGAATTCTCTCTTCTACCAGCTTTTAAGCTGTTTTCACTCTCACAGCCCCATCTCTCAGTTAGAGCCCTAGGTAATTACCTGTGCCTACTCCTGGAGAATAATTGGCTAAGTGGTGAGGGAGGGAGGCAGACGTGCATCAAAGGCATTTTCAGTCCCATTTTAAACATAGCATTAGTCATCCTCATGTTATTCCTTGATTGCTCCTGGGGTGAAATTATTAGGCAATTGTTTCCCCCAAACAGCATTGTAATGATAAAGATGAAAATTATACAATTTGCCTTAATCATTATTTTTTTCCTCAAGGTTAATGCATTTGTCACATCCTGGTAAACACCCATATGAACCATTAGGACACTCCGTAATGTAAGCATAGATGTCTCCGTGGAACTAATAAAAGGAACAAATTAGAACAATTGTCACCATTATTCTCACATTTGTGAATAATAATAATTTGATCTTAGAAATTTTCTCATAGGACAAATGAAACTTTATTTCTGTGATTCTCTGTGCATAGTCTTTGAGGTTTTTAGTACAATCTGGGAGTGTGTGGTTATGGGAATGACAGTTATGCTTCGATCAAACACTTATTTTGTTTTGCTGCATTTAAACCAGAAGATCCTTGTAATGAAACATAATTGTTTTTCAAGAGAAAATAATTAAGACATCCTTAGATACTTGCTTAGTTTCTGAAGTTAGACATATACTATTGGGGAGGAGTTTAGTATGGGAAATGGGATGCCTTTCTCTCAGTAGGTAAGCTAACAAAACCCTTCATGAATTCTAGATTCTCTATACACTGCAGGGCTAATACCTACTTTGGAAAATCACTCACGTCTTTGCTTAAGGGGAAAAGTGATGTAAAACTTCAAGATGAAGACCATGTCCTAATTCTCAATGACTAATTGTTTAGGTGGATATCTAGGTGGCGGTGAATCAAAAGAGAATTTACATAAGCAGCAAAATTCACTGATTTGTCTACTCCTCCGAATCATCAACTAAAGGATTAAACTGAAGGAGAGATTTAAGTTTGCATGAGGATATGAGGATTACCATAAGAACCCTCATAAAATAGAGAAGCACAAAAACTAAAAATAATTGAAATTGAAAAAAAATATTCTGTCTAATAAGAAGATCACCCCAAATTTACAGTTTGCTGAGTTGAAATTGTAGGTGAAGTTGGCATGTTTATGTCACATTTTAAGGGAATAATTATTATACCTTAAAGCTGTATTTGAAGCCATTACATAAATACTCTGAAATACACCCGCATAATGGTGGTTATCTCAAGATGACAGATAAAATCACGGACATTGGGCCTGTTTCCACCCGACTTTCACACCCAAAACATCTCTCCCTCCTATTGGATCAAAGTCCTGCTGTTAAATCTAAATATTTGGTGATCTGAAAGATACAACCTAAACATCAAACCCAGTCTGTACCTACCCCTAGATTCCCTCAGCTCCGCCTGCCCACTCCATGGAACACCCTGGGGTGTGGACACCAGAATCTCACTCCAAGCACTGCTGGCTTTCTTGGCTTCAGTCCGGCAGTCTGGCAGTGAGGAATCTTTCATTCTCCAGCCTTATGGAGTTGGTAAAGCCTCCTGAATGCAGACCTAACTCTGCGTTGTGGATGTGACCTCCATCTCCTCAGCTTCCTAGAGGATCCCGGCAGCACGGCTCAGATGAGCAAAGGGCTTTCACTGACCCATGGAATGCACTGACTCCTGAGATATTGAAACCCAAAAAATCAAGTGGAACAACTCTTCCTTTCGTCTCGACAGAGGGTTATGAAGGACGGTGATCTGTGTGCCTGAAAGGAGATATTTCACATTGCAATGACTGCCTTCACTCCTTGTCTGACTCACTTCCCTTTTTCCCAGATGCCTGGAAATTGACCCCAAAATGCATTGGCATGTGTGACTGTCTTCAGGCTTTCTTTTCTAGGGACCCAGGGCCAATCAATCTGCTGCACCAAAAGGACATCACGACTCTGCGTTTCTGAGTAGAGTTTATCAATACTCTTCATCTACAGCACAGTCATAGAATTTTTCATCAAAATGTCAACCACCTATTGAGTGACTCTCACTCGAAAACTGTGGGAGCTGGGTGGACACCCTGCTAGTTCTGTCCTTGCGTTTGCCTCTGGATGGGGGTGGGCTTTCTCCTGGGCCCCTGCAGGCCTGCTGGTGGGGCTCTGTTGTCCCAGAAGAGTGCCCATGTGAAGAGTTTAACATTTTCATTCTTTAGTTTTCTAGAAGATAAGATAGTATTGATATTGTAGGAAAGCTGAAGCAAAGAAAAAAAAAAGGGGGAAAATACAAATAATGAAGAAATAGGGGGAAACTCAAGGGAAGTTCTTGACTAGAGTCCAAACTCTAAGCACCTGGAAACACGCATTATCATAACTCATTGTGATGCCTTCTCGTCCGATGACAGATCCTTGGCTTCTTTTCATTTCATCAGAAGCACTAACATTTGCTGTGGATCCATGACGCGGAGCATTTGATAGATGGATATTTACTTCATGGAAACTAACTCATAACTAAGAGACTGCTTGCTGTCCTGTCAAATTTTGCTACTGT
The DNA here is from genome assembly GCF_024542745.1 of Macaca thibetana thibetana. Lineage (NCBI taxonomy): Eukaryota > Metazoa > Chordata > Mammalia > Primates > Cercopithecidae > Macaca > Macaca thibetana. The sequence goes on from NC_065585.1 coordinate 139,697,549, forward strand.
TTTGAAAATGTACTTTGTTTTTATACATTTTGAAAAATTATTTCTGCAGGGGAGACATTGTTGACTGTTCACAGGTATCAGATTCTCTCCTACTTCAGGCACATGGGATGATTTTTCTTTTTTCACTTTGCAAGTTAGGAAAAAAAATAGGAATTGTGTAGGCCAATGAAATGCAAATGGAAGCAACATTAATTATTTTCCCATAGAAGCATTTAATTGTCAAAATTGAACTGTCCCATGGCTTTTTCCATTCTGGGCTAAGAAAAGCACACATTGATGAAAAGTTGTCGTAAGACTGAAGCAGTCTGGACACTGACTGTGACTCATACAGTGGAAAGTTATGAGGAAGAGCTGCCTGGATTCACTGTGAGTATTACATGTGAAAAGTACAATTGTGTTGGCGTTTTCCATGTTTTGGGACGCACATGTCATGGCAGTGTAACCTATGCTGTCTATTCTGGTACATGATAAATTACTTCTGTGTCTTGGTTAATCTTATTTTTACTTTTTTTAATAGGGAAATAAACACTGAGACTTACACTGATACCTTTTTTTAAAATTTTTTTAACTTTGATTTTAAGTTTAGGGGAACATGTGTAGGTTTGTTATATAGGTAAACCTGTGTCACCAGGGTCTGTTGTACAGATTATCTCATCACCCAAGTACTAAGCCCAGTGCCCAATAGTTATTTTTTCTGCTCCTCTCCCTCCTCCCACCCTCCACCCTCAAGTACCTCCCAGTGTCTATTCCCCCGTCTTTGTGTCCATGAGTTCTCATCCTTCAGCTCCCACTTATAAGTAAGAACATGCAGTATTTGGTTTTCTCTTCCTGCATTAGTTTGCTAAGAATAATGGCCTCCAGCTCCATCCATGTTCCTGCAAAGGACACGATCTCATTCATTTGCATGGCTGCATAGTATTCCATGGTATATATGGACCACATTTTCTCTATCCAGTTTACCATTGGTGGGCATTTAGATGGATTCCATGTATTTTTTATTGTAAATAATGCTGCAATGAACATTTGGGTGCAGATGTCTTTTTGGTAGAATGATTCATATTCATCGGGCTGTATACCTGGTAATGAAGTTCTAAGTTGAATGATGGTTCTATTTTTAGCTCTTTGAGGAATTGCCACCCTGCTTCCACAAAGGCTGAACAAATTTACACTCCCACCAACAATGTCTAAAGTTTCCCTTTTCTCTGCAACCTTGTCAGCATCTGTTATTTTTCAACATTTTAGTAATAGCCTCTCTGACTGATGTGAGATGGTATCACATTGTGGTTTTGAATTGCATTTGCCTAATAATCAGTGATACTGAGCAGTTTTTTAATAGGGAAATAAACATTTTATAGGGAAATAAAAATTAAATATGTTTGTTGGCTGAATGTATGTCTTCTTCTCAAGTGTCCTGTTCATGTCCTTCATCCACTTTTTAATGGGATTGTTTTTGTTGTTTTTTTTTCTTGTAAATTTAAGTTCCTTATAGATTCTGGATGTTAGACCTTTGTCAGATGCATAGCTTAAATGTTTTCACTTATTCTGTAGGTTGTCTGTTCACTCTATTGATAGTTTCTTTTGCTGTGGAGAAGCTCTTTCATTTAATTAGATCCCATTTGTCGAATTTTGCTTTTGTTGCAATTGCTTTTGGCATTTTCATCATGAAATCTTTGAACTATTCTTATGTTCAGGATGGTATTGCCTATATTGTCTTCCAGGGTTTTTATAGTTTTGGGTTTTACACTTAAGTCTTTAGTCCAGCTTGAGTTGATTTTTGTACATGGTACAAAAAGGTACCATGTACAAAAGGTAAGGAAGGGTTCCAGTTTCAGTCTTCTGCATATGGCTAGCCAGTTATCCCAGCACCATTTATTGAATTAGAATTCCTTTTCCTATAGCTTGTTTTTGTACTGATACCTTTTAATAGCCACTAAAACATGTTTAGTGAAGAATGAAATATAACCAATTTTTATCACAAGAGTCAATAATTTTATTAATGCAGCTGTTTGACATTTTAAAGTGTTTTTAATACTTTTATTTTTGGTTCACGTTTAAACAAACACGCCCACTTATTTTTGTCAAAGCTTTGACCTTATCATATAAAGGTGCTTTATGAAAATACGATGATAAAAAGTAGATGTTGAAATGCATGATTGATCAAAGCAGAGAACACATTGGTTGATTTTGGACATTGGAAAGTTCAACTCTCTCTAAATATTTCTGATTCTCCTATGTGTTTTTAAATAGTATTATTGATGAATAATTTACATACAATAAAAATGACTCATTGTAGGTTTACAGTTCAAAGATTTTTAGTAAATGTATACAAAAGTGCAACTGTATACTGAAATTAAGGCAATTGAGGCAAAAATAACTTGATAGAATTTATTGGAAGCCAAATGTGAAGACTGACCCTGGAAGACATACTAACAAAGCTGGGTATGTTCAGAATCTGCTACAACTTGGAAGGCTCTCATGGGAAAGTTTAGAAGAGAAGGGCACCCTCCACACTGGAGCTGCCATTTTCATTGGAGGACACAATGCAGAGGGCGTGATCACTGGCTATGGATTTCAAAACACAGGCTAAAACATGCAAGACAATCAGAAAAACTTCATGATTCAGAAACGGAAGACTTCATGACTTAGCAACAAATCAGTGTCTTCTTCAATGTCAGCACGACAATTTGAAGAACTCACCAAGAGATTTGAGGCATTCATGATAAGATTCCTTTCTCAAGGCAGGATGTCAGCCATGAGTCATAAGCACTCCCCCAGGCAGGTTAATCCGGAGCCCTGACACATGTGACCTGTGGGTAATCACAACCATAACAATCCCGTTTTAGAATACTTCCATCAACACCATAAAAACTTCTTCATGCCATGCCTTTTTTCAGTTAATCCCAAGTCTATCCCAAGTCCCAGACATCTACCCATGTGCTTTCTGCCTCCATTTGTCTTGTTTTCCACATCTATTCTGTAAGAGGAACCATGAGACATGTAGTTTTTTTTTCTTTTACTTAGCACTGTGCCTTTGAGGTTCATCTGTGTTGTGGTGTAGGGTAGTAGCCCCTCTTTCTTACTGCTGGATAATATTCCCTTCTATGGATGCAACACCAAGTGTCTTCCAATTCCTCACTTACTTGGGGTGATTCCAGTTATTGCCCTTCTCTGGATAGAGCACAAAGCATTTGAGTTATGGTCTTTTTGTGGAAATGTATTTTCATTTTTTTCAAATACATACGTAAAAGTAATATTGCTGGGTCTTATAGAAAACACATGTTTAACTGCTTAGAATTTTCCAAAATACTTTACAAAGTGGCTTTATCTGTGTACCCTCCCATGAACTATGTAAGAGATTCTCAGCTTTTCAGCACTCTTGCCATACTGTCAGACTTTTGCATTAAAGCCATTCTAGTCACTGCTAGTGGCGTATCACTGTAACTTTAATTTACATTTCTTTAATGACTAATGACATTGAGCATCTTCTCATGTATTCAAAATAACCATGAAGATAACTTCTTTGGTATAATATATTCAAATATCTTGCCCCTTTTTATTGGGTTGTTTGTCTTTTCATTTATTACCAAATTGTAATAATATTTTATATATTCTGAATTCAGGTCCTGTATTATCTGATTTTCAATAATTTCTTCTCATCTGCAGCAAGTGTATGTGAGTGAGTGTGTGTGTGTGTGTGTGTGTGTTACCTTTATTTACTGGTGAGGTATTTGGAAAAGAATAGTTTTAAATTTAAATTTTAAGTGAAGTTCAGTTTCTCAAGCATTTTCTTTTATGGATCATGCTTTAGTGTCATAGATAAAAAAATCTTTACTGAAACCAAGTTTACAAACATTTGCTCCTTCGTTTTCTTGTAAAAACTCCATAGTTTATGTTGGGTTTCATTTCTCTGTGATCCATTTGGCTAAAATTTCATGAATTGTGGACAGAAATGATCTATTTGTCTAGAATACTAACCTTTCCCCATTAAGCTGTCTTGAGCCTTTTCCTGAAAATCAATTACCAGAATTTTTACCTCCACTCTCTATTCTGTTACATTGATTGCAATTTCTGCCATTACCATGAGTATCACATCATCCTGCTGATTTTAGATTTTAGAAAGTTTAAAAATCAAGTAGTACACGTTTCTAAAATTTGTTATTTTTTTCAGAATAGTTTTGGCTATTCTGTCTTTTGATTTCCATATACCCTTAAAATCAGCATGTCAAGCTCTATAAAAATACTTGCTGGAGTTTTGATAAGCATTTCATCAACACTATACAGCCAGTTGGGAGGAATTGTGATCTTAACAATATTGAATCTTCCAATACATGAACATAGTGTGTGTGTCCACAGTTATTTAGCCCTTTAATTTCTCTCACTAAAGTTTTGTAGTTTTCAGTGTACATATCTTGTGTTTCTCCTGGAATATTTATTTCTAAATATTTTATTCCTTAAAATGCTATTTTGAAGGACATTGTTTTATTCTAAGTTGGTTTTCAGACTGTTCATTGTGAGACGTACAATTACAATTGATTTTTGCACACCAATCTTACTTGCCTTATCTTGCTAAACTCATACAGAAGATCGTATAGATATCTTTTCTAGATTATGTGTGATTTGTTGAATACAGAATCATGTCATCTGTGGATAAAGAGATTTTACTTCTCCTTTCACAATACCTAAGTTTTAATTTCTTTTTCATGCCTTGTCACATTGTCTGGAACTTCTGGTACAATGTTGAATAGCAGTGGTGAGAGTGGACATCTTTGCCTGGTATTCAGTCTGGGTGGAAAAGCATCTAGCTTGTCAATAGGAATTTTCTGCATAGTAGAAGGTAGACCCTTGTGAGCTGCTGTGTTTCTTCTCTGAGTCTGGTTGTATGACAGAGTCTTGGGTTTTTGCTTACTCTATTCTTCCACTTTGGTGGGATTTTTCCTTCTACACAGACTACAGAAATGATGGCAGGTCAGCGGCCTTACAGGAAGAGCTCGGCAGGCACTCGGAATTATACTTGCTCATTTATATCTTCATCGCATTAAAATCCCTGTTTGATTGCTGATTCAGTAAACAAGTTCAAGAAAGAGTGTTATTACTAGACATCTGCATTAGGCTTTATGTTCTATCGTAGGTTACCTACCTTACAAAAGATAATCATACAACCAACAAAAAAGAATAAAAGCACCCCAAAGTCTTCCCTTAGTAACAACAAAAAACATTAAACAGAGGCGAGGCCTCTAAACATGAATAGAATTATATTGCCTTTCTAATCTACACTAATATATTAATCTAACATATTTTGTATAGTGCATGGGAAGCGAATGTTTTTAAAATATTTCCTAATACAACGTATCTGTTTTAAATATTTATTCTGGGGTAAAAGGGCCCCTTCTGTCTTCATTCAAAGCTAAGACTCTTTGAAGGTACTGTCTTATTGGAGCCTTATTAATATATACAGACTCTATCAAGTTGCATCTTAGATGTGACCCTACAGTGTTCAGAATATTTGAGCTCACACCCTGTAGCCTCCACAGCTGGAAACACAGTGTTGCAGGTAGCTGTTTCCTTTTTGTGGGTCTAAGATCAACCCCCATGGTCCCCAGCTCTCTTTCCTTGCTTTCTTCCCTATTCTTAATACTTCATATTAGCCATCTGGGTCCCTCCCCAGAACCTACAGGGCTCTGCTGTGTTGCCGAGACCCAAGTGTGTTGCCTTAAAAGTTTTGTTCCTTTTCTTCACTGATTTCATGAGCAATTTAAATGTGACTTTTTACTCTGTGCATGTCTTATTTATAAGTCATGTGCATGCATTTAAGCTAAAGTATATTGTGATTTTGAATATATTCTAGATGCATAGTAAATTTGCATCACCATTCACTGAAGTTTTACGGTTATATAAAGAATATCAAAATTGCATGTGGGCCTATCACACTTTCATTGAAATGATCTAAGAAAATATCCCAGAATAGTAGATTGAAAGTAAGAAAAAAAATTCAATATCATATCCACCACCTTGGAATGCTTATAAAAAATGAATGTTTAATCTTCAGGTATGAAAGGAATTGGGAGATGAGCTGTGGAATAATGAAAACAACTGTGTCATGTGTTGTTGGAACTAGGAAGGCATTTTGATTAATGCAACACTATTTAAAAGAAAAAAGCTATCCAGCAAATACAGAGAAACCAACAAGAAACACTTCTATTTTCATATGCTGTGATGGGGACAGACTTACTCATGTGGAAACCCAAGTTAGATAAAACAAGCTGTTTCTCCAGAGAGGTGGGCGGAAAGAGTTGCTCTGCAAATTCTTGGGTAGGAATTATTTATTCTTTGTGACCAGACCTGAGCATGTTGCCTTGAATAAATTTGGTACTGAGCAAAATATCTTCTTCTGTGTTGTTGTAGATAAATAATTAAAGTAAAGGTGAAGGTATGCTTAGTTTTTTTTTTTTTTTTTTTTTTCTCCTGGTAAAGATATTTCAGCTTCTTATAAAGTCTCAGGATGTACTATGTTTCCAATATGTACTTGTACTGAATCCCAGGAACTAAGGCAGGTCAGAGATAACAAAATTCTCCCTTGAGGCTGTATTAAGAGCAAGAGGGCTATAATACATGGCTTCCTCTTTGCAATAGTCTCAGGATATACTCCTATATGTAAAGATACATCCTGATGTATGCTGAGATGTAGAAAAATATAGAAAGTGTGAATGAAGAATTACAAGAATAAAAGATAAAGCAGAGACGACCACCTACATTCAGTTTGTAGCTCTTTTTATGTATGTTCTGAACATGCTGCTCATTGCATTCATTTTAAATAGCCTCCCAAATAAGTACAGGTCTTAATCTCTCGAGCTGGGACTCCTGGGATTGTCCTAGTAGTGGAAGTTCCTAAGAGAGTCCCACAGAACTTGATGGGAGGTTGAAATACAAATCTGGAAAACAGCCTAAACAAAGTGTAAATGTGTAAGATTTAGCAAGAGAGGATAAACAAAGGAGGCTAAAGTGGGGCCGACACAGCAGGGTATACAAATTGAGTCAGTGCTGGACACTGGATTTTTTTCACAGGGCTCCCTCACATCTCAGCCATTGCTTTCCCCTGGGTCTTCCAGAGAAAAAGTACTAAATTTTAAAAGTAAATTAATTAATTAAAGGAAGTAAAATTCCAGGAAGGTTTTTCAGATTGCCAAAAGTGGTCCAATCTTACATGTTAGAAAAAATCCGTTCAAGTTATCTCTTGAGGATGGTGTGGGTAGTGGGAGATTATGATTTAGTGGGGATAAAAGTGCTATTAAATGACAGAGACTGAGGTTTAGTTGGATGGGACTCTGGCCCTTAACAGCTGAGGGCAGTGTCACCTCATGCCATCGAGTCTGTGCATTCATCTTTAAAGGCCATTACAACGCAAATCTAGGAGGTCAGTTATAAGGACTAAGTAAAGACACACATCAAATATGTATCACCAGTAGATACTCGCACAGTAACAGATTTCCCCCCACCCTCTGCCCTTCATCCTTTTCAGTTTGGAGATCACAAAACCAATAAAACACATGTATGAAAATGGACATTTAAGTCTGGGCACGGTGGCTTGTGCCTGTCATCCCATCACTTTGGGAGGCCAAGTTGTATGGATCCCTTGAGTCCAGGAGTTTGAGAATCAGCATTGAAAGTGTGATTTTAAACAGATTTGTCCAGCTTCAGAAAGTAAGTTACAGCTAATGTAAAGATGTAAATGTGTCTAATTATGGCTCTGCTCATGATTTTACTTGAATGACTCATTTGACACCATCTGGTTTTTCTTTCAGATGGAGAGTACATCTCATCTGTCCCGCTAGCATCACGGAGAAGAGAGCAGGGTGTACTCACAAAACATTTTCACATCTATTAACTCTTTTAATAGTAACAACTATAATAATCAGGATATGATAAATGTGAAAATTGTTGTTATAAACTTTTGATATGTGTTACAATATTAATTATTATATCTAGAAAGACTATTTTGTTTCAATATTTGGTTCACACTTAATGGGCTTATTATATTTCTAAAATAGAAATGGCAGGTAAAATCAACAAATTGTGATGTTTTATAACTGGTGAAGATTTTCCACCTGTTTTAAATATATTAATTGTCTTCCAGCTGCATGTCAGTCCTAGAGTTACCAAGTAAAAACCTGAAGATCCAATTACAAGTGTGTGTGTGTCTGTGTGTGTGCCTGTAGGTCTGTGTATCTGTGTGTGTGTCTGTATGTCTGTGTGTCTGTGTCTGTGTGTCTGTGTTCTGTGTGTGTATCTCCATGTGTGTGTTTAATTTATTCATGTTAGCTTTCACACATTTTCAACCCATATAAAATCATCTATTGTTATTCAGAACACAACTGCCTTTTGTTTGGCAAGATTGCCTCTCTAAATGTCAAGCCTATTAATTTCATATTATATTTTCTGTCCTCTAATGTAGCATGTTGTATGTATGAATTAGTATTCTTTCATGTCTTTTCATGAGACAATTTCTTCTCCTGCAAATATGGATATAGCATAACTGTGTAACCAAAATTCCTTGCCTGAGAAACCATATTATAATATTCAAAGTTCTATATAAACTATATCTATGTCTACCTTCATTTTCGCATATATCTCTTATTCATATACTTCAATATTATCAAATATTTCTACACCATTAATACAAAGGCACTCTTCTTCCTGAAAAGTGGTTCAAAATTCTGCCTGTGCCTTGGGGTCACCTGGGAGTCTTTAAAAATTCACTTTGATGTGGGCTCCACCATAGACAGAATCAAGTGGAATCTCTGGAAGATGAGATGTGGGCTTGTGATCAGCTATCAGTATTGCCATGAGATCCACAGGTGAACTCAAACGTCCAGCAAGGACTGGAAATAGCGATTCCAGAGTGACGCTACACATCCAATTTATCACAATGTCCTCCACGGAGCCAGCACCCAGCTAAGGCTGGCAGGTGAAGATGAATGAATGAAATCACAGGCGTCTATTGCTCTCTGGGCCCCATCTTTGTTTGCTGTTGTTCAGTATCCCTGAAGCTGCATGGTGTATCAGCACAAAGATCACTCCATCTATGGCACACAGCTGAAGACTGAAGCTTCTCTAGAGTTTGTATTTCTGTTTACTACAAGGCTTCTGCAGCCTCACCCTCCAGTCCATGGAGTTGCCTGGTTTCCATGGAATTGCTTCCGTATTCCATAACAGCCCACTGTGGGGTGGGCTGGGGTGTCGGGAGTGAGGGCTGTGGGAACTCCTGTTACTGCTGCTGGTGAGGGCTCCCCGGGACTCCATCCCGGGCTTTCCTTGTGAGCCCTTCAGGGGCTCTTGAGAAATTCTTTATTGTGTTTGTCGTAGCTTCCTTTTAAAATCATCTTATCAACTCAAATGCCTCTAATTTTGGAATTAAACATCTGCGTTTCAATCAATTACTTTCTTCCTTTCTCCATTCGAAACATTTAGCTTCTTAAGTCTGTGGTTTTTAACCAGGATGCATGTAAGAACCACCACAGCAACTGCTCCAAACGCGTGAGCCAGGCCCTAAAGGGCTTCTCCTTAAAGTTTCATGAAGGCAGCACAAATACAAATTAACATTTCTAAAAGACCCTTTTGTGGGTCCGATTTGCATCCTGTCTAATATATTTTGCTACAAATATACTTTAAGAGTAAAAACATAAAATCATGTATGTTTGAATAATAAGGACAGAAAATAATTTTCACATACTTCACTATGATAGATGACACAAATCCCAATTTTACTACACCAACATATTGAAGGTGACTTTAAAATTATTTTCCAAAGCAAATAGCATAATTTACGCACCTATGGATACAGACGTGCTGTACTGCTATCAAGTAGGCACAGGTGACTTAGATAGGAAGTGAATTTTCAATGAGCTCAAATAAAAACCCACCTCACATGGCTGAAAAATATGTGAGTGTATGTGTGTATAGTTTATATTTATCTATGATATTATACACTGTATATCTTATGTGTTTTATGTGTTATATAATCATGTTATTATATATTTATATGTTATAGTTTTGTCCATCATAAGTTACGGACTTCAAACGCATCTACTCAAGAAATCCAAAATGATACTGATACTTTATTTCAGAATTTATAGCAATTAAAAGACAGTCATAATACTAAATAGATTTGAATACATGTTAAAGAGCCCATATAGATAACATATTTAAATGGATTTCAATCCAAGCAGAATATGTTGGCATGGTTTCAATACAAAAGATGGAAGCCAATGCCACAGCACCATGACGCTGCTCTCCACGTGCTAAATGGACATACTTAAGAGAAAATAAGTGGTCTATATTCATTACATGAACGAAAATAGCAAGCAGAATGGGGAAAAGGTAGATTCTAAAGAATCTGGTATTTCAGTAAATGTTATAGCGCTTGTGAAGCAAAAAACTCCAAAGTTTTATAAATGTATTATAAAAGCTGCAGTATTATCTTGAATTTCACAACCTGGATTTCAAAGAAAACATCATCTTCCATCCCCAAAACCTGAGTACCTAACCGAGTGGTGGAGGGTGGCCCTGCTCTCCATCACGGGCTTTTGCTGCGTGAGGAGGTGCTGCTCAGTCTGAGATTCCAGAGGGGAACCCGGGAAACCAGCCAGGAAGCTGCCGGCTTCTAACTCAGCGCTGCAGGCAGGGCAGGCTGCCGGGGGACGTCAGCTCCAGGCCACTCGGCATTTCACGATGCCCAAGGTTCCTGGTGAAGGCACATCTGTTGGCCTCAGGGCCCCGTGTCTGCCAGGAGCCGCGGGGCTGGTGCCTTTGTCATGAACCTCCGGCCTCTCGATGCAGCTCTGGGCACCCCTGGCTGCCCTTTCTTCCCGAGCTGCTTCTCTAGGCCAGGCCAGGCCACAGGAGCTCCCAGGGGTTTGCTGCACGCAGGAGCTGGGGCTCCCACTGGTCGCTCCATCCCTAATCCATCCTCAATCCGGTCTACCCTGAAAGAAAATCTGAAGGAATCCTACAGTGTTTGACTTTACTGAACGGGCACAAAACCAAAACACAGCGACAGGAACGTGACGTGGGTCCTTGGACTCTGGATTTGCACAGAGCTGGATTTGAATATCAGTCCTGCTACCCATTATTTTCAAGTTTCAGGTTCTTCCTAGTAAAACAGTGAAAGGATGACACCTAGAATTCAGGTAGGAATTTTATTATATTTTCCCGTCTTTTTTTTTAATAGGAAGAACCTGACACTTCCTTGTGTATATATAAATATATATATACACACACACACAAATATATATATGTATACTTTTGTATATACATGTAAAATATATGTACACAGTCTATATCTACAAAAATATGTGTGTGTGTGTATATATATAGTGTGTGTGTATATGTGTGTATATATATAGTGTGTGTATGTGTGTATATATATAGTGTGTGTATGTGTGTGTATATATATATAGTGTGTGTGTATATGTGTGTATATATATAGTGTGTGTGTATGTGTGTGTATAGTGTGTGTGTATGTGTGTGTATATATATATTGTGTGTGTATGTGTGTATATATATAGTGTGTGTGTATGTGTGTATATATATAGTGTGTGTGTGTATGTGTGTATATATATAGTCTGTGTGTATATATATAGTGTGTGTGCGTGTGTGTGTATGTGTGTGTATATATAGAGTGTGTGTGTATATATATATATAGTGTGTGTATGTGTATATATATATAGTGTGTATGTGTGTATATATATAGTGTGTGTGTGTATGTGTGTATATATATAGTGTGTGTGTGTATGTGTGTATATATAGTGTGTGTATATGTCTATATATATAGTGTGTGTGTATGTGTGTATATATATACAGTGTGTGTATGTGTGTATATATATACAGTGTGTGCATGTGTGTATATATATAGTGTGTGTATGTGTATATATATATAGTGTGTGTGTATATGTGTGTGTATATATAGTGTGTGTGTATATACAGTGTGTGTGTGTATGTGTGTATATATATAGTGTGTGTGTATGTGTATATATATAGTGTGTGTGTTTGTGTGTATATATATATTGTGTGTGTGTATGTGTGTATATATATAGTGTGTGTGTATGTGTATATATATAGTGTGTGTGCGTGTGTGTGTATGTGTGTGCATATATATAGTGTGTGTGTGTATATATATAGTGTGTTTGTATGTGTATATATATAGTGTGTATGTGTGTATATATATAGTGTGTGTGTATGTGTATATATAGTGTGTGTGCATGTGTGTGTATGTGTGTATATATATATAGTGTGTGTGTATATATAGTGTGTGTATGTGTATATATAGTGTGTGTGTATGTGTGTATATATATAGTGTGTATGTGTATATATAGTGTGTGTATGTATATATATAGTGTGTGTGTATATATATAGTGTGTGTATATATATAGAGTGTGTGTGTGTATATATAGTGTGTGTGTATGTGTATATATATAGTGTGTGTGTATGTGTGTATATATAGTGTATGTGTATATATATAGTGTGTGTATGTGTGTATGTGTATATATAGTGTGTGTATGTATATATATATAGTGTGTGTATGTGTATATATATAGTGTGTGTGTATATGTGTGTATATATATAGTGTGTGTGCGTGTGTGTGTGTATATATATAGTGTGTGTGTATGTGTGTATATATAGTGTGTGTGTATGTGTGTATATATATAGTGTGTGTATATATATAGTGTGTGTGTATGTGTATATATATAGTGTGTGTGCGTGTGTATGTGTGTGTATATATATATTGTGTGTGTATGTGTATATATATATAGTGTGTGTGTATGTGTGTATATATATAGTGTGTGTGTATAGATATCGTGTATGTGTGTGTATATATATAGTGTGTGTATATATAGTGTGTGTGTGTGTATGTATATATATAGTGTGTGTGTATGTGTGTGTGTATATATAGTGTGTGTATGTGTATATATATATAGTGTGTGTGTGTATATATATAGTGTGTGTATGTGTACATATATAGTGTGTGTATGTATATAGTGTGTGTATGTGTGTATATATAGTGTGTATGTGTGTGTATATATAGTGTGTGTATGTGTGTATATATATAGTGTGTGTATGTGTGTGTATATATAGTGTGTGTGTGTATATATATAGTGCGTGTGTGTGTGTATGTGTGTATATATATAGTGTGTGTGTGTGTGTGTGTATGTAAAAACAGTTCCAGGCACATGCAGATACTGAAATTTTTTGATTAAACAAATACACTATATTAAAACAAATTACCATTAACTTGGTTTTAATGTTCCTATTTTAAGCACCCTATAAGTAATATATGTGAATAAAACATTAAGAAATCACATAGTGCCTACCAAAAAAAGTCTATTTCATGCCACCCTCTCTTAAGGACGTGGTCCATATTTTAAAATCCTTCTCTCCTCTGCAAACACAGACCTTTTCAAGCTTGCCTTTACAACCAGAATGTACTCAGCATGTTGGTAAAAAACTATTATTTGATATATTAATCATTCAATCAATAGTCAACACATGCAACTACGAAATGTTCATGAAAATGTTCAGGGAAATATTCCTGAAAGCTTCAGCCACTAAGCTCTAGTGTCAGCCAAAGCGGAGACAGGCAAAGCTGAGAAGACAGTTTGGCTAAAGTACTATTTTTACACTGATGGAATAATCCACTTTACAGCAAATAGATGTGCTCATCTAGCCCACAGGTTTCTATGTGCTCTTTAACAGATGTCAAGATAGTTTTATTGATTATGAATTATTAACAGTAGTTATGAGAAATCACTGGGGGCTTGAAAGACCTCATTGAATATCTGTTGTACTCCTAAAATCAGTGCCTAAATATAGGTAAAAGGTTACTGATTTCTTTTGCTGCTTGTGCCCTTATCATAAAGTGGGAAGTCACTGCACTACCTTGCTGTCTATTCTGTACGTATGTGTGTGTGTGTACACTTGAAACTGTGATTTATCTTCATGGTGTCTTCTCAACACATCTCATAGCTACGCTTTGATCGTCATCATTGTTGATATATTTAATTGCCTTGGGATGGCAGAACAGACCCTGTCTAGATGCAGTCCTATGACAAATGTGTTGGGTTGCAGGTGCACCTCACCTTCGAAGTTCAACGTCCCCGAGTGTGCATGTGGGGAGAGGAGGAGGATGGCATCTCAAATTGGGGTCAGGTGTCCTTCCACAGCTCTCGGGCTGGGGACTTCCTGCTTGATGCATTTCCATAAGGTGAGTATGCTAATACGCTTCTTTCCATGTGGAGCCCTTCCTGGTGACTTTTTTCTTTTTTAAATCAAAATCTTAGCCATTTTCTGTTTTCCTGTTCTCTGTCTTTGTTTGATATGAATTCCTTACCTGGGGCCCAGGGAGCCTTCCTTCCTGACTCTTGACGGTGCCATGCCTCACACCGTTCTCGCTGAAGGAGAAATGGAGACCAGGCTGGAGTTCCGGGGACACGAAGGAGCATCCCTCAGCTCCCCATCTGCCTCCTGAACCACAGCAAAGCCTTGCTCAGAGACCACGTGCTGACCAAACTGTCCCACAGGTGTCTCACCCAATGCCAGGGCCACCCCTAAAATATCTGGGCTTCCTTTGTTAGTTTATAAGCTAATACGGTAAAAATGATGAGCGAAAAATGGAGCAGATTGTGTACGACTTGGTGCACGTCTGCTACGACCTCGTATTCATTCCCCTGCATCCTCTCCCATCCACGCGTCACTGAAATCCTCAGCAAGTGCAACCCAGAAACTACCTCCAGCCCCCGCTTTCCACTGGTTTCACTCCACGTCTCACACTCAAGTAATCCAGGCCCCAAGACTGGCCATTCAGTTCCACATTGTTTTGATGAGAGGACTGAGCTCTCAAAGAGGGACTTATGTGAAGGCCACACCCCCGTGGATTTTACCGAAGGAAGGCCACATGGTATGGAGTGAGGGCCAGAGATGTGTTTCCCTACAAGGCTCATGGCGTTGTGGCTGGGGGGTTGTCAGTCAACCTCTTTGAGCCATGGTATGCTTCTTTGTAATAAACTTTGAACCAATGTGCTAACGCAAGCAAATCTTAAACTTCGATTCCAAGAATCCAGATGGCCTTTAGCTTGAATAAGTAGTTTACCTCACTTCAAGATTCTAAGCCTGCAGGCTTTTTAATATTCATATGAAAACTTGTTATCTCCATCTATTTATTGTAATTTTTACAGCATTTTGAGTGGTAGATTTTTGATAAGTGTCTTTTTCCACAATTATTTTCCTGACATTTTTCTCATTAGCTCACAGCATAATAATGTGAGCTCTGATACTGATATTAATTGGATGTTATACTGATAATGTATTATTCATGTTGCTCTTTTGGAAAGAGAAACAGGATTTATAAACATACATCCATTTGTTAAAAGGAGGCTGTGTGCACAAAATTAAATAGAAAATATTTTTAAAATAAAATAATTTGAAATCAACTATTGGTTTCCTTTTCTGATTTTTCTTCTGGGCAAAATATATATATATATATATTTTGTTGCCAAATATTCTTCATAATGAATTCTTGATCTTAATGGGTGGCTTCTCATGGCATAATTTATAGTGTAACTACAATGGATAGCATACAAACCCTAACCCTAACCCTAACCCTAACCCTAACCCTAACCCTAACCCCGAAAAGTGCTTCTTCCCATCATGTGCTCAGCCTACGCCGTTGATGCAGAAGATGACAGTGTCCGAATGCTGCGCAGGTTTGTGAATTCTCCTCACTCAGCCTCAGAAATGGACACTAGTCTATGGAAATGGTGTGAGCAGCAGGAACATTTAAGTAAAAAAGAAAGCAGTTTAATTAACCTGATAAATTCTTCCCGTCAGATAGCGTGGATTCAATGTGTAATTATGTGAGAAAGAATCATGCCCACACCACCCTGCTGAGGATTAATTTTCTCTTTTCTTGCTGTATTTCTCTATGTGGTTGCAGACATTACCGTAAGTTAGTGTGGAATTCTCATTGTTGCACACAGAGGATGTAAAAGATTTTGCAATGTTCAACAGCTCCCAGCAGTCTTAACCAAAGGTAAGACTGTATGTATGCAGGTCCAGAAGGAATGTGAGTGAGTGAAGTCTGACATTAACTCTTTCTGTGTGCAGCTAGACGATCATTTAATGCTAGAATTATGGATACTTTTATAAACATATGTAGTAGAATTTAATTAAAAGTTTTATGCATATGTGCATATACGTATACATACATGTGGGTATGTATTCCATCCTCTGAGCTAACACGTTTTAAATAGCTAGAGGATCTACTATTAAACAAATCATACTTACCTGCCTATGAGTCCAAAATCATTCTCCTCAGCTAAGTCTTAGCATCTCTAATTTGTATGAATATATTGAGGCAAATCTAAAGTAGGCAACAGTCAAGATATCTTCAATATGGATCCTTTAGTGACTGGTTGCAGACTTCCTCTTTAGCCCAATTGCCTGTCTTTCACTCTTGGATACTCTCTAGTTTATTCACACACATTATATTCTACATGGTAGATGGTAGATAGATAGATAGATAGATAGATAGATAGACAGATAGATAGATAGACAGATAATAGATAGATGATAGAGATAGAAAGATAGATAGATAGATAGATAGATGAGATAGATGATAAATAGATTATAAAAAAGAAAGAAAAGAAAGATGAGATAGATAAAGATAGATGATAGATTACATAGATAAATAGATGATTAGACAGATAGATGAGATAGATGATAGATTAGATAGATGATAGATAGATAGATAGATAGATAGATAGATAGATAGATAGACAGAGATATGGGTGGATGAATAGATAGAAATAGAGAAATCAAGATGTCTGCTCTCTCATGTCCTCTGCTCCATGCCTTTGCTCATGCTGTCTCTGTCTCTTGTCTTCTTCAATGTCTAGAAATTTTCTACCCATACTTGAAGGTGAAGAGGTCCTGGTCTCTGCAGCTTTACAGTCTGGAAATCAGCCCATTCTGTCCCTTTTGATCAATCCCTACTTCTTTGGGACACACATATTCTTTTTATTAACATTTGGGAATTATGGGAGCTGGAATTCAATATGAGATTTGGGTGGGAACACAGACAAACCACATTACAACCTGAGTTGAGTCATAAACCGCTGCTTCCTGAGTATATCAATGGCATTCAAAACCACAAGCACGGGGGAAACCACTGATGGAATGAGAAGGAACACACACAAGTAGAGAATCCAGACCAAGAGTCGGAGGGCTAGAAATATAAAACTCAGCAAGGAAACCAAGATGGTGCAACTGAACAAGAAAGAAAGATGACTGTTTGTGTGGTTCCGGGATACAAATGAAGGAAGTGTTTCAAGTATTAGTGTAGCTGCAATAACCAGACTGTTTCAGAAATAACCCTGCTCTTGCTTGTGTCTATTCGCATCTATCTGCATGCTGACTTCAGAATTCCAGGGGCAGCCAGGAGCAGTGGCTCATGCCTAGAATCTCAGCACTTTGGGAGGCCAAGGCAGGCAGGTCATTTGAGGTCAGGAGTCCAGACCAGCCTGATCAACGTGGTGAAACCTCATCTCCACTAAAAAAAAAAAAAAATAGCTGGGTGTGGTGGCGGGCAGCTGTAATCCCAGCAACTCAGCAGGCTGAGGCAGGAGAACCGCTTGAACCCAGGACTCAGAGGTTGCAGTGAGCTGAGATCACACCACTTCACTCCAGCCTGGGTGACAAAGCGAGACTCTATCTCAAAAACAAAAACAAAAACAAAAAGAATTCCAAGGGCCAATCTTGAAACAACCTGGGCATGAATTCAAGATGGAAAAACATTTCCTTCCCCTTGAAAACTGCTGCACCATCATCCTTAACCTGGCCACAGTCAGAATGACACCAGCTAGATCACCAGGTAGACCATTACTCAAGGCAGCCGTCAGGCTACGACACACACACCTGCACCCTGTCCCACTTGTGCACATGCTTCCCATGCCACCTTCTGCTTTAAAATCACTTTGGTTAGTCTGGAAATTTAAGATGGTTTTCGAGACACAAACTTGCCATCTCTCAGGCTGCTGACTCTCGAATAAAGTTGCTTTTCCTTCCACCAACTCCCATCTCTGGGATCTGACTTTTGGTTGGAGAGTAGCCAGACCCGAATTTGGTTATATTAGGAGGGGATTCACCGGACCAAATGCTGCTGGTTTGTCAAGTGAGGTGAGGCTTGAGACCTGAAGATTGGATTTCACAATTGGTCATTGGTCAACTGGCCAAGATCAGCTTTAGGGAGCTAACAAGGAAAACTAAACTATGGTTACAAATAAGGTCATATCTATTTTCCTACTTAAGGTATGCCTTTAACCCGTAGCCTTCTGATCTCCTACAAACTGATTCCACATAATTTGGAAGTTGATGTCTTGCTGTCTATGGTAGTTTTCTTGCAACTCCTCACTGTTTGACATCGATTCCTATCTTTTCTCTTTGTTCACTGTCCTTTCCTGCCAGGAGGACACCAACACCCTTGTCGTTGCTGTGTGCTCTGCACGCATCACCCGGCTGATGCTGAATTCTGTGCCTCTTTCAGGACTTCACAGGCACTTTAGCAACTGGACTACCAAAAGCTTATTTGGGGCCCAGGTCTTACAAGGATTCCCCTGACAGTGTTTTGGTTTATTATTTCATGCCTCCATGTTTAGGATGTCAAACTCATCACGAAGAAACAGCCATGATTCCAGCAGGGAACCAACCCTTGCTGCCCTTTGACCCTTTCCCAGTCCAACAAACAAACAAAAATAAACAAATGAAACAAGGCTGCATTCTAGTCTCTCAGTTATAAGATAAAAAATCTCATGGATACTGCTGCATAAAGCCATAAATAATGGCAACACACTGGTACTTGGGAAGAGCTTGAGGTTTTATCTGTAGGATATAACGCCTGCTCCTCCTCTGGGGTGAGGAGTAGATTGCCTTATTGAATAATGCATTTGGCAATTCATGTTTTACATCATTTTATAACTATATCTATAAACCATCCCCCCAAAAAAATTCAGGAGCCAATGTACAGGAGGCTAGGACAAATAAAACTCTTCTAAAGAAAAGAAAACAGAAGGGAGTTAATTCTAAATTGTAGCAAAATTTGACAGGTAATAAAAGAATGTTAGTCTGCAAGGACTTCATAGAAGAAAGTAATTAAGGATAATAAGTTAGATAGATTCAGTAAAATGTTTGCTATTATTAAAGCTACTTTGTTTTTACAGGATTAAAAATCTGCAGTAACCTTATTTTATCTAGAATTTATTAACAAATTTAGAGAAGAAAAATAAAGTATAATGTTTGTAAAATTAGATTAAGTCTTGGCTGAACAATCTTTTACAGTCAAAGCTGTACCTGACTTTTAATTAATGTATTGATTCTAATCTAGGTGAGATATTTAAAAGCATGCGGCACACACTCTACTTAGCATAGCCCTATTAGCTCAAATCCATTAAATACATGATTGAAGCGTGGAAGTCCTGCTTATCAGATTTGGTTTTGATGATACAAGCTTTTTCTCTCCGGATTTTCTCATTAGACTCCAGCCTCATTACCTTTGGTTCAACTAAAGTTTCTGGTATGTCCTTCATTATTTTTTAGTTTTAGTTATATTTCACGTATTTTATATGTGTGCTGATTTTTTAACATAAAAGGGAACATATTATGAAGCTCTTTTTGTAACTTGTGATCATGGAACAATTTGTTTTGGAGATTTTTCCTTGTGATCACATAATCTTTTTCTCAACATTTGTGTTTCCGTTTGTGAAGGTGCTGTAATTTAGTTCATTATTTTGAAGCTAGTTGATTTTTTCTTTTTTAATATTTTGCTATTCTAATACTACAATAAACTTTCCTTATAACTTCTCGGTTATATTTGCTTATATTCTAGATTCAAGCTATGTCAGTTTTGTAACGAATTTTTTCATATCGAGTACAGAGATGTTTTCTGTTGCATTTTAATTAACTCTAAGATAGGGCAGCTAAGACCATACATAATTATTTCTATGATAGATAAGATTGTTCTGGCATCATAAGTTGAATTTTATGCTTCTATTTAATTGAAGCATAATTTGCAAACAATAAAATGATATTAAGTACTCAGTTAAATTTGTTTTGACAACTTTATCGCCCATGAAGCCTCCACCTGAATCAAGATATAAAATATTTTCAAAACCCAGAAAGTTTTCTGGTGCTATTTCCAGTCCAACCCCTACCCTCAGAGAAAACGATTTTTGGATTTTTTTCTAACACTGGAGGTTAGTTTTGCCTGTTGTAGACCTCATCTATTTAGATTACATACTTAGGTCATAGAGTTGGATCGTATAGTTAGATCACAGATTTAGATCACATAGATCGCGTAGTTGGATCATAGAGTTGAGCTGAATCATATAGTTGGATCATATAGTAAGATCACAAATTTAGATCACACAAATTCCATAGTTGGATCATAGAGTTGAGTTGAATCATGTAGTTGGATCATAGAACTTACACTCTTTTGTGTCAGGCTTCTTTCCTTTATGATATTTGTGAGAACTCTTTATCTTGCTGCATATGTATGTAGTTTATTTTTTTATTGTTGAATAGTGATCTATTGCAGAAATACCACATTTTTCAGACTTTTTCATTTAATATTTAAGTCATTTATAGTTTTTAACTCAGAATAATGCTACTATGAAAATTTTTATAAAAGTCACTTTTTTGTAAATATATCTATTTCACTTGATAAATATGTAGGAGCATTTTTTTCATGTATTTTGCTAGAGAGTTTTTATTTTCTTAGTTTTTCTATTCAGGGATATGTTTCTTCAAATGCTTTATAAGTTTTATATTTTGTATATTTTTCTTCTTATATTTAGAACCCCTAATAATATACTCAAAGCACCCATTTGTGAATTTATAGATTTTTAGATAGCATCTTTTGACTCCTCACAATGAAACATAAATAAACTGGATATGACACTTATTTTCTATATTCACTCACAACTGTTTCTTAATTGGCACATAATAACTATACGTATTTTTGGGTACAATGTGATGTTTCAGTCATGTATACATTAGATCATGGTAATTAGCATATCCATTATAAATGTTTATCATTTGTTTGCTGTGAGAACATTCAAAATCCTCTCTTGTAGCTTTTTGAAATCCATAAGGCAAGATTGTTAGCTATAGTCACCCTACTGTTCAACAGAACAATGGAACTTATTCCTCCTATTACTTTGTACCCATTGTCCATCCTCTTCCCAAATCCCTCTCCCTTCTATTCTCCCCAGTCTGTGGTAAACACTATTCTATTCTACAAGATTTTTTTTAAAATTCCACATATGAGTGAGACCATGTGGCATTTGTCTTTCTGTCCCTGACTTCTTTCATTTAACATAGTGCTCTCCAGCCTCATCCATGTTGTTGCAAACAACAGAATTTCAACCTTTTGTGTGGCTGAATTGTATTCCATTGTGTATTTCTGCCACACTTTCTTTCTTTCTCCATTCGTCTGTTGATGGACACCAGGGTTAATTCCATATCTTTGTTATTGTGAGTAGTGCAGTCATGAGCATGAGAGGGCAGCCACCTCTTTGACATGCTGATTTCATTTGCTTTGGATGAAAACCTGGGAGTGGATCATAAGGTAGACCTATCTGTTTTTAGTTTTTTGAGGAGACTTTATACCATTTTTCATACGTTTTACGTTTCTTAATTATGGTATTGTTTCCATTATGACAAGACTCATGCCAGTTCCCCTCTGTGGGAAACTGTAATTACTACACGTGTTCAGGTTCAGTCTTTATTTACTTGTTTTTGATGTCAAACACCAGTTTCTTTATTCATTTCATTGATTTTTGTTATTGTTTTTGATATAAGCGTCAACAGTAAGTTTTCAAAAAAGCATTTCTGTGTTTCTTCACATTTACTAACCCTTTTCATCTCTACTCCTCCATGGATAATTGAGATACTTACTATGATTCTCACCTTAAAATCCGGAATTCTGAACAGCAGGGTGTTAAAGGAACTTGACAATGTTTGCAGAGCTCATACGTGATAGGTCTACATTCTCAACCCATCTTGATCCATGAACCCATGTGTTCAGCAAATGTGCAAGGAGTGTTTTCCCAGAGAGCACATGGATCTGGCACCCCTGGGCTCTAGCGGGCCAGGCTGTCTGTTCTGCAATCAGCTGTGTGACTGTCTCCACGTGAGATCACCTCTGCCTTCTAGAGAACAAGCCAGGAGCTACATTTTCCCAGACCTGCTTTCTCTGTGTGGTTCTGGGACAAGTCTGCCTTGTTGGGGAATTGGAATGCAGAGAGAGGGAGAGGCCACTCATCCCCAGGGGCAGCTGTAGATAGGTGCATTCTCAGAGGAGAGAGTCACAGTGCCTTTCCGGTAAGATTATAACAATTACCTGCTGGGCTGGTGGTGGTGGAGGTTGCTGCTGGGAGCTCTGCGGGGATTCTTGTGCATTAGAGGAACTTCCCTGCAAGCTCTTGGGAACCACTGTCTCTGAGCCTCAGACAGAGAGCAATGGAGATGACTTCTTTGGCTTCCATACTCCCAGCTCTTCCCATAGTTGTATAGGAGTGAGTGATTTCGTATTACGAGGGACAGAGTGGAAAACTCTAGAAATGATATTCCTGCCTGTTCCTGACAAAATAGTAAACCAAAATTGTCACCATGGTCTGGGAAAATGCTAATGTTAATGCCACCATCAACTACTTGAAAGATGCAAGAATGGAAATTTCTAACAAAGCATCTTTATTCAGCTGCACTATTTGTCCTCCTGAAGAAGGGATGGATTTTGGAAAATGAGTGTTGATTTGTGTAAACTTATTCTGGTGGTGGCTTTGTGAATGATGAGGATGTGGCATCAGGCGTGGAGGTTAGGAACTGCTCACCAACCCAGACTTCCTATAGCTGAGCCTACTTCGGGAATTATCATAGCCGAGGGTCCAGTCTGCCAACAACAGAGACTAGTGTTGGCCTGCTGCACAGGTTCAGCTATTTCAGTTATGTTTTCATATGTCATATTATAAATTATTAGGTTGGTGCAAAAGTAGTTATGGTTTTTGCCATTACTGCCAATGCCAAAACCTATGTATTAGTCTGTTTTCACACTGCTGATAAAGACATACCCAAGACTGGGCAATTTACAAAAGAAAGAGGTTTATTGGACTTATAGTTCCATGTGGCTGAGGAGGCCTCACAATCATGGCAAAAGGCAAGCAGGAACTAGTCACATCTTACGTGGGTGGCAGCAGGCAAAGAGAGAGCCTGAAAAGGGAAACTCTCCCTTATAAAACCATCAGATCTCATGAGACTTACTCACTATCGTGAGAACAGCATGGGAGGGGAAGACCTGCCCCATGAGTCAATTAGCTCGCACTGGGTCCCTCCCACAACGCGTGGGAATTCAGGATGAGATTTGGGTGGGAACACAGACAAACCATGTCATACACAATTGCTTTTGCACCAAGTTAATATTTTTAGATTTTTTTCCTCCAAGTTTTATTTTTCCAGGAAATTAATGTGTGTGTGTGTGTGTATGTACATATGGTTATTATGTATCTATAATGTCTGTGTGTGTATATATATATATATGGTCCTCATTATTTGTCTTCATTAGTTATTAATTCCTTTCAATCCCTTTTCTTCTCTTTTTTCTTCTGTATTTCCTTCCTCTTGAATTTCTTCATGTTTCCAGGTCATGATTTTCTAACCAAAGTATTTTTAGGCTCCTGAGGGCTACAACTGCCTTCTTTTGGAGAACTCCATATTTTCTGGATTTCTTCATTCCATGAATTTTTGTTTTCAATTTTTTTTTTGAGTGCAGCAATTTTTTATGGTTTGTGGCTTTTTTCTGGTCTGTTTTCTATGTATTTTAATAATATAATTTTAGTTTCTATCTTTATTTTCATAGTTTTAAATTCAGCCTTATGAAAAAAACGCAGTAGAAGTGTCTTTACTTTATCGTTTTGATCCAGAGCTTTTCCAAAGTAGTTTCTATTTATAAGATTTCAGCAGTATGAGGTGATATTTAAGGTGACGGTTATCAAAGATGAATGTGTAATTTGTTAAAAACAGCTTTACAGTAGAAAAAAGTGTGAAATGTGTCACATTAACAGCTTATATGGAAAAAAAGATGATGATTTTCATAAACTGTCATTAAACCTGTGTGTTGTCTTGCTTCCAAAAGACCTAAGACAATCTCAGGGTGAGGTGTGCAGCTACTGCAGACTAAATGAGAGAAAATGCAGGCATTGTCCAGAGGTTGAGACACACCACCTATGGATTATTAGGTTTACTTCTAAAGCTGTCACTGGCATAGAAAATATGGGAAAAAAAAAAGCAGAATGAAAAAACAGCACCATTTGGCTTGGATACAGAATGCTGGGTGGTGGACATGATTTTCATCTTCACATACTTACAGGACAGAAAAATGGAATGAGATTCCTGCTTCATTTCATTTGTCCATAAGCAGCACCAGAAGCAAAGAGTTTTGAGTTGCTGGAAGGCACATTTTATTTCAGCCTAAGCCAGCATTTCTTAATCACTTAGCTATTGGGAAATGGAATTGTAGATGTTTAAGGTAGAACATAGAGTGATACCTGAAGTATAAATGAAGGTGATGATGATCAGTTTTCATGGAAGCTAACAGAAGACAGCTTTTGTATGCATGAGAAATAGGAATAGAGGACCTCCAAGAATTATTCACGTGAAAATGTGTTTTATAAGCCACCTCTACTTTCTCTTTGACATTTGATTTATATAACTTTATTTTTTATATTTTAAAATTTTTATTTATTTATTTTGTATTATTTTCCATTTTTTTTTTAGACAGAGTCTCACTATGTTGCCCAGGCTGGAGTGCAGTGGTATGGTCTCAGCTCACTGCAACTTCCACCTCCCAGATTCAAGCGATTCTCCTGCCTCAGCCCCTGGAGTAGCTTGGACTACAAGCGCCTGCCACCAGGCCCAGCTAATTTTTGTATTTTTAGGAGAGATGGGGTTTCACCATGTTGGCCAGGTTAGTCTTGAACTCCTGACCTGAAGTGATCCGCCCACCTCGGCCTCCCAAAGTATATCACTTTTAAGACATACAAAATGTAAAATTTCTATAAATAAGAAAATGTTGGGTGTTTTATATTCTTAACTCATCTTACTGAAGCAAATTGTTGTTTAAAATAGGAATAGATGCTATTTACTTAGTATGTTCTATACATAAACCCCTCTGCTAGAAATTGTACATTTACCCTATCTGTAATTCTTACAGCCATCCTGAGAGTTAAGCACTATAATCTTTAATGAATGAGAACACCAAAAATTAGAAAGAATAAGATGAAACATACAAAAATGGTGGCAGTAGGATTTGAACGCAAAACTTCCTCATTCCGGACCTCTGCTATTTTCATCTCTCTCTAAATATCTCAAGTGACAGGACTTTGTTTCTTAGACATTAGAGTCATTCTAACCTCAAAATTTGTTGCACAGTTCAATAACCTATTAAACGTTTTTTGCATGAATGACTAATTAAATGGAAGCAGGTCTGGGTAAAACACATGAATAGTGTAGTTTCCAAATGGCTGCTGTCTAGAAAAAAAACAACAACAACATTGAGACATATTTTTCAGGACTAAAGACAACCACGAATCAGATTGTATTACAGAGCTGTCTGTGCTTGATTTGTTAAGTTGGAGTAATTACATAGTAAGCAACCACAGAGTCTAACAAAGAGTGGAGTCATCATCTGGAGACCGGGAAGGACACCGCTCAGTAAATAGGTGGCGCTTTCTCATTAAATGGCTTGTTAACTCTTTCAGAGCAATGATTTTTAAAACCCTAAACGTCAGGCTTTTGACAAAACATATTAGTTCAATTTAGCAAAATTTTATATCAAAGACATGATGTTCTCACTTAAATGCCAGGGTAGACACGAAACACTTTTCTTTGGCATACGGCTTTTGTAATCAGAAGACATTATTGTTTAAATTCCACAAGTGGCATCTACTGTGTATATTACCTGGGAAAACTTTCTCACTTCTCTGAATCTCAGTTTCCCCAGTTTACAATGTGATTCAGTGAGCCATTATGAGAATACAATGTAATTATATGTTTAAAAAGTAGCCATTTTCATGCTTGGTATCTGGTAGGTTTTTTAAAAAAGACATTTTTATCAATGATCTATTGCTACTAACAAACCAACCCCACAATGAATGACTTAAAACAATACGTGTTTTATTCACTCTTAATTCTGGGGGCCAGAAGTGTGTCTGGAATCAGCTGGTTATGTTTTCTA
The DNA here is from genome assembly GCF_024542745.1 of Macaca thibetana thibetana. Lineage (NCBI taxonomy): Eukaryota > Metazoa > Chordata > Mammalia > Primates > Cercopithecidae > Macaca > Macaca thibetana. The sequence continues at coordinate 139,723,878 of NC_065585.1, forward strand.
CTGGATGTGCCCGGGTCACCTATGTGGGTGAAGGCATCTGTAGCTCAGAAGGGTTTGGGCTGTTGGAGGTGCTCCCATCATGAATCGGTCTGCTGGTGCTGGTGATCGGTGAGCCATGGATTTTCTGCTGTTGAGTCTGGACTTGGGGTAGGAGTCTCAGGCACCAAGAGACGGCAAAATCCAATGTGTAAACACTGGCACCGTTTGCATCACATTTGCAAAAGTGTCATTGGACAAATAGAGCCCTGTGGCCAAGTGTGGAGTCATTGTGGGAGGGAACCAAACAAGTCCATGATGATGCATAGATGGGGCCCATTCTGTGAGCAGAGGCCATCGCCTGAATAATCCACAATCTTGTTCTTTCTCATTGTCCTGGATAAGACGCCACACTCATCAGCTGTTGCTGACCTATGAAGTCTCTGAGCCCCGGAAACAAACACCTGTCAACTGTACATTCTCTCATCTTTACAGTTCACAGGATTATTAGGAAGATTAAATATAGTAACATGTGTAATGTATTTTATCAGTGCCTGGCATGGAGTAATTAATTATTCAGTATACATTAGTGCCTGCCTTCTACCTTCTTTCTATTGGACTTTGAATTTCGGTTTTTGTGATATAACCGTTCCTTTTTTACAATTTCCATAATATCCAATTAAGAAACTGCTTTCTTATATCCATAAGACCTCTTTCCCCAAATAAATGCTGTAAATTCTAATTGTGAAAGGCCAGAAAAAAAGTTACAAGGTAGAATAGTGAAAAGAACATAGGATTTGTCAAACACAGCAGTATAAATATAAGCTCCAACATTTACTAAATGTACATATCTTTCAACAAGACACTTAAGGTTAACAGATCTCAGTTTTCTTCTTCTGAGAAATATTGTTCTTGGAATATTTCTTATTCTGAGAAAATTATTCATGGAGCAATAATGCTGCCTGACCCTGAGAGCTGTTTTAAGAATTAACCAAGAGGGTGTATAGGGAAAGCATTTTGTTAAAAAAAAAAAAAGATTATAGTAATATCCGTCTTTGCTAGAGAGCAGCTCATTTGTTCTTACTCTAAGAAACACTCCATGAACATCCCCACTGAACCAAAGCCCCTCTCAATGACGCCAGTGAAATAATACAGACATTCTCAGCACACTTGCGACACTGCGTTGATATGTGTGTATGTGATTCTCCTCTGCTGAAATGTAACTCGTCCAGGCCAGGAGCCATGCCTGCATGTCTGCTATATTTTATCAGAATACATAGTATAGTGGTAAGCACATGTATTTGTTCAGAAATCATTGTTAAACTGAATCAGTGTCTCAGAACAGCATTCAACTGGTCCTAGTTGGGCCAAATTTCACCACCTGAAAGTCAACTTATTGGCAAAACAGACATACACTGAGGTGGATAGGATCTTGGCCATGGATGCAGGATTTAGGATGGAGAATGTTAATAAAACAGTTTATGGTTTTGAAGAATTTATAATTTAACCTGTGATATGGACACATTCACTACTAAAGAAAAAGTTTGTGTTAATAGTGTCAAAAGTATTGTGTTACATAGGCTTATAATTTACTGGCCTGGTCAAATATTAGGTACTTTGTGTATCATATCCCACTTAATCCTCATAACTATTCTGTGATGTGAAGAATATTTCATTTTACAGATGCATGATCCACATATGCATTCAACCAACCATCCACCCAACCATTCATTCCTTCCTCCATCCATTCATCTATTTATTTAAAAACTAATTTTGAACTGCTAAACTTTGTAATAAATTTTGTCCTGTGCTTTAAGAATTTAGCAGTGAAAAAGAAATATAAGCTTGCTTGCAAATTACAGTGTGGCAAGAAGGATTTAAACAAGAAAAATTCCTGCCTGTAATCTCAGCATTTTGGGAGGCTGAGGCAGGTGGATCACTTGAGGCCAGAGTTCCAGACCAGCCTGGCTAACATGGTGAAACGCCATCTCTACCAAACAATACAACTTAGCCGACTGTCGTGGCATATGCCTGGAATCCCAGCTACTCTGGAGGCTGAGGCTGGAGAGTTGCTTGAACCCAGGAGCCGAGATCACGCCACTACGCTACAGCTTGGGTGGCAGCAAGATCCTGTCTCAAAAAAAAAGAAAAGAGAAGAAGGAAGGAAGGAAGGAAGGAAGGAAGGAAGGAAGGAAGGAAGGAAGGAAGGAAGGAGGGAGGGAGGGAGGGAGGGAGGGAGGAGGGAGGGAGGGAGGGAGGGAGGGAAGGAAGGAAGGAAAAGAAAGATTTATGAAGATAATTATAGGGGACTTTACTGGAAGTCACCAAGATAATAAACAGTGCTTGGATACACGGATATACATAGCATTATCATCCCCACCCTCCACTTTTCTATGAAAAGGAGAGACAGAATATTTAAGCAAATTTGCTCACTGCCACAAAGCTAGTGAGTGTCAGAGCCAGGCGGGATTCAAATCCATGTAGTTTGTCTTCTAAGCCACAAATTACTGGAGGTCTTTTAATGAAAATGTTTTATTATAATTCGTTCTACAAATGCAGAAAATGAATGTCTCTTGAAGGAAAACGAAGAAAAAGCAGAAAGAGAAGGAGAAGGAGGAGGAGGAAAGAGTGACTTAAGCAACTGGTTTACCCAGTAATGACTGGAGTCAAGACTTCTAATGTGTTGTTCCTCCATATAACTGCTTTGATCTAACCTCCTGTTAAATCCTTTACTCCTTGAGAAATGAAACTGATTCCTGGTCTGAGTGGGAGTCCTCTGACAGCATCCACCCCAGTGCCTGGTACAAATATAACAATAGCGAATGTTTATATAGCCAGACTGTGACTGGTTTGTGGTGGTAACGGAAGATATTTATTTTCTGTGATTCTTCTGATTTTCTGAACATCTGACAAAATTAGAAAGTAACAATAATAAATTTAAGCTAGAGTGTGCTCAAATGCGATAGGTTACCACCAATATCCAGGATTTTCACACCAAGTTCTGCAGAAACGCTAGTTCCACAAGAAATATCTTTTTTTTCTTATTCTTTTTTTTTTTTTTTTTTTTTTGAGATAGGGTATCGCTCTGTTCCAGGCTGGAGTGCAGTGGTGTGATCTCAGCTCACTGCAACCCCCACCTCCCGGGTTCAAGCGAGTCTCCTGCCTCAGCCTCCCGAGCAGCTGGGATTACAGGTGCCCGCTGGGATTACACCACGCGTGGCTAATTTTTGTATTTTTAGTAGATGGGGTTTCACCATGTTGACCAGGCTGGTCTCGAACTCCTGACCTCCTGATCAGCCCACCTCGGTCTCCCAAAGTGCTGGGATTACAGGCGTGAAGAAATTTCTCAACACCCTCAAAGGCTTAGGTCTGGGAACGGAGCATGAATCTCAAGCAGGGTGTGCATTTGGGAGCTGCTGGGAGGGACGGTGGCTCGCTACTTCAACCAGAGCAGCTCCGACAGGGCTATTGTTTTACTTGTCTTTCAAATATACAAAATGCAGTCTGAAGAAGAAGGAATCTAGTGCAAAAAACTGTAACACGACTCAGCTAGCTCAGTAAGTTAATTAATTCCATATCTGGGGTCTTTTTGGTTGAATAATGATTGCCTCTAACTCTCTTAGAGCTTGCTTAGTGGCGGGAGAACCTGAATTTCTGCCTTTGCTTCATGGTTTTTTTCTGGCCACTAAGTTTCAATTCATCAAGGACATAAAAATACAGGCATGCCAGTACACACAAACCACAGAAGAAGACACTGCTGAGTAAGACTGTGCTTACTTCTGAATTTCAAAAAGCTGTGAAAGGTCAATACTATACTGTAAGCCAAAAGATGTAATTGTTGTGGTTCTTTCTTTTCTGCTTCATCCAACCGTACTTTAAAATCAAATAAAAATTCCCTCAATTAAAAAGTTTATGATGAATTACTCAATTCCACAAGCTCTCTGGGACGTCTTTAACCCTTCTGGTAAGTTAATGGCACGTGGTTCAGGTGTGACTTTTATCAGAGCAAGTTAAATCATTATTTTCTGTAAGTTAATTACTCAGAAATAAGTACTCTACTAGGCAATTAGGGGAAAAAAGAAATACTGTTTTTAGTTGTGTTTATAATTTATAAAAGAGAGAAAACATAGCTAATCAGTCACTAATTTTATTTCTAAGTAATAAAGACAATTTTAAGAATACTAATTAAAAGTAAAACAGTTCACATGTTAGATTTGTAATTGCTAATGGAAGAAATGATTCATTAATTATACACTTTATCCTCTTCCTTTTTTTTTTCCTTTTTATTGCAGGTGGGAAGGAAATTGAAAGGAAGAAAGCAGCTGGAATTGTAAAGGCAGACACATGAAGTTAAAAGAAAGTCATTTTTTAAAAGAGAAAAATACATAAATTGCTAATGTCACATTATAATTTTCACATCAAAATCTTATGAATAATAATTAATTAATAGAAATGTTCCATTTCAAGAAAAGTTGGAGAGTAGCAGTAAATGCTAAAACTGATTTTAATTCCTTCATTCTATATAAAGGAAACTGACCTAAAATCTTTTATATGTTGGTTATTCTCATCATCTTAAAAATATGTAACATGCAATATTATTTTAAAAACTTCATTATTTGGATGAAAATACATTGTGAAAATTAAGAATTTGAAGATAAGCAGTTATGCATTCGACTTACACTATTTAGGTTGGTGCAAAAGTAATTGTGATTTTTATCTTTTTTTTTTTAAGTAATGGCAAAAACCGCAATTGCTTTTGCAACCACCTAATAGAAACAGTTTAAAATCTCTTCCTCGCCATTTCAGTTATCCTTAGATTTGTTCTATTAAGCAGTAATTTTAACTCTTGCCTCTGTTCATATAGAATTTGAAAGAGACACACAAGGAGTCATTGTTCATGGTGAGTCTGGTCCTGAGCACTTATACTACAATTTGCTTCTTTGTGAAAAGGTGTATTTGTAGAGGAAATATGTATTTGTTTTAGTTTTTAAAATGTGACAATAGAATCACGTAAATTTAACATCTAGACACTGTATTCACCATGTGGCTTATAGAGCAAAGCCTCTGTATTTCATTCTGGGGAGACCTAGGATCAGCCCCAGTGAAGTATTCAATACCTGTCTTGCCTATTTTTTGCCATCTTTACTGACTCATAATTTACATAACACTATGTACGATGTATTAAAGTTTATAGTTTAGGTAGTTTTTAATACAATAACAACATTGTGCAATCATCACCACCATCTAATGCCAGAACTTCTCCATTACCACGGAAAGTTGCTCCATAGCTCTTAGTTGTCAGTCTTATCAAGCTCTCTCTCCATCTCCCTTGGCAACTGCTGGCTTACTTTGGGTCTCTATAGATTGGCCTATCCTGGATGCTTCATACAAGAGGGTTTGTGTAATCCGTGGTCTTACCTGCCTGGCTTCTTGCATTCACGTCATGTTTTCAAAGTCATCCATGTTGTAGCATGTGCCAGTACTCTGTTCTCTCTTTTTTTGTTGTTGTTTTTTTTTTTTTTTGAGATGGAGTCTTGCTCCCATCAAGCAGGCTGGAGTGCAGTGGCATGATCCCAGCTCACTGCAACCTCCACCTTCTGGGTTCAAGCAATCCTCCTTTGTCAGCCTCTCAAGTAGCTGGGATTACAGGTGTGCACCACCACCACGGCTAATTTTTGTATTTTTAGTAAAGATGGGGTTTTGCCACGTTGGTCGGACTGGTCTCCAACTCCTGACCGCAGGTGATCCACCTGCCTCGGCCTCCCAAAGCTAGCTAATATTCCATTGTATGAAAGTATCACATTTTCTTTTTCCATTCATCACTTGATAGACTTTTTTTGGCTACTATGGATGATGATGCTGTGAACATCCAAGTACAAGGTTCTGTGTGAACATACGTTTTCAGTTCTACTGGATATGTGCCCAAGAGTGCTGTGTGACCTTAGGTTTCATTTTCTGAAGAGCTGCTGACCTGTCTTCGAGAGCGGCTGGGCCTTTCCCACTCATAATGTGCAAGTGTAAACAGTTTTTCAGAACCTTTCCAACACTTGCTATTACCTTTTCCTGTAGCCAGCTTAGTGCATGTAAAGTAGTATCTTATTGTGATTTTCATTTCTAGTTTTCTAATGACTAATGATGTTGAACATGATTTCATGTGCTCATTGAATATTTACACAATTTCTTTGGTGAAATGTCTATTCAAGTACTTTGTCTACTTTTTAATTGGGTTATTTGTCTTTTTATTATTGAGTCATAGCTGCTCTTATATATTCTGAATTTTAGAAGCTTATGAGATAGATGGATTGAAAATATTTTTGTGGGTTGTATTTTCATTTTCAAATAGTGTTCTTTAACGTACAAAACTAATTTTGAAGTCCACTTCATCTATTTTTGTCTTTGGTTGCTTGTGCTTTTTGTGTCATATCTAAGAAACCATTGCCTAATGCATGATAACAATGATTTAAATTGAGGTTTTCTTGAAAGAGCTCTTATACTAGGCCTTTGATCCATCTTGAGCTTTTTTTAAATATGATGTGAGGTAAGGGTCCAAATTTATTCTTCTGCAAATAGAAATATTCTCCAAGGAATATTTGTTGAAAAGATTGTTAATTCTCCTATTGACACTCTTGGCAAAATCACTGACCATAAATGTGAGGGTCTATTTCTGGATATTCCATTCTATTTGAATTATCTATATGACTATCCTTATGCCAGCACCACAATGTCTTGATTATTGTATGTCAGTACTAACTTTTGACATTGGTAGGTGTGATACCTACAATTTAGTTCTTTTTCAATGTTACCTTGGTTGTCCGAGATCCCTTGAAATTCCATGTGAATTTGAAGATTGGCTTTCTAATTTCTGAAAAGAAAAGAGGCTGTTGAAATTTTGATAGAAATTACTTTAGATTTGTTGATCAATTTTAAGACTATTGCCATCTTAACATCAAGTCTTTCAATTAATGAACATGGGATACCTTTCCATTTATTTAATTATTTTAAATATTATTTTGTAGTTTTCAGCTTGCAAATCTTGAACTTCTTGCTTAAATTTATTCCTAAATATTTTATCCATTTTGTTGCTAGTGAAAATAAAAGTATTTTCTTGATATTATTTTTGGACATTTTATTGCTTGTGTATAAGAATACAACTAATTTTAGCATATTGTGCCACCAACTTTGCTGAACTTGTTTCTAAGCTCTAATAATACTTTTGTTGATTTTAAAGGACTTTTTACATAAGAGATATATCATCTGCAAATAGAGATGATTCATCTCTCCCTTTACAATCCATACACCTTTTATTTATTTTCTTGCCTATTTATCCTGACTAGAACCTCCAGTACCTTGTCAAATACAAGTGATGAAAATCAACATTCTTGACTCATTGCTGATCTCAGTCTTTCACCATTGAATATGCTATTAGCTATGGGTTTTTCATAGATTATCAAGTTGGGAAAATTGCCTGCTATTCCTAGTTTTGGGGGAGTGTTCTCATGAAAGCGTAGTTAATTTTGATAAATGGTTTTTTTTTTCTCTACATCTGTTGATACGATCTCTTTTTTTATTCCTTATTTATATGAATATGGTGTATTACATGGGTTGAATTTGGTATGTTAAACATACTTTGGATTCCTGAAGTAAAACCTCCTTGGTTATCATGTATAGTCCTTTTATATATGCTGTTGTATTCTGTTTGCTAGTCTTTTGTTGAGGATTTTGCACCCACATTTATGAGAGACATTGGTCTGTAGCTTTCTTGTGATGTGTTTGTCTGGTTTTGGTATCAAGGCAATACTGACCTCACAGTATGACTTAAAAATTGTGTCCTACTCTTATACTTTTTATAGAGTTTGAGAATAATTGGTCTTAATTTTTCTTTAAATGTTTGGTAAAAATCACCAGTGAAACCATCTGGTCCTGCATTCTTTGTTGAAAGGTTTTTCTTTATTAAGAAAATTATTTCTTTATTTTCTTTATTAATTCTCTTGTTATAGAAATATTCAGGGTTGGGCGCGGTGGCTCACGCCTGTAATCCCAGCACTTTGGAAGGCTGAGCTGGGTGGATCACCTGAGGTCAGGAGTTCGAGACCTGGCCAACATGGTGAAACCCCATGTATACTAAAAATACAAATGAATCAATATGAACTGATTATAATCAACCTGACTATATATCTTGTCAAAAGCAGAATAATATAGAATTTTAATGTAAACTGAATAGTCTTTTGTTCCTGCTTTTGCTTACTTATTATTTGTTTTACTGCTGCATATTTCTAAAAATCAGAACATTATCTATCTATAAAATGTACTCGCTAAATATTTGTTAGATGAATACATGAATAAATGAATAAATTAAATGAGATACTAAAATAAAAACACATTTATGAATCTATTAGAAAGAAAATGATGAAAAGATGAAATTGAGTAGCATAAGATAAATAAATAACTGTGCCAATTACATTGGATCTGAAAAAACATAAACAGCTTGAGAGGCACAGTGATTTTTATACGGTAGGAAGCAAATCCAGACCTCTGTCAAAATAGCTGAAATATTTTATTGTGTGTAATCATCCACAAAGCATATCTACTTTCATAATAAGTAACATTCAGTTCCTTTAAAGACATAACTCCAGAAGTTAGTGTACTTTTACTAGTTTGTATATCAAAAGTACGGTTAAAAAAAAAAAGGAATGCATTTATGCAGTTCTGAAGTTGAAGTCTTGTTAGCAATTCTATTATGCATTTATTTTGAAAGCAAAATTTACTAGATAAATAAATAGCTCATTGCATGAAATGATAATCTTCTTGCTACACAACTGAAGTTTGCTGTACTACTGAAAATAAAAGAATATATCCTTAAGATATGGAATTAATTTTTTAATTATAAGCTTCATTGGTAACTTATTCAGATTAGATTTCTATTTAAAAATAATGTTTTTCTCACTAAAAGTGAACTTTATGATTGCCATCTTAGTGATATACAGATATCTATTTCAAAATATTGTTGAACAAAACATTCTTTTATATCCTCAATTCTGTTTCTCAGATTTATTGATATGAAATTTTAAAATAAAAAGTATATATATTTAAGGCATACAGTGTAAAGTTTTGATATATGTATACCTTCAGAAATGACTACCACATTTAAGCTATCTAACATGTCTATTACCTCACCTAGCTACCATTGTGTGTGTGGTGAGTAGGTGGTGAGAAAATTTAAGGTCTACTCTTAGCAGTTTTTAAGTATACAAGACAGTATTCTTAACTTTTGCCACCATGCTGTACTGGATCTCCAGAACTTACTCTTTCTGCATACCTGAAACTTTGTACCCTTTGTTCACCATCTTCCCATTTATCCCACCATCCAGTCCTTTGTGACCACCATTCAACATTGATTCGGCAATTTCAACATTTTTAGATTCCACATATTAGGGATATCATGAGGTATTTGTCTTCATATTCCTGGCTTATTTCACTTGGCATAATGTCCTCCAGTTTCAGTCACCTTTTCACAAATGATAAGATTTTATTCTATTTTTAAGGCTGAATAGTATTCCATTGTGTATACATCACATTGTCTTTATCCACTCTTCTGTTGATGAACACTTGGGTTGATTCCACATCTGGGCTATTTTGAAAAGTGCTACAGTGAACACAGGAGTGCAGGCGTCTCTTTGAGACAGTGGTTCCATTTCCTTTGGATATAGACAGAAGTGAGATTGCTGGATCATATGGTAGTTTTAATTTTAATATTTGAGGAATGTTTCTACTGTTTTGATAACAGCCATATCAATTTACATTCCCATCAACAGTGGGAACTCTTCCCTTTTCTCTAATCCTTGTTAGCATTTACCTTTTGTCCTTTTGATAAAAGCCATTCTAACAGGCATGAGGGGACATCTTATTGTGGTTTAGAATTGAATTTTCCTGATGGTTAGTGATGTAGAGTATTTCTTTATGAACCTGTTGGTGATTTATTTTGAGAAATGTCCTTACCCACTTTTCACTCATTATTTGCCTATTTTGCTATTGGATTGTTTAAGTCTTTTGCATATTTTAAATACTGGCCTCTTAATGTATGGCTTGTAAATATTTTTTTCCATTTCTAAGGTAGTGTTTTTATCTCCACCCTGTTTGCTATTTTTGCTCTATGGAAGTCTTTCAGTTTGAAGCAATCACGATGATCACTTTTGCTTTTGTTGCTTGTGCTTTTTGGGTCAGATCCAAAAAATATCATTGCCTGGACCAATGTCAACAAGCCTTTTTACCTGTGCTTTTTTTCTAGTGGTTTTACAGGTTTAGGTCTTGTTAATTTAAGTCTTTAATCCATTTTGAGTAGATTTTGGTATATTGTGTGAGATAGTTATGAATCAAATTTTATTTTTTTGCCTGTGCACATTCAGATTTCCCAATACCACATTATTGAAGAGATTGCCTTTCTCTAGTATGCTTTCTTAGCACCCTTATCAAAGATCAGTTGACTATAAACTGTAGGTTTACTTTGGGCTCTCTATTGTGTTCCACTAGTCAAAATGTCTGTTTTTATGCCAGCGCTATCCTGTTTTGATTACCATAGCTTCATAGCACATGTTGAAATAGGTAATGTGATGCTTCCAGCTTTGATTTTCTTGCTCAAGATTGTTTAGCTATTTGGGGTCTCTTATGGTTCCACACGAATTTTAGGATCATTGTTACTATTTATTAGCGAAAAGTGGCACTGGAATTTTGATAAGTATTACAATTGAATTTGTAGATTGCTTTGGGTACTATGGACATTTTAGCAATATTAACTCTTCTAACCCATGAACACAGAATTTATTTCCATTTATTTGTATCTTCTTCAATTTCTTCAATGTTTCATAGTTTTCATTGTACAGATCTTCTATCTCCTTGTTTAAATTTATTTTTATGCTATTGTAAATGAATTTATCTTAATTTCTTTTATAAAGAGTTTATTGTTAGAAAATTAAAGCATGATTGATTTTATATACTAATTTTGTATCCTGTAAATTTATTTCATTCACTTACTAGTTCTAATGGATTTTGTTGGAGTCTCAGATTTTCTATATAGAAGATTGTCATCTGCAAATGAGACAATTTTACTTATTTTCTAATTTAAATGCCTTGTATTTATTTTCTATTTGCTCTGGCTAATATTTCTAGTGTTAAATTGAATAAAGTGCATAGAGTAGGCATCCTTGTCTTGTTCCTGAACTTAGAGAAAACATGTCAGCTTTTTTGCCTTTTTTGGGATGTTATCTGTGAGTGTATCAAAGATGGCCTTTACTATGTTGTGGTATATTCCTTCTACACATAATTTTTTGTTTTTGTCATTAAAAGACTTTAAAGTTTGCCAAATGTTTTTTCTGCATCTGTTGCGAAAATCATATGCTTTGTCTTTCGTTCTGTTAAGAGGGAGTGTCACATTGATTGAGTTTTATGTGCTGAATTGCCCCTGCATCCAGAAATAAATCCCACTTGATCATATTGTCTGATCTTTTAGATGTGTTGCTTAATCTAGTTTGCTGGAATTTTGTTAGAATTTTTGCATCTACAGTTCATCAGGAATATTAGCCCATAATTTTCTCATTTTTGTAGTGCCTTTGTCTGGCTTTGGTATCACTGTGTTGCTAGTCTCATAAAATGAGTTAATTATTTAAATGTTTGGTAGAATTCACCAGTGAAGATTTTAGGTTCTGGACTTTTTTGGAGAAGTTTTTGATTACTGATTTGATGTTCTAACTTACCATTGGTCTGTTCAGATTTTCTGCTTCTTTATGACTCTGGCTTGGAAGGTTGCATATTTACAACATTTGTTCATTTCTTCCAGAGCATGAGCCCATGGTGACCAGCCTATCACTGGAATGGGTCTAAAACTTGGGTCTGTGGGCACTGGCCTGGAGTCTGGGATAATATGCACTGACCCAGTGCCTGTTACCATGGTTGCAGTCTGGGATAATGTATGCTGACCCAATGCCTGGTACCATGGTTGCCAGCCTGGGCAGGCCAGAATCCTTCCATCATGGGGGTTGGACTGACCCCAGCATTTGCTGGGGTGGGCCTGGTGCTGGGGTCTGTGGCATAGTTGTGTCCTCACTTCTTTCTCCTTCCCCCACTGGGATGGCATCTTTCTTTATGTTGTGCCGTGTTGGCTTCAGGGAAGGTGATGCAGATAATGTGAAATTGCCATTCCTACCTCTTCCAGGGCATGGTATTTCTGTGCTCCAACCAGGTGCTGTAATCTCTCACCTGGGTTCCTTACTCTTATGAAAGCATTTTCCTATGTAAATAGTCTTGTTTATAGTAATGTCTTGAGTTGCTATTTATTAGGTTATTTACCTTAATTATTTGGTTAAATATTGATTTTCTTATTTTCCCCACTTTTTGTTGGGGATTCCATTAACCATATTCTACCTCTGGCATTTATTTTTATGGTTGGCATGTATATCTAACGGCTTCTTCACTTCGTTGCATTTATCTATGTTTCTTCTTATATTGTTTTGCTTTTTGCTCATGTTTTCTTACTCCATAGTGTATTATTTACCTCATTATTATGATCACAAATAAATTCCCTGCTTTCTGTTTATGTTTTCTTTACGTCTCTAGCATTATTTTTGGCCAAATGTCATTTAAAATGTAAGTAAACATTTAATCAGAACTGCATAGTACTTTTTATAGCATTTGCATTTTCATTATTAAGAATGAGCCAATTTTCTACAGAGGTAGCACACCACTCCTTCAGCCATTTAAAGAGAAATACAAGGGCTGGGTGCTGTGGCTCACACCTGTAATCCCAGCACTTTGGGAGGCCAAAGCGGGAGGATCACTTGAGGCCAGGAGTTTGAGACTATCCTGGCTAACATGATGAAACCCCATCTCTACTAAAAATATAAAAATTAGCTGGTTGTGGTGGTGCATACCTATAATCCCAGCTACTTGGGAGGCTGAGGCATGAGAATTGCTTGAATCTGGGAGGCAGAGGCTGCAGCAAGCTAAGATCATGCCGTTGCACTCCAGCCTGGGTGACAGAGCAAGACTCTGTCTCAAAAAAAAAAAGAGAGAGAGAGAAATATAAACAGAACACCCAATTAGTACAAATCAAACTGTAACAAATATATCCTCAAAGTCCAAAAACCAACGCCTAAATGCAATGTGTGGCAAAAAGTGATTTTTGCTGTAGCAACAGTCTCAAAAAAAAATACATATATATATATATAGATATATATATACACACACACACACAGAGGAAATACCAGAGGTCTCTCCTGTCAAAAAACAAAAGTTTACTTAGCTTGAAATGAATACTAAGTGTTAGAAAGTATTTATGTTTATGTGTATGTTTATATGTATGCATATGTGTGTACAAGTGTATGTCTATATGTGTATTTTTGTATGCATATGAGTATGCTTGTGTGTATGGGTGTATATTTGTGTGTGTGTATGTGTTTAGCTTGTGGTGCAGATCTATGAAGATGTTCATGTGCATACATGTATATATGTTTGTAGGTGTGTATACTAATGTATATATGTGTTCCTATACTTGTGTGTATGTGTGTTCATATGTGTGCACGTGTGTGTACATGAATATTTGTGCCTGTGTCCATAGGTATTTATGTATGTGTATTTGTGTGGATATATGTTTGCATATGTGTGTATGTATATGTGTGTGTATACTTGTGTGTGTTTTATGTGCATGCGTATGTGTATGTATATGTGTATATGTATGTGCATGTGTATATGTATGTACAAGTAAAACCAATGCAGACCTGTTGGCATGATAAAGGCTCATGGAAATTTTCACTTATTTGTTTCCATTTAAAATAACTAAACATTTTAAATACTGAAACAAATAAATAGCATGAGTGTCTTTGCATGACAACAAGGAGGTATGTAAAACTTTTATTTTTTTTTAGTCAGTACCCTTGTTTTTTATCTGTACCAGAAAATTAATATTTAAAATTAGGAAGATGGTTAAGAATTATTTACTTGTGAAGTCAAAAATTCTAAAAGTGTAAAGTTATTCAATTATTAGAAATTATCCAATATAATTCCCACCAAAATAAGAAATACTTTTGATTTAGCCTAAAGGCAGAGTCTGTAAACAATGAACACACATTTACACAACTATTCAATTAATAGCCAATATGTAAATGATAATTTTATATGTTATAAACTGCCGGAAATGACAAAGGGTACAGAATTCTAGTTTCCTACATTGATCATTGCATTCTCGAAGATTTTTAGTACATCAAAGAGAATTCATTTAATGTGCAGTAATTCAATTCACATTAGCAGCTTTGCCTTTTGAAACTTTAAAAATGAATATTTTGGGGAAACAAAACTAGTACACATACAAAATATGTAAAAATAATATGTAGTTCATTTTTAAAGGCTCATAAGTCTTCAGAGAAGAATTAACATCATGAGAGCCAGAATAGTCATGAAAGGCTTTCTGGGACGGACACAAGAGGATGCGTAGCATGAGGATATGAAATGTTACGGGATAATGGATTCTACCTGACAAAAGTACATGAAGGGAAAAAGGAGGCAAGAGTTAATGTGAGCTACATAAACAAGGAAAGAATCAGCTCTGATAAGGAAGATGTCTTTAGGAAAATAATTGGACACGAAACTGTATACATCAAATGGGAATCAATGTGGAAGATTAAAGTCATAAGAATGGAATACTTAGCTTCAGTTGTAATTAAACATGGAAACTTTAAACCGCATTTGGCAGGTATGTAATATTATGAATATTATGTTTAAACAAAATAAATTTATAGCAGTTATCAAGACTGAAACTAGACCACAATGAAATGTATATGTGAATTTTGCAAATATCCTAATTTTAGAATTTTAGATGACTAGAGTTTCAGAAAGAGTTCTGAGAGTAAGAGTTTAGAGGCTGAATTAATGTAAAATATTTTTTTAAAAAATAGAAAGATGTATAAGATTATGTCCAAATAGGATATATAAAGTCAAAAGACAACTGAAATTTTGGAGCTGGATCAAGTGAAAGTATACAATGTGGTCACTGAAAATGAGTAGAGATTATCAATGAAGAAGCTAGAATTAAATCATGATAAAAGTTGAGCTTCTCAAGAAAGGGCAATATGACAAGTAATACGGAAAAACGTATTGGAGAATGTCTTTAATTATGAAGTTGGAGGCAAAAAGAAACGATTTAATAAAAGAGAAAAAATGAGAGACAAGAGAAAAATTATTGCTAACGTAGGATCCAAGGAGAAAACAGAAAGAAACATTTTTAAAGAGGAAGCACCGTTGATAATGGAAGAAATGTGTGAGGAAATAGAAGTTAAATAAAGGTAAAAAAAAAGTGTAATAAATTAGTTATATTTATCACTTTCAGGAGTCTGGTTTTCAGCATAATCATGGTAAACTGAATAGCTGACTCAGTGGACGAGTAGAAAAAGAAAAAGAGTATAAAGAAAATCTACAAGCACCCAACAATAAAGATTCTATCCAGATTCTAGAAAGATAAGTTGAGAAGGACATTGCCATTACCTTCAAGCCATGAGTGGGCCTTTAGGAATCAATGCTTGACTTTATGGGTTATGACACCTTAGGCCAAAACAAGGTAGAAAAACTGGAGTTGAGACGCCAGAGTAAAGCAAGAGCCATCAAAGGACTGCCTATTTTCTGGAAGCATTGTCTAGAGCAAGTCCACTCACCTAAAAAGGACAACACCAAGGCATTGTTCTTTCTTGACTTGTGCTTCACGCACAACAAACTATTCCTCAACAATCCATCTCTATAATCCTGTTCTCCAATAGGACTAAGATGCATATGCTGCACATGGTCTGGGAAATCCTACACAAGTCTAATCTTCAAGTCGTCTTGTGTTGGTTACATCCCGGGACGCCTAACAGAGGCAAACACAAATCCTCCCTGCATAGACAACACTCTCAAGCCAACCCTTGCAAGATTTCCACAAATCCAAGTTATTAAATATATAAAGAAATAAAGTTTCTAGTATGAGACTATGAAGAAAGACAAAACGGCCCTCAGATATTGAATATTATATAATTATTTTAAATGTTTAAATAAATAAAAGGGGAATGTTATAAGCAAAGAAGGATATAAAATTAAGAGACTAAAACCCTTTTAAATACATGAGTATAAATTACAATTGAGTTATTAAAGTTAAAAACCTCAATGGGCGGCCCACCAATGTGAGCTGCGGGTATATTTGTGTATTCGCCCGTTCTCACTCTGCTATGAAGAAACACTGAAGACTGGGAAATTTATAAAGAAACGAGGTTTAATTGACTCATAGTTCCACAGGACTGGGGAGGCCTCAGAAAACTTACAATCGTGGTGGAAGGGGAAGGGGAAGCAGGCATCTTCTTACAAGGCGGCAGGGCAGAGTGAGTGCAAGCAAGGAAAATGCCAGATGTTTATAAAACTATCAGATCTCATGAGACTCACTTATGGTCACAAGAAGAGCATGGTGGAAACCACCCCCATGATCCAATTACCTCCACCTGGTGCCGCCCTTGACACACGGAGATTATGAGGCTTACGATTCAAGATGAGATTTTGGGAGGGGACACAGTCAAACTGCATCAACTTGGCTTCCTCTATGACAGTCATTAATTTTTCTCCAGCAACAAAGGGGAAAATGGGCAACTAAGTGAATGTGGCTCTAAAACTCAGAACCAAAAATAATCAGCCTCACAGTTCTTAGGACAAGCATCTATTCAGAAAATAAAAATATAAGTTAAACTAAGACTATCATACTCTTCAAGAAAACAAAAATGTAATGACTTTTAAGTGGGTTTTAATAACAATTAGTGAACAGAAAAAATTGAAACTTGAAGAAAGAATCATCATTAAATTGGACATTAATTACATCCGTTTTCTCTGATGAAACCTGTAGGCTGGCTCATTACTGCAGTAAGCATTTATTCCATTTTTTAAATGTTGAAACTAAACGCAATTGCTGAAATATTTTCTACTTTTATAAAAGGAAATATTAAAAGGAAATATTGCAACTTTCATCATTCACCCCAGAATAGAGAGAGCTCCAAGGAACGTTAATCATATTATTATAATAAAAACTGTGAACTAACTTCAAATTCGTGATCCATTTCAAACTCATTTGGAGAGATGCAGTTACAGAGCAATCAACTAGCTCCATATTCAAGGAGAGATGGTGTCCACAGGGAGAAAGGTGATCCAAGGATGTGCCATCTGGGTATGATCAACCGGACACCATGAGAACAATTAAGCTGGAATAGTTGGCAGGCAGCAACACGGAAGACACAGGAGGCCACAGAAATTACTGGAGTCTGCATCACTGTTAGAAGAGATTGGTCATGTACCATCGCTCATGCCTATATTCCCAGCACTTTGGGAGGCTGAGGCAGAATGATTGCTTGAGTCCAGGAGCTTGAGAGGAGCCTTGGCAACATAGGGAGACTCTGTCTCTACCAAAAATAAATACATAAATAGATAAATAAGCCTGGCATGGTGGGACGTGTCTGCAGTCACAGCTACTCAGGGGGCTGAGTGAGCGGATTGCTTGGGTCCAGGAAGACAAGGTTGCAGTGAGCTGTGATCAAGCCACTGCACTCCAGCAGTGTTTTAGACAGAGCAAAACCCTGTCTGAAAATAAAATTATAAAACAACTGTTCATGACACTCGTTAAGACGGTAAGGGAGAGTCTGTAAGATGGTAAGGGAGAGTCTGTAAGATGGTAAGGGAGAGTCTGTAAGATGCTAAGGGAAGCGGGATTTGTTGAAAACCCCGCTGCCATGGGGTTTTGCAGCAGGGGAGCAAGATTGGCTCAATGACGAATACACCAAGGACAGTTGGGGGTCTACAGCCAAGAAGCTGGCTGGGGGTGGGTGGATGGAAAATTCTGCAGAGGAGATGTCATAGGTGTAAACAGAAACAAAATGTACAGGCTGTTGGAACCCGAAAAGAACACTTGAAGCCTTGAGAGAACTCTGACTGTGATCTGAGTCACTGTTGGGCACAGTTCGCAGATTATAGATTAACTGGCTTCCCTATTTTTATTGCTTTGTACAGTAACCAGAGAGAATTAAATTAGATCAGTAACAAAAGCTCCTGCCTTCTTAATTAATGACCCTCCTTAGAGATTAACTTCCCCTTTGTGGTCCTGCTCTGCTTAGACCCGAGGACAGAAAACCTACGACTATCACACTCTCTTTTAAAAACATGTTAAGAGTACCCTTCCCAAAAAGAAACACTGACACTGACTCATCAGATTGCTGTAAGTATGTGCTAATCCTGGATGAATACTGTCCTAACCCTGATAAAGCTCCTCTGTCTCCCTCTGCCTGTATAAATGAAATCTTAACTTTTCTATTCCAGAACACGACTCCATTCGTCTTGAGTTTGCGTTTCTGGGTGGTCTATATATTTTGTGCCTGAAAAACTCTCTTTAAATTAGATTCTGAACGTTTTGATTATTTTAAGGTGGCAGGGCTACGGGGAGATTCTGGTGTATCCATTTTAAAGGATTCTTGTTGAAGCAAGGCCAGGATGATGAACTATCGAGGGTGGGGGATGAGGAATTTGGTCAGATATCAAGGATGGGAATTATCGCAACCCAGCTGGATTTTAGCGAAAAGTGAACTAAGCTGGCTGAGGACCGAGCCTAAATCCAAGGCACAATCAAGAGGCTCAGAGAAGCCTGACACACATGATATCCAGAGGGAGCTTTTGCCAATATTCAGAAAGTTCTTTCTCCACAAACCAAGGGGTTCACCAGTGAAGCAACTGACCTGCCTGGCATCCATTTTGGGGCAGACCCAGAGGAGGGACAAGAAACCCACCCAGCAACCCTTCCCTCCCAAGCCCCTCTACAGAACAGAGGCCTGAGTGTGTGGGGGGAGGGAAACAGGTTCCGGGGCCTCCAGGGACCTGGTGGTGAACTCTCACTCCAGATGGGGGACAGAACCGGGGGGAACAGCGGAGGGTCATGAGAAAAGAGGCTGGCCCCACCTTGACACCCAGGGACAAAGACAGGCAAAGCTGACACCTAACCAGAGCCACAGAGGCAGCACCAATGCACCACAGCCCTGAGCAGGGGGATGTTGGGAAAATATAATTAAAAACAAACTCTCCTCCAGATCCAGAAAACCTCTGTACTGGGGTAGAAGACAAAAAGAACAATTGTGTCATTGAATAAGCATTAAACTAGAATGGGACCCATGTCACACTGCAGTCTGCCGAGAGATGGCAAAGATGGAAAGAAATCTCATCCTTTCGTACAACAGGCAGATACAGCCCATTACGAAGCTGTTTCCAAGATTAGCGAACGGTAACTAGCCCTCAGGTAGAACAACTCCTCAGCATCATTGATTACACATAGTTCATCTTAGATTGACCTGGTAATTGAGATGACCATCTGTGCTAGCTAACTGGCTTTATCCAGTGGAAAATAAACTTCTCATATCCCTGTGAAATTATGTAGTTTTGCAACTTGGAGTCAAGTGCCCCATGAAATTAGGCTCCAACCTTCCCCCAAGAACAGAGACAGAGGTTCTATCTTCCTCAATGTGTACATTTCAAAGAGATGACCCCCAGGTCTTTAGGAAAGGCACTCCTGGGACATACAGTTGACAAGAGACCTATCTCATATTCAGAAGACTTCATATACATTTCAAAGAAAGGAGAAAGTATTTATAATTACAAATTTTTGAAAATAAATGCTCTTAGGAAAAAGAAGGGAGGAAAACCTCTTTCCTTGTTTTTGGAGAAGGGGAAGTCAGCCTCTTATTTTTAATTCGCATTTGTCCTTTCACTGGTTTGTATAACAGGCAACAAGAGTATACTTCAGGGAGAACAGGTGAGACACAAAAGTTTAAAAAGGGAAACTTGGTAAGGTCCAACACAAAGAGAAGACAACATTCAGAATCAAACAGAACAAGACTTTGCTCTGGTAAGCCATCCCACCCTGCACACAAGTTATCTCTATAAAAAAGATAAAAGTTGAAGGGTACAGAGAGTTACTATAGCACACACCAGGTCCTAGATTAATGCAAACCTCACAGAAAATGACCAGCAAAGGGAATTGGTGGACGTTTCCCACCATAAAATCTCTTTACCTCCACCATTATTGTCCTTGAAAACATGCCTGGCTTTTAACTAAAACTTGTAATAAGTTCCATGAGAAGGCTAAAACAACCAACACACTCCCAAGAGACAGAGAAATTATCAGAAGCAGACTCAAACATGACACACATTTTGGAAATGTAACGGGAAATTTGAAAACAGCCAGGGAAAAAAGAAAACAGCCAGGGAAAAATGACGTTTAGGAGAAAACAGTAAGAATAGTAAGAATTACTGCAGATTTGACATCAGAAACCCTATCAGTCAGAAGATATATTAAGTTATATGTTTAAAGTTTTTTTTTTCAAAAAAAAAAAAAACTTAACACCCATGTTTATAGTAGTGTAATTTGCAACTGAAAAAATATGGAACCAGCCCAAATGTCCACCAATCAATGAGTGGATACCGTGCAATACTACTCAGCCATAAAAAGAAATGAAATAAGGGCATTTGCAGCAACCTGGATGGAATTGGAGACCATTATTCTACATGCAGTAACTCGGGAACGGAAAACCAAATATCATATGTTCTCACTTATAAGTGGGAGCAAAGCTGTGAGGACGCAAAGGAATAAGAACGATACAATGGACTTTGGGGACTCTTGGGGTAAGGGATAAATGACCATGCATTGGGTACAATGTACACTGCTTGGGTGATGGGTGCACTGAAATCTTAAATATCACCACTATAATACTTATCTGTGTAACCAAACACCACCTGTTCCCCAAAAACCTACTGAAATTAAAAAAAAAAACATTAAACTTACACCACAGCAATTAAAAAAACAAATCCTGTTGACCCAAAATTCCATGCCCATAAAAATATTTCGAAAAGGACTGAGAAATAGTCAGTTAAAAGGAAAAAAAAAAGAAAAGAAAAGAAATAAAGAAGGAAAAAATGAAGGAAGGGAGGGAGGGAGGGAGGGGTGGGAGGGGAGGGAGGAAAGAAGGGAAGAAAGAAAAGAAGAAAGAAAAATAAAGAAAAGAAGGAAATAATTTATTTTCGACAGGTCTAGTTTATAAAACATGATAAAGAAGCTTTTTTGGGCCAGGTGCTGTAATCCCAAACACTTTGGGAGGCTGAGGCAGGCAGATGATGAGGTCAGGAGGTCGAGATCATCCTGGCCAACATGGTGAAATCCGATCTCTACTAAAATGAAAAAAAAAAAAAAAAAAAAAAAATTAGCTGGGTGTGGTGGGCACCTGCAGTCCCAGCTACTTGGGACGCTGAGGCGGGAGAATCTCTTGAACCCAGGAGGAAGACAGAGCTTGCAGTGAGCCAAAATTGTGCCACTACACTCCAGCCTGGACACAGAGTGAGACTCCAACTCAAAAAAAAAAAAAGAAGCCTTTTTGACTGATATAAAACCTAGTTCTGAAACTTGGGTGAACACAAGGAGACAAACAGCACTGGAAATGGGATGAATGAAATTCAAATTAATCTTTTTTTTAGTTTGAATTACTCTAAAAATTATTTTAGCAAAAAATAACAATAGTTGTGTGTTTATTGTATGTGTAAACGTAGAAAGTATGAGGAAATTGTACAAATAATGGGAGGGAGGAATTGAAGGGGTGAGCTTGAAGGGGTTAACACTGTCCAAATATAAGAAAATAACAGCATGAAATAAATGGTAGTCCAAAAATAGTATTCTATGAAATAAAAGACATAGAAAATAAAAATAAAACAAAATACAAACCCAGCAGCCCATACTGGTAGAAATACATAAATGGATAAATGAAAAAAGCTATCTAATAAATAGAATAATGGGTTTGAAATGTTATCCATGAAGTCTAAAATTGGCAACATTTTGAGGACAAGCAAGATATTTGCATCATCTCAAATTATCCTTCCATAAATTAGTTATTTATTGAAGTGGGAAAGTTTTTACTTTATATTTATACCACCTTATAAACCAAAGTGGATATCGCCAATATTGGGACAAAAAGACCTTGGGTACCTTCCCACGGGAGGCATTAAGAAGCATTCTACAACCCTTCCAGGTTTCCTGCCCAACATATGTTAGCTTTATCTACAGCTAGGGGAATTCCAGGCAAATACAAATTAAGGTACATTGTACAAAACAATTATCTATAATCTTTAAAAATGTTATCATAAAAAAATGACAAAGACAATGATAGCTCAGAACATGTTTAGATTAGAGAAGATATAATAGGCTGGAACCTGGTCTGGATGACGAGGGATAAAGGATACAGACATAGCTACAAAAAAATGTAACTGAGACAAGTGATGATACTTGAGTGCACACAGATAGTTGTATTGTATCAATGCTGACTTTCCTTAGTTTGACAGTAGTTCTGTAGTTCTATAAAATAATGATCTTTTTCTTATGAAATGCTAAAGAATTTTAGTAAAAGAGTTTCTAACTTCCTCTCAAATCGTTCAGAAAATGTACCTGTGGGCAATGCATACTTGTGTGTAGTTGTGTGTGTGCGTGTGCATGTGTGTAGTTGTGTGTGTGTAGTCGCATATGTGTATGTGTGTAGTTGCATGTGTGTGTGTGTGTGTGTGTGTGTGTGTGTGTGTGTGTAGGGTATGGGATGGCAGAAAGGAAGCAAATATATGAACCTGAATCTGGGTGAAGGGTATATAATTTCCTTGTGTTATTACTGAAACTTTTGACACATTTACTAGTATATTTACAAACATTTTTAAAATAAAGGTTAAATACCTAACAAATCTAAATTCAAGCTCCTGTGAGTTCAAGTCTCAATCTTTTTAAGGACACTACAATATATCTTCCAGTTTCTCATCATCTCGTTTTTTTCCCAGACTAAGTAATCTATAAACATTCGACTTTATGGAGTATGAAGGTCAATGAAGGAAATAGAATGCCTATTGGATATCTAATGGATCAATGAGTGTCTCCAAAGGCAGACATAAAAATCATCAAATGTCAGATAAGCTACATGAAATGTTAAGAAAATCATCGCTATCTAAGGAGCAATAATAGTCCCTGAGTTTATCTGTTAGATATTCTTTTCAGAATATTTTTGCTACTTTCCTTTGACATACATTAGAATATATGCAATAATTTTAAAATGTCATCTTTGTAAAAATCAAGCTGCTATATTTGTAGATTCCTCTTCCAAAAAACATCAAAGAGATTTTTTCTACCTTTGCTTGCCATCCACACTAGTGTTTTATTCAAAAGTGATGAGTAATGTCTCCTGTGGTGTTGACATATACAGCATCTTTAACGTGCTGTCTTGAGTCTCTTTTTATCCCTTTGCATTCTGAATTTCTTTCTATTTATGATACAAAGTAAAATAAAGCCCATTAAACCATTTATTTACATGAAATCAGAGCATTTGTTCAGACCCAGCGTGTGGTCTGAAGAGAAAGATATTCAAGCACGCATCTTTCTTTCTTTCTTTCTTTCTTTTTCTTTTTCTTCTCTCTGATTGCACAGTTTCTTTGATCAGCCCAGGAAGGCTGTGGGAAGTCGAAATATTCAGAATGTAAGATGAAATCTTTGTTTTAACCCTCTGTGTTTAGTGTAGGTCCTAAACCTCAAACATGACTGTGCTGCCTGAGTCACCAGAACTTCTGTGACAGCTCGAATTTCTTGCACTTGAGTCCTCTTTGCTTTTTCAAAGAAGAGTCAGTAAGGGTGATGTTTCGTGGCCACTGACTCTGGAGACCTCCCGAGAGACTCTAGGTCCAGGGTGTGATCTGTAAATTGGTGATAAAAAGTTCCTGCCATAATCTCCATAGGAAAAAAAAAAAGGAAATGCCTTATGTAAACATCTGTATCCGCTCATCTGTGTATTAATCTGTTCTCATGCTTCTAATAAAGGCATACTCGAGACTGGGTAATTTATAAAGGAAAGGTTTAATGGATTCACAGTTCCACCTGGCTGGGGAGGTCTCACAATCATGGCAGAGGGCAAAGGAGAAGCAAAGACACATCTTACATGGTGGCAGACAAGAGAGCTTGTGCAGGGGAACTCCCCTTTATAAAACCATCAGATCTCATGAGACTTATTCACTATCATGAGAACAACATGGGAGAGACCCACCTCCATGGATTCAATTACTTCCTATCGGGTCCCTCCCTCCACATGTGGGAATTCTGGCAGCTACAATTCAAGATGAGATTTGGGTGGGGACACAGTCAAACCATATCAATCTGTTAAGAAACAGTGTACTTTTGTTGTTCGTTCATGCTAGGCAGAGGAGAGAGAAAGAATATTCTCCTATTAGTCACCAAGTGCAGTTATTGTGTAAGTAGTTGGATATAAGAGGTGGAGGTCAGGTCAGGGAGCCGGGCTCATGCCTGTAGTCCCAGCACTCTGGGAGGGTGAGGCGGGTGACTCATGAAGTCAGGAGTTCAAGACCAGCTTGGCCAATGTAGTGAAACCCCATCTCTACTAAAAATACAAATATATATCTATTGGCTGGGCATAGTGGTGGGTGCCTGTAATCCCAGCTACTCAGGAGGCTGAGGCAGGAGAATCAGGAGGCAACGGTTGCAGTGAGCCACGATTGTGCCACTGCACTCCAGCCCAGGCGACTGAGTGAGACTCCATCTCAAAAAAATGAAATAAAATAAAAGAGATGGAGGATCAGGGTCAGAAAAGGAGCCACTGATGGAGTTATAGATTCTGGATTATCAGCAAATTGATGGCATTTAAAACTGTAGAAGAGGGTGAGGTCAGTGAAGACATGACGACAGGTAAAAGAGAGGGAAAAAAAGTACTTTCAACCAGATCATCCCTATCTGAGAAAGTTAAAAGATGGAAATAACCAGTTTGAGGTTAAGAACTTTTTCATAAGTTAAAATAAACCAGAAGCAGAAGGAGGTGTGTGAAAAAGTGGTGAGAATAGAGGCCTGTCGCTGGGGCTGTTCACTTTTTGTTCAGATTACTCGAGTGTTATCTGAATGTCCAGGTGGGAGGTAGCGAGATGGCCTCTAGCATAGACCATTCTACTCTGAATTTCTGAGAATTGTTCATCCTTTATAAGTGTCTATATTTGCAGTTAGAAATTAAGTGGATACTTTCAAGACAAAAAATTTAAACTCTCCAAACTCTTTATCCTAAATCAGTGAAACAGAAGTAGCTTTCCCATTCTTAAAACATCTATTATCTGAAAATGTTTGGAAGGAAGTGATGGAACATGAGGGTTTGTGCCTAAATGAATCATTAAATGTCTGCTACTAAAAAGCCCACCATCTGCAGTCAGAATCGAGATTTGATACACGTGGAAAACTTAAGAGACTGTTAATTTTCCCTAATATTTAAAATAGATAAAATACGACCTTAGTCTAATTATGCAAAATCATTTTAACATTTGATTTTCTTGTTGAAAACTGAAATTTATCAACTGACTGAGCCTGTGATTTATTTAACATACATTTATTTGACTCCTGCTGTATGTTGGGCATTATAAAGGGCAATAGCGACACAAATGAAATGAAATCCATAGTTCTTGCCCTTTAGGGGCTTTCATGATTTTGGAGAAATAAAAAAGGAAAACAATTACAATATAATATGACACTGGTAATCATAGAAATTCCATTTAATATTATTTTATTCAGTAAAAATGCCATGTATTTTAGGATAAAATGAAAGTCCCTGTTAGTATACTCAGATAGAAATTGCCTATCTCGGTCTCTATTCTAAATAGATTGAAAAGGGTGGCTGATGTGTTAGAGTTCCCTTGTGTGAATACAATCTTTTTATAAAGCTGTTTTATTTTTTAATTGGTCAAGGGAAGTAACCTCTTACTTATCAAGAGTTAAGTATCCATCCATTCTTCATGCTTTTTGTTTTAACATTTTCTCACAGCTTAATGGACACCACACTCTTCTTGTTTCTCCTCTAAGCATTTTGAATCCACCTTACTAAGTTCTTCTTCCTCTGATCTCTAAATGTTTGCACAATCTAGATTTTCTTCCTCAGAACTCTTCTCTCTTCTATTTACCTTCGTGTCAACCTCCTCTCTGGTTTTAAATACATCGACTTGCTGATAATCCAGGATCTATAACTCTATTGATGACTCCTTTTCTGACCTCCACCTCTTATATCCAACTACACGCACAATAATTGCACTTGGCAACTAACAGGTGAATATTGCCTTTCTCTTTCTGTTCTCTATCTAACATAAACCAACACACAAAAGCTGTTTCTTAACTTCCTTCTGTCATCGAGCAAATAGAATCTGAAAAACAAGCCATTACTAGAATTTTAGCCAATTTATCAGCTTACATTTTCCGAGAAAGTGTGCACTTCAACAATACAAGCTTGCAAATGTATGTTATTCTAGTGGCCAGATTTAGGTTTCTAGTGGAGAGATGTTGACGTTCAAGTATTATTGTATCATCCTTGGAGTCTCACGTAAAAGCAACTGTTTTCTGTGGCTTCTAGGACATCCGCCTTCACCTTCCTGTTCCAAGTGACAATTTCCATCAAACAGGACAAAAGTACTTTCAATTTATGTAAAGAGCAAGAATTGCTGCATTCTCTCTCTCTCTCTCTCTCTCTCTCTCTCTCTCTCTCTCTCTCTCTCTCCCCCCCCACCACTGTCCTGGATATTCTCTGTCAATTATGCTCTCTACTTGCTGGGTTTCAGAAATGTTAAGGAAAAACAGTCACCCGCATGATTGTTTTAAAAGGCAGAAACTTTGATGATTTTTTCTATAACCCTATTGTGTAAAAATAAAATCTCTATTTGACTCAGGTAGTTAATATACCATTGTGACTTTGTTAATCGGAAGGACAAAATCATTACTTGTAAGAAACAAACTTACACAATAAACTAAAATTAAGGAAAAAATAAAGTATTGGTCTTATAAGAAATAAAATTAATTCCTTGGGAAACTTAACTTCTCAGGCACATTTTCTATCTCCATTAACTCATTATCACTATAAACTTGCAAAAAGTGGGGAAAGAAGTTTTAAACTTGATTTTTAGTGAATGCACATTAGCCTTTCTTTTAGGACACCTGTTCTACTGTTCCTTAAAGAACAGCTATTTCACGCAAGGTGAATAGTTTCAAATGGAGTTTTTCACCTAAGTTGGTAGAAATCAAAATTTTTGTCAAGAACTGGGAATTTAATGCTGTGTAGGATTAAAGAAAAAGCACCTAAGATTTGTGGGTTGCCTTTTCACATTAAAGAACAAGGAGGTTCCTTTCTTTTTGAATAAAAAGCATAAATATACTTTTAAACTTTATTTTCTACAAAATAAATATTTGGGGCACCATTCCCATTTTTTGATTGGCTACATACTGTGCTCTAACATAAATATCAGCAAGTTTATGTTTGTATAGGTTTCAGGGAGGGTGCAAAGCATAGTCACATCCACGAAGACCCTGATATCTGGGTCAGCTGCAGAGAAGACGTCTGTGCAGTACCCAGCACTGTGCCTGCACACTCCCACCACAAGCGGTCCTTAGTGGTTCTTGTCCTGTCCCCAGCAGACCTTCCTCTGAAGACCCAGTTTCATCCAGCAAGAGCAGAGGGCTCTGCGCAGGCCCCCTTTTACCCCTGTCTGAGCCAGTGTGATCTGCTATAACAGGATCCCATATTGGGTGGCCTGACGACAAACACCAACTTCTCACAGTTCTGGAAACCGGAAGTGTGAGATCAGGGTGTCAGGGGCTCAGCACCGGCCAGGGCTCTTCCAGGCGGCCCACCTCTGTCTTCTCACTGTAAACCCACATAGTGGAAGGGCAGGAGTGCTTTCTAGAGCTTCCTTTATAACGGCACTAGTTGCAAGCAAAAGGGACCAACAGGGCTCCATCCTGAAGACCTAATCACATCCCAAAGGCATGGTTTCCAAACACTGTTGCCTCAGAGGTGAGATTTTAACATATGGATTGAGGTGAGAGACACAATCATTTAGTCCATAAGGAGCTAGGAGGTGGGCCTGGACTCCACAGGGACTCAGACACTGGACCAAATTGAGGACTAGCTAAAACAGGGCTGGGGAGAGGCAGCCTCCATAAGACATACCCTGTATGCCATGTCAGTTTACCATTGCTGTGGCAACACCCAGATGTTACCACATCTTTCCATGAAACAACCGGACAACCTGGAAATTATCACCCTCATCCTAGAAGGGTCTGTATACACCACCCCTTAATTTGCATATAATTAAACACGGGTGTAAATAAGACTGCAGCACTGCCTCTGAGCGGTGACTCTGGGCTCACTGCCTAAGGGATAGCCCCGCTTCATGGGGAGTAGTACCTCTGCTGCTGCTGCACACTGCAGCTTAAGTAAAAGCTACTGTTGAACACCACTGGCTGGCCCTTGAATTCTTTCCTGGGTGAAGCCAAGAACTCTCCTGGGCCAAGCCCCAACATTGGGCTCACCTGCTCTGCATGGATAACCCGTCCTAACCAGCCTGCTGCTGGCCCTTAACATGGTATTTTGAGATCCCCGTCATGCTACACTTTAAAGTCATAAACAAGTCACTACAATAATAACTGCAGTAACCTGAGAATCAGGGTGGGTCTTCACCATCCCAGTCCAGGTACGAGAGGGAAGTCATCCTGGGATGAAAACAGGAGGTTTGCAGGGTCTCCTGATACTGAGCAACTGAAGTCGGGGATGTGCTGAGTGGTGAGAATCCCTAACAAGAGTGAGGAAAAGCAGCAGCCCTGAGCTCTGACGCCTGTGGGGTCTGCAGGGTGCAGTGTTCAAGCATGTGGCATACACAAGCCTTTCGCCTACGCGGGGAACCGTGTGTACTTCGTGTCACATGGAAATCGCTTCCGCATCCTCTCATGTTGGAACAGCTTCCGGAGTGTTTCTGTTACTTAACAACAGAAGCCGCTCTCATGCCCAGTTTCACTCGTCTGTTTTTCTTCCCCTGTCTTTGTTGCCAGACAACAGACAAGACTGATTTTATTTTTTATTATCACTCTGGTTTTTATTTCTAAAGAACTCTTTGCCTCCTCTCAGCACAGACGAAGTCAAGTCATTTCTGGAACAACAGGGATTTAGAGCTGCCAAGTGTTAGATGGGGAAGACGGAGGGAGAAAAGGTCTTGATTGTCAGCGTTTAGGGAAATCAGGAGTTTGACTTTGGCAAATTAAATGGAAGATGCCTGTTAGATGTTCAAGTGGAGACAACATCTTTCCCCTAGAAAGGCAGACTACAAATAAATCCAAAAGCCTCCAGCACTGGTGTACGCGCTGGGCAAACACCAATGGAAAACAAAATCAAAGAAGGCATCTCAGAGGGGTTGACTCGTGAGCAGAGGCTGAACGGCATGAGGGGTGAGGAGTCAAGTGAACTACAGTGAGGATTCCAGGAGGAAAGAAAAGCCAGAGTGAGGTCCAAGGTTGAGCGACGACTTTGTTTGTATGAAGGCCAGCGGTATTGCCTGCGTGGAAGGAGCCACCACACAATGGCAGGGGAAGAAAAGCTTGAAAGAATAATGTGAGGTTACGAGGAAAGCCTCAACCATGTTCATGGTGAGACGTGGGGTAGGGAAGTGGAGGAGAAGGTTGGAGCTGCGTCTAGATTTCAGAAGAGAAGGACAGAATGAATGCACAGTGGGCTGGTGGCCAGCGCCTATGTGGAAATCAAACTCTGACTCCAGACTGCTTCAGCCCGGAACAGTCAGAACTTGTCCATCCACTGCCAGCTTCCCAGGGGTTCGCCTCTGCTTGTGGGTCAGTACAATTGACAGAAAGCTGAATCCCTCACCGAGGATGCCCTGCTTCTAAGCTGGCCGCCACCAGCATCCCCAGTCATGGTCCTCGTTCACCTCCTTGACACCTGGCAGCTGGACACAGTGAGGTTAATGCCCCTTGGACTTAACTTTGTGTAAAAGAGGGCATAGAAAGGGCAGAATCCGCACAGAATTTGATGGTGACAAAGGAATTGTAAACTATTTTGCTGAGAGAGGGCATCTTCTAGCAGATTCTGTTGTGGAATGAACCACTGCCCCAGAGAAACGACGAGGACTCAAGAGCCAGAGGGCCTGTCCGCAGGAGCGAGGGCACAGCAGACCGTGAGGGAGGGCAGGCGGGAGGCAGAGGCGGGTCACTAGTCACCGTCAGGACAGCTCAGACAGAAGAGACGTCAGCCAGTTAGTGCCGGCTATGGTGAGAATGCTCGGATGTTCGGTCTGCTTAGTATCATCAACCTCGTGAAAATTGCTATTGAGTGAGAAGAGACCTAAAGAGAGGGAGTAGGCAGCCACCAGGCATGGTGGCTCACACCCATGATCCCAGCAGTTTGGGAGGCTGAGGCAAGAGGACCTCTTGAGGCCAGGAGTTTGAGACCAGCCTGGTCAACATAGCGAGAC
Source organism: Macaca thibetana thibetana (assembly GCF_024542745.1). Taxonomy (NCBI): domain Eukaryota; kingdom Metazoa; phylum Chordata; class Mammalia; order Primates; family Cercopithecidae; genus Macaca; species Macaca thibetana. The sequence goes on from NC_065585.1 coordinate 139,754,244, forward strand.
TCCCATCTCTACGGAAAAATATTGAAAAATTAGTTAGGTGCCGCTGCACGTGCCTGCAGTCCCAGCCACTAGGGAGGCTGAGGCAGGAAGATAATTTGAGCCCAGGAGTTTGAGATCAGCCTGGGAAACCTGGCAAAATCCCATCTCTACAAAAAAATACAAAAAATTAGCAAGGCATGGTGGTCTGCGTCTGTGGTCCCAGCTACTCAGGAGACTGAGGTGGGAGGATGGCTTGAGCCCAGGAGGTTGAGGCTGCAGTGAGCCGTGATTGTGCCACTGCACTGCAGCCTGGGTGACAGAGCAAGACTCTGTCTCTAAATAAATAAAGGGAAGGATTAGAATAAGGATCTGAATTGTGTAGCTTCTGAATTCAGGAACCCCGTAGTCCTGAGAACTTTGGCCACCAATGGGCTGTGACCTGGAAAGTTAATGTCGCTCTTTGCCTTGGGCGTTTCCTGAGTCAAGTGAGTCCTGTGATTGTGCTAAGGTGAGTGAGACGCTTGGGGTAGTGCCTGGATCACAGCCAGGCTCTCAGTAAGGGGGCCATCCACAAGAGGATACACAAGGCAACTGACTCCACCCCTGAGGTCATAGGTGAAGCATTACGATCAGAGCAACAGAGATATGGATCTGATTCTCAGCCGCATCCAGTATGCACCGACGTGGCCGAAGGAGTCAAGCTGATGCGGCAGAAATCGCATTGGCCTAGGTGCCAACATATGCCGTGAACGAGTACAGTGAATTCTGCTTTGGTGTCCCCCACTTTGTACCAAGGATGCTGCCTGGAGGTAGTCTCAGTGGATTTTTCTCTCATTAGTATTTCCTGATCTACCCATTGCCCGTGCAGAGATGTAACAGGACAAGATATTTGCATAGAACCAATCCCTATTATGAAGGCACTTAGACTAGTACCGGGAAAGTATTCGTGTTTGATATGGTTTGGATCTGTGCCCCCACCCAAATCTCATGTTGAATTGTAATCCCCAATGTTGGGGGTGGGTCCTCGTGGGAGGTGATTGGGTCACGGGGATGGAGCCTTCATGAATGGTTTAGCACCATCCCTCTGGTGCTGTTTCAGTGACCGAGTTCCCATCGGATCTTGTTGTTTAAAAGTGTGTAGCACCTCTCCTCCTTTCTTGCACCTGCTCTGGCCATGTATCACGTACCTGCTTTCCCTTCGCCTCCCGCCATGATTAAACATTTCCTGAGGCCTCCCCAGAAGCCACTGTGCTCGCTGGACAGCCTGCAGAACCATGAGCCAATTAAACCCTTTTCTTGGTAAATTACCCTGTCTCAGGTATTTCTTTATAGCTGTGGTGGGGCAGAGGAACAGACTAACGCAGGGTTTCAAGATCAATAGGTATCAGTTGTGTTGCTTGAATTTTACACAATCCCTCTCCTCCCAGGCTCCTACTTCTTTTCTTGGAGCTGGCATAAGGAAAGGGTAGGGAAGCCCCAGGAAACGCGGATGGACCGAGTGGAGCAGCTTCTTAGGCTCCATCATCCTGGCGGCTCTCTTCTTGGCCTCAGGACTCACCAACACATCTGGCACACAGCAGATGTTTAGTAATATTTTCAAAGGAGTGAAGGCATTCGCAGGGCAGACTCAGAGTCCTATGGGAGAAAAAGAGTGAAAGACGGAAAGCAATCACTGCTTTTCTAACGACCCGGTCAGTTTCGTCAGGAATTTCAAATATCAGGAAAGGAATAAAAGAATGCTAGGTGCAGTTTATTTATGTGACATTTATATCCTCATGTTCGAAGACACTGTCTACATGTTTGGAGAATTTTCTACCAAATTTTCTTATACACTTCTCAATTTACTTTTTGTTTCCCTCATCCCCTAAAGGTCCTTGGGTAGAAATCACTTCGCAGTGGCCCAGCAGATGGTAACATTCTAGTCTCTTTTGTTCTTATTGCCTCCAAAGTAGTTTTTTGCATGTTGTATGTGATCCATATATGGCCATGTATTTCATAGGTATTGAAATAAGTCCTAGCACATTTCAAAGCAGTACCTGACCTTCTACAAGCTTTCTAAGTGGAACTTTGTAAGGCAGAAATATTCGGGAGTGGAGAAGAAAATATTTTGTGGCAGGGAAACATACTAGAAAATTGCCATTGGATCTCAATCCATTGTGAAAAACAAAATAGAGATATTGAAAGCAATTTCTAGTTACTATAGCAACAAGAATAGATTTTTCCTGCACTATTTGTAGATCATGCATATTAGAGTTGAGTATCTATGCTATATTTCCATTTGTATATATTCAAATTAAAAACATTTCCCAATTAAATTTTTCTCCTGTGCTGCTTCCATCATGCAGGAGAAAATAAAACTCATTTAAAATTACAATTAAATGAGACTTTAAATTATCAAAAACAGAAAAGCAAATGGGGAAATAGCTTTCAGATATTTTATTTTCACTGGAAACCTCAGCCCATATTGTACTTCAATTGACCTGTTTTTCCATTCCAGCCACATACATCCTGGAGGTTATGTAAACATTAGTCCTTCTCCAGCCCACAGCTCTCTTATGCCAAATTCTAGTTACTTAATTCCAAAGAAGGAGAAACCCATGAGCTCAGACTTCCAGGTGATCTATGAGAGCAAGTTCCTGGTAAAAGACAAGGATTTGAGAAGGGAGCCCTGAGTGTGTTGACAATGAGATTTCAAGTAGAAGGAGCACTTGACGCTGAAAGGTCTAGGTTTAAATCCGAGCTTTGGTGCTTACAGCTGTGTGCTTGTGAGTCTGTTTCCTCCACTGCAAAATTAGATTAATCACCATATTGAATTCAAAATGTTGTGAAGTAGATTAAATGAGATAATGCACATAAATCTCTCAGCACCGTGCTTGCCATGCAGCAAGTGCTCAATAGACATTGATTAATGTTCGTATTATTAAAATGTAGAAAAACCATGGGGTTTCTTCAGATCAAATGAGTACCTTAATACTAAATCATAAGTTCCCAAGTTAATACAATACATATATTTACATTGCTTATTTTATGGCAAGTTTGAGAAATATCATGGGCTAAATTTTGAAGATGAGAGAATGCTAGGCACTGGCAAATTAGAAAACTAAACCTCCCATTTCTCACTGAATCTCTAGGGAAGGCAAGAAAATGAATATCTAAGATCAATGTAATATGCTCTGTGACAGAATTGGAACTAGCTCAATGGGAGCACAGACTGGTGAGCTGCTAATGGAACTTGGAGAGTAGGCCTCGCTGAACTTCCCATTTCACCTGCATGTTAAAATACCAGTGCTGGAGAAAAGAGAAGAGAAAGGGCCTTACACTTCCCGATTTCTACCATCTATACTATTTGGTCATAAATTGTAAATTCATAGTTACCTTTTAGTTTTTCGAACACAAAGTGAAAATTGGATTTGTCCCCTTAAGGAGGAGAAAAGACACCAACGAGGAAATAAGTAAAATTGACTACAAGGTAGACAATAATACATGATAAAGAGAGAAACTAGGCAGGCAGCTCAAAGGAAGAAGGCATCACTTTTGAATGGAGGCAAGATGTGGCATTTGCACCGAGGTTTAAAGAATGCCCAGAGTCTCGAGTGGCTGGATGGTGTCGAGGAGGCAGACAGGAAACGAATAGATGGACAAAGCTCAGACCAATTCATTGTCCTGAGCTGCTTTATCTCCTAATGTGACAATGAGTTATTACCCGTGAGCAGATGTGAGCAATATTACCTACATTAAGTACTCTAATAAAATGAACTTTAAAAAAATCTGCATAATGCAAATGCTACACTATTTCTACCAATTTATACGCCCATCTTTCAACTTTTTCCGTAGCTGCACTTAACTTTTCAAGTTGATTAGATCAGAAGGAACAGCTCAAAATAGCTATTTAATAACTTCGAAGAATATGCTATTTAACTTTTACCAGATATGATTTGATATCTGTATAAGTCTGTTCTCACACTGCTACTAAAGACATACATGAGACTGGATAATTTATTTTAAAAAAAAAAAGGTTTAATGGACTCCCAGTTCCACATAGCTGGAAAGACCTCACAATCATGGCAGAAGACAAAGGAGGAGCAAAGGCACATCTTACAAGTTGGCAGGCAAGAGAGAACCTGCAGGGGAACTGCCCTTTATAAAACCATAAGATCTCTCATGAGACTTACTCACTATCAGGAGAACAGCCCAGGAAAAATTATCTCCCAATGGGTCACTCCCAGGACAAGTGGGGATTATGGGAGCTACAATTCAAGATGAGATTTGGGTGGGGACAGAGCCAAACCCTATCAATATCGTTAGAAGTATTTAGGAGGAATTGGGTACTGTTATAGCATAAGAAGCTAGTGTAAGGAGTCATTTAGTCACATATCTCGAAGCTCACATTTCATTATTATTTTAAGTTCTGATAATGTACCCGGTATATGTAATCCACACATGTTGAAGTCTTTTCTTTATTGTATTTCAAGCCATGCACATTTTGAACCCAAAGCAAGACACGTAGAAAACAAGACTTGAAACAAAATACAGCAAGTCTGTGTTAGAGTTTTATTGCCTCTGAAGTGTTTATTTGACTTTATGAAACATCTAACAACCATAACTTAGGTGTTTGAGACTTTTTAAATAAAAAGTACAGAGTTTGTAGAACTTCCATTGGACCAGCATCAGAATTCAGATATTTCTGCAGACACTTATTCTTACAGGAGCTGAATGAACTTCTGTGAATCACTTAAATTATACTGTGCCTCAGTCTCAAAATATATAAAAGCAGAGTTTAGAATGAGCGCTCATATTTTGGGAATATACATGTTTTGACATCTTTTAAAAAGTATGATCTCTAATCTGCAGGTCGTCATAAATGACCAGTACATTTATTGCTTAAGAACTACATAGGACAATCAGTCATTTATGATCAGCAGAAATTGTGAACTTTCTCAACATGATTTAAAAGAATATTTTCCAAAAATCAGTCTCGTAAGAATGTGAATTTTACTTGCTAAGACACACCTTATTCATGAATCTTCATCCTACCTATATACCTGATATTTAAAAACATTCTAGATTAAGACAAAAGAGAGACAGGTAAGGCTTTGATTTGAAGGATTTCTTCTCTAAGGGCCCATATGGGATTCAGAGACAACACATGCTATTAATTATAGACAACTATAGTCCATTCTAACACAGTCTGTACATTTCATCTAGTTCATCTTTAAGCTGAAACTAATTACAGAAATTTCTAACCTAAAAGGATTATTGTTTTGCAGAATATGAATAGAGTCAAGCTATAACAAAAATATCCTTATTGTTAAAATGAATGAACAAGTATTACTTGTGATGACATCATACGCACGCACTTCAAATTATTCATTTTTATTTGCAAAATGACATAGACATTGTTATATCCTGGGAGGTAATGTGGCCTCGGGGAAGTAGCTGGGATTAGTGTTATTTTCTTGTTTCTCCAATGCTGAAAGAGAACCAGACCAATGTGCATGAAATAAGTGCTTTCTGCCTGGAATGTGACTGAGAAAATCTAGTTTCAGAACCTGGAAACTTTTGGTCCTCATGGGATAAGGATGTGTTCGGATGACTCTACCTGTCTCACTCTATGATGATTTTAGTGCCCCGTAGGACAGAGAGAACTTCCTGTCCATTTTACGTAAAAAAGAATTGCCCAAAGCGTTAGGTTGTAATTCTTTAGACTATGAACTCATTGAATTTTACTTTTTCATGCTTATTTTTGTAGATTAGAGATGGCTGAAAATTTTATTTTGCTACATCTCTAAGAAGAAGGGTCTATTTTTTTTTTTCCTTCCTTGAGCCAGGGCTGGTATTCACACTTGTTCTTGGCTAATTTATCACGGCCGACACAACAATCAGTGCTGTCAAGGCAGGCCAAGGCAAAGTTGGCTCCCTTCCCTCCAGCCCAGTCTTCCCAGTCTCCATGGAGTCCAGTTTTTCTGAAATCTTCACACTACAGGAAAGCCCAAAGTGACCACATGCAGAGCCCAGGCACAGGCTACGTGAGAGAAGAAACTGTGGGAGCCTTCTTGAGTCCACGGATGCAGAAGGGAGAAGAGAAGACCCCCGCCCCTCGGTGCGACCGAGCCGCCTGACCCAGTGGAGCCGGGCAGCTGCTGCTGAGTTCTGCCTGCATGCCTGACCCACAAAACCATGACTGCAACGCACAGCTGTGGCTTCACGTGACTGTGATCTGGGACTGGTTCTACCATGGATAGGACACTTGTCTTCAGCCAGACGATTTCTCTACTATCCCACACAAGGGAATATTTACATGTCTCACTATTCAGTGCACTTATCTATCTTTTTTTTTTTTTTTTTTTTTTTTTTTTTTTTATCTTGAGACAGAGTCTTGCTCTGTTGCCCAGGATAGTGTGCAGTGGTGCTCACTACACCACTTGGCTCACTACAACCTCCACCTCCTGGGTTCAAGCGATTCTCCTAGCTCCGCCTCCCAAGAAGCTGGAATTACAGGTATGCACCACCATGCCCAGCTAATTGTTTGTACTTTTAGTAGACATGGGGTTTCACTGCATTGGCCAGACTGGTCTTGAACTCCCAAAGTGATCCACCTGCCTCGGCCTTCCAAAGTGCTGAGATTACAGGTATGAACCACCTTGCTCAGCCCACTTATCTATCTTTTAGCTGTGATTTCTTGTCCTATACACAAATTATTAACCCCTTTGTTCTACTAAAATCTAGACTTTATCATATAAAGTTGAGTTTTAAAGGCCCACAACAATATTTGTAGAAAATTAATACTATTTATTATCAGTGAAAAGTCATTATTTCTTTTCAGGTCAAATTATCTGTCAAAAACCTTAACAAATAGAAAACAACTCGTAAATAAAATATATTTCTCATCAACTCAATTTAAGTGTATACCACGCTGGACACGGTGGCTCATGCCTATGATCCCAGCACTGTGTGAGGCCAAGGCAGGAGGATCACCTGAGCTCAGAAGTTCGAGACCAGCCTAGGCAACAAAGTGAGACCCGCCAACTCTATAAATAATAATAATAATAAATAGTTGGGCATGGTGGTGTGTGCCCAGAGTCCCAGCTACTTGAGAAGCAGAGGTGGGAGAATCACTTGAACCTGGGAGGTGGAGACTACAGTGATCAAGCCTCTGTACTCCAGCCTGGACAACAGAGCAAGATTCTGTCAATCAATCAATCAGTCAATCAATAAAGTATGATTTCAATTTGCCTCTTAATTCCCTCCCTCCCTCCCTCCTTCCTTCCTTTCTCTTTCTTTTTCTTTCTCTTTCTTTCTTTTTTCTTTCTCTTTCTCTCTCTTTCTTCCTTCCCTCTTTCTTCTTTCTTTCTTTCTTTCTCTCCTTTCTTCTTTCTTTCTCCTTCTTTCTCTTTCTCCTTCCTTCCTTCCTCTTCCTTCCTTCCTTCCTTCCTTCCTTCCTTCCTTCTTCCTTTCTTCCTTCCTTCCTTCTTTCTCTCTCTCTCTCTCTCTTTTTTTTTAATCTGGGTGGTCTCATTCTGTCACCCAGACTGGAGTGCAGTGGTGCAATCATGGCTCACTCCAGCCTCAGCCTCCCTGGGCTCAGGTGATCTTCCCACCTCACCTCTGATCCTTGAGTAGCTGAGACTACAGGCACTCACTACGACATCCAGCTAATTTCTACATATTTTTATAGAGACTGGATTTCACCGTGTTGTCCAGGCTGGTCTTAAACTCAAATTCCTGGGCTCAAGTGATCTTTGTTAGTTTTCTTAATCATATTGATTTGTTTGTTGAGAACTTAATTTCCCTTGTCTTTTCCTGAATTCTTATTTGGCACTTTTATGTGGGTGATCTTGACATAGTGCTTTTCTCTCCCTGCTTGATTAGCTTATATTAAACCAGAAACAGTGCTATGAGCACAGGAACATAACAGAGCAACTGTGACCAGCAGTTCTTTATTTTGTTCCTGGCAAACAGACGTGTTTCTTCAGGTGCAACAATTATGGGGGTAGCTGGAGCACATTTTGTGAGGAAACAGAGAAAATTTAATTAATAAGAATTAAAGCTCTGAATTACTTTATCAATTGAAAGTGCATCATTTGTTTACTTGACTTGGGAATTCCATTTTCATTTAATCCAGTATCTTAAACGCTGGAAGTTCGATGTGAGTGAACGCATCAACTATTGCATTAGCAGGTCAGTTTTACAACAAACTGAATGCTATCAATTCAAAGAAGTTTTAAATATTTTAGAAAAAAATGTCAATGAAGTTTCTAACAGAAAAAACAAACCTCAGCATTTAGATGTAGCAAGCTTGCCATCTACTGATCAGTAGGATTTTTTTTAATGTAAAAGGAAATTTTGAATATGAATGTGGCTGCATCTAAAATAGTGATATTAATATTTTAAAGCAAAACTGCTTAATAAGTAGCTTCCTGGTATAAAGCCCTAGGCTGAGCCTTGGGGAAGATACAAGAGGCGTATGAAGCTGCAGTGGGCTTCAAAATAATTAGTTTGGTAGGGCAGGTAAGATGCATGCCTAAGTTTGTCAAGGAAAAATACAAGGTGTCTTGTATGCAAAAGGTGGGACAGACAGGCCTGGGACGTGTTCTCCACCATCTTCGGGGCCCTCAGCAGCAGCCTGCCATGCCCACAGCCTTTGCACTCTGTCTCTCCTGCCAAACCCACATGACCTCCCCAAAGCCCGCATTCTAGAAGCATTTGTCTTCAGGTGATATTTTAGATAACTGCTTATTGTTAGTATTTTGGAAGAAGTGCAAACAGGGTGCTAAGGTAGAACAATTCTCATGTCAAAAAAGAGGTGCAAGCAAAACACTAAGATTTGTCACAGTGTAACAGCACTCATTGGCTCCATGATCAATTCCAGCTGCACTGAGCTGCAAACCAAAAGCAGAGCCCAGGGGAGGTGCCTGCTGCAGGTCGCCCCTACAAATTGCTGATGTAAATGAAGTAACATGATTTCGATGTGACTCCTACCCCTATAGTCTAAGCAGTAAAAGTTCAGATAAATGAAAATAATATGGCTACTGTCAAACTCTAATGTATTCCATAATGAAAACAAATATTGAATTGTTCATTCATTTAATAACTCTTCCCCAGATATCATAATAAAGAGCATCATAACTAACTGCCAGACGTCAGGACAGATATGATTGGCCCATTTTCTATGTGCAAAAATTGAATCTGTAGAAACTAAAGTGAATGATCAAGGTCAAGCCGCAACCCTCCTTGTGTCTTCCTATCAAGCCAATGCTTTTGCATACAGCTTTTTGCACGGTTGCACGCAGCTCCATATGCCATAGACAACCATGGTGTACCATGTGTGTATTAACGTACTGTGTACAGTGTGATCTGTTTAACAACTTTGAAAAACTAAAGGGAAAATGTCTACAAAATTCATCATAGGATAAGTGACTATTTGAAAATTAATTCAAAAAGTTTGTTTTCCAAAAGTAAAATCTAAAGTTCTTCCACGTATGCAGAAACTATAGGAATCCCAACTCCTTAGGGAAATAGAAAGCATTTTATTTTAGAATAAAGTTCTAAAGGCCGGGCGCGGTGGCTCAAGCCTGTAATCCCAGCACTTTGGGAGGCCGAGACGGGCGGATCACGAGGTCAGGAGATCGAGACCATCCTGGCTAACACGGTGAAACCCCGTCTCTACTAAAAAATACAAAAAAAACTAGCCGGGCGAGGTGGCGGGCGCCTGTAGTCCCAGCTACTCGGGAGGCTGAGGCAGGAGAATGGCGTGAACCCGGGAGGCGGAGCTTGCAGTGAGCTGAGATCCGGCCACTGCACTCCAGCCTGGGCGACAGAGCGAGACTCCGTCTCAAAAAAAAAAAAAAATAAATAAATAAAGTTCTAAATTAGCAAGTGCTAGTTTAAGAAAAAAAAAAAAAAGGTGATTTTTTTTTTCCTTTGTGAGGAACCACATTTAATTTGCAAGTCTTACTTACGATGATTCCAAACCTATTTTGCCTTTTTCCAAGATTATTTCTAAGAAGAGAGCATATGATTGGAAAAAAAAACCATACTGGATTTAAGATGTAGAAAGCTTTTCAAATACTATCTATATAAAATGTCTATTGTTGATATCTTTCATTGTGTTTTTTTCTCCATTTTTTTCTTCTCTTGTCCATTTAACTGGTTTTATTTTTATTTTTATTTTATTTATTTCTTTTTTGAGGCAAAATCTCTCTCTGTCACCCAGGCTGGAGTGCAGTGGCATGATCACAGCTGAGGGCAACCTCAACCTCCCAGGCTCAAGAGATCCTCCCATTTCAGCTTCCAAGTCGCTGGAACTACAGGAATATGCTGCTACACTTGGCTAATTTTTTAGGAGTTGTTTTGTAGAGATGAAATGCTACGTATCAAGCTGTAACAAGCTGGTCCTGAACTCCTGAGCTCAAGTGACCCTCCCACCTCCCAAAGTGCCTGGATTACAGACATATGCCACTGTGCTCAGTCCATTGAACTGTTTCTTAAATATTGAACTGTTTTTTTCAACCTTCACTCCCAATCTTTAGGCTAAAAGAAGCCCTAAGAAAGCACTCAATCATTCCTGCAAAGGAGTTTGAGGGAATAAACACGCACCGGGAATAAAAGTGTGTGTCTATGTGGGTGAAGCGTACTATATGGATGCCTTGGTTGGGGGCGTAGCCATGTGATATTTTATGTAGTCAGCCTTATTCTCAGATGAGGTACCAGGTTTCACTTTTTTAGGTATGTGTACCAGATTCTGGAGTCAGAACGCCTTGTTTAGAGGCTGTGGTGGGAGAATCACCAGAGCCCAGGTGGTCAAGGCTACAGTGAGCCGAGACTGCACCACTACACTCCAGCCTGGGTGACAAAGTGAGAACTTCTTTCAAAAAAGAAAACAAACAAACAATAATAACAACAACAAAACCCCCGGCTGTACCATAAACTAAATATGTGACCTTAAACAATGTATTCAAACTCTGTGTGCCTCGATGCTCTCACCTGTGAAATGACAATATCACGTGCACCTGCCCCACGTGGTTGGTGAAAGGGTTGGTTGTAAACACAGGGAGGGACCAAGAACGTGTTCATGACACAAATTAAGGGACTTATGGTTACTACGGTCATTATGATGATTATTATTTTGGTGGTTCATTTCAATTTTCTTCTCTTGTTTTGAAATCTTAATTTCATAGGGTTAAAATAATTTGACTATCCTTATTGTTAGTTTTGTAATGACCTGTTAAAATCTCAAACACTAGGAAATATATTTCACATGATATGAGATAAAGGAATCACTCAAGGAAGCAAAAAATCAAGAGGATGGAAGTGATCAGGTCGAGTCTTTACCATGTGGCTGGTAGGAATTTTTTCTATTCTGTTCAGGCTGCTATCACAGAATCCCAGACTGTAGGGGACTTGTAAACAGCAGATACTCATTTCTCACAGTTCTGGAATCTGGAAATCCAAGGCCAAGGTACCCAGAGAGTAAATCTCCTGTGAGGACTGGCTTCCTGGTTCATAGATGGAGCCTTCCGTTTTTACAAGGGCCCTAATCCCCATTCATGAGGCCTCCACCCTGTTGACCTGGTCACCTACCAAAGCTCCTGCTCCTAATACTATCACATTAGGGGTTGATAATTTCCACATATGAGTCTGGGGGGAGGTGAGACACAAATATTCAGACCATAGCAGACATGTTCAGTGAATTCCCGAGAGGTGTCTACAAGAAAAAATGCAAAAACTTGTATCACTTGAAAGCACCTTCCCAACATCAGCTTCTAAGTCATTAGCTTGTTTTCAAATTAAAAAAAAAAAAATGTGATAACATTGAATCTGATGAGTTTGGATGTGTGAGAACACTGGATTAAAAAAGTGAGACCAAGCCTGGCCCCAGCTCCACCAGCAGTGAGTTGCTGTGGTCTTTGGCAATTTGATGAACTGTTATGTGCTACAGCTTTCTTACATGAAAAATCTAAGAATGAATTTGAAGATGTGAATTTGTTGTTCCCAAAGAAAGCCTATTAGTATTGATACATTTCATTTTAAAGAATTATTCATTATTCTAAAAAGAGTTTACAATTTGAAGTGCTTCCATTTTCCTATCATGGTGAAGAAACTCATCAAAAATTTCATTTTTAAATTGTTGATTCTATGAATATTTTCTCTCCCCTGCTCTTTACTTCTGTGTATGTATGTAGGCAAATCCCACCGGCCAGCCAACATTCAATGAGAGGCAACAGCACCTTATTAATCCAGTGGTGTGGACCTTTATCCTAAATTTGGTAATGCTAGTTAGCTAGGCAGATGTGAGAAGGCAGGAGGGCTCCCCGACCCCCATCAGGAATGTCAGGTGACCATCAGGCGATGGTCAGGCGGTTGTTAAACGGTCTAAAATCGTAAGTGGTCACAGCTGATGCCAGGGAAAGGCAGTCCTAATAGATAGAAAACACCTGAAACGTGATCAGCAGCTTTCCAGTAAGATCTCAGGATTGGGAAAATGGGCTCAAGCATGCACACAAAGAAGAAAAATGGTGGCATTTAACTGGTATATGACATTCCTCTAGGAACACTGAACTGGTAAAGCAAAAGCGTGTCAAGTGAGTCTGTCCACAATTTCAGTAAACACACTGTTCATGCAGCCCCTCCTAAGTACTGGTAGACCACTGCACAATGGGTAGCCCAACCCCAGGGGAAGAATCAGGGGAGAAGAGAGGCAAGACCCTGGAAATATGTCAACGTATAAGACCCCAAGTCAAGAGTCGAAGGGCACTTGGATCCCTCAAGTTACCTGCTCGGAAGAAGGCCGACTGTACTTCCTTCCATTCCTGCTCTGAAACTTTTTAGAAAACTTTCTATCCTGCTCTATAACTCACCTGGACTTCTCACTCTGCCTTATGGCCTTCAGCAGAATTCTTCCCTCTGAGGAGGCAAGAGTTGAAGCTGCTGCAGACCTGTGCAGATTCGCTGCTGCTAACAGTAGTTAATTTACTGAATGAATAAATATTAGAAGCTGTCCTCACTGGGAGATCTCTCTCTCTCTCTCATATATCTATATATCTCTCCCATATATCTATGGATAGATAGATCGATATAGATATAGTGGTCTTGGTCTCTGTCTGTCTCATATATATATAGTGTGAGCACACACACACACACACACATATATATAAATATATATATATAGTGTGTACTCAGTTTCATTTAACTCTTCCTTAGAAAAGAGTCTATGTCTTTAAGCACGCTGTGGTTCCAGCAAATGAAGCATTAGCACAATACAAGTGAATATATGTTCAGGGTAAATTATTGGCCTTATGGACTCTCTCACTGTGCAAACATCCACATGCCTCAGGATGGAGCAACAGGGGGTGCTCTGGGCTTAGTCCGTGGGTCCAGGGTCCAGTCTTATATGACCATCTTCTGAAGGTCACCACTTCTTAGAACCTTGTTTTTCTCATAATCTTTGTATCTAGTGCTAATCCTATCCTGAAACTTTATGCAAAATGCCTACAAGGCATAGATACCAGAGCTTATTCATTGAAATATTAATCCCCCCTGTTTCTCTATTTCTCAATCTCTCCCTCTCCTCCCCTCTCTTTCTCTCTCTTGTTCTCTCTCTTCTCTTCCTAGCCATCCCCACTCTCTTTCAACTCAGTAAGTCAAAGCAAGTTGTTTATCAGCATAAATAACTTGTTCTTTCTTTACAAATGGCAAGATACCACAAAGCGCTGACTACCAATCCCCAACCAGCTCTCCACTGGGAAGTTGTGGCCTCACTTAATCTCCTCCAAGCACTTTGCATCCTCATGTCTTCATCAGATGGAGAAGGAACACTTCTAAGGAGACTGTTTTGGAGAATGATATCTAATGTAGCCTGAAAGTTTTGCTCCACCCGCCTCAACTCAACATCTGAATATAGTCTTGTGCACCTCCTGCTCAGGGACATGCCAGCAAATTTTCTCATATCATTTGCTTCTTTGAAGATATGAAGGTCCTGGGAAGCACTGTGCTCCTCCAGTGTGGTCAGCTTGGATGTCCTCTCCTGTGAGATGACCACTAAGCTCTCCTACCAGCTTTCTGTGGGGGTGATGATGACAATGACTATGATGGTTTCTAATTGATTTGTCAGAATTCTGAATTGACGACCTAATTGGATTACATTTGCTACTATCGTCCTGAATTTTTTCACTTTTCCAAAGGTGTCTTTTGATGAAGAGAAGTAATTAATTTTAATGTTTTCTAGCCTTTTCCTTTAGCATAGTGGCTAGTAATTAAAACTGAAGGCATCTGCTGCCTGATGTTGAGAGTTCCAGTATAAGACTGCAGATTGATGGTGCCCCAGGGCAGCTGTCCTCGACTTCCATCCAGTGTGCTGGCAGAAGAAGGCAGTGGACTGCCGGAAGGCCCACCACGTCTGGCAGGGGAGGAGCGATCTGAGCGCGGCAGAGGCTGGACTAACTAGTACTGAGCCTGAAGCCAGAGGCACAAGCACATTGGCCAAGCCTCACAGTCAGCACAGGACAGAAAAGCATCTTCGACATGCAGAGACACAGATGTGAAGCCGGCTGGCTCTTAAGTGTGTTGTTACTGTGAATTGGGCGCTTAATACACTTGCCTGAGTCTCTGTTTTGTTGTTTTAACAAAATCCAGATTAAAACAGTAAGACGGATGACTTTAACTAATCACATTTCCTAGCACTTGATCAACAGTTTCATCGCTCACAGGGCACGTGGGTGGAAACGTGCAGAAACCAAATGAATGATGAAAAAATAGCAGAAGTGAAGAAAAGAAAGCGGCATAATGGAAACTGAAATGAAGTTGACGTATTATTGAGTTATTTCTTCAGTTTAAAAACCACTCTCTTGAGCTCTCAAACGATGACAATAACATATTTACAGTTTAAAAGATGTGCTGATACAGCTCATGAAGATAAATCCTCCTGGCAGTTCTGCGGAGAGAGTGAGAGGCTCACCCCATTTTACCTTGGGAAAGCGGGGACACATGGAGCTGTAGGGGAGCCTCAGTTATAGGGTCAGGCTCTGGCTTTGTTGGCTTGAAATGATACACTGCTTCAAATATATATAGATTTTAAATTAACGGTTAAAAAACTTCCACTGTTAGACATATTTTATTTCAGATATCAGGACTGATTTACATGATGGCCAAACTGTGAAAATCCCACTGAAGGATGAACAGATAAAGAAAATGTATGTACACATCTACAATGAAATAGTATTCAGTCTTTTTTTTTTTTAATAAAAAAAGGAAATCTTCTCATTTTCAGTAAGCTGGAGAACACCATGCTAGGTGAAATAAGCCAGACACAGAAAGAGCTGGCCTGCATGAGCTGGTCCTGGTGTGAAACCTAAGAGTCAAACTCCCAGATACTGAGACTAGACTGCGGTTACCAGGAGCTGGGGGAGAGGAATGTGAGGAGATGGTGCTTAACCAATGCAGACCCTGAGCCATGCAAGGTGGTGAGTTCGAGACTGCTGCACAAGGGTGCCTGTGGTAAGATGGGGAGTGCGCGGCATAACCGTGGGTTAAGAGGATGGATTTCATGTCACGTGCTTTTTACAACAGTTTCTAAAAGGATGAATTCATTCTTCTAGAATCACAATTATAAATAAAAATAGCTCCAGAAAAACATCATATTTCCGTTATTTTCTTTTCCAGCAGGGGTTAAGACAGGGTGGAGAGGAGGGCTGCAGAGACACGGGTGCACAGCCCCGTCCATTCAGTCCAGGGAACACACATCCAAGGCTCCCTGAGTCCTGCGATTCTTCCAGGCCCAGCCTCTTCTCCTGGGTATCACTTACTGAAGGCCAGCGCTCTCAGGCACGTGGATAGCTGAACCCATGAGTCCTGGAAACGAACCCATTCCGATATCCATCACCTCCCACGGTGTGGTGCAGAACAAACTCTGAAGTGCTGAGCGGGTCACACAAACTCACCTCCACGGGCCACGGCGACCTTCTCCTGAGTTCTTGCTCTCCTGCGGAATTCAGTGCTCACCGCTGATTCCCTGATTTTTCCAACCTTCCTGGTTTTGCTCAAGCTCCTTCCTGTCATAACTCTCCCCTCCTACCCGTGCCAGCATGACCCTGACCCTCTCGCACATCCCGATGGTTTCCTGCACCGTAACTGAGCAAGGCCCCTCAATCCGGGGACAACACACAGGGTAGGAGGCCTGCGCTCCCTGGAGGCAGGTGCAGGGCTGGGTCATGGGTCCCTGTCCTTGGAGGAAGGTGCGGGGCTGGGTCGTGGGTCCCCGTCCCTGGAAGCAGGTGCGGGACTGGGTCGTGGGTCCCCGTCCCTGGAAGCAGGTGCAGGACTAGGATGTGGGTCCCTGTCCCGGAGAAAGGCGGAAGCTGGGTCGTGGGTCCCGGTTCCTGGAGGCAGCTGCGAGGCTGAGTCATGGGTCCCTAGAGACAGGCGCGGGACTGGGCTGCAGGTCAGGAGGTGGAGGAGGAGCCGTCGCGGGCAAGAAGGGCAGGGTAGGTGTGTCCTGGACATAGGGCGGGTCTCATCGCTTCTTTCTCCGGCCCCTTCTGTCCGTGTCCTGAATTCATTCTCTGGCCGTGGACAGAACGATGAGGTCGGGGCGGCTGTGACCGTCCCGGGAGAGGAGCAGGCTGGGCGTAGCTGGCTCTGGCCCATTCCCTGCCTCCAGGCAGTGACCCGGGGACGCATCCAGAGCTCGGAACTAGCACCAGGGCTCAACCTCCGCCTCCGCTGTGAGCTGTTCAGGGACCCAGGGCCCTGTGACTTTGGACCTGATGACTTTGGACTTTGATCCCACCCAGTCCAGCTCGGGAGCCAGGAGCAAGGGCTTCTGCTGAAGGCGGACTTCCCGGCTCAGCCGTTTCTCCTCGGGGTCTGGGCAGCAGGTCTTCACGTCTCCTGTGCCCTTGTAAGACATTTGTTCCATTGAAACGGGTCTTAGTTTTCAGGATATCCTGTCTGTCTGAGTAGAAGCTAAGTTTTTTGATGGTAGCAGAATGTCTCTATATTTTTGTCTCAAATAACTTGCATGTAGCAGTCTGAGGAGGGATAAGCTTTGCTCCGCGGGTTCACAGGGAGGGTGCAGAGGCTCAGGTGGATGCAGCAGCTCAGTAGGGTGCAGGGGCTCAGGTGGGTGCAGAGGCTCAGGTGGGTGCAGGGGCTCAGGTGGGTACAGAGGCTCAGGTGGGTGCAGAGGCTCAGGTGGGTGCAGCAGCTCAGTAGGGTGCAGAGGCTCAGGTGTGTACAGAGACTCAGGTGTGTACAGAGGCTCAGGTGGGTGCAGAGGCTCAGGAGGGTGCAGGGGCTCAGGAGGGTGCAGAGGCTCAGGAGGGTGCAGAGGCTCAGGTGGGTGCAGAGGCTCAGGTGGGTGCAGAGGCTCAGGAGGGGGCAGAGGCTCAGGTGGGTGCAGGAGGCTCAGGTGTGTACAGAGGCTCAGGTGGGTGCAGGAGCTCAGGTGTGTGCAGAGGCTCAGGTGGGTGCAGAGGCTCAGGAGGGGGCAGAGGCTCAGGTGTGTGCAGAGGCTCAGGTGGGTGCAGAGGCTCAGGAGGGGGCAGAGGCTCAGGTGTGTACAGAGGCTCAGGAGGGTACAGAGGCTCAGGTGGGTACAGAGGCTCAGGTGGGTACAGAGGCTCAGGTGGGTACAGAGGCTCAGGTGGGTACAGAGGCTCAGGAGGGTGCAGAGGCTCAGGTGGGTACAGAGGCTCAGGTGGGTGCAGAGGCTCAGGAGGGTACAGAGGGGTACAGAGGCTCAGGTGGGTGCAGAGGCTCAGGAGGGTACAGAGGCTCAGGTGGGTGCAGAGGCTCAGGAGGGTGCAGAGGCTCAGGTGGGTGCAGAGGCTCAGGTGTGTATAGAGGCTCAGGTGGGTGCAGAGCTCAGGTGGGTGCAGGAGCTCAGGTGGGTGCAGAGGCTCAGGAGGGTGCAGGAGCTCAGGTGTGTACAGAGGCTCAGGTGGGTGCAGAGGCTCAGGTGGGTGCAGAGGCTCAGGAGGGTGCAGAGGCTCAGGTGGGTGCAGAGGCTCAGGTGGGTACAGAGGCTCAGGAGGGTGCAGAGGCTCAGGTGGGTACAGAGGCTCAGGAGGGTACAGAGGCTCAGGTGGGTGCAGAGGCTCAGGTGGGTGCAGAGGCTCAGGTGGGTGCAGGAGCTCAGGTGGGTGCAGAGGCTCAGGAGGGTGCAGAGGCTCAGGAGGGTGCAGAGGCTCAGGAGGGTGCAGAGGCTCAGGTGTGTACAGAGGCTCAGGTGGGTGCAGGAGCTCAGGTGGGTGCAGAGGCTCAGGAGGGTGCAGAGGCTCAGGAGGGTGCAGAGGCTCAGGAGGGTGCAGAGGCTCAGGTGGGTGCAGAGGCTCAGGTGGGTGCAGGGGCTCAGGTGGCTCAGGTGGGTGCAGAGGCTCAGGAGGGTGCAGAGGCTCAGGTGGGTACAGAGGCTCAGGTGGGTGCAGAGGCTCAGGTGGGTGCAGAGGCTCAGGAGGGTGCAGAGTCTCAGGTGGGTGCAGAGGCTCAGGTGGGTGCAGAGGCTCAGGTGGGTGCAGAGGCTCAGGTGGGTGCAGAGGCTCAGGTGGGTGCAGGAGCTCAGAGGGTCAGGGCTCAGGGGGTGCAGAGGCTCAGGTGGGTGCAGAGGCTCAGGAGGGTGCAGAGGCTCAGGTGGGTGCAGAGGCTCAGGTGGGTGCAGAGGCTCAGGTGGGTGCAGAGGCTCAGGAGGGTGCAGAGGCTCAGGTGGGTGCAGAGGCTCAGGTGGGTGCAGAGGCTCAGGTGGGTGCAGAGGCTCAGGTGGGTGCAGAGGCTCAGGTGGGTGCAGAGGCTCAGGAGGGTGCAGAGGCTCAGGAGGGTGCAGAGGCTCAGGTGGGTGCAGAGGCTCAGGTGGGTGCAGGAGCTCAGGAGGGTGCAGAGGCTCAGGTGGGTGCAGAGGCTCAGGTGGGTGCAGGAGCTCAGGTGGGTGCAGGAGCTCAGGAGGGTGCAGAGGCTCAGGAGGGTGCAGAGGCTCAGGAGGGTGCAGAGGCTCAGGAGGGTGCAGGAGCTCAGGAGGGTGCAGAGGCTCAGGAGGGTGCAGAGGCTCAGGTGGGTGCAGAGGCTCAGGTGGGTGCAGAGGCTCAGGAGGGTGCAGAGGCTCAGGAGGGTGCAGAGGCTCAGGTGGGTGCAGAGGCTCAGGTGGGTGCAGAGGCTCAGGTGGGTGCAGAGGCTCAGGAGGGTGCAGAGGCTCAGGAGGGTGCAGGGCTCAGGAGGGTGCAGAGAGGCTCAGGTGGGTGCAGGAGCTCAGGAGGGTGCAGGAGCTCAGGTGGGTGCAGAGGCTCAGGAGGGTGCAGGAGCTCAGGTGGGTGCAGAGGCTCATAGAGGCTCAGGTGGGTGCAGGAGCTCAGGTGGGTGCAGGAGCTCAGGAGGGTGCAGAGGCTCAGGTGGGTACAGAGGCTCAGGTGGGTGCAGGAGGCTCAGGTGGGTGCAGAGGCTCAGGTGTGTACAGAGGCTCAGGTGGGTGCAGGAGGCTCAGGTGGGTACAGAGGCTCAGGTGGGTGCAGAGGCTCAGGTGGGTGCAGAGGCTCAGGTGGGTACAGAGGCTCAGGTGGGTGCAGAGGCTCAGGTGGGTACAGAGGCTCAGGTGGGTGGGGCTCAGGTGGGTGCAGGGGCTCAGGTGGGTGCAGAGGCTCAGGTGGGTGCAGGAGCTCAGGTGGGTGCAGAGGCTCAGACGGATGCAGAGGCTCAGGTGTGTACAGAGGCTCAGGTGGGTACAGGGGCTCCGAAGGATGCGGAGGTTCAGCAGGGTGAGTCACAGGTCCTCCTGACACAAGCAGTTCCTGAGCAGGTTTTGAACCAAAATCCATCTGACTCAAAAGAACATACCCTTGACTGCTATGCTGTACTTTCTATTTTCCAGATAAAAACTCATTATTTTGCTTTTTTATGAAAGAAAGAAATCTAAAGATTCTGTTTTCATTTAAAATTAATGGTGATAGGAACCTCATGTAGATGCAAACTTTTAAAAATTATCCTGTCATTATGGTCTGAGACGTTCCCAAATGCCCATGAGTGTGCATCTTAGAGTATCATGCAGTTCAGTCCACATAAAGATGTGGAAATATAGTTAACCTTGATGTCTGAAATTTCAGAGGTCTGAAATATTTAAGCCAAGTATAATGAACAATGTGGTTTAAAAAAAACGATCCTTTCTATTTAAAATATCTTCTACGCAACACCCAGTGACAAATAATTCACACAGAGAGAAGCTCCACTTTGAATTATGCCAACCAGCTGGAATAAATAAGGAAAAAGTTGACATATCTGACTATAAATCCAAGCAATAGCATATGTTTTTCTTATATATAGTGAAAACATGTGAAAGAAAACAGCAGGTCTTTTCCATGCTAGTCAGTTACTCACATAAAATATTAGTTGTTCAACTCCTTCAGATAAATTATTGAGCGAATACAAAGTCTTCAGTCCGTGAGACACTGAAAGCACTTTTGAAAATTGAAGCTAATTATTGAACCATACTAGCAATTGCAAATGAGATTTGGCTCTGTGTGTATGTGTGTGTGTGTTTTAAAGTAGAGTAGTATTGTCTTATTAGAATTTATTTAAAGTAGTTTTTATATAATGTCTTTGTATTAACATTTCGAAAGTAGAGTTAATAGTATATTGCATTTCATATACCCATTGTCCAGTCTGAACAATGATCAATTGCTATGTGCTTGGCATGTGCTATGGGAACTTTTTGCTCAATTCATGGCCATTTCTGTTTTGTCTAAAACCTGCCCATTTTTGCCTCCCGCCATGGATTTTTTTGAAGAAAACTTCAAACATTATGTATAATGTTTTCCATATGAAAAAAATTCCATTATATCATTTATTTAATACCCATGATACAAATGAGGAGACAGGGCATGCAGAGGACAGAGCATGCCCCTGGTCCTACAGCTGGTAAGTAGCAGAGGGAAGATTTAAACCGGTCCGTCATTGTCATGTCCGCTTTTTGTATTAATTTATTATAGCTGAATAATGGAACTGGACGCCTGGTGAGTGGACTTTCCTACACACAGTCTTCATTTAGATGTTGTTTGGGCTACACTGGCTCTTTGGGTTTCTATATGTATGATAGAGTAAGCTCTTCAAAGTCCATAAACTCCCTCACTGGAAATTAAACTTGAATTATTTTGTAAATTAAGTTTGTCAGAATTTCTTATTGGTTTTGAGTCTTCTCATTTATTAACATTTGTTTGTGTTTCCTAAGAATATGATTTTAGGTTTTTTTCCCATAAAGTTCTTAGCAGGGCTGATTTATTTCCAAGTATTTATTATTGTGTTTCTAATATTGGTGATATATTTTTTTTTCTGTTGCATTTTTTATTTGGTTACTGTTGGTATGGAATGCTACGTCTTCGTTTATGGTACTCTGTCTACCAGTCAAAGACCAAACATGTCCAGGACAAAGACCCAAACGGCTACCATCAAAGCAAATTTTTCCAGAAAGAAATTTTCTTTGTCTTCCCAAATACTGTCAACATCTCTCTCAGGAGTAAGGTGTCCTTACTGCACTAGATGTGTTTCCACTGCACTCTCCCTGTGGAGGTGTGATCATACGGGGATGGGTGCACACTCCTGCCCGCTCCATCCTTTTTACAGTTCCAACTCTTAATTCCTTATTCTTAATTCCAATTCCTAATTCCAATGTTTACTTTCAAATCTCCTGGACTCTTGGTGTACATCAACGCCAAGTTGCCTTCATAAAGAACTACTCTCTCTGTTATACTTTTACTGCATTTCAGTTTAATTTCTAGGATCCTTTAAAGGCTCTGTATCCTAGTACATTATTTTGTTTAGTGGGATCCTTTGAGATTCTTTCTCTATATTGTTGTTATATGTGAACACTGGCACTATTTTTCCAGCTATTAGAAGGAGTCCTCATTTTCTAGAACTGTAAGCAGGAAAGACAGTCTCCTGGATTCACCTTTCCTAATAAAACTGATGTGCTTTTTTTCTTAGTCAAAAGATATATAAGATGGATATATACTATGCAAAAAAATAACAAGCATATAGACCGACAGAGTAATTTATCCTTATGCCTCTACTGTCACTCATAACGCAGCAGAAGGAGAATACCTGGAGGTCCTGAAAGGTAGATTTTCTTGTATTTTCTCTGCATACAATCACATCTTCTGCACATAGTGGTGCCGTTGCCTATTCTTTGTCTAACTTCAACACTTTTTCCCCATTAATAAAAACCTCTCATATCATGCTGAGCAGATAGATGAGTGATGGTGACTTTCCTAGTTTTCTCTTTAAATGTAATGTTTTTGTTGATTTTCTTTATCAGCTTGAAAAAGTTTCCTGATATTCATAGGCTAGAAATATTTTTTACTATCATAAATGACTCCTGATCGTTAACTGGATGCTCCTTTGCTTGTAGATAAATGATCAGATGGCTATTACCATTTAATAAATTATGTTGTGATTTAAGTTGACAGATGCACGGGTGTTGAATAATCCTTGCACTCTTGATATAAACCCTACTTGTACATGGTGCATTTTTAAGGCACTATTGAATTCATGTCACTTGTATAGATGATTTAAGAATACATCCATAAAAGACATTGCCTTTAATCACCTGCACTTGTTCTTTGCTTGCCTAATTTTGGTATCAAGATTATAGTTCCTTCAAATAATGACTCGAGAAGTTTTCTCTTTTTCATTTTTTTATAATTCCTTGAAATGTGGAAAACTAGGATATTTAAAAATCCAACAAAATAAAACAATGTTGAAAAGATCCCCTCTGTCTCCCATTTTTGGGAAGGGTTGTGCTGGGCTAAAGCGACACCTCTCCACTCCGTAAACATTGCCCTCTGGTCACCGCATCAGCACTAGTCTAGGACAGATATGCAAGGGTCTTGCAGGTGTAACCAAGGTCCTAAGTCACTTGGCCTTGGATTGGACAGGGGCCCTGAGCCAGTCAGGTCTCAGCTGAGCCTTTGGAGCATTGTCTGCCACAGATGGGAGAAGAGGAAGCAGCCAGAGCTGAAGCATGAGGGGGACGCAATGCTCCCTTGCTGGCTTGAAGAAGGAGGGGCCTCATGAGACTTGTGAGCAGCTGGGAGGCCCAGAGCGTCCTCGATGACGCCAGCATGGAAATAAGACCCTCAGCCCTACCACCTGAGTGTGGGTTCAGCCCACTCCAGACTGAGTTCAGCTGGGTTATTCCCCAGACACCCTACCGGAGCCCAGCCCGGCTGATGCCCCAGTGTGAGCCTCTGGAGTCTCTTGACATAGAACCAGCCAAGCCCCTGGACTTCTGGCCCAGAGATTCATGAGCTAATAAACAGGTGTTGTTTTTAGCTGCTAATTCTGTGCCTTCTTTTTCATGGTAACGTAAACTGTAGGTGGTGGTTGGGGACGAAGGCAGGCACAGTGCAAGAGCCCTGGGTGACTTGAAACTGCCTGAGGTCCCCCATGAGGTAGGGAGGCCATGGAAGTGTCCAGTGCAAAGGAATCTTCCCTGTATCTCAGCTGCCATCAAAGGCTCTCCGGACTGCCTTAGCACCCCACCTCCAATTAGTCTTCATAAAATTCTCTTTGATCTCACCGAGTCTTTTGCTACAGGACCCAAGTCTGATATCAGGGTCGTTCTCCTGTGATCCCATCAAAGTTTTAGTTCCTCCTCAGCTCTGAATTATTTTCTTTGGATTTCTACACTTGCTTAGTGTGTTGATGCCACAGTATTTGATCACCTTTGCTTTTTCTTTCTTTCTTTTTTATTTTTTCAGGTTAAGAACACTTAACATGAGATCCACCCTCTTTACAAGTGTTTAAGTACACAATACAGTGACGTTGACTATGGGCCAATGCTGAACAGCAGGTCTTTAGAACTTGCTTGATGAAAACTTTGTAATTTGTAACTCCCCACTTTCTCCTCCCTCCAGAAACCAAATTCTACTCTGATTCTTTGAGTTTCACGTTTTTAGATCCCTTCATATAAGTGGAATAACGCAGCCTTTGTCTGTGACTGGCTTATTTCACTTAATATAATGTCCTCAAAGTTCAACTACGTTGTCTCAAGCTGAAGACTTTTCTTGTTTCTTAAGGCTGAAAAGCATTCCATTGTATGTGTATGCCACATTTTTAAAAATCTATTCATTCATACATGACATTTAATTTATTATCCATACGTGACATTTCATGTCTTGGCTATTGTGGATAACACTGCTAAACACATGGGGGGTGTTGATATCTTCTTAAGATCCTGATTTCCATTTTGTTAGACAAATACTCAGAACTGGGATTGCTGGATCTTATGTTAGTTCTGTTTTTATTTTTTAGAGGAATCTCCATAGTGTTTTTCATACTACCTGTACCATTTTGCAATCCCAGGTGAAGATAATTGAATCACAGGGATGGTTTCCCCCATACTGTTCTTGTGGTAGTGAATAAGTCTCATGAGATCTGATGGTTTTATAAAGGGGAGTTCCCCTGCACACGCTCTCTTGCCTGCTGCCATGTAAGACATGCCTTTGCTCCTCATTCACCTTCTGCCATGACTGTGAAGCCTCCCCAGCCATGTGGAACTGTAGGTCAGTTAAACCTCTTTCCTTTATAAATTAGGCAGTCTCGGGTATGTCTTTATTAGCAGCATGAGTACACACTACTATATATGTGAGAAATGTCTGTTGAAATCTTTGGCCCATTTTTAATTGGGTTATTAGTGTTTGTGCTATTGAGTTGCAGGAGTTCCATATATAGTTTGGAAATTAATGCCTTATCTTACTTAAGGTTTACAACTGTCTTCTCCCATTCTGTACATTCCGTAGGTTGCCTTTTCACTCTCTTATGGCTTCCTGTTCTGTGCAGAAGCTGTCCAGTTTGATCTAGACCTATTGTTTATTTTTGCTTTTGTTGCTTGTGCTTTTATTATCGATCATATCTAAGAAATCATTAACACGGCCAATGTCATGAAGCTTTCTCTTAATGTTTTCTTTTTAGTTTTACTGTTTCAAGTCTCACACCTAAGTGTTTAGATGATTTTGAGCTGATTTTTGTGTATGGTGCAAAATTGGAGCCCAATTTTATTCTTCTGCAGGTGAATATACAGTTGTTTTCCCAGCACTGTTTTTTGAAGCGAAGTTCTTTCCCCATTGGGTATTCTTGGCCTCCTTGAGGAAGGGCAGTTGATCATGTATGTGTGGGTTTACTTCTTGGCTCTCTATTCTGTGAGGAACATGAGAAATGCAATAAGGATGATGTTGGTGTCTCTATTTAAGAATTTCACAAATCTCAATAACCAATTTTTATTTTTTAACAAAAAATATATTGAACTATTTTTATGGGGAGGCATTTGCATATTGATATATAAAAGTAGATGAGATAGTTCGGGCTTCAAGGAGTTCTAAATCATAAAATAGAGGAAAATGTTGGATCCAATCTTCTCCTTATCATAGTTATCCCCGAAGAGAAACATGGCAACAGGTTATGCACAAAGAAAAGCCAAGGTCACCATCATCTCAAGGGTGAACATCAGCAAAGATCAAGCCTGAATATTGGCACACCTTTCCTTATTTAAGTTTATACACAAATACTCCATTCTGGAAAAAAAATACCAGAGTGAAAATAACTAATCAGTTTAATTATTAATTTATTTCCCCAGGGAAAACAAAATCAGATTGAATTAGGACTCTGAAACACAACATAAACCCACAGAAAGGTTCATGGAAACTAGGAACTAAAAATATAGCATTGTCCTTCATATCAAGCCCTTTAGATTGAGATTTTGAAAGCCTACGAATGTATAGATAATAATATGATTTAACGTTTATGTAGCATTTGCTATTTGCCAAATTTTCTCTTAAGTGTTTTATATGTGTCAACATATTTAATCATCACAGCAACATTTTGAGTTGATTACTACTATTATGCACATTTTATAGAAGAGGAAACTAAGACCCAATAGGTTAATGGCTCTTCTCAAGACCCCAAAGCTGGCAGGTGGCAGAGTCGGAGATACCCCTACAAAGCCGGCCTCCAAACAGTGCACTCTGCTTTATGTTAGCAGCCATGCAGCACTACTATTTTCTCCAAGAATTTCAGTAGACAGAAAATAAAAAGGTAATTGCATTGCCAAATACATTCATTCAGCATTAACCAGGCATCTCCTGTGTGCCATACATTCTCCTGGAGTCACAGTACAGAAGAAATGAATCCTATATGGTCTTTGCCTTGATCGGATTCACACATAGTTACTAAGGAAACAGCACAAATCTTTATCCTTCTGAAATGCAACGCATTCCTTTAGTTCACTAGCTCTGGGCATCTAAACAGTGTAAGAAATGCTCCACACTGATAGAATCCTGTAAGGTTTAAAATGGAAAATTCTATTGGAAGCAAAAATGGAAAATTATTTACACAAAGTAAAATCTAACTTGGCAGTCAGCGCTATTTAGTTAGAAAGAGGAAATTAATATGCATGAGCATCAGATGTGTCTACAGTTCAGACGCTTTGCAACCATAACTGCATGTAACAAAGGTTCAGATTGGAACAGGAGCCTGCAAAACATTCCGCAAATAGAAAATTGTAAGCGAGACTGACAACTCAAAGGGTTACACTTCAAGTGAAGCAAAAGAGTAGGAAAGTGTAGTTGTCCATTCTTACACTGCTATTAAGAAATACCCGAAACTGGGTAATTTACAAAGGAAAGAGATTTAATTGACCCACAGTTCCGCATGGCTGGGGAGGCCTCAGGAAACTTACAGTCATGGCGGAAGACAAAGGAGGAGCAGGCATCTTCTTCACAGGGTAGCAGGATGGATGGGTGCAAGCAGGGGAAATGCCAGAGGCTTCTAAAACCATCAGATCTTGTGAGACTCAGTCACTATCGTGAGAACAGCATTGCCAAATACATTCATTCAGCATTAACCAGGCATCTCCTGTGTGCCATACATTCTCCTGGAGTCACAGTACAGAAGAAGTGAATCCTATATGGTCTTTGCCTTGATCGGATTCACACATAGTTACTAAGAAAACAGCACAAATCTTTATCTTTCTGAAATGCAACGCATTCCTTTAGCTCACTAGCTCTGGGCATGGGGGAAACCACCCCCACGATCTAATCACTTCCACTCGGCCCTGCCCTTGACATGTGGGGATTACGGGATGATGGGGATTACAATTCAAGATGAGATTTTGTGTGGGGACACAAAGCCTAACCATATGAGAAAGAAGGTTTTTACTGGGTGGATTAAAATAGATCAGCTGATGCAAAGAAGAAGAAGAAGGAGAGTTTCATCTCATAGCATAATGATTGGATGGCACTGATCCTAGCAAATTCTCAGTAGGTCAGGAATTCAAGGTTATGGGCAGTAGGACAAGGGCCTGGTCATCATGGAGCTGTTGGTGAGATCATGTGCTTCCTAGGGACGTGAATGGAGGCGGAGGCCATTATCGTTAGCAAACTGATGCAGGAACAGAAAACCAAATACCGAACGTTCTCACTTCTAAGTGGGAGCTAAATAATTAGAACACATGGACACAGAGAGGGGAACAACACACACTGGGGATTTTTGGAGGGTGGAGAGTGGGAGAAGGGAGGGGATCAGGAAAAATATTAAATACTATGGGTACTAGGGTTAATATCAGGGCGATTAAATAATCTGTACCACAAACTCCCATGACACAACTTTACCTATTTAACAAACCTACACTTACCCCGGAACTTAAAACAAAAGTTAAAAAAATTAAAAATAAAAGGTATTGTAAATGAGTGTTTTTCAAATGGTGCACCATAACCCATCAATGGGTTTCGAAATCATTATAGTGGTTCACAACCATCATTTGTTTCTGTGACAGAATAGAATAGATCAATGTACAGAGTACTTTAAATAACAAAGCTTGTGGTGGCTTGGTAAGATTTTTCAATTATATAAGCCCTTTGTGTTTATGTATATGTTTATATGACTGTATGTTTATAATTTACATATTTATATGTGTATATATAAGTACTTGAGATCACAATGAAAAACATTTTATGCTGAGGATCGAGTTTAACTAAAGTACAAAACACTACTTTAGATTTTTTTTAATTTTTTTAATTTTTTGAGATGGAGCATCGCTCTGTCACCCAGGCTGGAGTGCAGTGGTGTGATCTCAGCTCACTGCAACCTCCGCTTCTCGGATTCAAGTGATTCTCATGTTTCAGCTTACTGAGTAGCTGGGGTTACAGGTGTGCACCACCATGCCTGGCTAATTTTTGTATTTTTAGTAAAGACAGGGTTTCACTATGTTAGCCAGGCTGATTTTGAACTCCTGACCTCAAGTGATCCATCCACTTCGGCCTCCCAAAGTGCTGGGATTACAGGCATGAGCCACTGTGCCTGGCCTGCTTTAGAGGTTTATTTTTTTATTTATTTTGCATATTCTAAAGATATAGAATATGGCAAGCACATTTTAGGTACTGCAAGTAAAATTCAGCACGTTTCAGAAAGAATTCTATGTAAATGATTATCTAGAGACTAGATTACTGCTCTACAATAAAATAAACACACCACCAATACACATTGTCAAAGGTCATACCAAAATCTTATGCTGAATAATACAAGTTAGGCATGAAGTAAAACATGCTCAATGATTCTATCTATATGGAAATCCTAGAAAAGACAAAAAGCTCAAGTACAGTACCAGAAAGCTGATCAGTATTTGTGCAGGAGCTGGAAGAAGGGGCATGAGAACACTTTGAAATTAGGGAGATGTTTTATTTCCTGATTGACACATGGTTATATGGATATGAATATTCATTAAAATGTCATCTCACTCTACACTTAGTATAGGTGCATTTAATTATAAAATATAACTCTATGAAGCTAATCAAATGGCTATTACATAAAGTTCTGGTACTGAAATAAACCTATTAACAAATTGGAAGTTCCTTTTTCTTCCTTTCTTTGTTTTAATGCAACTCCTTAACTACACCAAAAAATGGAAACCCTCTTGAATATGGTAAAATGTTTAATGATCATTTGAAAGTGTTCAAGGTAATGACATCCGACACTCTATTTTGGTTGAAAGCTGCCCTTATGAGGCTCATGCTACTTATTTCACTGTGAATGATTTCTGTTTACAGAATCATTCTAGGCTCCTCGCGCCTCATCCTGCAGGCCACCTACTCATTAAGGCTGAGCCTGGGTGCAACCGTCCAAGGTCAAGATCACTACGGATGGCCCCTCTGCCCACCATCACTACCGCTTGTTCAACACAGAGAAAATATTTTGGAATCTCATTGCAGATGAGTGTTTGTCTCATTACCACAGCCATGCCCGCTCTGTTTGCTGGGTGTGGCTCATTTAACATATTGGCTTCTCCTTTCCCTCTGCTAGCCCTGATTCTTATCGATTTAACTAATCACATGAATAAACTTCTGTTGACAGCGCCAGTAGCCACCGTAAGTCTTCACGCCCTTTCTGAGCACTGGAGTCCGCTGCCAGGTGCCCCTTCCTATCTTTTTCTGCACACGCCCAGATTCATTCAGCCAGAGCCACTCCCCTTCTCTCCGCCTCCCTTCCCCAGTGGTGTGGTTGTTCCATGAATGCCGCTGACTTGGGCATGAAATGCGTGACAGCCCTCTGTCCTCTTCATGCCTTCCCAGTTCCCTCCCAATCCTGACTTTTCCTTCGATCAACTCAAGTGTGGAAACACTTTCCACTGTACATTTTCCTTTCAATAACCGTTTTTAAACCTTTGAAATTTCCTTTTATGCTTCTGTTTTCCACATGCCAAGAAATAACACAAAGAATGCAAACAAACAATGGGAAAACAGAAACCATCCAGTTGTCAGGAACACGCATCCTATTTTATGGAATAAAATGTTGACCAATTCCAGAAAAAAAAAAAAAAAAAAGTCCAGTAATCCAAAAGATATTCTTAGTTGGATGGCAGCGAGGGCTTATAGGTGTATATTTACAGAGAAGCTTCTTGAAATGGCTGTATGATGTGATTGAATTTAACCATGCCTCGTGTAAATAAAAATGTTAATTTTCATTATAGTAGAACTAAATACATAGAATTTTATTAAATTCCTCATAGATTATAATGGGGCACAAAGGGGTTATGCCTGAAACTTACTGTGCTCTTTCAAAAGTTTGGAGAGACACTGTTAAAATGAATGGCCCTAAAATAGATAAGAAATCTCAGTCCTTGTGTTTTTATTTTATTTATTTATTTATTTATTTATTTTTTTTTTTATTTTTTTTTTTTTGAGAAGGAGTCTCACTGTTGCCCAGGCTGGAGTTGCGATCTCGGCTCACTGCAAGCTCGCCCAGCCATTCTGCCTCCTGAGTAGCTGGGACTACAGTGCCCGCCACGTGATCTTTCACTGGGTCTAATCCGCTGGCAAGTGCTCAGGCTTGCCTCCCGGCTCTGTCGCCCAGGCTGGAGTACAATCTTGCAACTTCCGCCTCCCTTCAAGCAGTTAGCCTCCTGAGTAGCTGGGACTACAGGCACCCGCCATCATGCCTGGCTAATTTTTGTATTTTCAGTAGAGATGGGGTTTCACCATATTGTCCAGGCTGGTCTTGAACTCCAGACCTCGTGATCCACCCGCCTCAGCCTCCCAAAATGCTGGGATTACAGGCATGAGCCACAGTGACAAGCCAATATCAGTCTTATCTCCGACTTCTGGCCCTGCCGCTGTGTTTTATATTGAGAAATCTTGATACTGGTTGCCGACAGAGGGTAGGATATACGTCCCATAAAGGTGTTTAAGACAGAGGGGTGCAAATGGCTCTTCTGTGGAGTCTGTTTAGTTTCTTTAGCAAACACATGCAGCCTAAATAGCCCACCCCATCATCCCATCCGTCAGGCTCTGCTGTGACTGTGGAGTGGCAAAAATCAGCTTAACGTGCTTCTCAAGACAAACCCAAGAGGCAAGGACCATCATTGCTCCTGTTTTACAGAGGAAGTAACTGAGGCATGGCCAGGCTGAGCAGCTTGGCAAAGGGTCCACAGCTGGTGAGTGGCTGCACCGGGGCCCAGATTCTCCATGTGAGGTGAACCTCTCAGCGTCTGTCCTCCAGGAACCCCAATGGCAGACAGCGTCAAATGAACCAGGTCCTTCCCAAACCGTGCCACCTTGAAACACAGGATGAGGTCTGAGATGTCTGTCTTTCTGATTGCAAGGCAGAAGGCAGCTCAGTGGTGTATTTTTTGAAGCCTCCCTTGCATTCTGCCTTGGGACTCACTGACCTGTCCATGTTGCATTCCCTGGCTGTCCTTTTAGCTGGAGGAGCCTCCGTTGAGCCCTGGAGACAGGATGCCCTCACACCCACATGGGGCTGGGCTGGCAACCCAGCCTGCACCAGCACCTGCTCTGCCCGCGACGTCTATTTTCAAATAGCAGAGGAACAACTTGGACTAACAGCGTTATTGTTTGAATTTGTTTTAAAATGATACCAGTAGTAAAAGTTAAAGTTATTATTATTTTTTACAGATTATTATTTCCCAGAAATGAAAAAGATGCAGCACATTTTCATACATTTTGATGTTCCTTTCTTGCAATGCTTCCCCGGGTCTGCCGTTACCCTTGAAAAGGTGTATTTGTCATGATGTGTTCTTATTACAGAAGTTACAGTCATTTTTGTTTATGAGACTAGGAAAAATCTTCTCTCTGGAAACTCCACGTTTCAGCCTGGGTTTTGATGCTTGAAACAGGCACATCTTAGTCACTGGGGGGTGACACTAGTTAAAACGATATGAATTTAATGGTCATATTTTCCATCTATGTAGGGGAAAAAAGTGTAGAATCTAATTTGCCTATTTTAATGCAAAAGTTCGGTGAAAAATGGGAGTAATTTACAGCTTCTGTCGAATTATTCATGTTATTTTCTGCAGAGTCAAAACTCCTTTCATTCTCTTCAAAGCCATACTTTTTAAAGTTTTGAGGCATTCCACCTTGATAGTAAATTATACTTTTGATATATGCATATAAACCGTATCATCTGCATGTGGCAATTTTAATAATGAGACTCTACTCAGGAAACCCTCTCTGATTCCGCTTGAGAATGCACTTTTCTTTCTATTTTTTTTTTAAGGGCATATCATATGCACATTCCTAATCTACAACAAATGAATGCATGCAAGACCAAGAACTGGCGTATCTACAGAAGAGCTCTCTGTTACATTTTTTAATGAAAAGAGCTGCTTGAGCTCCAGATGTCCCAAGTTCAGTCTTTGGAAGTTAAGAAGCTGCTGGGACTTGTGACCATGTGCAAGGACACGGACTCCCTTGAGCTGCTGGCTGGTGTATGACATTGCTGGTGTGGTTGCTACCGTGGATGCTGCTAATCTGCCCATGGAAAGCATTTTACTGAATTCTCTGGTGATAATGAATCTCAAATTCTCATATTACAATGTAAAGAACTAGGAATGGAGGCCAGGCACGGTGGCTCATGCCTGTAATCCTAGCACTTTGTGAGGTCGAAGGGGGCAGATTGCCTGAGCTCGGGAGTTCAAAACCAGCCTGGGCAACATGGTGAAACCCTGTTTCTACTAAAAAATACAAAAAAATTGGCCACGCGTGGTGGCGGGCACCTGTAGTCCCAGCTACTCGGGAGGCTGAGGCAGGAGAATTGCTTGAACTGGGGAGGCGAAGGTTGCAGTGAGCCAAGATCATGCCACTGCACGCTAGCCTGGGTGGCAGAGCTAGACTAGCCTCCAAAAAAAAAAAAAAAAAGTAAGGTATTTCCTCCATCCATCGATCAGTTTCTAGACATTCAAACATTCAATTTTGAGCTTTAAATGAACTCAAAGAATGAAATTAAAATATACTATGATGCAATCTAGAGAATTAAAGTGTCATAATTATTCACTATCTTCCATGAAGTTCAAGTTTAGCATATCTTATTTTTTTCTTTTTGTTTATAGAGAGGGGGTTTTGCCATGTTACCCAGGCTGGTCCTGAAATCCCGAACTCAAGTGATATGCCTGCCTCAGCCTCCCAAAATGCTGGAATTACAGGCATGAGCCATCGCACCAGACCTAGTTTAAAATATCTTTGAAAAGAATGAATATGTTGGGAAGTGTCCCTGAATGGAATATTTGTGCAAAGTATATCAGCAAAAGGAAGTCGCGGTCTTAGCCACATTGGACCTCATTGTCAATGAAGAGAAGGTAAAAGTCATCAATGTCCTCTACCAATGCCAAAAATAACTTAAAATTTTTTGAATATCAAATTAATTGTAGTTTATATTAAGCAATTAATTACAATTTTTTGTTGCAATATTTTAAGTCATCAAACATTTATCTTTTGTTAAATTACATATGTGTGCCCCTATACCTGGTGTTAGGCAATATTCGGTAGATGAAATTAAACAAAACAGGTTCCTAAATAACTCTGTAAACATCAGAGAGACTATGACCTCAAACCAATCAATTCACCAAAAGCATTCTTCCAAATAAGGGGGTCATCAAATCTACAGGTGCATACAACATAGTCGCAAACCATGATTCAGATAAAGATGACAAAAAGGTACTTTTCCACTCAAAATCTGTAGTCCCTGCATATCAAAAGCAAACAGAAAATTTAATAAAGGTAGACTCTAACACACTTGGTTTATAAGAACTAAGAACTATTAGACATTGTAAATATCCCTCTAAATTTTACTACATATAAAATAGGATTGTGGCTGGGCACAGTGGCTCACCCTTGTAATCCCAGCAGTTTGGGAGACCGAGGCAGGTGGATTACCTGACTTCAGGAGTTCCAGACCAGCCTGGCTAACATGGTGAAACCCCATCTCTACTAAAAATACCAAAAACTGGCTGGGTGTGGTGGCGTGTGCCTGTAATCCCAGCTACTCAAGAGGCTGAGGCAGGAGAATTGCTTGAATCCAGAGAGGGGGGAGGTTGCAGTGAGCCAAGATCTATCCATTGCACTCCAGCCTGTGTAACAAGAGCAAAACTCTGTTTCAAAATAATAATAATAAATAAAATAGGATTATGAAGGATAACTATCTGTTATTGAATATTAATACTTTGGTACTAGTTGATTGACTTCTGACCCTTTATTTATTTATTTTTTCAAAGCCATTTTATTCTGCGCTAATAAGAGCCAGGGAATGAGCTAGCCATACAAATGATAAGTAAACCAAAAAGCTTCTTAGTTTGCATTTGAATTATCACTGAAAATATGAATCTACATTGATCTTCCTACCAAAAAGGCCATGTGGTGCACTGAGGCACCTCACTGCTAGCATTACCCAAGTCTCCTTTCTGGGAATTTGGATCTCGTCCCTCACGTGGAAGACTCTGATTGAATCATCTCCTCCTGGCGTTATCGGTCAGACTCCCACGCCGACCTCGCCGTGAATACAGAGGCAGCTCAGAGCCACAGCTCAGCTCACTTTCCCTCTTACTCTATACCCCAGGTCCTCTCTTATATGACAAGAATTTTTCAGCATTTCTATTCTGAATACATATAACCTTTGGAATTGTCTGTTCTCCAAAAACAAAGAGTTTTATAACCAAAAGGTGCTGGATATCATCGAAGTCATTTTTTAAAGGGCCACATAGTCAAAAAATTTAGGTTTTGTTGTCTGCGTATTAACTCTCACATTAAATAAATAGATAGGACCTAACTACATAAAAAGAATTCTTAGTCTGAGGGCCGCACAACAACAGCCTACAGATGGGACCTGCCCTGTGGGACATACTACGCCCACCCCTATCTAAATCCATGTTTTAAAATGTATATGAAGTTCACAAAGGGAGGGTGATATGGATGATATTATGGAAATTTAGATTTCTAGATTCTGAATCTTCATATATATTCTTTCCTAAAATTGTTCTGCCTGAGTCCCACCACAAACTAACCTTTAACTACATTTACCACATTTCTGGAACATTTCATTTCACTATTTTGGTTGAGACAGTACTATGTATTCTGCACATTTTTTTTTTCTCTCTCTATCACCTCCCTTTGGTTGCTAAATCTATCTAATAATTTTCTTATTTTCTAAGTCAGACTCTGCATTTTCCCAGTTCTATCACTGTGTTGAGATTTCCTATTTATTCATTGAAAGCACATATTGTTTTACTTTATTAAATACAAATAGAAAAACTTCTTTAAAATCCTTGTCTGCCTTATTTCAACACCTAAATTTAGGTCCATTTTTCTTTTCTATTGAAAATATGTTCTATTTTGTTAGTTCTTTAAATGTCAGATAATTTTGGATTATGTCTTAGACATTGTGGTTGTTAAATTGGGAGGATTTACTTTTGTTCTTTTCATCTTATGCATGTTGATTATTTGGTTTTATGAATAATAATCTTAACTGAACTTGAACTGAAAACCGAAGGTGGTGGCTCTAGTCTCAATTTACATGTTCCAGCTTTAATGGAACTGCCTTGAGATTTTTCACCCATGCATTTTTCTATGATCAGTCACTGATGACTTTTGGAGAGTTTGGGAACTCTGTCTTAACTTTTATGTACAGGATTTCACCACTCTCTAGAACTCATGCATTCTCCAATATCCATTTTCAGGTTTTTCTAGGCAGAAAGGCCGCTGTAAGTTTTCTGTCCAGTTGTCTTGCCAACTCATAGCTGCCCATTCAACCCTTAGCACAGGGTTGAAGAGGAACTTGGTACCCTCCTCTTCTAAGTGTGCACTCCCCATCGAAATCTGTAATTTTATCATTCTCCTATGCCGTTAGGTAGCTACCTGAGATTTTATCACTGTTTTGTGTAAATAAGTCAGTCTTGGAAAGTCTCCATCTTCTCTGATATCCTCATTTTAGAAACAAAGTAATTAAAGCCATAAAAATTCAAAGATACAGGAAATATTCCCCAGTTATCTAACAGCAGAACCCAAACCAGATCCACGTTTTCTATCACAGTCCCCCATGCAGCTTTGGTTCCAGTAGTAACTACATATAACAATAGTGCCTTCTTTCCCTGGTTGAAGAATGACTCTTGCCACTAACTTTGCACAAGGCATGTCCATACCTTATTTCTACAGCAGCCCTTCTTGTCCAGCGTTTTGCTTTGCATGGTTTTGCTCTGCGTGGTCTGTCAACTATGGTCTATAAATATTAAATGGAAAATTCCTGAAATAAACAATTCATATGCTTTACACAGTATGCTGTTCTGAGCAGCATGATGAAACCTCACACCATCCCATCCTGTCCTGCCCAGGACGTAAATCGTCCCTATGCCCAGCAGATCCACACCACGTACCACACATGCCTGTGAGTCACTGAGTGTCTGTCTCGACAATCGCACCTCCTGTCCTGGCACTGCAGTATTTCTGTTCGAGTCACCCTTATTTTACTTGATAATGGCCGCATAGCACAAGAGTAGTGATGCTGACAATTCAGATACACCACATAGAAGCCATAAGTGCTTCTTTTAAATGAAAAGGTGAAAATTCTTGATTCAATAAGAAATGAAAAAAAAAATATGCTGAGGTTGCTAAGATCTATGGTAAGTGAATATTCTATCCATAAAATTGTGAAGAAATCAGAAATAAATCCAGGCTGATTTTGCCGTCACACATCAGACTGCAAAAGTCATGGCCACAGTGAGTGATAAGTTCTTAGTGAAATTCATGGGTGGAAGTTAAGAGCAGGAAATATATTCCAACTGATGGTAATGTTTGTGTCAGAAAGCATTGCGCTCATATGAAAATCTCAGCAAGGCCATTGTCTGCAAGTAAAGCATGGTTGTACAAATTCAGAAATAGGTTTGGACTGAAAAAAACAAACATTACTGGAGAGGTCATGTCTGCTGATGAAGAAACTGCTGCCACATTTCCAGCAGAGTTGAAGAAGTTGACTCAAAGGAAAGAATACCATGCAAAGCAAGACTTCAAATGTGCTGCAGCTGGGGCTCCTCTGGAAGGAGACGCCCAATAGGATCTACATTTGTGAAATGCAAAGGAGCACCAGGGCATCAAACACAGAAGGACACACTCAACCTTGGACCTGGGCAGCAACACTGTGAGACAGGTGATGAAGCTGGATGCAGGCACAGAGCGAAGAACCCACATGCTCTCAAAAACGAAACCAAAAATTCTCTGCCCATGTTCCATGTTCTGGCAACATAATCAGTAAGCGTGAATGACAGCCACCTTGTTTATGGAATCTTTGCACCAATGTTTCACCCCAGAAGTAAAAACAAAACAAACAAACAAACAAAAAAACTTGGAAAAAACTTGGAAAATGAAGGGTTAGATGTAAAGTCCTATTCATAATAGATAATGCACCTGGCCACCTGAATGTGCTGCCTATGAAAATAAAAATGCCAAGTTGTATTTTTACTGCCTCATTGCTTCAGTCTCTTGACCGAGATATCACGTGCTTTGTCAAACCACATTCACCCACCTGGGCTTTGATCACATGTGACCAGCAGTTGATGAAGACCTTAATGTGGACATAATGCAGTGCTGAAAGTCATTCACTACTGCTGGTTCAATAACATTCCTCAAAGCTGCAAAGGATGAGTTAAAACCAGAAACTGTAAATGCCTGCTGGAAGAACTTATGCAGTGAAATTGTGAATCATTTTAAAGTCTTCAAAGGATTGATACAGAAGTTAGGAAAATCATTCATGCAGCAAACCAAGTTGATGAAGAAGGATTTGCCAACATACTGGAAGCAGTGGAAGAACGTGTGGAAAGCCATGGAGAAGCCATGGAGAAGCACTAATGAATGAGGAATTGGAAGTACTTGTTGAGTAATCTACAGAGAAAGAGGAAGAAGAAGAAGAAATGGAAGCAGAACCAGTCATGTGGACACTCCCAAAATTTGCCAAAGTCCTTCAAATGGCACACCTTAAACTGCAAAATTATGAAATACAATCTCAGAATGGAACACAACATTAGTATCACACTTATGATCAGCAAAAGGTTACAACCAGCCAAGCAACAGTTTCCTGAGTTAAAAAGAGATGATAACTTCTGATCACAATGGTCTTCCAAAAGTTTTCAGGGAACAATCCTTTAACTGTTGAGGAGCCCCAACCATTGACGTTGTCTGCTCCTGGCATCTAGAAAATTGACATTATCATGGCTCCATGATTCCGGGTTATTGAAAGCAGATTGTATCAGTCAGGGTTCCCTTAGTCAGGGTTCCCTAGAAGAACAGAACTAATAGGATCCATATATAAAGGAGAGTTCATTAAGTATTAACTTCCACGACCACAAGGTCCCACAATAGGCTGCCTGCAAGCTTGAGGAGCAAGGAGAGCCAGTCCACCTCTCAAAACTGAAGAAGTTGGAGGCCGATGTTCGAGAGCAGGAAGCATCTAGCAGGAGAGAAAGACGTAGGCTGGGATGTTATGCCAGTCTCTCCTTTTCACATTTTTCTGCCTGCTTTATATTCACTGGCAGCTGATTAGATTGTGCCCACCAGATTAAGAAAGGGTCTGCCTTCCCCAGCCCCCTGACTCAAATGTTCATCTCCTTTGGCAACACCCTCACGGACACACCCGGGATCAATACTTTGCATCCTTCAATCCAATCAAGTTGACACTGAGTATGAACTATCACACAGATGTATCATCAGAAGGGCAATGCTAGCTTAACTGCTACATCACAGGGTCTGTGTCATTCACCTCAATCCATCTCATCATGTAGGCATCGCACCGTCTCACATCAGCAACAGAAGTAGTGTGAGTAGAGCCCACTAAGATACTTTGAGAGACAGCACGTTCTGCATAACTTTTATTGCCGCATATTTTTATAACTGTTCCCCTGTATTATTAGCCACTGTTGTTAATCTCCTACTGTGCCTAATTTATAAACTTTTTCTTAGGTCTGTATGGATAAGAAAAATCACAGCAGGTAGAGGGTGTGTTACTACCTGCAGTTTCAGGCATCCACTGGGCGTCTTGGAACATATCCTTCACAGATAAATGGGGACTGCTGTAATGTTAGCTTTCTTCTTATACAAGGTGGTTACAGAGGAAAAAGAGTGACCATCTGTTCTTCAATTACAGTGTTGTTCAACGCTTAATGACTTAGCATTTAGCAACACTCATTTATATATTTTACATATACATATTTAATATTATATATGTGTATATTTGTGTATGTATATATACATATACATAACACTTTTTTATAGCTTTAAATGCTTTTAAGGTGCTGTAACACAATTGTAAAAGTGGAAACTCAGACAATGATTTTAGTGTCGTGGGGGAGGGTTTTGGTAAAATGTGTACCTATAGAAATAAAATAAAGCATGTATTGTGTTTAACATGGTGTTTGGCATGTCTATACTTATTTCTGACCCAGAGACATTTGGTTGGTGACACATTTGTTGTATGGAATTCAATTAGTGCTTCCTTACACAAGGTAGTGATTTAAGAACCTTCTCTGTCAATAAAATTTTGGTAGATAAATTGGAGAAGACAGAATCAATTTTCAACGGTGTGATCATTTATAATGTTCCCCTGGTCAACATTTAAAAACAATTCTAAATATAGACACCAAGAATACTCACTGTAGCATTTTAGTATAGTTTTAATCATAAAGAGGTCCCACACACAGTAAGAACTGTAAGAACACAGTCCTGATTTTAGTAAGTATAATTTTTAAAGTTTTATGTTTCAATAAAGATTTCTTAATTCTTTTGTCAGCATTTTATATGTGTATTTCATATGTATATTCATAAGTATAACCCAATTTGAAGAGGCCCTTCTTATCATGTTAAATAATCATTGCTTTCCTTTTTGACAATTCCTTTAAAATATTAATTAAATGCTAGAGAATACTGGTGTTTACTATTGGCATAATGACATTTATTAACAATTTCATTAAAAGTTGCATCTTTCATCTTGCCTGAATGTTGGATTAATGGGAATGCTGTATTGGTATTTAGCATTTCCTTTTATTGGAAATTAACTGGCATGAGAAATTTGCCAAGGAAATTTTTTATTTTTTATTTTTTTTATTTTTTATTTATTTTTTTATCTTTTTTTTTGAGACGGAGTCTGGCTCTGTCACCCAGGCTGGAGTGCAGTGGCCGGATCTCAGCTCACTGCAAGCTCCGCCTCCCGGGTTTACGCCATTCTCCTGCCTCAGCCTCCGGAGTAGCTGGGACTACAGGCGCCCGCCACCTCGCCCGGCTAGTTTTTTGTATTTTTTAGTAGAGACGGGGTTTCACCATGTTAACCAGGATGGTCTCGATCTCCTGACCTCGTGATCCACCCGTCTCAGCCTCCCAAAGTGCTGGGATTACAGGATTGAGCCACCGCGCCCGGCCTGCCAAGGAAATTTTTTAAAAATCAAGTTGAAATTTTCAAAATGTTTGAAAATAAGAGTATTTTAAAATGTCATGGCAGCTCTAGACATTTTGAGAGCATTTACTCTAATATTTCATATCAGTGTAGTGACAGAGTCAGGAGCCACCAAGAATCACTGAACATGTATCAGAGTACATACATACATGCACACATATGTGTATTTTGTAAATATATTTTATCTGAGAATGTCAAGTCAGTTTCAGAGTCAGTAGACTCAGGAACGACTGAGCCCCGTCAAAGTCATGAGCGTGACGCCTCTGAAGAGGGCTTAAGCCCATCTGATGGGAGTCATGGGGCATTTCCGAGTGGGTGAGTGGATTCAGCTAAAATATCTGGCATTTACTGGCATTCTGTAAATGTCACTTCTGTTCTCCTTTCCCGCCTCCCATCTCCCCACACACTCACATCAGCCCACATGCCTTCCAGTAGCAGCCAGTTGCTCTACCAAGTAAATGCATATTAACATTGGACCTATGTCGTTAGAAAGAGTCCTCTGGAGAAGCAGCCTCCATCCTAAGAGAAGGACGTAAGAGGCACAGAGGAGTTTGAAGCCTCTGATGTTCTGTTGCAGCTGTGAGAGCAACAAATGAAAGACCCATCACACTTCCTAAATAGATTAATTTCAACTGCCACACTGAAAGCCTAGTAAAAGGACAAATGAATCTACTCCAGGTATAAAAACAACTCGCCCCCATTTCTACTGGACTAGACCAGATGCTCAGGTTTAAAAAAAAGAAGAAAATTATGGTCATGCAGCAGACCAAAAGGAAAGTGAAATGGCAAATCCATGGACAGAAATCACCAAAATCAGATTAAAATACAACAGACAGTGAAACTCTGAAAAAGAATTTAATGCAATCAAATAGGATGTCAAAGGCTTTAATAAACAAGGTAGAGAATACGAAGGATTAGATGCGTAAGTGTGGCAGTGAGATGGAAACTACCAAAATGACTAAATGAGATTCCAGAAATTAAAAAACAAACAAATACACACTATAACAGAGACGGAGAATGCTTTTGAGAGCCTCATCAGTAAACGTAACTGTGGGGAAATAAGTTCTCAGTGCTCCAATAAAAACTCTCAGCTCTTTGAGAACACTTTACTTTTTACTTTTCACATACCATGAGGATCTGTAGACATTTCCTTCATTAATTGCCTGGATCTAACAGGATAATAAAACAACTTCTATCTCCTCAAGAAGCAAATAGTTACAACTTCAGATAAGCTCCTAAGTTGAGCTTCCAAAGTGGCAGGGAGACTAGCGCACTCTCTCTCTCTAGTCTTTTGACACTCAAAATGGGCAAAGCTTTGGTCCTTAAAGCCATTTCCAAGTCATAAAGCCAGAGACAGATGGGCTTAGCTGGACCCTGGAGAGACTCGCATACCAATAGCCTGGATAAGTGTTCTTCCTATTACACCTTGAAGAAAATACTCTCAGAAGAGGTTAGAGGAATGGACTCTTTGAGGTTTGTAAGTGGGGAAAACCTATGTTTATCTGTCCCTTTCAGTCTATAGACTGAATCCTACTGCTCATGTAAAAATTTCTCCATCTGGTTCTCATTGCACGTCTCTGTGGGTTTGCTGGGCCTTGCGAAGTAAGGATACAATGCTACTTAATAATACAATAATACAAAGCTATTAATAACACACTGCTATTAATAAATACTTAATAATACAATGCTATTAACCTGGTTGTTTCAATAAATAACTCTTTTCTCTGACCCTTGCATTTTTGCCATATCTATCTATCTAATCTTATTGTTTAACTGCTTGTCAGTCATCTCTCTGTAACCTATCTCCCTATTATCTGTAATACAGAACTATTCCAGTGGGAAAACATCTCAGATGTTTCATAGTTTTAGACAATGTGATAATGTAGATGAAGAAAGAACTAGTGAACTTTCCAACAACTATGAAAGGCCTAATATTGTACATTATCTGGTAGCTGGTAAGTTGCCTGCCACATCATCAATATTTTCAGAAAACATTCAATTCTGGGATCAAAGGCAGTTTCTCACTCGTGGTGGAGCACACAGCCCACCCCTGTGTCCACGGCAGCTCCCCTGCCCGTCCCCTGCAAGTCCTGCTGGCGTGAGACATGGCAACCCCTGGGAGGCGGCACACGCAGGGCTGAGCATCACAGTCAAGTCCCGGGTGCAGGAGGACCAGGATTGTTACAGTGGCCTGCAGGGCATCTGCTGAACTTTCCCCGGAAGGAAAGCATTGTCTTTATGCGATGCAGCGAACAAAAAACTAGCCGGGCGCGGTGGCGGGCGCCTGTAGTCCCAGCTACTCGGGAGGCTGAGGCAGGAGAATGGCGTGAACCCGGGAGGCGGAGCTTGCAGTGAGCTGAGATCTGGCCACTGCACTCCAGCCTGGGCGACAGAGCGGGACTCCGTCTCAAAAAAAAAAAAAAAAAAAAAAAACAAACTTGCTCCTGGCTCTGAAGTGACGCCGTCTCTGTCTGCCAGGACTCTTCCTTCTAGAAATATCCTTGGAAAGGCATTTCAGAGCCAAAGTCGCCGGCGTCATGGCCACGAAGACGAGCAAAACTGTGAGAGGCTGGGGGGATATCTCTCAACAAACTTGAAGACGACTTTAGAAAAATCACCCAAACTGGATCACAAACAGTCAAAAGAAAAGAAAGAAAAAAGAAAGAGAAAGGAAGGGCATCCAAGGGCAGTGAGACAGTCTTGGTCTAGGATACGGGTAACTGGAATCCCAAAACGTGAAGGGAAGACAGTGAGGTGCAACGAATTCCTGGAGAATCGATGGCCACGACTTGTAGGAAAGTTACAATTAGACACAAAGGTGTAGATCAAAGGAGCTTTGAAAACATCAAAATGGGGAAACATAGATTAATAAACAAGAATCCAAAAAACTCCACCTAGGCATATTTTATTCAAATTGCTGAAACAAAAGGCAAGGAGGAAATCCTAAAGGTGTGTGGAGGATGAACAACAAATAAAAAATACATATAAGACAAAGATAAGAATTATAACAGACATCTCAGAAACCTTTCAAGCCAGAAGACCATGGAAGACTCCTCTAAAGTTCAAACTGTGATGTAAGGAATTTAACTCCATGAAAATATTCCTCAAAAAGGGAAAGAGAAAAAAACAGGGAGAATTCATGGCCTACCAGACTACGCTATAAGTAGTGTTGAAGAAAATGTTTCAGACAGAGCAGAGAGGCTGCCAGAAACTTGGATCTGCACAGAGAAATGGTGAGAAGTAGAAACAGAATTACAGATGGCAAAATAAAATCTAGGTTTTTTTTCATTTTTAATTTATTTAAATGATAACAGTGTCTAAAGCAAATACAGCTTTGATTTATAGTAGTGGGAATGTACTTACAACTTTCTTATTGTAGTTGTGAAGTTAAAAGGTAGGCTCTGATCATTAAAAGTGTATATTTTATTTTATTTTTTTATTTCAACGTTTCTTTTAGATTCCGGGAGTACATGTGCAGGTTTGTCACAAGAGTGTATTGTGTGATGCTGAGGTTTGGGCTTCTATTGATCCCGTCACCCAGGTAGTGAGCATAGGACCCAATAGGATGTTTTTCAGCCCTCACCCCACTCCCTCCTTCCTCCAGTGCTCCCCAGTGTCTCTCCATCCCT
This sequence comes from Macaca thibetana thibetana, assembly GCF_024542745.1. Taxonomy (NCBI): domain Eukaryota; kingdom Metazoa; phylum Chordata; class Mammalia; order Primates; family Cercopithecidae; genus Macaca; species Macaca thibetana. Next base: position 139,798,088 of record NC_065585.1, read on the forward strand.
CTGCTGGTCCCCAGTGTCTCTCCATCTCTCTAGTGGTTCCCAGTGTTTCTTGTTCCCATCTTCATGTCCATGAGTACCCAGTGCTTAGCTCCCATTTGTAAGTGAGAACACGTGGTATTTGGTTTTCTGTTCCTGTATGAATTCTCTTAAAATAATTACCTCCAGCTGTATCCGTGTTGCTACAAAGGACATGATATCCTTCTTTTCTACGTCTGTGTCATACTCCATGGTGCATATGCAATGCATTTTCTTTTTTTTTTTTTTTTTTCTTTTTTTTTAGATGGAGTCTCACTCTGTTGCCAGGCTGGAGTGCAGTGGCGTGATCTTGGCTCACTGCAACCTCTGTCTCCCAGTTCAGGCAATTGTCCTGCCTCAGTCTCCCAAATAGCTAGGATTATAGGTGCACGCCACCATGCCAAGCTATTTTTTATATTTTTAGTAGAGATGGGGTTTCACCATGTTGGCCAGGATGGTCTTGATCTCCTGACCTCGTGATCCACCCACTTCGGCCTCCCAAAGTGTAGGGAATACAGGCGTGAGGCACCATGCCTGGACAACACATTTTCTTTATCCAATATGTCACAAATGGGCACCAGGGCTGGTTCCGTATCTTTGCCATTTTGAAGAGTGCTGTGATGAACACATGAGAGTGGGTGTCTTCATGGTAAAATGATTATATTCCTTTGGGCATATACCCAGTAATGGGAATGCTGGGTCTAATGGTTACTTCTTTCAGAAATCTCCAATCTGCTTTCGGATAATGTTTATTAAATATTGAAAAAAATCACTAATGTTTTTGAAAAATAAGTATAAATAGTAATTGTACAGTAGAGATAAAATGAAATCATTAAAGGAGAGAGAATATAGCAAAGGAAGGGCAAAATAGATTATAAATGGGAATAATAGAAAAAGCACGAAAGATGGTAGGTCCGAACACAAACGTATCAAGGGTTACATGGAATGCGATCTTTTCAAAGACCCAGAACTTCTTTATCCAGTCAGACTGGATAGAAAGAAGACTCTGTGGTATTTACAAAAAAAACCACTCACTGTAAATATAAAAACGTAAGTAAAAAACCACTGTAAATATAAAAACGTAAGTAAAAAACCACTGTAAATATAAAAACGTAAGTAAAAAAACCACTGTAAATATAAAAACGTAAGTAAAAAAACCACTGTAAACATAAAAACGTAAGTAAAAAAACTACTGTAAATATAAAAACGTGAGTTAAAAATAAATGGATAAAATATGGGAAACAACATAAAAGGCAAAATGAACCAAAAGAAATGTGGAGTAGCTGCATTAATATAAAATATAATCTATAACAGAATATTACGAGGGATAAAGATGGATACTACATAATGGATAAAGAAGTTAGGTCAATTCTTCAAAAGAAAAGTAACAATCGTAATGTCCATGCAGCTAACAAAAGCTACAAAATATGAGGCAGAAACTAATATAACTGAAAGGGAAAATAAAGATATTAAAACTCTTTTGGGGAGGTGCTAGCACTCTTCTTACAGTAATTAATAGAATTACTAGGTAGAAAATCAGTAAGGGCTTTTTAAAAACACCTTATATAGACTATTGGACAATAGGTTCCACTTACTATTTTTGAGCGCTCTACTCAAAAACTAATATCTCAAGTGCACATAGACCATTCCTGCAGACAGAACAGATTCTGACCACAACAACAGAAATAAAAAAAACAACAAAAAATAAGTGCCAAAAGATAGAAATCTTAAAAAGACTATTCTCAGATAATAATATAATTAAAGTAGAAATTAATAAAAGAAGATATCTGGAAAACTTTTGCCCAAATATGGACAAAGTTTTAAATATTGAGAAATTAAACAACCCATTATATTTCCAAAAAAATCAACATTTTAAACTGAATGAAAATAAAAATATATCAAATGTTAAGGGATGCTGTTAAAGCAGCACACAGAGGAAACTGCACAGCGTAAAATGCTTACATTTTATCAACAGAGCAATCTCCAATGAGCAACAAGAGCTTCCATTTGCACAGCTTAGCAAATTAAATTCAAAGCAAGTACAAGGAAGTAAACGATAAAATACGAGCACAAACAGCAAGAAATCAAAAGACAAAATAAAATCAAAAGTTTTATTTTTAACAACAATAAAAACGATAAACCTCTGACCAGACATAGATTGGAAGAAATGCTTGCCAAGCACATACATGATAAAGGTCTTATGTTTAGGAAATTCAAAAGTAAAATAAAAAAAGAAGTAAACCCCAATTCTGTTATAAAATGAGCCAAATATCTGAACAGACACTTCATTAAATAAGACACACAAATAGTAAATGAACGTATAAAATGAGCTTCATCATCATTAATTATTAGGAAGGTGCTTCTCAAGGCAACAATAATATGGCCCCACACACCTATAAGAAGACCAAACAGGCTGGGCACAGTGGCTAATGCCTGTAATCCCAGCACACTGGGAGGCCAAGGTGGGCGGATAACCTGAGGTCAGGAGTTCAAGACCAGCCTGACCAACATGGTGAAACCCCGTCTCCACTAAAAACACAAAAATTAGCTAGGTGTGTTGGCATGCCTGTAATCCCAGCTACTTGGGAGGCTGAGGCAAGAGAATCGATTAAATCCAGGAGGCAGAAGTTGCAGTGAGCTGAGATGGTGCCACTGCACTCCAGCCTAGAAACCAGAGCAAGACTCAGTCTTAAAAAAAAAAAAAAAAAAATCACACACACACACACAGAGATGCCCTTCAACAGGTCAACGAATACACAAACTGTGGCACAGCCACACAGTAAAATACTACTCACTAACACACAGAAACATTTATTCCCTCAAACAAAATGGATAAAGCACTATGCATTTTACAAAGTGAAAAGAGAAAGACCCCAAAGCCCACATTGAATAACTGCATAAGACATTCCAGGAGGCGTGGTGTGATGGTGGGGGACTGGCTGCAATGGAAATTTTTAAATTGATGGCATTGCTCTATGTCAGGCTGTGGAGGTGAACACAAGACATTTTATCATTCAAATCCATAGGACCTTATATAATAGCACTCAAGTGAAATGTATCACATGTAATTTTACAAAAATGCAGAAGATTAGTGTTGTATGGTGATCGTGTCCATTAAGGGAGACAGGAGACAGGATGGTGAAGAGCCATGAACGTGAGTGTGTGTGTGTATACACATGCATGTGCACATACGCATTCAAATATAAAGTTATTGTTAGATTTCTAGGTTTTGTGTTGAGTAGTGGGTTTCTATTCCTTTGTTTGTTTGATTTAAGATGGAGTCTTGCACACCCAGGCTGGAGCACAGTGGTGCAATCTCAGCTCACAGCAATCTCCACCTCCCAGGTTCAAGTTATTCTCCTGCCTCAGCCTCCCGAGTAGCTGGGATTACAGGTATGTGCCACCACACCCAGCTAATTTTGTATTTTAGTAGAAACGGGGTTTCACCATGTTTGTCAGGCTGGTCTCGAACTCCTGACCTCAGGTGATTGGCCCACCTCGGCCTTCCAAAATTCTGGGATTACAAGCATGAGCCACCATGCCTGGCTGAGTAGTGGGTTTCTTTAGGCCTATCACATAATAATTAATAAATGAACACAGAAACAGGTGAATAAATGAATGTCCACATATGGATCAAAGATGAGTGTATGTTGAACCCAAAATTGTGATCAACCTGATTCTTGTGCATCTGAGATGTAAATTAAACAAGGATATAAGGAGGCAAAGGAAAAGTTTTGCTTCCTATTCCTTAAGGGTTGTTGTGGGAGTGAAGTATAGAAGCAAGGAAAAGAGCTAAACATGTGAATAAACTGCTTAGCAAGAAAACAAGATAGTAGGGTAGGGGACGTATTTGGATTTAAAAAAATGGAGTTATTTTAAGCAAGGAAAAAAGCATGAAACACAATAAGTGCTTATAAATCACTGGAGTGGCAGACAGGCCAACCTTTAGGCTGTGCACCCAAGAATGACACTCAAATCAATGTGGATGCGTGAAGGAGGTCATTTCCAGATACCTGGAGGGTTTAAGAAGCCAGAAACAGCACAGTGAGTCTGGACATCAAAATGTTGGGGGCTCATGCCAGGCTCCCAGTGGACTTCCCTCCTTATGGATAATGAAGGTCAGTGGAACTCATTGCAAAATCCTCCACTGGCTGTGGGTCTTCTCAGGGGCTACTGCACTGCGTGGTTGTTTCCTTTGTATCAACTTCAGAACTTTGTCTCTAACAATATTTGAGGGAATCCATGAATAATTTAAAATTTAGGGGAATTTTTAAAACTCAGTAATTGGGTTGGTTAAGCTAACGATACCATCTCAGGAGAATAGAGAGGCCTCATAAAACATGTTGGTGATGCAATCAGCAGTTTAAACTGGGAGTTAAGATTAGTGACCTAAGAAAGTATGATGTATTTTAAATACTATAATACTACAACTAATAAACACAGAGGTAGGAAGTGTGAGGAAATTAGTTATGAAGCTAAATATCTCTTATATCAACCCATCAGAGATAATGCCTTGTGCTTTCATTGTTATACTGTATACCTTTCTCCCTCCAAGAATTTGAGCCTAATTTGTAAAAAATATATATATATTTTAGAACTAGGCAAAAAATAGCAGAACTTTTTATTTTATACATTGGAAATTATATATAGCTTTTTTAGGGTGAAAGGGATAATATTCTTGAAAACTTCCTGTGGTCCACCGACATAAAAGGGAAACAGATGCTAGGGTCAGCTAGAAGGTTCCAGAAAGAAAGTAGAGGAGAAAAAAATAGAACTGTTATCTTCTGACCAAATGAAAAGAGAAAATGTTTCTGGGGGTCTCACAACAGTAAAATGATGGTTTCCAGGGAGTGATTGCAGAAATAGGATGACTCAGGGGCATGCGAGAGAAGACAATGAAAACAAGTGTCTGTAATTGAGCAAGAGATTCAGCAGGGAGAGACTTAATCTTGCCACCGAACAGATGCAAGCAAGCTTTCTATGGAGTCCACAGAGGTGGAAAGAGGACAGGGAACAGCTTCTACAAATAATAAAAGAAAAAAAAATTCTAAAAGTAGATAAATGCTTTGTTATACTGATGGAACCAAATTGCAATGTCATAGACATTCTGGGCAGGGAGGCAGAATTGAGATGGAAGAAGACGGAAGATGTGGTGTAGGGTGAAGGAACATTCATGAAGGCGTAATAAACCGAATTCTCTTGCACATATACAGAAAAATCAGGAACATTCAACCACACGCATACAGAAAAATATAGGCACTCCGAGACAAAAGAACTGGGGAAAGTATGTCCCTCCATGCTACAAAGGGAAGAAGAGAATCTCCCGGCACTGGGGAAAGGAAAGGAGGAGAAGAAATGATGAGCGAGTGGACGGGTCCCAGACCTTTTAGCTTGGACGCTGAGATTAGGCTATCAGTGTCATAAGCTACAGGGGAGATTCTGAAATACAATAAAGGTAGAAGACTGTTCCCGATTCCTCATTCTCCCCAGCCATTCTATGGGGGAAGAAAGGCAGAACTTCACCTGTAACCTTGGTGTTTATAGAAAGTAGCTGGAGTCAAGAGCTTTTGAGAGGGAGAGGCAACAGGGGCCGAGGCCAAGGTCAGAGGCTGCATGGTGCTTTCCTCCAGGTCAAGATCCAATGGCGAGAGGGCAGCCGGAGGACCCGGGCTAAGGAGAAGAACCTCGCTGTCGGGAGGACACCTGGGAGATCCCTGGAAACAACTGCAGCAAGTGTTTTCCATTCCCATGAGCAAACCTTTTTCACCTCATCTACTGCAGATGGACCGAGCCTGAGATCAGAGCCTGCATCTGAGCAAGAGTTGCTTTGCCCCAGCCCGAGGTTATTAGGAACAAACAGAGAAGGAGCAGCACAGATGTCCACGGCCTCGTGGGGTTCATTCCACATGGCCTCCCAGTGCCTGTGTTTTATCTTGCAAAATCTTTTTAAAATTCTGATGAATTCAAAAACTAGATTTATTTATGTGCAACTGCTAAGCTATCTCCTTGTAATAAAAATAAAAAATACTGCTGCCTAATAAATTTGGGGCGATGCTGACCTTTTGCAAATTGTACTCGCAGTTGTGTGCTGACAATCAGTTCTTACTATAAGAGCTCTATTTCATTTTGTGTTTTATTGAAAAGTACATTTATATCTTTTGTCACGGGACATAAAATGTCTGCTCCCTTCTCTTTTCGCATAGGTTTATTTGCAAACTAGATTAATACTGTGGTTTCTAGGATGAGTCTATATCTATATAGATGAGTCTATATCTATATCTCTATCTTTATCTATATAGATTTCAAAAATGTAGACTCATCCTAGAAGCCACAGTGTAAGATATATATATATATATATATGCACAGATATCACCAAAGAATGTATTTTATATATATGTGTGTGTGTGTGTGTATATATATTCTCTGGTGATATTTCCCCACAATATACTTGAAATATTGACAATACTAATGTCTTACTGCTCTATCTATATATACACACATACATATAGATCTATGTGTGCATATAGATAGATAAGTAGGTAGATAATATTGATAGAGATAGATACACATGTATCTATACATGGATAGATAGATATACATGTATCTATACATGGATAGACAGATATACACGTATCTATATATGGATAGACAGAGCAGCAAGACATTAGTATTAAGTCAATATTTTAAGTATATTGTGGGGAAATATCACCAAAGATGATTGCTATGACATGCAGCTTTTAATTGATCTCTGATAATACAAATTTGGAGTATTTGTTCCTATGTGCACATAGAATCAGATGCATATAAATTATATACACTACACACACACACATATACAATTCACACACACATTGATGTTGATTAATATTCTTTCTTTCCAAAGAAAGGAGAATAATAGAATTGTCAGAATTAATCAGCAAGGATAATAAAGATTATGAAATGTAATGTAGTATGATTCATTTTTCTGATTATGCCATAATAAACAAAACTTTGGAAGTTTTATAGAGGTATGTAGAAGAAAAGAAAGTGCCTGAACCAGAAGTAACTTAATATTTATCTGTAAGAATAAGCTAGGATTCTGTTACAAAATTTTCAAAAATGTATAATATACTTAGATAAGTTATAAAGATTTTTCCAATAAAAAATAAATATGGGTTCTCTATTGCAAACATTAGTATTATTGTAGGAAGAACCTGTTACAGAAAGGATCATTGTAGTGAGAAGTTCAAGAAAAAGACAGAAAAGAATTTTACATAGACCATCAGTATGTGAAAAGGAAAAAACAAGAGAGATACATGGCAAAAGAGGGGTGAAAATGTGAGATACAGCAGCCAGGTATGAGAAAGGAGGCATATGGAAATCATGTCAACAGGAAAAAAGGACATTAAAATGGGTGGAAAATGATAGTAACAAATAGCCACTGTGGATAATTTAAATGAAGAAATAAGTGAAATGCTTTGAGTAGCACTGAAGTCTAGCAGCACAATAGAAGCCTAAAAAGAAAGTGATTTACCATTTGATACCATCATGGAAAAAGTGAACATGAAAGGGAGTTGAAGTCGAGCCTGCTAGGTGTTCTCTCAAGTGAGCCTATTGTTAAGTGCCTTGAAATTTTCACACAGTCTGAGCAGGGCTTTGGTGCTGGAAAAGGCCCAAAGGAAAAAGGTACTTGTCCAGCAAACCAAAACAAGAAATGATTTTCACTGAAAAAAGGATTTAAGAAACCCAAACCGAAAATCATGACATTAGCAAACACTCATTTAGAAGAGAAATAAGAAGGGATAGCCCTGCAAAAATATCAAATTCAAATGATGTATGTTTGACAAGTTTTCTAAAACTTGGCAGAAATGATTTGATTTTTCAATTTGAACAGCTCTATTGAATACATCAACTTAAGAAAACATAAGGAATTTTGGAAGATACCCAAGTTAAACAAATTTGTCTCTATTGATGAGAAAGTAGTGCCTCTGATCTGGTTTGGCTGTGTCCCCACCCAAATCTCATCTTGAATTGTAATCCCCACGTGAGGGGAGGGACTTGCTGGGAGGGGATTGGATCATGAGGGTGGTTTCCCCCATGCCGTTCTCCTGATAGGGAGGGAATTTTCATTAGATCTGAGGGTTTAAAAGTGGCAGGTTCCCCTTCTGTCCTTCTCTTCTGCCACCATATAAGACATGCCTTGCTTCCCCTTCTCCTTCCATGATGATTGTAAGTTTCCTGAGGCTTCCCCAGTCATGCGGAACTGTGAGTCGATTAAACCTCTTTTGTGTACAAATTACTCATTCTCAGGTAGTTCTTTATAGCATTGTGAAAAAGAACTAATGCAGCCTCAAAAAGACAAATTACCTGTGGCCTCCCCAAGGCCTCACAGCTATTTCATGACAAAACACATGTTAACCCAGGCTGTTAGGCTCCAAAGTCAGTGCCTGTTGCAATATTCCCTTTTGCTTCTGCAGCCCACAGCGATTCTCCATTTTGGCCTTTTATTTCTTCACTCAGTGTCAGTCGAATGACATAAAAATCTTGTGACAAACTTTGAAATGACTTTCAGTTCCAGGTGGCTGATGGAGCTGTCAGTGTGTTTTTCTCATACCTCTTTGTAAAATAAATTTGTAAAAAGAATTACAGTCATAAATGTCCTTAGATAGATGGGTAGCAGTGTCTCAGTTGAGTGAAACAAATGTGTGAATCTCTAGAAATTCAGGAGGAATTTCATCCTAGTGATGGATGAATGAAAGACTACAGAGACTCGTCAGAAGAAAAAAGTAAGGGATTCATTTCCACATTAGAGGGACTGCTCAAGGGAAGAGTGTTGGGGGGAGATATATTCAAAACTTTTCACTTCCAAATGCATCTGATAAGCCAGTCCACGATTTCATGTCATGAGTTTTTCCATTGGCACAACCTCAGTTAAATAACTCATCAGTCAATACCACTTTCTGGAATGTTACTGTCAGCAGCCAAGTGCTACTTTAGCCTCAGGGCAGGAACAGGACATGGGGCGGATGGGGCAAGAGTCAGCAGGTGCAGAAGCACAAGTGGGATGACCACCAAACACCCAGGCGGCTGCTGGAGGACTGCTCATCACAGTTGGTGAATTGCCACTTTGTGACTTCATGATGACATTTGCCAAGTATAATCTAAGTAATTAGAGCCAGACTATTAAAGATAAAAAGATGTTTCACGTCATTTCCAGAGAGATAATAATGCTGTATTTAATTAAGACTGACAATCAGATGATCAAACAACAGCTTTCTCAAGAGTAGACTAGGGTGGGAGGGCTCATGCCACTGTGTCTCTATTTTCTCAGTCTCAATCATCACTTACCAAACTGCCAGTGAATAGGATTGCACCATATAGACGTTTTGTACACATGTGTCAGGGGTCCTTAAGCCACCCTCAGGCTCGATGATTTGTTACCAGGACTTTCGTGACTCCGGTGTTCCACTCATGGGTGGGTTTCATCATGACTCAGATGTTGCACTCCTGGCAGAGTACGATCAGCTAGGAGGACAGGCTCATAGGAAGCTCGTCACAAGATTCCAGGTGTCCCCTCCCTGTGGTCACACAGGACACATATAAAACTCCCAGGCATGATGAGAGACAATACATGTGAAGCGCTGGCAGCCGGGGATGCTCAAACGAGCTGGGTGTCGAGGATTTCATTAGGTTTTATTGGGCATCAGGTACTGAAGCTCCAAAGCCCCACATGACTAAAATACATTTCATTATTTTATATTGCGAGCTTGAAATCAGGTTTTCAATACCTGAGAGACAACTAAGCAAATCAATTGAGATACATAACACTGGTCACGCCAGACTTCGTTAAATCAGATACAAAACACTAGCCAAATTAGACTTCTTGGAATATATAATACACATGTGCAGTTCTTATTGATACAGTTACATGGCGCCTTTGAGTTTCCTTACAATTTCAGGATAAGCTCAACGAACCAATCCCTTCTTATGTAGTACACAAGGACCCAGAGCCAGACAGCAAACACACAGGCCTGGAACAGCCTTCAAAATAGAAGCTTCTACAGAAGGCTGAGGTGCAATCCCCTTGGGCTCATCACTCTCTGGGGAGCTCTGTCCAGCAGGGCGGACTTCAGCTCCTGGGGTAGTGGGCTTTGAAGTATATGTGCCTGAAGAAGTCCAAGCCCTTCCCTGGTATCATCAGGACACAACCTTTCCAATCTAGTGATCACAGTTTGATCAAACGAGCAGACCAGCACTCAATCCATCATCCGCACAATCCACAAAGATTGATCATCCTAAGGTCTGGGCTGTAAGTTAGAATCCGTAGGGTTCTGGTGACTGTTATAGGAAGGACACTTGCACAGAACTTCTCATATTATAAAATATTTCAGGAATACAAAGAGGGCAATTACTATTACAATAAGCAGCCACATACCTAATCCCAATACCTGGCAAGTATTAGATTTGAAAACAAATGTACGAGATATGTCAGCTTTTCTCTTCCACATCCTCTTCTGTTTTCTTCCTGTCTTGAACCTGAGGTATTGTTCTCCTGAATTTTTTAAAATGATTTACTTAAGCACACAACTATCAGAGAAGTCCTTCTCTCAGACACAGCAAGTTTCTCTAGCCTGTTATTTTCAAAAGTGGGTTGATATTAACTTGGGTCTTTTATTTTTTTCCCATAAATTTAGGAATAAACTCAGATCTACATAATCTCTCTTTGGTTCCTTATTTTAATTGAATTTAACCTATGAAGCAATTTCACAATTATTGTCACCTTTATGAAATGGAATCTTTTTATCCATATATGTAGTACACGTCTTGATTGGGTTAACTCTGACATTTTTCAATGTTGTTGTTGTATAATCATATAAATCTTGTGCATTTCTCTTGTTATATTTGTTTATAGTTATCAGATTTTCTTTTCATTGTAAATGCTATCATTTTTACTATTTACTACCACTTATGGTTGCAAATTCTGACTCCTGATGATATTTAGAAATTCCCATTTAGATTTAGACAAGTTATGTATCAAGAAAATATGTTAAACAACTTATTTTTTCTGAGGTTGTCTATCAACTCTATAAGGTATTCTAAGTACACAATTATTCCCTTGTGAAAAGATGATTTTGTTATTTCTTTTTCAATCCTTATGTATGTATTCTATTTATCTTTATTTCTTAGATTACTGTTCCCTTACCATTTCTATTAGTTGTCTATTTTTTTGGCATTGAAAATTAGTGGCATAATGCAGTTAACACATATTATCCCAGTTTCGGCAGCTCAGGAATGACTTAGTTGGACAGTTATGTCTTAGGGATTTTCATCAGGTTGTATCCAAGATGTCAGAAAGGCTGAAGTCATCTGAAGCCTTGACTAAAATGCTCTTAATCATTTACAAGCAATAAGAATATACGTGGTATGCGTATTCCAAGAACCATCTTCAGTTTTAAGCACCCTAATTTTCATTTTTTATTATATTTATCCCTGCTTTGTTTTTATTTTTCAGTTTCTTCTGTTTTGTTGTTGTTGTTGTTCTTACTCTGTTACTTCCCACTGATATTTTTAGAATGAGAGGTATTTTCTTTTTCTTACCACTTCGGCGAAGTTGGGTTTGAGTTTGTAATCACTGGTGCCCAGGAAAGAGGCTAGATTTATGTAGAGATGCTTAGAACCAAGTTATTCTAGAGGGCAAGGAAAAGATCTCAGAGCCTGAAGACAAAACCAAATACTTTATTGGTTCACGGTACATGTTTTTATGGGGATGTGGGGCCTATAGCCTCCCCCCATCCCATACACCAAGAAAGGATTGACACTTGGGTGTCTGATGATGCCAGGATTCGATGCCATAAAAGGCTACTTGATGAACTCCGTCAGCTTTGACCTTGGCAGCCACCAATAGAGTTCCCCATGCACATTCTCAGAAAGCCAGGAATGGAACACCCACCCTCAGTGAGCTCACAGTAGTGACCTTGACGGATGGAAGGGTGGATGCACTTCTCTCTCCTGAATGGGAGTGGCCCACATCTCCAGCATTTCCTGCAGTCCTGTACCTGGGGCATCCCCTCCCTTGGAGACCGTGTTTAATGCCTCCACCCGCATAGGGCTTCAGAGTTGAATTTATTTAATTAGAAAAGCAAATGTGCCTTGTGCTTTAGACAGGCAGGACTCACAGAGTGACATCAGAAAACACCCTCAGTGCTTCCCCCAGGGCCTCCTCAGACCCGCTGTTAAAGCTAGCATATTCCCTGCCCCTTGACAAAATCGCAGGAAGCTTCCATGCTATTAAGCAAAAAATGCTCCTAAGAAAACTTCAAAAGAAAGAGCCCATTTTTACAATTAAAGCATCCCTTCAACATCATGTGCTGCCCTGTGCTTCTCCACCGGATCACCAGGCATCATCTGCCCCAGGTTCCCCCATCATCAGCTCCAAGTGGCTGGAGGTGGTGCTGGGTTCTGCGGCCATTTTCATTTGAAGGTGTCTCTACAGAGTGCTTTTTTTACTCTTTGAAAGCCACCAGTGGGGACACTTGATTCCCCTTCCTAAGACGCAATGGGTGCATTTTGCTACAGCCACCAGCTTCAATTTGTCCCTTGCTGGCTGGAGTGGGTGGAGGCCCAGCTCCCTGATAGGGTCATGCCACCCTTCCATGCTGTCTTCTTGGGCTGGATAAAAAATGGTGCCACTGTGGGTTACTCTCCTCTGTGGGTCAGCGTAGACCTTGGTAAGCAATGCACCTGTCTACACTCTGCACTCAGTGAGCCATTACAGTCCGAGCCTGTGAGCATGTCAGATTTGGATCCGGCCCCAATCTTTGTGTCCCCATAAAAGCTTCATGCAAACCTAGTTACACCCTCAAAGTGGTCCCAGTGAGGCCAGTCTCGCTGGAGTCAAGCTGCAGCTATTGCACCTTTTTTTTCTTTTTCTTGAGATGGTGTCTCACTCTGTCACCCAGGCAGGAGTGCAGTGGTGCAATCTTGGCTCACTGCAACCTCCACCTCCTGGGTTCAAGTGATTCTCCTGCCTCAACCTCCTGAGTAGCTGGGATTACAGGTGCACCACCACACCTGGCTAATTGTATTTTTAGTAGAGACAGGCTTTTGCCGTGTTGGCCAGGCTGGTCTCAAACTCTTGACCTCAGGTGATCCACCTGCCCTGGTCTCCCAAAGTGCTGGGAATACAAGTGTGAGCCACCCCACCCAACCCTATTGCACCTTGTTTTAAAGACCAGTGTGCATAGTTGGCCCTCAACCTGCATTCATTGAACAGCTAAATGAACACATAGCAGCCTTTGTATATGCTGAGAATACGTACTGTGGCATATTTTTTGTTTGTTTGTTTTGTGTTTGTTGTTGTTGTTGTTTTGAAACAGAGTCTCACTGTCGCCCAGGCTGGAGTGCAGTGGTGCCATCTCGGCTCACTGCAAGCTCCGCCTCCTGGGTTCAAGTCATACTCCTGCCTCAGCCTCCTGAGTAGCTGGGACTATAGGCGCCCACCACCATGCCTGGCTAATTTTTGTATTTTTAGTAGAGACAGGGTTTCACCATGTTGGCCAGGATGGTCTCGATCTCCTGACCTCGTGATCCGCCCACCTCGGGCTCCCAAAGTGCGGGGATTACAGGCGTGAACCACCGCACCCGGCCGGCTTATTGTTTTTAAAAGAGAATACTGTATTTTATAGCAATATATAGTGTTTCCAAATTTAATTGTTAAATCTCTGGATACAGACATCTGCCCCAGTTTTCAAATCGTTTACACTTCAATACTTGGGAGTAGGAGGTATGATTTTAAGGAATGACACAAGAAAACACCCCCTTTTCTTAGCAACACTCTCTGAAATATTTTGAATTATTTATTCAAATCTGTTTTGTTCTAGTCTCTACTGGAAAGGAATGCTAACAAAAGTGTTCCAGCAAAGATGTTGTGTATAGAAGTAACTGGGGACCAGAAAGCATCTTGGGAAGAGATAAGCTGAGGCAGCAACTTGAGACGTTGGGTTTCCCAAAGGGAGATCAGAGAATGAGGACAGGGAGACACCCTGGGAAGAGAGAGGCTGAGGCAGCGAGTTGAGACACTGGGTTTCCCAAAGGGACATCAGAGAATGAGGACAGGGAGACACCCTGGGAAGAGAGAGGCTGAGGCAGCAACTTGAGACGTTGGGTTTCCCAAAGGGACATCAGAGAATGAGGACAGGGAGACACCCGGGGAAGAGAGAAGCTGAGGCAGCGAGTTGAGACACTGGGTTTCCCAAAGGGAGATCAGAGAATGAGGACAGGGAGACACCCTGGGAAGAGAGAGGCTGAGGCAGCAAGTTGAGACACTGGGTTTCCCAAAGGGAGATCAGAGAATGAGTATAGGGAGACACCCAGAGATGGCAGTGGCCTGAGAGCAACACGGACACTGCCCAGTGTGTCCTGGTCACACACCTGACCCTCCCACCCATGCCTGAAGGTGTCAGTCATCCAGAGTCATGAACCCCATCTCTTTCCTTAAGGGACATTAACTGTGCCTCTCCTGATGGTCCAGCAAGTATAAGATTTCAAGTCATGCAAGCATCGGACAACTAAATAGCTGTCATGCACATTAAAACTACGGAGAATTCTTTCCTAAAGTTCTTTAGATACTGATTATTATGCAAGAGTTAGTAAAAAAAAAAAAAAAAAATCCACCACATGTTTTATTTGCTTGTTGTTTTTCTAGTTGTTTAAATCACAACTGTTAGAGGTAAAATCCAAAACTTTTTGAAGTGCTATTTCTGATTGTTTAACTTTCAAACATGTATTCCAAAAGTGAATGTACATAGTGGTATGAGTTATTGTTATCTGATTCAAATATCTATTTCTAAAAATAAATCTTGTGTTTAGCATTTTTTTCTCAGAAAACTGCAGTAGGATAAAGGGGTACATGAATATTTAGCAGCTGAAAGGGGTATAGAACCTGTAGTGCGGTAACTCCTTTGCTTAGTGAAATGGATTCAACAGAGAACATTATTGTTCCTAAATGTCAAAGATATATACTTCCGCGGAGTGTTATATAACTTGATCAGTTATAAATTTTTCAGCTGAAGCATTAAAAATAAATTCTCCTCTAGCTACAGATATTGCTCAAATCACCTTACATATAGATAGACACTTGGTTTACATTTTCATATGTCATTCCTTTCAGACAACTATCAGTATAAAATGGTAAATTTAGCAAATGGCTGTTTTAGAACAAGTTTCATTTTAGGCTACACCATGGCTTATGAAGTCTTTTACACAGTTGGTTTGATATTTTTGGATTATTGCACTTATGAAAATTCAATTTGTTAAATTTATAACAAACAGATGAGGCAGAAATAATTTAGCAATTCAAGCAGACTGTATGTTAAGCAGCGAGATATGAGGCAAGGGGAAAGTGCTCAGTGACGGATGGTTCTTCTCTCTTCGTTTTACTGACTTTGGTTTGCATATAAGGGCATTGTTAAGCTGATCGTGGAAAAGTTTCTGTATATAAGGTGCATCAGTCCAATGAAGAATGGGGGAAAAATTGTTATGAAACCTAGAATTATTTTCCTCTACAGTTATGCTAATCTTCTAAGTCAGCTTATGGTACTCTTTTGTTCCTGAATATACTTGGCAGATTTTCGAATGAATAGATAAGAATTTGCATTAATTTATTAGTTTCATCTAAATATATACTTACAGAACACTTGAGTTTATTTGAAAGTTACGTTTAATCAAAACATTTCCCTGCATAAATCTCAAATGCAATCACATTATAATATTGACTTTTCTGACAGGGGCAGGTGAGAGTATATAGAAACTGGAAAACTGAGCTTTCTATAAGCTGAAACTTTATGGATAAATGAGACCCATAACATTTAAACATAATCCATCTATTTCTCTGATAGTTTACATCTCTGTGTTTCTTTATTTTGAATGTTATCAAGAGTCAAAATTTTGTACCTCTAGTGCTCGTCCGTGGTTACTTGTAAAACTGCTATTCTCATAATAATGTAAAAGCAAGAGTAGTGAAAAGAGGCCACTCACAGTAGGAGAACTGCAGCATGAAACAGAATATAATGTTTTATTTGCTTTAGGCATTTTTAATCATTGTTTGCTTGTCTTAGTGGCCCTGTCTGTGCTCAAGGCATCTGAATTGAATGTGGCTCAATTTTCCATGACTAGCAATCCCAACAGGTAAAATGAACACAGAAGGTTGGGGACAGGGAGAAGGAGAGAGGTAACCATCAGTCATTCCCTACCATCAGGCCCCGGGTGGAAGCCTGGTGGCTCCCCACGATGAGAGGACACACAACTGTTGGCAATGCAGACCTGAGGAAGGATGCTTGGGTAGTCCCAGACTCTAAAGGGAGGCCTTCAAGATGTTTACAAAACACTCTCTTGCCAGGGTATGGAAAGATTGCATGGATGTTCTTCTTGTGAATAGAGACTGTAGGCAACACAAACATTATTGGATGTGGTTTCATCAATTGCTAGCCACAAGTAAGGGAAATTATTACAGTGGCAGTACGCTATGCTTGATACTTGTTCATATATCCTATACTATGGTTGAATACTTAAAGCACCCTGTGTGTGTGTGTGGTAGGAATCTTTCTCACCAATGCAGAACCAAGGAGACTGGGGCAGATAAAGTTCACATAATGGGGGATCCAAGCTTCATCACATGCAAGGATCCAGACTCCATCAGTTTCACTTGAGACCCTCAAATCTTAGTCCTGATGCTGGCTTGTGCTTCGTTAAATATAATCAAGTATTAAGCAGCGTTTTCTGAATGATATCTCGATGACAGTCAGAGATAAGGCCAACTTACTGTCAACTCACTACAAGGCTTAGGTACCTGAAATAGTTTTATTTCTAAATAAAATGAGTTCACATCTTTAGATTACAAATAAAATACAATCTGTTTTGCACCTGATTATTTGTATTTGTAACTTGTTTCTTTGCTTTGATTTTGAGGTCAAAAAAAATCTCAATTACAATTCAAGAAAATGTATTATTCCTTGGTAATATATTCAAATGGAGGAAATCAATTTCTGTGTATGCAAAATCCAAGCTGGTCTTTCTCATAAAGATGTAAGAATTATAACCTCTGTGGCATAGACAATTTTCCCAAATAACATCATTAGGTATGCTACAGTTGAAGTTGTCAGCATTTTTCTACCATGGAAGTATCTTATAATTAACTATATAACTCTTTTTTGCATCACCTAAATTACTGTTAAATGTTCTTTCTACGCTATCTCTCTGGAAAACATTGTGACTTGAATCAATGTGAATAAAGATGTTATTACTCAGACAAATGCTACCTGCAAATGAATGTAAGAAATCAGAAATCGCTGTTATACAAAATAAAGCCTCCAGAGCTATCGGATATCCCACGTGGTGTGGGAATCTCTATTAACCTCTCACAATTTCCAGCTAAATGAAAACCAGAAACAATAATTAGTTTCTGAGTACTGCCTTCTTGGTTGAAATATATACCTGGATGTAATTTACCAGAAGTTGCGAAATAAAGAACTGTGTCTTTTTGTGTGAAATTATTTCAGATAGAGACTGTCTGCTTTCTGCTTTCACCAGATCTCCAATACATAAATTTCATCCTGTTCAGCATATAATTTAGTGTGGTATTTTTTTGAACTCGGCCAAATGTACAAGCCACTTCTTATAATAAGTGTGTCCTTGGGTCTTGGGTAGCACCCCATCACAGTACCCTGCAGATGCAAGGTTCTCAGGCAGGCAGAATGACTGTTCTGCACGCTGCCTCTGGCTGGCCTGAGCAGTAGAGAGATGGAGTTTTCCTCCAGCATAGAAAAGCAAAACAGGCTGAAAATGCAGAAGAAAAGGCAGAGAACAATGTTGAGAGTTGAATCACATCCTCAAAAGCTATTTTGTTGGAAACGACTTGCTACCTGAGTAGGACTACCCCTGAATCCTGTCTTAGAAATCCCTCCTCCCTACAATTGGTATTGTCCTGTACACCAAGTGGTATAATCAACACGAGGTGAAGTCATGCGTTATTGATCTTGAAAAACCACAGCGGTCTACAGAAAAACATAACGCAAATGAAGAAATTAAAGAAATTAAGATGCTTTACCAACGTATTGACTACTGTTTTCTATATATATTATTATCTCAAAACAACGTAACTTCCTTCTCTTCATTCTTTATTACTATTTTTTGCCTTTTTAAAAACACATTTTTATTTGGAAGTAACTATAGACTCTCAAGATGTTGCAAAGAAATGCACAGCACAGTCCTGTGCACCCCTCGCTCTGCCTCCTTTAATGTTCACATCTCACAGAACAAGAACAAAACCAGGAAACTGACATTGAAACACACTTTGTAGCTTATTTGGATTTCACTAGTACACATACATGCATGGGGGGTGTGTGTGTGTGTGTGTGTGTGTGTGTGTGTGTGTGTGTGTGTAGCTCTAGGCTGCGCAAAAGTGGTGAGAAAGGACATCATTGCCTTATTCTTAGTCATGGAGGGAAAGTATTTGGGCTTTCACCATCAAACAGATGTTAGTTGTAGGTTTTTGTAAATGTTCTTTATGAAGTTGAGAAGGTGCCTCTCTATATCTATTGTCTTGAGAGTTTTTATTACAAATGGGTGTTGAATTTTGACTTTTTGACAAAATTTGCTTCCATTGATATAATCACAGGACTTTTTATTGTAGACAGTTGATGTGGTGAATTACATAGATTTTCAAATATTGAAGGGACTTGCGTTTCTGGAATGAATCTGTCATTATTGTAGTTGGTTATTATTTTTATACATTGTTGAATTCAATTTGGTAAAATGTGTGGAGGGATTTTCCATCTTTCCTCATGGGAGCTACGGGGCTGTAGTTTTCTGTTGTTGTTGTTCCTCTTGGAAAGGTCTTTGGATTTGGTCATACTGGTCACATGAGAGTAATACTGGCCACATAAGAGTAATACTGGCCACATGAGAGTAATACTGGCCACATAAGGTGAGTTCATCCACCCCTGTACTATTTATAGAATAAATTACATAAAATTACTGTCATTTCTTATTTGAATGTTTTGTAATATTCTCCAGTGTAATCATCTTAGCCTTGACATTTCTTTATCAGGATGTTTTAACTTACACATACAATTTTTTAATACTTACAAGACTATTCAGGTTATCTATTTCATCTAAGCTAAGCTTTGTTTGCAGTTTTTGAGGCATTTATCCATTTCACTGTGTCTCCCAGGCTGGAGTGCAGTGGCGCGATCTCGGCTCACTGCAAGCTCCGCCTCCGGGGTTCACTCTGTTCTCCTGCCTCAGCCTCCCGAGTAGCTGGGACTATAGGTGCCCGCCACTACACCTGGCTAATTTTTTGTGTTTTTAGTAGAGATTGGGTTTCACTATGGTCTCGATCTCCTGACCTCGTGATCCACCCTCCTCGGCCTCCCAGTTGATTTTTTAATTATGAACTTTGGAAGTGCAAGAAAAGAATTTATTTAGTCTAAAAAACACATTCTAATTTTGTGATAGATATTTTATATATATATGTAATTTCTCTTTATTGAAAATATTATTTGCATTGTAAAAACAAATGCCTAATGTCTTCTAAACCTTTCTCTCACCCCTTTAATTCTTCTGATGAGAAACAGCTGAACACTTATGACTTTGGACAACTCACAGGAAACTATCAGTGAGGGTAAGATTCAAAAGAGGCTGCAGTTTCGAGACTCTCTTAGAAGAAATTCTCATACTATGTTCTCCTATTGATTGTTGGAAGGGGCTGGACAAGATACATAGAAGGGCTACACAGAGCATTTTACCCATTTTTTAAAAAAATTTAACCCATTCAATTACAATTAACAATGACTGTTGCAAGAAGTTGATGGAAAATTAAAATTCTGCTTACCAAAGCTTAAACTATAGAAGTAACTTTATCTGATTACTTCTTCATTCTCTATTTATGTGTATCCCACAATTACTGTCTTTTTTGCTTGAAAGTTT
Organism: Macaca thibetana thibetana; assembly: GCF_024542745.1. NCBI lineage: Eukaryota > Metazoa > Chordata > Mammalia > Primates > Cercopithecidae > Macaca > Macaca thibetana. The sequence goes on from NC_065585.1 coordinate 139,818,065, forward strand.
TATTTTTTCTCCTTTTGTATTTGCAATATTTTCAAGAAAATAGGGACTTACTGTCTTATCGACTGACTTAAAACTTTACTCCAGGTTGTCAGCTCCACCTTCATTCAGTCCACAAGGGTCACTGGGGATGACTCACTGTGCAGTACGGGTGTTGTGGTATCTGTCGTTTCAGATGGTTGGAGGGATTTAAGTAGAAGAACCTGAAACAAAAAAGACAAATTTAGAAAAGACAATCAATGATTTATCATTATTTTCACATTAGTTTTCCACAGGACAGTAAGTTCCCAACCAGAAAAGGGGTCTATGTAATCTAATCTGTACCCCAGGATGACATTTTTCCAGTATTTCTTTGTGGTAAAATATTATACCATAAACCTAGTCAGAGGCATTGGAGGATCAGAAATGAGTTCATGAGATTTGGCCACGTAATGTCTACATTGTGAAGGTTAAAGAAATTAAAGGCCCACAATAAATGTAATAACACTGGATTCTGATTAAGGGATAAATTCTAACTTCCAGAGGATGAAAAATATAGCAAATAACACTTTTTAAAGTCTCAGCATCAATTACAGTTCCCTTTTGAAATAGCTGTATTACGTCTATGTTTAATTAACTTTTATTTACAGATTTTAGAATGGATTCTATGATTTGCTATGTTTTAAATTTATTTTATTCTGTATTGTCCTTCATAAATTCTGATTTTTATTTAAGTATTATGACCTTACCCTTTGATTTGGCACTTCCCATAGCCTTATAATCACTAAAATTCCTGGCAAGTGTATTGAAGCATAATCTGTAAAAAAATTAAATTTATTTTCCACTGTCAAAAGGGATACCCAAAAACAGTTTCTAAAAATTGACATTTTGGTTGATGAGGTTGACCTCAATGCTGCATGAGGTGTCTTTGAAGACAGTTCTAATGTCACTAATTATAGAGTCCATCCTTGCTCTGCCCAGAAGGAAAATGTAGCAGTGCAGCAATATTTCATCATCTCTCACTTTCGCCTAATGAAACACCACCTCATTGTTTACTCTCTGGGAAATACAGCAGAAGCCTCGTCAGCAGCCAAACCTAGTAAGTGTCATTTGTATTTGTTGGATGAACATTTGCTATATAAATTCCTCTTACATAACAAAAGATGTGGATTCCAAAAGAAAAGGGGCTGATGAAGCCCTATCTGCTATGCGAAGAACAAGAAAGCCACTTATTAAGGCAATGTCTTCCTTCAGAAGCACAGATGGGGTGCACCTCACGACATGGGTGCTGTCGTAGGGTTTGCCTGCCAGGCACCCAGCAATTGAACAGCTGCGTGTGTGTCCTGAAATCTGCTACCCTAGGATGGGCACCTTTAACAAAACCAACCCTGAGTTTGCTGGTCCTGTTGACCAGGTGCCTGGCCAAGGGTCACTAGCACAGGGGCATTGTGGTATCATGGTGGGCCACAGGCACTGTCACAGACATTAAGAACCCAGAACCTCCATGTGTTTCCCCTTAGTCATCATGTAGGTTTGTTTTCTTTAAAGATGCAGGACTTTACTGATGATCTTCATGACATGCACAATTTCAGGAAATGCTGACCTTCTAAGGTGAAACATTTTGGGAGATTATAAAACATACAGCCAGTGTGAAAATATCAATGAATGTACTCTGATTTCATAGGGAAACCAAAATCACATGCAATTAACCAGTAAATGCAATATCAATGCCAGCCCTACTATTTAATCAAATAACAAATTATTAAATATTGCAATGGTAACCCTGGAGGAAACTCTACTGGGCTGTTGCTAGGGTAATATTTTTTATGTTTCCATATTGTATCATTGATTCTTATCTCTTTCAAGTCACAAGAATAAACTCTGAGGAATTTTATATTATATATTTTTTGAAACATCTGTGTAAATCTACACACCTAGGCTTTCCTTTAACCTAGATACAGTCTTTTAATGAAACAAGTTATCTGCAGTGTTATATGTAATTTCTTCTGATTTTAGCTAAAAGCAGCATCAGCCTGTACCTTAATAGTTTTATACCCAGTCCTTCTTTTGAAGACCTCACCTATCACTTTCTATAACTCTGACACACACACCCTGAATCTCACAAAATGAAAAGCTTAATAGGCATGAACTTGACTCTTGTGGTTGTCAGAACTCAACCCGAGAATCCAAAAGAATCTAAGTCTGAGATAACAGAAAGCAAAAGAAGCTGTGGCTCAAGATTTTACATTTTTAACATTCAACACCAATGGCCTTTGTAGGAAGGGTGATCCCAACAACCTTTTCAGGAGGGATGGCAGCACTCTGTCAGGAAGAGGGACTACATTCCATGTGTGGAAGTCATAGGATCCTTCATTCCTGCAAAATGATCATGGATTCTCCCAGATATCCAGACTTCATGTACCAATGGCATTTTCCTATTTCTCAGCACTATTAGAAATGTATGATTACTCAAATACATATATGCAAAATGCAAATTCATTAAACAATAATGAGATATGATATATATTATTTATGTAGACTATATATAGACAGAAAAAATCCATTTAAATACTATCTTTACCATAATTACTCCCAATTTTATGTCTTCAGTCCCACCTCTCCACTGAGCTCCTACTGGACATTTCTTCTTTAATTATTAAATAATAAAACTTTGAAATATGCACATAACAGAAAACTCTTAAACACCTCATCCACTCAATTGTTCAGGAAAACACTGAAGTTGAAATCTCAATTCGGTTCCCACAGACTTTGCTGTGCTGGTTTGTGTCTGTCCCACACAAGCACAGCTCAGTGAACTTTCAATTTTCATGCAGAATTAGGGAATGACCTTCTTTGGTTCCCTGCTCTGTCATTCACCCCAGGTTTTGTGCTACATGGAAGCTTGTTTCTCTGACCAAGAATACCGGGATTTATCAGCATTTGCATTGCCTTGAAGATAGTTGTGTCTCAGAGACCTACTCTCAGTGCAGAGCCATAGGAGAAGAGAGAAGAACAAGATGAGAAACCAATCAACCAACAGCACATCCACCCACTTGTGGGTGGATCTTCTGTGCAATCTACTTGTTTTTGTTTACTTTTCAGAGTCTAATGGTGGTTGTGTTTTGTATTTTGTCCTCTTTTTAGTTGTCATCACCCAGACAGAGACAGAAATGGGCTAATGATGGACTGATGTTGCTGGACACTTTCTTCACTCCAAGGAGGCATTTCTGCTAGTAAAAATATCAAAATGGACATATGCATGCAAAGTTTAAGACTGATTCATGGCTATTCACTCATTCAATTCATTCAACTCAGATCAAAAACCCTGGTGTTAATCTTGACTTTATTCACTTTGCACAGACATCATTCAATTCATCAATAATGCCAGACATTATCTTTTGAAATGCATCCTAAATAACAGCTATTCGGTACCAAATTAAAGAGCTGCTATTATTTTTGCCTAGTCTAACTCCTCCAAATTATTGCCTTCTGAGGTTAGTTCTTCAAATTGCACCCCAAATGATTATCTTCAACAGTCATGCTTCACTTAATGACAGGGAAACATTCTATGAAATGGGTTGTTAGTGATGTAATTGTTGTGTGAACATTGTAGACTGCACGTACACAAATCTAGGTTGTATAGCCTGCTACACACTCAGGCTCTATTGTGCAGCCCAGTACTCCTAGGATACAAACCTGCATAGCATGTTACTGTACTGAATACTGTAGGCAGTTGTATCACTATGGTAAGTATTTGTATATCTAAACATATCTAAATGCAGAAAACATACAGTAAAAATATGGTATAAAAGGTTTTTTGAAATGGTACACATGTATAGGGCACTCATCATGAATAGAGCCTGGAGGATTGGAAGTTGCTCTGGTGAGTGAGTGAGTGAGTGGTGAGTGAGTGTGAAGGCCTAGGACATCACTGTACACTACTGTAGACTTTATGAATACTGTGTACTGAGGCTATGCTAAATTTATAAAGCATTTTTTATTTAATAATAAGTTAACATTAATTCCTGTAAATTTTTTACTTTGAAACCTTTTTTTTTTACTTTTTTACTTTTTTGCAATAACAACTTAAAACACAAACATATTGTACAGCTGTACAAAAATATTTTCTTTCTTTATATCCTTATTTTATAAGCTTTTGTCTAGTGTTTAAATAGTGTATATTTATTTACTTTTTAAACGTTTTTGATAAAAACTAAGACAATGTCACATACATTAGCCTAAACCTGTACAGGGTCAGGATCATCAATATCACCATCTTCCAACTCCACATCTTGTCCCACTGGAAGGTCTTCAGGCGCAATAACGGACATGGAGCTGTCATCTCCTATGATAACAATGCCTCCTTCTGGACATCTCTTGAAGGACCTGCCTGAGGCTTTTTACAGTTAAGACATTTTTTTTTCTAACTAAAATGAGTACATTCTAAAATAAAAATAAAAATGTCAGGGGCAGTGGCTCATACTTGTCATCTCAGCACTTTGGGAGTCCAAGGTGGGCAGATTGCTTGAGGTCAGGAATTCGAGACCAGCCTGGCCAACATGGTAAAACCCCATCTCTATTAAAAATACAAAAATTCGCCAGGTGTGGTGGCATGCATCTGTGGTCACAGCCACTCTGGAGGCTGAGGCATGAGAATCTCTTGAATCCAGGAGGTGGAGGTTGCAGTGAGCTGAAATTGTGCCACTGCACTCCAGCCTGGGTGACAGAGTGAGACTCTTTCTTAAAAAAAATAAAAATAAAAATAAACAAACTTACAGTATAGTAAATAAATATATAAACCAGTAACATAGTCATTTATTATCATTATCATATACTCTGTACTGTATATAATTGTATGTGCCAGACTTTTATGTGACTGGCAGCACAGTGGGTTGGTTTCCATCAGCATCACCACAAATATGCGAGTAATGCACACTGCTACCATTACAATGGTTGTAATGTCACTAGACAATAGAAAATTTTCAGCTTCATTATAATTTTATGAGACTCCTGTGGTACTTGTGGTCTATCATTGACTAAAATATCCTTATACAGCACATGACTGTACATGGAAAACACCATCCCCTCTTAAAACACTTCAACATCCAACATGCCTGGATAAAATCCCCCATTCATACCTGTGGGTAGCACTCTCCATCCATGCTACTCTAGGGCATGCAAATTGGTGCGTGTGGTGAGCTTTAGATGCCACAGTCTCCTGTGATGCTGCTGAGCAGAGCCCACTTTGAACTGGAGATCTCCAACTCACCCAGGTGCCCATGCCTTCCCATCTCATCCCCTCCCACTCTTGGGGCACCTACGGATCTCACCACATTCACATTCCTGCACTACCTTGGTACAGCAAGCATGCTCCTTCCTCGACCTTTCTGCTTGCTTTCCTCTCTTGCTACCTTGCTACAAGGTTCTTCTCTCAGCAATTTCTTCACCTCACTCATACCTCTGTCCAAGCATCACATCATCAGGAACAGAGTCACTGGCCAGTCTAACAAAATGATTTTAGTGTATTTTATCCCACTTAATAATTGTTCTTACTATTTCTAATTAGATATCATTCTGCATGCAAATTGATTTATTGTCCATTTTCTTACTAGAATATAAGCTCTATTGAGGACTGAATTTGTCTGTTTTGTTTGTTGTCTTATTCCCATCATCAAGAACAGGCAGGGATCATGCTTGTGCATAGAAGGAGCTCAGTAAATATTTATTTAAAGAGTGAACAAGTAAGGAAAGAAATCTGTATGGTCTTAGTAATTATAACAGAAACATTTTTTAAAACCCACCATGCACAACTGGCAGGGTGTCTGTCTTCAACATTTTGAGTTTCCACTGCAATTCATTGAATCTAAAATTTTGGAAGAAGATAGGAATTCTACTTTTTAATTAGAACTAAGCTCCCTTATGCACTGGCAACCTGTCACCCATGGGGGCTTCCTTCCTCATTACTTGTGTTGAAGTCTTGTTTTTCAAATATGTGTAAAACCACAGACTCTGACACACTTGCTTTCCCAACCATCTCTCTATCCAAGGCACATACATCACTAGACAACCCCAGTGCCCCAAAGGGTGTGAATGTTTCTCACACTGCTGTCCTGTTGTGTAGACCATCTTACATGTTCCTCCTCATCTCTGTAGGTTTAATCAGATTGTCAACTTTTTATCTATCTGGATTAAAATGGCCCCTATATCATTCACTCTTTCAGAAATCCCTAGGATAGGTTCATGTATGACAGGTTTCTGCTGAATATGTGTTTGTTGTAATGAATGCCATCTTTAGTACAATCCTATGGGCATATATAATGGAGAACTTTTACCATATATTTATTCATTCTACATAAACTCATAGATTGTTAGTGTTTATATCCACATTATCTATATTGCAAGTACTTGACATGATTCAAATGTGATTCAATTATGTATACACTTTTTGCTTCGTTTTTATTAGCTTATAATCCTTTCTAATATTCTGGTTTCAGGATTTTTTATTATAATCCTTTCTAATATTCTAGTTTCAGGAAATAATATAATTCTTCCTAATTGTCTAGTTTAATTGTGTTAAACTTCAACTGTTCTGAATGATATCATTAATTATGCTAAATACAACTAAAAATTCTCATTCTAGCCTTCTGGCAAAACACCTGTTGAGGATAACTTCACAACAGAGTAGCTTGCAGGTGGATGTGTCCTATCTACTTAAACTAATTTATTTGCTTTAGCTAATTAAGAAAAGGCAATTTGAGGTAGGAAGAAATCTCATGTAGACTGACCCTTAAATCTTGCAGGTAATATTTGGCTCACAAGTCTCATGTTAGATTGGAAATACATTCATCACCTATCATTTTCATAGTTGAGAAGCCTAAGGTCTGGAAGCCTACAATCACACAACTAGCTAGTGACAAACAAGGACAGCCACACTGTGCTCCCATTTCACAGCCTGAACTGTGGCCTCATACTGCATCTCATGGCTCAATTTATTACAAGAATCAAAGGAAAAGCACAGAGATGTCTTCTCTTATCATGGGACAGAACTGCTGATATGCTTACCTCTCCAGGTGCCTGTATCACTCTGGAAGGAAAAGGGCAGTCGTAAAATATCTGTCCTCAGAACTTATGAGCACATGCAATCTCAAAAAGACCATGGAACCCATGCAGTGCTCTGTATGCACAAGAAAGGAAGAGTATCAGTAACACCGTTCCTAACCCTACACTGATAGATGTCCATCTAATATAATTGCCTCTTAAAATCACTTCCTTAACTACATTTTAAAAGAAATGATGAAGAGAGAGTCTCCCCTGAATAGAAATCCATTTATATACTCAAAAATCATCATTAAATTGTTCCTCATTCTTTCTCTTGTCAGTGTAACCAACACAATTCTCTTCATTAGATAATAACCCAGTATATCTTCAACTCTAAGCTTCATCTTTACCTCCAGTCTTTGACAGGTTTACAATAATGCTATTAAGTTCATGAGAAAAAGAATATGACAGAAGAAATATTTTCATGTATATATATGTGTATATATATTTATCTGTGTGTATATATGTATATATATGTGTCTTTGTATGTGTGTGTATACATATATACTGCCTTTTGTCTAAAATAATAAAACTTAACAAGAGATGCATTTGCCTTCCGCTTCGCATCTGTAATGAGAGATGTTACAATGTGAAAAGCTCAATGGTAATTACATTTCTCAACTCTTAATAAAATGTCAAGAAGAAAGAACAAGAATGCATTTGCTTAAGGAAAATAATATGGTCTGATGGATGTACATTAACACTTTCAAAATACCTGTGACTCTATCACTAAAGAAAAAGGTGGGCTTTATTGAAATCAAAGCAGAAGATTAGGTTATGAGTAATGAACATCATTAAGGATGTACAGCCAGTGGAAAGTGACCAAAGAGAAGAAGAATAATAGCCGAACATATTCCGGGGAGAGGAAGGAAAAGACAGAAGAGGAGGCTGTTTGTAGGCTTACTTTAATGATATGTAGGTGAAGTCTATTTTGGAAAGAAATACTAATGTCAAGTCCAGCCCATATATGAAAGACACACTCCATAGAATAAAAAGAACTTCAGTTTCTGTCAATATGCTATTCAGTGGCCCCCATACAAGTGGTTTTGCTTTCTGTGGTTTCAGTTACCTGTGGCCAACCTCTGTCCAAAAAAAGGTGGATATAGTACAATAAGATAGTTTGAGAGAGAAAGAGGACACAGTTACATTACTTTTATTACACTATATTGTTATAATCATTTTATATTACTTTATATTACATTTTATATTACATTTTATATTACAAGTTACATTACTTTTATTACACTATATTGTTATAATCATTTTGTTATTTTTAGTTATTATTATTAATCTCATATTGTGGCTGAAATATAAATTAATCTTTATTCTAGGTGCAGTATGTATGCATAAGAAAAATCCTACACAGCGTATATACAGGTTCTGGTACTATCTGTGGTTTCAGGCATCCAGGGGGGTCTTGAAACATATCTCTCGAGGATTGGGGGACCTAACATGTCAGATGTTCTGCATAACCACTGATTGACATGAAGAATGGGCTGGATAATATTGATTGATTAATTGATTGCTTGAGAACATGTTACTGAGCCAGAAAAGGACCTCAACGTGCAAGCAGGGTGGGCCCAGGTCAACTTCCATGGGGGGTGTCTTGGAATCCAGGGCTGTGCATTTAGCCCATATGACGGCAGGGTGTGCAGAAGACAGGACTTGCACCAAGGTCCTGGACAGTTACAACGTCCACTCAGGAATACCAGCATTTCTAAAGGCAAATTTCTTGAGATTCCAAAGAACAATTTGCCTGAGATTCTGTTACAAAGCTGATCCTTATGCAGACTTTCAGCCGAAATTCATGGCTTCACAGGTGGGCTAAACACAAACATACGTGACAATTGAAAGGGGGTTGTGGGGAAGGATTAAAAATAATGTGCCTCCCCAGGGCTTGTGACCTCAGCTGGTGGAGATGAAAACCACAACCTCCCCAGAAACACTCAGCTTCAACCCAGACCTCAAAAAATTCCCACAGGTTATGTTCTAAAGAAAATAAGCAGCTCACAATTAAAAATTCCATAAAAATTCCAAAGCCAGAAAGCACAGCATGTAAGAAATGGCAGAATAATCAGACCTCAGAAATGGACCACAACAATTTAACTTACCAATTACCCAAGACCCAGATTATAAAATAATTCTACTCTTCATTTTAAGGAAGTAAGTAGAAGGCTGTAAATATAAACATGGGACAAAAGCATAGTTTTGGCAAAGAGCCAAATAGAACCTATAGAATTGAGATATATGACATTTACAAAATTAAATGTTAATGAGTATGTGCTTAATGAGATAGTAAAACAATTACCTCAAAAATACACAGAAATACAAAGAGAAATTAATAAATCTATTGTTGTAACAGGAAAAGTTTTACCCATAGGTCTCAGTAATTTGTAAACATAAGCAATTTTTAAGATCAATAACAATACAACATTTATGATTTTATAGACACATTCACACATACACATAGAGCAACCTGAATCCAACAATTACAAACTATACTATTTAAACATGGGGTTAAACGTGGCTGTATATTTATCCTGAAAAACTTCAAGAGATTTTTATTATTTAGAGTAGATTCTCCCATTGAAACATAAATAATGTAGAAATAAAAAACAAAAATACAGCCATTAACATTTTTGTATTTGGAAATGTAAAGATTATACTTGTAACCAATTTATAGGTCAAAATAATTGTAACAGAAAGCAAAACTACTTTAATAGTTTACCTTACTAAGGAAGAAATGTTCAAAATAAATTACTTAAACATCTCAATTCAAGATTTGTAGGCCAGGCACAGTAACTCATACCTATAATCTCAGCACTTTGGGAAGACAAGGTGGGATAATTGCTTGAGTCCAGGAGTTTGAGAAGAGCCTGAGCAACACAGCAAGACCCTTTACAAAAATAAAAATAAAAATTAGCCAGATGTGGTGCTGCATGCCTGTAGTCACAGGCTGCTTGGGAGGCTGAGGTTAGAGGATTGCTTGAGCCAAGGAGTTAGAGGCTAGCGTGAGCTATAATTGTGCCCCTACACTTCAGCCTAGATGACAAAGTGAGATGCCTCTACAAAAAGAAAAAAGAAAAGAAAATATTTTATTAAATGTATGAAAAAATTAGCATACAGAAAGAAATAAATTGAGAGCAGGAAGTAACGAGATAGAAAACAAACATGTAAGAATAGATCAACAAATGGTAAGCTGGCTGTTTTAAAAAAATGAAACTCAGGGGATTTATTTAAAATGCAAATAGTAGCCACAGATATCAAAAAGAAAAACCATTTTCTGATTTCAAAACTTATTACAAAGCCACAGTAACCAAAACAGTGTGCTACTGACATAAAGACAGGCACATAGACCAACGAAATGAAATAAAGAACCCAGACATAGACCCTTATATATACGGTCAAATGATTTTAGACAAAGGTAGCAAGACCATTTGATAGGAAAAGGACAATCTTTTCAACAAATGGTTTTGGGAAAATTGGGTAACTCTGGTTTATTTTGCAAAGTCAGCATTACCTTGAGACCAAAGCCCAACAAGGATACTACAAGAAAAGAAAGGTATAGATCAATATCTCTGATGAACATAGACATAAAAAACCTCAACAGCCCTAAAGACTCTACTGAAAAACTGTTGGAACTAATTCGCAAATTCAGTAAAGTTGCAGAATATAAAGTCTATACACAAAATTCAGGAGTGTTTTTATACACTAATAACAAATTACACTCCTCCCCAAAATTAAGAAGATAATCTAATTTACAATAACTGCAAAAACATGCTAATAAATTTAACTAAGGAGATGAAAGATCTCTACACTGAAAACTATAAAATTGATGAAAGAAATTGAGGAGGACAGAAATAAATGGAAAGATATATCGAGTTCATAGACTGGAAGAATTGATAGTATTAAAATGTCCACACTACCCATAGAAATCTATGGGTTTTATGCAATCTCTATCAAAATCCCAGTGACTTTTTCATAGAAATAGAAAAAGCAATCTTAAAGTGTATATGGAATCAAAGAAGACACTAAATAGTCAAAGCAATCTTAAGAAAAACAAAAAAACGAAAAACTGGAGACATCACATTTCCTGGTTTCAAACTATACTACAAAGCTATAGTAATCAAAGCAGTATGGTACTGGCTTGAAAGCAGATACACAACCAATGGAACAGACTAGAGAGCCCAGAAATGAACTCATGCATTTATGGTAAATTTATTTCAGACAAAGATGCCAAGATGATATTATAGGGAATGGACAATCTCTTCAATCTGTCTTTGAAATACTGGGAGCAGAGCACAACCAGAGACTACAATAGGTCCAGGGGTGCTGAGAACCCCCAAGTCACGTCTTGTCAGATAAAAGAATCAAGGTGTAGAAATCGGTCCCCATGTACACTGGTCTACGCAATCTCTGAGAATCCTGCAGGAGTGCTGATCTCTTCTTCAGAGTTTTTAAGTAAGTGCCTTTAGCTTAGTGGGGCTTAAAATATAGACTGAAAGGGGAAGTCATTCAATAAAACCAGTTCCAAATTTTTTTTAATCCTATCTCTGGAAGTCCAAATGATATAACACCTACATTTGGAGTTTCTCTGAGTGAAGAAAGGCCCTAACACTCTTCTCTCTCTTCAGGACACACCTGAAGGGTCACTGTGGTGGGCTCTAACATTCCCCACATGTACCATGAAGCACACCTCATTGTGGACCTAACATGTTTATTTTCCTAGCTTTAGTTACAGTTGCTACATTTATCTATTGATCAACTATCTATCCATCAACTATCTAGCTATCATCTATCTATCTATTATTCTGTTATAACTTGCCATTGGTTTTGATTTTATATTCTACTCTTGAATGAATCCAAGAAATTACAGCTCTGTTTCAGCCCCAAACAGCCAAATACACAACTGAAGCTCCCTGAATGTGTGAGGTCCAGACCACACGTGTGACTATACATAAACATCTTACACCAAACACTTTGCCAAGGTTTAACACATTATTTGTCATCAGATTTTCTTTAATATGAAACCACTAGCAAAACCCTCTCTTATCTGGGCTTGTTTAACCTATGTCCAATTGTCAGTTCTTGAGCAAGCTAGACTTATTTCCCCCCGAGGATGAGAAGAACGTTTGTGTTGTGATCCAGAGACATTCAACCCTTACCTTCATTCTGAGGCCCTGGTCTTACATGAAGACCACTAGGGTTGGTGCACAAAATTAAATTATAGGGGTAGTCTGTCTTTTTCTGCTTTTATTCTTGGCTTTATGTGTTTAGAGGTGCATAATATAATATCTAGGCCTATCACACACATTACAAAGACACACAAGACAAAAAGCCACAGCTAATATTTGTCAATTATGCAAACATTCGCATACATTTTGAAAATTCTGTGGTATTTTAAAAATTTCTTTAAAATTGCACTATGCTTGTCATTGAAGTCAACTTTCTCCTTAATTAAACTGTCTTGCTACTTGTTTCTACTCTTAGAATTATACTTCTTCTGAATTAGATAGCAGGGAAATATCAAAGAAAAAAATGGGAAAAAAAATGACAGCATAGAACGTATTTACTCCAACTTTTCTGTGACCTCTGCTTTGAATCCTGTCCCTTTCCACTAAAATACGTCATAAGTAATATTTTCCTAGCTTTCCACAGCAGGAACTCAATTCCAGACAACATTAAGTCACATTTACATAACATTGCGTCCCTCACTGGCCATGACAAGAGGAGGAATTTTTTTCTCATCCCTCCTAGATGACAATAATGCTGCATACTCTATAGCAAGCCCACTCCGACTTTTCTAGTCCTGCTTGAATAACATCAGGTTGGTGCAAAAGTAATTTCTGTTTTCTCTGTTGCTTTTAATGATGAAAACCACAATTACTTTTGCGCCAATCTAATATACATCCTGTGGTTGAGATTTCCAATCACAGCAATCGCTCTTCTCCATTCCCAATAAGTCCACTCAGACACCTGCACTTACTGCTCACTAGAGAGAATGAATCTTGCTCAAGGAGTTCCATTAATGTCATTCTCAGTTGGAGGTTGACAAGATCTCCAAAACTTTTTTCCCCCAACTCCAACAACATTTTATCAATCTGTTTTACAATTCCAGTCTCTGCAGTCACACTTACACTTAAAGAGTTCGATCTTTAAATGGCCTGTGATTTGTGAGTATTTCTGGTTAGGGATAGAGGCCATTATTTTTTTCTGGACCTCTGCATTACCTGGTATGTCTGACCTTAACCATGAGGAGATATCTGGAAGCTCTACCAGAGCAGTGAAGTTACCCACATACCATAAAGATAATGTAGAGTTTCTATCAATATGGAAATACTTTTTTTCTCTTCAGTCAGACCGATTGGTGTAAGAGAGGCACACCGGGAGAGATGACAGAGACGGGACTTTAAATCACCCAAATGGGTCAACTATTTTAATAGCTGTATTTCCTACTTTGCATTTTTAATTTCATTCATTGATTCATCGAATACCTTCTGAACACAGACATGTCCATTAACTGTATTAGATACATTAGGAGAAGGAGATGAAAACAGAGTCCCTGTCCTTAAGGAACCCCGTGATGTCAGTCAAGTCTACCTCTCCATATAAAACCCAAGAATATCTATAAATGGTCTGTAAGTTACAGATACTTTCCTGGCCTTGTTTCACACTTCCTAGTCTTTTGAGAGTTATATTCTAAATCAAGCTTGTCCTGCACGTGACCCAGGACAGTTTTGAATGCAGCCCAACACAAATTCATCAGCTTTCTTGAAACATTATGAGATTTTTTGTGATTTTTGTTTGTTTGTTTTTGTTCATCAGCTCTTGTTGGTGTTAGAGTGTTTTATGTTGTGTAGTCCAAGACAATACATTTTCTTCCACTGTGGCCCAGGGAAGCCAAAAGACACGATACCCTTGTTCTAAATGTGTAACAAATGTCAATCATATCTGATATTTCTTAACGTTATTTCCAAACATTCTATTTTTGATGTTTATGGTGTGGGGGAAGTTCTACAAATGTTGCCAGCAGATAGAGCCAATGGTGGTTACTGGGACTTTTCAAATGGGTGAAATTCAGTCAGAGAAGAGAAAATAAGTGAAATGATAAAACAATTATGTTTTCTCAATATCATATGAGAAAATGGGAATTGTTACCAATGCCTTTGCAATCGCCTGATGAAGTGGTGTGCGTGTGTGGCCTTCAGCTCCACTCGGTCATGACTGCACTATTTCTGAGCAGTGAGTTCAGAGGGTAGTAGATGTTGAATGCTAAGAAACAACCATGGAGGAGCAGTGTCTCTTAGCCAGAGCTATGTTTCAAAAGACATTCTTTTGTAGTCCTATTAATTTAACGTTGTTTACAACATTTACAAACATACTTTTTTCCCTGAAAAGCAATTGACAGGCTTCACTAACTGCCACAGGGGTCTGTGACATACAAATCTTACTTGCCTTGGTTAAATTACCTCATATTCCTGTGCTTATCTTAAAATAATTATAGTAATGTCTATCTCATTAAATTTGTTATGAGGATTACATGAATCAATACACACATGGTGCGCAGAGCAGCTTGTGACTCACACTGTGAATTTAATGTGCTCACTAATTGCTGTGACTTCCTGCATTAGACTCTCCTGGGCACGAATCTGAACTCCATTATAAACCATTGCATGATGTTAGCTCATCATAGACTCTTCTGGATGTTAGTGCCCTAACCCACAGGAACCCGGAACTGTCAGGAATCTTGACGGAGGCAGACAGAAGCTCCGAGAAGAAGAAACATGAATGCACTTTTTAAGTGCTAAATAATTGTATGTTTTATGCTGTAATTTTCATTGTTTGTACTGAATAATAAAATGCAGAGATAATTTCAAAGTCACTTCAATGATTTTAAATTTCTACTAAATCTAAGGGACACAAGACAGAAACTAGCTTGGACTCACCTGAAAAGGAAGAAAAAAAAAATCTTTGAGATTAAATTTAGCCATTTACTACTCCTAAATACATATATATATATATATGTAAAAAACATTGAGCTATGATAACTGCTTCTGTTCAGTAACTGACTTCAAAATTATAAGTTTTTGCTTCCCATTCTCAGTGTCTTGTGCAAAACTTGCAGGACAGGTCATCACAGATAGATGAGTTGAAATTCTATATTTAAACTTAGTTACAATCAAAAATGTTAAGAAGTAATATGCTCAGTTTCCACCTACAAATGAAAGCACATCTTCCCTGTTGTTAACTCTACCTACTATTGAGTAGGAAATAATACAGAAAAATGCCCCAAATCCATTCCTTTAGAGCCAGGCACTGCTATTCCTCAACTCATTGCTTGATGTTTGAATTTTATATTAAGATTTCGGTGTAACTTTAAGTAGCATTTCATTATTTTTTTCACATTAGATACATAAATATAAGAATTATTTCTAGGCTTAACATAGAAGGCCTATTTTTTTTCCATTGTCTATATCTGGAACAGATAAATTGAGATCATTTCTGATCTCATGATCTGGAATACATAATTGAGATCATTTATATTTTATATGATGGATTGAAAGGCAATTTTTCTAAGAAACATCTTTAATTGTACAGTGACTTTTAAATCCTTGTTCCAAAACATTATCAGATCAAGTCAGCTATACCTGGTTCCTCTGAGGAGAGCTGAGGGGGATAAAAATACACACAGCTCCCAGGTCTCATACTGTATAAGCATAATTTTTAAGACCTTTAGTGGGGTCCAGAAATATGTACTTTTAAGATATTTCCAGGGAAATTCTTATAAACATGCAAAGTTCCTGGCAATTCCTTTCCATCCATTAAAAGGGAGCACTGCACTCAAGATTCCAGTATCCACAGGCTCACTAGGTAGGAAAGAGTTAAACCAATGACGTGACTTACCCCAATGCATTAAGTTGCTTTCTTCCCAGATGCCAAACACACACACACACACCCGCACACACCCTGAAAATGAGTTGTGTGTTGCTTCTCGTACCTCTATATTGTTAAACTATATTTATTAAAAAGAATATTTTAAAGTCAAGCCAGATGACACACCTGTTTATATGATAGGGTTGTGATATAACATAGTGAGGATGGGATTAGAATTTCTAACCTTTTATGAGAAATGCTCAAAAGTATTATTTTTGACCTTCAAAATAGAGAAGGTTGTATACCCCACAATATGTAGTAGTATTATAACATTTATTTTCACCCATATGTCCTAAGGTAATGCATATTTTTTTCAATGAGCATGTTTTGTTAATGTTGTTGGTTCTCACAGACACCTGTTTGCTGAGTGGGTGATGAAGATATACCCTGTTGGATACAACAGGGCGTATAATGGTAACCTGTGGTAATGAGGTACCTGCCTCCAGGACACTTACCTGATTTATGACCAAATTCATCCTCAATTTGGTCATAAACAAACCGCAGCATCTGCCAGTGTTGGCAGGTCAACACTTGCACACACCAACCCCCCCACACACGACACTCTCCCACACCTCTTGTACTTTAGCTTTAAACTTCATGATCACGTTGCAGTTATGGTCTGATGCATAATAATCTGACACTGAGGTGATTTTGCTTAAAAAATCATTTTGGGTCCTGTGCTTCCATCAGAGGAGAGAGCATTAATCACACTCTTCAGCAATTAGGACGAGGACATTTGTTTGGCTTCAGCGTGGATGAGCGAGTGGGAAGAGAGCAGCTAAAGGTGATAAAACATCATTATATGTGATTATGGTGAAAACAACTAGAGCCAGATATTTAAATTATCCTTTCTAATACTTGGAACAATTCCAGAAAATAGATGTATTTTTCTCCGCTTCCGAAGAGCTTAGAACTGAGTGGGGGAGACAGTGCTAATTCAAATAGCAATAAATGCAAATGATAGAAACAAAACCCTGTAAGCAATGCCTACTACGGCAGCTGCCCAGGGCCCGCATGAGACCCTCAGGGCTCCTCAGAGGTCAGAGTCCCGAATCACACCTCAAGCCGGGCAAGCGCCGTGTTACTTACTTCCTTTGTTCCTTGGCAGACAAAACGGAGAGTGGGAATAAAAGCAACACCCGCTTCTGAAGAACCAACGGTTAGACAGTCTTTGTCTTTCCCAAGGAAAAGCATGTGACTAGATACTTAAGATGTTTTAACTGCTGTAATGCAGGTACATAGTTTTAAAAGTGGAATATTAATAGTATCCTGGACTTACAGGAACCTCCTCCGCCTGCCGCTGCTCTTTTCCATTTCACGGCAGCAAGTGGCTTTGGAAATTTTAGCTGTTGCCGGGCGCGGTGGCTCACGCCCGTAATCCCCGCACTTTGGGAGGCCGAGGCGGGCGGATCACGAGGTCAAGAGATGGAGACCATCCTGGCTAACACGGTGAAAACCCATCTCTACTAAAAAATACACAAACTAGCCGGGCGTGATGGCGGCGCCTGTGGTCCCAGCTACTCGGGAGGCTGAGGCAGGAGAATGGCGGGAACCCGGGGGGCGGAGCTTGCGGTGAGCGGAGATCGCGCCACTCACTCCAGCCTGGCTGACAGAGCGAGACTCCGCCTCAAAAAAAAAAAAAGAAAAAGAAAATTTCAGCTGCTTTTTCCGTATTTACTTTCACCTTTCTAAGTAGACTGTTTACCCTGGTTTATCTTTACTTGTCAAGTTCAGACACGTCGCTGGTTTTCTGCTGCCCCTTTGGCTCCATTCCACATGCGTCCACATGGACCGGCTGCCGCGCCTGAAGCCTGAGTAGCCACAGCATTGAGTCAGAGCCCTGTCTACACCATCAGGACCGCAGTGTGGCGACTGCACAGAGGAGAACTGCTCATGTGTGTAACGACACTGATTTCATTGTACACTGTTGTTTTTCTTTCCTCAAGCTCACTGCCTCACTTTCACGTTTGATGAGTGTCCTATATGATGGTCACTCATTTTGGCAAAAATCTCAGGAAAAAAAGAAACAACAACATAAACCCCTCCTGACTTGATTGTATGCACACATCAGAAAATTTATCGGCTCCGTTTTTTTTTCCCCCCTTGCAGATACTTTTCTCTTGGCTTTCTGCTGTGCTCTGGACTGGCCTTTATCAGCTCTGCTACTGTGGTGGTCAACACTGAGTGTCAACTTGACTGGATTGAAGGACAGTACTTCATACTGTTCCTGGGTGTGTCTGTGAGGGTGTGGCCTAAGGAGATTAACATTTGAGTCAGTGGAATGGGAGAGGCAGACCCACCCTTAATCCCGGTGGGCACCACCTCATCAGCTGCCCGAGTGACCGGGATAAAGCAGGCAGGAGAAGTTGGAAAGAGCAGACTTGCTGTGTCTTCCGGCCTTCATCCTTCTCCCATGCTGGATGTTTCCTGCCCTCGAACTTCGGACTCCAAGTTCTTTGGCTTTTGGACCATTGGACTTACACCAGTGGTTTTTCAGGAGTTCTCGGGCCTTCGGCCACAGACTGAAGGTTGCACTGTTGGCTTCCCTACTGTTGAGGTTTTGGGACTCAGACTGACTTTATTGCTTCTCAGCTTGCAGACGACCTATTGTGGGACTTCACCTCATGATCCTGTGAGTCAATACTCCTTAATTACCACCCCCTCTTCATATATACACCTATCCTATTAGTTCTGTGTCTCTAGAGAACCCTGACTCATACAGCTACCAAGCTCCTACCACAGCAATTCCCTTTCACCTGTCCGGGAGAGCCTTCTCCCACATAGTTTAATGAAGACCATTGTTTCCTAGATGCCATGTCACCTTCTTTCTCTGTTTGTGCACTACAACAAAATATGTCCTGTAATAGGTTACTGAGAAAAGATGCAGGAAGAAGTATACATTTTCAGTATTAAAATATCTGAGAGTGTCTACTTCATCCTCTCACCAGTATGACTGAGTATAGAATTTTAGAATGTTTCCTTAGAAATGTGAGGGCATTTTATATAATATGGCTTATACAAAGCAGCTGGGTAATTGAGGAGGAGACAAATAAAAAATAGTAGCTGGGACCGGGCATGGTGGCTCATGTCTGTAATCTCAGCACTTTGAGAGGCCAAGGCAGGTAGATCGCTTGAGTCCAGGAGTTTGAGACCCGCCTGGCCAACATAGCAAAAACACATCTCTACTAAAAATACAAAAATTGGCCAGGCATGATGGTGCGCACCTGTAATCCCAGCTACTCGGGAGGCAGATGTGGGAGTATCACTTGAGCCCAGGTGGTGAAGATTGGGGATTGTGCCACTGCACTCCAGCCTGGGCAACAGAGTGATACTCAGTCTGAAAAAAACATAATAAGTAATTGGTATATATTCTCATACCTCCCCTTGGTATTCTGAGTCAATCCACCCTGGCTGCAAAGCAAGTGCCTGGTTGGCCTATTGGTTTAGTGGTATAACAGTGCCAAAGTGTCTGGGTGAGAATCTCAACATGAAACTCAATGGGAACCCTCATCGTGCCCCCTTGCACGAGTCTTTCTCCCTTGAACATTAAGACTTGCAAATAATCCGAGCCCACGGTTGAGGGGATCAGAAAGATAAAAAGTGCAAGTGGATTCTTGGGTAGTAAGAGAAGCCACTTCACTTTTCACCTGCTGATCACTGGACCTTCCTATTTTGGCTGTGGGAGAAAATGGTGTTACATAATGTTGGTTCAAAGTAGGACTGCGTACTAAGCTTCCTTTGTGTGGTTAGACAGCTGGTCTCTCAACTGAATCTTCGACGGGCCTCTCTCATTCTATAAAAAACAGGTATCTCTCATTCTGAGCTGTGCGAATTCCATGAGTGCAAGCTCGTTGTCCCACTTTTTTGTCCCTGAAATGAGTTGCAAACTAGGGAGCCCTGTTGTGTGAGAGAATGGTGAAAGGCATTCAATAAGAGAGAAGCATTGCAAACAGGAAAAAGGGTTATATCCAGAATAAACGTCTATTCCAGTGATAGCAAATTGTTATCTCCCTCTATCATGACAAAAAATCCAATGAGAATAACCTGCCACCAGGCGGCTATGTGACCCTCCCAAGGAATGGAGCGCTGCTGTTATTAAACACTCCCCTCTACCATTGACCACTTGGACACTTAACAGTGACAACGGTTTGATACGTCTCAGTGAAAGGAAGTCTAGGCTGTTGAACCAATGTATGGCCCACATGCTTGCAGCTGAATGTACAAATACATTCATGTACAATGTATTTGTACATGAATACATTGAGCAAGCTCCCCTGTGGCTGGGGAAGCAGAGCAGACACCTTCAGAATGGGCCAAGTGAGTCAGCTGATGACATAAAATCCCCTGTGAAGTGTGTGTCTTGTTTGAGAACCCACTTGGGGTGCCCTACCCAATTTAATACCTTCCATATGCCTCCTTACCATATACATATTATTTTTCACCAAGTCTCCAATCTTGCTCTTCCTAAGTCATTAACTTTTTGGCTAGACCACTAGCACTCTCTGTGACTCAATGTAGATGCATACCTCTGTGCTTCTCTGTATCCAGGAAAAGTGGGAAACCAGATTACATGTTAAAATTATGGCCGATAGGTAGCTTTCTTCTCGCCACATCACTTATTAGTTGAATGCTAATCCTCTAGTATTCTATCCTCAGCTAGTGGCTGCTGCCATGATATTATGAATAATCATCTTTACACCAAGCCTGGGTACCACCCCCAATCAGCTCCCCACAGGGAACGCCTCATAAAATCGTAGATGCCAGCTGAGAAAAACAGCAACACCGCAGAAATAAATGCCATGACACTCAGGGCCACCTGTTCTTTCAACCTGTTTAAGACTTCAAGAGTTCAAGCATCAATGTGTACATGTGCATACCCCAACATCCCACTTGGTGGATCAGAAAACACCTGTCAATAATGAGCGTCAGTTTTCACGGTCACTTTCAGCTCAAGGTTAGCCGTTTGTAAAAAGAATCAATAGCAAGCCATGAGCTGTTTTTCACAAAGGAGTGTTTATGTACATAGGGAAGTAGGGCTGTGTTCTTCATCATTAGGAGGTAGACTCTGCGTCTTATATTGGGATGTGTTAAATTGCTTACAACATTCCCCTTCCCCAAAACTCCTGGAGCACCAGTGGATCTACAGATCATAAGGTGAAAGTGACAGAGCAGCTTTTATAAAGCCTGAATCTGCATCAGTGTTTTGCAAAACCATTCAAACCCAGCAGCTTTAAAGACGATGAGGAGATGAAAAATGCGGTTATCTGTCCTTACCATTAAAGAGGAAATGTGAAGTGTCCCCAGCAGTGGGCCTGGATTTTTAGCGCCATTCATCATATTAAGGCGTTGCTAGGCCTTAGGGATCTTGCTAGGTTTCGCTATTTAGATCCAATCAGAGTGATGTCATCAGTACAGTGGACCAGTTACTGTTCTGTGAAGACTTAATGAAAAGTCAGAGTCCCTACCCACTGAATCATGATGAAGAGCTGGAGAGGCCACACATCCTAGCATACAACAGTGAGGGTATATGCTGTTCTCGCTGCTGGATGAGGGCAAGTGGGTTCTTGAGTTCCTCATTGCTATGGAGAAGAAAGCATTTTCCAGATCAATGATAATTTCCAGGGAGCATCGTTTCTTCCCTGCAATGAAGAGGCTGTGTCTGTGATGGCCATCTCACTTCTCTGATTAAGCTTAGGGCTATTCCTATTCATTCTCCAGGATATGACTTTCTTTCCTTTGGTCCACAGTGGCAATCTGAACACGGAAACACAACTTTGCATTATTCAAGTCTTAGATAATGGTCCCATGCATTGCAATTCCACAAGAAATGGAGTATTGCTTTTCAATTACCATCCTGGTGGAAAGGGGGAGTTCCATACATTTCTAGGCGGCATTTCCTACCATCAAATGTTCCGCCCCTTGTTAAGGAGACATTATGAGGTATCTTTTAGGCTTTGAGCGTGCTTATGCCAGGTACACTTTCAGAAACAGGCGATATCGCCACAGAGTGGGTCCAGGGATCACGAACCCAATGGGCAGGAAAAAATGCCGTATTTGATTTGATTTCCATATAGCCTCATGACGGCTGCATTTTTGGCTCCCCTAATTTAGCGTTCACCTGAACAGTATCCAGTAATCTCTACGGATCGTTCCCACAGATCATCATCCTAACATATACGCAGAAGATCCTTTGGCAAAGGTTTGGGGACATCGTGACAGAGTATACCTTGTGGCAGGGTCACGACTCTCTTGCTCTAGGGCAGGAGACCTTTTCAATCAAGACGCTGGGATCTGGTACAAGTTTTGGAAATCAGGAGATTTTCTGAAATCTCACCTTTCAGATCTCACACTGCCCTCCTGGGCAAGTTAGAATGTGATTCTAGCTGAGGTTCTGGGGACAGCGAGGGGTTTGCAAGTAAGAGTTCCACCTCTCACATGCCCCACTTAGGGCTTGACAGTGTTTCCAGGCAGGGAACCTCTGGATTTCTTTCTCAACTCCGGTGGGGGCGTCTGGGTTTCGGTTTTGCCCCCCGGTGCTGTTCATCCACCCATCTGGCTTTGAAGGTCATCTCCTTCTCATGTGCATTCGTAAAATCTCTCTCTTCTGTATCCTTGTCCATTTTCTTTTTAACTTTTTAATTACTCGGGGACCAGTTTAATGAATTCTAGGGAGGGGCCAGAATGAGTATATTTGTTTAATTTTCCGTGTTTAACTAAAAACCTTCCCACTGTTCACACATGTTCTCACTTCCTCATGGAATGGAAAATAAAAGGGCAGGATTGCCCAACTGAGCACTGAATTGGTGGCACGAATGATTATGAACAATTCCTGACGGACTATTCTGAAAAGGAGGGGTTTTCATTTTTCGTGTCTTTTTTAAAATGTAGGGTTTATACAATTTCTTTAATCTCATCCTTGGTACTTTTTTGAAGGCCTCAAAATCTTGAATGAAATTGCTGTGCTGCTTTTTATTTTCAGAATCTGTTTCTCATTCATTTTTAATGTGGAATATAGTCACAGCATTTTGATTTTATGGTGTTTTTCACAATATAGAATATATAGTAATAGATCAGTGTTCCTTTCCTCCATGTTTAAAATGCAGAGAAGTAAAAATTAGGCATTTGCAAACTTTCACCTGCATGACACAAAACCACAGCACTGGGGCATACAGGAAAAATTCACTAACATATAACCAGAGGCCACAAATATTAGATCTTTCTTACAGTCCAAGAGGTCCTCAATTCTCTGTTTTTTTCAGCCTCCTTTCCCCTCTGTTGCTGTGAGTACTGTGTCCTCTGGGTGCACAAATGAGTTTGCTGGCTCTGCCCTCTGCCCTCTGTTCTTCTGCTGAGTTCATCTAGTGAGTGTTTTCTTTTTTGGTTATTGAATGTTTTAGTTCTAAAATTTCCATTTGGTTCATTTTTATTTTATATATGCATTTTTTAATATACGCTTTGTTTTCCCATGTTTGCAGTGTGGCTGAATGCAGGAGCATGCTGAGGAGGGTCATTCAGATGTGCAGATCGTTCCAGCCTCTGCCGCTCTCTGCTGGCATCCAAGGAGGGTCCTTTCAGTTTGAGATCCTCTTCCTTGCATGAAGCGTGGTTTTCTAATGAAGCCGGGCATTTCTGTCATGTTATGAGACATGGATCTTACTGAGCCTGTGTTTCAGCTGCTCTCTCTGATGCCACCCAGCTGGAGAAGGGGCCCTGCCTTGGTGCTCACAGGTGGGGACGGACATCTGGGACCCCACTCGGCCTCCGCTGACCCTGAGGCTGTGGTGGGGGTCCCCTTGCTACTGCCCACAGCAGTGGGAGCTGCAAGTTTCCTTGGCCTCCACTCATACCTCGCTCGCTGGCAGGGTGTGGGTGCCCCAGACCTGTCCCTGCAGATCCAGCAGTGACCCCACAGGGCTTAGGGGTGCTTCACCAGGTCCTTGAGAGAGTGGGTGTTTAGGCTCATGCTTTGTTCTTCGTGGGGTAGAGCTGGGGGGGCCACAGCTTCTCTGTGGTATTTGATGAGAACAGAGGTCCTGGTCTCTCCTTAAGCTCCTCTTTCCAGTTTCTCAGGCTGAGAGAGCCGCTTCACGTGAGGGGTCTTTTGTTTGCCTCCATTGGTTTTTCCAGGTTGCTGGCTTCTTCTGCTCCAGTTCTGAATTCAACAAGGCAAGAAAAAAATCTCAGTCAATGCAGTTCCTTGGATTCTGCATCTTCTTTTCTTCTCCTCACCTTTCAGAGTTTTCTGACAGTTTCAGAAGGTAAAGGGAAAACCTCCCCTTTGCCCTTTGAAGGTTCACTGAAAAGCGCTACCAAGGGACAGGTTACCTGGAGAAAAGACATGGGAATTTATGAAGGTGTATGTGTAAGCCTTCAGAATGAAGACCAAAGATCTTGGAGAAATTGTCCTTTTTATGCCAAGGTTCAAAAAGTGTAGACAGCTGTGAAGAAATAGGACTGGACAAAAAAGGGTATGATCTAAGGCAAAAAACCAGCTGGGAGACCCAGCATTTCCTGTGTGTCTAGATTCCTCTTGGCCTTTCTGAGCAGTGTTCCTTCCTTCTGGGCGTGGGACAGGACCCCCTCTGGAATGGGGGTCTCCTGACTCACAGTCAAACAAGGTAGGTCAGATCATTTCTTCATGGCCAATTTTTACACAGAAGGCTGGAGGGAAAGCGAGAGTCATATTTTTATGTTTTATGGCTGGCTTTGAGGGAAGGGGGTTCTGGTTTCTGGGAGTCACGTTGGGGAAGAGGAATTCTGGTTTCTATGGAGCCTTAGGGGAGAAAGGGACTGAGAGACAGGCAGGCAGGAGGAGATCAGAGAAACTTTTGCTTCTGTGGCTTCATTTTGGGGTGTTGCTTTCTGAGCCCCAACAACTTCATATAGAATGTCCATAGTTTTTAGCTGTATTAGGTTGGTGCAAAAGTAATTGCGGTTTTTGCCATTACTTTCAACGGCAAATACTGCAATTACTTTTGCACCAAGCTAACACAGGCACCGGAAAAGCAATTTTCCTCAAGCGTCCTCGAAGCAGGAGTCTTGAGAGGTATTTAAAAACATGGAAACCTACATGCAAAGTCATCTTAATGCAGTAGCATTGTTATTTGCACCGTTTTCTGACATATTTAAAATTGCTGATTAGATGCACGGAGCTCAGCCCAGGAACAATCCATGCAGGCCTGGAGAATGCAAACCAGTGTAAATGTGAGCTTTCATCAAAGGGAATTAGGAAGGCAACTTTGGCGGCAAAACAATGAATTCATCTCCAAGTCAAACAGCGATGATGTAGGGAGTATCAACTCTGGGATTAGATGAATAATAAAAAACTGCAAGTTTTCTCTAACATTCATAATTACCATTGTTTTTTCAAGACTTACCGTATTAGTTGTGGTTAAAGAAAGGGGAAAACTTAAGATAGAGCTAATAATCTAAAAATAATACTGATTTTGCTAAACAAATAAACAAAATGAGAAAAGCAAATATTTGCTCTAGGAAGTGAGCCCAACACTGAGTAAAATGGGTATTGGAGGGTGGGCTGAGCAGAGGTACCCCAGGGAGAGAGACATGACAGGCAAGGGGGCGATACTTTCACCCCAACCCCCGGCTCCAGACAACTGACAGTGTCGGGCAGCACAGTGTGTTGAGAAATATTGTGAAAACATGTTGGGGCTCAGTAAGAAAAAAAAAAGCTACTCCTCAATTTCCTTGTCTTCCAGGGAAGCAAGAAAGAGATGGAACAAAATATTAATATAACCAATTATTTTCTATCCCAGCACAAAGGTGGCTTCAGAATAGAAACACACACGATATTTTGTGGGAAAAGTAAGGAATCTGCTCACATTTATCGATTTTCTTTATTTAAAAATAATTTTCATGTGAGATAAGGTTTACACAGCTTTATATTATGCTCTGGATTCATTTCCTGACCATCTTATCGTTGTCATATGGAAGCAATATCTTATAAATTAGGGTCGTGTATAAAGACAAGAATTGCAGTTTCTTCTCTTGCTGTATTTAAGAAGACACTACTGGATACCAATGTCTTATATTCATAGATATGTCTAATCCCTTTTTAACATCCCAAAGTGCTTAATTCAAGGCTATGTAGAATTGTTCGTACAGAGCAGCAGTATTCCCATGGAATAAACCTTGTGAGAACAACAATCTCAAAACCGCTAGTTGTCATTAAATGCAACCATGTACAAGGTCTCTGAAACCTTTTCCACTGCAAAAGGTAGAGAAATTACAGAGTGAAAGAGGAAGACAGAAGGAGAAGGGGGAAAAGGAGAAGGAAGCGGAGAGGAGGAGGGAGGAGGAGGAATGAGAGCAGGAGGAGAAAGAGAATTAGCAGTACTAGCAGCCTTGTAGCAGAATAATGGTAATTGTTTTATTTGTTAAAATTTATGGGGAACAGAGAAGGAAAAGTTCTCAAAACCAATCAGAAAGGACAGAAATGTGGACACAGACTGCCTGTGGGGTAAGTAAGATTTCTGGAAGAGATTTGAACTACATAATACACAATAATATGCTAATAAAATCTCAAGCAAGTACATGTAATTCTGTATATAATATATAATAAAGTACGTAATTCTGTATAACAGAATTTCACTCCATGAAAACTGAGCAAGTTTTTATACAATATCATTTAAAGTGTCCAAAATAGCAGTGCAATATTTAGATGATATATGAAAACTATCAATATTATTCCTAAAAAAATGTGTGAGTGTTTTGTTTTGAGAAGAAGAGACATACTTTCTAAGCTTAATTACAAATTTAGGAGCGTATCTTCATATTATGTCAACTGTTTATAAATTATTTATCTAAAGGTGCTATTTTACTGACACTTTAAGGTCAAATCCGATATAGTAGGAAACTAGTAAGCCACAAATGTATTGACAGGAAAATGCTTAAAATTTGATCCATACCAGGTTAAAAACTGCATTAATTTTGAGCACTCTAAGTATATGCGTGATGAATATCTTCTTTCACATTAGAGTCACTGCTGTGCGTTGCTCAGAGTATCTGCCTCGTCTGCTTCTGATCCATCAGAGGCCTCAAACTATTCCCATTTGATCAACCAGGTTATTGTTAATGGGACGTGATACTTGCAGTGCATGTTTGGTTTATCAATTCATTTCCAAACACAAGCTTTAATTTGTTTCATAAGAAAAATGAAATACATGTAGTCAACGTACTTCGGAGTCATGGCCTTTTTTTTTTTTTTTTTTTTTTTTTTTTTTTTTTTTTTTGTTGCCCAGGCTGGAATGGAGTGCAGTGGCATGATCTCAGCTCACTGTGACCTCTGCCTCCTGTGTTCAAGCAATTCTCCCTGCCTTAGCCTCCCAAGTAGCTGGGATTACAGGCACCTGCCATCACACTCAGCTAATTTTTTGTATTTTTGGTAGAGATGGGGTTTCACCACATTGTCCAGGTGGGTCTTGAACTCCTGACCTCAGGTGATTCACCCACCTCGGCCTCCCAAAGTGCTGGGATTACAAGCGTGAGCCACCACACCCAACTGGAGTCATGGTTTTTAAACAGATACACAATAGTCAGTGAGGCACAGATGAGCAACACCCCTTCATCACTATGTTTTATATCATCGTGCTCTAGCACAGTGTACGAGCTTAGAGATCTGTTAATAGTTGTAAATCATTTACAGGATAAAGAGATAAATGAATGGAAAGCAACTAAAATGTTTCTCTTTGTCATTTTGTTCCCCCAAGTGAGCCCAGTGTGAAATGACAAAGAACCTATTTCATATTTCTCATGATCATTGCACTATGACCCGAAGTTCTCCACTACTAATGTTCTCAAATTGTAGAAAAAAACCACACAGACTCAGTTCTCATTTTTATAAGTCCTGTTTTACCAGCATCTGTCTTAGTTGGCTTGGGTTGTCATCACAAAATATCACAGGCTGGGAGACTTAAAATATACAAGTCTATTTTTCACAGTTCTGGAGGTTGGAAGTTCAAGGTCAAAGTATCAGCAAGGTTGGTGTCTGGTGAGGGCCCTCTTCTTGCTTTGCAGAGGGTGCTTTCTCACCGTTTCCTTACATGGAGTTGAAAGAGAGGACTCTCATCTCTTCTTCTTCTTAGGACACAAATCCCATCACGGGAGCCCCACTCTCATGACCTCATGGAACTCTAACTCTCATGACCTCATGACCTCATGGAACCCTCCCCCCAAAGGCCCCATCTCCCAACACCATCACATCAAAGCTTTACACTTCAACTTATAATTTTGGGGGGCACACAAATATCCAGCCCATTACAGCATGAGGAAATTGTTATGACATTTGGCCTACATATGTGAAGGAACTAAAACAACTATTAGAGAAAATTAGCAGAAAGTGGAAACAAAAATTAGAAAAGAGTTTTTCTGAATTGTTGTCTACATATACTTGCTTTTTATAAATTATACATGGTAGGTCATCCTACATATTATATATATAAATTATATAATCTTGCCTATTTCTTAAACTAATTTTGAATACATGAATAAGAATTTATCTGAACTGTTGTCTACATATATCAGCATTTTTAAAATTATATATGATGTATATAATTTTATAAATTATATATGGTATGTAATCTTACATATATTATACAATATATAAAACATATTACATATAAATTATATGTAATATATCACTATATATCATAATATATATTATATATTTGTATATTAATATATACTTATATAAAATATATGTCATATATAAATATCTAAATATAAAATATAAAATATTTTATAAATATTTATAAGTATCTATTTATAAAAATATATAAATATTTACAAAATATAAAATTATATAAATATATAAATATAAAAACATATAAATATAATACTTGCCTATTCCTTAAACTAATTTTGAAGATATGAATAAGCATTTCTTGAATTGTTTTTTAAATATATTTGAATTTTATAAATTATATATGGCATGTAA
Source organism: Macaca thibetana thibetana (assembly GCF_024542745.1). Lineage (NCBI taxonomy): Eukaryota > Metazoa > Chordata > Mammalia > Primates > Cercopithecidae > Macaca > Macaca thibetana. The sequence goes on from NC_065585.1 coordinate 139,847,025, forward strand.
TCTTATACATTATATATATAATATATAATCTTGTCTATTCCTTAACTAATTTTGAAGATATGTTTAGCACGTGTCCGATTTTGTTCTTGAATTTTTCCTTCTATTTGAAAAGGCTCACCTTCCTCTTGTACTTTCTAGTGTTAAGCTGACCTGCTGTTAACTAACCTCAACTACTTTAGAAAGTGCAGGTGCAGAACAAACCACACCACCTCCCTTCCCTGCTCACTGCTGACATTGTTACCAATCAAAGGATGTGCCTTCTCTGAGCGCCTAAAAGCATGTTTTTCCCAGCACACTGCTCCAGGCTGCTATGGCATGGCAGTGGCACTGGTCCTGACAGTGAATCCTCACCTGTGTTGAGCCAGATGTGTCTGTGTTTCAACTCCACGTCTGTTCACAGTCCTTCCTTGTTACTTTCCCTCCATCACTGCTGTTCTCCTTTGCCTTCACTTCTGTGACTCAGACACTGAGCTCGGATTCCCCACTACTGTAAGTACATTAACCTTAAATTAACTTTTCAAGTAAGAACTGGAGTTTATCTTTCAAAATCTGCCAAGAATATGACATGGAAGATTAATGAGATGTTATTTTGATAGATGCCACAGAAGTCATTTGGTAAAATCTTTTGACTCATTCGTGTATTGCCAATGAACTATTCCTTGCAAATAGGGGTCACTTCAAAACTGTCCACGCGTGATGGATGTGCATGACCAGAAGCCGGCACCAAAGCTTGTGTCCCCTTTTAATGCAAGATCATCAGTAGTTCCTTGCCTCTGTGAAGCAGGGTGCAGCAAGTATTAGAATCATTGAATTCTATAACTAGAAAGGAATTAAATAAATGTGCTGTTGTAAAGAGGTTAAAGTCTGAGGGCAAAGCTGAAGAACTTTCCCTTGGTTGGACACAGGTAGAGGAAGCCAAATTGCCATTGAGAGCCTGAGTCCCATGCCTGTGACAGGTGACACAGAAGCAGGGATAGCCTGACCTCCACTAGCCCCATCCCTGCCAGCTACCAAGGGGGTCCTGGATTCCAAATCTACCCTTCTTACCACCTAGCTCTGTAGCCCCAGTCCAGCCACAAGGTCATTCTAAGCCTCACATTCTTTCTGTTCCAAGAGAGAAATGGATGACATCACCACTACTGTCCCTCCAAGGAGGAATTCTTATAACTTCGTAAACAATTCTACTCTCAACTATTGTGATGCTTACACTATTTAAATGCAAACATAAATCCTCACATATTCTGAACTCCCAGTCTTGTCTGTTTAATATGACTGTTGGAGTTTTCTGAATGAAGTGCATCCTAGTGCTAAAAAGACCTAAAGAAGGCAACTTTGTCGGTTCGTATGTTTCACTACTGACTATTCTCATATTTGGGAACTTAGAAGACTGTTGTCTATAATTATGTTAAGTACAGAAGGTTTTAAATCTCACTTTGCATTCCAAGTGCCCATCACTGCAGGGATAATATTTTACAAGCAACATTGAAAAGCTGAAACATCTGTTGAACTCTGGAGTATAACCCTGGCCCATTAAGAATGTACTGTGTGGCTTTCTCCGTCATACTAAGCTATGAGCTGTGGACCACCAGCCTTGAAAAATAAGTAACAAACACTCAGAATGGCTGGGATGTAACATGGTGCTGGGCTAGGAGTCAGATACAGTTGCTTCTTTTCACACTTTCGCTTCTGTTAATAACAAAAGTTGGATGCCAGTGGGGTGCCCTCTTCCTTGGATGTAAAACCAATGTGGTGTTAGGATTATGTCACATCAGATGAAGTCTCGGGATGTATTTTCCTAAGAATCCAGTTTGCTCAGTGCTACCTTCATTTCCGCTGCAGAATTCACCTCCACCCATGATGCAAGCTTCCTGTGCCTTTTAGAATCTCTATGAAAACCAAGGTCACTCTACTCCGGAGGGGATTCATCCGTGATTCACGGGCCATGTTTTCAGTACACGATTCACAGTATATTGCTAGTCTCTACTTTTATGAGTGAGTTAATTTGATTATATTTTATTAGTCAATAGTCATTTAAAGAGCACTTATGTGACATGCATGTTACTAGAGATAGAGATTTAAAATATACCTACACACTCTGTTTTCAAAAAGGCTCTGTTCTTACAGGAAAAAAAAAACAGTATATAAAGGAAAACTTTCAAAACTGTATAGTAACATTCTATAATAGCAATAAACCCCCATATTTGGTAAAATAAATTGCTAATTTTTCCAAAATCTTGATGAATTCTACTTTAGATAAGCCAACAGTTGGCCACCAATAGCGACGGTATTTGTCTATAGCTATATATCTATAACATATATAATGTTTTGTAATATATAAAACTTAATAAGACTACAGTAATTGAAAAAGCAGGATTATAAAGTATTAAATATATTTTATAGGTATTTTAAATATATTCTGTATATCTATACATATATACATATGTGTGTGTGCATTTGTATGTATATATGTATATAACTATATATATGATCTGTTTATACTGGTATTTGGTAATACAACTCTTTGAGTTGGCCACAATTTAAACTTTATATATCATCAATGTGCCTGAAGTTAGACAATGTCCGCATATATGCCAAGCACAGGAGTAACTGACTCATTATTTTAAATGAAAGGTCTACGATGCGGTTACAACACTGAAATATGTTTGATTTGTGTATTTCTTTTTCTATCAGCCTACATTTTTATGAAATAGCATTCCATTTACTGGTGCAATGAGATAATGGGACAATTGGGCCTGTATTCTGATCAAAGGTTTTCTGTCTTGCATGGGAGTAATACCACTTACAGAAATAATTGCTATCATTTTAAATGAAGAGCATCATCTAAATTCATCCAGGTTTCAAAAGACAATGTTTTTCTTTGAGGGCACAGGGGCAGCAAAATTGTTCTAGAGAGAGAGGAGAAAGGATAAACAAGGTTTATAATTAATTTTGATTATGTAAATATAAATTCCATTACCAAATTTCAAAAAGGCTCCAGATCCTTTAGAATTTTAGTAACAATGGTGATATTTAATTTATAGAATTAGTTCATCATTCATCATTGTTCCCTGAAACTCATTCATCTCACTCCTGGCTGGTGTATGGCTGGTGACACACAGTCATAGCCTATGTGCATAAAGGGAAATACAGATGAGGTATTTATTCAGAGAACTAAACATCATTAGACAGAAATTTTCAATAACAACAGGTTTTTCCTGACTTATATTGTCAATATAATTGGAGTTGAACAAACACCAAACAGATCAGAGCCAGTAAAAAATTCACACAAGAAGTTACACAAATGCCTTTGATCTTGCACTGCGTCATTATCCTTGATTTCCCTCGTAGTGGATTGTGAGGTGGGCAATTACTCAGGCCCTCTTTAGATCCTGCTGCATCTCTGCTTTGAATTGGAGAATTGTATTTGGACCTAACACAACAGGGAGATCGCCTTCCTCTCTTCATGAGAATGAATTTCGACTCCCAGTAACACTTGGCACAGAGACGAGTAGACATTCTATATTTGGAACTTTCAGCTTCGAAAAGGGAGAGCGGGAGTCGCTGTGAGAAGGAGGTGGGCTTCACACTCAGCTCTCCGGAGTCTTTCCCAGCACACGACGCAATGCAGGGCGCCCATTTTCAGTAACAGAAAATAAGGTAGACCTGGAGAATCAGATATAAGCCTCACCTCTGCACTTTCAAAAGGGCGGAATTTCCACACGGGCTAAGACAGTCGCACACAAAGAAAAGTGTCCTTTAAACAGGGCGGAGTTCCTATAATACAGTTTGCATTAATTAAGTTAAATTACCTTGAAAAAGAATATGGTGCAATAAGTCTACACCATGAAAACCAAATCAGAGCATTCGCCTCTGAGCACAATTCTTTAGAACTGCAATGTCTTCCATTTCAGTTTCTAAATGTAAATTAAAGTTGTGTTTCATTCGGAGAACGTTGAAGTCACTTGGTAGATTTGGCGTGAAAATATCTTTAACCTTTTACCTAATTATCTTTAACGTTTTACCCTATGGAATCTAAAAATGTTTAAATCTAATTATTTTATTATTTCAATATACAGCAATAGAAATAAACTATAGGCTGACTTCAGTATAAAATATTTAAAGCTCCTATTAATTATTCGTGTGGCACATGACTGAGTCACAGGTGGAGGCAATAGGCTAACTTGAAAAGCACTGGATTTTGTTTTACACAACTAGGTCACCAGTTCGAAAAAAACTTCAGGTGATGACACGTTCAGGTAACGGCAAGGTATCTGTGGGTTTCCGTGGAATGTTTGTATATTGGTTTAGAACTCAGAAGATATTTTCTCATAAGAGTTACAAGAGCTGCAAATGCAACATGAAGTCCCAAGCTAGTGAAAAACTGTATTATTGGATTTGCACTATAGGTGATCAGTGGCTCTAGTAATACTGACAGAATTTTGTCTTTTGAAGTAGAGAAGATATTTAAAGCACATTTGCCTCAAGGGAAATCTTCCAAGTCTTGTAAATAATTTGCATTGTTCTTTGTTGCCTTTCCAAGTAACTTCCTGCCCTAATTTTATCTTCAAATATAAGTTACTCAAGCATCTAAATACTGAGTTCCTTCAAGTACTTTGATCTGCCCTGTATTCACAACGTGAGCCATAACCTAAATGTTTTTTTTTTTTTTTTTTTTTTTTTTTTTTTGAGACGGAGTTTGGCTCTGTGGCCCAGGCTGGAGTGCAGTGGCCGGATCTCAGCTCACTGCAAGCTCCGCCTCCTGGGTTCACGCCATTCTCCTGCCTCAGCCCCCCAAGTAGCTGGGACTACAGGCGCCCGCCATCTCGCCCGGCTAGTTTTTTGTATTTTTTTAGTAGAGACGGGGTTTCACCGAGTTAGCCAGGATGGTCTCGATCTCCTGACCTCGTGATCCGCCCGTCTCGGCCTCCCAAAGTGCTGGGATTACAGGCTTGAGCCACCGCGCCCGGCCTGCCATAACCTAAATGAATCATCTTTCTGTCTAACCAAATTCCGGTGCAGGAGAACATAAAATTCTTAACCATCTTAACCATTGTAAGTATGTAGTCAGCAGCATCAGTGCATTCACATTGTTCTGGAACCATCACCACCCTCCAGCTCTCAGACTTTTTTATCTTGCAAAACTGAAACTATGTAATATTTAAACAATAACTTCCACCCCTTCCCCCCTGCCCGTGGCAACCACTGTTCTACATTCTGTCTCTGTAGGTTTGACGGCCCTAGGGACCTCCTGTAAGTGGAATCACACGGTATTTGTCTTTTTGTGACTGGCTTAATTCACTCAGCATAACGTCTTCAAAGTCCATCCGTGTTGTAGCAAGTGGCAGATTTCTCTCTTTTTTAAGGTTGCGTAACTTTCCATTGTGTGTTTATACCACATTTTCTTTCTTCATCCACCGAGAGAAGCTTGAGTTGTTTCCACCTCTTGGTTATCGTGAATAATACTGCAATGAACATGGATGTGCAAATGTCTCTTCGTGATCCTCATTCCATCTGCTCATCTGCAAAATCACAAAAATAATAAAACCTGAATTGTATAATTTGTGAAAAACACTTAACACAGCTTCTGACATAAGTATTACACATTCATGTGTGTTCCATGACAATAGTGAAAGTTAGAAAACACCACTGTTGGCCGGGCGCGGTGGCTCACACCTGTAATCCCTGCACTTTGGGAGGCCGAGGCGGGCGGATCACGAGGTCAGTAGATCGAGACCATCCTGGCTAACACCGTGAAACCCCGTCTCTACTAAAATACAAAAAATTAGCCGGGCGCGGTGGCGGCGCCTGTAGTCCCAGCTACTCCGGAGGCTGAGGCAGGAGAATGGCTCGAACCCGGGAGGCGGAGCTTGCAGTGAGCCGAGATGGTGCCATTGCACTCCAGCCTGGGCGACAGAGTGAAGACTCCGCCTCAAAAAAAAAAAAAAAAAAACACCACTGTTGAAGTGGCTTCATTGTCTGGAGTGACACCCGAGGTTTGTCGTCTCATGGCCATGGAGATGAAAGTTACCAAAGGGGCACTCTGTTTATAACTGAAAGTACGCTTTTCATGATACTCTTTTGCTATCTCGGTCTTTTAGTACATGACACACCTCTGCAGCTGCCCTAAAAGCACTTCTCTTCCCTGAAAACTCTGTCAAACTATCTCTAGGGCAAGATAACCATGCTAGAAGTATTCTTTCTTCTTCACCACCTTTCTGTCTTTATGAATATGAAAGCTGCTCTTAAATACTTCCGTAACATCCAGACATAGGTGATTCAAACGATTCTTATTCATAACCAGGATGAAGAGAGCAGGTTTAGGGAATGAGTAAGCAAAGATAAATGTTTCCTAAAAATTATGAAGGAGACAGACTGACATGTATTTATGTAAATCTCTCTGTTTCTCTCTCATGCGTGCAAACACATACCCAGAAACACACACACACAATTTAAAGATTCCAAATTGAACACTTGCTATAAAAATTGATGTCTCTCTCTCCCAGTATACTTTAAAGAGGATGTATTTAAAACAGAATAAATATTTAACGCATTAATGCAATATCATCGAAGTTATAAGCAACTAGAAGAGCTTGAAGCTATTAATTGATAACTGCTTTTAGCTCCATAATATTCATTCAGTACAGGAGCCAAGCTATGCAAGGTGGGATTTGGAAAGACCAACCAGGTTTTAGGTACAATTTCTATCAAGCGTTTGATCTATCGGATTTCACAAGTAAACGGTGTGCCTTTCTTGGCTGTACTCAGAAGAGAACATGGAGCTGTTAGCAGCTTCTCTTAAAAATCTAAATGTTGTGTAGTAAGCAGATGGCCAGAGCTCCCTGGGCACTGCCCGCCTTTCTGATGGCAATGAAGGGAATGGTAAGCTGGTGAGTGCAGAGAAACAGGTATTATAGAAGGGATCTGGAGTCTGGCTGCAATTTTCTGATTCTGGTTGTGCCTGCTATTTCTTAGTCCCCTCAGGCTTAGAGGAGAGGACACCTCCTTGGTAGTGGGCTTGGTGCTCTCCATGGGGGCTCAACCTGCTGAGCTGGTCCATGGGGGTGCGATCACTTGCTACCCAAGAGGGTGTTTCGGCAGCCCTTCCTGCAGACAGTAAAAGGGTGATGGGGGCTTTGCAACCCAGGAAGGCCAAGGCAGCCGTTTAACCAGCCCTCCCTGCAGATAATGAAAGGGACGATGGGGGCTTTGCATCCTACAACGGCCAAAACAGTAGATTGTGTTCAGGTTGTAGAAAACCAAACAGGATACTTGAGAGCCGGCAGCTGAGTTCTGTTTCTGGATGCCAGGACATCAAGGTGAAATGCTCCTTTGTTTCTGCAGATTGGGCCATCTTGATGTCTCCTTCTCTTTACGTATTGATTTTCTAGTCTCAGGTTACACTAAAACTGATTTACAACAACCCATGTGATCATCCAAGCACGTCTAATTGCTTGTCTGACTTCCATTTAAGGGGTCAGACATTTAACGTTAACTGGCTTTCATTGAGGAAGGCTGACTAATGCTATACAGAACTCTAACCGATGCTCACGTTATTTCCCCTACACCATATCTGTTCATTTCTCATTTTATCTAAGGCTTGAATAGCCCTAGTTAATTATATAAACAGTGTAATACCACCTTCAATCTAGTGTTGTAACAGAACTCTATGCTTATATTACGTGCACATATATATAGCTGCTTTATTAAGTTGTAACTTATATACCATAAAATTTGCCCACTGTAAGGATACAACTCAATATGCTTTTAATAAATGTGCAGAGTTGTGCAAACATCACTAAAGCCCGTTATTCTCAGAAGTTCCCTTTCTCTTGGGTGAGGGGGACACAGTAGGGAACGACACACTGACCTTACCTCCTTGTGTTTTTGTTGCACTATCTTTAATAACTCAGACCTCTAACTCAGACATTGAAACGGTCCATGTCACGTATTGACTAGACTGGGCCTTGGCACCCAGTTGTTTGGTCAAACCCTAGCCTGGATGTTGATGCGAAGGTCTTTCTTAGGAGTGATTAACACTTAAGTTGGTAGACTTTGAGTAAAGCAGGTGACGACTCATAAGGTGAGTGGGCTTCATCCAATCCGTTGAAGGCCTTATGACAAAAAGACTGAGGTGCCCCAAGGAAGAGGGAGCTTTGCTTTCAGATTCAAGACTTCAACTTCAGCTCTCCCCTGGCCTTTCAGCCTGCTGGCCTGCCCTGCAAATTTCACACTTAATCTCAAAACCTCAGGAGCCAATTTCTTAAAAATCTCTCTCTTTCTCACGTATCTATCTATTCATCTTTCTATCCATCTATCTGTCCATTCATCCATCTATGTATCTATGTATGTATGTATATATGTATGTATGTATCTATGCCTCCATGTATGTATTTGTGTATTCATCCATGTATCTATGTATCTATCTACCCATCTATGCATTCTCTTTATTTCTCCACCTATCCATGTATCTATCTGTCTATTCATCTATCCATCTCTGTATCTATCTTTGTTTGTATCTATCTATCTATCTATCTATCTATCCATCCATCCATCCATCCATCCATCCATCCATCCATCCATGGATGTATCTATTTGTCTATTCATCCATCCATGTATATATGTATCTAACTATCCACCCATATATGTATTATCTATCAATCAATCTCTATCCATCTATCCTTGTATCTTTCTATCCATCTATTTATCTATCCATTAATCCATCCATCCATCCATCCATCCATGTATCTATGTATCTAACAATCCACCTATGTATCATCCATCTATCTATCCATCTATCTATCCATGTATGTATCAATTTGTCTATCCATCCATCCATGTATCTATGTATCTAACTATACTCTCATCTATGTACCCATCCGTCCATCCATTCATTGATCCATCCATCCCTCTATCCATCTATCTATCTATCCATGTATCTATCTATCTGCCTATCCATCCATTCATTCATCCATTCGTGTATTTATGTATTATCTCTTCACCCATCTGTCTATCTATCTATCCATCTATCTCTATCCAGCCAGCCAGCCATCTATCTGTCTATATCTATCTATCTATCTATCCATCTATCTATCTATCTATCCATCTATCTTTATCCAGCCAGCCAGCCATCTGTCTGTATCTATCTATCTTTCTATCTATCTACCTACCTACCTATCTATCAGACCCTTACTAACACAGATACCTAAAAAGCCCATTTTACTCCTGCATGCACATGCATAAAGCACTTTTGGTCCCCATTTGTGTTACATGTGTTACATTATGAAATCTTTGGGGTTGATACAGTAAATTATTGTTATAACCAAACCTGCATGAATTTCAACTGTCTATAGTAGGCAACCAATAAAAATATGTTTATAGTAATCCTTCCTCTTTTAGATAGTGGAAATCGGGAAGTAATAGTAGCAAACAAAGTTTGGTAGGCAGTTTTATTTTTCAGTGTTCTCAAGAAGTTATTTTATTTCCTTAGATAAAATGAAGATGATGTAAATTTCTCTTATTTTAGAGAATTGTACCATTACAATAGCATTGTAACATTTTTAAGAAAATAAATATCGTGTTAAGTGCTGTCTTTGTATAGATTTCATTGACTTAGTCATGACAAATTACCAGTTATATTTACTTTTTTAAAAATGATAAATGTCAAATTTGAACCCAATTTGAAGCAGCTAGGTAGATAAAATTAAATATGATAAACTGTTCACAACTGTATAAGGTCATTCAAATACCGCAGAACTTGTTGTTATCAGAAGGTTTCATGTAAGATAAACTAGTCTGAAGTTATATCATTTGTCCTCCATCTTGGTTAGGATGGCTCTCCTCTGACGGCCAGCACCCATTCACAGCTCAGAATCCTTCTCAGAATAACACAGAATAATCCTGTGTTATTCCTGGAGGTGCTTTAGCCTTCAGGACATTTTGCCTGTTGTATAAGCTTACCAACCTCAAAATTTTTTATTCCCCCTGGAAATCGAAATTGAAAAGATAGGAATCACTTAACCTTCAGAAAGGTTTTATGTGGTATTAAAACATGGCACCATTTTCTACTCAAGCTTTTTGAAGAAACAGACTCAAAGGCACTGACTTAAACTAAGAAATGTACGTAAATCTATATCATAAGGGCATCTCCTAATTCATTGGTTTATGGGCGACTGGATGACTATTGAGATATATTTTTTCAATAGCATGAAGAAAAGTTTCTTCATAGTTTGATTACTTGAAAAATTCTTGAAAGAAAATGAATTCCCATTTCCTTGATTAGCCAAAAATCATCCAAATCATTGTTTTTGGCAATGATTCCTGGGACTTGTAAGTAATTCAGAATGTTTTCAATAACTGGAGTTCCCCTTTCTTAGGTCATTTCAAAATTATTAAGCAGGTAAATAAAACATTAAAGAACAGTCAGACTTAGCTACTCTTTTAAATAACTTCATACCACGTTTTGCGCAAATGGACCAAAGCTATAATTGGAGAAGCCGTATCCTTCTTAAAGAAAATGTAATCCAATGTTCAACTCAATAAGTGAAATGAAGTAGAAGTTTCCTTGAGTATTTGGAGATTGAATTCTCTTGGTTTAATAAGGAGCCTGTTTAATTTTGCTTCTATAAATACTGCCAATGTTTTATATTTGATAAGTTATAACACATCTGAGTACAATTGTAGGCAGTTAAATGTTTCTTTCTTTGATATAAAAGGCACTTACAAATTTTAAAAATCTATAAATATTGTCACTGCACCTTTGATACAGAAGTGCCAATTCGTTGCCTTTTTTGCAATCTGCAGTGTTAAACAACTAATCATGCTAGTTTAAGACACACACATGCACACAAAAGACATTATTTCTTTAATTCATCTGGAAACGTCAATATTTTAAATTAGGGATGCCACCCAGAGGTGCTCGTTCAATGAACTGTCAAGTAACTATTCACAAACAGAATGTCAGCTTTAAAATTGAAATTATATGGGTGGAGAAATGCCCTGTAGAGGTTCATCTAAAATCCTTGGACACAGTAGATACTCATATTTCTTTCCATTAGGCCCTCAAAGATGTTACCTGCTCGTTTTAAGAGTGTCTCTTGAATGGATGACAGAATGGAGATGCAGCAGTCTAACATCGGCTCACATTACACAGGTCTTCTGTCTCAGTTTCCTGCTCTGTGACATTAAGTACAATTTCTGTCTTGCTTATCTCATTTGTTAAGGCATGACTAAACACAGTAACCTGAGAAAACCAAATGTCTGTGGAACCCTGCCACAATTTACTACTCTATATAATTACTCAATAACAACATTAAAAGCAATTTTTGTTTCAATATTGACAAATTCCAATGTCAACGGGTTGTACTACTGGCATTGTGTAATTTACATTCTATCACATGCAAATCAATTTTATTACTGAATTTCTAGGATTTTATTAAGCACCGTGGTTCTGATTAAGCCTCTCTGTACTCATTATATCCTGCAGATGGGAAATTACCCCCACTCAGGGCAATGTGCTCAAGATAGCTTTATGCAAACCTAATGATGTCGTGCTTATTACCTTCGATATTATCTGATTAGGAGCTGCAGATTGCCTTTGTGCTAGCTGTTAATAAGGAATTCTTCAAAGAGGAATGCCTCTCCTTCTGCTAGTGAAGGATACTACTGTCACCTGCCTCTAAGCTGGTGTATAAAATTATTTTCAAGCCAAATGTCTATTTCTCTAGGCAGGTTAATGTTGATCATTTTTATTTAGAAGAGGCTTAAAAAATACATGTTTTTAACAAATCCTGAGAATGCATCAAAGTAATATTGTAATTGCATTAGAAATTTTAAATAAGAACATTTATTCAACTAAATTTTTAAAGAAAATATAAACCTGACAGCAAATATCATGCAATTTCTTCCACACCTCCCAGCAGTCCTGAGTGATAGGTCTCTGCCCTCCAGGGTGCCTGGACCTGGGAGTTGGAGGGCATTGTTCTCTACAGACAGACCACCCTATACAATGCACAGTGTGACTCATTCTTCCAACTGCTTTGTCTATTTTTGTCTCTACAATTAAAAAAAAAAAAGGTAGAAAGTTTATGCCGTAGAGTTGCATTCAGTTTAACAGAAATAAAACCTATAAACATACAATTCATAAAACTAATTTTGAAACAGATGACACTATGTGGGATGATGAGTTTTTAGGAAGCACATCTCTCTCTACCCATTCCTTCTTCCTCTCACTCACTAGGTTTGTAAGGAGAGGTGGCATTTGTTTCTAATGACAGGGTGACTGTTCATCCTTTTGTCTCAGACAATTTCAGGTATGGATGCTGTCTCAGAAACCTAATGTATCATTTTAGCAACTCCAAAAAGACCCTGATTTGGAGAACGCATTTTGTGTCTCAGCTGTGAGGCCCCTCATCTGAGCAGACCCTGGCTTGGGTAGCAAGGCAGGCTGTGCAGCTCTGGAACATGGAGTAAAGTTTGCCAACACTCACACTGGGTCTGGCCTTTGGGGGTGTTCACCTCCATAGACAACAGCTATTGTTGCCTGAATGGTAGCATTTAAGGGAGCTCCAAAGATGTCCTGTCCTCTAAATGCCTTCCTCCCAGACGCTGGCAATTACATACCAAGTGATTTGTACGTTTGTGGCAGGCAGTTCCTCCCCAGGCAGCTCTTATAATTCAGGTCAATGAGCACTTAACGGAACTCGCGAAGTCTCTACCTCACCCTGGGGAGACAGAACCGATACAAAGGTCGTTGTTCTCCCTGAGCCCAGGGGACACATCGCTAAGGCACAAATATAAATGAATAATCACTCGGACTATTTTGAAACTATGACACACCTTCCTGGACCCAAACGACAGAGATCTTGATCACATGTGTTTCCAGGCCCAGTACTTTCCATTTTTCACAAGAAATCTGAAGTGATGGAGAGGCTGATGGTACCAGGGCCACACTTAGAGAACCTTACTGCAGGTGGTGTGGAGTCAGTAAATGTTTTGTATCCGTGTTTACGAGTGTGTGTGGGAAGACGGCTCTGTGAGTGGTGAGTGAACAGGCTCCTTTTGAATTCTCCCGGTCATAGCTTCATGACAAATGTACCACGTACTCCCTTTCTGAAACCATTTAAAGCAAACTTTGGTGCTGCGGCAAGCAGGGCAACTGGTGAACCGCAGGTGTAAGTGGTGAGACCAACAGAAGGGAAGGAAACAAACATAGCAGGCAAGACAAAGGGAACCCCCGCCCGCCCACCAGGGCAGACATTGCTGATGGTTCTTCTGCATTTTGGAGTCCATAGAGGATTGTTCTCCTCTCCAGGACCTTAAACGTGGACATGACTATGGGACATGTTCTAGCCAAAGCTATGTGTAGAGAAGTCGTTACAAAGCTGAATTGCTGCTGCTGGACTTTCCCGTCCTTTCTTCCTGTGCAGAGGACCAAAAAGGCAATGAGTATCAGATGGCACAGGTGAAAAACCTGTCAGAGCCCAGATCAGACAGGGCTGCTGGCCCACCTTGTGAGAGTGCATTTTCCTGAGAAGTCAACTAGTACCAGATTGAACTTACGGAGTGTGAGAAGCAAACCTTTGTGTACGGCCTCCCTGAGACTCTTGGAACGATTTCTCCTACGGGCTACCCTGGCCTGCCCTCACTGGTCCGCTGTTACCCATGGCTGTCTCCTACTCTGATCCTGCAATGGCCAATCAAGAGTGTTCTCTCTCTGAACTCCCAACACATTGGTAGAAATGTCTGGACCGGTCCAGTGATGTGCCCTCCACATAAGGATCTGTGCTATATTGCACAGGGATTTCCACCAACTCCTCACTCTCTTAGAGAAGTTTATTTTTTCTTGAGTTCTGTGTACTGCTTTCCAAATTAGTAGACATTGTATGAAAACACCTATGACCTTCTCTTTCACCTTAAATTCAATCATCTGATCTGAAAGAGTGAAAATCAACAACCGCAAATTGGAATATGAAGTACAACGAAGAGAAAGTTAACTGTAGAGTATCTGAAACTCAAGTTCCTATTTGCAAACTATGCAGGAGCAATGCCTTTATACCTATTTGACCGCTGAATTAAAGAGGCAAACAAGACAATGGTTTCATACTTGAGGCTTTTGAGAGGTGTCAGCAGAATCCCCTGACAGCCTTGAAGGTTTCTGAATACCAAATAGCCCCTCATCATGGAGTCGAACGTCTCTTTGGCTTCCACGTTTCATGGCTGCTCTGGATAATTTAGAATGCAGTTTATAGGGATGCATAGACGTTTTGCTACTGAAAGTCAGCTGAAAATAAACAAAAGGAAAACTTTACCGGTATGTGAAGTGTGTTTTATATATAAAAATCTTAAAATGCAAAATACTGTTCTAACTCATATGGGAAAGAAACGTTTTTCTGAAGGATTTTGTAAGTATGCTGGAAATAAATCAGATTCTTCTTTTTTTTATTCCAGGTTTGAAAATCTTTGCTCTCAACTTCTTTTACACATCAAAAACTACACAAAATGCCCCTCAAGTTAAATATGAAATGACTCGGAGAGACTTTTGGCTAGTCAGGAAAATGTGGATTTCATGCATAGGTGTATAAGCCATGGATGGCAAGAAAGGTTCCTAAAGTTCTTTACTTTTCCTCTCCCTTTATATCTTCATTTATTCACCCTGGGATTGCTCTTTCAGTGCACATGTTTGTAGTACAAAATTCTGATCCAGTAATAAGAACTTTTTGTTTGAACTTTTATGCATTTGAATCTTACTGACAGACTGGAGTTTATTTCACATGCCCTACTTACTTAGAAGTTATAGGCCATGTGATTCCATTTAGAACAAATATTAACATCTCCCTCAACATAAACATGGCTCATAACTGAGAAGCTATTATCCTGTTTTTATTGATTTGCATGTTTTAAGACTCTTGGTTTGTATTCTTCTGTCCCTTTTATTTCTTTTTTTTTTTTTTTTTTTTTTTTTTTTTTTTTTAGACGGAATCTCACTGTGTCGCCCAGGCTGGAGTGCAGTGGCCGGATCTCAGCTCACTGCAAGCTCCGCCTCCCAGGTTCACGCCATTCTCCTCCCTCAGCCTCCCGAGTAGCTGGGACTACAGGCACCTGCCACCGCACCTGGCTAATTTTTTGTATTTTTAGTAGAGACGGGGTTTCACCGTGGTCTCGATCTCCTGACCTTGTGATCCGCCCGCCTCGGCCTCCCAAAGTGCTGGGATTACAGGCGTGAGCCACCGCGCCCAGCCTATTTCATATTTTCAATAATCAATTCTGACATATACTATTTAACAACAATGATCTCTAAACTGATCTAAATTGTAGTACATAACATACACAGAATGCTATTTAACTGACATGGTTTTTAAGAATTACCTCCACATCTATTTGCACGTGTGTTTTAAAAATAAAAGGTACAGAAATGTTGATAGTTGAATATGCTGGAAAGTGGGACCAAAAGTTACATCAATGTACTTTTTTATTTTTTGTTACCCAACCTTCCTAAATTGTTTCATACATATGATAGCATTTACCATCAAGATTAGTTACATTTTTTGCATACGAATGTAATATGTATGGCTACAACACATTCATCTTCTAGTCACAAACACCCTTAGTATCATAGTTTCCTGCAAGCTTAGTTAGGCTCCGTGTTCAGGTCGGGGTCACTATACACCCGGGATAGGTCGGGGTCACTATACACCCGGGATAGGTCAGGGTCACTACACACCCGGGATAGGTCGGGGTCACTACACACCCGGGATAGGTCGGGGTCACTACACACCCGGGATAGGTCGGGGTCACTACACACCCGGGATAGGTCGGGGTCACTACACACCCGGGATAGGTCGGGGTCACTATACACCCGGGATAGGTCGGGGTCACTATACACCCGGGATAGGTGTGGATACACTGCAGCCAGGAATTTGCCTCAGAGTCTCATGGGCCCAGCTGCCTGTGTGGCTGCAGCTGCCATCACCTGGTGGCTGCCTGTCCAGAACGCCAGACGCTGTGAATGCCATGGCAGAGCAGGGAGCGGAAGTGCACCTGCGCTCTCCTCCCGCTCATCTGTGATGGTCTCGGGACTTGTCTCCTTGGATTGGGCTTCGTGCTTTCCCCACATGCTTGTAAACACCGAGGAGAGTGGTCTTTGTCAAAGGCAAATTTCCCGACATGTCATCACCCCACCCAAGCTGCTTTCTCCCCTTGCCTTCCAAATCCTCCACCCGGCCTCTGCGCCTTTCTGTTCTGATCTCTGCCTTCATAAAATCATTGTGGGGAGGAGACGGGGGTCTTGGAAAGAAGAAGGTAAGATAACATAACAATTACACATTGCACCAAGAACTGACAGCGTCGCAGAGGAGGTTAACCCCATGGCACAGGTGCCTCGGCACCTGGACAAAGAAAACCACCAGGCGTGATGCTGCAGAGTAAGGAGAAAAGAGGTGTGGGGGCAGGCGTTGGCTTCCAGATCCTAGTCTGACCACAGGGAGCTGATGTAAGGCTGCGGCTACATGGTACAGTACTCAAAACTAACCGGAGCTAGTTAATTTGTGAAAGAGCTTTATTGAGGTGCTTTGACCTAAGGTTTGCAGGTTTAAAATGTACAACATGATACAAATATCCATCATCCCCAAGAGGTACTTGTTTGATTTTTATTTTCTCTGAGTCTCATCTAGTCTTTGTTTCCTGTTTTCCTCTGTCTGCTTTCTTTGGGGTTGAGTATTATTTTTATAATTTCATTTCATCTGCTTTGCTGGCTTCTTACCGTTATTCCTTGTTATTTCACCTTAGTGACAGGCTTAGGGCTTTCTGTGGACTCATTTACTTGACACACTCTTGTTAAAGGATGTAATGCTACTTCACCTCAAGCAATATTAAGTCTTTCAACCCATGAACATGGGATGTCCTTCTAGTTGTGTCCTCTTTAACTTCTTTCATTAATGTTTTTAGTTTACAAATATTTCATCTCCTTAGTTGAGTTTATTCCTGGGCATTTTATTCATTGGGATGCTACTTTAAATAGGACTATTATTTAATTTCCCTTTTGGCTAGTTTATTGTTTTTGTATAAAAACATGTTTTTTGATATTGGGAAATTATATTTACATGCAAAAGAAGAAGATTGGCCCCCTATCTTACACCATAAACAAAAGTCAACTCAAAATGGATTAAAGACTTAAATGTAAGGTGTGAAACTGTAAAATTTCTAGAGAAAAAGCTGCTTGACATCGGTTGTGACAATAATTTCTTGGATATGACACCAAAAGAACAAGCAACAAAAGCAAAAATACATACATGGGACTACCTCAGTCTGAGAAGCTTCTGCCCAACAAGGGAAGCAGTCAGCTGAGCAATGAGATAACCTATAGAATAGGATAAGCTACTTATAAAACAAATATCTGATAAGGGGTTATTATCCCAAATATATAAGGGCTCAACTCAATGTCAGGAAAACACATAACCCACATAAAAAATGAGCAAAGGACCTGAATAGACATTTTTTAAAAGAAGACATACAAATGGCAACAGGTATATGAAAACATACTCAATATCACTAATCCTCAGGGAAATGACAACTAAAATCACAATGAATTATATCACTTCACACCTCTCATGAAGATTATTATAAAATAATTAAAAACTAAGCATGCTGGTAAAGATATGGAGAAAATGGAATCCTTGTACATTGTTAGTGGAAATGGGAAATGGTGCCACCGCTATGGAAAACAGTATGGAGTTTCCTCAAACAATTAGAATTACCATGTGATCCAGCAGTCTCACTTACATAGGCAAAGGCATTGAAATGAGGATCCCAGGGATATTTGCACATCCATGCTGACTGCAGCATTATTCACAATGCCGAAGGTGGAAACAAAACCAGGTATTTGTCTGTGGGTGAATGGATAAAGAAAATGTTGTATATACCCACAATGGAGTATTTTTCAGCCTTATAAGAGAGAAGCCCTGTCATTTGTGAGGACATGAATGAACCTGGAGGGTGTTTTGCGAACTGAATCAACCCAGCCTCAGAACAAATGCTTCATGACTGCACCTATATGAAGTATTTAAAGTAGTCAAGCTCATAGAAAATGAGAATAGAACGGTGGTTTCCAGGGTCTGTGGAGAAATAAAAGTAGAGAGTTGTTGCTTAATGGGTATAAAGGTTCTGTTATGCAAGATGAATAAGTTCTAGTGATCTTTTGCACAACATAGTGCCTTATAGTTAACCGTATTATATCATTTACTTAAAAGTGTGTTAAGAGGGTAGATCTCATGTTAAGTAATTTTTACTACAAAAAAACAAACAAACCAAAACACCCATGAAGGTATGAAAAAAAAGATTTTGGAGGTAATGAATATGTTTATTACCTTGATTCCAGTAATGGTATCATGGTTGTATACATGTGTCCAAACTCATCAAACGTGTAGTTTTTTATATAAATTATACTACTATGTTTTTTCTAAAAACCCAGTGGTTGAGTACAACAGCAGAATGCAGGGTATATAAAAGAATCAGTGAACATAAAGTCAGAGCAATATAAATTTTGGAATGTGAATAACAGAGAAGAAACAGACTGGAGGAAAAAAATGAACAGTCAGGGAATTCTGAGATGACACAAAAATCCAACAGTTATGTTAATGAGTTCTAAAAGAAAAGAAATAGGGTGGGGCTAAAAATGTACTAAAAATGACTAAAACCTTCTCACATTGGGTAAAAAGATACAAACCTATATATTCAATAAATTAAATGAACACTAAGCAGGGTAACTCAAAAGAAATCTAACTAATACACATCCTTATCAATCTTCTGAAAACTAAATATAATGAAAAAAATATTGAAAGTAGTGAGAGAGAAATGACCAACGGGGAAAAGCAGTTTGAATGAAAATGAATTTTTCATCAAAAACCACAGAGTACAGAAGGAAGTGGCATAGCATTTTATACATATTAGAAGAAATAAAAAAAAAAAGAAAATATCAACCCAAAATTCTATATCCAGCAAAACTATTCCCATCAAATTGCAGTTGAATCAAGCCAATAGATCTATTTTTAAAAAGAAATAGCTAAAAGGACTTTCTCCAAACAGGAAGTAAATGAAGTAAATGGTAAAAGAAGGAATGTTTGAACAGCAGGAAGAACAAAGTGAGCAAAAAGAAGACAAAACAATAGATTTTTCCTCTTCTCGAGTTTTCTAAATTATGTTTAATGCTTGAAGTACAAATTACTTCATGTAGTCCTAAATAGATACAGAAAAAAAAAATTTATGATAATTACATTACCAATGAAAGATGGTAAAGAGACATAAAGCGAAGCTTAAAAGTTTCTATACTTCACTGGAATGAAGTAGGGAAAATTATAATCCCAAAAGTCTGTCATAGATTATGTATAAAATGTAATATCTAAGGAAACCACTAAAAATGCTATAGAGATATAATCAAAACTCCACAGATAAATAAAAATGAAATTCTACAATATATTCATGTAACCTACAGGAAGGTAGAAAAATAGAGAAGCAAAAATAGAAAAATAAACATACAAAATGAATTGGCATGCTTAAGCTCTAAAATATCAAAAATTACATTAAAAGTGAAAGATCTAATTACACCAATTAAAAGATTGGTACAGTGACTTACAAAATATAATCCAATTATATGTTGTCTATAAAACAAACTTTAAATATATTTTGAAATTAAAAGGATGGATAATATATAATGTAAACATTAATAAAAAATATACAGTAGTGGCTGTATTAATATCAAATAGACTTCAGAGAAAGTCTCTGTTTACCAGAGCTAAAGAGAAATACTTTATAATAAAAATGGCAATTCATTAAGAAGGCATAGCTATCTGAAATACATATGCAACGAACAACAAGCTGCAAAATATTTGAAGCAAAACATAATAGTATTGAAAGGATAAAACATGGAAGTGTACAATTGTAATGGGAGACTTCAACACCGTTCTCAAAAAAGATGTAAAACTTGACATAAGATTAGCAAAGATGTAAGAAAACTGAACAAGAATTAACACAAATTCTAAACAATGTCTTCAGAAAACAAATACCAAGATCAGAAAAAGACAATACCAAAAAAGGAGGAGAGAGAGAGAGAAAAATAAAAGGAAGGAAGGAAAAAAGGAAGGGGGGAAAGGAGGGAAGGGAAAGAAAGACAAAGAAAAAGAAAGAAGGTAAGAAAAAAGAGGGAAAGAGAGAAAGAACAAAAAGAGAAAGAGAAATAAGATAAAAATAGATTCACATATTTATATGGTTAACTAATTTTTGACCAAGAGGCTCAATCAATTAAATGATGAAATAAAATATTTTGTTAAACAAATGGTTCAATAAAAATTAGATATTTATATTTAACAATTAATTCTGAATCCTGTTGTACTTCCTTCAAAAAGTAATCATTTTGAATAAACACAATACCTATGTTGACAAAGATGTGGAAGAGCCGAGCCTGTTAGGCAGTGCTGTTCATGCAGCACAGTGTGGAAAACACCTGTGCAGAACTTGCTGGCAGTTTCTTACCAATTTAAATAAGCACATGCCTTTGAACCAACCAATATTGCTCCTGGATATTTAACCAAGAGAAACGAAAAATATATATATATATGTTCACAAAATATTTGCACAAGAATGTTTGTAGCAGACTTACTGATGAAGCCCCAAACTAGAAACAACCCAAATTCCATTCACAGAAGATCGATAAGCACATTCTGATAGTCATTGGATGGAAGTAACCCTGCAGTAAAAAGGAATAAACTAACGACAAAGCAACTTCATGATTTACAAAGGAATACTGTGGAATCCCACTGACACAAGCCCCCAAACCAACAAAACTTATCTGTGGGCCGGGCGAGGTGGCTCACGCCTGTAATCCCAGCACTTTGGGAGGCCAAGGCGGGTGGATCACAAGGTTAGGAGTTCGAGACCAGCCTGGCCAATATGGTGCAACCCCGTTTCTATAAAAACATACACAAAAATTAGCTGGGCGAGGTGGCGGGTGCATGTAGTCCCAGCTACTTGGGAGGCTGAGGCAGGAGAAACGCTTGAACCCGGGAGGTGGAGGTTGCAGTGAGCCGAGATCGCACCACTGCACTCCAGCCTGGGCGACAGAGTGAGACTCTGTCTCAAAAAAAAAAAAAAAAAAAAAAAAAAAAAAGAAAACAAACAAACAAACATATCTGTGGTGATAGGCATTAGAGAATCCCTGGGGCATTGCCACTGAAGGGGCTTGAGGAAATTTCCTGGAGTGTCATACCTGATGGCTGGGAAAGCTGGTCACCCCCACCCTAATCTTATTAAGCAAATAGGCTTTCCAATTAATTGGTGCCGTCTTGTCTGCTTCTTACTGCAGCGTGCCTGGCAGAGAAGGGAAGATGGAGCTGCCACCTTGAACATGGCTAGTCCCCTGCTTCCTGCCGGAACTCACTCGTGCAAGCTCCCAGCTTCCCTGTCTGTGTCTACCGCTCGACTTTGCAGGCTGCTCTTTTTAGAAAATGATTTGGGGCTGCTTTTCATTAAAAAGAAAAGCCTTACCAAGGACTCCCCTACCCTTACTATGCGCCTAAGTAATTTCTTCATAACTCCAGTATCAGTATTGTGGGTTGTGGTGTTCGAGGTAATGAGAGTGTCAGAAATCTCTGAATATCAGCACCTAAAATTTTCCATTTGTACCGCAACTGAAAAATCATAATTCAGTGTGGGTCAGAGTATGGGTGGAGATAGAGGGGTGTAAATGAAATGGGACTGATAATTTTTCAAATTGAATAATAGATAACGGGATATCCATCATACCATTCTCTTCCTTGTGTTTAAAGTACCTTATAATTAAACTGTATCTTTAAAACACTAGTCAGATTGAAGAAAGCAAAAATGATTAATAGAAAAGGGGCAGTATGAGAGAATTAGGGACTATTTGACATGTGGACTCATATTATGATTTATGTAGATCCATACCTGAAAGTAAGCTATCAATTTTAGCCATCCTGGAAATTAGAATGGAAATTTAGAAACATAAGAAAAATCAGTTTTTAAAAATTTTATCTAGTTATAAACAACAAAGTGTACATTCAACAAATGAAGTCTAAATCAAGCAAATGAAGAAATTCATTTGCAGGGAATTTTTATATTTAAAAAGCCAGAAAGATCAGTATCTACTAATAAGATGAGATATGAGGATAGCATAAAATTAAAGACCTTGGTCAAGGACGTGGAATAGTATCTTGATTTATTTGGCAAATGCTTCATTAATATTATTTTTTGAAATGTGGCTTTACTTAGACCACTACATAAACAGGTAAGGATACTATTTTTGTATCAGGCAGACTGAGCTAAGGCATAAACAAAAACTTCATATATTACTGAAAATTTTGTAGACTATTGAAAGTCTGCTTTGATTGCGGACTTAGAATGTGTAGAGTTGAAGACGTGCTTTTATTTTCTTTCTGCAAGGTCAAGCTCCTTTAAGTTTGAAAGTGCAAATCATATCTGCACTTAGAGCAATGAAAGAAAACAATACTAAAACTAGTCAGAGCTATGAGAATGTTATGCCATCAAATAATTCATGGCATGCTTATGAAAATTGATCTTTGAACAGAAATATGATGTAAAGAGATACTCTTTCAGTATCCTCATTATAAACGAGCAATGATTGATATCTGAGGGATGTAAATCATTTGGATTTGATTAATTCCATTATTTTCTTTATCTTCGACAGTGTTCCTTCTTCTACTAAAGAATAGAAATTTTAGAAAATTATTTTCTAATGCATCTTCTGCTTCTTTCAACATTCATCTGTGAAACTCTGAATTTTGAATATTTCTTCAGAAATTGCTTAGGAAAATAAATAATTGATGAAAAGCCCATGTATATTAATGAAGTCACATTTCTTGAAGTTTAAATCAGAGACGGTATAGATTTCAATGCTTGCCTCATAAATCTGTGCTTTCTGACAACTCTAATGAGACATCAGGATCAACAATGAGAACACATTTGACAACTGTGGCTGAAAAGCAATTTAATAGACAAGATCTTGATCTCTGATGAGAATAGATCTGGTTGGCTGAGCTGGAACTCTGAGAAAGTGCTTAGCCTGGGCAATGACTCAATGTTCTTGCATACTCACAATTACTCCCATTCTCCTCCCTGAAGAATATTTACTTTTATTGGTATTTGTAGTAGCTTTTGTTTCATCGTTATGAGAGACAAAGGTTTAGGTTGAGGATAAAAGGCCCGGCGAGAGGAGAGTTGGTGTCTGTGAGGGCACATCTGTGTGGGGTTTGGTTCCTATGGTCAGAGGAGAGATAGAAATGAGGAGACATCATTGAAAATTCTATTTTGGTTTGTGGTTGTGGGATCTTTGTTGTTGATCTTGAGAGATTTGTTACAAGTCTCAACATAAACAAAGGGTCTCTGTGGCCCAATGGATCACAGGGTAAGGGAAAAGCTGTTCTCCCACCCTTCCTTCTCCAGCTGGACAAGAGGGGGAGGACCTAGGCAGCAGAAGTCTGCATTGTGACTGGAGTCTTGGTGTCAGCTTCCATGGTGATCTGATGTCTTGACGTGCTGTTTTGTGAGTTAAGGTGAAGCAAACTTTTGAAGAAAAGCTAAGAGATTTTTTGTGTCAGTCTAATTTCTAGAAATTAGGCTATGGAAGGATGCTATTATAGCACTTTGAGTAGAAAAATTAAATATTTTCTGCATTTGATGTAACAGTGAGAAAAGATTTGGAACACATAAGTTAGTTGTAATTTTCAGCTTTAATTTCTTTGACAATATAAGAGAATGTGATACTTCTATAATTTACATCAGTTCATTTGTGGTTTCCCCTATCAGATGCTGAGTCCACTGGGATAGGAAGGGAGTGGGACGTCCACTGGAATAGGAAGGGAGTGGGACACATCAGAATTTCCACTGAGGAGCGAGGCATGTACGAGGTCAGACGCGGCTTGTTCCCATCAAAACTAGCACCGAAATTTGTTTCCCATGTGACACTGTTGAGAGTAGGGCCAAGTGGGCAGTGTTTGGGCTGTGGGGACAGATCCCTCATGAACAGCACTCACAGGACTGGACTAGTTATTGAGAGAGTAGGTTGCTCCTTCTCACTCTGTTCCTTTTGCATACGCTCACTTTCTGTCCTGTTTTCTGCCATGAGTTGAAGCAGCACGTGACCAGTCTTGGACGTTTCAGCCACCAGAATCATAAGCCAAGTAAACCTCATTTCTTTATAAATTTCCCAGTCTCAGGCATTCTGTTACAGCAGCACAAAATGGACTAAAACACATGGTTTTAAAGTCTCATAGATGACTCTGAGGCACTCTAGGTGGGAATCCTTCAACTTATTTAACATCATGGATTTACAGACTGACTTACACTCAATGCCAACATCCCCAGGGATCTATGTATTTTAAACACCACATGTACTGTGGACAATAAATCCTGAAACAATAAAGACATTTCAAACACCTGAATCCAGTCAGAACCACATAACCAGAAATATCCTTCTTACCATCTGAGTCTAAATCAAGAAAATGACTTCATCCTAGAACACCCCTTTCTCTGTCTTTATTTCCATTATCTGTAAAATGAAAATCATACAATTATCTTACTAAATGCATAGTTTCCATGAATTTCTTATTTTTCAAGAGAGACAACCATTTCCTGTGTATGCCATAATTATTATTTAAGGAAAATTCAAAATATTTAATTTTACCCTTTATCATACCTTTCATGAGTTTATCAATTTAATTTACTAGAAGAATCTAACACTCTATTCTTCTGAGTGATGCTGTATTTTGAAACTGACTTTAAAACTTATTTTTTTTTAATTTAAATAGTTGATTTTATTCCTAGGTTATCCAACTTTTAGGGATTAAAAGAATATCAGAAGTAAGAAAACATGCTATCAGACACTGCTTTTTCTCTCTCTCTATCTCTCTTTTCCCCACTTTTCAGATCATGAAGCTGAGCCCCAGGGAGATACCATGAATTTGCTAGGGCCATGCCTGGCATACATCTAGACAGAAAGCCCTAACCCAGAGTCTGTAGTTAAGCTTAGATGATGAGAAGAAACATATACTGAAAAAACAGAGAACACCCAACGGAAAAAAACATTTCCTCTATTTTCATTTTGTGAAGTTGGTGGATGGGCTGTGGTTTGCACATAAAACATGAAATGATACAGGCTCCTCTCTGAGGACTTACATGTCAGGGAAAAGTCACAAAGATGCTTTGCGGTATCTGAAGTTGTAATCGATCTCCTTTTCTTTTCAGTGGTGTTTAGTATAGGTGAGAAAAATGATTTGTGAAATAGTTACTTAACCTTGTCACACATAACCTGGTATTCTGTTCAGTTTTTGTTTTTTTTTTTTTAATCAAGCTCAAAATACAAACATGTTTTCAGTTTTCCTTTCAGTGATGTTACGATCAGTATGCACAGTGCTTACAGAATAACTTTCAGTTTTCAATAACTTTTTTCACTTTAATAACTTTCTGAGTTGTTGGGAGAAATGTCTAACGGTTTCTATAGTGACCCTGAACCTGAACAACACAGAAAGAAAAGTTCATAGATGTGAAATTCTAAAATAGACCAAGACTAGTGTTTGTCACAAGATTATAGACAGAGAAAATTTATTGCTATTATTTTCCTCAACTATTTTGCTTTCTTTCTTTTTTTCTTTTGAGATGGAGTCTCGCTCTGCCACCCAGGCTGGAGTGCAGTGTCGCCATCTCGGCTCACTGCAAGCTCCGCCTCCCGGGTTCATGCCATTCTCCTGGTTCAGCCTCCCAAGTAGCTGTGACTACAGGCGCCGCCACCATGCCCAGCTAATTTTTTGTGTTTTTAGTAGAGACACGATTTCGCCGTGTTAGCCAGGATGGTCTCGATCTCCTGACCTCGTGATCCGCCCATCTCTGCCTCCCAAAGTGCTGGGATTACAGGCATGAGCCACCTCGCCCGGCCAACTATTTTACTTTCTTAATTAAGGAACTCAAACGTTGTTTTCAAGATTGAATGTTTAACCCATTTGTTTATTCACTAACTCGTTTAAAACATTTATCGTACACAAATGGGCAAGTTGAGAGAGTTGCCATAAGACAGCCTGGAAGGAACATAAAGAAAGACACTAGCGCTGCCTTGACCAGGGCACTGTGATCCTCACACTGGGCCTAATGAATGAAGCTCAGTCAGCTAAAGAAACAGGGCCACTTCAAAGAGACAGGCAAGTACGTTTGGAAGAATGGTGGAGTTGTAAAAAACGTATTGTGTTTGATCAATGGCAATACATTGGATAAAGTGTGAATATTACATATTGAGTTTGTAATATTCGCACTTTTGTGAATACATATTTTGTGAATACACTCAATACATACTGAGTTTGAAGATGTGAATTTGTTGGGGCCAGAAATTCGAGGGTTCTTGTGTTGGTTTGAGTAGTTGGCACTTTTTCCTGTGACTGTGGAAGAGACAGGGTGAGTCTGTTGTTCTAGGAAGACAACTCTTGATTCAAGCATCTGGGCAGCTGGAGTGGGAGAAGCTGGCCTCAGCTCCTATTTGTGGCAGTAACCCTGAAGGTAGTGAAGCATGATGTCAGCCGCCCGGCTGCTGAGGATAGAGAGAATGGAGTGTAATTTTGGGGGGCTGCAGCGAAAACGGAAGCCTTCATTCGGAGGCTTTGGACATACTGAAGATTAGGGTCCTCGCTGTCCCTACCACAATGTGGCCGTGGCTTATCCAGATGGAAAGAATGCAAGGCTCACCCGACTACAGAAGGCAAAGAAGTAAAGGAGCAATGAGCGAATCAGCAGGAAAGGGAAGACAGGAGCAGAGGGCAGTGGAGAAATTGACAGCCTTCCCCGGGCGTGTCCCTGCTTGGGATTTATTCCCATGCTGGAGCCGGGTCATTGTTTTGCTTCTCCCTTATAACCATTGCCTTTGGAAGTACCTCCTATGCATTTCCAGAATACTCGTGTTCATGAGCTGAAAAAGCTCACTGCAAATTAGAAAGCATTCCAGATTATGATACCACCTCTCCCTGTTCTTTGCACACTTCACTCTACTATCTTACCTGAAAATCGGGTCATAGGTGTTGCTACCTTCAATGAGTGCTTAGAATTCATATTTTTCAAGTCTTTGTTATTTCTCTGTGAATCCCAGATGTGGGCAGAATAAGTAATATCTTCCTCTAGACATTGCTCAAACGATCAAACATATTTGGTGTTGATTGAGCAATTACCAAGTGACCCCTGTTATCACTATGTCCACTTTCAAAGCTCATTTGCCCAATTAGAACTCTTCAATCTAAGCGTAAACCTAAATAATTTGTATTTGCTTTAATGAAAATTTTAAGTGTATATTTTACAAATTAATATTATTTGCTTATGCAAATCTTTTATAGATAAATAAAATACCATATATCCATTTTATCCTATCAGTTATAAAAACGCTAAACTCTATTTGCCTAGAAAATCATTTGCCTCTGCTCTTGTATACATTTAAAATAGTCTTTGGGAAGCAGAACATATAAAAATGTGGCTTCCATTCAGTGAGTCCTTGCCACCTGCTACATAATAGTGAAGGCGAACATTTTTGAAGTTTGCTGAACTAAAGTTTTTTGTATTCATAATCCGATTTAAAACTCACAGCAAGTCCCATGAGAAAAGTATTTTTATTTTTGTTTAACAAATGGCTAAGCAGATTGTTAGATAAATAAACTTTGCCCAGAACTAGTACCGAACATGGATTTTCTGATTCAAAACCTTAACTGATGTTAACCACCGTTGATTCCTCTGTCTCTTCTATAATTTGTCTTTAATTAAGCAAGGTAACTTACAACCACATATTTGGACCATAACACTTGCATTTTATTTAAAATTCAGTGTGCTTTGAGATTTCAACAATTTATAGTGGTGGGTATTTAAAATAACACACAATTAGGGCCAAGTGTGGTGGTTTATGCCTGTAATCCCAGCACCTTGGAAGGCCGAGGCGAGGGAATCACTTGAGCCCAGGAGTTCAAGACCAGCCTGGCCATCATGGTGAAACCCTTGTCTCTACAAAAACTACAGAAATTGACCAGGCATGGTGGTGCGCTCCTGTAATCCCAGCTACGTGAGGCCGGGAATCGCTCCAGCCCTGGTGGCCGATGTTGCAGTGAGCCAACGTTGCTCCACTGCACGCCAGCCTGGGCAACGGAGGGAGACTCTTGTCTAAAACACACACACACACACACACACAATGAAAAAATTTATTGCACCTGGTATGCGGATGCTGTTTGAAGAGAGCAGAGATATTCATGGAGCTATATTTTAATGGGGCACCAAAGTAGAAGTGATTGGTTTGTTCATTTTTAGGTTCGGTTAAGGAAATAAATTGACTCTTAGATAGTCATAAATGTAATTTTGTCCTGGAGAGATTGTGAATCATTTAGGTCTCATGCTTTCCCTTTTCCCTGCCACTTAGGAAGCTTGAATGAAATCCACAGAATCAACCGTGTGACAACTTACTTTGACTTTGCTAATGTTTTCTTCATTCTCCCTTTACTCATATAACCTCATATAACCTCTGTTGTTTTTATTTGTTTGTGCTATGTGTATTTTGTAAGCCATCTTGAATAATTGTTGGAACAAAACTGTATGCAATTAATTCAATAATTAAATAACTGGGAAAATGATATAATTTCGTGCTCAACAAACATATATATTATTGTGTATATTAATTTAACTCACGTTTATCTTTTACTTACCATGTGCCACCTGATCATTTATTTTAAAACTTAAAAAACAAAACTCTAGGTCTAAGCTGATATTCAAATGATTTCTGAAGTAGTTGAGTTTCCAGTTGTTTAAGTTATCAATAAATTAGAGAAATTTATTATATTTCATTATTTTACACAATTATGAACATATTTTACAAAGAAAATATGTTCTTTGTAACCTGTCTGTATACAGGTTGAATATCTGTAATTCAAAAATCAAAAATCAAAAATGTTCCAAAATCTGAAAGTGCCAACATGAGGTCACAAGTGAAAAATTCCACACCTGACATCTTTGCTTTCTGATGGTTCAATGGATACAAACTTTGCTTCATACACAAAGTTGTTTAAATATTTTATAAAATTACCTTTAGGCTATCTGTATACAGTGAATATGAAACATAAATGAATTTCATGTTTAGACCTGGGTGCCATCCCCAAGTTATCTCATTATGTATACATACACAAGTATTCTAAAATCCAAAAACATCCAAATCTGAAACATTTCTAGTCTCAAGCATTTTGCCTAAGGGACACTCAACCTGTATTTTCATGTATAATATTTAACCTTTATATGTTACATGTGCTGTGTAATATGTATGCTATATAATAGTTCATTTATGTAACACTCAGTATGTGTACACTGTCATATCATAAATAATATAAAACACACATTATATATTCTGTTAATTTATATTTATTATATTATATTGCATTTATGTATCATTGTATGCTTATTTTATTTATAATGAATAGTTATTGATAATAGTTTAGAGCTATATAATTATACATATTTGACGGTTTTTACCAGTAAAATTATTTAATATTGTTCAGCTTAGCATTTTAGGGGGAGTTATTTAGGTACTGTAGTAAGAGGTGACATTAGAATGCAATGTGAACACATTATGTGATAAATAAGATAAATCATTAGCCACAATCATAGGCATGAGAACTCCCTGCTATAGGAGCCTTGGGAATGAAGAATGGATTGGTTTACTCCCAGGAAACATAATTACAGAAGGCACATACAGGAGAGGGGATTAAATTTTCTCCTCAGGAAAACATGTAAGACTTAAACAGCGAAAGCAATTCAGGAAAACCAGTTTCAGCAGAACTGCATGCTGGGAGAAAAGGGTAGTGCACTTTGGGAAATTAGTGTAGCTTAAGCTTTAGGTAGAGTGGCGTATGGGAATCAGAGACCACAGTGAGAGACTTTCCTTCCCATGTTGGAATATTTAACATGAATTTGTGCCTTAATGTTGACTATGGAGAATCCTGTCAAAACAGTATAAGTAAATAAATACCATCTCCATACTTTTAAATACCAGCTGTTTTCAACTACAAAACAAAATGAACCAGACAATAAAGCTCATCCTAGAAAATGGAAGTGACATAAATACTGCTTCCATGACAAAAAGAAAAGGGAGCACCACATTGACATGTACTGAACCCAATCTAGACCAGATTCTGGGTGGATTCCTAAAGCTGACAGAACGTTAGTACACAGTGGCTTCCCCAGGCTTCTCTTTCACAAGACAACTATCATCATGAGTGAAGATGAGAATGAGCTGTGTTGGCCATTAGCCATCATTGGCACTGAGCTGCAATGCAAGTTCATTGAGAAACTACCAAAGAGATGCCATCCACAAGCAGGTCTTGGAGCAGAAGATTCACCTGCCATTCCCAGCACAGGCTGGGCACCCACAGCCCTGCACCCCGGCCTGGGGATCGCTCCTGCTCCAGCATGTTTTTGCTTTGAAAACTTGCATCTAATTGAATTATGCATTTCATAGTCTGGAATGGTTTTTTCAATGGTTTTCACTTAAAACTTGGCAAATGTGGGGAAAAATATGTTCTATAGGCTTTAAATTAAATGCTTTATACTTAAAGAGCTTTTAAGTAATACTCATTAAAAAAAAAAAAAAACAGTAATTAAGAACCTTTTTAGGTAGCTTGAATTTCCAAAACTACTGTATGGTTATGTCACAGGATTAGAATTAACAGTTACTGTAACTGGATTTAGCAATCATGTAATGAGCCTTCATGGGGGTCATTTTCTAAGTTCTGGAGAATGTGGTTTCCATGTTGTTTCCTGTGGTCTTCTTAGCAAATTAATGGTAAGAATTTTGCTCCTGAAGTATGTGATTTGATTGGACATACTCAATTTTTCATTACAGGTCTCATTTTAATTCATAACTAAGTTATTGAATAATAAAAATTCCTCCAGTGGGATAGTCAGTTTTGTTCTTTATTCATAATCTTTTTAATTCAACAATATATGATTTTTGTCTACTAACTTATTAAAATTAAATGGGATTTCTAGACATAAAGTGTGCATATATTTGCATAGCTAAATTGGCTCTTAGCAGAATATTACCATGGACATAAATAATGGTAAGTAAAGTCAATTGATTAATTTTTTTGAGTTTTTAAATTCCTAAAAATAAATAGTGACTGTTATTCAAACCTAAGGAGTAGCATGTAAATTAGAGAATACTAAAATATTAAACAGTCAAAATGGTCCTTTAGTAAATGTAGACCCAGAATGCACACAGTTGGAATAAAATTAAAACAGGACTACTGTGTGTGTTTGTGTTATATATGTGCATATTCATAATACGTGTTCTTAGCGTAGTAACATGATGTATTTGTGAATTTTAAACTTCTTTATAATAAGACTCGCAATTACAGAATTCACCAAGTATTAACCAAGATGAAACCAACCCGGTAGCCTTGACACCATGTTCCTGCCAGCTTAGCAATGTGTGGCTGGCAGGAAGGTTCCCCGAATGAACAGGGACCCTCGGGGCCACTGAGCGAAGCTGTAGCCATGCCCTGCGTCTCCGAGCAGCCCCTTTTGGTGTGAGCCCCGCTGGAGGTCACTGAGACTCAGTGCCCCAGAGGAACATGTTGATCTGGCAAAGAACGATTTGGTCAGTGCTAAGAAATGGGTCATTCCAGGTCCTCTGAGATAACCTGGGTACTTTTCTTGACCATTATCCAAGGCTCCCTATCCAAGGCTCCTCCTGGGCTTTGTCTAAGTGGAAAAGAGGTTTTTTTCAGGGTCCACACAGGGCTTCCAGGACACAACAGGACCCTGGGTAAGCGGGAGATGGAAACGTCATCCCTTATGGTCATAAGCGAGTTTGTGGGACCCTAACACTTTGAAGCCATGTGATCATATCGCCATCATATTTTAAATCAGACCTGCCGATTTCCGCCTCTCAGTTTGCCTGTCTGAACATTTCTGTTGTCTTTTTTTCTAAAAGTCTTTCTAAGCACATTGGTTTAATACAGACAGTTACATCTCCTAGGCACCCACGGTGGGTTAGACAGTGTAAGATATATATATATAATGCATACTTTATTCCATATGTTTTATTATACATATTAAATTTTATGTACAGCAGGCCTTCACTAACGAGGAGACTGTATATATTTATTTTCATTTGTCATCTATTATACTATATATTTTACACTTCTATAAAATATTAATTTATATAATGAAATATGTTCTAGTAATTGTATGTATATAACCTCTTGATTATAAGGCTTTGAAGAGGGAGCACCATTTTGCCTGTTTATCAGGTGTGAGCAGAGGGACTCAGACGGCCCTGCCTCTGATCCAGATTTGATGTTAAACGCAGCGCCCTCCACAACTGTCCATGAAGTGGGGCAGAAGAACTCCAGCATTTCAGAGCAAGCCTCCTCGGATAGGCTGATTTTGTAATTCCTTGCCTCTATCTGTGTTATAATACATTGAAACCAAAGCTAGCATTTCAAAAATTAGGACCAAGTATTTTAGTTACTTGGGACCAAGAACATAAAGTTCTAGGGAATGAAATTAACATAAGGACAGAGTTGTTTGATAAAGAAAAAGGAAAAGATTAGTCGTATTTCAAAATGTGTATCCCTTTCAGAAAGCATTGTTTTGTTTTTTGTTGTGTTTTGTTTTTAAGAAAGAAACTATAGGTCCTGTGCTTAACTATTTACATGGTAAAAATAGAGTTCGGTGGTTTGCGGTGGTAGCACTGGCAGCCGGTGGGACGCCTGATTTGAAAGGCGTGTGTTCACCGCCCATGCCCCTGCCTGGGCTGTGCGGAGGGTGCCCTGCAGACAGCTGCACCCTGAGCGGGACCTTGACTGGTACACGGTGTGCGTTTGTCTTCTTTGAAAGGCCATGGAGAGCCCTGGCTGGGGGATGCGGTAACCCTGGGGCACCACAGTAAAGGGGGATGCGGTAACCCTGGGGCACCACAGTAAAGAGCTGTGCTGAGATGAAGACAGGTCTGGGTTCAAATCCTGCCTCCACACATCACTGGAATAATTGAATAATTAGCTTTGTGCTTTAAACCTGCGCTTCCCTGTCAGTGTTTGGGCGTAGGAGATTCCAAGTAAATAACTCCTAGGCTGGTGGATATGATGGTTCCATCATGCCTGTCACACGGCTGGCACCTGGTCAACCTGAAGAGTGCTCACGAGTATGTGTGCGATTGCACGCTTAGGGGTGAGTCTGACCCTGACAGGCGTGTTGGAGACACTCGGACGTGAAATCTCTAGAGTTAGCACAATCTGTCACAGCACAGAAGCTGATCATTCACAACATTTGAAAGTCCAGTTAAGCATTTCTCCCATTCAATTGTACAAGCATGAACGGAAACAAGCGCACAGAGTACCTGCTAGGCAGGGCTTTCCGTCTTATTCTGTGCCGTAGAACTCGCATGTTAGAATCTCCCATCACAAGAATCATCTTCCTGCTACAAGTAATATTAGGTAGGTCATTTAGGTTCCTGTGCCCCAGTTTCCTATGTGAAACAGGCACGGTTACATTGCAGCCCCGCAGGCTGGGGGGCTCAAGATTCGGAGCTTGCAAAGGATCCAAAAAATGTCAGCTCATTCACGTTACACGTTAGGATGCCTGGTGTTGCTGCAGGTGGTGTGGCCTGGTCACCCACCTGAAAATCATGGATACCAAGGACTGGGGAGGATACGTTCCTCAAAGATAGGGGGCAGTGTGGAAGCAAATAAAAGATTCTTGTACTGACAGGCCCTTTAATTCCCTGTCCACACACACATCCCCTGAACTGCCTCTCTTTCCCGCTCACGTGTTACGATACCCTGCTGAGTGGGACACGTGCACTTGGGGCCAGAAGGTTGCTGGAGGCAGTTCTTTGGTTTTCATAACAAAAGAACCATCCATCCGCGCTAGGCGCTGAACAGTTGCGCAGGCTGCACATACTCCTGGTTAAGCCCCCCAAGTAGACAGGCGCTCCTGGGCTGCAGAAACT
This sequence comes from Macaca thibetana thibetana, assembly GCF_024542745.1. Taxonomy (NCBI): domain Eukaryota; kingdom Metazoa; phylum Chordata; class Mammalia; order Primates; family Cercopithecidae; genus Macaca; species Macaca thibetana. The sequence goes on from NC_065585.1 coordinate 139,881,058, forward strand.
CATTTGTAACTTAGCAGGGGTCTCTTCTAGGAGCAGCAGGTGAGGATTTTGTTTCTAACACATTTGAAGATGCTTAAGAAGCATTTGCAAGTACAGGCATGGCCTTAAGGAATTTAGTCCCCAGCAGAGATCCCTGAAGAATGACAGCTGAGATAGGGCTGTCGGAGAAAAGAAAGAGAAAGAATTTTCTTTCCCTGCCCTACAGTGGAGCTCTTCTGCAAACGTGACCCTTCGAGGAAGACAGAGAGAGTGTGAATGAGCAGTGAATTCTGGGCCTGAAGAGTGAGACAGACCCTTAAGAACAGAGTATTTACCCAAGGCGGGAGACACCCTCGGGGTGAAATACAAAGACACAGCTCCTTGCGTGCGTCCCTGAGGTCATGTGATAAAAATGGTAAAATTCCCACTATATTCAGGGAAGAACTATTTAGCCTATTATTCATATTTTTAAATTTAATATCTTATTTTGATATGTATCCTGACAGCTATAAAATAGGATGTTTTCATTGCCTTTCATGCTACCCTTAATCTGTGCTGCTGGCACAAGTTCTAATGCTGTAATCAGCTGAGGAAGAGGAAGACCAGCTTAAGCAGACTTAGCTGGAGCTTGCTCTTGGAGAACTTGCTAACTTAGAGAATTAGCAGGAGAATGTGAGTTTTTCACATCTAGGTGGCCCTTAGGAGCCAGCCCTGTCTATCTAATAAGGAACTGTGGATTCGTCATAAACAGCCTGTGGGAAGGCGGTGTTCTCAGCCCATTGCATAACAGAAAGACAGGCCAAGTCTTGGAAATCAGCAATTAGCACTTCACATCGCCAACTCAGCTGACCTGCCAAGAAGCCAGCATGCCCAATAGTGAAATAGCCTCATTTTCGGACGGGCTCCCGAGGGACCCCATGGATATTACACTGTAAAAATGGTCCCTCTTTAGAAGACACTTTTCTGCCAACAACATAATGTAAGTGCCAGCAGGTAATTCTTTATTACATGACCTATACATCTCTGGGAAGCACGTACCACAAAGGAGATGGTTTATATGAGATGCATTTTATGTTTTCAGAATCCTCATGGTAAAATGTCTCAATGGGCATTAGGAGTCCTGGCAGCGCTGCCCCTGAAACAATAACACAATCGTTCCCTTCGTCCTTCTGAGATCCCTATGGGTGGCCTGACACAGCTATTTCCTTCAGGGCAGCAGGGTTGCTTTTTCAGCCAAGTGACTGGCTAATTTAAAATACAAAAGAAGATCTAAGCTGAGAAGAAACCCAGCAAGACCATGGAAAATTAATGCTGAGACCCCTTCATAAACAGGGAAAAACATCGAAGTACTACGTTATTTCTCTAAGTAGGTTAAGAAGGTTTTGGGCATCTGTTTTGTGCTGATTTGAACACTGGGGCTATAAAAATGACGAAAATACAGAGATTGCCAACGTGCCACAAAATAGAGAGACGGAATACGAGTGTGAGCAGATAGAGAACCAATTAAACAGAAATATGTTAAGTCCTGTTGCATACATATGCCTAGAGAGAGAGGCTTGGGAACATGAAATGGTCAGGCATTGGGAAAGGCGTTTTGTAAGTGAATTTTGAGTCATATTTAAAGGGTGGATATGTTTAAAGGGAGACAGGTAAAGGCATTTAAAGCAATGTAGGCAATATGACAAAAATACTTTTATAACTATCTCTGTTAATAAGGAAAATGAAAATATGCACAGGATTCAGAGAATGCTTGTAGTGTTGGTCTCCTAAATGATGCTTTGGTGTAACTTTACAGAAAAGTAGGTAAGGAGATGTTATTTTATATATGTATATATTTTAGGATGTAGGGTTAACCTCTGGATTAAATAATGATTTGCCTGAAGTTTTCTAATCGAAAGTAGAATTTAGTTGACCACTAAGATTTCTACTAAGTTTCAGTTGCATGGCAAATTTAACATACTTTAATACATTCATTTCTCAGATGTTCTTAAATGAGGTATTTATATTAAATTTGCTGAAATCCTTAATCAAGTAAGAAGGCCACATGTAGTCGCACAGGCAGCCATTGGCAGGAAGTATAATTGCTTATTTTTATGGATATGAATATGTGGTTATGAATATATCAGTCGAAAAGATAGCCTGGGAATTCATAATTAAATGTAAGAAAATTCTACCCTGAGGCTAACATTGAAATTATTAAAATACCTTTCAAATTTTCCTTTTAATGCAAACGTCCTTCTGAAAAGACTGGTTTAAATATTTAACAGTCTTAACAATCTTAACCTCAGCCAAAACGTATTAAACTTTAAAAAAAAACAATGCACTTCCAGCTGTCCCCAAGAGCCTCACCCTCTGCTTCAGATCATATGAAGACTATGTAAGGCCTGTCTGCGGTCAAGTGTGGTTGGTTATAAATCTGGCTGGGAAGTTTGAGTGAGTCTATCTTTGAAGAAAACTTGATATTTAGTGAGCGCATGGTGTTGTGTTTTACAAATTTGCTACTTAAATCCAAACTGTTAAATGGGCCGAGGATAACAAAGAGAAACAGGAACAGGGTAAGTCATAGTCTAAGCTCTGCGGGGTGCAACCTTGGCCAGGCAGGATCATCCTCTGGACGCGTGCCCCTGTGTCCTAAGAGTCTCAATTACTTGGTCTCTGTTTGGCCCCAGGTATCAGGACCTTTGCAGGCTTTCTACAGCTTTCTAACATGCAGTCTGGGTTGAGACTACTTTCCCAGAATAAGACAGCACCCGGCCCCACCTCTCCAGAAGTTTGGAATCGTGTAATGAAGAGACTACATCTTAGAACTTCATAATTTAACTCTAGGCTGGAGGTCTCTCTTCATATTCTTCCCCACAAATTTCTAACAATATTAATGTATGTACATATCACTTCATGGTTTACAAAATGCATTCACAGGCTTTATCTCACACAATGCTCTGATAAATTGATGCTACATCAATTACACATAGAAGACACCCAAGATGAACTTAACCAGACAATCTATCATTCACGATTCAAGCTTATTCGAGAGATGTGGTCAGTGGTTGGAAATGTTAAGCAATCTGCCTGAGATAATAACTCTACAAAAAAATGGAAGTCAGGTCATCTCAACTCAAGTATGTCTTGCTTCTCTTCTAACCTAAACAACTTTTGCAAAACCACATTGCACTTCTGACTTGGAGGGGAATGGAACCTTCCAGTAGCCTTGCTCCACCCGGGAAGGGGGAGTAGAGGAACTGGGTTGGACACATTGGAATTAAAGTCCCTAAACCATTCTGTTTTACAGGAAGCACTGTGGCCCTTGTCCATAGAATAGATAATTCAGCAGTGCTCACACACACTCTGAGGATTCCACTGTAACATCACGAATCACTTTGCATTGCACCTATTTATTTTTACATCTGGTTCACTTTACTGTGAGGTCTTTAGTCTCTGTCATTCACACAATCACTCAGCAAACATTTATCTGTGCCAAACATTAGACTAGACACTAAGGATGCACAGAATTATAAAAGAATTCAGGAATGAAATATATGATTGTGATAGAATGTAGTGAGTGTAACAATATACACATGCAACAGTGGTAATGGTTGTGATCCTAGGAAAATACAGTTTGGATGTTATTAGCATCAATTTATTAATATTTGCCAAGCATGTACTACTTTTACTTCTGAGGAAAAGTCGTCTCTACCTTTTCTTAGCTAAATAAATTGGACGAGGGCTCCATTTCTGTTAGCGTCACTGTCTCACGGATACGGAACCCGTGATACCGTGTCCTACTGTGCTGTGTGAGGACTGTAAGAAAAAGCCCATAGAAAACAAGAAAGTACTTGACATGTTTTTAACATTGTTAATTCATGAAGCAAAAGGAATCATTTTCATCATTTTTCTGACAACCAGATGATCTGTATCTAAGCATGAGAGAATTGTACTTTATTCACCACTGCAAGAAAATAAAACAAGGTTGAAGAAGTATTCTTAAGGTGGTGTATGTCCCTAGTGTCCTTGGCTACTGAACATGCCTGATCTGGTTTCTGCTTCACACACCGTGGTCCTAAACACAGTGAGAGTCACCTCCTAGTAGCATCGTGTTTGATTAGACTCCATTAATGTTCCTTAAGTAGCGTGACTTTCAATGACTGCTTCATAACTTAAGCAGCTAAATTTATAATTGAGACATTGTGTAATTTATCTACAAACGCGAAATAATCCGAACATCTTTTTGAGGAGATGCTGATATGAAACCACTGATTCAATTGCTCTTGGCCAATCTTGATTTGGAAATTCTTCTAGATGAAAGAAACACAGACCAGTTAAATATTTTCAGAGTCTCCACGCCCCAATCTAACAAAGTGTCTTTACTGTGGGACTAGATGACCTCTGAAATGTCAGGGACAACAGCCAACCAGCAAGAACTTTAACAGGCATAGAGATACAGGAAGCCACCCATATTGTTTACAACACACCCCAAAGCTTTTCACGCTCTATTTCCTTACCCAGCTTTATTTTACTTTATGGAATTTTCCACCAAGCTGAAAGCATGTTCCATGTCTATAACGGCATGTGATGTTTATTTATTCTGCCTCTCAAGTAGGTGCCATGATAGGGACCTTGTCTCATTCACACTGTGGCCCCAACATCTAGGACAATGCCCTGTAAATACTGGAACCCAATAAACATTTATTGAATCAACAATAAAGTTGAACTGGTGTCCTAAATCAGGATTTAGAGGGTGGATTCAGAGGTTCACAGCTTTGGATATGATGGCCCATTTCTTGCCCACACCCAATGAATTGAAGGAAGAAAATCTTCGAACAAATTGATAAATTTGATTCAGTTTCACAGATAATGTCGTCCCTTAACTTTCTTGCATAGTATTTCTGTTCTTCACTTGTGCAAAACTCCCAGAATTTCCTGGATTTCTCTACCATCACTAACAGAATTGTTTCTTTGCTTGTCATGAGCAAAGAAATCGGTGTGGGCTCTTTCTCTGCTGTTCTTGAGACTGTCGAAGTAAGATGAGGAAGGAGTGAAGCCTTCAGAGAGTCACAAATCTTCCCCTGCATTTTGCATTAATAAATTTAGTTACACATATAGATTAACGCTACCGTTTTCCAGGCAATGTTATACATTTTTGAGTGTTTACTCCTAACAGACATTAAGAAAAATTTCAATATTATGAAGAACACTTGATGAATTTTAGACATTATATTCATTCTCAGAGCTGAAAAATAAATACATTTAATGCACCATTGGTTCACGGAGGATTTCTCTGAATGGTTCTGATGAAACTCCCCCTCTTCAGACTCCCGTGGCGCTGATCTGGATGAATTCATGTGAATGTGTAAACGCAAATCTGGGCATTGCTATGTTCCAGCAGCACTAGAAGGGGGAAGAGGGACAAACATTAGGGTGGGAAAAATTCCAGTGAGAAGGATGGTGGAGACTGGGAAATCGCACCATAGAGATTTTGAAGAAAACACAAAATCTCAAAGGAGGAGGAGGCTTGAGATTGTGACTATGAAGAGAAGAACTTTGAAAGGTTTAATCTTTTTCTTTCCCTCTGAATTGGAGAGCAGGATTTCCAGGGATGACCACCAACAATGTGACTGAAAAATAGTAAAACCTGAACAGGATGGTGACTCAGGAACAGGTTGGTGACTCAGGAAAAGATTGCTGACTCAGGAATGGGTTGCTGACTCAGGAAAAGGTTGGTGACTCAGGAACGGGTTGGTGACTCAGGAACGGATTGGTGACTCAGGAACGGGTTGCTGACTCAGGAAAAGGTTGGTGACTCAGGAACAGGTTACTGACTCCGGAACGGGTTGGTGACTCAGGAACAGGTTGCTGACTCAGGAACAGGTTGCTGACTCAGGAACGGGTTGCTGACTCAGGAACGAATTGGTGACTCAGGAACGGGTGACTGACTCAGGAACAGGCTGGTGACTCAGGAACGGGTTGCTGACTCAGGAACGGGTTGGTGACTCAGGAACGGGTTGCTGACTCAGGAACGGGTTGGTGACTCAGGAACGGGTTGGTGACTCAGGAACGGGTTGGTGACTCAGGAAGGGGTTGGTGACTCAGGAACGGGTTGGTGACTCAGGAACGGGTTGGTGACTCAGGAACGGGTTGGTGACTCAGGAACGGGTTGGTGACTCAGGAAAAGGCTGGTGACTCAGGAACAGGTTGCTGACTTAGGAACAGATTGGTGACTCAGGAAGGTGACTGACTCAGGAACAGGTTGGTGACTCAGGAACGGGTTGGTGACTCAGGAACAGGTTGGTGACTCAGGAAAAGGTTGGTGACTCAGGAACGGGTTGGTGACTCAGGAAAAGGCTGGTGACTCAGGAACAGGTTGCTGACTTAGGAACAGATTGGTGACTCAGGAACAGGTGACTGACTCAGGAACAGGTTGGTGACTCAGGAACGGGTTGGTGACTCAGGAAAAGGTTGGTGACTCAGGAACAGGTTACTGACTCCGGAACGGGTTGGTGACTCAGGAACAGGTTGCTGACTCAGGAACAGGTTGCTGACTCAGGAACAGGTTGCTGACTCAGGAACGAATTGGTGACTCAGGAATGGGTGACTGACTCAGGAACACGCTGGTGACTCAGCAACGGGTTGCTGACTCAGGAACGGGTTGGTGACTCAGGAAAAGGCTGGTGACTCAGGAACAGGTTGATGACTCAGGAACAGGTTGCTGACTCAGGAACGGGTTGGTGACTCAGGAAAAGGCTGGTGACTCAGGAACGGGTTGCTGACTCAGGAACGGGTTGCTGACTCAGGAACAGGTTGCTGACTCAGGAACGGGTTGGTGACTCAGGAACGGATTGGTGACTCAGGAACGGGTTGCTGACTCAGGAACGGGTTGCTGACTCAGGAAAAGGCTGGTGACTCAGGAACGGGTTGGTGACTCAGGAACGGATTGGTGACTCAGGAACAGGTTGGTGACTCAGGAACGGGTTGGTGACTCAGGAACAGGTTGCTGACTCAGGAACGGGTTGGTAACTCAGGAACGGGTTGGTGACTCAGGAAAAGGTTGGTGACTCAGGAACGGGTTGGTGACTCAGGAACAGGTTGCTGACTCAGGAACAGGTTGCTGACTCAGGAACGAATTGGTGACTCAGGAACAGGTGACTGACTCAGGAACGGGTTGCTGACTCAGGAAAAGGTTGGTGACTCAGGAACGGGTTGGTGACTCAGGAATGGGTTAGTGACTCAGGAAAAGTTGGTGACTCAGGAACGGGTTGGTGACTCAGGAACAGGTTGGTGACTCAGGAACGGGCTGGTGACTCAGGAATAGGTAAGAGTTTCCACAGCATTCCTAGAGGATGAGATGCTGACTCAGGGTTGGCAGGGGCACCTCAACTATGGCCTGGGGGAGCGGCAGTTCTGCTAGATCCAGCAAGATCTTTGTCTATTGAGGACAAGGCACTCCAAACTATTTTTAAAAAGAGACATGCCCTTAAAGCTTCTAAAATTTCAAAAACATCAAAGAATTGTTTACTTTTCTCTTCTAGGGATCCTTCTTCAGATCCAGAAACATTAAATTAGATGGTACAAAACTCCATCAGAGAAACCCTATATGGCTCCAGTCACCAGCCAGCCCATCACTCATTTTGTAGTTTACACGTGAGTGTAGTCATTTTTCTGGCATTCCAACAATCTGGGAATCCATTCATTCAGAAAACGTGTATTGGACATCCACATTTTGGAGCAGACAGTGTCAGCTTAGCCTGGTACTGCAAATATAAATAACAATTTGTTTCTAAACCAAAGAAATTCCCAGTCTAGAAAAGTGGCAGATGTGCAAATTAAAAAGTGTGGATTACAGTGTAGGATCACTTACCCAAGCCGAGCCATGTCAACGAGGAGGAATAATAAGGGAAATTTTCAAAGACGAGATCAATGATTAAGGACAGCCTTAAAAGTTACTGTCCAGGAAACAACCCAAAGATCTGTCAACAAATAAGTGGATTAAAATTCCATAACATATCCATACAATAGAATACTATTCAACAATAAAAAGGAGCAAATTACTGATATCTTCAACAACATAAATAAACCCAGAAGTAAATAGAGTCAGTGTAGAAGCTAGACACAAAAGAACACCTTACTGTCTAATTGCATTTATATGAGATTTAGAAAATGCAAATACATCTTTACTCATGAAAATAAGACTGTGGTTGAAGGGGAAGGAAGATGGGTATGAGAAAACAATTTTGGGGTGATGAATATGTTAATTTTCTGGATGTATGGTGAATAAATATGTAGAAACTCATAAAGGTATATACTTTATGTTTGTGCCATTGCTACAAATCAATGAAACTTTAAAAGGCAGGAAAATCATACCCAGAGAAATTGTAGCAAAAGTAGTAGAATTGTATCTTTGGAAGCAAGGAAGAAGAAATGTTCAAGAAAAGATGCTTTACAAAGTCGTATGCTCCAACAAGATTGTATGCAAGAACATCCAATGCATTCCATTGGATTTTGTATTAAGAGGTCTTGAGGGTATTCATTAGGAAATCTGAGTGGCGTGTTAAAGTGAACAAACTTGATTTCAGTGTGTTGATACATTAGGGGATGATGAGAAAATAGAGACAATGGCAACTGGCCATTATTTAAAGAAATCTGGATTTTAAAAGTGAGGAATAAAATGCTAACTAGAAAGAATGTTGCATCACTAAGAAAGATGAAGGTGATTTTGTTGTTTCTGTACTGTTAGGGTGGGGCACCTGAATGCACCTATAAACTGTGGGCTGAATCCAGCAGACGTGGAAGAGACGAAAGGACAAAGCATGGAACACAGACAGCCATGACTTCTGACAGATGTTAATAATACAGGACGCCATGAGGCAGACATAGATATGATTGTCCTTTTGGAAGCACGAAATGAAAGAAAGATGAAGGGCCATCTCTTTCTTTTTTTTCAAAACCTCAGACCCAATTTCTGTTTATAGAAAAACTTGTACGTGCCTTTTGGATAAATGTAGTTTATAGGAAAAGATTCTTGTGTACGTGGAAACCATTATGAAGAAAGTCACTGATTTAAGAACAACATATGCGTGTTTACCTACCAACATTTCAATAGTAAATTCCATTTTAGCCCAAGATGTTGATGGGGAAAGGCAGTGTCTTAAAAGCTAAGGGTAGCTTGAAAGAGAAAAATGGAATCTCGTGATCCGACCAAGCAGGGGCCTCCAGCACTGCACAGATAGACGCACATCGGGGCCGATCCCACTGGAACAAAGCTCTGCCCACAACCCAGCTCAGTGACTGGCCTGGCATCAATCCCAACACCAAATTATTCTCAACCAAGAAGACTAGAGATCTCCAATAGGAACTCCAATATGTGAGAGCTTTTTGAACCAAAGTCTTAAGTGTGTTAGCCAGTATTTTTCTCCATCCTTGTAGAGTTCCTTTCTTGAGAACCTTGCTCTGTTCATGCCAGAGCAGACCTGGCGGGGAGCTTGCACCTGCCACAGCATTTACTTGTATCTTCTGCACGCCTGAGGCAGCCTCGACATGGACCAGAAGGCTTGGAGGCTTTCCCGTCTTTCATTTGCCCTGGATCTCAGGAGACAGTACACTGAGGGGTCTCTGAGGGAGAGATAGAGGAGAGAAAGACAGTAAAAGAGAGGAAGAGAAGAAAGATTTTGTTACTGGTGCCTAAATAGCTTTTGGGGAAAAAATAGTTGCTATATAAGACATAATAAGGTATAGCACTGTTTTGAGAAGTTTTCTGTATTAACGTAATAAATCTTTGGTTGGAATGCTCACTCTAGGGGTTGCCAGGTAACCTTTTTATGTGTTCGTATAATTTATACCTCTTTGTATATAGAACTATTGAATATATCATTATTTGTAAAGCTGCTTAAATGTCCAGCTCAGCACATTGCATATATACAAACATAAGTGTTTAAAGAAATAAGTGATTTTATATATATATACACAGAGAGACATATGCATATTTATATGTGTCTGTGTGCTAGAAACAGAAATATAGTGGTAAAGATCATACGTGGTTTAACTTCAGTTTTTCAGAAGTTAGCAGATAATACATGTTCAGTAACTTCTGAAAGACTTCAACATTCCTAAAACGTTCATTTGTAAATTCAAGTCACTTTCCCTTTCATATGCTATGTGAAAAATGAATAAATATTCTGAAGAGACAAAAGAAAAAAAGAACAAAAACAAGCAACATTTTTAAAAAGAGAAAGGTAAACAAAACTACTGTCAAAACACACCACTGTTTACAATCACTAATCCTAAATGCTAATAGCTCTATTTCAATTTTCAGTACCATTGCACATTTGTGAGATTGAAGGTGTTCCATTTTATGCCCATATTTTATATTTTATCGTAATAACTGAAGACTAAATGTTTCGCTTACTTTGCAAAAATTATCATACACTTTAAGAAATACTTTTAAAGCTAAATGCCACCCACAATTACTCTAGGTCTTCTTGAGGCCCTAAGAATTTCTGCATAAAATCTCATCAAAACTGTGATTTGCTTTGCATTTGTTGGCGTTTTTTCTGAAAGCAGCTGCCGAAGGTGCTACCTTTTGATGGTATGAGATGAATGTAAGGGTTGGAAAATGAAATCAACATTCTTCAATAAGGACCTGTTGGGGAGCCAAGTCCATAATTGAACAGGTACTGCATACTTTCACCGTGCCTCATAGCTAATAGTATCTTCAAAGCTTTCAATATCTAGAGAGAGTTTCTGTGGAGCTCATTGATCTCCAAGTAAACATATTTTAAAATGATTCAAAGTTAGAAATGCTTTAACTCTTTTCCTGATCCCACTCTTATTTTATAATTTTGCAAGGTATTTAAAAGTTATAAATGTTGAAAAGGATCTTGGTGTTTGATATATAAATTATTTCTATTAAAATATTTTTCATGCCTTAAAGGAGAGTTAAAATACTGGATAACAAACTTTTTTTTTTTAATTTCAAAAGTCATTCGAAACACATGAACACTTCCAATCCAGCCTCAAATAACTTCAGAATCACGCAATGATTAATAGTGTTGCTTTACTCTCAACACCCTCCAGCAGTTCAGAACTCCTCAGTCAGGTTTCTTTGTGCCTTGCAGTTGTTGACAGGCCACAAGCTTCAATCACAGTATTGTGTAGTGATTTCTCATCATCCAGTACTTCTTTTAAGTCACCAATATAACTTTGAGTAGCCGGAAGCTGTATTAACAACAAAAGTTTACACGGAAATATTATTTATTTATGTATTTATGTATTTTTGCAGTCCAGGAGATTAAAGATGCAATTCAGGTGAACTGTTGCACAGTAACTCCATGTCAACAGCTGAACTCTGATCGGGGCAAGGGATATATAGGCAATGAAAGGTACGTAAACATCATGTTTCCTCTGCAGGCTGAGATGGATGCATTTTAAGGAGGTAAATTAATTCATATAAAATAGAAACACATAGGAATCATAAATGCAGAAGTACACAGGAAGAGGAGTAGCCTTGGTATTTCTAAACATAACCATCAACACAGAAAATTCTTATAAGGGAATAGTGATAGTTAAGAAAAATATTCAGAATATTTGAATATTTAAATATGCAGAGTTCCTGTTCCCGTCCATAGGTGTGTTGAGGCTCCCAGTGGTAAGGAACACAGGCGGCTGGTCCTGTGCAGGGTTCCTGTTCCTGTTCCCGTCCATAGGTGTGTCGAGGATCCCAGTGGTAAGGAACACAGGCGGCTGGGCCTGTGCAGGGTTCCTGTTCCCGTCCATAGGTGTGTCGAGGCTCCCAGTGGTAAGGAACACAGGCGGCTGGTCCTGTGCAGGGTTCCTGTTCCCGTCCATAGGTGTGTCGAGGCTCCAGTGGTAAGGAACACAGACGGCTGGTCCTGTGCAGGGTTCCTATTCCCGTCCATAGGTGTGTCGAGGATCCCAGTGGTAAGGAACACAGGCGGCTGGTCCTGTGCAGGGTTCCTGTTCCCGTCCATAGGTGTGTCGAGGCTCCAGTGGTAAGGAACACAGACGGCTGGTCCTGTGCAGGGTTCCTGTTCCCGTCCATAGGTGTGTCGAGGATCCCAGTGGTAAGGAGCACAGGTGGCTGGTCCTGTGCAGGGTTCCTGTTCCTGTTCCCGTCCATAGGTGTGTCGAGGCTCCCAGCGGTAAGGAACACAGACGGCTGGTCCTGTGCAGGGTTCCTGTTCCCGTCCATAGGTGTGTCGAGGATCCCAGTGGTAAGGAACACAGACGGCTGGTCCTGTGCAGGGTTCCTGTTCCCGTCCATAGGTGTGTCGAGGATCCCAGTGGTAAGGAACACAGACGGCTGGTCCTGTGCAGGGTTCCTGTTCCCGTCCATAGGTGTGTCGAGGATCCCAGTGGTAAGGAGCACAGGCGGCTGGTCCTGTGCAGGGTTCCTGTTCCCGTCCATAGGTGTGTTGAGGTGATGGGTCCTCTTTTTCTCATCATCAAATGCCCCGAGCCCCAGGTAAGTTTTCCACAGCGCAGGGTGGAGAGAGGGAAGGAGGAGGCCTGGTCCCCTGCACCGGCAGAGGCCTCTCTTCCTCCCGGGGCCTGGCCCTGGACCCTTGGCTCTGTCACTGAGAAGTGTCTAACACAACCTGTCACCCACACTCTCCCGCAGCGTCCCGAGTCAGCCACTCACAGCCATTATTCTCTCCACGTGAAACTGTGAAATGAGGACATAGAGGGGGTGGAACTAAAGAACCGGCTATTAACAGAATTACTTAAAAAGCATTTCACTTTAATGTAAAAATTAATTTCGTTCAAAAAGGTAATCAATGCACATTAAACATTTAAAAGTATCAAAAGATGTACGATTATCCTCGACATTTGGGCACCCAGTTTACTTCCTCAAAGTCAAATATTGTTACTAATGTTTTATGTATTATTAAAGGGTTAATTTTAAATATAAAGAGTAATTAATGCTGTCAGAGGAATTATAAGGTTTTTTTTTTTAAAGTACTCATTTGGAAGAAATGATTTTAATCTTTCAAAAGGAAACATACAATATTGATAAAATGATATATATTATAACATTAAATACATGGATATTCTATAAATATATATGTGAATTTATACATACATATCCTAAATGAGGATGAGAGTCTCCTCATCTAAGTCTAAATGAGAAAACATTCAAGAATTTTATTTGACCAAAAAGGTTTTAATGATTAAATTATAGTGTAATGATTAAAGCACAGAAATTATGTGTGTTAAAACAAAATGGAAATGGAGACCAGGCCTGAAAAATACCTGAGCAAACAAAACCACTTAGGTTTTAAAGACACGGATTTTCTTTTCTCTTTTTTTATTATTATACTTTAAGTTCTAGGGTACATGTGCACAATGTGCAGGTTTGTTACTTATGTATACATGTGCCATGTTGATGTGCTGCACCCATTAACTCGTCATTTACATTAGGTATGTCTCCTAATGCTATCCCTCCCTCCTCCCCCCTCCCCACAATAGGCCCCGGTGTGTGATGTTCCCCTTCCTGAAGACACAGGTTTTCTTGTTAGTATAACTTCTCATTCATATCAATAATTCATAATTAAATAGATCCTTACATGTCCTCAGTCAATATGACTCAATCATATGAGTTCACTGTTGACATTTATGTGTTTCAAGAACATCATAATTATTGATGGAAAGAGACGACATAATTAGAAGGCAAGTAATTTTGACATAACTACTAAATCTGAAATTTTCTATTAATAGTTATGGGACCCAAATCTCAATGTCATACTCTCTCACATGAGAATGTTGGACTTAACGATTTACTGAGTTTTTTCTAAAATCCTATGATTGATTGGAACACATTTCTAAAATGTAATCAAAAGGAATTATTTCACAAAAAATGCATAAGCCACGTTTAATATATTAGATCAGACTGATACATGCTAAAATTTGATCCAACTGATTGTTCGAAGATGCATTATTGAAATATTTTACAAAAAGTAGACCGCAGTGCCGTGCTGTTGCTTATTTATATTACAGGAAATACCACAGCTATGAATAAAAGTCACTATTCTGTCATAACTCATATATTTATTACAAGAGATGCAACGTTTATTTTCCTTAAACAGATAGACCTGAGAAGCAGCTCACGTCCAAAGAATCTTTTCTCCTTTCAGATAACAGCAGATCCCCGGCTGTCACCTATGCCCAAAAGCAACAGGCTTCTGTGGCTTGAAATCAGCTCCAAGAGTCCTCATTCTATAAAACTTAACTTCCCATCACAATGTCTGGGGAATTCTTCTTCATTTCGTTTGTTTTCCACAGAAAATTATTTTTATATTGGAAAGCAAAACTTCCCATTAAGAACAAAATCATTTTTTCAAAAATAAAATAAGCAGTGCACAAAATTGTTATGTTATCCACAAAAATCTGAATGTCTGAATATTAACAAAATTGGAGAGCAGTATTAATTTATAAAACAAAAAGAAAACTTATACTCAATGAAGCAAAAATCGAAAAACAATAATAGTGATGATGTTCTAAGAGGTTGAAAACATGTCTGTAATTTCAAAAGCGCCTGTTTATAAGCCTAGGGACAAGTTGCACCGCCACTCATTCCCCACAAGAGACCCTCAAAATGTGGTTATAGACAGGCCCTTCCTGACAGTCCAGGAATTTTCTCCAGGGGTTAGTCACTGAGCTGCCCCTGGGGCAGCCCCCACTGCAGGAAGAAGACAGAGGAGCTTGTATCTGCTGCAGGCTCTCCTTGAACCACAGGGCCCCCACCTCCATCCCAGGACAACCTGGGGATATGGAACCCATGGAGTATCCTGGTACTGCTGAGCGAGATGAGACACCGATGCACGTCTGTTTGGTCAAACCTATAAGGACAGGTTTGAAATGCGGAGGCAGATCTCCCAGACTGCATTGCACCTGACATGGAATTACACCCCACTGCCCATCCATACACAGCTAGTCGCACTCAACAGTGACAAACTGACTGGGCCAGGCCACGTGGACATTTTCCCAAGACAAAAAGATTTCTTTTGAAAACACATATATCAATAGTCCTTCTTAAATAAATCAGATGAGTATTTTAATACCTGTAATAGGATTTAGCAGCAGAAGACAAGACATGCTTTAATATTAACTAATGTTTTATAACATCACTGCTGTTTCTATTAAATTTGAAAAACGTTGCATGTATACATATGGCTATACATTTCTTAAATACTGATTAATTTGTATTGCCATTATACTTTTAAGATTGCAGGCTATGTAAAAGTGCCAGTTTATTTCACATGAATGTGTGGTAAAGGCAAAAATGCATAGAATCACAGAAAAAAAATGATTTCATGAATTATTTTTTAAAAACTAAAGACATGCAAGTCTCTCAATAAAGTTTTGGGAAAATATATGCTTTCTAGGATTTTCTTTAATCTTTTGGGAAGTAATTGCTAACTAATAGGTAGATTTTAGGTGATTCCAAAGATATTCCAAGTTAAAATGTTGGAAAAAAGTCTTTCTGGGTCCATTCTCTGCTCAAAATAAATAATCTCACAGCACATGAATTGTTTTGAAAATGTGAATTAAGGGAAAAAAACAAAACAAAAAACAAAAACAAAGCTTCAGAAATCCTAATGCCATCCTGGGACTATGCGTAGAAATGTCACCCTCTTCAACTAGCAAATATGAGCAAAAACACAAGTAACCTGGAAAATAAAACACTGAAACTGGCTAAGGTGTTAAACAATGTTGCAAACTCAAAATATCCTCAAAAAATTTTGCAAACTCAAACTCAAAAAATTTCTGCATTCATCAAATGCAGAAATAATCAAATATTTATAAGAAATATTTATAAGAAACTAAAAATGTATTCCAACTATAAAATTGTGTTGTATAATATTTTTTAATGGCAAAAGAAACAATGCAGAGAATATGGGGCTTTTGTTGGTTTTGTTTTGTTTTGTTGTTTTTGAAGATAGGGACTCTGTCATTCAAGCTGGAGTGTAGTGGTGTCATCCTGGCTAACTGCAGCGTCGATTTTCTGGGCTCAAGCGATCCTCCCACCTCTTCTTCCCCAGTATCTGGGACTACAGGTGCATACTACCACAACCTTGCTAATTTTTGCATTTTTTATAGAGATGGGGTCTCACCATGTTGCCCAGGCTGGTCTCAAACTCCTGGGCTCAAGACATCCTCCTGCCTCAGCCTCCCAAAGCTGGGAGTACAGGTGTGAACCATGGCCCTCAGTAAACGATGCAAATAATTTGATATTTTGGAGACTCTTGGAAAGCTTTAATGATATGACAAGAAATAGCCTTTTTTTTTTCCATGCCTTTCATCTCAACGGTCCTCATTTCAGAACGCTTCCTACATTTTATGAAGTGGTTTAAAGTTCCTGTCACTCTGCTAAGCAGGGCACAACGCATCACGGTGCCAGGCCCTGCCAAGCTTGTCGGTGGTGGAGCCTGTGTACTCCCCAACCCCCTGGCAGGCGGCCTGTCATACACACTGGGTGCTTCCTGAACACCTTGTGCCCCTTCCCCTGAGAGACCCTTTAGGACACGGGTTCCTCTGGCAAGAATGTACTCTTCTTCCCCTCCTTTGCGCTGTTCATTTCTTCTCCTGGCTCCAAGCTCCATTAACATCATTCCACAAGTCGTGTTTCAATTTCCAAATGACAGTGGTCCCTCTGATATTTTCCTTTTCTTTCTTTCTTTTTTTTTTTTTTTTTTTTTTTTTTTTTTTGAGACAGAGTCTCACTTTGTTGTCCAGGCTGGAGTGCAATAGCATGATCTCAGCTCACTGCAACCTCTGCCTCCGAGGCTCAAGCGATTATCTTGCCTCAGCCTCCCGAGTAGGAGTAGCTGGGATTACAGGCATCTGCCACCATGCCCAGCTAATTTTTGTATTTTTAGTAGAGACAGGGTTTCACCATGTTGGCCAGGTGGGTTTCGAACTCCTGACCTCAAGTGATCTGCCCGCCTCTGCCTCCCAGAGTGCTGGGATTAGAGATGTGAGCCACTGCGCCCAGCCCCTCCAGTATTTTCTTTTATAACAAAGGCTCTCGTGCCCATTTGGGGACAGGGAGTAAGATAAGAAGTCAAGAGCTGGCACTCAAATACTGTCTAAGCAATTATGCTGTTTCAGTTTACAACTATTCCAAGAGATAATAATGCTGGTCTTTATTATACAGCTAAGGAATCCACAGCTTTGACCCTTATGTCACACAAACTCGGGGGTCCCCAGAGTCTCCCCCAGGCCTCTGTGCCTTGCAGCCACATCCCCATCACATAGGTGTACACCCTTCACTGTGAACTCCCAATGCCTGCTGTGCTCTGAGGACACATTAACGACCTGAGGCTGTGGCCTTCTGGTACCTATAAAGTAGGTTTTGAAATTGTTCCAGCACAATGAGTCCTTCACATGCTAGACCAGTCCAGGTGACAGGTGCCCCAGCCTGGAACAGCACGCAGCAGCCTTTTGCTTCTACAAGAGAGACAAACAGACAACAGGGCATTGCTAGAGTGAATTCCAATTGCCTATCTCAGGTGTTGTAATGTGGTTCAAGAAAGGACCTGAAGAAACGAAGCCAAGATTGTCTTCCGTACTTCGAAAAACGGTATAAGCAGGGGAAGCTGGTGAGAGAGAATCTGAAAATAAATAGCTGTATGTATATTTACATCTGTATCTCTATCTGCCTGTACCTTCATCTCTATTTTATTTCCGTCTCTGTATCTGTGTCTATTAAATATCTGTGTCTCTATCTCTGTCCCTATCTGAACATCTGACTCGATTCTATAACTGTATCTACAGCTACCAGCATAGCTCTGTCTACAACTATATACCTACATATCCAAATCTATCTGCCTGATCTTCCCAAGAGAACCCTGGCTGCGCACCAGGCTCTGTGAGTCGCCCTGCACTGCCTCATCTCAGTGTCCCATTTGAGTTCTTAAGATTCATTAGGCCTTGCCTTACCTGAGACAGTAAGGAATTACGGCAGGAATTACGGCAGGAATTTACAGGAATTACGGCAAATTTTCCTGGGCAGAGCTTTCATTATTAGTTTTTGCAGATTGTCTGTGCCCTGGGGAAGTGCTCACATATTTATGGGGCTGTTGTTTTCTGTTTTTCTAATTAAACTCAATACAAATCTTTCCTCTGATATTCTCATGTGAAGCCTTAACCCAATGCTTAAGTTTAGCCTTGGAGGTAGTAATTCACCTATCCACTGATTCAAGATTCAACTAGTATTTATCAAACTCCTAGTGAGGTAGAAGGCAGAACTTGAATCTGAAAGCAGGGCTTGGACTCTGGACCAGATTGAAAGCTGCCAGAAACAGGGAAGAGGCAAAGGCACCTCTCCATAGGACACCCCACCGGTGCCATCTCGGTTTGCTGTTGCCATGGCGACACCTGCAAATTGCTGCCCCGTTCCAGGGCAACACCTGAAAGTTACCACCCTTTGTCTAGAAATTTCTGCATAATTCACCCCTTAATTTGCATGTAATTGACAGTTTGAATGTTGGGAAAAGTATTTCTGGGTCCATTCTCTGCTCAAAATAAGTAGTCTCAGAGTACATCAATTGTTTTGAAAATATGAATCAAGAGCAAATAAACATTTTAATGTAAAGCATCAGAAATCCTAATGCCGCCCTGGGACCACGCATTCAGATATTGCCCTCTTCAGTGAAGTCACATGAAATATGAGCAAAAGCACAAATATGAGTGCACATGCCTCTGAGCGCAGCACTGCCTCTGAGCTGCCCCTCGGCACACGGCCTGTGGGGTCACCTTGCTCTGCAAGGAGCAGGACCTCTGCCGCTGTCGTGCACTGTCACTTCAATAAAAGTTGTTACCAACACCACTAGCTGACCCTTGAGTTCTTTCCTGGATGAAGCCAAGAACCCTCCCAGCTGAGCCCCGATTTTGGGCTTGCCTGCCCAGTGTCACGAGCACACACCAGGCATTGCTTCATGCACCTCTACTGGCTGCAGCTATCCTGACAGCTCTGGGGCTTACTTTTCTCCCCATCTGATAGATAATTCCTCTAGGGATGTACCTGCTGCTGGGTGTCACCTCAGGGATGTGTGCAGCACCTGTTACCTCTGGACTCGCTTTATGGTGATATAAAATCCTGTTCAGTGACATGTGGCTGGTGTTATTCACTTTGGAATTCTTTGAGGGAGCATTCCTTTGCTGATGAGTATATAATTGCCTTCATTTTCTTCTAATTTCACTGAAATATAGTCTTGCATCTTCTGAAACCAACTCACTACCTGTTCCTTTTATTTCTATAATTCATTTTTTAAAAATTTCCTACTGTCTTTTTTTTGTTCAAATGGACTCTTCACATTTTTATTCTCACAGCAGACTTAATTCATTTTCACTTAAAATATGCATTACAGTCATGGTTCTCCAAAGACATTTTGAAATATTCCCATATTAGAATATGATATTAGAATAAGATATTCAATAGATCTTGTCCATATTAACAAGCAAAGAAAAGTTTTATGATTTGAAATCCACATTGGTATTTTCCATTGAATTATGAATAATCTTATCAACACAGCATCTTATTACATGACTTTGAAATAATTTAGGTCAAGATAGGAAGAAGAAAAGCTAATATATATTGATTGCTTCTAAATCCATATGTGGTCTCATATAATCCTCCCACGCAGTTCTCTCAGTCCCTTAAGAACCATTAACCTCACTTTGCAAATGAAGAGACAGGTCCAGTGTTGGCATTTGGCATGGCTATGCTTTGGATGTGAGTAAGCAACAGAGGTATAATTATAGCCCCACTGTCTTTCCACATCCCACACTCCATCCTTCTATCCTTCTTGTGCAATATAAAAATTAAGCCAGGAAAAAAAAATGGTCAGAAGTATCAGTAGTTTGCATTCACCAGGATTCTAAAGATAGTTTATTATGCATTTTATTACGCATGTGTTTCAGACACTGATACACATATAGCAGAGAATTTTTTTTTTTTTTTTTTTTTTTTTGAGACGGAGTCTCGCTCTGCCGCCCAGGCTGAAGTGCAGTGGCCAGATCTCGGCTCACTGCAAGCTCCACATCCCGGGTTCACGCCATTCTCCTGCCTCAGCCTCCCGAGTATCTGGGACTACAGGCGCCCGCCACCTCGCCCGGCTAGTTTTTTGTATTTTTTTAGTAGAGACGGGGTTTCACCGTGTCAGCCAGGATGGTCTCGATCTCCTGACCTCATGATCCGCCCGTCTCGGCCTCCCAAAGTGCTGGGATTACAGGCTTGAGCCACCGCGCCCGGCCTATAGCAGAGAATTTATAAATATCATTGAAAGTATGAGGCTGTGGGGAGTGAGCAGCTTTACCACCAAATTAATGATCTCTTGGGCTACAATATAGGGGTTTCTATTTAATGAGATATTATTTAGTAAGTTTAAATATGTTTTTAAAAGGCCAATAAGAACAGCCCAAGATCTGGAGACCAAGTTAGATGGAGAACAGAGTCAAAATATCTAGTTTTCAAATATGAATAGTGTGAATCAAAAATGCATTAATGATATGCTAATGCTACCTTAGACAGTATTTATAAAAATGAAAGATGATCTCATTTTATCTGAGCAAAATTAGATATGAAGAAACTGCCACGTGTTTAGAGAAAAACGTTTAGAATGAGATAAAATGAAAATTGTACGCCTCCTTCTTCCTGAAGTAACTGTTTTCGGTCTCGATTTTCAGTTTACTTTTATGCAGATGCATGCTTTTAAGTATAATGTGCCTCACCTCTAATGTTTGATTTATTGATTGTAAAATATCTATTGTCTCTGTAAAAGACAAAGAATTTACCCAACTTAATCCACCCACTTTTCTCCTGATAGATGTACAAATAATTGCATTGTTAGATATTTTACTGATGACATAGATAGCTTGATGGGCCTGTCTTAACCTCCATTTCTTGTTTCATTTGTAGTCTCCTCACTATATTAGATAAGAAAATGTGTGATTCACACCCAGTCTTCCCTTCCTTCCCTCTGCTTACTCCCCCTGCTGTATTTCAACCCTTACCATTCTTCTTACATTTCTATATTTTTAAACATGTAAATTCGTTTGCACAAGCACAAGAAAAGTAGCCCTCTTCTATCAGTTTACCCCTGAGTGCATCTCTTTATATTAATAAGTTGCCAAGAGATAGTAATAGAAGACAACACTGAGTCTGTTTTGCATCATTTTCACTAGCTACAAGTTCAGTAAATATCGGGTCTTTCTTCCGTGTGACTGGAGATAAAACTTTTTCCAAATTTTTTACCCTCGTGTAATGCAGGTCTCTGATTTGCAGAGAATAGTATCTATTTTCTCACTCCTAGTGATGCACTGATTATGTTTTTGATATAGTAGGTAGCACCCTACTTCTTTTCATATAATGACTGAATTAGACTGGTTCGGGGCTGGTCTAACACAGAGAACCAGGTACATAGATGTAGGATGTGTAACCTTTCAAATGGGGACCTCTGATGGAGGCAAGAGTGGATATGCCATTGTTGAAGTGATTAGAGGGGATAATGTCACTGAAAACATTTTATGAATGAAGGGGAGAAGAATCAGAAGAGACGGAGAAGGAGCATGCAGAGAAGGAAGATAACTGGAAAGCTCACCAGTAAAGAAAAGCAGTAGCAATATTCGAAAATAATGGAGTCTCTGTATGTTACATTTGCAGAAAAGAGGTGGAGTAAGGTAAGTTCTGAAAAATAACCATAGAAGTTAGAGAATAGCATGACACTGAGATGATTCTATTAGGGAGAAACATGAACATGTTTTTAAAATTGAGACCGAGGCAATACATTGGGACATCTAAGTAATCAGAAGGAGAGAGAATGTCACACACACACACACAAACAAATGGAAATACAATGGAAGCCAGTGGGGAGTTGTTGCAAGGTTTTAAATAGGGCTATGCCTTGGTCTAATTTCATTTCTCAAGGACCACTCAGGATTTAATGCAGAGAAAGGATTGTAGGATGCACAAAAGTTTAATAAAGTTAAACAATTAGAGATTCTTACATTATTCTGATGAAGACAAGCTGATGGCTTGAATCAGGATCTGGTGTTGGAACTGGCGAAAATGGAGCCATATAGTACTTGTCAACGGATTAGATGCTGAGGCCAAAAAGCAAAGATATAGCTTAGACAACTCCTAGATTTTAGAACTGACAGACTAGTTACGATGCCATCAATGGGAAGAATCAATGATGCGCATGTTTTACTTTACTGCGCATGTTTTACTTTACTATAAGGTGTAGCAGAGGAGACGTGTGGTGATATAGTTAAGACATTTGTCTCCACCGGAATCTCATGTTGAATTGTAATCCCCAAAGCTGTGGGTGGGTCCTGGCGGGAGGTGGTTGGGTCATGAGGGTGGATTCTTTATGGTTGTTTTCGCAATAGTGAGTTATCGTGAGATTTAGTCATATAAACCTGCACAGCACCTCCCCTTCAGCTAACACACTGTCTCCCCTCCTCTCTCTCTCTCTCTCTCTCTCTCTCTCTCTCTCTCTCTCTCTCTCTCTCTCTCTCTCTCTCTCGGTCCTGCTTTTGCCAGGTGATGTGCCTGCTCCCCCTTCACCTTCTGCCATGATTGACACTTCCTGAGGCCTCCCTGTAGGCTGAGCAGATGTTGGGACAATGCTTCCTGTAAAGCCTGCAGACTGATGAGCCAATTAAACCTCTTTTCTTTATAAATTATCCAGGCTTAGGCACTTCTTTCTTTCTTTCTTTTCTTTTCTTTTCTTTCTTTTTTTTTTTTTTCAGATGGAGTCTTACTCTGTCACCCAGGCTGGTGTGCAGTGGCACAATCTTGGCTCACTGCAATGTCTACCTTCTGGATTCAAAAGATTCACCTGCCTCTGCCTCCCAAGTAGCTGGGATTACAGGCACACAACACCACGCCTGGCTAATTTTTGTACTTTTTAGTAGAGATGGAGTTTTGCCATGTTGGTCAGGCTGATCTCGAACTCCTGATCTCAGGTGATCCGCCCACCTGGGCCTCCCAAAGTGCTGGGATTAGAGGCGTGAGCCACCCTGCCCAGCCTCAGGTTTTTCTTATAGCAATGCAAAAACAACCTAATACAAAAAATTGGTACCAAAGAGTGGGGCATTGCTATAAAGATACCTGAAAATGAGGAAGTTGCTTTGGAACTGGGTAACAGGCAGAGGCTGGAAGAGTTTGAAAGGTTAAGAAGAGAGGAAGATGAAGGAAAGTTTGCCACATCCTAGAGACTGGTTAAGTATTTATGACCAAAATGCTGATGGTGATATGGACAGCGCAGTTCAGGCTAATGGCGTCTCAGGTGGAAATGAGGAACTTACTGGAAACTGGAGCAAAGGTCATGCATGTTATGCTTTACCAAAAAACTCGGCTGTGTTGTGTCTGTGTCCTTGGGATCTGTGGAACTTTGAACTAGGTAGTGATGACTTAGGGTATCTGGTGGAATAAATTTCTAAGCAGCGAAGCATTCAAAATGTGATCTGGCTTCTTACAACTTACACTCAGATGCAAGAGCAAATAAGTGACAACATTGGAAACTATATTTAAAAGGGAAGCAGAGTATAAAGGTTTGGAAAATTCGCAGTCTGGCCATGTGGCAGAGAAAGAAAAAGCTTTTTAGGGAGAGGAATTCAAGCTGGCTGTGGAGCCACCGCTTGCATTAGAAATTTGCATAACTAAAAGGAAGCCAATTGCTAATATCCAAGACAACAGGGAAAAGTCCTTGAAGGCATTTCAGAGATCTTCGTGGCAGCCCCTCCCATCAGGGTTCCAGAGGCCTAAGAGGAGAGAATGGTTTTGTGGGCCAGGCCCAGGACCCTGCTGCCCAGTGCAGCCTGAGGACACTGCTTCCCACATCCTGATTGCTCCAGCTTTAGCTGAGGTTCAAGGGGGCTCAGGTGCAGCTCAGGCTGCCACATTGTAGAATGCATGGTTACTTCCATGTGGTGTTAAGCCCGTAGGTATGCAGAATGCAAGAAAGAAGAATGCTTGGCAGCCTCCACCTAGATTTCAGGGGAGGTATGAGAAAGCCTGGGTGCCCAAGCAAAAGCGTGCTGCAGACGCAGAACCCTCACAGACATCCTCTGCTAGGGCAATGCCAAGGGGAAGTGTTGGGTTGAAGCCTCCATACGGAGTCCCCACTGGGAGCTCTAAGACCTGGAGATGCATGTTTCCAGTTCCATACGTGGTTCTGGTTGACTGAAGGTCAATGAGAAACCTGAGAACATGGGAAGCCTTTTATTGAAATGCCCTTTCTTATGCAACATTTCTTTATGATTATGAAGGAAGCTAGTATGGATAAAAAGATTATCTACAATTAGGACTCATTTTAAGTAAGTATTATATAGATTATATATGCACTTTCCACCTGATATTTCCTTTATTGATTCATTAATTCTTTTACTTGTCCAACCTTATTGATTACCTTCTCTGGGTCACAGACTTTTTTATATGCTGGGAATATAAAGGAGGAAAAGATAAAGTTAATGCCTTCACGAGCTTATATCCACCTGTGGAAACACAAATTCTTAAGAAATTGAAAAGTATGACAAAGTAATATATACCGGCAGGAGAGAGTAGTGTTCTCAGATTATTAATAGGACCCATTTTGTTTTGTGGAATCAACTTACTGGGTCACAACCAGCTGTTGTTGTTATAAAGAAATGGCAGAAGAGATTAGAAGGAGATAGGATCAAACATTTTGTGAACATAATATATCAAAGTATATGTGTAGTAGGTATTTTTGCAAAATACTTTTCCTCCAAATATATACACTCGTATACATATTTCAACCACACCACTCTGGCATTTACATGTGTGTGTTTGTTTGCTTATGATGTAAAAGTGTGGAATGACGCTGGGGTACCATGATTAAGTTGTGGCAGAAGTGATGATGGCAGACCAGGAAGAACTTCCTCCAGGTCAGTGACGAGCTTTCTGAAGAGATAACCTTTGAACTAAGACCTAAATTATGAAAATGGCCTAAATTTATAGATATTTGGAGAGTGGACTCCAGACATAGGGAACAATAGGTGCAAAGACTTGTAGGCTAACATAAGCTTGATGTGTGTAAGGAACAGAAACGACAACAGAATGGCTGGGAAAATGAGACTCGAGAAGAGTAACTAGAGGTAGCAAACGAATCTACCTTAGGCCCTTCTGGGTGCTGGGATCCCTGTCTTTGTTCCCGTTGATTCTCCTGGGTTCGTGACCTGTGCTGTTCACTCTGACCTTGTCAGTGCTCAGTGCCCCACATGGTAGATGAATGTTCTCTCCACCAAATGACCTCTCATGAGAACAAGTGGGGTTTGGATACACAAAGGGTTCCTGGATTGATCACTGACGTTTCATCCTGGGGAGAGCCATCCATACAGACATTTCCTTGTCCTCTTGGGTTTAATTGTCTTCCTCTGTGCAATGTAGGTAGACATTGTGGAACTTACTCATTACTCTACACACTGACTAAGACAGCATCAGAAACCGAGGAGCCCAGAAAAAACAGATGAATAGAGTTCAGTCGATTGACCTTATTTAAAGCATAGAATTAATACCCGCGTTTTCAGAGTTTTCCATTCAGTTATCGATGTTCTTCAGTATGTCTTACTGTCACTCTGTCGCAGATCTAATCTAATCTATTGGTTTGGAAAGTAGAACTTTGTATAAGTGATACTCTAATGCTTCCTAGTACACTAGTTAATTGCAAACATACTGAGGACACTGTGGGAATAGAGTTGGCCAAATCTCTCTAGTTTCTGGATTATGTAGCTAAGGTGTCCATATCTATACCTGTATCTGTCTATCTGTCTCCATTTACCTATCTATCTTTAATCAAATTGGCTTGTTTTTTTGACTGAGAAAAAGGAGTAATTCGACTCTTTCATTTTAATTAAATTTAAGAATGTATTTAACATATTTTCTTTTTCTTTTTTTTGAGACAGAGTCTCGCTCAGGCTGGAGTACAGTGGCGCTCTCTCAGCTCACTTCAAACTCTGCCTCCCGGGTTCAAATGATTCTTCTGCCTCAGCCTCCCTAGTAACTGGGATTACAGGCGTGTGCCACAATGCCCGGCTAATTTGTGTATTTTTAGGAGAGATGGGGTTTCACCATTTAGCCAGGCTGGTCTCTAACTCCTGACCTCGAGATCCGCCCACCTTAGGCTCCCAAAGTGCTGGGATTACAGGCATGAGCCACAGCGCCCGGCCCATATTTTCTAAAGAAAAAAATAAGTGGCCATGGCCTAAAACTGTCTACTTTTAACAAAGCACATAATAAAAATTAATAGTAATTATACTAAATCCTAATGATTCCCAAGGGAAAAAAATCATTCTAACAGAAGCTTCATCGGTCCTCATTTTGCAAAAGCTTCTGAACAGCAATTGTACACAAATATACCAGACTGAAATGGAAGAACTCTATCTCTTAATATAACGTGCCCCCTATTAATTCTCAGAGCAGTCATTCAAAGATTTACTGCAAAGGAATTTAGCTAGAACTGATGTAGAAAAATAAGTCGAACACAGGACATTTCTATGACCTTCTGTGTCCAGGTCATGTGGTAATTTTTCTACGTGATGAAGTCAAAGTGGGACCGCAGCCAGAGGGCAGAAGCGAGGGGCGCAGGTCAGAGAGTCACTGAAGCTACAATCCCCTACCCAGGAGCCTTACAGATGCAGTAAGCACGGCAAATAGACCTTTTAAACCGAGCTAACAAATCTTTTAATACCTAGATAATCTTTTCTGAGCTGGTGAGTTTTAGAGGTCAGATATTTGAAGACTGGAATAAGAAAAGTTCAGCATCTGCCTGCTGAAGAAATTAAACAGTAACATTCAGTTCCAAGTGAAATGCTACAATTCACAATCTTATTCTAAGGTAAAGAGTTTATTAGTGAATTATTTTCAAAAGTCACTTGTAGTCACTTCCAGATTATACTAATGTAAAACATTAAAGACAGTGGAATATGTAACTTATTAGCAGTATTTAAGAGTGTCTGAGCTGATTTCATTTTATATAAAGAGCAAGCCCTATCTATTGACCCACAAGACTACCCAAGGACAAAAAAAAAAAAAAAAAAAAAAGTGAGTTTTGTGCTGTGTGAAAGAATCCTGCAGCGTGTTCTTCAACACAAACAAAGTCACTTAAGCTTCAATTGCCTAAGAAATAAAATCAAGAATTAACAAATCAATTTAGGCATTTGTAAAAATTATCTGCTTTCATAGGACACCAAATCATAATCACAATTGTTCATCTTAAGAACAGATTTACTCGGTATGATGAAATACAACATGGTTTGCTTCTATTCAGTATTTTAAGTTCCTAAAGCTAATGGCTGATTCACACACTCTCACACACACATATTATATACAATATAGTATTTAATTTTACTTTTTCATGTTTTCATTATGATTGCACACAATTCTAGCACAGCAAAAATGGTAATGCTTCTCTCGAATTATAGTTTTTAAAGACTAGTCACAAAATTCAGAGGTGCTTAAGTTTCTCTGTAAGTGGTTTGTAACCAGAGTGATCTATGAAACTTTGAACTGTGCATAGGCCAAAATCTTTAATTTTCTTTTCTTTTTTAATTCTTTCTTTCTTTCCTTCCTTCCCCTTTCCCTTCCTCACTTCTTTCTTTCTTTCCTCCCCTTTTTCCTTTTTTTGTCTTTGTCTCTTTCTTTCCTCTTCTTTGTAGTTTTTGCTTTTGTTGTTTCGTTTTGCTTTGTTTTAACAGAGTAGGTATTCAATCGTATTATGATGAGAAATATCATCAAAACACATTTTAAAAACTATTTTAATGCATTGGGTTTATATTAGATGTTTAATCGTTTTTCTAAATAATGTAATATCCGTGATCTTTCTCTGAGTATGAAAGAGAAGTAAAAGCATTTTAAGTTGGGCATGCACTGAATTCACTGATTCAGCTGGTACATCATATAATATTGTACAATATAATATTACAATATCCATCTGAAGTTTTCATTGCAATTATTATTATTCAGCACACGTAAAACCACTTAAAGACCCTCCAGGGCTCTACAGAGTAATCAGTGTGCACAGATTGTTTGTGAGGAACTGTCACCTTTGTCAGCACCACCGAACCGTTGACAAGCTCACAAACAACGCCCAAGGGCAGCGGCCCCCAACCTTTTGGCACCTGGGACCAGTTTTGGGGAAGACCATTTTTTCATGGACAGGGCATGGGGGATGATTTCAGGATGATTCAAGCATATTACATTTATTTTGCACTTTATTTCTATTATTATTACATTGTAAGATATAATAAAATAATTATGCAACTCACTGTCAAGCAGAATCAGTGGGAGTTCTGAGCTTGTTTTCCTGCAACTAGATGGTATCATCTGGGGGTGATGGGGGACAGTGGTAGATCATCAGGGATTAGATTCTCATCAGGAGTGCACAATCTGGATCTCGTACATACATAGTTCACAGTAGGGTTTGAGCTCCTATCAGAATCTGGTGTCACTGCTGATCTGACAGGAGGCAGAGCTCAGGCGTTAATATGATTGATGGGGTGCGGTCGTAAA
The DNA here is from genome assembly GCF_024542745.1 of Macaca thibetana thibetana. NCBI lineage: Eukaryota > Metazoa > Chordata > Mammalia > Primates > Cercopithecidae > Macaca > Macaca thibetana. Next base: position 139,909,580 of record NC_065585.1, read on the forward strand.
TACAGAGGAAGCGTCACTTGCTCGCCCTCCACCGCTCACCTCCTGCTGTGCAACTCAACTCCTAATAGGCCAGGGACTGATACTGGTCCCTGGCTCCGGGGGCTGGGGACCCCTGCGCTAGGGGTACCCGGACCACCATGGAATTAAAAACACATGGTGCACAGGCTGCCCTGAAGAAGTCACCATGGGAGGACCGGCTTCAAAACTACCACCCAGAGCATGAACAAAGTGCAAAACAGCTCAGAGAAGAGAACAAGTAACTTTGGCAGAGGGATAAGGAACTGGAAGCTTCCGCAGAGAAGTTGAGTATGAGCTGAGAATAAGTAGGAGTTTGCCAGGCAGAAAGGGCAGTGAGAATGCTACAGACAGGCGAAGAATCACCAGCAGACAGGGATACGAAAAGCACCACTAGGTCTGTGACGTCGGTGCATTCTCCTTCAGAGAAGCCAGACACTACTCAGTGTGTGAACTCAGCACATTCTCCCCCAGGGGAAGTCGGACACCACTCGGTCCATCACCTCGGTGCACTCTCCTCAGAAAAGCTGAACATCACTCAGCCTGTGACCGCAGCACAATCTCCTTCAGGGAAGCCGACACCACTTGCTCTGTGACTTCGGTGCAATCTCCTTCAGGGAAGCTAGGTACCACTCCGTCTGTGACCTCGGTGCAGTCTCCTCAGTCAAGCTGTGCACCACTAGGTCCGTGACTTTTGTGGAATCTCCTCAGAGAACCCGACACCACTCGGTCTGTGAACTCGGTGCAATCCCTTTCAGGAAAGCTGGACACCACTCCCTCTGTGACCTGGTTACATTTTCCTCAGGGAAGCCAGCCAGCACTCAGCCTGTGACTTCCCTGCAATCTCCTTTAGAAAAGCCGGCACCACTTGGTCTGTGACCTCAGTGAATTCTCCTCAGAGAAGCCAGCACAACTCCGTCTGTGAACTCCAAGCAATCTCCTTCAGAGAAGCTAGACATCACCCCGTCTGTGACCTCGGTGCATTCTCCTCAGAGAAGCTGGCACCACTCGGTCTGTGATTTCAGTGCAATCTCCTCAGTGAAGCCGGGCTCCACTTGGTCTGTTACCTCGGTGCGATCTCCTCAGTGAAGCTGGTCTCCACTTGGTCTGTTACCTCGGTGCAATCTCCTCAGTGAAGCCGGGCTCCACTTGGTCTGTTACCTCAGTGCAATCTCCTCAGTGAAGCCCAGCAACATTCACTGTGTGAATTCGGTACAATCTCCTCAGAGAAGCCGGACACCACTCGCTCTGTGAACTCCGTGTAATCTCCTTCAGGAAAGCCTAGTTCCACTCAGTCTATGATCTGGGTACATTCCCCTCAGAAATGCTGGACACCACTGTGTCTGTGACCTCAGTGCAATCTCCTTAGAGAAGCTGGGCACCACTTGGGGTGAATTCAGTGCATTCTCCTCAGAGAAGCTGGGCTCCACTTGGTCTGTGACCTGGCTGCATTCTCCTCAGGGAAGCCAGCCAACACTCAGCCTGTGACTTCCGTGCAATCTCCTTCAGGGAAGTCAGCCAACACTGGTTCTATGATTTCAGTTCATTCTCCTCAGAGAAGCCAGCACCACTCACTCTGTGAACTCCATGCAATCACCTTCGTGGAAGCCGAGCACCACTCGGTCTGTGACCTCAGTACCATCTCCTCAGGGAAGCCAGCACCATTTGATCTGTGAACTCCATGCATTCTCCTCAGGGACGCTGTCACCACTTGGACTGTGACTTTGGTACAATCTCTTCAGAGAAGCCAGGTTCCACTCAGTGTGTGACCTTGGTGCATTCTCCTCAGGGAAGCTGGACACCACTTGTTCTGTGAACTCCATACAGTCTCCTTCAGGAAAGCCGGACACCACTTGGTCTGTGACCTCGGTGCAACCTCCTTGCAGAACCCAGCACCATGCGGTCTGTGACTTCAGCGTATTCTCCTCAGTGAAGCCAGGCACCACTCCATGTATGAATTCGGTGCATTCTCCTCAGAGAAGCCGGCACCACTCGCTCTGTGACCTCAGTGCCAACTCCTTCAGGAAAGCCAGACGCCAATTGGTCTATGATCTCAGTGCATTTTCCTTAATGGAAGCTAGACACCACTCAGTCTGTGACCTGAGTGCAATCTCCCCAGAGAAGCCCTCACCTCTCGGTGTGTGAATTCGGTGCATTCTCCTCAGAGAAGCCGGGTACCATTCGCTCTGTGAACTCCATGCAGTCTCCTTCAGGAAAGCCGGACACCACTTAGTCTGTGACCTCAGTGCAATCTCCTCAGAAATGCTGGACACCACTCAGTCTGTGACCTTGGTGCAATCTCCTCAGAGAAGCCGGGTACCACTCACTCTGTGAACTCCATGTAATCTCCTTCAGGGAAGCCGGGCTCCACTTGGTCTGTGACCTTGGTGTATTCCACTCAGAAATGCTGGACACCACTCAGTCTGTGATCTCGGTCGGGGCAATCTACTCAGAGAACCCAGGCACCACTTGGTGTGTGAACTTGGTGCAATGTCCTTCAGAGAAACCAGGCTCCTTTCAGTCTGTGACCTCTTTCCATTCTCCTCAGGGAAATCAGCACCACTCGTTCTGTGAACTCCATGCAATCACCTTCATGGAAGCTGGACATCACTTGATCTGTGACTTCGGTGCAATCTCCTTCAGGGAAGCTGGGCTCCACTTGGTCTGTAAATTTAGTGCATTCTGCTTTAAAGAAGCCGGGCAGGCAAGGAGGGAGGAAGCAGGACAGAGGCCAGGCCAGCAGCTCTCCAAAAAGTCCTGCGTTGACTTCTGTGCTATGTGTCTTTATGGATTGGCATCCAGCAATGTGGGGCCCTCATATTTTTAAACAGGTGACTTAAAGGACTTTAACAGTGTACTCCATGGTGTTCTGTTAAGCTTTCATTTTAAAAAATCTGACTTAAGGCCGGGCTCGGTGGCTCAAGCCTGTAATCTCAGCACTTTGGGAGGCCGAGACGGACGGATCACGAGGTCAGGAGATCGAGACCATCCTGGCTAACATGGTGAAACCCCGTCTCTACTAAAAAAATACAAAAAACTAGCTGGGCGTGGTGGCGGGCTCGGGAGGCTGAGGCAGGAGAATGGCGTAAACCCGGGAGGCGGAGCTTGCAGTGAGCTTAGATCCGGCCACCACACTCCAGCCTGGGGGACAGAGCGAGACTCCGCCTCAAAAAAAAAAAAAAAAAAATCTGACTTAAATATCTATGTCTTCAACAAATAATTTCAGAGCCCAGCACATAGGACAGTGCTGTTGTGGGCGTTGGGAATGCACCCCGTTCCGGCAGAGGCTGCCCTCATGTGGCTTCCCAGCTGGGAGGAAGGAGAGACATCAGTCCCCATCGAACCAGCAAAGTGCTCCCTCCTAGGACAAGCTCCCTCCTGGAACAAGCGCCCTCCTGGGACAAGCGCCCTCCTGGGACAAGCGCCCTGGTGGGACGGAGTCAGGCAGACAGTTGTGCTGCCCAGATATGAAAGGCCTGTTTCGAAAACAAATCCCACAGACAGAGAAGATAAAATGGGGTCTAGAGGCAGAAAGTATCCTGGTGTGTTTGGTAAAGGACAAAACCCTCTGTGGTCTGAGCTGGGGTAAGAGTGTGGAGGGGAAGGCTGCTTCCTCTTGCCTCTATTTGGGGCACGCTTCAGGGAAGGAGCAGGGCAGTGGAGGTAAGATGCCAGTGCCAGGGAGCCCTGCAACAGCAGCAAGGAAGCTCCGTGGGCACTGGCGGGACTGCTGGCAAGGCACTGTGGGTTCTGGAACCTTCCACAGGAGTGCAGTGGGAACCAGCAAAGGGGCTGTGGGTTGTGACAGGGCCAAAAGGGGAGGGCCACATGAGGGTGTCCCGCATTCTGGCTCTAAATCATTCTGGTTTTCATGAATGGAGACACACATAGTCCCAAGGCAGCCCCGGGGGACTTCTCTCCATCTTTGCAGAGAGCAGCCTGTTTTCCTGAGACTTCATGCTGTTGGAGGTTTGTTCTCAAGAGTTTCCAGGTTCAGACATCACTAAATTTCTCCTGATGGGAAATGATCATGAGCAACAGTTGTACTGTTCTAATGATCACAACAGCAGTAACAGGCGGGAGAGAGAAAAAGACAAAACAAAACAACACGGAATGTTTACAAAAGTGAGAGTTTACCTTTCCAGCCACTTCAAAGTATAAAGCTTGTTTATCCACCAGCAAGGGTGCAGGACTCCAATAGAGAACTTTATTCCAATTCCTTCTTTATGCTTTCCTTAACAGACTTCCATAACTCAAATGGACAAATTGGTGGAAAGGCGGTCAGAAAACTGTTACTGAATGCTGATTCTGTCACTACAGTCTCCTAGAACCCCAGCTTTTTGTCTATGAAGCTGACACCACAATCTCTGTCCTAAATCTCCCCCAAAAGCCAACATCATGATTGGATTGGACACCAGGTCCTGCTGCCCCACGCGAAGGAGTGAGGCTGACGTGGAGAAGTCACGTGCACACCGATCCACAATGCCAAGGAGTCTCCTCTCTGAGGCAGAACACACATTCTTAGCAAGCCGTGTGCAGACCTGCAGCGTTCACAGCAGGCATGCGAAGCAGGCACACAGATTGTTTGAATAAATATCAGTGACTCCCCATGGGGGACTGAAGGAAGTATCCAGATGGAATGATTGGGTTGGTTTTCCACACCATCACCTATGCCCGGAGACCCACCTTCCCTTATCCACCACAGTGGACAACAGCCCCAGGTGCCCCTCCCAGTGCCCATGGCCCCCGTCCGCCCACCTGTCCTCTGCAGCCCCCATTCTGGGTCCTCTCCTGCACTGCCTTATGAGGGATTTGAGGCCGAGAACAACTGATCACTTGTCTTTGAATTCTCACAGCGACATAAGCTGCATACAGAGTAGGAACTCCGTAAAGCTTTACCGAACAGAAATAACATAAAGTTTTAACTGGTGGGCTCAACAAACAAGGCACGTCGTTTGTCTTCTATTAAATCTTTCGAATATCTGATGCTTTATTAACATTTCACAATGAAAACGTTGACTATAAATCTTATTTAAAACCATTCCTAAGAAACCAGGCTATAAAAAATGAGCTTTTTCCCTCCTTGCATTTCAAATTTCATGTGCCCATAATTTAAACCAAATTCTATTTCGACTGCCTGTTTCTTAATCCTAGTGATTTAAATATTTTCCCATGCATAATAATTTTTAAAGTATTCTGTCCATCATTTAAAATTATGCTACCCTTCCTATGAGGCACAAACTATCTTTCAAGACCTCCCTGGAAATAATTTTTTAATATACTACACTTGAGTTTAAATTGTCAAATTCAATTATTAGATCCATTTCTTTACTATTTGAGCAAGTTTTGACAACTGTAAACTTTGCGACCTAAACATGAAACATGACCACTGATTATAACATGATCTCAAATGTACCCCCGCTCTCTGCTTTCATTAAAATATTAATTTATTTTCTCGATTGTAAATATTTTCAGCATTGTGGTTATAGGGTCTTTCTTTATTAGCAATGACATGAGTCATGAATTTTTCATGTTCATGATATTGCAATTTCCCTGCAGATGCTGATATTAATGTAAATATATTTAGTAGCAGATCAGTATGAAACAACAGTTTTAAGTGCAAAATTATAAAACACAATTCCTCATTGTGTTTTGAGGAGGAAAGCTTGCCCTAAAAATATGCATCAGGAACACTCCTGCTTGTATTTCACCTTAACTGGTTTCATTTGGGCTCTCTTGGGAACTCCAGCACCGTTTCTCTTCTGATGCAGTGATGTCTTCGTACGGAAATTACCTCCCAGTGGCACTGAACGCAGTCAATAGAAAATGCCATCCATACGAATATAAGAGATTGTCCAAAGTCTGAAGACAGTGGAGTTCTACCAAGAGGACTCCTAGGCCCTGCTTGTGCCAGGGCCATCTCTCCGCCGCTGGCCCCGAGCCCAGGACGTGGCTCAGGCCAGGACGGGTCAGCAGCCTGAGAGTCGTACAGAAGCTGCTTCAGTCCCCTGCAGCCCAGAGCTCACTGCCTTATCTTGACAGCTCTAAGCCCCTTTCCTTGACATTGCCACAGTAATTATAGCTTTATTTTCAAACTTCCGCCAAGTGACATTTTAAAAATTGCTTCGGATGGTACCATGAAACCCCGTGCTGTTTATTACTTGACAGCGAGAATCGATGAATTTGTCTCCCTATTCACAGTACAGAGCTTTTTCCTCAGGGTTGATGCAGAGATCAGATGGGTGCATGGAAAACAGAAATACTCTTGCTGGGGGACGGCATTTCTCTTTCAAAGTTCAGTCTCATAGCTTGATCTTGAATATGACTATCAAGACCCCTTTTGAAATAACACAGACATGTAAATGATGACTTAAGTGATAAAAGTGTGTAATAGGAAATCAGCATGCCTCTGTGTTTTATCACATTACCTTAAATCTAATTTTGCTATGAATTGGTTTCATGGCTATTTGATTAAATTAGATAATATCAATGAGACTTTTAGAATAGGTTCTGACACTTAGTAGGAGCTCAAAAGATTGTACATGTATTTTTCTATGTAATGTTATGTGAATTTCATACTTACCCAAATTTACAGAAAACACTGAGTAACAATTTTGTGAAGCAGGAAAATGAGTTTATTTCCGAAATGTAATACAATAGTATTATTCCAAACAATCATTTCTAAATTTAGAATCTTAAATATTATGATTTCTGCAATAAATAATGTTTTCTTTGGTCGTAGTAATTCTATAAAATCCCATCATAAAAATAATCCACAGTTTTTGATGAGGTTGTTCAGATTGGATTAGCAAGAACATGTATGTAAGTTAGAAATATAAAATGCTAACTAAAATCAGTTCAAGAAATAGGATAAACCACAGATTAGACACAGCTGAGGAGAACTGCAGTCTGCAGCAGCTGACCCGAAACACAACCACCATCTCGCTTTTTTTTTTTTTGACTCGGAGTCTCGCTCTGTGGCCCAGGCTGGAGTGAGTGGCGCGATCTCGGCTCACTGCAAGCTCCACTTCCCGGGTTCCCGCCATTCTCCTGCCTCAGCCTCCCGAGTAGCTGGGACCACAGGCGCCGCCACCTCGCCTGGCTAATATTTTTTTATATGTTTAGTAGAGACGGGGTTTCACTGTGTTAGCCAGGATGGTCTCGATCTCCTGACCTCGTAATCCACCCGCCTCGGCCTGATACGAGGGATTCTAAGTCCACACTGGAGTGGAAGGAAGGCTGTGCTGAGTCAGATACTGACCATGAGCGTTTGTGTGGGGAGGGAAGTCTTCATGGAAACGTTGACTGACCCTTCCTGGAAGCCACACGTGCTGCCAACTCAAACACTTTGTACATCATAGTGGCCTGCATTTTAGATGTATTCCAAGGGCTATTAAGCTCCTGCCTTTTATCTGTTCTAACTCCTCTTTTAATATATGCTACCTTGTGCTATGTATGTGTAAGTTATCTATAAACAGCATAAGAAATGAATTATTACTGTTTTTAATTATTCCTAATTCAAAATATCAACCTGTTGTGTTTCAGAGCCCTGCTTTTTAAAACACAGCTGTTAAGAACAGCAATTCCTCAACCTATGCAAGTATTGACATGTTTTCTGGAGTCTATAGGAGGAAAGAGAAAAGACCACATTCCTGATTAGAATCGAATCCACTTGGTTTTTAAGTAGACACAGAGCAGGCTTATTCTGACAAATCCTTAAAGGTATGGTTTCCTGTGTGATTCCTGCCAGAGGCTAAATAAAAGGATTTGAAGAGATTAAAAATGAATGTGTGTTAGACCCACTTTCATTTTTCCAGTACCTGAGATTTGTTCCTATTAGCAGGTATTAAGTCTAGTCATGACGGGGCAGCCCTGTGTGGGGGCTTTATGCTGAGCCAACTCAACTGAGAGGAGCATTTATGGATTAGTGAGAGTTGGGAAGCAGGGCCCGGCCAAGCTGACATGTGAAATCCAACACCACACCATAGTTTCTGAGTTAGCAGGAGGCGATGGAGGCTTAATACATGGTGTTTGGAAGGTGGACATGAAATACAATCCAGGCCTTTAAGTTCAGAGGCCGGAGCGGAGGCACAGGCACCAGGCATGGCTGCTCCATGGTGCTTCGTGTTGGTCATCTTTTGTCTCACCCTTGAATCCAGCATGGGAGGCTCTCGCTGCACCCTGAGCTCCCAGACGCCGCCCGATGCTGCCTCTGCTTCTTCAGTACAGAGGCCAGATGCCTGTACTCACTTCCAGGATGAAAGCACCCCCTTCTCTTTCCGGATATCCACATCCTACAAGTGGGATGCATGGAAGGCCCCGTCCTATCTGCACTCATTCTCTCTCACTGCAGATCCATCTCTCCTCCCTGACGGGGAGCTCTGCAGACTTCAAGCTTCGATACAGATGCAAAAATAGGAGCCTAAAGGTCCTGTATCCTAGTTAACCAGCCCTCTTAACTGCGCACACATCCATCATTTTGTGGTTCTGTTTCTCTCACCACACCGTGCTGGATAGATCCTGACCCCAAAACTTGTACTGGCTAAGATAAGGCTAACATTTGTAATAATAATAAAAAAATTATTCCTTCTTGATAAAGGTTTCTCACTTGCAGTCATGTGTGTGCTGGTATGTGTGGGTGGCGGTGCCTCTCTCCGTGGTTGTGGGGGGACCCTGGTTGATGGTTTTCCTGTCTTTACCCCATGTTTCCAAGGGGGCCTGTGGATCAATAACGAGACAGCTGGTGGGGAAGGATGCAGGTGTCACACAGGAACGCGTACGGGCCCAGCCCCAGATGCCTCTCACAGGAGCCCCACTGCAGGGCTCTGACCACAGCCCGTGGGCCATGTCTGGCTGCTAAATAAGCTGGAAACTTACCCTTACTTTGTGCCCAGGAAAAGGAGGAAACAGATCTGATGACCACATATCAGCGTCTTCCTGAGACCTCGCCTGAGATGCTCTTTGAAGATAACTTCATTTTTCTTTACGAGGATTGAGGACAATATTTCAGATCGATTCCCCCAGAACAATGTTTTTAAGACTTTATGTTGTGAAATTTATTGAGTGTCTTGCACAGATCTAGTTGAGAGGATAGCAGGGCTGCTTGCAGCCTGCGTTCGTCGTCAGCCACGTCACGGATCTGTTCTGATCAGTGAATCATCACCAACTCTGGGCTGTCACCTCCAAATCTGCATATGCCACTAGGAAGGTTACCTTTGTGAGGAGTTCTGTGTATCCCACTTTAAAAGATGGAACTGAGGATGGAGAAGAGCTAAGTGACACCTCTGGAAAGAGAAACTGATGGAGCTAATTTTGGAATCTATTCTTTTTATTAACCAATTTTCCAACAGTAGAGTATTCTAGAACTTTCCGAGCCTACTCTGAGAGGTGTGAAGAATAAGACATTGCAGTTTTCTTTTTTTTTCTGTTGAAGTGTTTAATTAAGGAAACTTCTGCATATATTTTACTGGTTTGTGTTCACATAGATCAAAATTGGCACTTGGTTAGCAAATTTCACAACCATTTTCTGTCAAGTTTTTATTTCTTTTTCTCTGGGTCATTTTCTTCACCTGCTGTTTGAGGATTAGAAGGGAATATATTTGAATATTTACTTTAATATAACTTTTAACTATCTCCAAAATAATCAATTAATGGAGATGTATTTCAAACATTTCACTCATCATTGGTCAAGTTCAGATGGCAAAATCTTCATCAAATCATAAACTAACATTAGAGGTTGTGACTGAGAAAAAAACTTGATTATTTGAAAGTATATCCCAAGTTTATTTTTTAGATTCCTCACAAAATGTTTGCTTCTAAAGTAAAAATGTCTAATCAATTTGAATATAAATTGTTTTTGAATCTGAAACCCCATGTTAAAACATAAGGAAAAATCCTGGAGAAACCTTTTTTCAGCTACTTTTCCAAAAGTTATTTCTGCATTCACTGATTTGCCTTCCCGCTGGCTCCAAGACCCCTGCAGTCAGGTATTACCCTAGAGTCCATATCTGACAGTAAATGCCAGAGCCAGGCAGGCAGACGGCTAGCAGGGGATAGAAAAGGAAACCAAGATACACCCTTCCCCTAGGAGCTTAAAGATTAGTTGAAAAAGTGGGTCATATATTTAGTGATAATGACTCAGTAGTGGAGTAAGTGCAAAATGAGTTAACAAGTAAAAGCAGTAGAAGATCAGATCATTGTGGTCTGCTGTATTAGGCAGGGCTCTCCAGAGAAACAGAACCTGAGGAATGGATGGGTAGATAGATATAGATATAGGTAGGTAGGTGGATAGATAGATAGATAGATAGATAGATAGATAGATAGATAGACAAGTAGATAGATATAGACAGATAGATGGATAGATAGGCAAATAGGTAGAAGATAGATAGTTAGACGGTAGATAAATAGATAGGCAGATAGAGAGATAGGCAGATAGGTAGATAGATGATAGGCAGATAGATAGGTAGATAGATGATTGATAGATTGGCACATAGATAGATAGGCAGATAGGTAGATCGATGATAGACAGGGAGATAGATAGGTAGATAGATGATTGATAGATTGGCAGATAGATGATAGAGATAGATAGATAGATAGATAGATAGATAGATAGATAGATAACAGATTGATAGGCAGATAGATAGGTAGACGATAGATAGGTAGATAGATAGACAAATAAGTAGGCAGATAGGTAGATAGATAATAGATAGATAGGCAGATAGGTAGATAGATGATTGATAGATAAGTACATGACAGATAGATTGATAGGCAGATAGATAGGTAGAAGATAGATGATAGATAGATAGATAGATAGATAAGTAGGCAGATAGATAAGTAGGCAGATAGATAGATAAGTAGGCAGATAGATAGATAGATAGATAGATAGATAGATAGATAGATAGATAGACAGACAGACAGGTAGATAGATGATAGATAGGTAGGCAGATAGATAGGTAGATAGATAGATAGATAGATAGATAGATAGATAGATAGATAGACAGCAATTTTAAGGAACTGATTCATGCAATTGTGTGGGCTAACAAGTCCAAAATCTGCACAGCTGGCTGGCAGATCCAGGACAGAGATGGTGTTGCAGCTCACGTCTGAAGACAGGCTAGAAGCAGAACATTCTCTTCAGGGACCTCAGTCTTTTTCTCGTAAAGGCCTCAACTGATTGGATGAGGGCCACTCACATCACGGAGAGCCCCTCACAAAGTCGGCTTTACTCAAAGCCATTAATTTCCGTGCTAATCTCATTTACCAAATGCCTCCACAGGACCATCTAGACTGACATTAGGCCAAAAACTGGGTATCACAGACTAACCAATTTGGTTACATTGACCATCACATCTGGGATGCTCAAGCTTGATTTTTATTCACTAGCTAAATGTTTACTGAACACTGACTATGCACCAAGCACCCAGATCCAGAAGGAAAAGATGACACTCCACCGCACAGCATCTGTTCAAGCAGGAAAGACAGACAACAGGCAGAATCCTGGATGGAGACGCGGCTGTGAGGGACACACAGGGGGACGGGCGAGGGAGAGGAAGGAAGGTCGGCAGGAGGATCCCTTGGCTCGGATGGGCAGGGGGACCTCTCTGAAGAGGGCACGTCCGGATGGAGACCTGCAGGATGGGAGAGGCTGTGCAAGATGGAAGAGCCACATCCCATGGGAGCTATGTCCTCTGTGGATACGGAGTTTCCAACCGTCATAGGTAAGTCTCAGGAACACTTTCATAGTAAGCTTGTTTTACTTTTCGATTCCTCGCCTGAGGTGTTTAGGGGGCAGTGCTGAGGCAGTGTGTGTGTGTCTGAGGACCTCTAAAGAGTGGACTTTTGCAATAAAACCGCCCATACCTCCCTCAAACACAATGACAGGCACCGAAGGAACATGTACAAAGAATAAAAATAGTGAGGCTTACGTGGAGAAAAAGTTAAATAAGGAATTTAAATAAAATGGTGACAAAATGGATCTTTTTTATATCTTTTGTCCTCTGTGTCTATTATCTTTCCTCTCAAGGGTTTGTGTTTTATTTTTCTCTTCATTTTTCACCAGCTTGCACTATTTCAGAGGGTCAAGCCTCTCCCTGAATCCGTCCACTGTTCACTCTTTGGTGATGGTAGCAGAGTAAGCCAAATCTTTATGGAAATCAAGCAGGAAGGAACAAGTAAAACGGTGCACACAGAGAGCCCCTGAGTGTGGAGTTACTGGCTTAGGCAGAGGGATGTCAGCACGACGTCCCTTCAGCATACGGGCAAAGAGAGGTCAAGGGAAATGCTTCTGGACAAGGTTAAGGACACTAAATGACCACAAGAACACGTTCATTTTACTCACACAAATTCTTACTTTTCATGATATACTCTGAACATGATACTTAGAATAACGTCTTTCTAATTTCCCCATAGTTGTCAATTATTTCACAATACACATTTCTCCCACAAGCCATATTCCAAATAAAGTGGATATGATGGATATTCTTTATCTGATGTTCTTTTCATCCTAAAATAAAATCAACATATAGTTGTCCTTGTGCTAGAAAGAGAATTGGGATACTCGCGGCATTTTAGATTCAGGTACGATAGATGGTTTTGCCTCAGGGATTCCTTTTTGTTTGTTGTTTGGTGTACTTAGGTTTCACAGAGAAAATGACTCTCCTTGTCTCGCTTTAATTGTTTTATTACCGTTCGGTTTCTTTCTTATTATTACAACCATTATAAGACATTTATGTAAAACTTTTCCTCAAAGGAACTCAAATAATATTACAAACTTAAATTACTAAAGAGGCATTAATTTTCACAAAGCCCAGGCAAGATAGCCAGAGCATCAGGAATTAAAATCACGAATGGGCGTAGTGCTATGGCTTCCATGGAAAGCACTGCGTTGGGAAAATAGGAAATAAAAGAAGCCACTGGTTCATTATTTCAATTGCAAAAAGAAATTGTGAGATTATAACCAATATTCTGAGATAGTTGTCTTAAAACAAGCATGAATTAAATCCAGGCACTTACAAAATCTCTAGCTCTGGATAGAAGCTCTTTCCAAAGAAGAGAACTATGACTTTCAAAAGGAATTATCCTGAATGCAGCCTATGTGTGTGAGAACTAAATACTTGTATCTATGCATTTACAATCCTACTTGATCTTCACACAGCACTGTGGGACTGGCAGGCAGAATTAGTGTCCTAATTTGATAGGTGAAGCAACCAAGGGTAGAGAGAGGAAATGCTAGGCAGGCCTAGTTGTCCCAGCTGGAAATGTGTGTTCCGTCTGAACACAAAAATTCTTTCAGATTATTTTTTAAATATCATACCAAAACTTCTAACTAATCTGAGCCTGGTTTGATCAGACCTTGACTTAAATTCTAACACAGACTTTCCCACTTGTCTTAGACCCCAGGTTCTTGAAGGCAGGACAGAGCCTTTCTCTCTTCTGTCCTCTGTGCCCGGTTCAGCCTGTGCCACACAGCACACAGTTCTTAAATAAGTGATGAGAACTCATTGAGTATCCACAGAGGAAATTCCCATCTGCTTGCTGTTTCTTTGGGGAATGGGGTGGGAGCCAAACTGGCTCACCTCTACTACAGAGGACAGGTGGCCGGACCTCATCGGGGTGGGAGCCAAACTCGCTCACCTCCACTGTGGAAGATAGATGACCGGATCTCATCAGCGTGGGAGCCAAACTCGCTCACCAAACTCGCTCACCTCTGCTGTGTGGAAGATTGGGAGAAACTGACCGGATGGAAGACACTGTGGAAGACGGATGGCCAGACCTCATTGGCGTGGGAGCCAAACTCGCTCACCTCTGCTGTGGAAGACGATGGCCAGACCTCATCGGCTTGGGAGCCAAACTTGCTCACCTCTGCTATGGAAGAAGGACGGCCGGACCTCATCAGGGTGGGAGCCAAACTCGCTCACCTCCACTGTGGAAGACGGATGACTGGACCTCATCAGCGTGGGAGCCAAACTCGCTCACCTCCACTGTGGAAGACAGGTGGCTGGACCTCATGGGGTGGGAGCCAAGCTCGCTCATCTCCACTGTGGAAGACGGATGGCCAGACCTCATCAGGGTGGGAGCCAAACTCACTCACCTCCACTGTGGAAGACGGATGGCTGGACCTCATCGGGGTGGGAGCCAAGCTCGCTCACCTCCACTGTGGAAGACGGATGGCCGGACCTCATGCAGATGTGAATGTTCTGGCCCCTCCTACACTCTGGAACTGATTGATACCAAATGCTGTTGGTTTTCGGAAAAACTCCACTAATCTATATTCCTTCCAGAAGTATGTGCTTTTCGTCTTTTCTGGACATCCTAATTTATGCACATGGAGATTTTCCTCTTTCTTGGTCCTCATGGGAAATAAAACCTTTCCCTTGAGTCTTCCTCTCAGAAGCATGCAGGTAACAGGCTCTGAATGGGAGGGAGGCCCTGCTCTGAGGTGTGTGTCGGTTTTCATGGTACAAACAGAGGTGTCCCTCGATATCCATGAGACAGGGTTTCTAGGACTTTTCTCGAATACCAAAATCCAAAATGCTCAGATCCCTGATATAAAAATGGCATGATATTTGAATGGAGCCTACACACACCCTCCTGTGTACTGTAAATCATCTCTGAAGTACTTTGAATACATTATGCAAATTATATGTAAAGAGTTGACATACTGTGTTGTTTAGGGAAAAATGGCAATGGAAAAAAACTGTGTGTGTTCAGAGCAGATGTAACTATTCTGGGGAATGTTTTTCAATCCCAGGTTGGTTGGATCCAGGGATTGGGAAGCCAGGGACATGAAGGGCCAACCGTATCCCCACTACGGCCAAATTCAAGCCACCAAGATGGGACTACTGAACACAGAGCTTCAATGAAACCCTAGCAGTAAGCAGGCTCTGGAGAAGCTGGTATAAGCCGGCTCCTTGTCCCCATATCTGGGGTTCCTGATGATTGGTGGGAAATGCTGCAGAGAGGCTGTGGAGTCAGAGAGGTCTGGATTTGCAAGATAGTTTTGGCCATTGCTTACTAGGCAGCCTTGTGCATGTTGGGGAGACCCTCTGAGACTCAGCACCCACAGATTGAAAACCTCGCTTCTGGCTACATTTTAACAGTATGTGCAGCAATGACGCATCAATACAGGCTCATCAGTGTAGGCACGTGCTTCATCAATGCAGGGCGCTAGTAACAGGGGTCTAGGGTGAAGGAGGATATTTTGCTCGGCTTTTCTGTAAACCTAAAATTGCTCTTAGGAATACAGCATATTCATTTTTTAAGAAAATGTTAAGGAAATAAATAAGGCATATTTAAAAAATATTCTGCATAGGTGTGAAGAAAATCAAATGATCCAAGAGCCTGCAGGTGAAATGAAAAGTCTCCCAACCCAGCGAGCATCTTTGCAGTCTGAAAATTCACAGCTTGAAAGTGAGAGTCCAGAGGTTCAGCTGAAACTTCAAAGGCTGCCTGCACCCCTTGAGGAACATGTAATGCAACCCTGCAGAAAATCCATTGAGGAGGGAGCTCTCCACTTTGAAACAGAAAAGAAACGTCCAAAGCGTGTGGAAACCTCTGCCACGCTCATCAGAAGCGCTGCGCGTGCAGGAAGACCGACAGAGACCCGGAAAGAGCTGAAGGAGCCGCCTCCTTCTGAGCAAGCCGATCACTTCCTGTCAGAGGAAAGCTCCAGCCGGATGTGTGGACCCCTGTCAACGAGGAAGAATCATAACCGGCCACAAAAAGAAAATAGTCGCACCACAGCAAGACTTGGCTCAACCAGAGTTGAAACTTCAGATTTTTCCAAGTGTCATCTTTTCTTTGACTATTCAACGAGCAGCCAGACCGGGGCAGAGGCCAGGACCGGTGGGGGTCCGCTGGACCACCAGGTCCCCAGGGGAAGAGGAGAAGGGCAGATTAACCCCCAAACATCCACAGCGACAGCCAACATCCATCGGCGTGATCTGTCCTTAAAAGTAATTTTGATTTGTCTCTTTTTATTTAACTGCTAGTATTTAACCAATGCTACATTTGCTTTCATTAAATTTTGTTTGATAAAATTAAAATTCCTAAGATACTGTTTTTGGAATATAGATGTTTATATAAGTCTAATGAATACACTGTTTCTACTTTATCAGGCCTTCTAGGATTAGACAGTGTATCATATGTCGATTAAAATAAAAGGTATACTATGACTTAAACTGTAATCGAAGGCTGACCTGACCCAGTAGAGACATTTGAAACAGCGAAGATCATTTCTATATGCTATGAGTTGGTACCAGGAGTCTGTAATTTAATATTACCTTACCAAATAGTGACTGATAAAAAAATTAAACAACAGCACCCCAGCTACATTTAATGGTACGTTAGTAGTTTTGCACTAAATTCATACATTAATTTAGTGGTGTTACATTTTGAAAACATTTGGTTTTCTGTTTTGTAATTTTTTAACCTTTGCTATTTTGTTTAGGATAGACTTTGCTGCCTGAAAATTTCTAAATTTTAAAGTAAAACTTTTCCTCTTGTGAGAAAAAAATGTCAGAAGAAAAAAGAAGGAGCAAAAGGAGGAGGAAGAGGAGGAATCTATGGCATGCCTATCACTTTTCAGAGGTTATATTTGTGGGCATGAGGTGAGACTCTAGAGCAGCAGTGTCCAATCTTTTCACTTCCCTGGGCCACATTGAAAAAAGAATTGTCTTGGGCCATGTGTAAAATACCATAACACTAATGATAGTTGATGAGGAAAAAGAAAGAAAGAAAGAAAGAAAGAAAGAGAGAGAGAGAGAGGGAGAGAGAGAGAAAAGAAAAGAAAGAAAGAAGAAGGAAGGAAGGAAGGAAGGAAGGAAGGAAGGAAGGAAGGAAGGAAGGAAGGAAGGAAGGAAGGGAGGGAAAAGAAATTGCAAAAAACAAAAAAACTCATAGTGTCTTCAGAAAGTTTACACATTTCTGCTGGGCTGCGTTCAGAGCCATCCTGAGTCGTGTGCAGCCTGCAGGTCATGGGTTGAGCAAGCTTGATCTAGAGGGATTTTTAACAAAATGTCAGCCTGGTCATTTCTGGATGTTGAAGGATAAGTGATTCTTCTTATTTTTATTGCTAATCTTTGTGTCCTAAATGTTCTACAATAAAACAATGTAAATGTATGTAATTGTTTTTTTAACTGTTCTTATCTATTTTCCTTGATACTCATAGTGTTAACTGAGTTTTCAAGTAACAATGGTAACTGGTGAAAGAAGAACAAGGGGACATACAGGAAAGGTTGGGCTACTGTGGGACATGTGAAGCCAGGTGCGTCTCTCAGTGGTTCTAAGTCAATATCTGCATCAGCACAAGACTAAGAATGTGGAGGACCACTAGCTTTGTACCTCTTTTAGGGCTCATAGATTATTTTTACCAAAATCAAGAGGAAGAAAACAATTTTGTGTGTTGCATTGACTTATATGTAAAAAAACAGAAAGTTATAGTCCTTATCTCTCAAAAGAGGGTGAGTCCAGTTGAACCCTAGGTTCATGAGGATGATCCACAAGGGCTTAAATTAGACATAACTCATGGTCACAGGTCATTGTTAACAAAAATAAATAGAGTAAATCCACGTACTCAGTGCTTCACTTAGCCGATCTTGGTGACTGGGAGAGTGCCACACAAGTGAAATCTCGATATAACCAAAGTGCATGCTCTTCAACAGCAAAATGTTTATTATTTTAGTCATTTGAATTTGCTTCCTGACATTTTTACATGCCTTCATGCTTTGTCATTCTAATCAATAATAATAAACATAATTTTATGTTTATTAAAATAAAATTTTATTTTAATATTTAATATTTTGTATTTGTATAAAATATTTTTTATTTTAATAAATATTTATTTATTTTAATAAACATTTTATGTCAGAAGCTGACACAGCCTCTGTGTCAGCATCACACAGGCTGAGAGTCACCAGGTCTAAAGTTACAATAAGGAGAGTCAAGTGCAAGGTTGGCAACTCTTCAGTCTTTCAGGATGACTGAGGGCCATCAATATTCATATAAAGATTTAGAATATACATTAAAACGTGCTGCTATCCATAGTTAGAATGGAGAGGCCTTGAAAGACCACGGCTCCAAACAGCGGTGCCATTTTACAGGTTCTTATGTCCATTTTAACATATTTTCCCATTTATCTTTTTCCTCGACATTTCCTTCAGCATTTCTGTCTCTAGCAACTACTTCTTAATTTGCTCCTTCTGCTTTGTGACTTAGAGTTTTATATAAATCTTTAAAAAGTGAATACAATGTCACCACATCAGAAGCACGTTTAGTTTTTTGGATTTAGCCTTATGCAGGACTGGGCCTTCTGCTCCATTAATGGGGTCTCCATTTCCTTCCTCCTGGAGTCCCCTCTGTGTCAGCTTCACACAGGCTGAGAGTCACCAGGTCTAAAGTTACAATAAGGAGAGTCAAGTGCAAGGCTGGCAACTCTTCAGCTGCTCAACCACACCAAAAGCACATCAGCAAAAGGAGGAAAACTGGTTGGATGGAACTTATGGAGAGGGGCCTTAGAGGTCTATTCACCAGCGGTTGCCAGGTAACAACCATGCACCTCAGTAAGCGTTTATTTTGCACGTGTCTGGGGATTGTCCGAGTGAGCCGGGCTAAGGGGCTGGCTCTCAGCTCCAGGATGGCTGAGGATGGTGCTGCATGCCTTTCCTCTCCCCTACACCTGCAAGCTGGTGGAGTGGGCGAAGGTTTGGTTCTTATGGAAACTGCAAGGGCATGAAAGCAAGCAGACACAGATGTGCCCTTTAAAAGCCCGGGGTCGGCTGGCACCCAGCACCTGTGTTGCTTACGTATTGACTACAATCAGTTGCACGGCCAGAACCCTAGTCAAAAAGTGTGGGTAGGGAGAGGGAAAAGGGAAGTAATCTCTTCTAATGGGAGGAACTGTGGGGTCAGTGGTAAAATACCTGGATGTGGTGGATGCAGGAAATGGTAAAGATGTGGGACCCCAATCCAGCGGGCCGCAAACACATTCAGCACATGTGTTGACAGCTGTTCTGATACCTCGGTTCTTGTCTTCTTGGCTTAAAATAATTTAAACAAGAGACACACAGCAAAGGAGATGCAGCATAGAGGAATGTAGTGCAAAAGGAAAAGAATAATTTGAAAGTTAGGTGCAGAATAGACAGGACACCCTGAGAGAGAAAGAGAATTCAGGGTCTGCCGCTCGTGAGGATGAGACAGTGGTGATGACTGCTGGAGAAACTCCCATTATGGGAGACTCACATGGTTACCCATAAGGGGGTGGGAAGAGGTGTTGCTGGAAGCATGTTCTGGGTGGTCTTTCGGTGCATAGGCGTGTTCACTCCCCATGCTTGTTCATACAGCATGTCTCATTAGCATCTGACATCCCAACCTAGGCCCCATGCCCAGCTGTGCACCTGGGAGTCCGTGGGCCCCGGGTCCAGCTGAAGGCACAGGAATCCTCAGGTCCTGCGTCCAGAGACAGAAGTGGGGATCCACGGGCCTTGTGTCCAGCTGCAGGCACAGGAGTCCTCGGGCCTTGTGTCCAGCTGTGTTCCTGGGAGTCTGCAGGCCCTGTGTCCAGCTGCGGGCATGGAAGTCCGCAGGCCCTGTGTCCAGCTGCGGGCATGGGAGTCCTCCAGCCCAGTGTCCAGCTACAGGCGTGGAAGTCAGTGGGCCCTGTGTCCAGCTGCAGGCGTGGGAGTTCTCGGGCCCTGTGTCCAGCTGCAGGTGTGGAAGTCCGTGGGCCCTGTGTCCAGCTGCAGGCGTGGGAGTCCTCGGGCCCTGTGTCCAGCTGCGGGCCCTGCCCAGTGTCCAGCTACAGGCGTGGAAGTCAGTGGGCCCTGTGTCCAGCTGCAGTCTGTGGGAGTTCCGGGCCCTGTGTCCAGCTGCAGGTGTGGAAGTCTGTGGGCCCTGTGTCCAGCTGCAGGCGTGGGAGTCCTCGGGCCCTGTGTCCAGGTGCAGGTGAGGGAATCTGCGGGCCCTGTGTCCGGCTGTGCCTTCACAGAGTTCAGTCCTCTCCTTCTCTCTCCACTTGCATCAGCAGGGACCATGTGTCCTTGTGAGGCTGCCCTGATCCCGCTCAGCCACCATCTCCCAAGGTCAGTAAGCTCTGCCAACCTTCCTAACATTTAGCTCTAGACAGGTGTCCTGTGGACCACCAGGTTGACAGTGTAAGTTAGACATAACCTCTACCACTCTCACAGCATTCTGTGTCCCTGGCACTATCCTGTGTGTGCTACTTTGTTTAATCCTCAAAACAGTGCTGTGCGGTAGTTCCTAGTATTATCTTCATTTTACCAATGAAGTAATTAAGACAGAAAATTTAACTATCATACAGTTGCGATCTTCATGATCCTTAAACAATGGTTACATTGAATTGTCACCAATATAAATGACACATGGATTGAATGAACTAAATACTTGGGGTTAATATTTAGTTACGCACATGAATAAATGGGCTGCCATCTGACCGCCCAGCGTTCCTGCACGGGGAGTCTCAGCTGTTTTCTCACTGGCTGAAGGTGTGTTTGTGTTGCCTTCGCCACCTCCTTCCTTCCTCTGTTCAGTCTCTTCCCTGTTTATTTCAGGGACATATAGATTATTTGTTTGTCAGGGGTTGATTGACCCGCTGAAAATTCCGGAAGATTGGTTTCTTCTTTCTCAGGCTTTTTCTTGCTCTCTTTTTGTAGCTATAAACAGCATTGCTGCATTTCTGTGGCTCGCCTGGGCTGCTGTCTGGGGAGTCCCGTTACCTCCATGCTGGGGATCTCCTGTACCGCCTAATGGGCCCCCCGAATATTCATCAGCCCTGCAGAATCCCAAGTCACGTGGCCTCCCAGCTGCAGGCCTCAGGGGAGCTGCATCCAGGACCAAGCGAGGCTGGAAGAGACCAGTGGCCCAACCAAAGCCATCCAGGGCCAGGGACTACAGAAGGTATAAAGAATGGCCCAAACACAAGAAATCTCTTTTCCTGATAGACCTCCCTGACCCGTGTAAAGCACCCACCACTCCAGATGGGTAAGACTGAATCCCTCATCAGTTTTTCCAGGTCAGAATCCTAGAAGGATTCATGAAGATCATAAAGTAATGTGTCTTTTATTGTACACCAGAGTCTCTGGAGTAAAATTCATGCCTCTATCGGTCTATATTTTCTGTGATTTCTAACACTCTGATTCTTCAAGACCTGTTGTCATTTTGAACTGGATAAAGAATGTGGCTGGACCACACTATAGCCGTGGACACAAGCGTTCATTTGCTAAACAAGTCCTAAGGATCTTGCAGTCTGCGTTTGAGGAGGTTTTACTCTTCTCTACAACATGTGTGAAGCTATGCTGAGGAGCTGCAGACACAGATATCCATGAATGCATGTATTCTCCAGGTCTTGAGATGTAGCTTCTCAAATATGAAGGGCTCCGTATGCAACAAAGAGCTGGAACAAACTAAATGTGAAAAAATATCTTCAAGACAAAATAAGAATTTAGGTAAGACCAAAAAATCATTGCTACAAATAAATGCCCTTTTATAAAAGAAATAGCTGACAAAAGTTGTTGGAAAATTCCTTTGGTCACTGAAGAGAGAAAGCTGGGTCACTTCTCAATGTGGAAGTTCCAAAGCCACCAAGCTTTATGCCTAAAAGAAAGGACATCATGTGATCAGGCAAGGCCAGGAGTCCCCTGCATGCTTGGAGCAGATGCCAGTCTAACCTCAGCCCTGGGTTCTGGTTTGGATAAACTGAAATGTGAAGTCCCTAGAATTGCAGACTTGGGATAATTTGCAAATTTTCCAAAATAAACAAAAAATCATAATTTGTTTCTAAAAATGAATTTTTACAACAAGACAAAACATAACATTAGAAGAACAGGTGTAATTCTTTGATAAAATTTACAAATAGATTGAGATAAAGACAATTCATACAAAAACAAAAGGTTATAAAAACAGGCCAAATTATAAGGTCAGGATACTAGTAACAGTCTTTGTTTTCTACCCAACGGCCTCGTTGACGATGACTTTCTCTAGCCTTCGTTATTAGATTACTCACAGCTCACCTGAGAATTGAAGGGGATTTAACCTCACAATGCCCATGATAAAGTCATCACTGAATTAGACAATCATGACCTTAATTTTCTTAGTTGATCTTCCATATAGCCAGTCCTTTGAGACTCACAAAGAATAAACGCTTATTTTTAAATATTAACATGTCTGTAAGCACTGGATTTGGGAAACTGTCATGTGTAATAATGTTGGACGTGGTGTGTACTGATAAGACGAAAGCTGGAAAATATTCCAGATTTGAAACCACACAGAGGCAGATTCACATCTTGACTCTGTCCAGTAAGGATTAAAAAATCCCAGATAATATATCAACAGAAATGCCCATTTCACAATGTTTAATGCCCAATATAATCTTAATTTCTGCAGGTATAATTTTTCTTTGTTTTTCCCTCCTTCCATATTAGGATGTTATCTGACCTAATTCTTCTCTATTTGGCCTTCTTTTCAATTTTTCCTCTCCTAATCCTGCTCAAAATGTTGCCACAAAATTCACCTTTCTTTCCTTCTGAACTTCTAATCCTTTCCTTCTGAACTTCTAATCCTTTCATTAATATCCTGCAGGATTCCACCTGACATTCACATTTTCACATCTTCCTCTTCAAGGCCCTGTGCAAGACAGCAATTTTCCCTTCATTACCTATAGCTATCTGGGGCCACGTCCTCAACTAAAGTCTCTTTAAATAGCACCTTTATTTTCTTAATGCATGCCTCTGTGCTCTGCTAAATGACTTAGCACAGCCAAGCTTTTGTAGTCTTTTGAATTTATTTCCTGCCTCTTTAAAAGCTATATCCTCCAGCTTTATAAAGAAGAGAAGAAAATAAAGGAGTCATAAAGAAAAAGAAAGATAAGAAATGACTCCAAATGAAATTACCGTGTTAACACCTTACAATAGGAAAGACTTTACCCTGAGGTTTAAGCACATCTTTATATCTTTTCCATTTAAAAATGACTGATTTTTTACTACTTAATGTATTATTCTTTTTAGAGGACTGCTTTGTGAATGGATGAAAACTTAGCAATCTTCACTCTACGTCTCAGTTTTTTTCCCAGGCAGGTTAACATACAGATAGACCTTTCTCTGTGTTGTATAATGTTTAGCAAATTTTTGTTGGATTGATTCTTGTTACCAACGTTTTCAAAGTATTTGCTTTCAACTTTTGTAAAAGGAATTAAACAAACAGCTCAGGCGTTTGTTAGTCAAATCAGATTCTATTTAGGTCTGAAAGCAGATGTGTTTAGGATACCTCCACATCAATGCCAGATCCAGCAAGGGCAGCACAAAGGTTTCATTATGACTTTATTCTTTATTCCATTTTTTTTTTACTTTATATTGAATCATTTTAAAAATATATTCTTCACATGGACAATAGCTAGCAGACTCCTACATGTTGTCATCACACTTGTTTACATCTTTAAATATGAAAAATATCCATTCTCGTGGCTTTTGTTGTACTTCTGAGATATAAGTACATTTGATGCCTGGTGAGTTTTATGTATTATTTCCTAAAGTCAGCCAATTAGGGATGCATTGGTTTTCTTCATCCAGGAAAAATAAAGATAGAAATTATAACCTTGTGCAGAACTATTACAAAACTGAAAATGCAAATGAAAAGACACCTCTTGAGGAGGCGAGGTAATCACCCTTTTCTATCAAATAATTCAAGGTGGGGGTAAATCCAAGGTACACCCAATTGCCCATGGTATTCTCTCCCCTGAACACCAACCCAACGGCCAGGTGAGTGATAGAATCCATCCAGATTTAGTTGTTTTTTCTTTCAGCAATAAATCCATCTACCATTGCACTTATAATGCATTTTTCACTGCAGAAATAACCCTGGATTTTTATTGTACCTGTGTATAGCTGTTTCCTATTTGTCCTCCCCATTTGAAAGTGCATCCCATGGGTAAGAAATGCCATAGCCTATGATCAGGCAGGGTACACGGGTCTAACTGGTTCCTCGAAGTCAGTGCATCTGGAGTTCTTTCTTCTGTTTGAAAGACAGAAAAGAAGGGGAAAAAAGAAAAGAAGGAAGAAGGGAAAGAAAGAAGGAGGGAAGAAAAGGAGGGAGAGAAGGAAGGAAAAAGCCCTCAGATGGAGAAGGAAAAGCTTTCTTCTTCATCAAATATTCATCTGGACCCTGAATCCGCCTCCTTGCTACCTGGCCTCTTCTTCCTTCCTTGCTCCCCGATAGCACATTTTAGAGAAGGCAGCTAAATCTTTTTAGAAAGCCAAACTTATTTTTATAGCACACCCTCCTGCAAACATTCCAAGGGTTTACAGTTTTTATTAAAATAGAATTTTTTTCTTGATGTTTTATCTTTGTCCCCCCTGCTTGAGTATAAATTTAATGATGGGAAGAATTGTATTAAGTTTATGACTGCATTTGCAGCCCTAGGGCACTGCCTGGCTTAGCGTCATCACTCAGGAGATGTTTATTATGTGAATGAAGAATGAATGAATGAATGAATGAATGAATGAATGAATGAATGAGCTTTGTGTTTTCCAGTGTTTCGCTGCCACTCTGTAACCAGGGAGGTCCCACTAGTTACACCTCCCCGCTCCTGGGCTCTGTCATACTGTCATCAATTCAGGTTACACAATCTGAATTTTTACCTTTTATGTTTGTTTGTTTTTTAGGCTGAGTCTTGCTCTCTTGCCCAGGCTGGAGTGCAGTGGTGCAATCTCTGATCTCGGCTCACTACAACATCTACCTCTGGGTTCAAGTGATTCTCCTGCCTCAGCCTCCTGAGTAGCTGGGATTACAGGCATGCACCACCATGCCCAGCTAATTTTTGTGTTTTTAGTACAGACTGGGTTTCGTCATATTGGCCAGGCTGGTCTCGAACTCCTGACCTCATGATCCTGACCTCATGAACCTAACCAACGTGCAAATAACAGACAGATAAACTAACAGTTGGATTTGAGTATTAAATATTAAATCGCATTACATACTGTTGGAACCGAACTGTTGATTCCTTCCTGGGCAGGGGTCGCCGCGAAGGATCACCGACACGAGATTCACAGCAGAGAGTTATTTTTTACTAGTGCGCTAGGGTCCCAAGCTCTAAGTTGGCCCTGGGACCCCGACTGCTTGTTACAGGCTGTTTATATAGGCAAACACAAGTTCAAACACAGCTTAGGGCGCGAAATTCAAACAAAGCTTTAGGCGCGTGGTAATTGGGTCTGTCTATGGCCTGAGCAAGGTGTCTTGTTCTAATTGGTTAGAGCAGGACCTTATGAGGTTTTTTCCTGGAGTTGTTGATTCCGGGAACTTCGAGGCAGGGTGGGACCCCCGGAATTGGCAGGGTGGGACCCCATGAGGTTGTTTCCCGGAATTGGCAGGGTGGGACCCTATCAGGGTGGGACCCTATTGAGGCAGGGTGGGACCCTATCCAGAGCCACCTGGTGTTAATTTTTTTAAGTTCTTTTTTTATGAGGCCTAGTTTCTAAGTTTTATGCAGCCTAGTTTCAATACCAAGTATAAATATATAATTATATAAAATGTAAAGTATGAATTATGAAAGTAAATAAACAATTCTAACGTCAGAACTAGCTGTTACTCAGGAAAAGAAATGAGAACGCCCTGGGACTGTGAACTTTCACTCCGGCATCTGGGCAGACAATGAAGGGAGGTGATGCCTTTGGACCTTGGCTTTAGCCTGATGTGGAATTCTGGGCACGACGAGGGCGGCTGTCAGGTCACAGCCACATTGTCTGGTTAATCCCAGGAGGGCTTCATTATCACACTCTCCCAGCACATCCCCGGATACTTGTTCAATCAGAGATCTAGTTTGATCCCCGGATACCCCTTCAATCAGAGATCTAGTCCGTCTTGCTACCTGAGCCAATCCTTTTCTTTCTCTTTCTAAATTAGTAGGTCTCTTAATTCTATCACCAGGTTATCAAAGTTACATTTAAATATTTAAAATAATAGAGTAGAAAAAGCACAATTTAAAAAAATTCTGTAACATGGGAATCGAATTTGTGTTCTCCATTTCAGGCAGAGAGGAAACCACTCTTTATTTTGTGTTTTGGAACTGTACTTCTACACTGTATCTTTTATTTTAAAGGTCAGAAGGCTGACTGACCCGTCATTGTGCTTGTATCCAGCACAAAACAAATTATATACTTCTAGTCCATCTAATGCTAATACATGCACAAACTCAGCAGCTCACTAATATCTGCATCAATA
Organism: Macaca thibetana thibetana; assembly: GCF_024542745.1. Taxonomy (NCBI): domain Eukaryota; kingdom Metazoa; phylum Chordata; class Mammalia; order Primates; family Cercopithecidae; genus Macaca; species Macaca thibetana. Next base: position 139,935,818 of record NC_065585.1, read on the forward strand.
GGGGGGATATCAGCTTCGTTTACTTCCTGCTAGAGAAGAGTCATGATCATGTTTTATTCTTTTAGTTTGGACAGTTTTTTCTTAATCTCCGGAAGGTTATGTTTGCGTCTCTGCAGCACGTTCCTTTACTTTTTCTATGATGCTTTGCCTTATTGTGCTTCGCAGATATTGCGTTTTTCACAAAGTATTATTTTGTTTATTTAATTAACACATTGTGATGGTACATATTTATGGGGTACAATCTGATGTTTCCATACAGATACAGGTTATATAATTAATGAATCTGAACATGTGGTTTGCCCATCACTTTATGCACTTATCATTTCTTTGTGGTGAGAAGCTTCAAAAGCCTCTCTGGCAGGATGCAGTGGCTCATGTCTGTAATCCCAGCACTTTGGGAGGTCAGGGCGACAGATCACTGGAGGCCAGGTGCTCCAGTCCAGCCTGGCAACATAGTGAGACCCTGTCTCTACCAAACATAAAAATATTAGACAGGTGCAGGGGTGCACTCCTGTAGTCCCAGTTACTCAGGAGGCTGAGGTAAGAGGATTAGTTGAGCCCAGGAATTCAAGGTAGCAGTGAGCTATGATCGCACTGCTGCACTCCAGCTAGGGACACAGAGTGAGACCCTGTCTAAAAAAAAAAAAAAAAAAAAAAAAAAAAAAAAAAAAACCTCTCTTCTGGCTATTCTGTTATATATCCTACTGTGAGCCACTGTCACCCCACAGTGCAGTACAACACCAAGACTGCCTCCTGCTGCTTAATTGTAGCTGTGTGCCTGTCAGCCATCCTCCCTCCATCCTCCTCTCCCCTTCCCCTGCTCTGGTAACCACTGCTCACTCTGTGCTTCTAGATTAGCTTTTTCAGATTCTACATGTGAGTGAGACCATGCTGTACTCGTCTTTCTGTGCTTGTTTATTGCATGTAATGCCCTCCAGGTTCATCCATCTTATTGCAAATGACAGAATTTTATTCTTTGTTGTAGCTGAATCATATTTCGTCGTGCATGTATACCACATTTTCCTTATCCTTTCATCCCTTGTTGGACACGGGTTGAATCCAACTCCAGGTTATTGTGATAGTGTTTCAATAAACCTGAGCCTGTCAATATCCTTCCACACATTGATTTCATTTCCTTTGGATCTACGCCCAGTAGTGGAATCGCTGGATCACATGGTAGCTCTACTTTTAATTTTTGAGGAACTTCCAGTTTTCCATAGTAGCTTTATTAATTTACAATCCCACCAACAGCGTCTAAGAGTCCCTTCTGCTTCATATCCTTGCCAACTCTTCTTTTGTTTGTCTTTTTTACTAAAGCCATTCTAATTGGAGTGAGGTGGTGTTGAATTGAGGTTTTGATTTGCATTTCCCTAATAAGCAGGGATGTTGGGCATTTTTTCATATTCCTGTTGGCCATTTGAATTTATTCTTTTGAGAAATGTTCATCAAGGTCCTTTGCCCATTTTTAAATTAGGTGTTTTTTTTTTCCTCTTGTCTTGTCTTCTTTTTTCCTTTTCTAGTTTTTGGTTTTTTTGTTTTGTTGTGTTTTTTTTTTTTTTTGCTGTTGTTTAACTTCCCTGTGTATCCTGGATATTAACTCCATGTTAGGTGTATAATTTGTAAATATTTTCTCCCATTCTGTAAGTTGTCTCTTCACTCTGCTGTTTTCTTTCCCGTGTGAAAGCTTTTAGGTTTGGCATACTTCCATTTGTCTAGTTTTGTTTTTGTTGTTTTTGCTTTCGAGGTCTTATTTTTAAAATTGTTGCTCTGTCTCATATCATTAAGTGTTGCCCTTATGTTTTCTTCCAGTAGCTTCATAGGTTCAGGTCTCACATTTAGGTCTTCCGTCCACTTTGAGTTGATTTTGGTGATGATGAGAGGTAGACACCCAATCGCCTTATTCTGCGTGTGGATATCCAACTTTCCCAGGACCATTCGTCGAAGAGGCTGTCCTTTCCCCAATGTGTGTTCTTGGCAGCTTTGTACAAGTCAGTTGTCTGGAGTTGTGTGAATTTATTTCTGAGCTCTTTATTCTGTTCCACTGGTTTCACCTTGATTTCACCCTGATTCCAAAACTAGCCAGAGAGACAGACAGACACACACACGCACACACACAAGCACACACACGCACAAAGAAAACACAGGCCAATATCCCTGCTGAATATAAATGCAAAAATTCTCAACAAATTCCACAGCATTTCAAAAATATGTGTTCACTCTGATCAAGCGGATTCATCCCTGAGATGCAAGGACGGTTGAACATACACAAATCGATCAATGTGCTACTTCATATTAACACAAAGAAAGGCAAAAAGCACCCGACCGTTTCAGTGCACACAGGATAGATGTGCTTTAACTGAGGTGTTTGTGCTCTTAACCCAAAGAGGTACAGAATGGAGAGGTTTCCAGCCCTGTGGCCGGACTGGTGGAAAACTGTGTCCTCCAGAGGGTGATCGCCCTGCCACAGCATGTGCAGTTACCTTCCTCACCCAGCCCGGAGGAACTGTCCGTCTTCCCCATTCATCGGAGAGGGTCTAGAGTGGGCGTGGCACCGAGCCGGTCCAGAGTGGGCGTGGCACCGAGCCGGTCCAGAGTGGGCGTGGCACCGAGCCGGTCTAGAGTGGGCGTGGCACTGGAGGAAGGAGGGGAGGACAGCAGATTTGTACTTAATTGCTGTAGACTTCATAACAGACGGTTGATAGCACTTTTGAAAACATTGCATTTCTCGGCGAAATAGATCGTCACTAGAAAATATGTATTTTTGATGCTAGGATTTTATTCCTGGAAAAGTTCCTTCAAAAAAAAAAATAATGCTTCTGGTAAAATGCCGTCTATCTTGTTACTCTTACAAAGTGCTATGAACTCCTGTTGATTTGGGATGAGATCCAACCTCCATGTAAATGCTCCACTCACTTTCCTAATCTTCTACAGTGGAGATGAAGCAATTGCATGAGTTTTCAAGGACTTTTGTTTAAAAACAGAAATAGTATGCTTAGGGATGTGTCTAATTTATTTTGAATGTATTAATAAATCATAATTCAATTGTTGGATACAGTTATTTACCAATAACATTAACACATTAAAGGAGAACATCCAAAATATTAAAAAGTAGATTTTATAATTTGTTTTGGAAGATATAATTTGAAGTGTAACATTTGATCCATTTAAAACATGGCCTGAAAACATGGTTGTTCAGAGAAGATGAAAGTCTGGAAGCCAGTAGGAAATTTAAGTATCTTCTTCATGTTCAAATGACTAATCAAGGGGTATAAAGTTTCAGTAATATAAGATGGTTAAGTTTCTAGAGGTCTGCTATACAACATTTTACCTGTAGTTAAGAATGCTGGCTAGGCATGGTGGCTCACACTTACAATTCCAACACTCTGGGAGGCTGAGGTGGGAGGATCATTTGAGGCCAGGAATTCAAGATCAGCGTAGACAACATAGTGATACACTGTTTCTATTGTTTTTTAATAAAAAAGACTATTATATTGCATATTTAAAAATTTGTTGTGGGAACACATCATGTTAAATGTTCTTACCACAAAAAAAATATTATTTTTAAAGTAGCATTTGGTTTTTTACCACTCAAATACTTTTTGAAAAAAGATCTTCAAAGACTTTTTTCTTTACCTGGCGCTGAACTCCCTGGTTAAACTACATTTTAGGGAGTTTATGCCTTCTCAGATAGTTCAGGTTCTAGAGTGCCAGTTTCCTGCTGACTTCTATTTTATTATCGTTCAAAGTAAATGGATGAATTGACTGTACACTTGAATGAGGGAGTCAAAAACCAGAGGTAACGAGTAGAACAAAGAACTCTTTACCTTCTTTTTGAATGACTAAAATCCTTGATAATATTGTCAAACCAAAGCGAGTCATTTTATTTTGAGAAGAACTTAAACTACTAGTCAAGTAAGCATTTTTTTTTTTTTTTTTTCTGAGACTGAGTCTCCCTCTGTTGCCCAGGCTGCAGTATACAGTGGAACAATCTCAGCTCACTGCGACTTCTGCCTCCCGATTTCAAGCAATTCTCCGGCCTCAGCCTCCTGATTAGCTGGAACTACAGGCGTGCACCACCACGCCTGGCTAATTTTCATATTTTTAGTGGAGACGGGCTTTCACCATGTTGGCCAGGCTAGTCTTGAACTCCTGATTTCAAGTGATTCTCCTACCTTGGCCTCCCAAAGTCCTGGGATTACAGGCGTGAGTCACCAAGCCTGGCTGCATTTCATTTTTGAATTAGGAAAGCGAAGCTCAGAATTGTGTGGGGTACCAGACGTCCCACACGGTAAACACACAGCTGGAGCCAACCCTGAGGAGCTCCCACTCTGGGACAGTCCATCAAAACACAAGGGCCTGGTGATGCAGGCAGCCTCTGCCAGGGGCATTCACAGGAGAGAGGAAAAGCAAGGATAATGGGTAGAAAGGTCTTCAGAGCAGTGAGGTGCCATAGTTAGGGCAACGGGTCAGTTAAGGTCCAGCATTGCAGGCCCTCAGGACAAGAAGCATTAAGGTGCTTCGAGAAGTGACACCTGCTTAACCCTGTCAAGGCAGCAACGTGGATGGAAGGGTGTGGAGAGGACGGGAGGGAGCTGCAGACACATCTTATCTCTCCTTACACATGATGTATCTTTCAGTTGTATGACATGTGTTACTGTTGAAGGGTTTTAGACTTGGAGAAGAGCTTTAAAACAGCACCTGCTTCTATTTCCAAGAAGAGGATACTCTGCAGGTTTCCGGGTCTCACAGGCACACAGTGTGGGTGATGCACACACGAGCTGGATTTAGCCACAGCACCCCCAAAGGCATCTTACTCTTACATGGGAGACATCGGACACCTGCTTGGCCTCTTACCCCCACTATTCATTTACATTTAATTCTATAGCAGGGAACCAAACCAATCTCACTCAAAAACTGGTTTGAAGAAGAGCCTCGGGGCAAGAGCACCATCTGCAAAGTGTATGATCTAAAGATGTGTTCTGGATCCAGGCTGCCCCAACTGCTCATCCATTTGTCACTCGTTGGGATATGTGGTTATAAAAATGTCTGCAACCATTTCGCCTCCCTAAATTCATGCTTTTTGCAAAATGACTTTGCAACTCTCCCATCCAGAGGGACTGTCTACTTCCTCATCTCTTAAATTAGGGCTGGCCTTGTGACTTATTCTGGCTGACATAATGAGGCTCACGAGAGCTATTTTGACCCCTGTCCTCAAGAAACCTCGGGCGTATCTGCTGTTTCTCATAGCCCTGCCCAGGGGCTTATGAACAAGCCGGAGCTAGTCAGCTGAAGGAAGAGAGACCTAGTGGAGAAGACAGGAACCATCCCACACAGGGCCGTGCCAGACCATCCAGCCACAGCCAACCTGGAATCTGACCACAGATGCCTGCATAAACCCTGCCAACCCCGCAAATCTCCCCAGCTGAGTCCCCTCCAATTTATTAACCCACAGTAGTGTGAACTCAAGAAATGGTCGTAGTTTTAAGCCACCACATTTTGGGTTGGTTTGCTATGCAGGAAGAGCTAACTGATACACTGTTCCTGCAGACATCGCCCTATTGACAACCTTGATTTATGCTCAGTGATGGCTCTGGGGCCATCCTTTCCTTTTCTCTCCTGAGCTTGTTCCAGTTCTTTGACTGTCCCCAACCAAGTTTTTACTTGGCTCTACCCTGATCTTTAGCACTGCTCAGAATTTCAATAGCTACTTTCTTTTCCAACCCCTATTCAGCTTTCCAAAACTTCAACCATTTGAGTGGCCGCGTTTAGACTTCTCAGAAATCCAAATGATAACAACTTGCAACCCAGCCTCCAGTGATGGAGAAGATTCCCCCACAGCCAACACACCTCAGCTGAGGGACCAGCATGCAAGCACAGGCAAAGTCCTCGTGTGTCTGAGGGGGTAAAAGAGGAAAGGTCTCCTGAGGGGGGGTCCTGCATCACCACTGTGCAACAACCACATTTGTATCTCCTAGAGCTGGTTTTTAACATTTTATCTCCTAAACCACTTAGTCCTTCTTGGTTTAATTTTTTTTTTTTTTTTTTTTTTTTTGAGATGGAGTCTCACTCTGTTACCCAGGCTGGAGTGCAGTGGTGGGATCTCTGCTCACTGCAAGCTCTGCCTCCCGGGTTCACGCCTTTCTCCTGCCTCAGCCTCCCCAGCAGCTGGGACTACAGGCGTCCAACACCGTGCCTGGCTAATTTTTTGTATTTTTAGTAGAGATGGGGTTTCACAGTGTTAGCCAGGATGGTCTCAATCTCCTGACCTTGCGATCTGCCCGCCCCAGCCTCCCAAAATGCTGGGATTACAGGCCTGAGCCACTGTGCCCGGCCATTTTAATTTTTTAACATAAAAGTAGTAGTTTTGCAGAACATATGAATCATGCACTTGTTTCCTAAGATGTAAAGTGGGTTTTTATCATTGTCATCTGTTTCTGAATTGATCACTGATTTCTCATTTGGGAAGCTGTAGACGAATAGATCAGGTATAGAATGTATGGCAGCTCTAAACTCTAGTGGGGCTGGTGGAATTATACTACTATGGTGTCAGTAGATGGCAAATAGCAAATGAAAAAGAAGCCACCTAAGAGGTGGCTGAGGATGCACTGGGGAGAGTACATTACTTCCAGTCGCATATTCAACTACAAACCCTCGCAGTTTGGCTTATGGATGTATTTAATACAATGTTAATGGGCAATCTATGTCCTCTGTTCTGTGTTTTGGTGGGTCACTCCAGTGTTACAGAAAAGTACTCTTCACATAGGATTTTGCTGTAAGTGGGTTAATGGAGAAAGAAGTCAAATGCTAGAAGTATGGTGCAAGTCAAAGTCACCTTAGCAAGTCAAACAAAGGAGCATTGGTTTGAAGGTCTAGGCAGGTTGAGTGGATTTCCATGGATGGAAGATCAAGTGGGGAAGGGGAGAGTAGCTGAAAAGACGGAAGACAGATTTCACGTAACAAACACGGGAGAGGAAGCTGGAGACTTTCAAGAGATGGCATACAGATGCTTGACTTGGCTTTGTAAACCATTTCTGTATCGACTTCTGCACGGATGCTGAGTTTATTTAAATGGACCAGAGTAAGTTTGACATTTAATTAGCCCTTGGTGAGACTTCCCTGACAGACATACCATCGTAGGGTCCTTCCAGAAGAAATTCCTGATTGACTTTATCTTATCAATTTTCTGATTGATCTCATGAGCATTCCTCAAGCTTCTAAGTCTACCTGTGGACCAGGAATGGGAGCTACTTATCATACTCCAGAAAACAATGGTGTTGATGAAAACCCTTTATATTCTCTCTCTTGGATCTGAGAGTTGATTCCTCAGGACCTGAGGGAAGAACTCAGAGGACTGCACGAAACTCAGAACATGCATCTAAAAGAGTGAACCAGAGAAGAAGAAACAAAGGCAGCAGTCTCAGTGTGCACAGAGCCCCCAGCTTAGCAAGAGGCTGGTGCACACACACGGGGCAGAGAGACAGGGGGGTTCTGTCCAGCCACATAGCAAACGATCCGCCTGCTGGTGCATGAAGTTTGCCATGGCAGCTTTTACCACAGAGTATTTATCTTATTAGTCATTTTCCTATCTTTTTTGACTTTTCAGTCTTCTGTTGTTGAACATTAAACTTTTAAATGTATTCCTATATATATATCTCATATATATATATCTCTCATATATATATGAGAAAGAGAGAGAGAGAATGACAGAGAGAATGAGACAGAGAGATGGGATCTTAAACTCCTGAACTCAAACAATCCTCCCACCTCGGCCTCCCAAAGTGCAAACTGGTCATAATCTATAGTGATTCTTTATGGGATTCAGGTGCATATGTTTATAGGCTTCTGAATTCATTCGAAGGAGTCACAGCACTCTCTAATTACATCACATTTCGTATAATATATACAGAATATCTATTACAGTGTGTAATCTGTATAATAAGGAGGTTAGTCCAAATAATGTCTCAGATGCCTTTTAACGCTAAAATTTTGTGATTTGTATATTGGAATGACAAGTGAAAGAATGGAAGAAAAAGAAGCAGGAAACAGCAAATACAGATGTACAACGTGTTTTCTATCATTTTTACACCATATAGTAATTTATATGCCATCAGAGTAGCTTTATCCAAAGCATTGTCTGAGTCTGTGCCATAAATCACCTTTGGAGATATTTATGCCTCCATCATAAATCTCTAAAAACTACCTTAATTGACAGCTATTAAGGATGCATTATTCATGGAAGTTGTCAGACCACAGGGAAATGTTTTATTTTACTAAATTATGGTTAAATTGACTTGACCAATTTTGATTTAGAGCTACTAAAAGCCAGGAAAATTACCATTCCATCAAAGTTTAAGATGCAAGTAAAATTGCTTAATTTTAACAAATGAAATGTATCATAACCAACATCATAGCCATTAAATTTTCATATTTGAAAGGAGCAAAGATGTAAAGGTTAGTGCAACGCCTTTTGCAAATAGTGATTTTTAAGAATGAAGAACGTATATTTCCCAGTAATATTAAAAAATCTGTTCCGATCCGTGCCCTCCCCCCATTGACTAAGAGAATCTTTTTTTTCCTATGGGATTAAAGGAGAAGGACCATCAGATCATCTCCATCATTTTTTCATACAATGCTACATTTGAGAGCAGCATATTCACGTGCTCTGAAGTTTGGCGTGGAACCAGAAAGCAAGCCCAAATATTCTAGAGGGACCACCATTTTTCTAAAACATTTTTCTTCCTGCATTTCAGAGGAAACTTTTACATACCCTCCTCTGCCTAGTCAACTTGACTCCTCCACACAGAGCCCGCAGTTACTTCTTATCACCCAACTGCAGGTGCTGTGCATACAAACCTTTCCCAGTCCTGAGTAAGATACAATCCCCACCCAAAGAAAACAACAACTGGACCTCTGAGGATCTTTCTCTGGGCCGTAGCTGGGGAAATACTGACTTCAGAAACTAAACTTGTATTCTTCAGTTCTGATTTGTCACCACAAAATATTTTATTTTTGAATACTATAAACATAAATACACACACGTACTTCTAGAGCAACTCTCAGACTCTCAAAATAAGTTTCCTCAAAGTAGGGTTAGTGACACACCTGCCTCCCGGGACTCATGTGTATTACGTGAGATAATTTAAATAGAAAACCGTCTCACAGATTGTAAGCGTGAGGTGAACAGACGTTTAACTTTCCTTCCAATACTCCAAAGCCCCACTCACTAGGACATCTTTAAACCTGGAAAAATAAACTTTGTATGAATTCTAATCCTGAAAATATAAAAGATTATTCGAATGCATTGGGTCATGATTACATTGAAGATAAATATTTGGAGAATGCTTTTATATTAGTCTTTCCGGGGGTTTATACTTTTAGTTCATTTGGCCCATTTATAAATTTCCAGTTGTCCTAGATAAAGAAATTACAACTTTCTGATAAGCAAGTTTGAAACACTATAAGAGAACTCTGGTGGCTCCAAGGGTCACATAAATATATTCGAGTCTCACCAGCTGAAGATGGGTTCCACTGTCCACTAATCACCAAAATTTTATTTGTTCTTATTATCTTGAGTGTACTGGCATTTTCTTATCGTCTCCTCAACTTTTAGACAAGTATGTCTGGAAGTCTCTCCTCCCATCTCCTGCATCAGCCCTGAGGTCTTCCAATGTCATTTCTCTTCTGTCAGACTTACCTCCTCCCCAATGAAAGAAACCTTCAAGTTGCTTGGCTAATGTTTTTGAAATCTGTTTCTCACAGTTGTCGCTGCAGTGCTAGGAATGGTGCTAGACCCTAAACACCAATAATGAAGAGTGTGAGTCACTGCGCTCAGGCTGACACATCTTCAGAGAAAGGCAGGTGGGTTGGCGCATCCAGATCCTCCTGGAACCTTGTTCTCCAATGTCCCACACATCACAGACAGGATGTCCGAGGACTATAGAACAGAACACACATCACAGACGGGATGTCCGAGGACTGTAGAACAGAACACACATCACAGACGGGATGTCCGAGGACAGTGAAACAGAACACACATCACAAACAGGTGTCATGCCTGGGATTTCCTCGCAGGGAACTTTGCACGGCTGGAGGTTTCTGTCCTTCAGGCCTCAGCTCAAATTTCCCATCCTCAGCCCTCCAGCCCACCTCATCTCATTGACTCTTCTCTACTCACTCTGAAATTGCTCTGCTCCGTTGTCTTTTAAACATGAGTCAGAGGCCGGGTGCGGTGGCTCACGCCTGTAATCCCAGCACTTTGGGAGGCCGAGGCGGGCGGATCACGAGGTCACGAGATCGAGACCATCCTGGTTAACACGGTGAAACCCTGTCTCTACTAAAAATACAAAAAACTAGCCGGGCATGGTGGCGGCGCCTGTAGTCCCAGCTACTCGGGAGGCTGAGGCAGGAGAATGGTGGGAACCCGGGAGGCGGAGCTTGCAGTGAGCTGAGATCCGGCCACTCACTCCAGCCTGGGTGACAGAGTGAGACTCTGTCTCAAAAAAAGAAAAACAAAAACAAAAGCAAAAAAACCATGAATCAGAATCTGAAATTCCCTTACTAATACGTTTAGTTTTGTCTTGTATATATTGTCTGTCTCCCTCATTAGAAGGGACACAACGTAAGATCAAATATACAACCTGTCTCATTTCTACTCTATCCCTGATGCCTGCAAGAGTACCTGGTATTGAGTCAATCCTGAAGAAATAATTGTACAATGAGTGAAATACCTGTAATGCTGTCCCTCCAACCCACTACCCACATGATTTTCTCCAGGATATACCTGAAATTTTTCAGATTTTCCTTAACACATCTGGACATTAGTTTGCCTCTTGCTGAGGTTTTATAGACTGGAGGAGAAAGTGCTTTTTAACTTGCATATATACTATTCCTTCAGGGAAAGAAAGAATTTATGGAGACAGACAATTATGAATCCAGTGTACAGGATATTAAAGTATTTTTGTTAATGCAACATGTAAATACACATAAAATGATCTTGCTTCGGCCAGGTGTGGTGGTTCATGCCTATAATCCCAGCACTTTGGGAGGCTGAGGTAGGAGGATCATGAGGTCAGGATATCAAGACCAGCCTGGCCAACATGGTAAAACCCCATCTCTACTAAAAACACAAAAATTAGCTGGGCATGGGGGCACGTGCCTGTAATCCCAGCTACTTAGGAGGCTGAAGCAGGAGAATCACTTGAACCATGGAGTTGGTGGTTGCAGTGAGCTGAGAGCACACCACTGCATTCCAGTCTGGCAATAGAGCAAGACTCCAACTCAAGAAAAAAAGAAAAAAAAAAGAAAGAAAGAAAAGATCTTGCTTCTTTCTTATATTTCATGTGTCTGAACAAGGTCTAGATGCAAGGGTAATGGAATGAAATCAATAATACCAACAGTATATGCAAAAGATATAGCTTTTACTTTAAATTTTTTTGAGAAATAATCTCAAACTCATTGAGGAGTACCTTTCCATCTTCAATTCCTAATCCATACTAGATGCTCAAATGTTATCTGCAGTGATGAACAATAGAATGTTTGTCCTCATTCTATACCCTCTCTCAGCCTCAGTCCATGAGCAACAATACACTGCATGGACACGATGAGCCTAAGCTGTTGATTCACTACCATCTGTGTATTTTAAAGTTCAGTCATTAAGACATTATTCAAGTGAAAATTCTATTTGTAGTAGTTTCACAAAACTGTACTAGTTTCACAAATTCTATTTGTAGTAGTTTCAAAAACATGGTAATGCAGCCGTGTTGATTACCATTACCTGAGGTTGTGGGAAAGTACAGATTCCCAGAACCGCTATTAAAAAATTCAATCAGGAGTTGATTGGGTCATCTCAAGAGCCAGTTTAGTTCTATAAGTGGTCGTAGCCTACTTGCTATTTTTGACCATTTTACAAGCACATGGAAATACTAAAATTGACAGATATTTGTATACTTGATATTGCATATGGCTGCCTATGAGGGAAAACTCAAATAGGAGAAGCATATGTGTTTATGGAAGTGTTTATTTTTCTCATATTTCAGAAACTATGGAGGGAGAACCTTCAGGACTGTTGTGGCGGCTGCATCATGCCATCTGTTCCTTAGACCCCCCTTGCCCCGTCTGTGCTGACTTCTTCAACATGAGGGTTGAATTCGAGTGGCCCACAATGGCTGCCGCTCTTCTGCACATCACATCTTTGCACCAGGCAGGGGACATACAGGACTAAGGGCAAGAACAAGCAGGTCCTCTGCACTTGGTGCTTTTAAAAATATTTCCCAACAAACACACAGTGGTCTCTAATTATATCTTATGAGTCAGAACTATGGCCAGCGGTCTCCTCTTCATAGAGGCTAGGAAACATGATGTTTTAACCGGAAACATTTTAAACTAGAACAAAATGAAGTTCCCATGGATAAGGTATAAAGGGAGAATTATTGTTATGTGAGCAATTAATGGTATCTTCCCACAGCAGGAAAACGATTTTAAAATGCCCAGAACTAAGTCCACATGGCACAATCCTTTTTTCAAATGCCCGCCCTATGGTAGAAGACACTGATTGGCCGTGTTCGTCTTTGGGGAGCAGGATAAAGCATTTTCTTGTCTGCCTATTGCATAGAGGTCTTTCCACAATAAATAAAAGACCTTTCTTTGTAATTATTTTTCTGCCACCAACTAACAAACATTCTCTTAAGTGAGTCATCTGGAGTTAAAATTGCCCATTATAATAGCCAGACTAGGAAAAAAAAAAAAAAAAGCATTGATAAATTTTGACTTTCTCAAACGCTAGAGGCTTAACAGTTAAAAAGCTACTATTAAATAGTTTCATTCTACCACTCATGGGTTATGAGACTGTAAGAGAAGATTATGAAAAGTGATCAGAATTCCATGGCACAGAGGGAGTAATAGACTTAATTAAAAAATTGCTACAAAAACTTTCCAACACACCTTTAGTCATATTAAAAGTAATTAAATTCACATTGTGCTTGATGAAAATCAGCTGTTGTTATGAAACCGTAGTGACAACTTGCCACATTCTGAGGGTTTTTGTTCATTTTGTGTTGCTGTAAAAGAATACCTGAGGCTGGGTGATTGATAAAGAAAAGACGTTTATTTAGTGATGGTTCTGCGGGCTGAGAGGTTCGCAGGTGTGACTCTGGCCTGGGGCGAGGGCTTCATGCTATCTCACACAGGGCGGAGAAGGTCTGAGGGGAAGCAGGCACCGGGAAGCTGGGAAATCCTGAGAAGTGTCCCGACTTTATAACAACGCGGTCCCGCAGGAACGTCTCCGTTTCTGTGAGAACCAATCCAGTCTCAATCCAGTTCCAGCGAGAACTCACTCACTACCCAGAGAGCAGCTCCAAGCCATTCGTGAAGGATCTGCTCCCATGGCCCAAACACCTCTCCTTAGGCCCCATGTCCCAACACTGACCCCCACATTGAGAATCAAATTTCAACAAGAGTTTTGGTGGGAACGAACAACCCACATCCAAACCATCGCACTGACTAGTCAGCCTAAAGAGTAGGCTAACTTATGGGTGAAGCTGTTAAAACGTAAGTTTAGGTCACAGGCACATTAACAGAAAGGACTTCTTTTCTACTTGTGAAAGTTTCAGACAATCCTTTAAAATATGCGGGAGGACAAGAGGTTTGAAGAGTTAGTTTGAAAGTGTTTCTTTACCTGAAAAAGAAAACATGTTAAGCAATAAAAGACTTCTCACTCTGTGCTTCAGATGTAATGCCATTTCTCAGAGCAACAACGCACACGCAAACATAGCAGTTGTGATGATAAAAGAAAAGCAAAACAAATCTAAAAATCTGAAAAATGAATTCAAATAAGGAAGAGACAAAACCATTCGTTTACCAATTTTCTTTCCTTTTGGCAAAAATAAATCAAATACTAAGGATTCTCGTTTGTTACTGTTGGCATGTGAAACACCAATCGCCCAAGCTAAGTGGTTAACCTAGATTTAAAAAGCAAACTGAATAGAATCCTGGAATTTTCTAGTTTTATGGAAATTAAAACTGCCCTTTTCCCAAGCTCTGAAAGCTGAAAGCGGATAACTTTAAACTTCAGAAAACTCACTACAACAGATCACCCATGGACAACCTTCATCAGAAAACTCACTACAACAGATCACCCATGGACAACCTTCACGGGTGCTGCTTTGTGGGTCACTGGGAGAGTTCCCCAGGACATCACCTGATACCACATCCAGACATGCACCTGCCACCTGCATTCCACCACCGAAAGGTGCTTCATGCTCCAGTCTAGAAATCTCCACTCTCTGCCCTCTGGATCCAAAGAATAAGACCGTAATTTGCTCCATATATGAACCTTTGTTTTTCTTTTGTTTTCATAGGCTGACACTTTGAATTCTCTTCCAGCAACACAATCTTGCTTTAAAATAGAAAAGTTATTGATGCCTTAACAGCCTGACAAGGAGGAGCTCCTGAACCCCTTCTGGTTTGCAGCGGCCCCAATTCAGGAACTGCTTTTTACTAAAATAAACTCTTGAACATTTTATGGTGCCTTGGATTGTTTTAACACAGTCACATACTCTGTTTTGATTCTAACAACTTACATGAAGTTAAAAATATGATCCTTTGGAAACCAGAATATAAACTCTAGGTTAGACAATGTTCATCTGAAACTGCTGGCTGTTTAGAGGCCACGGTCAGGAGTGATGGAGCAGATAATGCTGCAGCTTGGCCTGGAGAATACAGAATCCTGAAGATTCCCACCTTAAAGAAAGTAAGCGGCAGAAGTGCATGGTGGAGAGAGGCCTGAAGGACACAGACCTCGGAATTGTGTGCGATTGGATTTTAATTCCCAGGGATCATGAGGAGACTAAGGAGCTGCTGCAGCTCTCATAAAGAAACTCACAAATTAACACATGCACTCCTTGCTACGATTATAAATGCAATGCTTTATAATTTGCAAGGAAAAACATATATTTAGCTACAAACTTTGTAAATGTTTTATCCAATCTGGGGCTTTTACTTTTTAATTGTGAATTCTGGTTGCCACAAAAAGTATTGTTTGAATATAGAAAATGTCTCAATTTATATTCTTTTAGAATTCTTCTTTTTTTTTTTTTTTTTTTGTTGAGCCAGAATCTCACTCTTGTTGCCCAGGCTGGAGTGCAATGGTATGATCTCGGCTCACTGCAACCTCCACCTCCCATGTTCAAGTGATTCTTCTGCCTCAGCCTCCCAAGTAGCTGGGATTACAGGTGCCCACCACCATGCCTGGGTAATTTTTGTATTTTTAGTAGAGTCAGGGTTTTGCCATGTTGGCCAGGCTGGTCTTGAATTCCTGACCTCAAGAGATCTGCCAACCTCAGCTTCCCAAAGTGCTGGCATTACAGGCATAAGCCACCATGCCTGGCCTATAATTCTTCTCTTTTTATCTACACTGGTCTTTGGTGATCTCACCCAGGATATGGCTTTAATACAATCCATAAACCAGTGGCCCCCAAAACTAAATCTACAACTCATCTCCCTACAATTTACCTAGAATTTCGAATGAACTCTTTAAACTTCTTGTCCTGTTTCATATTTTAATTCCAGAATCTTATACCCAATTGCTTCCTTCACATTTTGTGTGGATATCTAACTATCTAAAAATTAGCATTGTGCCAGCTAATATCCCCCCACCGAAGCCTTGCTCTCCTACAACCAACGCTCAGTAGAATATTCGGGAGCTATCCTTTTGATAATGATTTTTATCATTTTATCAATTTGATAATGATTTTTGTAATTTTAAAAGAGCTACAACTGTCCATAACAAAACTGTTTTGAAAAGTTAGAAACCCCACTTAAGATTAAAGAATATCAGAATCTCATGGCTATTGTTCTATTTATTTTGCGAATAATGCCTATTTAAAATTCAAATGCTGGTTTTCATTGAGCTTTACATTTGCTTCAACAAATGCTCCATAGCATTTCCCTGAACCTCAGAGGATATTTGAAACTCAGCAACAGATTAGAGCAACAAGAACTTTGAGCACTTCATAGAAAATTATATATAAAGCAGAAGTAAGACAGTTGTTTTCTGAAGATAGGGAGTTAACCACCTGGGTAGGTTTCAAAACTTTTCTAGTAAAAGTCAAAGCAATTCCCTATCTCATTCTTAAAAATAAAAAGAAAACCCAGGCAAAGCTTTGTTCTAATTCCCAGATTTCTTTCACTTGTAACTTTGAAAATGCACAACAGACTTAATATTTAGGTTTCATTAGAAAGCTCTTCCTTTGTTTGGTCCCAAATGCAAGCTTTCAAAAACAGCACTGAGTTAGAAGAATTGCTGAAGTTCTCTGTTACACAATATTAGAGAAAAATTTCATTGGGAAAGATCCTTTTCCTAATTGCATTCAAAGTATGAGCATAATAATTTATTCATACATTAAGAGAATGGGGTTGTGACTGCATTTGATTAAGCTCAGCTCAGCTTCGTCAAAAAGGCCAAAATATAAATACCTTGATCAGGTTTTTCTGACCTTCTGATGAAGGATTTTTCTTGGCCCCTTCACCAGACTCATGAGAGGGGAGCCCCTCCATTCAGCCCGCTGTGCTCAGCCCCTTGCAGGAGGGATCATGTAAGTGAGCAAGTATGGTGTCCAGGCCAACAGCTCCAGTGCTGACACAGGAGCAAGCTCCATGCAGAGCCTGCAGTGGTGCCCAGGTGGAGGTGCCTGCAATCCCAAGGCCCCAGAGTGGGTGTTGCAGAGCGGGTGTTGCAGTGCTCTCTTAGTTCTGCTGTCCACAGACAGCGGTGTTTTAGCAGCTCAGGTGGCCCCTTGCCTCTAGCATCTGGAGCTGCTGCCCCGACTGGTGAGGGCAAAGGACTGGTGTGACAGCCTTTCTGGGTGCCCATACTCAGTGGGTACCAAGCTGTTGTCTTACATCCACGAAGAATGAGGTCACACAGACAATTGAAGGATGATGAAGGTGAAGAATTTTATTGAGGAATGAAAATGGCTATTAGCAGAGAGGGGAGCTGGAGAGGGGATAGAAAGGGCAGGTCATCTTTCCCAAAGTCAGGCTGTCTCCTACTCTACCAACTGAGTCTAGGCTCTTTGTAGGCACAGGATGGAGGGTGCATGCTGATTGGTTTGTGAGTATGCAAAAAAGGTTAAAGCAAAGACACCACTCAAGGGCTAGCACAACAGTATATAAAACCAATTAGGAAAGGGTAGGCATATGTAAAATAGGTGAAGGGTGAGGATCAATCCAAGGAAAGCACACCAAACAGGAAGACAAGTTCTCAATTCAGCCCAAGGACAGGAAGACAGGCTCCCAATCCAGTCCAAGAACAGGAAGACAGTCTATCAATCCAGTCCAAGAACAAGAAGACAGGTTCCCAATCCAGTCCAAGAACAGGAAGACAGTTTATCAATCTAGTCCAAGAACAGGAAGACAGTTCCCAATCCAGTCCAAGAACAGGAAGACAGATTCCCAATCCAGTCCAAGAACAGGAAGACAGGTTCCCAATCCAGTCCAAGAACAGGAAGACAGGTTCCCAATCCAGTCCAAGAACAGGAAGACAGGTTCCCAATCCAGTCCAAGAACAGAAAGACAGGTTCTCAATCCAGTCAAAGAACAGGAAGACAGGTTCCCAATCCAGTCCAAGAACAGGAAGACAGTCTATCAATCCAGTCCAAGAACAGGAAGACAGGTTCCCAATCCAGTCCGAGAACAGGAAGACAGGTTCCCAATCCAGTCCGAGAACAGGAAGACAGGTTCCCAATCCAGTCCGAGAACAGGAAGACAGGTTATCAATCCAGTCCAAGAACAGGAAGACAGGTTATCAATCCAGTCCGAGAACAGGAAGACAGTCTATCAATCCAGTCTGAGAACAGGAAGACAGGTTATCAATCCAGTCCGAGAACAAGAAGACAGTTTATCAATCTAGTGCAAGAACAGGAAGACAGTTTCCAATCCAGTCCAAGAACAGGAAGACAGTTCCCAATCCAGTCCAAGAACAGGAAGACAGTTTATCAATCTAGTCCAAGAACAGGAAGACAGTTCCCAATCCAGTCCAAGAACAGGAAGACAGGTTCCCAATCCAGTCCAAGAACAGAAAGACAGGTTCTCAATCCAGTCAGACAACAGGAAGACAGGTTCCCAATCCAGTCCAAGAACAGGAAGACAGGTTCCCAATCTAGTCCACGAACAGAAAGACAGGTTCTTAATCCAGTCTGAGAACAGGAAGACAGGTTCCCAATCCAGTCCAAGAACAGGAAGACAGGTTATCAATCCAGTCCGAGAACAGGAAGACAGGTTATCAATCCAGTCCGAGAACAGAAAGACAGGTTCACAATCCAGTCCAAGAACAGGAAGACAGGTTCACAATCCAGTGAGGGAATAGGAAGACAGTTTCTCAATCCAGTCTGAGGATTTAAACCTGTAGCTTGGCTTTTAGGCTTTAAACAGTCTTTGGCTTGGAGGTGGGGGTCAGTGAGTACCCGGTACCTGCCCCATCTGCCTAGACATTTGGCTGCTTCCTGTCACCATCAGTTCCAGAGATCCAAGCCTTTTTCAACAGCCAAATCCTAGCCACAGCCATTAAAACATGTAACTAAGTCATTGTTCCTCCTTACTGGGTGGATTGCATGTTTCCTTGTGCCATTTGGTCTATGCGGTTACCTTTAAAGCTGTTGTTTTAAGCCAAAGTCAATTCAGAGGAAGAATTGTTTCACTTGGGAAATTAATTTTTTCATAGAAAGGGGCATGATCAGAAAATGTATGGAAGTGACATTGCAGATGATTTGATTTTCGAGGGCCACCTTCTGGTCCCTATATTTCCACAGACTTAAAATCTCCCAGGATGTTGCAATGTGACCCGAGACATACTTGGCAACTTTGCATACACGTTTTGAATCTCAGAACTAAGTCCTTCAGCTATAACTTGAGCACTTTCTGAGGTTGTTATTGTTAACGTGGGTGCTATTGCCTTGTTAAACAAATTGAGATCTTTTCCTTTGATTCTTAATTTAAGTGTGACTGACTTTGTTCAGGTTTACAAACCTCAAGTGTAAACCTTGGTCAGTTTTTACATACGTTTAGTCTTGTGGAACCACACCAAGATCAGGATAAAGAACATGTCCAGCACCCCCAAAATAGGCACCCACACCCCTTAAGTCGATACTTGTGTCAGCATTAAAGGTAACCATTATTCTCATCTTCATTGACATACATTAGTTTTGCCAGTTTTTGAATGCCAAGAAATGGTACCCAACAGTATGTACATACTTGTTCTTGGCATCCTTTGCTCAACATAATGTTTTTAGGATCCATTCGTGTTGTTGCAAGTAATGTTCTTCTTTTCTTTGCAGTGCAGTGTTTAATTACAAGAACATGCCACCATCTATTTGCCCATTCTTATTTGATGGCTATTTGAGTTTCTTCCAGCATTGGACTAACGTGGGTAAGGCTGCTATAAACTTTAAGCTATAGTGCCTTTGGGTGAATACAAATCTATTTCTGTTGAATATTTATCTAGCAGTGGAAATGCTGTGTGTTAGGAAATACTTACAAGTTAGTTTAGTGGACTCTGCCAGTTTTTCAAAGGCATGAATCAGTCACAGGCCTTCCAGGAATATGACAGTTTTGATTAAAGATGGTTAATATAACTAAACATAGAAAGTAGAACAGTATTAGAATATACCAGAATAGTATTTTTTAACCAATAGAAAATACTAATCATAAAAACAAGGATAACTGCACTACATTATAATTAAGAATCTCAGCTTATCAAAAAAAAAAAAAAGTACCATAAAGAGAATGAAAGAAAAAGCCAACACAGAAGAAAAGACATGAAATCTATTTATCCAACAAATGACTTCTACCCTGGATGCATGAACACCTGCTACAAATTATCATGAAACGGCAGACAACTCCATTAAGAATAAGCACAGGACTTGCACAAGCTCTTCCCAGAAGATGCCAAATGGTGCACTCATAGCCAAGTGCTCAAAACCATTCGGCATGAGAGAAATGCAAATTGGATCATCAAAAATATATCTTCGCCAGAATGAAAAATGAATATAGCTGGTAGTCTCTAGGGCTATCTAGATGTGGAAGTTTACTTTTTACACTTTTCCTTTTAATTAGGATAGGTTTAAATATATTCGGCCTCATTTGGACCTTATTCCTTTCGACGTAGAATATTCTCTAGTTAGAAAACTGAGCATGGAAATACTAAAATTAACACCTCTTAGTGTAACTAGCCCACACAGGAACTGGTGTATGCTATATGCACAGTTAAAAGGTTAGTAAAGATTTTGAGTCGATCACTAATTGTATAACTATAACAAAAACAAATAAAAAACTCTACTGAACAATAAACTACAATTTGATACTTTAATCCATTCTACAAAAATTCAGCCAAACAGTAAGATTCCCTATGCTTGAACGTGTCCAGGGATAGGACATACTGCCTCCTGAGACAGTACATTCCTTCTTTGGCCAGCTCATAGATCTTCCAAAGTTTTTCTTAGAAAAAAAAATATGCCTTCCAATAACTTCTACAAGTTAGTCTATATTTCACTTACCAGGATACATAAAGCCATCATGTTATCAACATTGCAAAAATATCAAATTCTCATTTGTCTACCTATATTTTAAAACTCAATAGTCATTAGTTCAAAGACTAGAGTCACATTAAATAATGCTAATATTTGAACACAATTTATAATGCACGAGGTCCAATTCTCCCCTATAACTCTAAGAAGGTGCTAGACATTTCTCTCACAGATGCAAGATCTTAATCCACACCTAGGGTTTCCCCTGGTGAAAGGTAAGGACTGGAATGATTGTCCTGAACAGCAGAGGGGAGTCCAGTTGTGATTTAATGACTCCAAAACACAGGGCAACAAGAACAAGAACATTTCACTCTGAACATCTGAATACGGAGCTTGTGCTTCTGCCAAAAGGTTTCCTGCAAGTTTCGGGAGGAGACCCCTTATGCCAAGCACTCCAACGCAGCACTGACGCCACGGCGACTGTGGGTGGTGGGTCAGGTCAGTGCAGCCAGGAACTGTAGGAGGCCTTGCACAGAGGAAGAGATGTCCTGAGAGTGCATTTAGCTGCACGTCTTCCCTGCTATGGACCCCAGTGACAACCGCACACTCGGGATTTCTGGAAAGAGAGGGTAGCGCATTTGCATGCTCCACCAAACCACAATTCTGTAGCTCGAGAGACTTGGCAGGCAGCAAATACCCTCCCACCTGGTCGTCTGGGAAGCCACACAAAATGACCCCATGGCTGGCTCTGTCCTGAAGATGGCCTGGCTCTGGGTGCTGGTCTGACTCTGTGTCAGGCAGCAAAGGCCAGTGTGTGCCCAGCATTTTTGCGTGGACTGGTGCTTTAACTTGGCCAGCATGCCTCCAGGCACGGCTACAACGGAGGCACAAAGTCCTGCTGCTGTCTCTGTCCGGATGCATAATCGCTGAAGCTCACAAAGCTGTGGCTTAAAGAGAGAGCTCCTGTCTCCCAGCACACTGGCCTGCCTTCCTGATGTCCATATTGTCACAGCTGCTTACTCTATCCATCGCTGCCTTTGGATGGATATTTAGAAAATGCGTTCCTAGTGTGATATCAAGAAATATAAGTTTTTCGGCAAAATGTCAACCTTTTGCATTCTCCTTCATTGGGTCAAAATTCTCCCGACTTCAGCCACACTACAATAGTGGCAAGTCAAATTACCACCCAGCAACGTCAGAGAATTTACTTAGCAGATCAGCGCAACACAAACGCTGCAATGTGACTTTACCCCATCTGCATTACTGATGATGCTCTCTTGACCCCTAAAACCAAAAACGTGCTGTTGTCCCATAAAGCCAGATTTCAAAAAGAGATACGTAATGTTTGTGGGGATTTTAAAGCTCCTATCCATCAAAACTTGATCATGTCAATCTAATATTATTTATGATATTAAATGGGTTCAAATTAATCAGTCTAACTGCACAACCTGTCAAGATGCCAGATTGTCATTCTGTCTTCCTTTGCATGACCTCACACCCGAAAACGAGTTATTTAGGCTCCTCCATTAATGGACTCATGGCATAACACCAAGAGCCAACTCAGTTTAATACCCTTTAACGTGATGATTTATCTACCCCACATTGTAACTGGCTGTGTTGTTCTTGTTCCCAAGTATTTTCTGTCCTGCCTGAAAGATGATCCCACTTCTCTTCCTCTGCCATTCCTGTCCCAGAATTGGAGTGTTGTGTGCACAATTTCTCACCTATGTGGAGCCTGCCAGCACCAAACCATCATGTTTCTCCCCAAAGCACCAGGTAAAGATGGCTCTTCCAGCCGAGACACCCAAGTGCAGGTGACTCAGGACAGAAATGCAGCTGTGGCAAAAACCATCTGCCTGTGAGTCCCTGAGACTTTGAACTTGTTGCTGCTACAGAATGAGTGAGTTGACCCCAGAACAAAAGCTCCATTCCCGCCCTCGTCCCCCTGACTCCATCACTGTGAGAGCAGGTGGACAGGAAGATGTGTGTGAAACTGCCTTTGCAAGATTATGACTGAGACAGTGAAAGAGATCTCACTTAACTGATTCCATCTTGCTTCTAACCTCCAAGCTGTCCTTGTTCATTCCTGGGCATAGGCTGAACTAACTTTGGGAGGAACTTATAGTTTATAGTTTAAAACAAAGATGCTAACAGTCCTTTCCCAAAGTAGACCTCCCTCTCGTCTGGGGATTAGATTGCCTTTGTAGGACTAATATTAGCCACAAGATTAGAAATTATGGTTTGGAGCCATGCAGCTGGAGGCTACAAGAGTCTGACCCTCCCCAAACTGCTCCTAATATCAGTACTTGAGATATTTTGCAGACCCTGCACTTGCTGGATAGGCTGGCACTACCCAGACAGATAAACTGGCTCATCTGATCTTGTGGCCCCCACGCAGGAATTGACTCAGTGCAAGAGAACAGCTTCAACTCCCTATGATTTCATCCCTGACCAATCAGCACTTCTGGCTCAAGGGCTGCCCCCCACCCACCAAGGTGTCCGTAGAAACTCTGCTCCCGAATCCTTGGAGAGACTGATTTGAGTAATAATAAAACTCCAGTCTTCTGCACAGCCTTCTCCGTGTGAATTACTATTTCTCTGTTGCACTTCTTCTGTCTTGATGAATCAGCTCTGTCTAGGCAGCAGGCAAATTGAACCCATTGGGCAGTGACATGAGCAGAGAGGGACTAGGTTCCAAGGAATGTCAGGAGACTGTCAGGGGGCTGGTAACAGGGAAAAGAAAATTTCCTGAAAACAGGAGACAACCTGAGCTTGTGGCCAACGACTTCCTAATAAGAACTTAAAATGGAAGCATTTGACCTTCCCCTGTGGACGTGTCCAGGCATGCGCAGTAAGGGTCAAAATGGCGGAGTTTGACCTGTATATGACCTTCCTGTGGGGGTCCTAGACTGCTAAGGGAAAATTGCCCTCAGATAGCATAGGCATAACTTCAGCCAACAAATGGTGCATGTGGCCCCTCCAGATGCCAGCAGGACACCGCATGGGGCGAGTAGCCAACAGTCTGCCCAGAGGGAAGGACGAGGGGAAGAGACCAGGATAAACAACAGAGGATAGTAACTCCATAGTAGCCCTGAGCCGACCATCAGGTGGGGCACTCAATCTTTGGAGTTGCCTGCTTCATTCCTTCCGAGTGTACCTCTCCTTGCTCCAATACATTCTCATTTCTGCCTTAAATCTACTTCTGTCTCTTGGCCAAATTTTTTCTCCCAAGAATACAAGGATTCGAGGACTGTGGGGCCAGCCCTGACTCAGTGCTGGTAATGCCACCATCCGGATGTGTTTTCCGTTGGGGGTGGGGGCATTGCTCTTGCTGTTCTTTGTACATGGTATCAGGAAGTGTATGATAGATCGTCTACAAGTATTCCATTTTTTTATTTTGAGACAGAGTCTCGCTCTGTCACACAGACTGGAGTGCAGTGGCACAATCTCAGCTCACCGGAATCTGCACCTTCCGAGTTCAAGCCTCCCTCAGCCTCCTAAGTAGCTGGGATTACAGGTGCCCACCACCACGCCCAGCTAATTCTTGAATTTTTAGTAGAGACAGGGTTTCACCATGTTGGCCAGGCTGGTCTCAAACTCCTGACCTCAAGTGATCGCCCCACCTAAGCCTCCCAAATTGCTGGGATTATGGGCATGTTTCTTAAACAGATTGAGTTAAGCCAATGAGATATCAATTTTCCAATCTATTTTTTTTGTAGAGAAATTCAGCATTTTCATTTAACATTTCACAATGAGTTGGCTTGAATGTTTTCAAAACATCAGGTTCTTTCTAATTAGAGAGATAATGCCCCCTTCCGTATAAGATACATTCTAATAAGCAAACTAATTTAGAAATTCACTCTGTTTCAATGTCTATTTTCCTAGATAAAGGTAATTACAAGGTCCTTTTGTACCTGTCTGTCAGACGCTGTTTTGTTTTAATTTATAATTTGTTTTCATATAATTTAATATTAAGCATTCCTTTAGCTTGCAGGAATATTTAAAATGAATTTGCATTGATTTCTTTGCTTCTCTGGAAGACAAACCTTAATTCAATTCCAGAATAATAATAATAAAAAGTTCCCATCTTAAAATTGCTTTATTAATTTTTACTTTGGGTTTTCATAGGGGACCAAACAGAATATATTTGGCCTTCTCCAAGACCATCCTGCAGACATAGATGGTAGCAAACACTCAGCAAAAAGATATTTATTTTATTGTTATTTTGCTTTCTATGTTTTTCAAAACTGCAAGGAGAAGAAAATAAACAAACACAGGTCTCTGCCTTGAGGTCCTAAAAGCTGCAAATGAGAGCTGTCTTATGAGGAAATGAAAAAGAGACACAAGTCCGTCAAAGCCATGTTAGAGGCCTTTGTCTGCAGGTGAAAACTGAGCGGGGATTGAAGGCCAGGCTTTGACCCTGGGCAGGGTCTAAGAAGACCAAAGAGCTACACAAGATGCTCTGGGGACGTCGTGAGCTGAGCCACCAAGGTGTGGGTCAGCAGGAGGACACCGGGGAGGCACAGCCCTGCTTCTCCCTGAGCAGTGCACAGTTCCAGCACAAACGGAGCCGCCAAAGTTGTGGGATCACAGGGGCTTTAGGAGACACCCACTGTTTGCTCAGCTGGCAAATCTCAAATGATGATCATTACAACCTCTGACAGAGCTGGCCCAGAGCTGGGGTCTCCCAGGCTGCTATTCACAGTGACTCACGGAACAGAGGGTCCACTGTCTAACTCTAACTTCAGCAGACCACTATCGTAACCGCTGCAGAGCAAGTGCTACTGTGACTTATCAGAGTGAGATAGAGAAAAACAGTTTCCAAGAGGAACCTTTGCTCAGAGACATTGAAGGGAACCAGAAGATGCTACCCCAAAATGTGCCACTCTAGCTTGAGGATTATTTTGAGCTGATGGCAATTGAGGAACACCAAAGGCAAGAAAAGCTCTAAAGCCCTTTGGTAAAGGAAATTCACTTTTACAAAAGAAATTTCTATTTGCAAAAGTGTCCTCTTCTCTCTTACCTGAAAGAGAGCAAATTTTATTGCCTGAGATGACTCTTATCTGCATAACAAACCTTCATAAATGTCCCTTACCTTCTTATCCTACTTGCCTTCCCATAACTCATCCCCCAGAAGCACCAAACTTCCCTTCTTTCATCTCCCTTCTTCTCCACACTTCATCGTCCTTAATATCATCTGGAAGCCCCAAAGTTAACCACCTGCTTAAGCCACACTTATTTTGAAATCCCAAGTGTTGACGTGTCATTAAACCTGGTTTTTCTCTTATTAATTTGTGTTTCGTCAGTTTACACAGAGACCCAGAACCAGAATCTCGGAGGGCAGATGGAAAAATAAGTTTTTCCTCTTTCTGTACTCCTTGAATTCCAGACAGTGGCATGCCTGGGTAGGCCTCTAAGTTGATAATTGGAGCAGTAAAAATGAGAACTAGCATTCTTACATACTTAAAAAAATTAGAATTGCCCATGTACAGATTAAAAGTTTGGAGAAAAAGACATTACACATATTTAAAAATATAAAATCCACACCAGGCACGGTGGCTCACGCCCTTAATCACAGTGCTTTGGGATGTCAAGGCAAGAGAATCACTTGCACCTAGGAGTTTGAGAACAGCCTTAGCAGCATGGTAAAACCTTGTGTCTACAAAAAATGCAAAAATTAGCTGGGCATGGTGACACCCACCTGTGGTCCAAGCTATTTGGGAGGCTGAGGTGGGAGAATCCCTTGAGCCCAGGAGGTTGAGGCTGCAGTGAGCCATGATTGTGCCTCTACAACAGATTGAGAAGTGAGACCCTGTCATATATATATATTTCTAAAATAGCCAACCAGTACATACTTTAAAATTGTTAATAGTATTATCTTTAATACACTTTAAGGTGATTTGGAAATTTGAACCCTTCAAAGCACAAATTGTGTTTTGTATTCTTGAGTATTTTGGTAATTTCAATTGGAGTAACCATGGGCATGAATATAAAAGCTGTATTTCCATTACTTAAGAAATCAGTCTAACAAAATACAGAAATTATTAATTTTAGTCTAATCACATTTATTAATGAAGCCACTTCTATGAGCCAATGGTGGGAGTCTCGGACCATCACTGTGGGGGAGTCGAAGAAACAGAAGTCATGATTTCAGACCTTCAGATGGATTATTGGAGGAGTACAAACAACTTCAGCCCAACTCTGGTATAGCATCACATGGCAGGTAGTAGGCCAGGAAGGAAATCAAAGTGTTTTAACCCAAAACATATGTTTGACATATTCTGAAAGGGCCCTGCAAGGCTGTCTCTTCTGGGGACAATCTATGTTCCGTAGAGAACACTCTTCTTTTTCCAGATCCAATAGAGAATTCTTTTTCTCTATTCTTTTTCCCTGGCCCAATAGGGAATTAACTGAGTCTGGCATGTTTTTAGATCCGATAAGAGCTCTGAATCCTGCCACCTGGAGGAGTCATCTGCATGATAAAGGGGTCTCTACAACCGCTTATCTTAACCCAGACATTCTTTTATATTGATTCCAGGTCTGTAGATAATACCTCTTTTGACCAATTGCCAATCAGAAAATCTTTGCAACTGCCTATGACCTGGAGCCCCCCATCTCCCCCATCCCCATTTGCAGTCATCTCCCCTTTCCAGACCAAACCAATGTACACCTTACACATATTGATTGATGTCCCATGTCTCCCTAAAATGTATAAAACAAGGCTGTAGCCTGACCACCTTGGGCACATGTTCTCAGGATCTCCTGGGGCTGTGCCCTGAGCCAGTGGTCATTCATATTTGACTCAGAATAAATCTCTTCAAACATCTTGGAGAGTTTGACTCTTTTCATCAACAAATCTGAAAAGTAAGTTGAAAGCCAGAAACAAGAACAAAACAGAGATACCTTGAAGACAGAGCAAAAGCAGGAAGTCATAAGAAAATTGCTATGAACCAGGCAGTCATAGCCTCAGCTTTCTAAAATTTGATGGTTAACTGGCCATTCGTCACATGCTAAATAAGTTGGATCAGGTAGGATTTAAAGCCAAAAGTTGAAGCAAAAATTATAGATTTACCAAAACTAAGAGAAAGCCAAGAAAGAAAAATAAAGGCAGGAAGAAAGAAAAGGAGGGAGTTAAAAAGTGTTAATGTTGATTATAAGAGAAACAAATTGGGAAATTCACTGATGTCTTTCCATTTCTATAATTGACTCTTATTTATTGATATGAACTGAAGATATCTGACATGGTTTGGCTGTGTCCCCTCCCAAATCTCATGTAAATTTTAGCTCCTATAATCCCCGTGTGTCATAGGAGGGACCTGGTGGGAGGTAATTGAATCATCAGGGTGGGTTATTTTCCATGCTATTCTCATGACAATGAATAAGTCCCACAAGATCTGATGGTTTATAAAGGGCAGTTCCCCTGCACACGCTCTTTTGCTGCCACCGTGTAAGACGTGACTTTACTCCTTCGCCTCCTGCCATGATTGTGAGGCCCCCTCAGCCATGTGGAACTGTGAGTCCATTAAACCTCTTTCCTGTATAAATTACCCCATTTCAGGTATTTCTTACAGCAGTGTGAGAATAGACTAATATAATATCCAACGTGATTTCAATCACAGTCAATAACAATAAGTTTATGCATTAGGATACTGGATTTTCCACTTATGGGTGGATATTTTTGAGATAATTTATATTTTATTATTTTTATTCCGTGACTTTACTCAGGACATCTTAATTCCTTGCCTCTGGGATTTCTATGGTTGTAATTTCGTGTTTCTGGCAGTCAGAGTCTTACCACCAAGTATCAGCTTACCTCATTGTCCCACTTAGGTTTTAGGGGCAGAGCCTTTGAGCAACATGAGGAGAGAGGAGGGCCATGGGAGAGGGTCTATGCCTCGTGCCTGGGATCGGCTGATATTGTCACCTTCCAGGGCTGCTGCTGAGAAACTGTATCTTAGCTTCCACACAAACAGCAGCAGAAGTCACTGAGGACAAGTGATTGTAGGGGCCAAGGGAGAACTTCCCCTTCACCCTCTGAAGGTTAGCTGAAAAATCAACTTACAAAAGACAGGATAATCAGAGAAAAGGCACACAAATTAGTGTGTAGACACAGGAGCCTCCAGAATGAAGACCCAAAGATATAAGGGAAATTGTCAATCTTTATGCTTAGGTTCAATGAGGTATGGACAGTCATATAGAAATGTGATTGGACAGCTGGACATGGTGGCTGATGCCTATAATCCCAGCACTTTGGGAGGCCAAGATGGGTAGATCACCTGAGGTCAGGAGTTCAAGACCAGCCTGGCCAATATGGCAAAACCCTGTCTCTACGAAAAATAGAAAAAATTAGCCAGGATTGCAGGTGGCAGGTGCCTGTAATCCCAGCTACTCCAGAGGCTGAGGCAGGAGAATTGCTTGAACCCGGGAGGCAGAGGTTGCAGTGAACTGAGATGGTGCGTCTGCACTCCAACTTGGGTGACAGAGCAAGACTCCATCTCAAAAAAAAAAAAAAAAAAAAAAAAAGAGAGAGAGAGAGAGAAATGTAATTGGACATAAAGGCCAATGCTCTTGTGCTGATAGACTAACTGGAGAAACCCAGTAAGGCCTGCGTGTCAATATTTTTCTTGGCCTCTCTGAACAGGGTTTCTTCCTTCTGGACTGGGGCCAGGATTCTCTCTGGAACTGGGATCTTAGAACCTTCAGTCAAAGTAGGTCAGATGATTTCTTTATTTGGCCAGTTTTTACACAGAAAGGCAGGGGGAAAGTTAGAATCATATTTTTGGGTTTTATAGCTGGCTTTGGGGAAAAGGGGTTCTGGTTTCTATGACCCACCTTTGGTTAAAGGGATTCTAGTTTCTATGGCCAGCCTCGGGGGACAAAGGGACTGTGAGACGGGAGGACAGGAAGTAAGAGAAAACCTTTTGCTCCAGAGGGTTCTTCTGATGTCTTCACTTTGGGGTGTTGTCTTCTGAGCCTAACAAGATGTAGAATCAGGAGAATCCCTGGTCTCTGCCCTGCTTCCTGCCCGGGTTTGTCCAGTCCTCAGATGGAGTAGAGGGAGGTGAAAGTTTAGACCTGGATTTAAGTAGACTTAAGGGCAGTCAGTAAGTATGTAGTATTTCCTGCATCCTTGAATTTGCACATGAAAATTGTGCCTTCCTGCATGTTTCCAATAATATGGTCAATGTCTGTCTAGATGAATGATAGCCCAGAAAAGTAATCAACAACATACATAATAATCCAATGTCAATCTATGGCTTTTCAAATGAAACTGTATGCACTGACCATGATGCTAAAGTGTGACTGCAAGTGGCAGGAGGACAATGGGCTGAATTGAAGAGATCTAATATCAATGAGAATGAACTCTCTGGCATCCACTGTGTCTGAGATAGAATATTAAAAACAAAACAAAATATATAGAAACTTGGTTTGGCATCTGCTCAAGAAATACTAAGTAGTTGGTATGTATTAGGCATTGTGAATGGTGTTAGGAACCAGATGGCATTATCCTTGACTTCAGAAAACTCCTGGGGATATTATAACATCTAACATCTATGTATTAGCCACCATTTTCTTTCTCGTTCTTTCTTTCTGTTTTTTGTTTTGTTTTGTTTTGGTTTGTTTTATTTTGAGACGGAGTCTTGCTATGTCGCCCAGGCTGGAGTGCAGTGGTGAAATCTTGGTTCACTGCAAGCTCTGTCTCCTGGGTTCATGCCATTCTCCTGCATCAGCCCCCCAAGTAGCTGGGACTACAGGCACCTGCCACCACACCCGGCCAAGTTTTTGTATTTTTTAGTAGAGACGGGGTTTCACCGTGTTAGCCAGAATGGTCTCGGTCTCCTGACCTCGTGATCTGCCTGCCTCGGCCTCCCAAAGTGCTGTGATTACAGGCATGAGCCACCGCACCTGGCCTCTTTTTCTTTTTCTTTCTTTCATTTTTTTTTCTTCTTTCTTCTGTCTTTGTTTTTTTCCATCCTTCTTTCCTTTCTCTCTTTCTTTCATCTATATCTATCTATCCATCCATCCATCTCATCTATAAACCCATCCATCCATCCGTCCATCTATCCATTCACCTCTCTATCCATATATCCATTCATCCATCCATCTATCCTTCTATCCATCCATTTATCCATTTATCTATCATCTTCTATCCATCTATCTATCCACCCAGTCATTCATATATCTACCTGTCTATCCACCCATCTATCTATCCATCTATTTATCTATCTATCCATCTATCTATCTATCTACCCTTCATCTAGCCACATAATACAAGGCTGTTGAATGAAGGCAGAGGTAGGGATGAATTATCTGTCAAACCTGGAATAAGTCAGTAACACACAACCATCAAACTCTGATTTTTTATGTAGTTGTTTTTGTTTTTAATATACTTGGAGGGAGTGTGAGAGACAGAGAAAACCCAGAGGCAGACTCATTCTTTCATCACCCTGAAGGCTGAGGCTGGGCACTGTGAGGTGGTGACCTTACCTGCCACGTGGGCTGAAAAGTCAACATCTGTGGTCTGCAGACAAAGTCCAGGACAGAGCCAATGTGTAGACAGGGCAGAGTGGAGGTATGCAGAGACTGGGTGCTTCAACATCCCCCACGAGGAGTTTTTTGAATCTCAGTTGCGTGCCTGATTTCTCCTGATTAGAGAACTATTTAGGTTTGGTGATTTCCAATCAAAAATGTTCCAAACTGCTACCAACCCAAATTTTACTGAGAGTAATTTAATTGTCAGCACCTATTAATCAAACTTATGATATGAGAGAGATATTAGATTTGCTATAGAGGTAATTAAATACAGTGAGTACAATTTCCACTTATTTTCCATTTAAATCTTTGAAAATTATTTGCAGCTCACAATAGCAATGGAATTTTTATCTGCTGCTGTATTAGTACATTATCATGCTGCTAATAAAGACATACCCAAGACTGGGTAATTTATAAAGGAAAGAGGTTTAATTTATAAGGGAAAGAGGTTTAATTGACTCACAGTTCAGTGTGGCTAGAGAGGCCTCAGGAAACTTACAGTCATGGCAGAAGGGAAGCAAACAGGTCCTTCTTCACATGGGCAGCAAGGAAAAGTGCCCAGCAAAAGAGGGAAAAGCTCCTTATAAAACCATCAGATCTTGTGAGAACTGACTCACTATCACAAGAACAGCATGGAGGTACCTGCCCCCATGATTCCATTACCTCCCACCGGGTCCCTCCCACAACACATGTGGATTACGAGAACTAGAATTCACGATCAGATTTTGCTGGGGAACACAGCCAACCTTATCAGCTGCTAAGACCTGTATGTTCCCTCTGCTGCCTTCACCTATTTATGCTAGAAGACAACAGGATGAGTGGCGCCTCCCCCAGGCTTTATAAAAACAATCCATTTCGGTTGCCTAACACTGAAACACTGATAGTGAAGGTCACTAATACCTTCAGTTGCTCCTTGGCATTTATCAGTGGAAGAGGATCCAAAAAAGAAAAGAAGATAAAACAATACAGGGATAACCCACTGACAGATAATGCAGGAATACAATGCAAGGACCCGTGGTTTCTAGGAAGGTTAAGATCACATGCAAAAGCAAAACACATCTAGAAAAAGTCAGTAGGTAATTGTGCTTTCCTGCATGGTGCCGATGACTGCCGGCTCCAACCCTTCTTCTGCAAGGGCCCCAGATCCCAAGGGATGTACCCTACAGATTCAACCCGAAGATTTCCCCAGTGCCCACTGAGTAGGCCTAGAGATGTTCAGAATATTTTGTTGTTATGCGTTTTCTCAAAATGATACATTTCCCTGCTCTGAGATGCAAGATGCATCACCGGAGAGAATGTTAAGCACCAACCCTGCTCCTCTGTTAAAAATGTAGGGGGTAAAATTCATGGAAAGAAGGAATTAAATGAGTCTGCTTGAGCTGGAGAAGATGTCTACTAAAGGGCATAATGTGTTCAGTGTGTCTGGAATTACCGTTTGGAATTTGTTGCACTTGAGTCAGTCGGCATTCCTGTTTGCTCTGTGTTCAATACCAAAAAAAACCAAAAAACAAAAAAAGAAACGCTTTTGAGTCAGGTTTATTCGGCGCTGGAGTGCCTGAAGTTGAAGCGAGTGCCTCATCTGTTAATTTGTTTGTTCATTCGGCAATTACTTTTTGACCACCAAGTGTGTAACAGGCGCCGTGAGAGGGCTGGGGACCCAAAGTGAACCTCAGTGGGCTGATTCACAGGTGAAGGATGCAGGCATTGTTCAGATCGTCATAAACACAGAGGGAGTAAGCGCTGTAAAGACAAGGAGCCATTATGAAAGAACCTATTTCAAAAGCTGTCTACTCTACAGGGAGAGGTGTTGTGGAGACTTTGGAAAGAAGCTATACTTGAGTAGATGTGTTAGTGATGTGTGGACTGCGGCTGGCTGGGAAGGGCAGGGTTGAGAACACTGTGCAGACAGGGACACAAGCAGGTGCCAGGGCCCTGGGGCAGAGATTGGGCCTCCCGTGTGTTCACGATACCGCAAAGGACTCTGTCCCACGTCTCCACGGTGCCTTTGACTCCTCCTCTAGGGGCATTCCCCACAGCAGGGCGGGTGATGTTTTCCAAAGGCAAAACTCGCCACATCACTCCTCTACTCAGATTCTTTGATGATACCCCATCATATTCAGAATTACAAAGAATAAAATAATTTTCCAACTGGTCTACAAAGTTCAAAAACAGCACTATCCAATAGAAACAGACAGCAAAAAACATACATAATTTAGTGTTCTAGCAGACAAGTAAAAAAGTAAACAGAAGCAGGCAAAAGTAGCTTCAATAATATATTTTATGTAAGCCGATATGTCCATAATATAATTATTTCATTGTGTATTCAATGTGAAAAATATTGACATATTTTGCATTTTATTTTGTACTGAATCCTCTAAATCCAGTGTGCATTTTACAACTACATGGGGAAGAAAAGGAGGATCATCTTCAGCACTGCAAGCAGATAGCTTTTTAATTATTCATCAGCAGCACAGAAGGAAGTCATGGGTCATATTTCTAGAAATAAAATGCTGCAGCACGACCACCACTCTGATGATGAAGATGCTGCAGAAACACGTGCCTGCTCTCACCGCTTACATCACCACTTTCCTTGATTTGCTCACCTCTTTGAATTATAGACATTTTTAAAAAGCAAAAAAAGAACCCAATTGTATGTCACAGGTATGTGCAAAACTCTCACTAAAATGTAAAAATCAAAAAAAATTAAAATGAGAAATATTATTTTTGAAAAAAGTCATTCTACTTAAAAGGGCAACTTTAATTTGAAAAAGGTGGAAGGGAAGAGGAGGATATTAAAAACTTAAACTTTTAAATATGCAGCTAAATGATAGCTCACCAGATAGATAGACAAACGATGATTGATGATACATAGATGGATAAATAATAGATCATAGATCAATAGGTAGGTAGACAAATGATGATAGATGGTAGATAATAAATGATAGATCAACAGGTAGATAGGCAAGTGATGATGATGATAGATACATACATACATGATAGATCAATAGGTAGATAAAATAGACAAATGGTAATAAATGATAGATAAGTGATAGATGATAGATAAATAAGTAGCTCTAACAGATTTTCATAGATTTAGATTTGCTATAAATAAATCTATCTACATCTGTCAATTATCTATGTGCCTACCGCTTTCTATCCATCTTCATAGATATCTAGATGATAGAGAGACATAGAGATACACAGACAGAGGTGGATGTGGATACAGATGTCGACATCAATACATAGATATCAGTAACACCAAACCCCAGGAAGGAGTGGTCAGGACAACATGCCCTCATGGATGTGAAAGGATAATCTACATCTAGGAAACAGTGAAAGGGGAAGTGAAGCCCCTCTGGCCAGAGACCCACACAGTGCCATGGGTGCCACCGCAGAAGAGGCCATGGGTGCCACCGCAGAAGAGGCCACGGGTGCCACCCCACAGCTTTATCAGGAGCCTGCTTACAGACACCCTGAAAAGGATCATGAGTCAGAATGTGTGCTGTGTCTTTGGAAATAGCATCCCCCTGTGACACTCATGGGGAGGCCCTCCCACTCATCCTCCAGCCTCAGGTGGGCACCAGGGACGGTGAGGGCCACCTGCCCAGTGAAATCAAAGCCCTCACCAAGCGAGGAAGCAGGTGACTCACATCCTCAGAGATCCAAAGCACCATTTCAGAGGACCCTGTGAGGCCGGCCACCCTGCCAGGGAGAGCTCAGTATGTTTACAGGGCATGCAGGGCTGGGGGCTGCGGTGTGAGAACTGAACCAGGGTGGCAATTCATGGAGCAAGAGTCAGGGGGATGAGAGAACCAATGTGTGTCCTCAGGGACACGGGTCTCCTAAAGCTGCTATGAAAAATTCCTTGTCCAGATAAAGCCTGAGAAAATAAGAGACCTGCAGTAGGACTGACGATTTTAACACATATTGGCAAACAAAGCGCTGCCAGGGGCCCTGCAAGAAAACAAGCCGAAGGACCTTCTCTGTCATTGCCCTGCTGTCCCCTTACCATGGGTGACCACAGATTGGCACAAGGGTTGGGGAAGAGGCTGGCAGACTACTAGTGACATCCTACAGAGAAACCAAACTTCCTCGGATTTATAACCATAAAATAAACAGTATAATACATAGATACGAGGGAGTCTATAAAGTCTCCTGGAAAACTCTTAAGGAAAAGACAGAAGAGAGAAAAATTGCAGATCAGGGCAGAAGGACTCAAGAAACTGTTTTGGTCATTCCTGACTGGGGAATATCTATCATATTCCAGCAAAAGAAGAAATTGATATTCAAAGAAAAGTTCAAACCTATGTTTAAAATAGCTATAATTATTCCATTAAACATATTATGATTAACATAATCGTGTTCCATAGAGAAAAATACTTCAAAGTAGTACCTCCTTGGTTTTTTATTCCAGCTTTCTTGATGCAAAATTGACTATTAAAAGTGTATATATGTAAAATGTATAAGATGACATGTTAATATGCATATACACTGTGAAATCATTACGACCATCAAGCTAATGGACATATCCATCACCTCACATGGTGACCTTGTGTGTGTGGGTGTGGTAAGAACAATTAAGGTCTATTCTCAGAAAATTCCAGTATGCAGCATAATATTGTTAGCTATAAGCATTACAAGTGGGATCATGTGGTATTTGTATTTCTGTGTTTGGTTTATTTCACTTAACATCATGTCTTCCAAGTGGATCCATGTTGTCACAAATGCCAAGATTTCCTTCTTTTTTAAGGCTGAATACTATTTCATCATAGATGGATGGATGGATGGATGGGTATGTAGATAGGTAAATGGATAGATGATAGATTAGATAGATAGATAGATAGATAGATAGATAGATAGATAGATCGATAGATACTGTCTCAAGAAACCACTTTCTTTGCTCATTTATAAGAAACAACTCCTCATCCATTCAAGTTTGATCATGGGATTGCAGAAACTCAGTCACATATTCAGGCTCCACTTCTAATCCTAATTCTCTTGCTATTTCCATCTCATCTGCAGTTACTTCCTTTAATGATGTCTTGCACCCCTCAAAGTCATCCACAAGGGCTGGAATCAACTTCTTCCAAACTCCTGTTCATGTTGATATTTTGGCCTCCTCCCATGAATCACAAATGCTCTTAATGGCATCTAGCATGAGAATCCTTTCCATGTTCTCAGTTTACTTTCCCCCAGTCCATCAGAGGAACGACTACCTGTGGCAGCTGTAGCTTTACAAGATGTATTTCTTTAATAATATGACTGGAAAGTCAAAATTACTGCTTGATCCATGGCTGTGGATTGGACATTGCATCAGCACGCATGAAGACAACATTCACCTCCTTGTACATCTCCATAAGAGCTCTTGAGTGACCAGGTGAATTGTCAATGAGCAGTAATATTTTCAAAGGGATCTTTTTTCTGTGCAGTAGGTCTCAACAGTTGGATTGAAATATTCAGTAAACCATGCTTCAGACAGATGTGCTGTCATCCAGGCTTTGCTCCTTTCATAGAGCACAGATTAAGTAGATTTAGCATCATTCTTAAAGGCCCTAGGATTTTTTGGAAGAGCCAATGAGTATTGCCTTCAACTTAAAGTCACCAGCTACATTAGCCCCAGACAAGAGAGTCATCCTGTCCTTTGAAGCTTTGAAACCAGGCATTGACTTCTCCTCTCTAGCTATGAAAGCCCTAGATGGCATCTTCCAATAGAAGGCTGTTTTGTCCACATGAAAATCTGTCGTTTTGTGTAGATGCCTTCATCACTGATCTCCGCTAGATCTTCTGGATAACTTGATGCAGCTTCTCAGCACTTGCTGCTTCACTTTGCACTTTTATGTTACGGTGCTAGCTTCTTCCCTTACATTTTATAAACCATCTTTTACTAATTTCAAACTTCTGGAGCAGCTTTCTTACCTCTCTCAGCCTTTGTAGAACTAAATTGATTCAGAGCCTTGCTTTGGATTAGGCTTTGGCTTAAGGAAATGTTGCAAATGCTCTGATCTTCTATACAGTCCACTAAAACGTTCATATGAGCAATAATGTCATTTCACTTTCTGATCATTTGTGTTCACTAGAGTAGCACTTAATTCCCTTGAAGAACTTTTCCTTTGCATTCCCTTGAAGAACTTTTCCTTTTCCTTTGCATTCACAACTTGGCTCACTCTTCAGTGCAAAAGGCTTGGCCTCTCTTGGCTTTTGACTCTCCTTCTGCACTAAGCTTAGTCTTTCCTAGCTTTTGATTTTAAAGTGAGAGACGCGTGACTCTTTCCTTCACTCAAACACTGAGAGGCCATTTTAGGGTTATTAGTTGGGCTCATTTCAATATTGTGGTGTCTCAGGGAATAGGGAGGCCTGAGGAGACAGATAGAGATGGAGGAATGTTGTGGTCTTATATGGGCACAATTCTTGGCACCACAAAACAATTACAAAAGTAACATCAAAGATCAGCTATCATAGTAATAAGATCAGGAAAAAGCTTGAAATAATATGAGAATTACCAAAATGTGATACTGAGACATGAAGGGAGCTTGTGCTGTTGGATAAATTGTGCTGAGAGACTTGCTCAACACAGGGTTGCCACAACCTTCCATTTAAAAAAATGCAACATCTGTGAAGTGCAATAAAACGAAGTATGCCTAGAGCATTTTTGTCTCTGTAATAGTTTGCTATAGTTTACTGACTGTTGCCTCTTTCCATCTTCTTTAGACAGAAGTAAAGCTAATTTTCCATAATGCACAATTTAATGGTGCTCTATGTTGCTTTGCTTGGTGGCGTGTGGGTAGAAATGGGCCCAGTGTTGGGAAGGCTGAGTGAGGAGTCAGGGACGCCCCACGGAGAACATGGGAGCCTGCAGCAGTAGCCGCACTCTGTGTTTAAAGACAATTTCAACCCACTTTTAAGAAGATGGTGTCATGGGGTAACCTTCATACAACAATTATTTATTGAGCAGCCACTGTGTTCTTGGCACTATGTAAGGCCCTAGAGATAAGCTAGTTTACAAAACAAAACACACAGCGGTTGATATTCTGGAAGTCGGATTTAATGTAAATGAAGTAGTTATAATTTTAAAAATCTGAACTTAGTAGCAGATTCAGCATTAGAAAGCAGAATCCATACCAGACCACGATGAAGCACAGGGACTTGAAAACTGGGAAAACAGAGTGAAGGAGTCAGCTCTGCAGCTTTTGCAAAAGCCTGCTGGGAACGGGTTACACGTCCAGGCTCAGCGCGGACGTGTGATGGCAGATGAGACAGAGCTGTTACACTCACCAAATCTCCTTTCCTCTTTCTATCTTTAACTGAATTCTTCAAACTTGTGTGTGGTGTGTGTGTGTGTGGTGGGTGTGTGTGTGGTGGGTGTGTGTGGTGTGTGTGTGTGTGGTGTGTGTGTGTGTGGTGGGTGTGTGTGTGGTGTGTGTGTGTGTGGTGTGTGTGTGTATGGTGTGTGTGTGGTGTGTGTGTGTGTGTGGTGTGTGTGTGCAGTGTGTGTGTGTGTGTGTGTGTGTGTGTGTGGTGTGTGTGTGGTGTGTGTGTGTGTGTGTGTGTGTGTGTGTGTGTGTGTGTGTGTGTGTGTGTGTGTGTGTGTGTGGGTGTGTGTGTGTGTGTGTGTGTGTGTGTGGGTGTGTGTGTGTGTGTGTGTGTGTGTGTGTGTGTGTGTGTGTGTGTGTGTGTGTGTGTGTGTGTGTGTGTGTGTGTGTGTGTGTGTGTGTGTGTGTGTGTGTGTGTGTGTGTGTGTGGTGTGTGTGTGGTGTGTGTGTGTGGTGTGTGTGTGTATGGTGTGTGTGTGGTGTGTGTGTGGTGTGTGTGTGTGTGTGTGTGTGTTGTGTGTGTGTAGTGTGTGTGTGTGTGTGTGTGTGTGTATGGTGTGTGTGTGGGGTGTGTGTGTGTGTGTGGTGTGTGTGTGGTGTGTGTGTGTGTGCAGTGTGTGTGTGTGTTGTGTGTGTGTGTGTGGTGTGTGTGTGTGTGTGTGTGTGTGTGTGTGTGTGTGTGTGTGTGTGTGTGTGTGTGTGTGTGTGTGTGTGTGTGTGTGTGTGTGTGTGTGTGTGTGTGTGTGTGTGTGTGTGTGTGTGTGTGTGTGTATGGTGTGTGTGTGTGTGTGTGTATGGTGTGTGTGTGTGTGTGTGTGTGTGTGTGTGTGTGTGTGTGTGTGTGTGTGTGTGTGTGTGTGTGGTGTGTGCGTGGTGTGCGTGGTGTGTGTGTGTGCGTGGTGTGTGCGTGGTGTGTGTGTGTGTGTTGTGTGTGTGTGGGGGGTATGTGTGGGGTGTGTGTGTGGTGTGTGTGGTGTGTGTGGTGTGTGTGGTGTGTGTGTGGTGTGTGTGTGGTGTGTGTGTGGTGTGTGTGGTGTGTGTGTGTGTGTGTGTGGTGTGTGTGTGAGTGTGGTGTGTGTGTGTGTGTGTGTAAATCTTCACTGTGAGATTCCATAGCACCTTCTGTATTTGTGGAGTAACAAATATTCTAGAAAAGTTTGTATACATTAAAAAAAAAATTTGCCCCAAAAGATGTTTTCAAAGACTATAATAATTAATCATCCCCATCTTGGTTTTTAATTTGATAGAGAAAACAGGATGTTTCAAATTACAAAATGGTCTTTACATCTCATTGACAAACCCTTCTTTTTGTTTAAATTAATAGCAATTAACAGTATAGAACCTCTCCCCTGGCTGGCTGCTATATATAAGGACTCAACATGAGTCTTATATAAGGATAAAACTTGTAAAGAATAAGAATTGTGATAAATATATACCATAGAAAATCTACGTTTTAGGGAAAACCGAAAGGGAAATACCTGTGAATTAGGAGCATTTATCAATTCAGGAAAATGCTGATTCAATATGTGGGATATACATGCAATCAAACGAGCAGCAACTGCTGAGATTTGATGTGTTAATTTACTTAAGCCAGAAAGGCTCCTTTGTGAAAACTGTAATCACACCAAATATAAAAATATAATAAGATTTTATTGTCTAGTTTTACAAATTTAAAAAGGCACATATATTTTCTTATTTTACCTCAAAATAGCTCTGCAAAAAATATATAACAGATACGAAGTTTCTTAGACTTATTTTTCCTCAGTGCAAAAGGATATGCCCCAAATTAATTGGGCATACTATTTACTTGTCAAGGATGGAATTTTGAACATCATTCTGCTAATTCTGGCTCCAAAACTTCTTGCACCACGGTTGACCACCCGGTTTGGTACAGATAACATAAAGAATACAAAAGCGAGAAACATAAAGTAAAACCTCTGTGTGGAAAAAGTAAATTTATGGTATAGAATTTGGTCAGGAATACTTCCTATTCAAAACCAGTCCTTAGTAAACTCACTCATATCCCATCCTTATTTAAATCAGCAAACAACTTAAAGGATATTAGAATATTAAATTAGAAGAGAAATAGGTGAGGTGAATAAATGCCTTTCCCTCTTTCAAAATCTCTAATGCACATTATAACTGAATAATAATAATTATAATTTTACTGTTTTCCAAAATCTGAAAAAACTGAATATAGTAAACAATGTGTGAAAATAAGAGTCCCTCAGCGGATATGAATAAAAATTAGAATTGTTAATTGTTGGTGTTGAATTTAAACATACTTGAATTTATTTTGAATTGAACATAGAACACAGAAAAACAGATATTTCTACCCATAAAATTAAGGTCTCCAAGCAATAATTATGACTCAGCAAAAAAAAGACATGATAATTGTTAGACTATTTTTAAAATATACAGATTCATTTTGCTGCCATTTTTTTTCCAAAGCCAGAAAAATAATGAGCTTATCAACTTGATTATTAGGAGTGGAAGAGAATACTATTTAATAAATTTATCTTGCAGGCATACCAAAAATATTACATTAAGAGACTTGAAGAAAATACAAAAAGCACGAAAGAACAAAAGACAAAGCACCTTTATTAATAAAAGATGAAGAGTAAGGGTTGGTTGGTTTGCTAATGTTTATGAGTAGAAATTGCTGAACAAAATAGCACAAAGACCTTAAGTTACAAATACAGCAGCTAGGAAAAAGGATAAGAAATAATATCTAATCAAAATTCAGTAAATCAGAAAAAAAGTAGATGAAATAAACAGTTTCCAAATTATTTTTCAATAGAAAAGTGCAACATCAGGCTTTGGAAAGGTACATTTTAGGACGAAAAAGTTATTATTTCACTCAATTTTGTGCTTTCTTGAAATAACTTAATAAGTGTATAATGACTTACTATTTTCACTAAGATTTTGCTCAAATTTTTATAATTTACTTTAGATAAATTTGTTTAGAACTCAGCTCAAAATACCATGAATATATTAAATTACTCAGCCTTTGCATGATGTTAATGATATACACATACATTAAAATTTTGGGAATATTCAGGCTGTAAACCAATTGGTATGCAATTTTGGATCCAGATGTGTATGTTTGGGTTCCTACCTATTTATTTCATCCACCAAGAGTGTATTGCGTGTCTCTGATATGCCACACATGGGTACAATATAAACCGTACTGTAGGATGAAACGTGATTATAAACAAAATCAAACCAAACAGGGTAAGCAGATACAGACTGATGAGGGTTACAGGAGCATTTTAATTAGAGGTTGAAAACCTGAAAGAAGTAAAGGATGGGGTGTGTGGCAGGTGTTCTGGTGCCTGCAGAGATGGGAAGAAGGAGGTTATCAGGTCATGGGGTGCAGCCCTCAGGATGGGGTTTGTGCCCTTTTAAAAGAGGCCCCTGAGTGTTTCGGGAAGTCAGGGACCTCGAACGGAGAGACCGGCTGAAGCCGCGGCAGAAGAACATAAATTGTGAAGATTTCAAGGACATTTATTAGTTCCCCAAATTAATACTTTTATAATTTCTTACGCCTGTTTTTACTGTAATCTCTGAACATAAATTGTGAAGATTTCATGGACACTTATCACTTCCCCAATCAATAACCTTGTGATTTCCTATGCCTGTCTTTACTTTAATCTCTTAATCCCACCATCTTCTTTGTAAACTGAGGAGGATATATGTTGCCTCAGTACTCTGTGATGATTGCATTAACTGCACAAATTGTTGTAGAGCATGTGTGTTTGAACAATATGAAATCTGGGCATCTTGAAAAAAGAACAGGATAACAGCAATCTTCAGGGAACAAGGGAGATAAGACTTGGAGCCTGACTGCACCAGCGAGCCAGGCAGAACAGAGCCATATTTCTCTTTTCAAATGCAAATAGGAGAAATATCACTGAATTCTTTTTCTCAGCAAGGAACATCCCTGAGAAAGAGAATGCGCCCTGAGGGTAGGTCTATGAATGCCCCCTTAAGGCGGCTGCCTTTTATGGTCAACGCTGAAGCGATGAAATAAGCCTTCGTCTCCTGTAGTGCTCCCAGACTTATCAGGAGGAGGGAATTCCCGCCTAATAAATTTTGGTCAGACAGGTTGTCTGCTCTCAAACCCTGTCTCCTGATAAGATGTTATCAATGACAATGTGTGCCTGAAACTTCATTAGCAATTTTAATTTTGCCCCATCCTGTGGTCCTGTGATCTCGCCCTGCCTCCATTTGCTTTGTGATATTTTATTACCTTGTGAAGCATGTGATCTCTGTGAACCACACCCTATTTGTGCACTCCCTCCCCTTTTGAAAATTGCTAATAAAAACTTGCTGGTTTTACGGCTCAGGGAGCATCACGGAACCTGCTGACCTGTGATGTCTCCCCCAGACACCCAGCTTTAAAATTTCTCTCTCTTGTACTCTTTCCCTTTATTTCTCAAACCAGCCGAGATGCTTAGGAAATAGAAAAGAACTCACGGTTAAATATCGGGGGCGGCTTCTCCCGATACCAGAGAGAGCCATCACCCCTTCCCACACAGCCAGAGGGTGCCGGCCATGAACCAGGACACCATCCTCAGCAGACACCAAGTTTGCCATGCTTCGATCTTAGACTTCGCCCTCTGGAACTGTCAGGAGTAAATCTCAGCTGTTTATGAGCCACCAGCCTATAGTATTCTGTTAGCAGCCTGAATGGATTATGATGAGATGTGATTTTGGTTTTATTTTTCTCTGTTTTTAAAACATGAGAGACAGAGGTCTTCATTAAGCCATATGCACATATGTGGGTTTTTGTGTTGTATTTCATATATACATATGTAATTTTAATTTTGGATACATGAATTCCAATATATAAAGAAATATTAATATCAACAATTTTCAGATTTATCCTACCCAATTCATCCTTTTTATATGAAATGTTTTATCAGCCCTCCTCTTTGTCCCCTATTGAAATTAATAGATAATATAGCTGACCTAGGCCTATCATAAAAAAGTAAAATAAATAAAATGTATAAATATGCATAAAAATTTTTAAAACCAGGACAGTTTACAGCAGACCAGGCATGCATTGCCCTCTGTGTTCTACACTGAAACCACACTATGAACACATAGAACCACTGTATTCTACACTGAAAACAATGAAATTGTC
The DNA here is from genome assembly GCF_024542745.1 of Macaca thibetana thibetana. Classification (NCBI taxonomy): domain Eukaryota; kingdom Metazoa; phylum Chordata; class Mammalia; order Primates; family Cercopithecidae; genus Macaca; species Macaca thibetana. Next base: position 139,979,326 of record NC_065585.1, read on the forward strand.
GGGTGCTTGCAGCTTTACGAGGAACTGTTCTGAACATTTCCTATAGAAACACAAATAGGAATTGTTTCAATAACAAATACAAAGGCCTCATGTTGTTGAAACTGGAGATTTCTTTTCAAGAAAAAGGAACTTGTGCTCAAGTTCATAATGAAAGATTGCACAGCATTTTCTCAACTTATTTTTGTGTGCTAAACCTATGTAAAAATTGTTTATCTCATATGAAAAGGAAGTAGAGTCATATTCTGGACTCAGGTAGTTGCAAGAAGGTTTTCTCCTCTGCAGAAGGATTCAGAAGTTTTGCGGGTGTGGGGTGTGGTCCTGCAGTGGAAACCCACTCATCCAGGGGTATGGAGCATCCCAGCATTGCTGTTCCTGACACTGTAAAGAACAAAATTTGCCCATAAAGTTCCCAAGCTTAGAGGGCAGGTGAGTCATCTATAAAAACCACCAATTTAAGTAAAAATAATGTATTCTTTTGAATTGATGTATCTCCGTGTGTGAATGTGTCTGTGTGTGTGATGTGTGTGTGTCGGTGTGGAGTTTGGGTATATCATCTGTGTATATTTAAGTGTGTCTGTATGTTTAGTGTGTGTGGTGTGCATGAGTATATATGTAGATGTGTGTGTCTGTGAGAGGGTTGTGTGTATGTGGGGGTGTGTGTGTAGTGTGTGCATGTCTGTAGGGTGTGCATGTGGGTATATGTAGAGGTGTGTGTGTGTCTGTGAGAGGGGTGTGTGTGTGTATGTAAGAGGGGTATGTGTGTATATAGCATGTACATGTGTGTAGGGTGTGCATGTGTGTATGTGTAGGGTTTCTGGGTGTCTGTGAGAGGTGTGTGTGTATGTGTGGGGAGTATGCATGCTCGCATTGGTAAGACACTTCACTAGATTCATCGATGTTGAGGGGACCAAGATGACTCCTGCTCGTGTTCTTTGCCCAATCTGGAAATCCTCATGGAAAGCCCATTCCCTTCCTTAATTCTATGAAACTTCAGTCTGTCTTGTGATGCTTTTCAATTCTCACGCATTCCAGAAAGTCAGTCCTGATTCTTCTGGTCCAAATGTTTCTTTCTCCTCTGCATTCTCTGGAAACTTAGACTTTACATCCACTGTTTAGCCATCAACATATGTCTTCCTTTTCCAAGTAGATCGTTGGCTTCCTGAGGTCAAGGGCTGACTGTTTCTGTCATCCCCCAGGCTCTCACCTGTAATGGCAGGTGCAGGTGCAGGTGGGGGTTTCCTGTCGTGTCATCATTGGATGCTTTCCTCCCACACACAGCTCATCTCAGATTTGGCTTTATGTGGAATATTATCTCATGGGATGTGTGCATTGTCCATTTTCACAGCCAGCATATTTGAAAAGAGGAAATAAAGAGCGCTGATTAAAAAGTATGAAAGTCATGGATACTTTTTATTTTTTCAGATCAATAACAATGTAGCTCAGCAGTGCAACAGATTCAAGAAGCAATTAGATTCAACTGCTTCAGTATGATTTATGTGCATCATTAAAGGTCTATAAGAATTCATTAAGAAGTTACATAAATTGCCTTTATTCCTTACATCTGGGCTTCTTACACATACAGACACATACTTATGGAAGAAAATAAAGGCTTTCCATCACATTTTCTAACTGTAATCAAAATAAGTGGTTAGAAGCCTGCTGATACAAAGGTACTCATTTTTCCTAAGTTCACATGGGAAATTGGTAATTTCTTTTTTATTTATGCATTACATTTTTATTATGAATTTATTATGATATCATAGTTTGATTCTTGAAGGATGAAGTCCTTGCTTACTCACTAAAGGTGGTCAACTAGCACAGCATTTTCTGAAACAATAAATTTGACATTGGAGTGAAAAGATTAGTCATATCTGTCACTTATTGAGACAAAAGGCTCTTGACAGCCTCAAAAAACTCACCCTCTTTCGCTTAACAAAGGAAATCCACAGTTGCATCCCTCCTACATTTTGAAATTAACACAAATGAGTGCAGCAATCTAAATAACACCTGCAATGTTCCCCCACTGTATTTCCACACCCTTTGCTCCTTGTGAGTCTGTGTCCCCCCGGCAGACCCATAAGTGCATGGAGACCTTCTCAATGTGTAGAAAGTGCTTTCCCACAATATCCCCGCTATTTATTATGTTTCTTACATGTACTTTTTCTCCAAAAACCAATTAATGTCCTTTGTTAATGGGACATCACCTCAACACAAGCTCAACCCCTGCAGGTATTAAAAATTCCCCTGTACCACACTTAACTCAGCACAAAAGTCCTGAACCAAGCAGTAAATATAGTTGTGACAACTTTCACTCTAGGGTTTTGTATAAATAGATTTCGAAAGTCTTGGGCTCCACAGAATGTTCTGCAGTTCTAAACTTCCTATCTGAATGCATTTTGATTTAATGCAGCCAAGTGTACCAGCCTCAGATGCAAAGACCTAGTGACTAAAGACACTAATGCTAATTCAAAGCAAAGACGAGAGCAGAGGAGCAGATTTTGAAAAATGCAAAAATGGAAGGGGAAAGGTAATGCAGATGAGGAGAAAAAAGAAATCGAAAAGAGAATAAATAACTGTGCATGTGCTTACCTGTATGTGTACTTGTGCACATACACAAGACCACAAAAGCCATGTGACAGCCTCTTATGAGAAAAACAGGGATGCATTTTCATTGGATTCTAATATCTACTGTAAAACAAAATGCGAAACATTACATAATTCAGCAAGAAACTTAGAATTCAGTCTAGTTTCTATAAATTAAGGGGCAGAGTTTAGAAGCCAGACCACACCAGCACCAAGAAGACGGACAGCTCACTCAGAGCTTCTGACATGACTCTGGCATTGGAAATACAGATGAAAGATTTCTTGTCACTGACATAATTGCATTATTCAAGCTTTACGGTAAAGTCAGGCTTAAGTTAATAACATTAATCTCCCCTTTATTTCCCTGGATCTTATATGTGATTCCTAAGGTGTATAGATGTGTGAGGATGATAAACCAAGAGGGTTCCTAAAAGCACATGAGCCTCTGTGTTGATCGTGTGAAATCAGTGAAGAGTTGGTCCCACCAAATTAAGCCGTATTTGAATTTTTCTGGACTATTCCATGGCCTGGCTCACTCATCAGATACTGGTTTCATTTTAAAAGGAAAGATAATCTTATGAGCGTACGTTCATACCCAGAATAGGGCCTGGGGGGGGCCAGGCTGTTATACGGGAAAGAAAGGAAATAGAAAGCCAGCCATGCTTCTGATGCTGTTTCCAGAAAGGGGTATCGGAATTGGTGAGAGTTGATGGTTCTTTAAGAACTCAGGGGTAGCCCCATTCAAGGTCTCCAGGATCAGCCACTGGGGGATGGGGGAGTCCTGCATTTGGGTTATCAGGAGCCCTGTATGTGATTCTCATGTGCCCTGAAATCCCAGATTCAGAGAGCCACTGCTCTAAGACCTTGCCCCAGGCTCAGGGCCCGAGGAAGGATGCTCTGGTTCTAGCCGCAGCCTGCTCACTCAGGTGACCGAATCACTCCACCAGCTCTGACTTACCACCCCAGGCCCCTCTGTAGGACTCGGGCCCGTAGAGTACACATCCACCTTGCTGGAGGGATGCAGAGCCTGCAGTCAGGCACACGGAGGTGCTGAAGGGCTGTCTGGCTTGCTGTGTGGCCCAGGCATAGCAGATAGTCACACCATCAGACCATCAGAGAGTGAGGCTGTCCTTTGCACAGAAATGAGTATCATCACGTGTCTCTACAGAAAGAGGGTTTTCTGCACACTGCCTTAGTGTTGGCTTCATATACATAGAGGAAGATTCTATTTAAAATGCCTCTGGTCAATGATTTGAGCTCAGCTTGCTTGGAGTGTAATTTACCCAGAAAAATTTTGAATACAACACCACTGACCTTAGTAAGGACTTGCAAAAGAAATGGCCAAATGCTCAAATATCTTATAAAATTAATTCCTTGAAAGCACGTATCTTGTCAATAGATAGGCTCTGTTTATTTTTTCAAACGGAGCTTCCGTTTTGAGGAAAAACGCACTTCCTAATTTCAGCACTTCATCTTTTGTACTTCTCCAGGCAAGCTTACCATGTGCAGATATGCTCATTCATGTCACATGATGGTGTCACTCTGTGCATAAAAAGTCTACAGATTGGCAGTTAAAAAACAAATTATTGTCAATGAAAAGGACAATCACGCCACAGGAAGACCAAGAGTGAGAGCCCACCAGCCAGCACCCAGGGACCCTGCAGGGTGGTGCCTTCACACAGCAGTGAATTGCACACTCTGTTTTGTACCCAGGTTCATGGGACACTCCTAGAACTGTCCTGTGATCATGGAGGTAGGACGGCTACATGGGGGCTGAGACATCAGGTGCTCCACAGGAGAAGGAAATGGACCTGCGGGACAGGTCAGCAATGTGAAAGGGGCAAGAATTGTATAGCTAGGAAAGCATTCACCATTGTCCAGTGGTGTATGTGACATTTAAAAGCATTGCTGTCACAGGAAAATAAAACAGGGAGAGTCTCTTGATTAGCTCAATACTAACATTCAGAATGCATGGCAGAAAGTTCTCTTGACAGTAGGGAGACAGATTAGCCTACTGACACACTTAATACCCACCTGGAATTCTGAAAGTATCTCCTGGGGAAAGATGGAAGTATTAAAGGAAAACTATAAAAATATTTTTCTGGCCAAGTAAGGGACATATCTCATTAGCAAAGTTAAATAGTTGGGTGTTTTTAAACAGTTTGCTCTGTTTTTATTATAGGTAGTTCAAACTCTGCAATATACTCACACAGTAAAAGCCCAAAAATCAGGATCTAGGCTGCTCTGTTTCCCAATGTAGTTTTACTGCCAAAATCCAATTTTCACAAGCCTTTGGTAGAGGTGGTTGTTAAAACAAATGCATGCAATAATCAGTAATACCTGGTGTTTTCCAGCTCTTTCACTGCTTTGTGCTGTGTATGTGTTTTTATTTCATTCTTGGAACCACCACTTAGAGGCTCCAGTTTTCTTTGTATTGTAGGTGGTAAAATGAGGTTTGGACAGGTGAGGTGACTTTCCCGGGACCCCAGGGCCGGCAGGAGCAGGCAGGGTTACAGCACGGGCTTTGCTGAGTCAGGGGCAGTGGCTCACCCTCCCCAGGGGGAAGTTACCTGCCCAGGGAGAAGCCCTGAGGACGCAAACACTGTCCTGGAAGCCGGGTGGATGGGCCGTCAATGCTGACCTCCTGGCTGACCACTCTGTGCATTGGGCACGTGATTCCATCCTAGGGGAGAAGGACCGTGATGTTTACCAGCAGCGTGGGGGTAACCACCCCCATGATTAAATTACCTCCCATCGGGTCCCTCACATAACATGTGGGGATTATGGAAACTACAATTCAAGATGCAATTTGGGTGGGAACACAGCCAAACCACATCAACATTCAAGGTTGCTACATGCCTTTTTGTGGGCTTGATAGCTCATTTCTTTTTCTTTCTTTCTCTTTTTTCTTCTTTTAGTGACAAAGTCTTGTTCTGGCACCCAGGCTGGAATACAGTGGCATGGTCACAGCTCACTGGAATCTTGAACTCTACTCAAACAATCCTCCTGCCTCAGCTTCCTGAGTAGCTAGTACTACAGGTGCACCCTGCCATACCTGGCTAATTTTTTTTGAAATGGGATTTCACTATATTGCCCAGGCTGGTCTTTAACTCCTGGCCTCAAACAATTCTCCAGCCTTCCTTCCCCATTAAGACCACTAAGACCCCTCTCACCACTTACCATCTCAACATCACCATGGAAGTCCTTGCTAATTCAATAAGACAAGAAAATTGTGGTGGGGAGGGGGGCAGGGAGGTATATACACTGAGAATAAAAGGAATTAAAACTCTCTTTGTTTGAAGATGACAAAAATATCACTTAAAATCCCAAAGAATCTACAAAACAAACAACAAACAAAAAACTAGCTCCTGGACTCCTGGAACCATTAAGTAAGCAAAGTAAAGCTTTAAGATACAAGATTAATATAAAAAACCAGTTTTTAAAAATACCAACAGTGGAAAATTGGAATTTGAAATTAAAAGCCAATGGCACTTATGTTATCACCAAAATAACAAAATACTTACGTCTATCAACAGTCTATCAAAAGATGCACCAGATCTGTGGTAAGAAAACTGCAAAACTCTGATGAAAGAAGTCAAAGAAGATCTAAGTAAATGGGGAGATGTTCCATGTACATGTAGAGTAACAGTCAATATTGTCAAGAGAGCAGGAAAATAAAATACAACTTTAAAAATTTGAGATGCAGGAAAAGTAGTACTTTGAGGAAAGTTTATAGCAATATATATGTATATATGTATGTGTATATATATAGTCAATTAACTTTTGACACAGAAGCAAAGGCATTAAAGTGGAGAAAAAATAGTCATTCTAAAAAATGGTGCCATAACAAACGGACTCCTGCTTGCAAACAAAAAAAATGGAATCTAGGCAAAGACCTTTCACCCTTTACAAATGTCAACTCAAAATGATCATACATTTTAAATGCAAAACTATAAAACTCTTAGAAAGTAACACAGGAGAAAATCTATGAGACCCAGTGTTTGCTAACGACTTTTAAGTATGACACAAAAAAGCATGGTTGATGAAAGAAAAAGAAAAAGGACTTCATTAAAATTAAACACCTCTGCCCTGCAAAAGACACTGTTCATACAACAAGAAGACAAGCCAGAGACTAGGAGCAAGCATTTTTAAAGGGCATATCTGATAAAAGACTGATACCCAAAAGATATACAAAGAATCCTTAAAACTCAGCAATAAGAAAATAACCCAATTTGAAAATGGACAATCTGTACATATCACCAAAAAGGACATGCTGATGGGAACTAAGTAAATGAAAGAGACTTTAGAAAAGTTCAAGTTAAAATAATGAGATACTGAACACACCTACTAGAATGGCTAAAATCCAAAGCACTGACAATACCAAACCCTGGTGAGGATGTGGAGCAACAGGAACTCTCATTCATGGCTGGTGGGAATGCAAAATAGCTTAGTGACTTTGGAGCAGTTCAACAGTTTCTTACAAAACTAAGCATATTATATGCTCCAGTAGTCATAGTCCTAGACATCTACTTAAATAAGCTAAAAGTTTATGTCTGCACAAAAACCTTCACATGAATGTTTATAGTAGCTTTCTTCGTAATTGGCAACAAAGATTCCTTTAGTAGGTGAATGAATGAACAAACTGTAGTGCATTCGTGCAATGGAATGTTATTCAGTGATATAAAGAAGTGAGGCGAGGTGCCATGGCTCACATCTGTAATCCTAACACTTTAGAAAACCAAGGCTGGAGGATTATTTGAGGCCAGGGGTTCAAGACCACCCTGGGCAACATAGTGAAATCCCATTTCGAAACCAAAAAATTTAGCCAGACGTGGTAATGCACACCTGTAGTACTAGCTACTCAGGAGGCTGAGGCAGGAGGATTGTTGGAGTAAAGTTCAAGGTTACGGTGAGCTATAACCATGCCACTGCATTCCAACCTGGGTGCCAGGATAAGACTTTGTCTCTAAAACAGGAAAAAAGAGAAAGACAGACAAACAAATGAGCAATCATGGCCACAAAAAGGTATGTAGGAACCTTGAATGCTGATATAGTTTGGCTGTGTCCTCACCCAAATCTCCATCCTGAATTGTAGTTCTCATAATCCCTGCATGTCATGTGAGGGACCCAGTGGGAGGTAATTTAATCATGAGGGACCCATGTTTCTGTTCTTGTGATAGTGAGTGAGCTCTCACGAGATCTGATGGTTTTATAAGGGGCTTTTCCCCATGTTGCTCAGAACTTCTCCTTTCTGTCACCATGTGAGGAAGGACATGTTTGCTTCCTCTTCCGCAATGATCGTAAGTTTCCTGAAGCCTCCCCAGCCTGCAAAACTGTGAGTCCATTAAATCACTTTCCTTTATAAACTACCCAGTCTCCTGTATGTCTTTATTAGCAGCATGAGAGTGAACTAATACAAATGCATACTAGTAAGTGAAAGAAACTATCTGAAAAGGCTACACACTGTGCGATTCCAACTCTATGACATTTCTTGGAAAGGAAAACCATGAAGACCATAAAAAGATTGGGAGTTACTGGAGTTTGGGGGAAGAGAGGGATGAACAGGCAGAACACAGAGGATTTTCAGGGCCGTGAAACTACCCTGTATGATACCATAGTGGTGGGTATATGTCATTATACATTTGTTAAAACTCCTAGAACCCTACACCACCAACAGTGAACCCTAAAGCAAAGTGAGGACTTTAGTTACTAAAATGTGTCATGCTGGCTCATCAGTTGTAACACATGCACCTCACTAGTGCAGGATTTTAACACACGGGAGACCCAGGGGTGGTGTCAGAGGATACAAGGGACTCTGTACTTCCTGTTTAATTTTTCTGTAAACCTAAAACTGCTCAAAAAAGAAAGTCTATTAATTTTTAAAAATATGTAAAACTCTTTTATCTCTTCAAAAGATTTTTTTCTCAAATAAGACACTCTTGGTATATTTTATAAACTTGAAACCACTACATAAATATTTTAAACTTCTGTGACCGAATTTCTTTGCAAGTAGATACAAAGATCTACTTTCTTTGAGGCACACTTATTCCTTCTTTGTGAAACCATTATGGTTTAGTAAATCTTAAACACCTAAACTTTAACTCATCTACAAGTCTACATTTATGAACTGTGTAGGAAATGACCCTTAGGAAGAATGAGTGGAGTTGAAGCGTTAATGACACATCATGTAACACACGCATCTATAATAAAACAGGTGAAAAAGACACATTCTCCTATATGATTGTAGATATTTTAAATATGTTACAGAAGATTGATTTATGATTGAGAATTTGAAAAGCATGGTGTTATATCATCAGACTTGGAAATCAAATATAAATAAGAGAAATCTGCATTGATATTAAATCTACAATGGAAGGCAATTTCACACAAAATATCTCATTGTCTCCCTTTATTTCATTGCCCATTATGCTAATGTCCACATGTGTGGGATGGTGGTTGAAACTCTGGACTTGGAGGGGAATATTGAAGCTTCCGCGAGATTCATATCTAAGTCTTACAGGATTCAAAAAATGTAAATTCAAGGTGGAAGTCAGGTTTAAATTCTGCTTATGAAGAAATTCCTGGTTTGGGAATCAGACTTTGCATTTTCTTACTAACTCCTTAGAAATATATTATGCGCAAACTGGGGATAAAAAGTCTCCTTTTGCTTTAAAAATGATCATGACATGCATTTTTGATACCACAGCAAGCTGGATCCCTGGGCCATACCTCCGCATTGAATCAACCTCAAATCCAGATAAAATTCAATAATTTCTTAAATGCATCCATGAGCTGGCAATTAAGTAAGGAATTCTCACCCTCAGGGTCAGAGAAAGCTGCAAGTAGACCACTGAAGTTGTCTTTCCCCCCCAAGGGAAAATGTGAGTGTTGGTTCTCACAGTCTCCAGGGTCTGAAACCAGAACCCACTCAGTAAGGGAAATCCAGTTGGAGATTTTCTCCCTGACTGCAAAGTTGAGCCACAAAAGGCTGCACCCCCAGTCTGGGGTAAATCAGAAATGAACGCATTCACCGTTAGTAGCAGTGTTGCCAGGAAATGCAGCGTCTCCAACGCCAGTGTTGAGGGGGCCTGGTCAGGAGAATATGAAGCATGGGAAAGTTCAAAGCCATTTTGCAAACCTGACTTTGAGTCGAAAACTTACAGTTAAGCTCCAGGCACCTGAGAGAAGCAAACCTTTACCTCTGCAAACATACCTGGAGCCCTCAGCTTCTTCAGAAGCCTGAATCAATTCCCACAAATGAGGTTCCAAGGTACTGAGCAATTCTTAGTCAAATACTGTTGAAATAATGGTAAAAGGAGGAAAACCAATAGGATTGAAATAGTTACATCATTTTATTTAGGAGTTCCAGAATCACTGAAAAATCTGACAGGTGAATTTAGGCTGATAATCCCTTTGCAAAATGTCTGTCAATTACCTGGAATGTATTTTCTCAGCACACTTTCTTCATAAAGTCTTCAAGCATCCCTCCCATTCGCACGGATTGAGTCTTCTCTGAGCCCCTCTTTTCACTTATTTATAGATGTACTGATTCACTTATCACTTCACTGGATATTTATTGAATGCCTGTGTCACTGGGCACCACTATTCCAAGCACCATCCGGGCCTCCTTCACTTCACCATCACACCATGTGTCCTGACGTCCCTGGGTTTTCCAGCCCTGCTAGCCTGAGTGCTCAGACAGAACCTTTTCTCTGGATAGCTCCAGTCCCCACACAATGCTTGGTTCATTCAACTCATCGAATGAACACCGTGTTTATTTTCACCCCTTTCTCAACAAAATTCCAAGTAAGTTGTCTACTCGTACTTTTATGTGTTAACTTATGTTTCTCCATTTAGTGAGCACTGTAAGATTCATGTTGGCAGAAAAAAGGATTCTCATCTCGAGAAGATTTAAGATTTGAAAATTTAAGAGCACATAATTGGCAAACTGCAACAAAAGGAAATAAAGACAAAAACGAAAATGAAATGGATTGGTAAGTAACCATGGTTCTTACTCTGCAGTTCTTGATTCAGGAAAACACTTACTGGAAGAATGAGTTACCACAGGGAGGCCGCAGTCATGAATGAATTCCATTCCATGCCTGAGTGCACGCCACTGCGTTGCTTATTTTCCAGGCGAATTGTGTCTCCTCTCACAGGACTGCTGTGAGGTGCACCTGGCCCAGGGAAGGGGGTGCCTATAGCTTTGCTGACGCAGATATGTGAAGTAACCAGGATCCCTCTTTCCAATTCACCAATGAGGTGCTTTATCTGGGATCTTGGAGGCATATATCTGAATCTGCCATTGGACGAGTATCTCTCTGTTACAACCCAACTACATGGGCAATCAGCTGTCCACCCAGCGCTTCTGCTGCTGCCAAATGAGAAGTTCATGATGTTCTATTGATATCTGTATCATGGTGCCCTCTTTTGATCCCCCCACGTAATGCCTCATGCTAGTCTCTAGTGATCCTGAACCTATATGACTGACACGTGTCAATGTGCTGGAAAACATACTCTGCTGCAGACCAGATCTTCTTGGTGGGCTCCTGAGGCATCCCTGAGGCATCCTTGAGGCATCAGAAAACTTGAGAAATTTCCAAGACATCTGTAGAAGTTGAAGATGATCACGACCAATGGGAAAGCCCAGCAAATTGGAATCTTCATAAATGTACTGACATATTTTACACAGAAAAATCCTTGAATAATTCAATTGCTGAACATAACCCCCTAATTAAATCACATACTACAGTATATTTGACTGGATCTATTATGTCATTACACAAATTGCATAATATTCAAAATTATGAGTATTATACTTTCTATAGAATTTAAAATCATTCTGTATAAAGCTGTGACTATATGCATTTTCGTCGCTCTAAGGGCCACCATCATTTATAATCTCCACAATGGCCAAGGGTTCTTTAATAAGGAAGCTTGTACTGAGGACAATAGTTACTTAGTTATTTTGTGATGTAAAAATTACTGTTGGAAAAACCATCTTAACCTGCTACTCTAGTGCTCAAACCACAGCGGAGCCTTTATATAGCACGTGCGCGCAGCTGCCCAGCCACCGCGGAGCCTTTATATAGCACGTTCGTGCAGCCACCAGCCACGGCTGCAATGGCAAGGAAGAGCACCAGACAGCCCTGCCTCCACGTTCAAGGTTTTCCTTGCCAAGATCTACCGCAGGGCTGCGAGGAGGCCACGTGACTTGTCAGGTGCGTTCCAGGGTTCAAGGGCCCTTCATGGCCTTGACTTCTTCTAAATGGAGACACAGGAAAAAAGCCTCCAGATGTTATCCTGGCAGGTCCTGGACCCACTTCTGAACAGTGAACTGTGAGTTGTCGAGTAACAAAACCCCTGCCAGCTTTGCCGCCCAATTTCCTCTTAAGGCCCACCTGGGACAGGAGAGGCAGGATGGGCTCCTCCTGCTGCGAATTTGAAGTTCATGAGATTACGTGTGTCTTGCAGTTGTCCACCCATTTCTTGACACCTGCTTCTGGACTCTACATCTGAAAAACCCCAGCCAGGCGCAGAGGCTCACTCCTGCAATCCCAGCAGTTTGGGAGGTTGAGAGGGGAGGATCACCTGAGGTCAGGAGTTGGAGACCAGTTTGGCCAACATAGCGAAACTTCGTCTCCACCAAAAATACAAAAATTAGCTGGGCGTGGTGGCAGATGCCTGTAATCCCAGCTGCTCGGGAGGCTGAAGCAGGAGAATCACTTGAACCTGGGAGGCAGAGGTTGCAGTGAGCCGAGATCACATCACTGCATTCCGGCCTGGGCGACAGAGCAAGACTCCATCTCAAAATTAATAATAAATAAAAATTAAAATTAAAAAATATTTAAAAAACTAAAAAACGCAGCCCATATGTGCCTTGCTTTAGGACTTGGCTTTCGGGGCACAGTGTTTCCGTGTCTGCGTTTATTGTGAATCTTGCAGGCAGCCAGCTCTGTCACTCTTTCTGTGCCTCGGCTGCCAGCTCCCGACCTCATGGGCCTCCTTGGCCCGCAGCCTCCCCCTGGCTGGCATTTCTGCCTCTGCTCTGAGCTGCTCCTTCTGCAGCGACCTTCAGGACAGCACCTGTCATGAAGGAGATGTCTTCATGTGTCCCTTTCTAGTTCTCCCACCTCAAGAGTAAGTGCCGAATGCCACAGAGGACAACTGAGACCACACGTGTGGAAATAATTAGTATGTTTAGAAAATAGACTATAAACTGCTCTTAAAAGTTATGTACAAAAGATTATGAGATATGATTATGAACAATGCTATTATTTCTATGGCTAACTACAACAAAGAGAAACAATAATTTCTGCTAGGATAAACCAAACGATATTAAATTGCAAATCATAATCAGCTTGGGAAATGCTTTTCTTAACTTTCCGGATCACAGACATTCCTTCGAATTACAAATTTGGACAGGAACCTCAATGATGGAAAGGAATATTGAGAGCTATCCTTAGAGAGTCAAGCTACTGAGGAACATCATAGCTGAGAATATAATGCTTGAAAATGTATTCGATGGGGCTCTCCAAATTGCTTTTACCTCAGGGATGAGTTAATATTTCTTTAGCAAAAATAACACTTATTTTACATGTTAGAAATACACATGCTCTATTGAAACACTGTAGCAATACAGCAAGGGCAAGGACCAGCAGCTATGGCTGCAGCGTGTGGGGAATGAGCCATGAGTTGGGAGCTGTGCTGCCAGGGAAGATAGACAAGGACCTGGCAACAGGGTGTGCAGAGGATGACACTGTATGGGACCTGGGAATAGGGTGTGCATGGAGGATAATGCTGTGTGGGACCTGGGAATGGGGTGTGCACAGAGGATGACACTGTGTGGGACCTGGGAATAGGGTGTGCATGGAGGATAATGCTGTGTGGGACCTGGGAATGGGGTGTGCATGGAGGGTAACATTGTATGGGACCTGGGAATGGGGTGTGCAGAGGGGGACACTCTGTGGGACCTGGGAATGGGATGTGCACAGAGGATGACACTGTGTGAGACCTGGGAATGGGGTGTACAGAGAGGGTGACAGTTTGTGGGGCCTGGGAACACTGTGTGCACGGAGGGCAATGCTGTGTGGGTCCTGGGAATGGGGTGTGCAGAGGGGGACACTGTGTGTGACCTGGGAACGAGGTACACAAAGGGCAACACTGTGTGTGACGCGGGAATGGGGTGTGCACAGAGGGTGACATTGTGTGTGTGACCATGGCACACATTTACATATATAGCAAACCTGCACATTCTGCACATGTACCCCAGAACTTAAAACAAAAGTTTATAGGAAAAAAAGAGACAATTCTAGATCTCAATTGAAAGGTTTCCTGTGAATAGAGAATTTGCATCCACCTTTGCACCTCTGGCATGCTCCGGGATGGCATTGACACGTTACGGGGTTTCCAGTATTTCCATCACATTGCTTGAGCTCTTTACATCACAGGTAGACGGCCTTTCCCAAACCAGATGGCCTAAACTAATTCTGAAATCGCTCTGGTGGTATCACCTATTTTTGTTCTGTTTATTTCTCAATGAAAGTTACTCACGATGAAAATATTTTCCGTCATGTGAGAAAACCAGAATCATTCCATGTCAAACGAGGCCTTTTAAATATCTGTAGCTTGGGAGAAACCACTCACCATATGACAGAAATTTAGAAAAATTACTTTTTAAAAAATGACATTGAGTGTAAGTATTTTTTAAGCATATCTGACATTATCTGTGATAAATTGAATTGCTTTTAAGAAAATCGAATCGTACTGTCCTAATACGGCCAATCTTTAGGTTGAGTTCCTGACATTGGTGACTGGTAACCAATACACTGAGGGACTGGTTTACGTTTAAACTAGTTTTATGCCAAAAGTACAGCTTTTGTTGCTCCAACCTGAAAATCTTTTGAAATGAGACCAGAGCATGGATTGATTGATTTGGCAGGATGTGCCACGTTACCATCAAGATTAAACACCAGATGATGACAAAAGCAATGGGCTATCACCATGTGGCCAGAGGCCTGGCAGCAACTCCATGCTCAAGTAAGTTATTGCAGAATAGAGGCCACAGAGTGTCACAAAAAAAGCTAATAATAAACCTGGGACTTATTATAAAGGAGGAAGGAAAAAAAATTACTGACTGAAGGGGACAAAGGGAGACCCATTTTTTTTCACTATTGAGAAACTAATTATTTAACACACGTGCTGAACATAAAGTCCATTAAACAAATATGAAACCCCATCTGGATTAGCAAAATGCAAAATGCTGTGTAGACAGAACCGTGAGCCCCAGCAGCTGTGTCTGAGGGATGTGAAGCCTCGTGTTTCAGAACCAATAGGGAATTTTGAGTGCTCTTCAAGGCCCCAATCCAAATCACATCCCTTCAAAGACCTCACTTCATAGCTCATTTTCACTAGAATTTTTTAAAACCATTTTTTGAAGGTAGATTCCTAAAGAGACATTTAATCAAATTCCTTCAGTAAGATGACATTTCAATGTTTCTGCTAAGTTAGTAGTCGTGAATGGTTGTCACATCTTCCCTCAAAATTGTTTGTTTTGTTGGTTTGGTGGGAATTGGCATACATCTGTGTTACATTGGTGGGAATTGGCATACATCTGTGTGTCATTGGTGGGAACTGGCACACATCTGCGTGACATTGGCACTCAGCATCTTGGACATTCCAAGATCACACAGAAGAGCAAGAAATGTCACTGCTTACCTAGGAAGTGAGACTGATGATGACTTTCTCGATTTGCCAGGCCGGTATCACTGATATTTCCATTCTGCCTGGGAAACCATGCACTGGATGGTCACTCAACTGCAAATAGGAAATCAATACTGGCCAGGTGCAGTGGCTTACGCTGGTAACCCCAGCACTTTGGGAGGTCGAACTGGGCAGATCACTTGAGGTCAGGAGGTCAAGGCCAGCCTGGCCAACATGGTGAAACCCCGTCTCTAGTAAAAATACAAAATTTAGCCAGGCGTGGTGGTGGTTGCCTGTAATCCCAGCTACTCAGGAGGCTGAGGAAGAAGAATTGCCTGAACCAGGGAGAAGGAGGCTACAGTGAGCCCAGATCATGCCACTGCACTCCAGCCTGGGTGACAGAGCAAGATTCTGTCTCAAAAATAAATAAATAAATAAGTAAATAAAAATTAAAAAAAAAAAAAACAGGAAAGTAACGCTGTACTTTAAATAGTCCACAAATAGTGCCTCTACAATAGGCCTTTTTCATAACATTTTATTGTTATTTATTGTATCAGAGCCAGAGACAAATTTGACAATAAATGAAGTATACACAACCAGGTCATTGCCCTAACATCTAACGAAATTCAGTGCTTATTGTAAAAGAAGAGTGATGGCTGATTCAAATAGAATCTGCCCTTGAAATAATTGAGCTTTCATAAAAGAAACAGGAAAAAATGAATAGGATTCTTGGCAAACATTGACTTTAAAAATGCAGTATTATAAAAAAAGACTTGGATTGGATTAGATTTTTCTGCTTCATATGGAAATTTTCTTTTTATATGAATATTTCAGGGCAGCTTTCTTAAAATCTTAAATTCTACTACATAAAAGAAGAAGAAATAGAAAGGAACCATAGTGTCATTTAGCCTAGTCCTCTACTCGAGTTTAGAAACATGAAACACTCTTCTTAGAAAAAAAAAAAAAAAGTCAAATTCATTCTGATCAACCTGTAACAAAACCAGATCAGCCAGCTACTAAAATATCATTTTTAAGACCTATTTTTATCCTAGATGGTCAGTGTTTGGGGTCAGTGGTGACTGATGGGGAAAGCATCTTTAGGCAGGTGTCAAAGGAGGAAGACATGAGGGGCAGGTGTCAAAGGAGGAAGACATGAGGGGCAGGTGTCAAAGGAGAAAGACTTGAGGGGCAGGTGTCAAAGGAGGAAGACATGAAGGGCAAGTTTAGGGAAACAGACTTTCAACCTGTGGCCTGGGGCAGTAGACACATAACGGAGACTCGGGGAAAAGCTCGGATGATCCAGCCAGATGGAAGGAGGAATTAGCAAATGGCAAAGTTTTAAATTATGGCTTGTGCAAATAGAAGGAAAATAGATTCAGATAACACAGTACCATCTAGTCAATTAGATAAGCTGGCTGAATATCTACATTGTGAAGATATTAGATTTGTCAGAGTAACTACAAACCCGCTGAGATGACCAAAGAGAATATGCTAAAATTGCCAATTTAAGATTTAAATAGAAAAAGATATGCATTTCATTGTTATCAATGCACTCCTAGGTTCACCATTATTTCCTGGTCCCTTTTACTTTTAATGATCATAGCAACTTGAATCTCGTCAAAATGTACAGTCTTCTAAGGACCTTATGTCATACTTAGAATTCGCTCTGTACAGAAAGGTGAAGTGTTTAATGTTGTCCACATTCCATATCGTTATTTGTGATGTGGATGACATCATCAATACAATTTGGACAATTAGTTATGTTCCATCCACTTTAATGGCTACTTGAGCCTTCCTGTTTTGAGGAGCATAAAGGAGAAAAGCAGGTGAACGCTCCCTATAGTGCGGTGAGCAGAAGCGCCCAGAGGGAGCAGGTGCATGGGTGGAAATGGAGAATTGGGTCCTGTGAGAACAGTTGGGATCTGAGCAGGTGCTCCAGGGATGTGTGCAGGTGTCACCAGCAGACGGAGCTGCACAGCAGGGGCTGCCCGACGTCGAGCTGGGATTGCTGAACAAACACGCTTTGCTGGCTCTGCAAGCGTAGACAAGTCATGAAGTCAGTGGGACCCAAGTTATGCACAAAAATCATTGAGAGTTTCTTAAAAAAGCGTGGACATGATTTTCATTTTGGTTTCTCAGGAAGATGGTTGGGCATAACATGATGTCTTTAGCCTTGTGTCAGGGAAGGACATTTCTGTAAAAGGTCTAAGCTAACAGGAGGGAGAACTGGAAGGACTCAGCAAGATAAGTACCCAGCAGGACAGTACAGCGGAAGATGATGCAGCCGTAGCCAGAGAAATCAAGGAGGGGGGAAAGGCAGGGAAAATCTGTGATGAGCTCAGTTGAGAAGAGATGGTCATACTTTCAGTATTAACAAGTGCTAGTATTTGTTTGGTGGGAGACGATTTTTGTGCTTACTGCTGTGTATGTATTGCCTGACTTTCTCCTACTGAGTAACTTTTAATTACAGGGCCCACTTCACACCTGAGGAAACTGAGGACCCAAGTGTCTTGACCAAGGCCATCCAGCTGTAGAAAACGGCTGCACCCGCAGAAGACTCTGTTGTGTTTGATTGTGAAGCCACTGCTCATAAACATCGTGCTATGTTGCTTTCCTGTGCACAATTTGCTTGTGGTCAAGAAAATGTTGGCAGCAGGAAAAGCGGGTGCTGGGAGGGACAGTGTGGCGTTAGGAGTACCTTCAAAATAACCGTGCCCCAACAAGACAAAGACTTATGAAGATGAAATTAGTTATGCAGGTAAATAAGTAATTTGAAGAAATTTTTTTCGAGACGGAGTCTTGCTCTGTTGCCCAGGCTGGAGTGCAGTGGCATAATCTCAGCTCACTGCAACCTCTGCCTCCTGGATTCAAGAGATTATCCTGCCTCAGCCTCCCTAGTAGCTGATATTACAGGAGCCTGTCACCATGCCTGACTAATTTTTGTGTTTTTAGTAGAGCTGGGGGTTTCACCATGTTGGCCAGGCTGGTCTCGAACTTCTGACCTCAGGTGATCTGCCCACCTCAGCCTCCCAAAATTCTGGGATTACAGGCTTGAGCCACTGTGCCCAGCCTAAACTTCAGATCTTTCAGATAACAGAAATGCCCCAGTTGTGGTTAGAAAGACCTGCATGGTGACAGAAAGATGTTTGAATATCTTCTTCTGGGAAGTGTCTGTTCATGTCCTTTGCCCACTTTTTAACGGGGTTGTTTGTTTTGGCTTATTAATTTGTTTAAGTTGCTTGTAGATTCTGGATATTAGACCTTTGTCAGATGCATAGTTTGCCAAGATTTTCTCCTTTTCTGTGGGTTATCTATTTACTCTGTTGATACTTTCTTTTACTGCGCAGACGCTTGCTCTTTAGTTTAATTAAGTCCCATTTACTTGAAAATGGGCGCTAAACATTGAGTACTCGGGTACACAAAGAGGGAAACAGGAAACACTAGTGCCCACCTGAGGATGTGGGGAGGAGGGCAGGATGGAAAAACCACTGATCAGGTACTATGCTCATTACCCAAGTGACAAAATAATCTGTACACCAAACCCCCATGATGCACAGTTTATCTGTGGAACCAGCCTGCACATGTACCCCTGAAACTAAAATAAAAGTTAAATAAATAAATATTAAATCTGACTGAGTTAATAACAGGAGGACTAGTGAACTAGAAAAAAAAAGATGTTTGGAAATTATCAATACATATAAGCTATGTAGTCTGACACTTCAGGAAAGTGAAAATATGACAAATAATTAAAACAAAAATGAGGCTGGGTGCAGTGGCTCACATCTGTAATGAGGCCAAGGTGGGTGGATAATGAGGTCAGGAGTTCAAGACCAGCCTGGCCAACATAGTGAAACCCCATCTCTACTAAAAATACAAAAAATTAGCCAGGAGTGGTGGTGTGCACCTCTAATCCTAGCTACTTGAGAGGCTGAGGCAAGAGAATTATTTGAACCTGGGAGGTAGAGGTTGCAGTGAGCTGAGATCGTACCACTGCACTCCAGCCCAGGGCACTCCTTCCTCTGTCAGGTCCAAGCATGGAACTCCTACCTCTGGGTGTCACAGCCATCTCTACCTCTACCTCCCAACCTTGGTCCTCAAATGATGGCAAAGCTTGCTCCCCACTCCATCAGTCTCTTTCTGACATCCCCTTTCCCTTTTCTTCTATTTCTTTTTTTTCTCCGTAGTAATTACTGCCTTCTGACAGGCTATACAGTTGTTTCTGTATTTGCTTATTGCTAGTCTCTGTTAATGAGAATGGAACTTTCAGGAGAGCAGAGTATTACTGTTTGGGTTTTTGTGTGTTTTCCCCCCATTGCTATAACTGATCAAAGGTAGACGCTCATTATTTGTAGTTGAAAGAGTGAATGATAAATAAAGATTCTGTAGCCCTACAATGGTATGTTTGCTGTTTTTCGTTTTAAAATAACAGAGCTGTGGAGCTAGGCAGAATTATAGCCATCATTAAGTTGATATATGAGAAAACAAGGCCCCAGGTGATTCAGTTTTTTGAGGATGGGAGAACAGATGTGTGACCGGAATTCAAAACTCCAAGTCTTCAGCCAAAATTCTATCTACCGATCCCTTTAATGTACAGTATTTCTTCCATCAGTGTTTGCCACATGTGTTTAAAGTGGCATTATGCTGTAGTAATGTTAATATCATTTTTAGCCTGGCAAGTTCTTGTAGGAAATCACTCAATGATTACCTGTCCAAAATATAAACGTGCATTGTAATGCTTATGTTCTGAGCCCCAACATCTGTACAAATTTCACAAGCTTGTGAAAATTGATTTTAGAGCATTTCTATGTGAGTTTTAAAACATCAGGAATGACATTGGGAGTGCATGTGTGCATGTGTGTGTACGTTTCTGGAATCTCCTCACTCTTAGCGCAGCTTCTTGGGATGTGTTGGAGTAGGTGCCTGGCCTCTCACCAGCAGAAAGGCCAGGTTTATTGAGTGAAAACACACGTCTACAGATGGATGAGCCCTTAATGACACAACCTCTTATATGTGAATCAGCTTTAAACACGAGATGCAGGCTCAGAGTGGAAAATGCTTGATTTTTAGCTTCAGTCATTTGGGTTTGGGTTCTGGTTTGAAGCATCACTAACCATACAGCCTTGGACAAGTACGTAGTACGTAAACCTCTTTGAACTCAGGACCCAATTCTTCTAATAAGGTAGAACTGTGGACCTATTTTGCATGTTTGAAATTAAGGTGATTGATAACAGATGAAAGGAATTCAATCACGTATGCTATCAATAAATGATGTGTTTTGTTCCTGTTATTCTTTATAAATTTCTAACACATACCCAAGGTTTTCTTAAACTCCTCTTATTTTAGTTTATTGTGAGCAAAGTAAAGGAAGCAAGGCAAAGTACTAAAAAGCTCATCAGCAAAGGTAAATACTTTGAAAAGTAAAGATAAGACTGAAGGCAAAAATTGAAATGAAAGGAAGTCACATTCAGTGGGTTAGTGATTGAGCAGGTGGTGATGAGGGTAATGAAGACAGAAATGTGGAGATACAAAGTGTTTCTCTAGGACAGAGATCCTGGCCCTGGATGGGACCCCAGAAAACCGTGATATGGTTTGGCTCTGTCCTCACCCAAATCTCATCTTAAATGGTAGTTTCCATAATCCCCAAGTGTCATGGGAGGGACCCGGTGGGAGGTAATTTAATCATGGAAGTGGTTACCCTCATGAAGTTCTCATAATACTGAGTGAGTTCTCACAAGATGTGATGGCATTATAAGGGGCTTTTCCCCCTTTTAGCTGGGCACTTCTCCTTCCTGCTGCCATGTGAAGAAGAACATGTTTGCTTCCCCTTCCACCGTGATTGTAAGTTTACTGAGGCCTCCCCAGCCATGTGAAACTATGAGTCAATTAAACTTCTTTCCTGTATTAATTAGCCAGTCCTGGATACATCTTTATTAGCAGCATGAGAATGGACTAACACAAACCATAAGAAAGAAAGAAATTATTATGCCCTCACATATAAATAATAACTAAAAATAACTCCAATTAAAAAATATCTTGGAGGTACAAGAACCACCTTGTATTTTACATCCTTGCATCTGCATTTCTGGAAGAAGACCATTGCTGGCCATTTTAGTCTACGTCTTCATGCATTGGCACATGTAAGCAAAGTCTGCTTTTGATGTTTTGTTTGAAACTTGCCTAAACACAAATGCAATGGTCTCCAGTTTTCACTTGCCCCCCCCTTTCAGAATGATTGTTTTTGTGATTAAGGAACAGGGTGTAAACAGAATACCCATCAGTACCTTCTCTTCTGGCATTATCAATTAAGATCGCAGTAGAGATTTCTGTAGCAGATATTATGTTTATATTAAGTTTATGAAAATACATCCATCACCAAATCTCCTGGCACACGTTACATAAAATGCAAAAGACAAAACCTACCGACACAATGATAATCATGTTATTTTATAGATTGCAGATGGATTTGTTTGAAACAGACAGCAGAATCCCAGTGGAGACACAGCCACATCATTCCCTGAAGAAACTTGTTTGATGCTTACTGTAGGCCGGAAAAATAAGTGAGAAGAAAGAGGAAGGTGTTTCGTTAAGCCTGACTCTGCTAAGCTACCTGGTACAGAAACAGAGGGAAAGAGGAAAAATAGCTCTGGCGTCCTGTTATATGCAGTATATTTCTATTCATAAATGCCTCTTACTTTCCAGTTACTATGGGTCACACAGCATCACATCTGATAGCTTTGCATCTGTTAGAAGATGAAAAAGATAATTTAAATTTATATTCTACTATTCACAAGGCCTTTTGAAATAATGTTATAAAATTCTCTCCGTCTTCCCTTTTCTTCACCCTTTGCCTTGTTTGTGCGTCATTTTCCATGGTTTTCATCGTCGTCCTCACTGCGTTATTGCCTTTGTTGTCTGATGTAACTCTCTGTCTACTTCATCTTTCTTGCCATTTGATTCCTCTCTTTCATACTTTTCATATATTGTCCTACTCCAGAAGTTTCAAAGTAGCTGCCTTCAGGCCACATCTAGTTTGTGCAAATATTTCATTTTATTTACAGATGTTTATAAAACAATATCAGTTCACAGATAATATTTGAAAATTAGATGATAACCCTGAAAATGTGCTATTATAACTTGTCTTGAAAAGTTAGAAATCTGGCAAAGTTGGACCTACTGTCCAGATCGTCAACGACGGGATGCTCCGTGTCACTGGGGTGGTGTTTGCAGTTGCCCGTCCCCTCGAGCTGGGTCACTTATTTACTGCACCAAGCTGGCCCCTGCAGGCAATGGGACTTAAGGTCCTTTGTCTAAATTTGTGTATATTTAGCACCCTATGCCAATTGTATTTTTGTTGTTGTTGTTGTTGTTGTTGTATTTATTATTAGTCCATGACCTTTCGATACAAAAAGTTATATACAGAATATTGTGTACAATATTCTTCTGTACATAAACATTGGCTCTAAGGGAAAAATAAGAGACAGGTCTTCCTTTTTAGAAGCCTGCCTTACAAATGAAGAGACAAGCATATCACCAAGTACATGAGCCAGCGTCTAACCTGAGTGGTAAATTCTTTCTTTTCATAGTTCCTTAGTAAAGATTGAGTTATTGTGCATAGCCCTCCCCAGAGCCGCTGAGGAAAATGTTTCCCTTCTCCCCTGAAGGAATTAATGTGCCTGTTTTTACAAAAACCTAACCTCAAAAAGGCAAAGATCTCAGCCACTGTATAGGAAAGAGGGATTCAAGGCATTAAAGAGGGCGGGGGACGGGGAGTGGGAGCTCAAATGCAGAGACAAACATACTTGCTAAGACGGTCATAGGGTGGGTGCTGGAGGGGAGGGTGCCTGACGGCTAGACTTGCACCTGGTCCAGCTCTTCTGTGGCTCTGAGGAGGCAGCAAGGGATATCTTGGAGATGTGGGGATGTCGCAGAGGCTCTGTTACTGATGAAACGGGTGCCTTTCTTTTAGAAACCCTTAGAACTCAGAAAAAGGAGGGAATGTTTGAAATACTGAATATCAATCCACATGCATGGATGGAGACTTCATTTGGTTTAGAAAATTTGCTTTAGAAAATTAAAGGAATACATTTCACGAGCCTTGCACCTCAATTGCTTGAAAGAAACTCATACCTATTTCATTAGATTGAAAAACTATCATGGATGCTGTTACAGACATTGTTCAAAACATGCTAAATTCTCAAAGGAAAAAGGAACCCACGGGAGGTGACATTTCATTTACATCGTTAAAAATGATTGCAAGTTTGAGATAGAAAAGTAGGTCGCTAGAGAGGCTATTTCAATTAAAGGTTTTGGCATAAGCCAAGATCCATAATTGTGAAAATGACTATCTGGGGGGAAAGCAGAATGGAAAATGAAGGGCTGACCAGGGATCTAACCGGGAAGCGTGGGGAATGAAGCCGGGAGGACTTGGGAGCAGAGTACAAATGGCTGAGCCTATAAAGATGAAAACGATGGGCTTCATTCATTCAGCCAAGGCTGAGCCACCCTCTTTCAAGGATACACAGCTCGTTGAGCGACTGAGCCCTTCTCCATCCGTGGCCTTCTCAACTACATGCAGCGTTGGTCACACTTCATCTTTCATCAACATCCTTCATGACACATTAATGAAAGTTCCAGGGGTAGTCCTGACTCCAGTCGTGGGTGACCCCAGAACGTGTGCGATATCATGGCCGCTGAGAGAGTCTCCGCAGTCTCTCGTTCCTGCTCACACAGCTTCTCCATTGCGGTAGCCAGTTGCTCACTAACAACGCTAGGCCTTCACCAACACCACCAAGTTCGGCACCAGGAGATAAATTCTCTCTTCAAACCCTGATTCCAGGCCTTACTGAGTGGTCCAGGCCACATATCCATCCCGGAACCAGTCAGCAATGAACGAAGTGTGAGAATGAAATGTGAGTCTTGTCTTTAAGTGTGAGTAACCTGTCAACCCATCCAAACACATGGATCCAGAGTGTCAGAGCAGTAGGAGGAATGGAAGCAAGGAAGAAAAACACATGTGCATGCACACACACACTCACACACATGCTCTCTCACACATGGTCTCTCACACACACATGCTCGCTCACACATGCACATGCTGTCACACTCACACACTCACATGGTCTCACACACATGCTCTCACACACACTCACATGCTCTCACACTCAGCACATGCTCTCTCACACACTCATACACTCACTTCACACACACACACTCACAAAAACCAAATATTTCAGTCATTCATTTTTGGATTTGACATTGTATTTGATCTAAATGGACTCATGGAAAGTTTGTACAAGGTTGAAACCCAGGAGCTCTGAGTATGAACTAAGTTCCATATGGTGTTCCCCATGTAACTGAACTTGTCGAGTGAGATCCACCCACTGCACACAAACAGGGAACAGTAGCACAATGGAAAATGATGTGTTATTGCAAAAATTAAGGAGGTAGCACGCACCTCCACCACTGGACAAAGAAGCTGAGTTTCATAGAGCAATCCCCCAAATGAATAACCACCTTAAACAGGAGAATGACGACAGCAGAAGTATTGTGTATTGATGTAGTCTTTTCCTGTCATCATCCATCCCAATTATAAACCTTAGCCCACTGAATGTTTCACACTCAAATTATTTTTGTAATTTATTATCTCCTGTGGAAGGGCCAATAAAGGAGCTGAAAAATATTTTTCTTGTATTTGCCTTACACTGGGCAAGTCCACTAGCAAGGAACTTCTCTACCACATGTACCGATTAAGACAGCATTTTTTCATCTTGATTAGAGAGAAGAAAGTTGGTTTAAAGCTTTTCAGAAATATTGTTCCAGACCATCTAAAGCACAAAGCTTAAGGAGCACATTCAGCTTAGAGATGGTGAGAAACAGTGACAAACTGGGGACACAGGCAGGGTCTCATCTAACAGGTAAGCAGCAGCTGTGAGAAGCCCCAGGGAATCTTGTCCCTGGCAAGTTGAAAACCAGAACGTGATGGAACAGGAGGAAAGATCCAGCCCATTGCAGGAGGGATGGCAGCAGCTACATGAGTCTTTGGATCTCTGACAGTAAAAATATTCATGAGTTGGATGTCCTTTTCCTCTTAAGAATATATGTTTATTCCATTTCTTAAGAAACTGTTAAGCAATTCACCAACTAATTCTTCACTGATTTATTCATTTTGCTTAAGGTTAAATGATGTAAATTTTCCCCTGGGATACCTAACTAAGGAAAATTCACCAAAGCTGTTAAGGTAGAGGTTGAAAAGGAACCGATGGGCTCTATGAAGCTCTGGAAAAGACTCTTAACATTCTAGATGCAGTTACCCAGTTTGGGAAAATAGGTTACAGCCTGTGTATACAAAGTTTACTAAGGATCATTTTAGGTTTCTTCCACTGGAAAACCAGAACAGAAAACAATGCTTAATTATGTTTTCCATTTGATATTTATTGAATGTTGTTTGTTTAAAATTTTAAAAGAAGCACATAAATGGGTCAACCAAGTGAGTGCCAAAGTGAGATTCTCTTCTTAATGATGTATCTTGAAAGCTGACCCAAAGAGGTTGAGTGGGAAGGCTAGAGGCAGGAAGGAGATAAATGTTTCACTATCAAGAAAGAGGAGAGTGAATGTTATAAGGGGGCTCTTCAGTGTCACAGACTTAAGGAACAGTGCAGAAAGGACTTGGAGGTTAACCCGTCCTTAAGTACAGAATCCCTCTCAATCCATCATCTGGACAACAGTAAATTTCCCACAACAAGAGAGAAGGGCATTTGGAAAACTTGCTTGGAAGTGAAAACCTGACAGATGAAATTATTTTTTGACCAAACAGAAAGTGTGGAGACTTTAATAAGAACAAAATCTCAGACAAACTCCCAACAATTTTCATTGTCTGTTTTGGTGGTGGTGGAGTAATGAAGCCATCCACTGGTCTGTAGTAATAAAAGACTACAACATTTCACCACTTTAACAGAGAAGCCAAAGAATGACCCCACCTTACTCCTCATTTACCAACAGGAAAAACTAGAATGCAGGTAGAATTCATTCCTTTCTTCTGTCCAAAAACCCAGTCAGCCACAGGAGTTTGTTGCGTTTCCAACCACACTCCTGTTTCTTTGTTCAAGGCTTAATAATTTATTATCTGGGTTAGGGCATCAGTTTCTCACATGGCCTTCCTTCCTGGAGTCAACTGGAACTCCTGATCATCCAAGAATCACCTTTGCCTGGCTTCCCTCATTCATCCATCACCACTCATCACTCATAGGTGACCATCAGCTCTGTTGACCCACTTGCAGGCATCTGGCTTTCCTCCCTCATCTACCACCACTCTTCACCAATAGGTGATTATCTGCTAAGTTGAACTATAGTTTTACCTTGAAGAGTAAAGAATTATTACAGAAATGCGATCTATCTCCATTCAGTCCCTGAAGCCAACATGTTTTTTTCCATGTTTGGCCTCTGGTTCATGTTACTTTTTTTTGCTCAGGATATCCTTCTATCTTTATCCCATTTTTTAGCTCGCCATGTATTCTTTGTCATCTAAGACTCTGCTCAGACATTACCTCCTCAAGAAGCTTTCCTAACCCACCTTCTCCCACGCGCAAATCTCTGTCCCCACTGGCTGGAATGGAACACCCTCCATGTCACATTACAATATAACTTCAAGTATCAGTGATTAGCCTGGTCTTGAAGCTTCTTGAGGACAGGATACAGCCTTATTCACCTTTATTTCCCTGCCAAATGGCTTGAGATACAACTGTTGCTGAATGAATAAGAGAATGAGGTTACCTAAGGAAAGACACAACAAGTCAAACTAAGGAAACTGAATTAACTTGAGACTCATCTAAGTCCACTGAGGATTTTAAATTAAGGAGTAACATGGGAAAACTTGTTAGCAAGATGGGAGGTTTCCCCATAAGTTCTTCCAGAATTTAAATCATTTAGAAATATCACTGCAAGAGCAAATTGGGGGAGAGAGGCAAAAGTTAGCAGGCTTTGCATCAATCCAAGCAGGAAATTATGCATGTCTGAAGGCAGACAGCAGCAGCACAGACACCCAAAAATTCTTGAAAACTGATTATATGCTAGAGATGAAGGAGAAGAAAGTGTGGTGATGGCCAGGACTTTGGTTTCAGAGACTAAATGGAGATGGATTCCGTTTCTGTGATAATTCTTTACTCTGCAAGACAGAACTATTTGTTCTTCTCGTTTAAGAACCTAGTTGGGTCCACTAAGAAGTGACATTTTAAATGAGAGATATCCATGCTTCATCTATTGCCTCTCTTACATTGTAGTCTCAGATACCTTAAATAGAACCACATTTATTTTCACAGATTCTTTCATTCACCCATTCAACTGTTCATTTATTTTCAACAAATATTTATTAAATGCCTCTTTACTTGTTGGGTGGTGTTCAATTCGAGGCAGTGGGGATAAATGGTTTCTTCATGGAATTCCTACCATGATTTGGGAGATCAACAATGAATACAATAAGTAAGTAAAATACACGATATGCCAGATGGTGGTTTGTACAATGGAAGATAATTTAAACCTGGGTGGAATAAGGGTAATTATGTTGGGGGGACTTGTGGCCGTGAGTAGAGCGGCTTCCACTCCTATAGAGAAGTCACTGGAAGGCTCTCTGATAACATGGAGTTTCGCTAGATGCATGAAGGAATCTACGTGGTGATACGAAGATACAGAGGCATCCACAGGTGAAGCCCTTGAACAGGAGGGGTGGGGACATGGGCTGTTAAAGGAGGAGCAGGCATGGATTTGACCTCTAGACCTGGGAAGTAGAGGGTGTAGAGGACAAGTTAGAAAGGTCAGAGGGGGATGGACATCTAATACACAGAGCCACATAGACCACGGTGAGGACATGGGCTTTTACACTGAGGTTTTAACCATGATCATGATAGGACAATACTTATTGCAAAATTCAGAGTAGATTAATGGGAAAGCAAGTACACATTCAGGAAGACCCGTTGGGAGGCTGCTCTGGTCATCCAGACAAAAGACGGTGGTGGCTTGGCCCAGGGACGTGTCCAGGGAGTTGATGCAGTAGGGCCTGATTTTTCGAGGTGGGTTACCCTCTTCGGTGTGGCCACAAGGGTTTCCCACTCCAGCAGCATCCTCGCATCTCAGGGGACTCAGGGCTGCCACAAAAGTATTCTCAGATGTGGGCAACTGCCACATTGGTGCTTCTGTGGCACCGACTCTGCCATCTTGCTGAGGTCACCAGTCAGGGAAAGGTTCTCAAGGGAACTCTAGGTCTGGAGGCAGCTTTCCCTGCGTCATCCCGGTCAAGATGTGATGACCTCCAGGAATTCACAGTCCAGAGTCAATCCACAGTCCTCCTGGTGAAGGAGAAGCTGGCAGGTCTGAGGGAAGAGATGGGATCAGCATGCAAGTCCATCCCAGGAACCCTCCTCTGAAAGGTCATTGCAGCCCTTTCTTAGGGTGAACCTGCCCTGGGGAATGGAAAATACCCAGACATTCCAGATCTGTTGGCGCTGACACTGACTTAATGGGAATGCATGACCTCCAAAATACGCAGGGGCCACTGGCAGGAGTGGTTGAGCGGCTCTTCAGGGATCAGAGAGTTTGGGGCCTAAGCCCTCTCCCTAGGAGCTCAGCACCATGGATACATCTTGCAGTGTCTTTCAAGTTCAGCATGCATCCATGGAGCAGACACAACCAGCAGTTGGCAGATGCCATGCTGGCCTCTTAAAAATTGGCTATGGAAGCAAAGACTTGGAACCAATTTGAATGCCCATCAATGATAGACTGGATACAGAAAATGTGGCACATATACACCATGGAATTTTATGCAGCCATAAAAAAGAATGAGCTCATGCCCTTTGCAGGAACATGGATGAAGCTGGAAACCATCAATCTCAGCAAACTAACACAGGAACAGAAAACCAAACACCACATGTTCTCACATATGGAAGAACATGTGAGAGCTGAACAATGAGATCACCTGGACACATGATGATCCCCTGGATCACCGGGGAACATCACACACCGGGGCGTGTCGGGGGGTGCGGTCAAGGGGAAGGAGAGTATTAGGACAAATACCCAATGCATGCAGGACTTAAAATCTAGACGATGGGTTATTAGGGACAACAAACCACCATGGCCCATGTATACCTATGTAACAAACCTGCACGTTCTACACATTTATCCCAGAACTTAAAGTAAAAAAAATAAAAAAAAAAATAAAAGGCTATTGAGTTAAGAGGTCCAAGTGGAAGCCCCCGAAGCTCCCTCTCCCAATCAAAATTGTAAACTAAAAGCAACATGACATGGCCAAGGGGACTGCAGAGATTACTGCCACCATCAAAGGCACCCTGTATGAAGAAACTGGCAATCCTATTACACACTCATTTAACCCTTTTGATTGGCTGGTAAAAAAGACCGAAGTATCTTTGTGGAATTCAGTGGATTATACAATCATTGACTTCAGTTGCTTCTGTATTTCCAGATATTTTCCTCTATACTAAAGCAAATCAGTGCGTCTTCATGTGGCATATATCACAGAGCTACTGATGCAGCTAGTACATCCCTCTGCTCCAATAAGCAGAGAGAGAGCTTGAATTTTTATTCTAATGTTTTCTTTCACTTAGCAAGGATGGCAGTAGCTGGCTGTTACCTCAATGGTATGGGTGATTTTTTAATACGAGCTTCACAGCTCCTTAAAAATCTGAGTTTAAGTGACTCTACATTGAATATAACCTAATTACATCATGTATCTAAATTATTGTAATACTTCATATTTTTGTCATCACAGTTGAAAGCAACTTTTCAAATAAAGGTCAATGGCTACGAAAGTGACTAAAATTTATAGGGAAGCATGCAGTGGGAAGTGTTTCGGTGAGGCTGGTGGCCTAACGACCTTAACATTTCTACCAAGATAGATACAATTACTGGCTTATTTTCACTGGTTTCTATCTAGTATATAATTATCTGAAGAGTGTTTTCTCATTACTTTCAAACGAGAAGAAAATGCTTTTCAAGGTAAGTTTCTATGTTTTTGATCAATAACTTTATCATACTCGAGATGGAAATATACTCACTCTTCATAGCTTGTCTAATGGGCTGTAAAAATGCTAAAGTAATAACTTATTTGGAGCACAGTATGTAGGATTAATTTTTTCCCTCCAAAACGAAGTGTATTGTCAAGGCATAATTTTTTCTCAAACTAATCAATTTTTGACCCTAAAATTTTCTGCATTTAAAATCTCAAAGCACCAATACTGCCAATATTGTAGACAAACAAATGACAGTTTCCATATTTTTATAAAAAAATTTTTATTATACTTTAAGTTCTGGGATACATGTGCAGAGCATGCAGGTTTGTTACATAGGTATACATGTGCCATGGTGGTTTGCTGTACCCATCAACCAGTCATCTATGTTAGGCATTTATCCTATTGCTATCCCTCCCCTTGTCCCCCACTCACTGACAGGTCTCCATGTGTGATGTTCCCCCCATGCCCATATGTTATCATTGTTCAATGTTTACTTACAAGTGAGAACACACAGTGTTTGTTTTTCTGTTCCTGCATTAGTTTAGTAAGAATGATGGTTTCCAACTTCATCCATGTCCCTGCAAAGGACATGAACTCATTTTTTTCTTTTTGTTTTTGTTTTTGTTTTGAGACAGAGTCTCACTCTGTCACCAGGCTAGGATGCATTGGCGCGATCTCGGCTCACTGCAACCTCCACCTCCCGGGTCCGAGTGATTCTGTTCCCTTCGCCTCCAGAGTAGCTAGGACTACAGGCATATACCACCACACCCAGCTAATTTTTGAATTTTTAGTAGAGATGGGGTTTTGCCAGGTTGGCCAGGATGGTGTCAATCTCTTGACCTCATGATGTGCCTGCCTTGGCATCCCAAAGTGCTGGGATTATAGGAGTGAGCCACAGCATCTGGCCAAACTCATTCTTTTGTATGGCTGCATAGTATTCCATGGTGTATATGTGCCACATTTTCTTTATCCAGCCTAACACTGATGGGCATTTGGGTTGGTTCCATGTCTTTGTTATTGTAAATAGTGCTGTAATAAACATATGTGTGCATGTGTTTTTATAGTAGAATGATTTATAATCTTTTGGGTATATACCCAGTAATGGGATTGCTGAGTCAAATGGTATTTCTGGTTCTATATCTTTGAGGAATCGCCACACTGTCTTCCACAATGGTTGAACTAACTTACACTCCCACCAACAGTGTAAAAGCATTCCTATTTCTCCACATCCTCTCCAGCATCTATTGTTTCCTGACTTTCTAATGTTGGACATTCTAACTGGCGTGAGGTGGTATCTCATTGTGGTTTTGATTTGCATTTCTCTAATGATCAGTGATGATGAGCTTTTTTTCATATGTTTCTTGGCCACATAAATGTCTTCTTTTGAGAATTGTCTGTTCATACTCGTTGTCCACTTTTTGATGAGGTTTTTTATTTTTTATTCTTGTAAATTTAAGTTCCTTGTAGATTCTGGATATTAGCCCTTTGTCAGATGGATAGATTGCAAAAATTTTCTCCCATTCTGTAGGTTGCCTGTTCACTCTGATGATAGGTTATTTGCTGTGCAGAAGCTTTTTAGTTTAATTAGTTCCAACTTATCTGTTTTGGCTTTTGTTGCCATTGGTTTTGGAATTCTAGTCATGAAGTCCTTGCCCATGCCTATGTCCTGAATGGTATTGCCTAGGTTTTCTTCTAGGGTTTTTATTTTTTGAGGTCCTAAGTTTAAATCTTTAATCTATCTTGAGTTAATTTTTGTCTAAGGTGTAAGGAAGGGGTCCAGTTTTTTTTCTGCATATGGCCAGCCAGTTTTCCCTACACCATTTATTAAATAGGGAATCCTTTCCCCATTGCTTGTTTTTGTCAAGTTTGTCAAAGATCAGATGGTCACAGATGTGTGGTGATGTTTCTGAGGCCTCTGTTTTGTTCCATTGGTCTATATATCTGTTTTGGTACCAGCACCATGCTGTTTTAGTTACTGTAGCCTTGTAGTATAGTTTGAAGTCAGGTAGTGTGATGCTTCCAGCTTTGTTATTTTTGCTTAAGATAGTCTTGGCTATACAGGCTCATTTTTGGTTCCACATGAAGTTTAAAGTAGTTTTTTCTAATTCTGTGAAGAAAATCCATGGTAGCTTGATGGGAATAGCATTGAATCTATAAATTACTTTGGGCAGTGTGGCCACTTTCATGATACTGATTCTTCCTATGCATAAGCATGGAATGTTTTCCCATTTGTTGCATCCTCTCATTTCCTGGAGCAGTGGTTTGTAGTTCTCCTTGAAGAAGTCCTTCACACCCCTTGTAAGTTGTATTCCTACGTAGTTTGTTCTCTTTGTAGCAATTGTGAATGAGAATTTGGCCATGATTTGGATCTCTGTTTGTCTATTATTGGTGTACAGGAATGCTTGTGATTTTTCACATTGATTTTGTATCCTGAGACTTTGCTGACGTTGCTTATCAGCTTAAGGAGTTTTGGGGCTGAGATGATGGGGTTTTCTAAACATACAATCATGTCATCTGCAAACAGGGACAATTTGACTTCCTCTCTTCCTATTTGAATATCTTTTATTTATTTCTCTTGCCTGATTGTCCTGGCCAGAACTTCCAAATACTATGTTGAATAGGAGTGGTGAGAGAGGGCATCCTTGTCTTGTGCTAGTTTTCTAAGGGAATGCTTCCAGCTTTTGCCCATTCAGTATGATATTGGCTGTGTTTGTCATAAATAGCTCTTATTATTTTGAGATATGTTCCATCAATACCTAGTTTATTGAGTGTTTGTAGCATGAAGGGGTGTTAAATTTTATCAAAGTCCTTTTCTGCCTCTATTAAGATAATCATGTGGTTTTTGTCATTGGTTCTGTTTATGTGATGGATTATGTTTATTGATTTGCATATGTTGAACCAGCCTTGCATCCCAGGGATGAAGCCAACTTGATTGTGGTGGATAAGCTTTTTGAGGTGCTGCTGGATTCGATTTGCCAGTATTTTTTTTGAGGATTTTTGCATCAATGTTTATCAGGGATATACGCCTGAAATTTTCTTTTTTTCTTGGGTCTCTGCCAGGTTTTGGTATCAGGATGATGCTGACCTCATAAAATGAGTTAGGGAGGAGTCCCTCTTTTTCTATTGTTTGGAATAGTTTCAAAAGGAATGATACCAGCTCCTTTTTGTACCTCAGGTAAAATTCGGCTGTGAATCTGTCTGGTCCTGGGCTTTTTCTGGCTGGTAGACTATTAATTACTGCCTCAATTTCAAAACTTGTTATTGATCTATTCAGGGATTCAACTTCTTCCTGATTTAGTCTTGGGAGGGTGTATGTGTCCAGGAATTTATCCATTTCTTCTAGGTTTTCTAGTTTATTTGCATAGAGGTGTTTGTAGTATTCTCTGATGGTAGTTTGTATTTCTGTGGGATTGGCAGTCATATTTCCTTTATCATTTTTTATTGTGTCTATTTGATTCTTCTCTTTTCTTCTTTATTTTATTAATCTTTTCAAACAACCAGCTGCTGGATTCATTGATTTTTTCAAAGGGTTTTTTGTGTGTCTCTATCTTATTTAGTTCTTCTCTCATCTTAGTTATTTCTTGTCTTCTGCTAGCTTTTGAATTTGTTTGCTCTTGCTTTTCTAGTTCTTTTAATTGTGATGTTAGGGTGTTGATTTTAGATCTTTCCTGCTTTCTCCTGTGAGCATTTAGTGCTATAAATTTCTCAGTAAACACTGCTTTAGCTGTGTCCCAGAGATTCTGGTATGTTGTGTCTTTGTTCTCATTGGTTGTAAATCACTTATTTGTTTCTGCCTTAATTTCATTATTTACCCAGTAGTCATTCAGGAGCAGGTTGTTCAGTTTCCATTTAGTTGTGCAGTTTTGAGTGAGTATCTTAATCCTGAGTTCTAATTTGATTGCACTGTGGTCTGAGAGACTGTTTGTTATGATTTCTGTTCTTCTCCATTTGCTGAGAAGTGTTTTACTTCCAATTATGTGGTCAATTTTACAGTAAGTGCTATGTGGTGCTGAGAAGAATATATATTCTTTTGATTTGGGGTGGAGAGTTCTGTACCTATCTATTAGATTCACTTGGTCCAGAGCTGAGTTTAAGTCCTGAATATCCTTGTTAATTTTCTGTCTCATTGATCTGTCTAATATTGACAGTGGAGTGTTAAAGTCTCCCACTATTATTGTGTGAGACTCAAAGTCTCTCTGTAGGTCTCTAAGAACTTGTTTTATGCATCTGGGTTCTCCTGTATTGGGTGCATATATATTTAGGATAGTTAGCTCTTCTTGTTGTATTGATCCATTTACCATTATATAATGCCCTTCTTTGTGTTTTTTGATCTTTGTTGGTTTAAAGCCTGTTTTATCAGAGACTAGGATTGCAACCCCGGCTTTTTTTTTCTTTCCTTTTACTTGGTAAATAATCCTTCATCTTTTTATTTTGAGCCTATGTGTGTCTTTGCGTGTGAGATGGGTCTCCTGAATACAGCACACCAATGGGTCTTGACTCTACCCATTTTGCCATTCTGTGCCTTTTAATTGGGGTGTTTAGCCCATTTACATTTAAGGTTAATATTGTTATGTGTGAATTTGATCCTGTCATTATGATGCTAGCAGGTTATTTTCCCCATTAGTTGATGCAGTTTTTTCATAGTGTCAATGGTCTTTATATTTTGGTTTGTTTTTGCAGTGGCTGGTACTGGTTTTTCCTTTCCATATTTAGTGCTTCCTTGGGGAGCTCTTGTAAGGCAGGCCTGCCGGTGACAAAACCCCTCAGCATTTTCTGGTCTGTAAGAGATTTTATTTCTCCTTCACTTATGAAGTTTAGTTTGGCTGGATATGAAATTCTGGGTTAAAAATTCTTTTCTTTAATAATGTTGAATATTGGCCCCCACTCTCTCCTAGCTTGTAGGGTTTCTGCAGAGAGATCCACTGTTAATCTGATGGGCTTCCTTTTGTGGGTAACCCAACTTTTCTTTCTGACTGCCCTTAACATTTTTTCCTTCATTTCAATCTTGATGAATCTGATGATTGTGTGTCTTGGGGTTGCTCTTCTCCAGGAGTATCTCTGTGGTGTTCTCTGTATTTCCTGAATTTGAATGTTGGCCTGTCTTGCTAGGTTGGGGAATTTCTCCTAGATAATATCCTGAAGTGTGTTTTCCAACTTGGCTCCATTCTCCCTGTCACTTTCAGGTACAACAATCAAATGTAGGTTTGGTCTTTTCACATAGTCCCATAGTTCTTGGAGGCTTTGTTCATTCCTTTTCATTCTTTTTTCTCTAATCTTATCTTCATGCTTTATTCATTAAGTTGATCTTCAATCTCTGATATTATTTCTCCCACTTGATCAACTTGACTACTGATACTTGTATATGCTTCACGAAGTTTTTGTGCTGTGTTTTCAGCTCCATCAGTTCATTTATGTTCTTCTCTAAACTGGATATTCTAGTCAGCAATTCCTCTAACCTTTTATTAAGATTCTTAGCTTCCTTGCATTGGGTTAGAACATGCTCCTTTAGCTCAGAGGAGTTTATTACCAACCTTCTGAAGCCTACCTCTGTCAATTTGTCAAACTCATTCTCCATCCAGTTTTGTTTCCTTGCTGGTGAGGAGTTGTGATCCTCTGGAGGAAAAGCAGTGTTCTAGGTTTTGGAATTTTCAGCCATTTTGTGCTGGTTTCTCCTCATCTTTGTGGATTTATCTACCTTTGGTCTTTGCTGTTGGTGACCTTTGAATCCTTTTTGTTGATGTTATTGCTTTCTGTTTGTTAGTTTTCCTTCTAACAGTCAGGCCTCTCTTCTGCAGGTCTGCTGGAGTTTACTGGGGGTCCACTGCAGACCCTATTTGCCTGGTATCACAAGGGGAGGCTGCAGAACAGCAAAAATTACTGCCTGTTCCTTCCTCTGGAAGCTTCATCCCAGAGAGGCACCTGCCAGATGGCAGTTGGAGCTCTCCTGTATGAGGTGTCTGTCGACACCTGCTGGGAGGTGTATCCCAGGCAGGAGGCATGGGGGTCAGGGACTCACTTGAGGAGGCAGTCTGACCCTTAGCGAGCTTGAGTGCTGTGCTAGGAGAGCTGCTGAAGCTGCACCCACAACTGCCTCTTCCCTCAGGTGCTCTGCCCCAGGGAGATGGGAGTTTTATCTATAAGCCCCTGCTTGGGGCTGCTGCCTTTCTTTCAGAAATGCCCTGCCCAGAGAGGAAGAATCTAGATAGGCAGTCTGGATACAGTGACTTTGCAGCTTGGCGGTGGTCTCCACCCAGTCTGAACTTCTGGTGGCTTTGTTTACACTGCGAGTAGAAAACCGCCTACTCAAGCCTCAGTAACGGCAGGCACCCCTCCCCCCACCAAGCTCAAGTGTCCCAGGTTGACTTCAGACTACTTACTGTGCTGGCAGCGAGAATTTCCAGCCAGTGGATCTTAGCTTGCTGGGTTCTGTGGGGGTGGGATCCACTGGAGCAAGAGCACTTGGCCCCCTGGCTTCGGCGCCTTTCCAGGGGAGTGAACGGTTCTGTCTTGCTGGTGTTCCAGGCGCCACTGGGGTACAAAAAAAACTCCTGCAGTTGGCTTGGTGTCTGCTGAAATGGCAGCCCAGTTTTGTGCTTGAAACTCAGGAACATTGTGGTGTAGGCACCCGAAGGAATCTCCTGGTGTGTGGGTTGTGAAGACCGTGGGAAAAGCATAGTATCTGGGCTGGACTGAACCCTCTTTCACAGCACGGTCCCTCATGGCTTCCCTTGGCTAGAGGAGGGAGTTACCCAGCCCGTTTTGCTTCCTGGGTGAGGCAATGCCCCACCCTGCTGCTGCTCACCCTCTGTGGGCTGCACCCACTGTCTAACCCGTCCCAATGAGATGAACCAGGTACCTACCTCAGCTGGAAATGCAGAAATCACCCACCTGCTGTGCTGGTCTCGCTGGGAGCTGCAGACTGGAGCTATCCTATTCGGCCGTCTTGCCTGGGAATCCCCAGTTTCGATATTTTTTAATCTAGGCAACATTTTGCTTTACTAGACATGGAAAATACATCTGTGGTGTATTAAAGTGATGAATTCACATTGGTGTAGGAATCTCAGCAGGCTTCAGTCATTTTTTTGTTAGGTATCAATTTCTTGAAGGAAAAGAAAATAGATTATTTTGGACATAAGATTTGTCTTCTAGGAGAAGTACTAATTAAACCAGGAAAACAGATGTACTGTAAAGAAAATCAATAAAAGCTCTCTAAAAACTTACAGACTCAGGGATTAGATTTGTCCAATATTTCTTTGTTACATTGAATAAACTCTCCACTTCATGATCCAAAATCAATAATAACCTGTATTACTTATTTATAAACAAACTCACTGTGAGAGATTTCACTCTTCATATATGTTTTATAGATGAATTTTAGAAGCAGCCTATTTGTTTGTAGATTACAAAAATATTACTTTAATGAACACACAAATAGGAATACTGAATATCTGAATAACAATAATATTAGAATATAGCTAAATATGCTATGAAAATACTATTGTTCACTCATTCGGCAAATAGTTACTGAATACTGTCCTGAGCTTTTCCTGCTTCTATAACAAAATTTCTTAGACTGAATAATTTATAAAGTCCTGAAATTGATTTTTCATAGTTCTGGAGGCTGGAGGCTGGGAAGCTCAAGGTCAAGGTGCTGGCAGATTTAGCGTCTGGGGAGGGCTTTCTTCGTTCCAGCCAATGAGAAGAGGAAAAGAGCACAGATGATCAAACATGCAGTTTTTCATGAGCCAAGTTTGGAAAAGGTATAAATCTTTTGTACTCACATCCCATTGGTCAATTCCATTTTAACGTATCCCCCACTTAAAAGGGGATGAGAAATGTGGCTTCTGGCTCAGTGTTCACTTTCCAGCATGATCTTTCATTAGGAAAATGGAAAAAGGGAATTTTGTGAACAGCAAAACGTGGCTCCTCCAACTTCAGCCTTCTTGAGTTTTGTAAGGTTAGTGGACTGCACAGGAATTTTTTTTTTTTTTACTTTTTTTTCCCCCTTGTAATATTTATTTCCTATTCTGTCTTGTATGGTTTCGGCATGTGAGTTTTCCTAGTGTTACAGAATAAAATTGAGATTTTGCCTGCTCTTTCTGTACCTTAGAATTATTTACAGAAAGTATATTGCTCTGTTCTCTGACAGCTTGGAAGGACAACTCTGCAAAACAATTTCAGCCAATTGTTTACCTAATAAAGAATTTTTAAACTGATTCTAGTGATATTATGGTTTTCTATTTCTTTTTCATTCAATTTTGGTAAAATATTCTTAGCTATTTGGCCATTTTATCTCAATTTTCTGATTTTATGGCAAAATAGCCTTTTATTATCCTGTCAATCTCTGCTGAATAGATGGTATGTCACTTTTTCATTTTTACAATTATTTATTCTGGAATTTCTCTTCCTTTTTTCTCCTAGATCTGTCTCAAGATAAGCCTATCACAATGTGGTTTATTTTGTTTTGTTTCTTTGTTTTAGCTTTTCAAAGAACAAAATTTTCACATTAATATTTTTATTTTTCATATACTTATTTTATTATATTTATGACCTCCTTTATTAATTTGGATAATTGTGTTTTACTTTTTCTAAATTACTTAGTTGAACATTTTAAAATATAGTATCCATGGTATCATTTAGTTTAAAATACCTGATAATCTGTAACATTATTCTTATACTATAAATTGTTTAGTAGTACATGTAGCTTTGTTTAATTTCTAACATGTTGTTGGTATTTTCCTCCTTGTTGCTAAATGTTAATTATTTATTTTATGGTCAGACCACATAGCTAGTATTTTGCTGATTCTATGAATTGTGTAGCAACTAGTCTTATGACCTAATATAAGATAGATTTTTATAATATTTCATATAACTCTAAAATATGTATATTTTCTAAATTAAGACTACAATTATTAAAAAACAAAAAATTACAATTATATTTATATGAAGTAAGTCAAGTTTGCTAATCCTGTTTAAATTTCTATTTTACTATTTTTATGTTCTTGCCTCCCTAATCAATAATGGGGACAGGGAATTCTTCTGCTGTGAGAATACACACATGCACACACACACACACACACACACACACATAATTTTATTTTGGTCAGGAACCATGAATCACACTTATAATCCCAGCACTGTAGAAGGCCAAAGTAGGAGGACCATTTGATCCTAGGAATTTGAGACCAGCCTAGCCAACATAGGAAGATCCCATCTCTACAAAAAATTAAAATTAAAAAATGAGCCAGATGTGGTGGCACCTGTAGACCCAGCTAGTTGGGAGGCTGATGTGGAAAAATTGCTTCAGCCAGTGAAGTCTTTGCTGCAGTGAGCCCTGATCGCACCACTGCACTCAGTCTGGGTAACAAAGCAAGACCTTCTTCCTCCCAAAAAAACGTTTTAAATTTCTAGGTTTTCAATATCCTCATGTTATTTTATATGTGGCTACAAATTTAGATTAGTATATCCTTCAAGAAAACTGATTACTATAACATTTCATGATAGCTCTTTTTATCCCTCTTAATGATTTTCTCCTAAAGTCAATTTTTCTAATATTATAAAGTTATCCAGTTTACATTGTTATCAATTGTGTTACATATTTTTAAACCACTTTTCTCTGTTGTTTTGATACGTGTTTTTGTAAATAGCACATAATAGAACTTAGTTCTCAAGTATAATCTGATAACCCTGCCTTTTAACTAATAAATTTTTTCATTTACATTTATTATAATCAGTAATAACTGACAGAGAGAGATTGTTTTTACTATAATTTTAAAATGTAGGTTTTGGGCCAGGCAAGGTGGCTCATGCCTGTAATCCCAGTACTTTTGCAGGCTGAGGCAAGCAGATCATGAGGTCAGGAGATTGAGACCATCCTGGCTAACATGATGAAACTCCATCTCTACTAAAAGTACAAAAAATTAGCCGGGTATGGTGGCAGGTGCCTGTAGTCCCAGCTACTTGGGAGGCTGAGGCAGAGAATGGTATGAACCCAGGAGGTAGAGCTTACAGTAAGCTGAAATCGCGCCACTGCACTCCAGCCTGGACGACAGTGTGAGACTGTCTGAAAAAAATAATATATATATATATATATATGTATATATATATATATAGGGTTCTTTCTACTTTCTGTCTTTCCTTTTCTTTCTAGTATAATCAGGTTTTTTGTTTGCTGTTACTTTGTTACTTTTTGTTGTTGAAATTCAATAACTTAGATGTTACCAGTCTTATTTTGGTTACATTGCACACTTAAATTAAGCAAGTATAAAGTAAAATTGTACTCCCTTTCACAAAATATAAAAATATTAGGCAATTTAATTCTTATTGCTTTCTCTTGAGTTATGGGTTGTTGGGTTTTTTTCTGTCTAATATGTTAATTTCGTGTTTTCAAGAACATATAATTAGATATCATTACTTCTCTTTAATGATATTTGTTTTTATTTATGAGCAAGTTTATAAGTTTGTTTGCTTGCCATTTCCTCCTTTATCTCAGATATTCCTCCTGGGATCATTTTCTTTCTTCCTGAAGTGTGTTCCTTATAACTTTCCATGTTAAAATCTAATGTGGTTATATTACAATGTCTTATTCATCATAATTGCTGAAAAAGTAACTACTTAGAGCTATTTATCTCCACACTATTCCATTGCCTCTGTCACTCATTGTTCCTCTTGAGAGTCCTCTGTATGTTAATTTTCAGGCTTTTCTGAATAACACATAGTTTGTTTTCATTCTCTGCTTGCATTTAAGAATTTCTGTTGTGATGTCCTGCAGGTAGGGACTACTTCCTCCCCTCCCAGGTTTCAGTGGAAACCATTTGAAGGACTGGATTTGACAACAGTCCAGGAGTAACAGGTTTTCCACTCCACCCCACTGAGATAGAATCAAACAAGAGTTGGGACTTCATCCTGCCCAGCAGTAAAATGGTCAACACTCATAAACACACAGGAAGCCAGTGAAGGCCGTGTGGGTAACAACTAATGAGACACTTTTACCTTTCCCAGCAAGAAAGGCAGCAATGGGAACTAGTGAGGAGCCAGAAATTCTACCCTGGCCAGAAGTTACAAGCAGTAACCCTCACCAGGTATCAATAGAGGAACCTGGACTTCTACCCTCACCTGATGGTAGTGAGTAGCACCTGTCCTTCACATACTAAACAGTGTCAAGAGAAATAGCTAAAATAAAGATATGAATAAGACAATGCTACATAACATAACTTCCATAGTGTACACATTTCCGTGAAAATAAATCATTCATCATACCAAGAACCAGGGAGTTCTTGATAGAATATTTAAAAACAAATAGATACCAACACTGCGATGACAGATAATTGTAATTATATTATAAAAATTTTAAATAGCCATTCTAAAAAATGAAAAACTGTGGACACAATTGAAACAAAATAAAGAAGCCTCATCAAATAGAAAGTCTGAGCAAAAAAATTAGAAGATATAAAAAGGAGCCAAATGGAAATTTTAGAACTGAAAAGTATAACCACAATAAAACACAGACATGAACACACACACAATAGATGAGCTTAACAGCAAAATGGAGGAGACAGAAAAAAAATCATA
This sequence comes from Macaca thibetana thibetana, assembly GCF_024542745.1. Taxonomy (NCBI): domain Eukaryota; kingdom Metazoa; phylum Chordata; class Mammalia; order Primates; family Cercopithecidae; genus Macaca; species Macaca thibetana. Next base: position 140,021,196 of record NC_065585.1, read on the forward strand.
ACAAATATAGAACAATATAGAACAATAGAAATAATATTGTTCTAAATATAGAACAATAGAAATTACCCATTGTGATAGTTAATATTGAGAGTCAACCTGATTGGATTGAAGGATGCAAAGTACTGTTCCTGGGTGTGTCTGTGGGGGTGTGGTCAAATGAGAATACCATTTGAGTTAGTGGAGAGGAAGAGGCAGACCCACCCTCAATCTGGGTAGGCACCATCTAGTCAGCTGCCAGCACAGCTAGAATAAAGCAGACAGAATTTGGAAGAGCAGACTTGCTGAGTCTTCTGGTCATCATCTTTCTCCTGTACTGGATGCTTCCTGCCCTTGAACATCAGACTCCAAGTTCTTCAACTTTTGGTCTTTGGACCCACACCAGTGATTTGCCAGGGGCTCTTAGGCCTTCAGCCACAGACTGAAGGTTGCACTGTCAGTTCCTCACTTTTGAGGTTTTGGGACTTGGACTGGTTTCTTTGCTCCTCAGCTTGCAGATGGCCTATTGTGGGATTCATCTGGTGATTGTGTCAGTCAATTCTCCTTAATAAAGTCCCCTTCATATAGACGTCTATCCTGTTATTCCTGTCCCTCTAGACAACCCTGAGTAATATGCCCACTCTGTAAAACAGAGGGTAAAAACAGACTGAATATGACTTTAAGAATTAGTAAAAATATAAGAAAAAAATAGCATTTATGTTATTAGAGGTCCAGAATGAGAAGGAAAAAAGTTGGTCTAAAAAAGCACTCAAATAATGATAAAAATTTTTCCCAATATAGCAAGAGACACAAAACCTACATATTCAAAAAACTGAACAAAACCCAAAGAGATTCACTCATTAGAGTCATAGAGTGAAAAATATAAAGAAAGAAAAATACCTGAAAGTGGTGAGAGAGAAGTAACACCTACCTACAGATAAAAAGTAATTTTAATTACAGTGGATTTGTCCCTGGAAGTCATGGAGACCAGAAGGAAGTATCACGTTTCTCAAGTGCTAAAACATGTGTAAATTCAGTTACAACACATAACCCAATTACATGCTGCCTACAAGAAACACACTTCAAATATAATAGAAAACTGATGTATCATGCAAGCATTAATGAAAGGAAAACAGGAGTGGCTATATTAATCAAGGATATTAAAGATTGATAAAAGGGTCAATCCACCAAGAGGATATAGCAATCTTAAATGTGTATGCCCCAAACAATAAAGCTGAAAAATATATTAAGCTGATCCTAATCTAACTGAAAGAAGAAATAGACAAATCCACATTAAAGTGAGAGTTCAACATCCTTCACTCAACTAATAAACCAATTTAAAAATAGCAATGATATAGAAGAAATCAACAATGGCATCAACCAATGGGATCTAACCAATATTTATTATCTAACACTCCAGCCAGAACCAAAAGAATAGACATTCTTTTAATGTGTTGAATGGAATATTAACCAAGATAGACCATGTATGAAACCAATTTTAAAAATAGAAATCATACAGAGTGTGTTCTCTACCCAAAAGGAAATCAAACTAGAAATTATAACAGAAAGATTACAGGGAAGTCTCCACACACTTGAGAACTAAACATACATCTAAAACATTCAGAATAAAAATGGAAGCCTCAAATACATTTTTAAAAGACAGAACGAAAATTAAAAAGAAATATATCAAAACATGTAGGGCAGAGCTAAAGCAGTGTTGACAGGGATATTTGAAGCTTGAAATAAATACATTCAAACACAGAAAATGTCTCAAATCAATAATTTCAGCTTCTACCTCAAGAACTTAGGGGAGAATTAGCAAATAAAGCCAAAACAATCAAAAGGAAGTAAATAACAAAGATAATAATACCCCAATGCCTCAGCCAAAACTCAACCAGTGCAACTTCATCTAATTCACCTATATCTTGCCCATCCCAGCCCCACTGAACCCAAATATGTCATGCTTTCATTTAACAGTGAGCCCATGATTGTGCCACTTCCTCAACTTGGAATGCACACCCACCATTGTCTACCTGGTTAATTATTCATCAACCTGCAAGATTTCAGAGTCCTCAGAAGTGTTCTTTATCACAGGTTACAGCTCTCTGCAGAGTAACTGATTTCTTACCTTTTTCTTCCTCTTTGACTCAAAGCCTTCTGAGAACAGATATTACTGTCAAATTTATTAAACAAGAGATAAATATTGAAGCATATAAATACATTAGGGTGTGGTAAGTGCTTCTGAGCAAAAGCTTCCAGATGCATTAGATACACTTAATAAATTATTATTGAAATAATTGCATTAATGATACACTTTGCAGTCATGCAAATTGATACAATGATAAGGAGGAGCATATGTAAACACAAAATTATAGTTTTGCCAAAGTTTCTTCATAATCATAAGTAGATTTTTTCATACACAATTACCTTCAATCTTCATTTTCTTGTCAAATTAGTGTTTAAATATTTAAATTTAAATTTGAATTTTAAATTGAAATATAAACATGTTGAATCCTATTAATAATATAATTCCCACAAAGAAAATATCACATATTTCCTACATACACACACAGAGCCATAAAACATTTCTAAGGAATGTATGTAAATATCGATGCTATCGTTGTGTATGTGACTGTATGTGCATATTACAGGCTCACGTAGCAAGGCAGAGACCACAGAATATAATGGTGCACAAACTAGTTTTGAGGATCTGGAGTTGAACCCCATTTCCATTATTTACTATTGATAGAACCTTTCTGAGTATGATTTACCACCTGAAAAAAGTGAGCACAATACTCACTGCCTATTTTATAATATTATGAAAACATTTTAAAGATGACACCCGTGAATTTTTTAACAAATTATTATACTGATGTCACATGATATTACTGGAACTATGTTTATTGGTAAGTGAAGCTCCTTTCAAACTTTATCCAATTTCTCTCTCACTCGCACTTATTTCCAACTTGTTTTGTCATATTATGATGTAAATTAGGTGATCAAATCTTTTTTCACTTTGAAAAATATGATGAGTCATTTACAGAAACATTTGTAAGATTGATCACTGGGGTAGCTCATAAATAATTTCTGGCTTACACTTCTTTTGTCTACCCATCATTTATAGACAATTTGAAATATTACTGACCAATTTAGCATTTATTAAATAACCCAACACCTCATCATTAACCTTGAATGAGAGTGGGGTAACCTTTTTTAATAGGAATGTTAGAAATTCCCGGACCCATAGTTCTTATTTACCTAGCTCATTTAAAAAGCCTAGAGAAATAGTTGCTTTAAAACATCCTATTATTGTATCATATTTTGAAATAGCATTAAGAGGACATTGCAGATACACCTAAGAAATGACAAACACAATGGAAAGAATATTTTTGAGAATTTTTATCCCCTTAAAATCTTATCTTAGAGAAAGAAGCTAAGAAAATCATCTCTCAAACTTTTATCATTAATAAAAAGTATCCTTATTCACTTGACCTCATAAATGCATATTTCAACCAAATGACTATGTTGCTTAAGGCTGCAGAGCTAAGATGCTCTGGAATGTCCCGTATCAATCAACCTCAGAACTGTCCATTAAATTTAGAATGCAGAATCACTATCACTAGTTTTTAAATCTGAGAGAAGAACAGAGCTTGAGTTTTCAGATTGCAGGTTAAAACTCGGGAGAAGTCTTTTCATTTATAAGCTAATCTTTGAAATTAAATTCAAGTTAAATTGATATTCACCTTTGCACATGAGTATGCTGAATGTTTTGGTTGCTTTTCCTGGTCCGCCACGAGTAAGCGAGAGAAGACCTCTGTTTTTAGGTCAGGATTTGCAATCACATAAAGCCAACCACTCTGCACTGCGCTAAGGACTTTTGGTGCAGCAGATAACTAACAGCCCAAAAAGTTGAGGGTAGGAACAATCCAAGATTTGGCTTTAAAATATATATATAATATATATAATACTTATTATATATATTTATATAAATATATAATATGTATAAATAACATATATATATATTTCCTTTTTTGTGGACCCTGCAAATGTGAACCCTCTAAGCTCTGAATGATTACTCTTATAAATACTCTTCAGTGAGAAAATATACCTTTTATATAAAATGATACTTTCCTTTATTGCACAAAACGTACTTGTCATTGCAAAGCTATAATCTAAAATAAGCACCGGAAATGGAAAGAAAGCATCCTCCTGTTTCTGTGCAGTCTCAGCGCCTTAGTGTCCCCTTTATCGTTTCTCTAGAGGAAGACACGGTGTTGTACTTATCTGCTCTATTTAATTAATATGTTGTGAACCAACAAATACGTTCTTAGTGATGATTTGGGGGAAGTTCTGGGACAGAGAGCTTTTTGAGTAAGTATACACGGGGCTAATGGGTCCTCATTCACGTCATTATTTTTATCCTATTTGTGCTGTCCTACTAGGATACTCGGCCTGTGTTTTCCTCCAGAAGAAAGTCAAGGCAGAACAGCCTGTCTTTCTGCCTATATATACATATAAATACATATATATATAATTATATATATAATATTTAAAATATCGTGTTTTCTGAAACTTCTGCCTTTCTGACACCAAGGTCCTCATGCCTTAGATGCCCCTTGTCTCCCTGTATCCCCTCACTCTGCATTATCTTGTGGTCTTGCTTCATTTCTCTTGTAAGTTTTGCTTCTAACTTTGCAATGTGCATCTTACACTCCCTGTGCCTGCAAACTGCCCAGCCATCCTTTCCTCATTGCAGCTGATAATGGGGCATGGCTGTTCCCACGGAAATGCTCCATCTTCCCGTCGCTGACTGACAAGCACAGCGTCTTTCTATTCTGCAGTAGGATGAAGCTCTCTTCCTGTCACTAACCATAAATACCCCTTCGCACCTCCTCTCCCTGCCCAGTGACTTCTCTTCCTCAGTTTCCCCTCTTTCCTTCACTGACCTCTCATCCATTAAAGTGTCCCACCTAGCCCACAAACAGCTCACTCTTCCCCAGCCTCAAATAACAGCCCTCACTGATGCCCACGTGTGTGCAGAGATATTAATCCAATCCTCCTGCTACAAGCTTCATGACTCAGCCCCCACCACACTGTGTCTGGCACAGAGAGCCCAGGCATGGACAGATCCCAGCGTGGACAACCCCCAGCATGGACAGCCCCAGGCATGGACAGCCCCGGGCATGGACAGCCCCAGGCATGTACAGATCCCAGCGTGGACAACCCCCAGCATGGACAGCCCCAGGCATGGACAGCCCCAGGCATGTACAGATCCCAGTGTGGACAATCCCCAGCATGGACAGCCCCCAGCATAAACAGACCCCATCATGGACAGACCCTGGCATAGGCAGCCCCCAGCATGGACAGACCCTGGACATGAACAGCCCCCACCATGGACAGACCCCAGCGTGGACAGCCCCCAGCATGGACAGACCCCAGCAAAAACAGACTCCATCATGGACAGACCCCAGCATAGGCAGCCCCCGGCATGGACAGACCCTGGACATGGACAGCCCCCAGCATGGAGAGCAAGTCTGAAATCTATAGGGCAGATTGTAGGCTAGAAATGTAGGCAAAGAATTGATTGTGCAATCTTTTAGGCAGATTGTGTTCTTTGGGAAACCCCAGTCTTTGGTTTTCAATTAATTGGAGGAAACCTACCCATGCTATGGGGGACAATCTGCTTTACCCAAATTCTCCTGACTTGAAGCCAAGTCCCTTTCACATGGTAACTTCATAGCACATCCAGAGACTGTGTGACGGAACTCCAGGCGCCACCGCCTCGCCAGGCTGATGGAGAATCAGTCGTACACTTCTGAAAGGAGCCGAGTCCGCTCCCACAGGAGATGATCCTTCCCAAGCTCTTCCCTTAGAAGTGCAGGATTGTATTCATCCCGGGCATATGGTCCCTAACCCAAATGAGGTCTCCAGTGTCTTCAAATTTGGCACTTGTTAAATGAAACATGCTCCAACTCATTTTGAAGCAAGGTAGGGTCCTTATTTAAGTTTGATTCACGTGTCTACATTAGACAGATTTCAGGGAGCATGATGCTCTGTTTCTGTGTATCTACCAGATGTGTATCTGCTAGAATAATCATTAGATTATCATTTTTCCAGGAGATATAAGGGAAGGAAAATAAAAGGATAAATCACATGCTTAGATAACAAAAGAATGGGAGGTGACTTGGTTTTAGGGGAACATTTTGGGCTTTAAATCTCTGCAGACAAGCCAGCTTCCAGCAGATGTTCTGCAACTCACTTTCTGCATGGTCAAATTACATGATTTACTCATATCTCAGCATCCCTGAGCATAGAAAATAGCTTGCTTTCTTTTCTTGCCTAACTCCCAAGGATACACAGAAAAATCCTCTAACAGTTTCAAAGATTCTTGAACAAGATGTAAAGGGGTAAACAATGAAATTTTAAGACCTTTTGGAAATTCAAATCCAAATTGTTGATTGACATCAAACTCAGAGAGAAACAAATTAGGTTCTGACTACGAAGCAGCTTATTTTATACATTCTCGTCCAGCATAAAGAAATTATAATTTGACCTGGCTTCATATTGCCTATCAGTAAAATACATAAAACAACTTCCACTTAATCATGTTTAGGAAGGAATAGGATTTAGTTCCTTTGAAATTATATATTTGATTTTTAAAAATTGATGTATCTTCACTTGCACATTTGAATAGATTGCTTTCACAGTTATATTTTATAGGTATTTTGGTTCATGGTAAGGAGGGGATTAAGCTATCTTCCCTAAAAAAAGGATCCATTTTACACTATGTGTAAAGGGAATGGGCTGGAGTTGATATTTCTAGTTTATGCTATTAAAACAAATCGTTGTTTACCATCTGAGATTTCAAATTCACACTTTCAGTTTGTATTATTTATAATTTAGGAAATCTGTTTGCAACATGATTCACTGCCCTACAAAGGCATGCCTCTTGCTAATGAACTGGTGACTCCTTCCTCCTCAACAACATGTGTTTAAAAATTAATGTTTAATTTTCAATTTAGAAAATGTGTAAAGACAAAAAGGAAATTTAAAAAACAGCACGAGAGATTTAGTAGTAAACATTTTTGCCTTAAATTGATCTCCCCAATGGTCTCCTCTGAAAAGATTAATGCCATCTTAATAAAGGCATTGAAAATACCTCAAAGACAGTAGTACAATTTTCTAAATGGCTGTTTAATATTCATGTAATCTTATCATAAGTCATTTTCCTTTAAACTTCATGAACATTTAACGTCATTGAACATTTAAATATGAAAAACGTGACTCATTTTGAACACGTGATTTTTTAATACCAAGCATCTTCATGTTTTTCCCGCATGTGAAAGAAGAAAACATGTTTATTACTATGTGCTAGGATCTATTATTATTTAAAATCAAAGTTCCTTAAGGTTGTAGTGTTACGTATTGCAGCAAGGACTGCTTCAAGTCATTTTGTGAAAATCAGTTGAGACTCCCCCACCCACACCAGCCTCAGAGGCTCACAGCGGCCCCAGCCTCTCGTGACAGCAGCACCACGCCCTGTTCCTCCAGGTTCCAGGGCGAACGCAGGACCAAGACAGCCAGTCACAGACCTCGGCCCCATCCTGCTCCCTGTGGTTTCCACTCACAGTGAGTCCAAGGCCCTGTTCCTCCGGGTTCCAGGGCGGGTGCAGGACCAGGACAGCCAATCACAGACCTCGGCCCCATCCTGCTCCCCGTGGTTTCCACTCACAGTGAGTCCAAGGCCACACCTAAAGTCAGGGAAGTAGGAATGATGATGGTCTATGGAAACGGGAGAACTGGGGGTTGTGAATCTCAGTCTCGCCGACCCCAGCCCAACCTCATAGCAGGGCAGAGGCAGAGCCGTGCAGTGGTGAGGGGCACACACTCTGCAGGCAGATGGTGAGGGTTGGAAGGTGGATGCCTTCAGCTACTTCCCTACAATATTGGGGCAAGTTGTTGAAGCCCTCCAGACCTCACAGTCCTTGCCTGTAAAGCTAAGCATAGAAAAATATCTGTCTCTGGGGTTCTGCTGAGAACTGAGTTAACAGATGGTAAGCACTGAAACAGTGGGTGGGACCCGTGAACGCTCAGTAATTGCTGGCTAATACTGTGGCATGAGTCCACCAAAGACCCAGCTGTGCCCTACCAAGACCATGTTTACTTTAAGCGCAGTAAATAGAAAAGCCCATACCTAGTTTAGAGCTTCCTCCATCTCTTTATGATAAAGAGCTCAGCATAAGTTTCATTTGGTTTTAGCCCCGAATATAAGATGTCGAAGGGCAATAGGCACAGTCCTCTTGGGAGCCTCTCCTAGGGAAGAGTTGAAAGGAATCCCCCAGGTTCCCAGGTGTCTGCAAGAGGTTGGGGCACAGAAGAGGCAGTTTTGCAGAAGCAAGTGTATTCTTAGAAGAGATAAAATGTTGCCCCAAATATTCCAAATGTTTGCATGGAAGAAATTAAGAAAAAAAGTAGAAGATTATGCTACCAAGCAAAAGACCTCTTTTCTTTTTCTTGGGATTGTATCCATGTTTTAATAAAATGAAGGACCAGCATTTTGCTACTACTCCAAGCAAACATCAAGAAAGCGAAGGCTTTCCACACCTCCCCAGTCCCCAACATTCCAACCTCATTCTCTAGAAGCCACCAGAAGAAGATTAGCATCAGCACACGGCACAGTTAGTAGATGTGTGTGTTGTTCAGTTTTCCGTATTTGTGGATCAATGCATTCAAATGTGACATTTATTTTAATGCACCTAGTTTTTCAAAAACGGTATTGCTCTTCTTCAATACTACATAGGGCAATTTTTGTCTTTCAAAACTTCTATACTTTGGTGTAGCAGAATACATCTAGAAAAACATAATAGAAGATCATTTGGATGTAAAAGGATATAACAATTTTATTACTTTTGTAAAAAAAAAAGGACTGGATTTTTTGCATAAGTATTTTATCATTATTATTTAAGTAATATTATCAAATAAAATATTGCAACAGGAACTGCTTAAAGTCATTTTGTTCAAATTACTTAAGTTCCCTCAGCCAAGTAACTGTTTTATGATCTGCCTTAAGTGATTTTAATAATATTTTTTAAATACCTTAAGAAATATATAAACATAAAATGTTATTTAAAATAATGATTTGTAGTTTCATAACTGAGAAGTCTCACTTTAATAGAAAGTGATTTTAATAGAAAGCCTGCCAAAATAGCTTATTAATATATACATTTTTCTGAACTAAAGTCTAAATATAATTTTAATAATTTTCTTAAGTCTTTAATAAATAGTGATGTCTCCTTTTCTCTGTAGGTGGTCTTCCCATTGCAATTTGCATTTATTTGTTTATTTGCTTATTTATTTATTTTATTTACTTATTTTTGAGACAGAGTCTCACTCTGTAGCCCAGGCTGGAGTGCAGGGGTGCTACCTCAGCTCACTGCAACCTCCACCTCCAAGGTTCAAGCAATTCTCCCACCTCAGCCTCCCAAGTAGCTGGGATTACAGACACTTACCACCATGTCCAGCTAATTTTTGTATTTTTAGTAGAGACGGGGTTCCACCATGTTGGCCAGGCTTGTCTCAAGCTCCTGACCTCAGGTGATCCATCTGTCTCGGCCTCCCAAAGTCCTGGGATTACAGGCATGAGCCACCACATGTGGCCACATAGATGTGTTTTTAAGGCTGAATCCTGTTCTGTTGCACATAGATGCCACATTGTGTGGATCCATTCATCCATTGATGGACACCTGGGTTGCTTCCACTCCATTCATCCATTGATGGACACCTGGGTTGCTTCCACTCCATTCATCCATTGATGGACACCTGGGTTGCTTCGACTCTATTCATCCATTGATGGACACCTAGATTGCTTCCACTCTATTCATCCATTGATGGACACCTAGATTGCTTCCACTCCATTCATCCATTGATGGACACCTGGGTTGTTTCCACTCCATTCATCCATTGATGGACACCTAGATTGCTTTCACTCCATTCATCCATTGATGGACACCTAGGTTGCTTCCACTCCATTCATCCATTGATGGACACTTAGATTACTTCCACTCCATTCATCCATTGATGGACACCTGGGTTGCTTCCACCCTCTGGCTGTTATGAATGGTGTTGCTATGAATGTGGATATAAAGTATCTCTTTAAGACACTGATTGAGTTCTTTTAGGTACTTACTCAGAAATGAGACTGGCGAGTCATATGATAGTTCTATCTTCAGTTTTTTTGAGGAACCACCATACTGTTTTCCACAACCACTGCCCCATTAACTTGTTTGTGGTAATCATTACACAATGTATATACATATAAAATCATCACATTGTACACCACGACGTTCTGGTGGTCACTCACACAGGTGCACAGGGCAAGAAGCTTCAAGGCGCCCAGCTGAGGTTGAACGAGCTTCACACAGTGAAACAAGTGTCCTTTTCCCAGTGGATTTAGTGCCCTGCTTTTGCATGTGTGAGTGTGTATGTTGCTGATTTCACTGTTTAAATGGCTCCCAATCAATACTGAAGTGCTGACGGCTGCTTCTAAGTGCATGAAGCCTGTTATGTGCTTTATGGAAAATACATGAGCTAGAGCAGGCAAGAGTTATAGTGATATTGGCCATCAGTTCAAAGAAAATGAGTCAACAATAGATATTAAATCAGGTGTCTTTGAACAGAAATACACATTCGGCAGCAACTTCCATTTCATCCTCCAGCCCTTGGAAGCCACCATTCTATTCTCTGCATCCACAAGTTTGAGGATTTCAGATATCTCAATTAAGAGAACTCACACAGTGTTTTTCTTATATGACTGGCCATTTCGCTTAGCATCATGTCCTCCAGGCTCTCTTCAAAGCCTCACTTATGCAAGATGAAAAAGTTCCCGACATCTTCTGCACAATATTTGGCTTTTACTTAATGATACCATACTGCACACTTAAAATGTTGTTAAAAGGATATATCTTCTATTATGTGTTCTGACTACAATAAAAAAAAATAAAATAATAATTATAATAAATGGAATGGTGGTTGCCAATAAACAGGAAGTAAAACAGAAACACATTAAGCAAACTTGTGTGTTGATCAGTGGAAGAAAATGTGACAGAAGCTGAGAGGAACCTAACCTAGTATTTCCCTTAGGAGCAATGGTTTGGTGTTTGCTAATCCAGTCTTTGTAGTGAGTCTGTAGGAGATATTTAACACAAATCATGAGAATACACATAAAATTAACACATAAAAGTCAAAAGCCTTTATACACCAAACTATAATGGGTCAGAGAACACAATGGTAGAAAAAAAAACAGCACAAAGATCAAATACAAAGAAATAAACTTCACCAAAAATACACAAACCAATAGCAGAAAAACTTACAACAATCCCAAAAAGCACAAGAGTCTTTAAGCCTTGAGCCTGAACCAACCCAAAGCCAACCATGCTGGCACCCTGAGCTCCAACCCCAACATCTACAAAATAAATGTCTGCTCTTGACAAGTCACCCCATGTGTAATACTTTATCAGAGCAGCCTGAACAGACTAAGAAGAGGCTGATGAAGAGAGGACTCTGCACAAAGGCTTAGCTCTGCTCAGTGGATTTGCTTCTCAGAGGAGGATACATCGGCAATTCTGAACCCATTTTGTGTCTATGCCAGGAATAAAACAAATAAGTAAATATATTGTGGATAATGAGAGTCCGGTTCTCACTGTCAGAGAAGGAAGTTATGAATAAGGAAGGAGGCTTGCTGGAATGATTCCTCTATTGTCAGATTAAAATTGGAGGTGCCAGTGTTGACTCACTCTCTAATACATGGATATAGATACAGACATAGATACACATAGAAATAAATATGGAAGTGTGTGTATGTGTACAGGTTAATAATATACATGCATTTATTTCCACAACTGTCCACTGAGCAGCGTAGAAATGATGATACCTCAGTAGCAGTGGGCACACCTGTGGAAAATTCATGATTTATAAAAGCCATTCTCTAATAAAAGGGATCAGGTCTGCTTGGAGAAGTGGCTGATTCCACGACCTGAGTCTGGAAATAATGTGTGGTGCTGCAAAGTAAGGATGTACCCACCCCCCTAAAAAAGGGGGAAAAAAGAAAGGCTGGGAGAATGTTAGAAAAAACACTGGAGTCACTCCAAAGCCAGAGGGGCCCCCGGTCACCAAAGCTGGATCAATTGGAAATCAATAATGATAGTATTGCATCATAACCCACAGAATAAAATAAATACCCACAAGTCCATGCCTAAAGTAGTTAATGGAATAAATGTACATAATTGAGTAGAAGGGGTAACACTTCCTTATAAAACAATGCCAAGTAGCAGGTGTAGAGGAAGGAGGAAAGAATGAACTGACCACAACCAATCATCACATCATCACAGCAACCAGGGCAAGACCCGCCATGGGTGCCACTCCCTGCAGGGAAGCTGCCTTTATCTCCAGCTGCCTAAAGAGAGAGAACGGAGGAAGTAAGAGAAAGGTGATATTCAAATTAGAAAGAGCTCAGGATGTCCAAGAGTTGATGAAAGACATTGATCTTTGCATGCTTGGTGACCGGCGTTTCCATGCCTCCCCCTCCCACCCTCTGTCTCTGTCTTTCCACTCCCCTGCTCCTGTCTCATCCCAAATGACAGGACCTGTGCAAAACTAAAGGCTTGGACTAAAGCACAGTTGTCCATAACTGTTGCTCTAAATTGTTTTTAACCCCACAAGGTTGGCACTAATATTTCTATGCAGTGTTTATGATATGGATGTGTGTATGTGTATAATAAACATTATTCAGATATGTGTGTCTGTACACATACACACTTCCATATAATAAATGGATTATTTATTATTTTTAACCCCACAGGGTTGGCACGAATATTTCTATGCAGTGTTTATTACACCCAATGTGCTCTATTTTTGTTGCCTTTAAAACTTATTTTGTAGATTCCTTTTTCTGTATAAGTATATCATTTAGAAGATTATGTCTTTAAGTGAGCATTTGTGGTCATTCTATTTATCTAAAATGTCTTTATTCTTGAGATGTAGGATTACTTTTTTTTCATTGCTTGATTGACACTTACATTTCTTCAGCCTTTATTGTTGTGAGGAACTGGGCTGCAGAGCAGGAGGTGAATGGGGGCATCCTCTGTATTTACAGCCACACCCCATTGCTCATATGACCTCCTGAGCTCCGCCTCCTGTCAGATCAGTGGCAGTCTTAGATTCTTATGGGAGTGTGAACTTTATTGTGAACTACACCTGTGAGGGATCTAGGGTATGTGCTCCTTATAAGGATCTAATGCCTGATGATCTGTCACTGTCTCCCATCACCCCCAGATGAGACCATCTAGTTGTAGTTGCAGGAAAACAAACTCAGGGTTCCCACTGATTCTACGCAAAGGTGAGTTGTGTAATTATTTCATTACATATTACAATGCAATAAGAATAGAAATAATGTGCACAATACATGTAATGTGCTTGAATCACCCCTAAACCATCCCCCTGCACACCAGGTTCATGGAAAAATTGTCTTCCACTAAACCAGTCCCTAGTGCCAAAAAGGTTGGGAACTGCTGGGATAAAGAAACAAAAAAAACATCCAGAATTTGAGAGGATTTCAGGGAAAGACTTGAATGCCTGGGAGAGCCAGATTCCTGTTAAAGCAAGTAGGTTAAAGTGTTTCGCTGTGCAGAAGCTTTTTAGTTTGATGTAGTTCCACTTGTTTGTTTTTGTTTTTGTTACCTGTGCTTTTGGCATCTTCTCTAAAAAACCATTGCCAAGACCAATGCCAAGAAACTTTCCCTTAATTTTTCTTCAAGAAGGTTTGTGATCTCAGATCTCATACTTAAGCCTTTAATCCATTTCCAGCTGATTTTTGTGTATGATGCAAGATAAGAGTCCAGTTTTGTTCTTCTGCATGTGGACATCAAGTTCCTGCCACACTATTTGTTGAAGAGATTTCTTTTCTACACTGTGTGTTCTTGGTGCCCTTGTCAAAAATTAGTGGACAGCATACAACTGAGTTTGTTTCTAGACTCTCTATTCTATTCCGTTGGTCTGTGCATCTGTTTTTATGCCAGTGCCACACTGTTTTGAATACTGTAGCTTCATGATATGGTTTGAAATCAGGAAATGTAATGGCTGCAGCTTTATTCTTCTTTCTCAAAATTGCTTTGGCTATTCGGGGTCTTGTGTGGTTCCATGCAAATTTTAGAATTTTTTTCTATTTTTTAAAGAATGGCATTGGAATTCGTGATGGGTGTTTTAATTAACTTGTTTGTGGTAATCACTACACAATGTATATGCATGTCAAATCATCACATTGTACACCTTAAACATATTAAATCTTAATTTGATTTTAAATCAATATTTTAAAATACAAAAATATTTAACAGGAAGTAGTTTAAAGGAAATTCCAGAGATTCACATGAGGATACTTTGAGAGTCATGATGATGGTCCACATGGTGGAACGGCAAGACCTAAGCAGATGAGTCAGTGGGTGAGATGGAAGCAAAAGAGGTTGATGGGAGGGCTTATAAAGCTTGCAGGATACAGGAGCAATGCACACACAATAAGTTACTAGTGTTGGTAAATACCCAAGCCTTGTATATTTCTTACCTTGGGCCAGGTGCTGTTCTAAGTGTTTTCATACATTTTCACATTTAATCCTGCAAGTGACCCCTTGAGCAAAAGCCAGCCAGTGACACCTGCATCTCAGGCAGCAGGGCTCCAGAGTCCACAATCTTGAGCTCTGCGAGGTTCTCAGTCATGTGCCAGGAAGGATTCTAGTGTGGAGGACAGCATTGATTTTAAAAATCCAAAACTTCAGCCGTGAAAGAGTTTACAGTTTATTAATGGATGCACAGTGGATGATTTCAAACACTGAGAAGACACCGATCAACAGCCCTGGATGTGGAATAGGAGCACTCTTTTATCCTGGCCTTCAATTGGGGCAGGTGTTCAGTCCAGTGCTGAGAAAACATGTAAACAGAGTAATTTTGGACAATTACCCTGCTTGGATATTTGATTTCTCTTGGCTATCACAAATAATAACAGTGATAATTTTGCTTAAGGATTTTTCTTATTTGATCTACAAATACAAGCACAAATTTCTAATAAAACTCTCTTACAGAAGACAATTACATGTTATACAAAAAAATTGTTCCAGAAAGTCAAAACTTTCTTTTTAATAGCACCACAACTACATGGTTGCTGTATTTCTACATTGTGAGAGCATGAGAAGATGGGATTTTGTGTATGTAAATTTGTTTTCCAAATATTCATGTTTAAATGTTGATTCATATCACTTGTTGGCATATCAAGCATGCTCATTTCTAAATTGCCATAATATATCCAATAAGGTAGAATATTTCTGGAAAGCACAATTACCATACACATATTACTAGAAAATGTGATACCATATTATGCTCTGTTGTCATTACAGTGAGAATATGGCACTATGAGGAGATTTTATCAGTGCAAAATTGCATTATGTTCAAATTTATCCATGTGTTAATTCACATTAAACCCCTTCTATTTCTTCAGATGAATGTAAATTCTAGGATTTGCTGGCCTGTATTTTACCTGGAAATTGGTGCAGATAAGAGGCAAAGAAGTGAGAAGGATTGCTGTCTAGGAGCTTTGAAACGAGTCAAAATTATGTTTCCTGGTAGCTGCTATTCTTTTAAAAAGCCAAGATTTAAGGAGAATAATATAGCAATGTAATTTATTATAAATAGGGATGAGGAAAACCATAACCAACAAAACCCTTGAAAATTGGACTCTTCTTACGAATTATACTAACAATGGGAATCAACATTCCCATCAGAATTTGTAGATTTCAGATACTTCCATCAGGCTTGTTTCTTAATTATCAAGGTTCTTTGAAGAAATTTCCTATTTGAATCCCTCAAAATAATGACTTTGGGGTTTATTTTCACATCAGCTATGGGTGCTGTTTTGACAAAGCCTTAACTGAAAACTTGAGGCCATCAGTATTCCTTTCTCCCCAATACAGTTCACGCAGGCACTCTTTCTTCCCCACCCATCTTGTGCATAACACCTTGATTTTGCTTAGAGTTCCCCTCGTTATCTCGATGTTTATTGGTTGGTTGGTTGGTTTTGTTGAGTTGGTTGGTTTTGTTCCGTTTTCACAGCCTTATTAAGAAGGAAATTTACATTCCATATGATTCACCCACGTAAGCTGTACAATAGAATGCGTAATTCTAGTATATTCACAGAATTATGCATCCATCACTACTACCAATTATAAAACATTCTCACTACCTGGAAAAGAAACATGATACTCAGCCACAGTCCCTCAACCTCTGGATCCCCCACCCTAGTCCTAGGAAACCACTAATCTACTTTCATTCACTATAGATTTGCTAATACTGGACACTTGATATAAATAGAATCACACAATACAAGGCCTTTTGTCACTGGCTTTTTCACTTACATTATCTTTTCAGGGTTTATCCAACATAGCACAGATCTGTATTTTATTTCTTTTCATTGCCAAATCATCTTCCATCCTGAGGCTATACCATGTTTTCTTTATCTATCCTTTCATTATATGCTGAGCATTTGGGCAGTTTCCACTTTCTGGCAATTATGAATATTGCTGCGTATGAACATGCTTGTACAAGTTTTTGTATGGAACTGTGTTTCCTGTCTCTGGACTACACATCTAAGAGTGAGTCATTTCTTTAACCACGTGGGGGACGGCCACAAACACCTGCATACACTGCGGGACTCTCTGTCCCCGGCGTCGGTCCTCACTGACTTTCCTGTTTTAACTTCGTGACAGGTCTTGTGACTCTCTGCTTTATTCTTCTTATCAATATTATCTTGATTATTTTTAACCTTTTACTCCTTGTAAATATTAAAATCTGCTAACATCTATATGAAAAACATTGCTTGGATTTTGGAATTAAATTAATCTATAGATTATTGGGGGTACACTTGAAAGCACTTTAATATTGAGTACTACCCATGGAGGTGGAATATCTTTCTTAAGATAATTTTTAATGCTTTTAAATAAATGTTTGGCACATTTGTGAACAGTTTTGCACATATATCATTAGTTTTATGCCTAGATATTTGACAATATTGTCGCTCATAGAAATAGTATTTTTTAATTATATCTTATGATTGCTGTTTGTTTGCAGAAACACTTGCTAGGCCCTCCAATAAACTGTTACATGGGTACCATGAAAGCAGACTTTCTTGTTTGTCTTCCTTACTTAAATAAATGCATCTATATTTTCTATCAAGACTCTTTTTGTTGTGGGACTTTTATAGTTTTATTTTACGAGGTTAAGAAAGTCTTCTTGTACTAAGAGCTGTCTTTTATTACTTAATAAGTGTCACATGTTATGAAAGCTTCTGAATCAATTGAGATAATCAGATTTTCTCTTTAATCTGTTATTGAGCTGAATAACTTTTCAATGTTTTCTACTACTCATCCATCTTTGCATTAGAGAGCCAAACCAACTTGGAAATGTGCATATCTGTAATATGATGTTGATTTCCCTTCACTAACACTTTGCTTTTGGTTTTGGAATTGCACGTATCATCGAGGTTGTCCTGCCATTTTCTTTTCTACTACTGTCCTGTGGCTTCGGCATCAATATTGCAATGCTCATTAAATTAGGTGAATAAAATGCCCCTTCCTTCTGTTCTGTTTTGTTTTTCCGCTTGTGTGAAATTGGAACTGTGATGTCCTTTGGCTGTGTCCCCACCCAAATCTTGAATTGTAATCCCCATAATCCCCACATGTCATAGGACGATGTGGTGGGAGGTAATTGAATCATAGGGGCGGTTTCCCCCATGCTGTTCTCATGATAGTGAGTAAGTTCTCACGAGATCTGATGGTTTTATAAGCATCTGGGGTTTCCCCTGCTGGCACTCCTCTCTCCTGCCACTGTATGAAGATGTGCCTTCCACCATGATTGTAAGTTTCCTGAGGCTTCCTCAGGCAGGTGGAACTGTGAATCAGTTAAACCTCCTTTCTTTATGAATTACCAGTTTCAGGTATTTCTTCATAGCAGCATGAAAACGGACTCATACAAACTGTCTTTAGAAGCTTGGTAGAAGTCGTCCATGTAATTATCTGAGTGCTAGCACTCACCTGTAAAGTTATCTGGGGCTGGAAAATCCCTGTGGCAATCTTTTAAACTACTAACTCAATTTCCTTGATAAAACTATTCAGACCGCTACGCACTTAATTCACTTTTGGCAAGGTATACTATTTAACAATTTTTCCACTTTTATAAGGTTTATATTTTATCTGGGATTTATAGAGTAATCCATTTTATCTTGGATTACTAAAAACTAACAAAATTTTTCATATTTTCTAATTTTGATATCTCATACAATTGTGATTATCCCAACACGTTATTCTCTAATATTGTCAATTTTGCTTTCTCTTTTTCATCTTAATCAACCTTGCCAAAATCATGCTCCTTTTGCCTATCTTTTTTAAAACATCTGGCTTTATTAATGCCTTGCTTTATCTCTGCTATTGATGAAGCTTCAGGGCCTTTGTCATAACTGTTGCCTTCTTCCAACTTTTATGAGGTTGGGTCTTGCTCTTTTTCTTACATCTGAAGGTGTAAACTTCATTCATTAGCTTTTAACTTTTTTCTGTTCTTATATTTGTTTCTAAAGCGTAAAATTCTCATATAAGTCCTGCTCTACTGGGTCCTCTGAGTTTGGATGTGTTATTTACTTCTATTGCCTTCTGGTGGCGTCAGTGGGCACAGTGAACACGCCCCACCCTCTTGACATGAACATGTGATGTCCTACTGATCACACCCCAGGGTCCCCACTGTGCTTTTTACTTAACTTTTGTGTGGAACGCATAGATTGTATTATAACCATTATATATAATTATAACCATTGGTCTACATGTCTCAAAACTAGAACTAGAATTTCTTAGGAACACAGTTGTGTTTCTCCCATATATGTATTCAGAGATCCTAGGCCAGCATTGTGCTGGCTCAAAGCAGGCACTTAGGAAATGTTCCTGGAATATACATTTACAATGTAAAATGGGTAAGACAAAGTGTACGTTGATGCAGGAGAAATAAGATGTTTGGTTATAAAGGCACAGAAATGTGTATAAACCACTTCGAAATGTATATTTCTTAATTATATTTAACTTGAAAAGATGCACTTTTTTATATTTAGTGCAAAATGTATATTTATTAATTATATTTAACTTTAAAAGAAGCATCCACTAGGATGAACGGAAATTACACCAGCGTTTAAATTCAGCCATCAACCTGGTCCTTCTCACAGCAAAGTCAAAGGTCAGCACATAATGGTTGTGCATTATAATTTCTCAAAAGCAGCCATCTCACAGGGATGCTGTTTGAATTAGCTAATTGATGACTGCCAAGGGCTTTGGCAAGGCAAGGCTCTGCGTAACTGACAATTACTATTATTATCACAGAGACTAAGATGTTCTGCATTGCTCTGTGAACAAAGGGCCAAGAGATGAATTTGCTATAAGATATAATGTAGCTAACAAAAAAGAAGTGTGAAAAGATAGAACACACAGCATCTCAAGTAGCTGAGATTTGTTTAGAAAGTTGTTTCTGCTTTGTGTTCCTGATAAGGACATCAAAACAGGCAAATAATGGACTTTTTAGATACCCACAAAGACATCCCAAAAGATTGCTCATTTCCTTTGTGTTAAAAATGTGAAACTTTGCATGCAGAAAAGAGTTCTCAAGATTGCCAGAGACTGAGCACAAGTGTTCAGAAGTTAAGACAATAAAGGGACATCTGAAAGACACCTGAGACAAGATAGAGAAAAATATCCTGCTTTAAAGGTGTCATATCCAATGTGTGTATTTTCCTGGACCAAGTTTTTTTAAAAAATGGCAAACAGATTATTTCCTTCAATAAATTTGAGACATTCTCACCAGGTGCGGTGGCTCACACCTGTAATCTCAGCACTCTGGGAGTCTGAGGCAGGCAGATCGAAGCCAGGAGATCAAGACCAGCTTAAGTAACATGACAAAACCCCTTCTCTATAAAAGATACAAAAAATTAGCTGTGTGTGGTGGTGCACACCTGTAGTCCCAGCTACTCAGGAGACTGAGGCAGGAAGATTGCTTGAGCCCAGGAGGCTGAGGCTGCAGTGAGCCATCATGGTGCCACTGCACCCTAGCCTGGGTGACAGAGCAAGACCATGTCTCAAAAAGTAAAGGTAAAATAATAAATTTGTGGCATTCTTTCTGTCATCCTGGCAGAGAGGATTGGTTGGTTTGATTTGGTTTTATTTTTTCCCTGGATCATCGGATCATGAGAACATACTCAAGTCTTCAGCCTGAATGAGTGGCTCCATCCCACCTACTGGTGAGGTCAGTTTCTCAGCGCAGCTCATTCCAGCTCGCAGGCCTCACCCTCAGGCCTGTCAGGATCGCTGCAACCTGTCTGAAAGATGAGCTGATGAGCTACTGGCTGGGTTTCCAGTGATACCAAGTTGAGCCCTTTTGTCTGACACCACTGTCTGAAGCAGGGAGAGAGTAGGAGGATGGAGACCAAAATGGGGAATCCAAGGATGGCACAATTAAAAACAAACACTGCGAGGCCACCACGCCCCACCATGCTGGGTCATGGATCAGAGGGTCGGAGAACTGCAGCTGGGACGGTGACATTATTTTTCACGTGAGCTCACATGGAAGGAGCTGAGCATGGCTCCTGGGGGGTCCCGAATCCTGTGCTGTGATGACTCAGGGGAGCTCTCCCTCCTGCCCCAAGCTCCTGAGCCACCCCCACTGAGGACCACTTTACCAGTGTTCTCCTGCAGTGTTTCCGTGGATCCTTTTTACTTTACCGGGCACTAACAGGGATAGGAATGGGAGAGAGAAGAGAGAAGAAACAAAATCCATGACAGAGCCTTCATCAAATTCCGTAATTTCAGAGGCTTCGGGGCTTTCCAAAAGGTTATTGTTGGGGGAGCAACAGCTGATTCCGAGAGCCCAAGCCAAAGCTAATTCTACAGAAGTGTTTGCAGCGATATCGTTGGTCTGATTGGTTCGAGAAAAGGCAAATAAAAAAGGCAACAGTTAAGATCTCCGCTACTAACAACATGGAAACGTCGCTTTCCCACACCCTGAAGCTGTGGCACATTTTCCTCTCGGGGTAGCCAATTAGTAGCATTAATGGGACAGGACTCCGATTAATCATGGCACAAGCCACCCCCTAATGCATTCCATCCATTATTCTCGGCCTTCACTCATCCAGCAGAGTCTTCCAGCTTCCAAGGAAATAATAAAACGGGGCGATCTGAACGCCTCTCATCTCCCTCTTCATCTCATCCACCTCCGGCCGGGTAGTTAAGGAGCCACAAAATGGACAAATGCCAGGGGCTATAAAGGAATTCGAGAAGGATCAGGATAATGGGCAAACTGGCGATGGGATTAATTACAGAATGCACTTACTTTCCCTGGGTGAATTAGCTATAAACCATATGCCTTCTGCCTGCCGCCATGGCCTTCACCTATTTTATCCTCAAAAAGAGATAAGCAGAGAAAATTGCAGCTTTGCAAGAGACATGTGCCCCTTCTTTGGCACTAAGGATCAGCAGGTTGCAATAACACACTCCAGACAGGGCTCCTCAGGCTGCACAGTGCATGTGAATGGCCAGGAGAGCCGACAGAAATGCAGATTCCGAGGCAGTGAGTTGGGGACCGGGCCAGGTGCCACATGTCTGTGGTCTTTTAGCTGCAGCACAAACCAGACTGAAAGTTCTACAGCTTCCAGTACATCCGTACACATACCATGTCTGGAAAATATGTATGGAACGGAGGAAAGAACAGTCATGGAAAGAGAGCCACTGGCGACTTTTACTTCTCTGTGCAGAATCCTGTAGCCCAGCCGAAGACCACGAAGAGGTTCCTGATGAGAATGTGTGGCTCTATCTGCCTGGTCACTGCTGAGCTGACAATGAGGATTCCCATCCAGCACCCAGGGCATGATGACACCACGCTCGCGGAAACGCCCCAGAACTCCTTCTACGTCCGTGGCAAAGGGCAGGGCTCACGTTCCAAAATGACTCTGGATCCAAGGGGGCTTCTGGTTCACTCCAATGCTGATTTGTTCCCTGGGTTCTCACAGCCTGAGTTACGTTCAAGAAGAGTTGGGTGCCCTAACTCCTGCACATGGGGGCTGCTGGGGGCCTTTCTAACCCTTTCATTCTTGTGGTTTCATAGCCCAAAGACATCGGGGATTTCCCATGCTCACTCAGATGAAATACCTACCATTCTTGGGTTTCGGTTTTTTGTTGTTGTTTTTTTGGTTTTTTGGTTTTTTGGTTTTTGTTTTTTGTTTTGAGATGGAGTCTCGCACTTTCGCCCGGGCTGGAGTATAATGGCGCAATCTTGGCTCACTGCAAGCTCTGCCTCCTAGCTTCAAGCGATTCTCCTGCCCCAGCCATCCAAGTAGCTGGGACTACAGATGCCCGCCACCATGCCCAGCTAATTTTTGTATTTTTAGTAGAGACGGGGTTTCACCATATTGGTCAGGCTGGTCTCGATCTCCTCACCTCAGGTGATCTGCCCACCTCGGTCTCCCAAAGTGCTGGGATTATAGGTGTCAGCCACTGTGTCTGGTCCATACTTGGGTTTTAGGTGGATTATTTCGTAGAAGAAAGGTGAAACTATTCTTAGCATTTTATCTACTATAGACAAACTATTATTTTTATGTCTTTTGCAGACCTAATTACCATAGTAAACTCTTTTAATAAGCTTCCTATTATGGAACATATATTTAACCAACAAGTAGGTTATTTAAATAAGTGCCAAATAGATATCTAAGCAAAATCATTCCATACACAGTAAATAAATACATAAACGGGACCCAGTATTAAAAATGCATTTAGCCATTTAAAGCTTTTAACTAGTATTTAAAATAACCGAGAATTCAAGTCCCTGTCTCTAATTTGGCTATTTTTATAAATTTACATCTTTAAGCAAAATAACATTTTCTCCTGCATCGAAAATCACACGTAATGGACAATATTAATCATGTTAATACCACAGCACCGCAGGCTGAAGCAGAAATTCTACCATGCCTTTGAGACAGGCTCTCGGCGCAATCGATTATCGTGTGTGTTTGTACAATGTGTCCCTAATGACAGCACCATCTCTTCGGCCTGAGGTTCTCTTACTCTCCACCACACTTGACACCTTTGAAGGAAGTAGGCTTCAGCCCTGAAGGATGGTGTTCAAGACCCCACACTCCAGGGACCGCATTCAGGCTGGCTGTGGCTGTGGGCACCTTTCTTGGGGCACCAGGGTCCGTGTTTCCCTGAGCTGTCCGGGGTGACCGGCCCCTGAGCTGTCCGGGGTGACTGTCCCCTGAGCTGTCGGGCATGTCTGGCCCCTGAGCTGCCCGGGGGTGACCAGCCCCTGAGCTGTCTGGGGGTGTCCAGCCCCTGAGCTGCCTGGGGTGACCGGCCGACAGCCACTGCTCGGGAGTCCTGCCGTGGACTCACTGCCCATGGCCCCAACCAGCAGACCAGGGTGGAATGAGATGATGGGTATCTCAGCCAGGGACTCTGTTAGAGATTAGAGACCACAAAACCCTTCATTCTCCCCCAGGACCTTCCTGAAGCCCTGTCGCCCCTCTGACAAGACAGCGAATTGTCCTTCTTGGCGCACTCCCTTCAGGAATTCCTCTTCCAAGCTGAGCCTGACTGTCTCCACCTGTGGAGGGGACACAGACTGCACCCCCTGTCTCAGGTTTCCAGGGCTGCTGACTCTGGATCCTAAGAGAATGGGCGAAGACGGCATCTGCTTCTCTGGCACCCTGAGCTGTAAAACAACCCAAATTCTTAAGTTAACAATGTTTCAGAAACTAATGAAATAAAGTGATAATTGGAAAAAAAAAGGCTTATATGAACTCGGAGAGAATTTGTTCTATTGATATTAGCACAGTGCCACCTAATGGAAATGTGAAATTAATGTATAGTCTTGAAAATTTAGAAGATCACAAAACACCCTATCAAGTTATACAGAAAGCACTTTTCCTCCATTTGTGTACTCTTTTTCAAGAAAATAATGATCTGTATGCTTTAAATGTTTACAATTTTAGTTGGACAAAAATATACACAGTCCAGACATTCACAGAATTCTTCTAAGCCACCATGAAAAGATACTCAGAATTTTTATTTTTGTTTTGCTCTTTTGTAAAACACACAAATATAGAACTTGACATTTTTCTCCATGTTTTAAAAATACGGGGCTGGAAGCGGTGGCTCACACCTAGAATCCCAGCACTTTGAGAAGCCAGGGTGGGTGAATCTCCTGAGATCGGAGTTTGAGACCACCCTGGCCAACATGGTAAAGCCTGGTCTCTACTAAAAATACAAAAATTAGCCCGACATGGTGGTGGGTACCTGTAATCCCAACTACTCAGGAGGCTGAGGCCGGAGAATCGCTTGAACCCAGGAGGCAAGGGTTGCAATGAGCCGAGATCATGCCAGTGCACTCCAGCCTGGGCAACAGACCAAAACTGCTTCTCAAAAAAAATAAAAATAAAAATAAATACTATCAATGGGGTACTCTAGTATCTTTAAAACTTTATTTTAAGAAATACCACAATTAGACAGGGCATGGTGGCTCACGCCTGTAATCCCAGCACTTTGGGAGACTGAGGTGGACAGATCACCAAGTCAGGAGATTGAGACCATTCTGGCTAACACAGTGAAACCCCATCTCTACTAAAAATATAAAAAATTCACTGGGCATGGTGGTGGGTTCCTGTAGTCCCAGCTACTAGGGAGGCTGAGGCAGGAGAATGGCATGAACCCGGAAGGTGGAGCTTGCAGTGAACTAAGATCACGCAACTGTACTCCAGCCTGGGTAACAGAGCGAGACACTGTCCAAAAAAAAAAAAAAAAAAAAAAAAAAAAACAGTATCACAATTAATTTAGCATAAAATGGCATAGTTTTAAACTGAGTTTTTATTAGAAGTAGATTTTCAAAGATGTTGCAAAAGATTTAGAATGAATTTAAGGATATCTGTCTTTACCCACGTGTTATATAAATGACGATTCTAGGTGAATGTTGTAAAGATCAAGATCATCTGTCACCAAATCTTTACCAGATTTGACACATCTGTCTTTAATCCATTTTAAACCTTCACATGGCCTAGGTGACTCAGAATAAAATATACAACATTTTATTGCATATTGTGTTATTTGTAATTTTAAGCCATTTCCTTTACATTTCAGCAGATATTTCCTGATCACTTTTGGTGTTTAAGTACCTGTGTGAACATAATTATGTGTTAAAATATCTCTCTATGATATGATCACTCTTTAAGGACAAGAACTCCTTTAATATACCTCAGGTTTTCCCAGGTATGAAAGATTCTATTAATCACTGGAAGAAGAGTGTCCGGCCAAGTGCGCGGCCACTCTCAACTCAGCTTCACACACAAGGCACATTCACGACAAACATTCTACCTAAAGTGTCTCTATTTAGCCTTTCATGACAAATGTTCTATTCAAAGAATATTATTCTATTTAAATATTAAATACATAAATTAGAATATTAAGTATTCTATTTAAAGAAATGTTCTATTTGAATGCTCTATTTAAATAGCACATTCATGGCAAATTTAAGGTATCTTTCTATTTAGCCTTTCTATTACTAGAGTTAAAGAAAAAATATAAAAACATGAAATTCTATTTTGGTATCTAAACCTCTTTATCTGCTTACTCAACACACATCCACATAGAATCACCATGGGCCACCCTGTGCAGATGAGACGAACCCCATAAAAAAATTGAAGAGTAGAAACATTGAAATTGCAACAGAAAAAAAGGAATGATTACTTCAATTGTATCGTTATTAAAAAAAACTTCTGTGACAGCAAACATAAAAGTTTCCCAGGCCAAGATAATCTGCCAGAAACTAAGCAGATGGTACTGAGCTGAATTACTTTGTAGTTACTTCTTCTGAGGCAGGTTGGAGCTCATCACAGTTACCTTAAAGCTCCCCATATTGTCAAAACATAAAAATGAGACGCACATTGTCGGTCGGTAGTAGCAGCCTTGCAGCCTCTGCCAACCTTTAATTAAGAGGCTTTCATGTTAAGAACTTTCTATTCCATGAACAATGGTATCCCATAGCTGTTACATGATGCAGATAAAATGTGCAGAAAGATCATGAGGACAATGTCCACCATTAATTTGCGTAATAAGAGCAGGAGTAAGTAGTTCCTATAACACTAGAATGTTTCTGTAAAATACACGGTTTACGTTCTGAAAATTCTGCCTTTAATCGCAGTTTAGTATGGCCTTCTAGGAAACAGGGCTCCTCATACGAATTTTGAAGAATCTCACAAATTTGAAAAAATAAATAAAAAATACACATTAAGCATAGGAAAAGTTTCACATCTAGGAAAAAGGTAAAAGGTAATTCCAAGATGTTTTTTATTAATACAGCAAAAATTTAAAATGTGCTGTAAGCTCAAGATCTAAATGTGGGAGGAGCGCTATATTGAATAAACTGATAAGAAAGAGACTGTAATGCTCATTCCATTTATTTATTTTGGTTTTTTTTTTTTATGAGATGGAGTCTCCCTCTGTTGCCCAGGCTGGAGTGCAGTGGTGCGATCTCGGCTCACTGCAAACTTTGCCCCCTAGGCTCAAGCAATTCCACTGCCTCAGCCTCCCAAGTAGCTGGGATTACAGGCACATACCACCAGACCCAGCTAATTTTTGTATTTTTGGTAGAGACAGGGTTTCACCATGTTGGCCAGTCTGGTCTCAAACTCCTGGCCTCAAGCAATCTGCCCACCTCAGCCTCTCAAAGTGCTGGGATTACAGGTGTAAGCCACCGTGCCTAGCCTCTAATGTTCGTTTCAGAGAAATAAAATGTAACACCACAAAATTCAAAATCAAGTCTCATCCCCCCCTTGGGGGATGGCGAGAGAAGGACATTTCCCGTTGCAGAACTTGTCCAGAACAATTGGTCAGTTTCAACCTTGCTAGCCTGGTGTAATCGTTTTTAAAGAGTTAGAGAGGCCGTATCTCAACTCGCGTTCATTCTGAAACATCTACCATAGACAAAGCTGTTCAGAGGAGCCACTTAACCTTTTTCACAAAATAGGTCTGATTTTCCAAGTGAGACCTTGGAGGAGAAGGTGGTAACTGGCAGCCATGTGGTCCCACGGGAAGTACCTGTAGAAGAGAGGCTGTCAACCATGAAGACTGGCCATCGGGGTGCCCAATGTCTCTAAGTATTACGATAACACAGACAACAGGCTTGTGGAAAATCTCTAGAAACAAATGTTTTGGTTTTTCAGAAACGGATTTAATAAAAATGTCCCAATTCTATAATTTAGCATGTCATTCATTGCTTTAAACAACAGATAGGTCAATTCTGTGTTTCCTCTAACATAAAATACATGGAAACACACGGGGTAAAATTTGTGTTGTACTTGTGAGCACAGCAGGCTGACTTCTCCATGTGTTCAACAGCACAGCGAATGCCTTCCTTTCCACTTTTATCTTTCTTGTCAGCGCTAATTTATCTCTTCTGCCAGATTTCTCCCAAAATATGACTCTATTCCACTTCTAATCTCCCAAACCCCAACGTTTAATCCCATTACTCTTTGAGTAAAATGTGTTCCTTTCAACTGAATACTCAGTTGTATTTTCATGAGATATTTTCTTGTGTTTTTACCAAGTGTTGCTAACAATTGTGTTGAAAAAAAATCAGTGCCGTATATACTTTAAAGTCAATTCTAGTGGTTGCTTAGTTTTATGTGTTCAAATTTTTTAGATTCCCCAGAATTAGTGTTTGGTTTTAAAACAGAGTTCAGTAGGCCAGAAAAGAGAGATTTTCATGCAAAAATACAACAGATTCAGGAAATCTAACAATATATCTAAATTCTGACTCAATTCAGGCAACGCAGTTACATCGAATGGTGACATAATCAAAGCTAGAGACGCAATGAGGAGTTAGAGAAATGCTGAGCTCTCCAATCTGCTATCACGAGTAATCACTGAGAAAACAGAATGCTCGATTGAAAGATGCTGCGGCTCTGTGACCCTTTCAAAATTATCCAAAGACAGTAAATTAAAGAAGAAATTGCCTTCAGAATGACGGTAGCTCTCACACAAAGAGTCAGGTGTTTTGGCAAAAGCCTGTGGAAACCAGGGATTTCACCCTTTCCTCAGCAAAACTCATGGTCGTCACCACCCCCTTGGCATCAGCCTCAGGACGTGGCTACAATGAATGTCCAGGAAGACCTGGAAGAGCCCAAACCAGGGTTTATTTGTTTATTGTGACAAAATACACTAACACAAAATGTATTGCTTTAATCATTGTAAGTGCACAATTCAGTGGCACTAAGGACATTCACATTGCTGTGCGACCGTCACCAACATCCATCTACAGAACATTTTCATTTTGCAAAACCAAACTCCTACCATTAAACAATAACTCCCCATTCTCCCCACCCCCTGCCCCATGTCACTTCCATTCTGCTTTCTGTCTCTATAAATCCAACGACTCTAGGAACCTAATATAAGTGGGATCATACAGCAGTCATCCATTTGTTCCTTTTGTGACTGACTTGTTTCACTTCACACAATGTCTTCAAGGTTCTGCCCTGTTGTAACAAGGGTCAGAATTTCCTTTTTATATAAGACTGAATAACATCCCATTGTGCCAGGGGATGGTGGCTCATGCCTGTAATTCCAGCACTTTGGGAAGCTGGAGTAGGAGAATCCCTTGAACTCAGGAGCTTAAGACCATCCTGGGCAACATAGTGAGACCCCAACTCTACAAAAAGCAAAAAAATTAGCTAGGCATGGGGGTACACACCTCATGTCCCAGATATTCGAGTTGAGCTGGGAGGGTTGGTTGAACCCAGAAAGTCAAGGCTTTAGTGAGCCATGATGACACCCCTTCACTCCAGCACCTGGGCAACAGAGTGAGACCCTGTGTTTAAAAAAAACTCATTGTATGTACAGACTGTATTTTACTCATGCATTTACCCATCAGTGCACACTGGGCTGTTTCCATGTTTTAGTTATTGTGAATAATGCTACTATGATATTTGATATTTGGTCTGCATCTGTATACCACATGATTATTGTAAGAATCTGGAAGCATGACATCACGTACACACGCATTAATCCCAGAAATACTTCCAATCAAACCCTTGAATCCTTGGGATTCTGAGAGGGAACAGGTAAAAGGAGAAGAAGATACCTAATGCACATTGCAAGCTGGGCGTGATTGTGAAGATATCTAATGCACATTGAAAGCTGGGTGTGATTGTGAAAATATCTAATGCACATTGAAAGCTGGGTGTGATTGTGAAGATATCTAAGGCACATTGCGAGCTGGGTGTGATTGTGAAGATATCTAACGCATGGCTTCTCTTCCTGCCATAATCTTTGCAAAGGCGGTTTCGTGGGTAAGGGTGAAAATATTATAAGCTTTAGGGACAATTAACTACTTATGGTACACCTCCTCCAGAACCTCACTGCAGTAGCACCAAGCTTTACGTACCAAGACAGGAGGGTGGGTTTTTCACAGGCTGATCAGATGAATTCCTGCTGCAGTGAGGGTCCAAAAAGGACGTGAGTCTCTCTCCTCAAGAAGTTTGCAACCTGGATGAGGGGTAAATCGTGCCAGATATGATGGTGGGATGTGCAGTCCGAGGACATCTGACTCAGATAAGAAGGACTTCCTGGAGGAGGTGATGTTTTCGAGCTGGGTCCCGAAGGATGAGAAGGAGTTACCCAGAGAAAGAGTAAGGCAAATATTTCACATGGAAATGGAAAGTCCAGAACTCTAACCATAAAACTGAGTGAAGTAGATTTGAGAAACTGCAAGTTAAATATGGCTAAGGAGAGAGTGCAAGGTGCAGACGGTGATGATGTTGAAGGAGATGCAGGAAAACACAGGAGGTCCGCAGGGGTAGGGAGCCATATGGAGGAGATGGGCCTCCACGCTGGTGGTAGCGGGACCACTGGAGAGGACTGAATGAGATTTAAATTTAGAAATGTCCTTCTGTCTGCAGTGTAGAGAATCCCAAAAGCTTGCAGGCCGGTAAGGAGGGCAGAGCTTAGGAGACCAGGGACAGAATCAAGGTCAGCGATAATGGAAGCCGGGCTGGCCGTAGAGAGAAAAATGCACATTTGGAGTGTTCTTGAGAATCCAAGTCCTCGCTGATGAGTTCACGTGGGAAAATGAAGGGGAGGGGGGCTTCTGGGGTTCTTTGGCTTGTGAATAGAGAAACTGGGTCCCTGGTGATGCCATCTCTTAGACAGGGAGTACCCGGCAGAGGCGAACACAAGATCAGAAAGGTGATAAAGTCTGCTGCTGTCAGCCTTTCCATGGTGCACCCTGAAAGCACAGGAATATGCGCTTTGGGCATCGTAGGCAAAAACAGAACTGGGAGAGGGACTATTGGGATTAAATGTCCTCAAATTTGTGGGACACGGGTTAGTTGTCTACCAATAAAACAGGGGCCAGCCTTTAAGAGTAAAGGGTTCAGTTCTCAACCCAGATTCTTCCCTTCCTGATCCACATGGCTTGGTC
Source organism: Macaca thibetana thibetana (assembly GCF_024542745.1). NCBI lineage: Eukaryota > Metazoa > Chordata > Mammalia > Primates > Cercopithecidae > Macaca > Macaca thibetana. The sequence continues at coordinate 140,051,751 of NC_065585.1, forward strand.
CTTAGTGCTTCGCTCCTGGGCAGAGCTTATTTCCATGATCGGGGTTAAGCTAAAGGTGTTGTTTGCATCAAATGTAACTCCATCTGCGTGAGTTCTCACAGTCTCCCACACCAAGAAAAAAAGTTGTGCATCCATCGTGTCTCCCGACATGAGGTGATTTCATTTCAGTTTGTAAAGTCATTCTTTCTGAGATGTTCTCATTAAATAGCTATAGTTAAAAGTTAGATATTTCCTACTTTATTAAGTTACTTATTGTCCAATGCCATTTTCAATTATTGAAAGGTTTGTTTTTTAGTGTTTCTCATTAAATTAAGGGACAGCTCCTATAATTTCTCTATCTCCAGTTTAATATTCAAACCGAAAAGGTACAGGACTTTTTTTTTTTCCAGAGAGGTTTGAGATTTGAGGATACTAGTCATGAAATATGCATCATAGAAGAGGTTTCAAAGCAGTGGCCAATCTGTATGCAAAATCCCATGCTAAAACCCGTAACTGTCTAAGTCAGATACAAAGTAATTCAGGAAAAAAAATAGGATATTGCAAACCACAAAGATCTCAGGTGGCCTTCTGGGGCTAGTAAATCAGTTCTGAAAATGCACTCTGGCTGGACTCCTGCTTGGAGCTCTGGGTTGAAGACTCCAAGCATTCATTTTACCAACTACGAAAAAAGTCAGCCCAATTTTAAGTTACAGAAGAGAAGAAAAGGAACGCACTGCTTTCAGATGCTTTTGGCTCAGCTGTAATTCAAAACCAGCCTCAATACTTATGCTTAGCTTTCTGCTAGTATAGCTTAGAGTACAATCTTCAAATCCTCATTTTTTTTGGTACAAAAACCATAAAAATTGTCATTACTTATTGCAAATACCTATACCAATTCTTGTTCCTACAGATGATTTTTGCCCGGTTTTAAAACCAAACTGTACATCAAATAGTGTGTTATTAAGGTGAGCTCTTACTAACTCTCTTAGCTTGAAAATGGAAATGTCTCCTTGATCCAATTAAAGCTTCCACTAAATTTTGGCAACACCAATCATAAGATTTGCATCTCCTCTGTAGCAGACACCCTCAAACTCAAGAAGCTTTTAAGACCTATGTCTGGCTGGGCACAGTAGCTCATGCCTGTAATCCCAGCACTGTGGGAGGCTGAGGTGGGAGGATTGCTTGAGCCCAGGAGTTCAAGACCAGCCTGGGCAACACGGAGAACCCTCATCTCTGTAAAATGAAAATAAAAATAAAAGAACTACCTATGCAAAGGCTGCCCATCAAACCAATTGCACTGAGACTTCTCTGTGAGGGCTCAGCATCTGTCCACATGTTTCTGAACTGCCTAGGGGTTCTTATTGTATTGAGAGTTGAGGATCATTGCTCTAGCAAGTGATATTTCTTTTCATTAAAATTGAAGACAAAGCCAATAATTTACTAAGAAATTGAAAACCAATGAATAAATAATTAAAATGTCAATGATATAGGAAAGCTTTATGCTTTTTCACTTATCTAAATTCACGAAATTGTTTGGACATTGTATCTTTTTTTTTTCTTTTTTTTAATTTTTGAGACTGAGTTGTGCTCTTGTTGCTCAGGCTGGTGTGCAATGGTGCAATTTCAGCTCACTGCAACCTCCACCTTCTGGATTCATGTAATTCTCCTGCCTTGGCCTCCCAAGTAGCTGGGATTACAGGCACCTGCCACCATGCCCGAATAATTTTTGTATTTTTAGTAGAGACAGGGTTTCACCATGTTGGCCAGGCTGGTCTCAAACTCCTCATCTCAGGTGATCTGCCCACCTCAGCTTCCCAAAGTAGCCATCATGCCTGGACTCCTTTATTTTTTCTTTTTCCTAAGTAAGCCTGATCAGAACCTTTGACACCCCCTTTGGCTTCTACTCCAGTGACTGCAGTCTGTGGCCACAAGGAGACCAACTGTCCCTTCCCCTCCTCCCCAACCCCCTCCACAAGTGCAGTCAAGCCGAGCTACACCTGTTTGCCCAAATAATTTTTGATTCCCTCTACCTCATTAATACACTGTTCCTGATTCTCTGATTGCAGATGGGCAGACAAAATGCACCCAGGAAAAGTGACACTCTCCTATGAGAAAACATGTGGTGGGTTCTCTCTGAACACCCGCTGTTAACTTTCTACGACAAATGCCCTTTCTGATGCTGGGAGTGCCCCTCAGGGTGGCCACACCCTCACCTCACTTCTGAGGCAGTGTCAGTGCTCAACACCTTCTGCTGATTGTGTCGTTTTGAATAAGAAGAGAAACAAAAACAAACATGTTTCTTCTTTGTGAACCCCAAAAAGAGCATGCAGGCTTTGAGGCGGGTCATTGATAAGACAGCAGGTCATACCTGAAATCAAACAACCCTTTAAAGGCACAAAGAACTCCAGAAACTGCACTTCCAACCTCCATTTTAAATAAGCCAAATTCTGTAAAATATTTGAAGAAGTTTATTCTGAGCCAAATCTAAGTGACCACAGCCTGTGACCCAACCTCAGGAAGTCCTGAGAATTGGTGCCCAAGGTGGTTGGGTTACCACTTGATTTTATACATTTGAAGGGGACAGAAGTTACAGGCAAAGGAATAAATCAATACATGGAAGGTGTGTACATTGGTTTGGTCCAGAAAGGAAAGACGTCTTGAAGCTGACAGGGGTGGGAGGGGTTGGTTACAGGTCACAGGTGGATCCAAAGACTGAATGAGTCAAGCTTTGCCTAAAGAGTTGAAATGAGTAGAATGAAATGTTTGAGTTAAGATAAGGGGTGTTGTGGAAGCCAAGGTTCCTGGTATGTAGATGAAGCCTGCAGGTAGCAGCTTCAGGGAGAATAAATGGTAAATGTGTGTTATGGGACCCTAAAAGGTGACAGACTCAGTTAAGTCTCTCCTGGATCAGAAAATGACCTAGAAAGGGATGAGGATTCTCTACAGAATGCAAGTTTCCCCTACAAGAAATAGCTTTGTGGGGCCATTTCCAAATATGTCAAAAGATATAGTTGGGGATAAAATACTCTGATTTCTTCAAGGCTTGCTATCTATCATGTGATGCTATACCAGAGTCAGGCTGGAACTGAGTGTCTTATTGCTACCAAGAGTCTGTTTTGTCAGTCTTGGGTTCTCTGTTGTATCATGTAAATGCTGGTCAGTTGCACCTGAATTGCAGTGGGAGAGGGTGTAACGAGGTTTGTCTGACGCCCCCTTTCCCGTCACAGCCTGAGTTCATTTTTCAGGTTTCTTTCAGATCCCCTTGGCCAAGAGCAGGGGTCCATTCAGCCAACTGGGGCTTTAGAATTTTATTTCTGGCTTACACCAAATACCCAAACTTTGCATGAAACTTTTGAAAAGATCCCAAGTCTTTGCATTGAAATTCTAAAAAAAAAAGGTATCAAAGAAGAATGGCAATGCTCCCAACACCTGCATAAAGCAAGCAGAGAAATCTGACACATAGATCAAGCATTCGATAAAAGATGCCAAGATTTTTAATACACCATTACATATGAGGCAGTGTGAGAAGCAGGCAGAAACTCGCTCGTCATGAGGCCTGGAAGAGTGTCATGGTGGACAAGGCTGGGGCAGCCACGCTGGAAAATAATCCACAAGGAGGCATCCCAGGAGCAGCTGCTGAGCCAGCAAAGCAAATCCTGTCGGAATCTACTCAACTGTGATGTAAGTGCAGTTATAGGAGCGCTCATTAGCATAATACTGAGCAATAGACCGGTGGAGATGAGAAGTGAGACCCCAACCACAGGGAGAAATCAAAGTCACTTCTGCTTCCGTGGCTCGTGCTGAAAACGGAGGTTACAACACGCTGATCCTCTTCATTGCCGAACCGGATAAGATGTTTTTTGTTTTCCCTAAGTGATTTTTGCTTTCCCTAAGTGATTTTTGCAGCTACTTGAAGAAAACAGAAACCTGTTGCTGTTGTTTTGTTTTAAATGGACATAGCTATTTTACACAGAGGATGCCGTCACCAACAGTGGCTGGACGGGGCCCATGGGCTGATGAAGGTGAGACCACTTTTTCCCCTGTGCAAATTTCTGCTGATGACGCCCAGACAGAGCTGCTTGGTTAAGACGCAAACTGCCTTTCAGATTTTAATGTTCAGGAAGGAGAGATAAACCCACTGGAGTTTATAAATAAAGACCAGAATGGCTTTCTCATTTGCTGTGATAAGCTTTTGAGATTTCTGCAACAGATGAAATCATGAGGTATTTGTCTTCACATACAATGTTGTAGAAAATAACACTTTTTTTTTTCTCCATAGTGCTCTGGCTGATATTTTCCAGTCTTAGAATTATGTCAGGAAGAAAGTTACAAGTAGGTGCTAAAGATCTTCAACACCCCCTCCCTTTAATTCTTGCTAATTCCGTCATAACAAAGAAAATAAGTTCAACAGGAGGAAACCAACATCAGAGCTACACACAGCAGAGACACCCGACGAATGTGAAATGAAGCCCTGCGTTCATTCTCCTGGAGACGACCAGGGTGGGCACTCGATGCATGTGAACCCAAGGGCTTCGAAAACCAATTAACCATGTGATTTTCTTCTGCTAGGAGGCCACTCTACCTCCTCCAAATTCTGGGTTTTACCTCTAACTTAAATCCACACTCCATAGAGTCTTCCTAGTTGTACAAAATCACTATTGCTTGCACAAGGCTGTGCAAAGTTTTAAATGCTTTGTTCTATTCTATAGTGTAATGGTTGAAAACACGGGCTTTGCACTTCAGAATGATCTGCATCTGAGCCCAGCTTTGCCACTTACTACATAGATGACTTTCAGCTTTACTTGTTGTTTTGTTTTGTTTTGCTTGAGATACAGTCTCACTCTGTTGCCCAAGCTGGAGTGCAGTGGCATGATCTTAGCTCACGCAACCTCGAACTCCTGGGCTCAAGTGACCCTCCTGCTCCAGCCTCCCACGTAGGCACATGCAACTGCACCTAGCTAATTTTTTATTTTTTGTAGAGATGGGGTCTCACTTTGTTACCCAGTCTGGTCTCAAATTCTTGGGCTCAAGCAATCCTACTATCTTGGTCTCCCAAAGTGCTGGGATTACAGGCATGAGCCACTGCACTCAGCCAACTTTGAGTTTTAAAAAAATCCTGCTTTACATTACTCACAAATGTATTGGAGATAATAATATTTATTTCATCGAGCTTTTCCAAAGACTATATAAAAGAACACAAGTAAGATATTTCTCTAGAACTCAACACATATTATAAGTTCAGCAACTGTGAGATAGTTGGGCAAATCAAAGCCAGATACGATCACCCCCATTTGACAAATGAGGAAAGAGTCTCAAATACTGTGAGAGATGAAAAGAGGACTGGTTTGTTGGACTCACTGTCCTTTCCTGAGTGTGGTTCCACAGGTGCAGCCGAGCCAGCTGCCAGCCTCCGCGGCTCCTTTCCTGGAATTCAGAATTGGCATACTGGGATGCTAGCGAGTCTTTGGGGGGCACCTGAAGTACGAGGCTGTGTTTCCAGCAGTTGAGAGAGAGACAGAAGCAGAGTCAGAGAGAGGATGGGAGGGAGAAAAGGGAGGGAAACATGGAGAGAAACTGACAGAGAGGAGGCAAGAAAGGAAAAGCCTGTAGCTAAGACAATTCTATTAAAGAGAAACCTTGCTAAATGGTGAGTATAAGCACAGGAAGCTTCTGAGACCCACTGGAACCTCCCTCAACCCATCCCTGAGCTTCTAGCACTCCTCCTTAGGATGGCAAAATTCCAGGCCCCTGGAAATCCCACACATCCTTTCCAGGAGCTCCTGCTCAGTCTTAAGATCATGAAATGGCGTGGACAAAAGATGCATCTCTCCAGAATCCACTGTTGCATTCATAGTCGGGTCTGAGCCACAAGCTGGATCTACAAACCCACAGATGGAGAGGAGTGAGCTCCCCAAATCGTATCTGGGTGGTCACTTGCAGGAGAATTCTAAGTGTTTCAGGCATGTTCTGTTCCCACTTCCCTCTTTTTACGAAAACAGCCGTGGGATTTTGCACACACGTAAAATAATGGTCGTGTGCAATAGCTGGAAAAGGTGATGTCGAGAGAGCCAGCACCGGGCAAGTCTCCTGGCTCCAATGCTCAAACAGGCTGCAGTCAGGACGGTGGCTTTCAACTTTTTGTGTGAGCCCTGGACACACTTTTGAGAGTTGTGAACCTTGGAAGCACTCTTGTGGGGATTAAATTGCACACAGAGTATTCTACCTTTCCTTTAGTTGCCCTGCAAAACCAAGGCATTACTTGAAGAAAACTATTAATTCCCTTGACCATGGTCTCTTATAAGCTGGAGACCTTGTTCTCCATGTTTCTGTAAATACACAATATTCTGGGGTGCTGGCCTGACAGCATTCTCTGCCTCTTCAATCTCACTGAAGTGAATTCTACTCCACTCTGCCCCGGCATGTAGGATCGGCTCAGCTCACCAGTCAGTCAGACTCATATCACTCTTAGCTGATGCAGCCTCACTTCTTGCAAAAATAAACTCTGCCTACAGACAAAATTTGATAGCCCTGTTGTGCAGGGTTTGGGAAATACCTGTGTTCTTTGGAACCCAAGTTGAGAACCCTGACCATGGAGACAGTTCACTGGAGTGGCCAAGTGTGTGAGTTTTTTTAATGAGCTAAATCTGGTTTCAAGGGTGGTGTGACCTTGGATAAATTTGCCAACTTTCTAAGCCGGTGGGTGCTAAAATTATCTCCCATATTGGGTTATGTAATAAATAAACAAGGCAATGTACATGAAGTGCTCACAGAATGTCAGACAATTCATAACTATGAAAAAGTAATTGCACATATTTAGTTTTACTTTATGTCTACTTCCTGGCTATAATGGCACATGCCCTGGGGGCCTGCATTAATATTTAAAGATCATCTGGATATACACCTTGGGTTGAAATACCTAATACATTTCCAGATTCCAAATGGAGTGCAAGTTGGGGGAAGCTGTTAATATCCTAAACTTAAACATCTATTTCCATAATTTACAATTAACATTTTATCTGTTTTAGTAGTTTTATTTTTCTTCCCCCACCCCCTGCTCCCACTATCTGGGGAAACTTTAGAAGAAAAAGAATGCAGAATGAACAATTACAAAAGGCAGCTAACTCATATCAAGGAGAATGACTGTCTTTGTGGAAATTAAATGCCTGTTTCTAAGTACCATGCATATTCATAGTGCTTATTTATGTCCTGATAATGGAAGTGTCATCTGCTGTGAATGCCCAGATTCATCCTCGTTTTCCAAATGAGTCCACGGTTGATGACTAAGGAACCCTGTGGTATGTTCATCTTTGCTGCAGTGACACTTAACACCCCGGCCCTTTAGAGCTTTTGAACCACTTTCACTAAAATTGCAAACAAACTCAACTATCTTGTGATTTTAATTAGTGCAAAAATAACCTATTTTGTTAACAAGAAAGAAACTGATTTTACAACAAAATCGGGCAGGTACATTTGAAAAACTAGCAAAATGAGGTAACTGCAGAGAGAAATATTACCCTGCATGGCACCAGGCCCGTGAGGGGGCTTAATAAATATTATTTGATGCTGATGCTGATAAGGGTAACACTTCATAAGGCAAAGAAAACAATCTTGGGACACTGGTATCATTAGATTTTCTGATGGATACCTACTCTCTGTTTTTCAAGAAACTTAGAATTAAGCTGAGGCATTTTGGATACAAATGACAATATCGGGGCTCAAAGGCTGTGCCAGTTGCGTTGCATTCATTTTTGCAGAACATGGTGAAAACGAGATCGTAAATCTGGATTTCATCTCTGAACTCATGTTTAGAATCCCATGCAACTCCTGAGAATTCTGCTACAAAACACTTCTGCCAGAGATATTTGCTGAGGAGAGAATCATGCCCACATGGAATTCCCTGCAACTGGCCTCATGAGACAGTTCTCGTCCATATTGAAAATCAAGCAGCCAGCACAAGGCACAGCCTCTTACTTGGAATATGTTCTATGCAACAAATTCGTCTTTAGGGTGGACATTAGTACTGCATTAAACACTATTACAGCCATTGTAATTTTTGTAGCAATAGAGTGAGTATAAAATGAAAGTCACTCCATTAACTAACAAGCACTTTTTTACAAAGGTCTGCTTGTGAGTGTGTGTGGGAGTGTGTGCATGTGTAGGTGTGTGTATGTGTGTGCATGTTTACTCATTTAAATCCTCCCCTATTGTGTTGGGGTCATTCATTACCATGCACCGCCCCCCACTCCCACACTCACATGCTGCTCTGCCCATCTGAAGACACCAGCAGTCACAAGAGGGCTTTCATACGAAGAGAGTTGGGGAGGTGGAGATTTGCCAACAGAGGTCTTCAACACCTAGGAGAGTGCTGGAGGTCCATTTTCACAACCAACTGATGTGCTGGGTGGTGTCATAAAAGAGAGAATGACCAGAACTTCAAATGAATGCCAACCTACCTTCGATCATGATAAATACCATACAATGATGCTTGCTTGGAATGTTTCACAGAAATGATGAGCAAAATGCCACTCACCTAGTGATTTTAGAAATGCTAATTGACGTCATAATCATTTGGTTTTGAACAGTTGTTTATAAACTGAATTTCTGGCTTTTCTAAACACTTAGAATTCTACCCCCGACCCCCCTTTGAGGTTTATTTAAATACATATGGCTGCTGTAGACAGAGAAACTAGCTCAGAAGAGTGTGGTTGTGCTATGATCTCTGGAAATGACTGCACTGTCTGTTAACAATGCATAATCAGGTTCACCATTACAAAAAGGGGACTTAGTCTAGTCTTACTTTATGTAGGAAATTATCCTGGGGCTTTAAACTATTAATATACTAAGATATATACAAAGATAACATATACAAGAGACGTTGAATAACCAACCCAAGACCACATTGGGGCAAGGTACACTGGGTATAAATCACAAAAGAGCAGGGACTGTGACTCTTTCTTCCACATTACTCCAATGTCTGTTTTATTTCCTATTATACAGCTGGAAAAAGCTGCTGAATTAAACTGGACTTGTAGCCCCAGAGCGAGGCGTCACACCCAGGAGGCCATCAGCAGCAGGTCTTTGTTGAGCTGCTGAAACGGAACTCTCTTCTAACTGGAAGCAAGTATGAGAAATTTCCCCAGTTCTGTCCCACGCCACAGCATCACATACGGGAAAAGCTAACATCAAGAATGGCCTGGGATCTGCAGGGTCTTCTCAGTTCTTCATCCTCAGTGCTTGACTGTGGACAGTCCCAGAGAGTCACAGCCATGAGTGCAAGGGAGGCTTACTCTTTTTTGAACATAGTTTAGAAAAGCAGGAGCACATTTCTAAACAACTGGCTCCTTTCCAAACTGCATTAAGGCCAGAAGAATGCAAAGTATGAAGTCAAGCAAGACTCCAGCCCAACTGAGATCATCTGTGACACGCTTTAGAATAGTTGGAGGGACATCCACATTAAGTGAAACAAAAACATTAACTATGAGGTCCAGCAACCCCACTTCCCAGTGTTAAAAATTTGGAATCAGTGGGTCCAAGAGATATCCATGCTGCTTAGTTCATTGCAGCACGATTCCCAATAGCCAAGTTACGAAATCAGCCTAAGTGACCATTAAGGGACAAATGGATAAGGAAATTGTAGCTTATACACACAATGAAGTATTATCCAGTCCCTTAAAAGAAAAAAAAAAAAAATCTGTTATTTGTGACAACATGGATGGAATTGTAGAACATTACGGTAAGTGAAACAAGGCAAACACAGAAAGACAAGCACTGCATATCCTCACTTGTGGAATTAAAACAATTAACTCAGAGCAGCAGAGAGGGGAATGGTGGCTGCAGAGGCCAAGGGCTGGGAAAGCGGAGATAGGACAGTCAAAGGTACAAAGCTTCAGTGAGATCAGAGGACAAGTTTGATATTTTTTAGATCAATAGCACAGAATGCTGAATATTCTGCATTGTCTTAAAAGCTCATAACACCACTTTGTACCCGTAAGTATATACAACTATAATTTGTCAATATGCAATACAAATTTGTTTTGAAATATTAAACACTAAGAGTTCTTTCCTACCTTTTTATTGTAATCACCAAAAGTCAGGCTGAATTGCTTCATGGTTGTAAGATGCTCTCACCTTTACTATTTCATTTGGAAATTAAAGAGCCCGGAAGGGGTTTGGCTTCTCGGTGTCTCCTTCATTTAATTTCTCAACAGATTTGTCATAGTAGGGAGGAACGTCTATAAAGATGGTACACTACCAGAAATGTCTTCAGAACGTCCTGAACAAACGTGACCTTCATTTCATCAGGAAGTCCTTGATGAAAGTATGTTGCCCTAAATCCTTAATCCAGAAGCTGGGTGGGAGTGGAGCATCCCCTTGGGATCAGGGATGTCCGGGTGGGAGTGGAGCGTCCCCTTGGGATCAGGGATGTCCGGGTGGGAGTAGAGCGTCCCCTTGGGATCAGGGATGTCCGGGTGGGAGTGGAGCGTCCCCTTGGGATCAGGAATGTCCAGGTGGGAGTGGAGATTCCCTTGGGATCAGGGATGTCCGGGTGGGAGTGGAGCGTCCCCTTGGGATCAGGGATGTCCGGGTGGGAGTGGAGCGTCCCCTTGGGATCAGGGATGTCCGGGTGGGAGTGGAGCGCCTCTTTGGGATTTTCTCTGGCTCATTTCTTAATGGGGCACAAATGGAAGTTTCACAATTGAAGCCTCTGTTAGATAAAGAAATGGAGGTGAAGGAAGTGGAGGAGGAGAGGGAAATGGGGAAGAAGAATTGATTGAAGACAGAATAATTGGAACACACTTGAGAAAGCAATATATATTTCCACAGGAGTTATTTTAGTCAAAACTACGTTTGAACTAATTGCTCATTGAGTAGGTATCAGAGCTTGTGTTAAACACTTTCCTGGGTCAGGCACGGTGGCTCACACTTATAATCTCAGCACTTTGGATCACTTAAGGCCAGGAGTTCAGGATCCACCTGGGCAACATAGTAAGACCCCATCTCTACAAAAAATATGAAAATTAGCAGGACTTGGAGGTGTGCACCTGTGATCCCTGTTTGTTGGAGGCTGAGGCAAGAGGAGTCCTTGAGCCTGGAGTTCGAGGCTGCAATGAGCAATGATTGTGCCACTACATTCCAGCCTGGGTGACAGAATGAGACCCTGTCTCCAAAAAATAAAAATCTTGTCTCACTAAATCCCACACACCAAACAATTCTCCAGAGGACACCAGATGGGTGTCCTGTAATTGAATTTCACTCTGACCCTGTCTACCTAGAGAGAGCATCAGATCCCACAGGTTAAAGGGCCAAGTCCCATCAGACGGTCCCCATGTCAGATACCAGCCACCGCGCTTCTGACTGAATGGCCGCAAATCAGGCTCCCAGCATCCCCTTCTTGAGGTCAATTCATTTGCTAGAGCAGGTCACAGAACTCAGCAAAACTCTTTACTTACATTTGATGGTTCATCAATAAGGTTATAATAAAAGACACAGACGAACAGGCAGATGAAGCAATTCAGAGGACGGGGTCTTAAAGGGTGCCCTGCACAGGAGCCTCTGGCCCCATGGAGTTGGGATCCACCCTCCTGGCACGCAGATGTGCTCACCAGCTTCTTAATTTTTTTTATTTGGTTTTGTTTGTTTGTTTTTTGAGACAGGGACTTTCTATGTCACTCAGGCTGTGGTGTAGTGACACAATATTAATTCACTGCAGCCTCGACCTCCCAGGCTCAAGTCATCCTCACATTTTAGCTTCCCAAGTAACTGGCACGATTGGTGTGCAATGCCATGCCTGGCTTTTTTTTTTTTAAGTTTTTGTAGAACTGGGGTGTCACTATGTTGCCTAGTCTGGTCTTGAACTCCTAGACTCAAGTGATCCTCTTGCCTCAACCTGCCAAAGTGCTGGGATGACAGGCATGAGCCACCGTGCTCGTACGTATTTTTTACAAGTACAATGACAGTATTGAAATTTTACCAAAAATTTCACCTGATAATTATTAAAAATTTTACTGCCTCTGTGTCCTTATTTATTAGAGTGGGGATGATACCCTCACGTTAGATACACAGCGGTGAGTGAGATGTGCTTCACTCTTAGGATGGTGTGGTATTCAGTACATATAATTTATTTTCTTATTTTTACTTTTTGAGACAGGATCTCACTCTGTCACCCAGGCTGTAGTTTAGTGGTGCCATCACAGCTCACTGCAGCCTCAACCTGCCGGGCTCAAGCGATCTTCCTGCCTCAGCCTCCTGAGTAGCTGAGACTACAGGCGAGTTCCACCACACCCAGCTAACTTTTGTGTTTTTCATAAAGGCAAAGCGTGTTTTTGTTTTGTTTTGTTTTGTTTTGTTTTGTTTGACAGAGTCTTGCTGTGTCATCAAGGCTGGAGTGCAGTGGTGCTATCTCGGCTCACGGTAACCTCTACCTCCCGGGTTCAAGCGATTCTTGTGCCTCAGCCTCCCGAGTAGCTGGGATTACAGGCGCCCACCACCACACCCAGCTGGTTTTTGTACTTTTAGTAGAGAGGGGGTTTCACCATGTTAACTAGGCTGGTCACAAACTGCTGACCTCAGGTAATCCACCCACCTTAGCCTCCCAAAGTGCTGGGATTACAGGAGTGAGCCACGGCATCTGGCCAGGCAGGGCATCTCCATGTTACCCAGGCTGGTCTTGAACGCCTGAGTTCAGGCAAACCACCAGCCTCGGCCTCCTGATGTCCTGGGATTACAGGCATGAGCCACAGCTCCCAGCCAGTACACGTAGTTTAAATGTTTTACAATTAATTATTTAAATTAAATGACTTAAACAAAATCATTCAAATGATTTAAACATCCTAAAAATAAATCCGAGTGTTAAGAAGGAAGAATCGCTTTCTGAGGGAAAAGGAGTGAATATTAATCTAAAACATTTGGTGCACACGCAGTTTATGCACTATATATAGTTACCTAGTGTATTTACTAAATGTAGTGTGTATATATAGTCACCACATAAGTACATAAAGAGAGAAAGGGAGATTGAGGTAACGTGACTTTTAGAAGTCATCAGAGCTACTCGGGAAAGGCTCAACACTAACATAAAGGATACATCGGCCAGAGTGGCCAGTAGGGCATAGTGAAGACTGTGGCAAAATGAAGTGTATGCCTGGCCAATGTCATGCTCAGATTACTTCTCAAACCAGCCAACACCTAAACCACATGCCTCTGTGGGCTGACAATAAATACATGTGTGGGCCAGGTGAGGCCTGCAGACCATCAGCCCCTGAAGAGTGCCTGGTGAGAAAGCTATTCTGAGCTGAGATTGGACAGCCGAGAAGTGTTAGGGAATCATTAACACTTCCTAACCTAAACAACAGTTTAATTCAAGCTGGACAGAGCTGAGGCATGGGCAGGCCTGGAGCACAGTAAATGAGAGATGGAGAAAAGGCTGTCTATAACAATTAAGTTAGAACCCACAGAAGCATTTATAAGCTTTGGAAATAAGGGTTTTTAAACTATTGCCCTGGTAAGTACTTTTTACATCATATAAGTAAACCTTAAAATGGCCAACATATCTAGGTTTAAAAAGCAATATTAAGAAAGCACGTTTTCTCCATTTTCCCTGCAAGAGATAATCCTAAACATCCGTTGTATCAAGCTCGTCAGTCTCTACCTTGAACGTGGCTGTAACTGCAGGTGGCACAGATACGATGTTTGGAAGAATTAAGTTCTTATTTTAAAAAATCCTTATTTCTGAATATCTATGGGACATTTTGGAAAGAGCTATAAACATGGATTTTTTTATTAGAGATTAGATGTTTAATCATACCCTCAAGATGATCCATGTAGACCAAAATGTGAAGATGTGCTGGTCTATAGCGATGTTTTCCAGCTCTGGGTCTCCCTGCAACAGCATCCTGATAACCCGTGAGTTAATCAGAAACTGAACAAGCGGATCCACCTGCCCAGCAAACCAGGCTCTGTGGAGTGAGCCAGGGGGCTGTGGACAGGCTCCCCAGGTGAGTGACCCAACGCAGCTAAAACGTGTGACCTCCAGTCCTGGCTGTACATCCTCAGAAACTTCTCAGTGAAGTAATTCGGTACAGATTTTAGGAAAAGATATTTATGTCGTCTTTACTAGCCACAACCATTTTAAATATAGTCTTTTAGAAGCAGAGGAAACAGAATCCATGCTATTTTTCCAGAGGTAACGTTTGTGTGTGTGTGACTCACACCTGTTTTCTGTTTCCCATTCGGAAAATGTCTCCAGGGAAGTGGCCTGTACCCTGTGAGCACGTCTGCTAACCAAATGAATGAGAGGTGTTCAACCACTTAGGTTAGTTAAAGTCTGTGATCCCCAAGGCTTAGCTCACGGGTGAAAGGGCACAGGCTTTCCATTAGATCTACAAGTTCTTGGCAAGTGGCTCGTAAACCCGAGAGACCCCGTGGTTCAAATGCAAGCGCATGTGTAGGGCACACCCATACACGTAGCTGTGCAAGTTTTGTGGACGCACTTTCTCCATCTGCTTTCCAGAAGTTCACTACATCACATAGTGAAGGGGAAACCACATGTGCAGAAAAGGTTCTCCGTGGGCGGAAAAGGCAAACAGAGCTGGTGTGTTTGCTCCCCGCTAAAGCCACTGACACGTAACTCTGTTGTCCGTAGAGTCAACAAGATGACTCTAAGGGGAAGGAGGGAGGAGGAAAGGAAAAAATCAAGGCAGAGTAAATCAGCTTGGGCACACACAGTCGAGCATCCATCCATATTCTATTCCATATTATCCCACCTGCTCCACAGGTACCTCACAGCAGATACCACTGACTGCCTGACTACACACGCCAGGGGCATGTTGCTGGATAGCTATGTGTGTTTCTTCTCCATGTCTGTTTACACTTAATCTTCAAATTACTTATACACACATTTATATACACAAATGCACATATACACATATACATAAACACACCTGTGCAGGTATACACACAAGGGCATATACATGATAAAGTCTAGTTGAACTACCTTAATCATGGGTATATGCATGTACATACATGCACACGTAAGTATATGCTAGAATCCACTTATGCTGATTACATTAATCATGGGTGTATTAGTCCGTTTCCACACTGCTATAAAAAATACCCGAGACTGGGTAATTTATAAAGGAAAATGGTGTATTTGACTCATAGTTCCACATGGCTGGGAGGTCTCAGGGAAACTTACAATCATGGCAGAAGGTGAAAGGGAAGCAAGGCACCTTCTTCACGGGGTGGCAGGAGAGAGAAATGCAAGCAGAGGAAATGCCAGATGCTTATAAAATCATCAGACCTCATGAGACTCACTCATTATCACAAGAACAGCATGGTGGAAATCACCTCCACAATCCAATCACCTCCCTCCCTCCGCATGTGGGGATTGCAATTCAAGATGAGATTTGAGTGGGACACAGAGCTAAACCATATCAATGGGTATATGTGGGTACATATATACACGCACACACACAGAGACACGCTAGAGTCCAGCTACACTGAATACATTAATCACAAGTGTATGCGTGTACATATATATACACGCTATGACATGCTAGAGTCCAGTTACACTGATTACATGGACCACGCTTGTATGCCTGTACATATATACACACACATGGACATGCTAGAGTCTAGTGACACTGATTATATTTACCACGCCTATTCCTGTGCATATATACACACACGGACATGCTAGAGTCTAGTGACACTGATTATATGGACCACGCGTGTATGCCTGTACATATATACACACACAAGGACATGCTAGAGTCTAGTGACACTGATTATATTAACCACGGTGTATTCCTGTACATATATACACACACAAGGACATGCTAGGGTCCAGTGACACTGATTATATTAACCACGGTGTATTCCTGTACATATATACACACACAAGGACATACTAGAGTCTAGTTACACTGATTACATTAACCACGGTGTATTCCTATACATATATACACACACAAGAACATGCTAGAGTCCAGTGACACTGATTATATTAGCCATGGTGTATTCCTGTACATACATACACACACAAGGACATGCTAGACTCCAGTGACACTGATTACATTAACCATGGTGTATTCCTGTACATATATACACACACGAGGACATGCTAGTGTCCAGTGACACTGATTACATTAACCATGGTGTATTCCTGTACATATATACACACACAAGGACATGCTAGAGTCTAGTGACACTGATTACATTAACCATGGTGTATTCCTGTACATATATACACATATAAGGACATGCTAGAGTCCAGTGACACTGATTACATTAATCAAGCTTCAACGCACCTTCTAAAGTCAGTATTACCCACACCAAATGTTAAATGTCATATTTCAACAATATAATAAAATTCTCAGACAAAATGTATCCAAACCTCAAAACCATGCTCTTTCCATACAAGGTACTACCTCCTCTGTGGATACCCCTGATATACTTTACATTCTTTTTTTTTTTTTTTTTTTTTCCATTTCAGGGTTAATTATACTTGTTAGTCACATTTTTACTTTTTATTAAACAAAAATGTTTGTAAATAGATAAAAATTTAAATTTCAGAAAGCTACTGCTGCCTGGACAAGGCTATCTGAAGCACACGTGGGTCATTGGCAGGTTCCAAAGGGCAGTATTTGGGGTAAATGGAATAAACTCTCTAAACTAGTTCAGCCGGAGCTGGTGGTGTGGAGTAAGAATTTGGGAAACGTGAGGGCGTCCCCTACCTGGAGCGGGATAGACAGACGTAGGGAGCAGAGGGGAGGACGTCACTGCAGATCCAGAGACCGATGTTGTCTCGTAATGAAATAAAACTGGAGAAGGACTAGGGACTTCAAATCAACCAAGAGGAGCCTGAGATGAAGACTCATGGTATGAAATTTGGGAGAAAAACAGCAAAAGGCCAGTTGAGGATGCATTTCACAGCCACGTGCCCAGTGGCATGGAAGCACAGATGTCTGAGGTCACGGCAATCTCCCTCTGCACCACCCCAAAGGCCTGCTGCCACTACTGATGTATTCTCTCTCCACCCCCGCAGACATCACCAGAACTTTCCTGACAAAAAACAACATATTTTTACTCTGCAGATGACAAATGTCTCCACTGCCATTTTCTCATTTTCTCGTTGTTTTCACACGTACAGAGACCCACAAGCGCGCCAAATGAGGACGGCCGGAAAGATTTTCCTCTGCAGATTAGAAATTAAGTCTCGGGTTTCTTTCATAATAGGTAGGTACAGCCACATTACCGATGTATTTGGCTTTTGTAGGAGGTTAAAGTTATTGACAATGAACTGTCTAAACATGCATGCAAGCTGCTTTATGGAGTGCCTTTAACGACAAAGGAGGGAGATGGAGCTTCCGCAAACGCCGCCTTACAGATTAGGAGAATTGGAAAACCTACGTCACCCCATGGCATTAACCGCAAACGAGGCACAGCGTGATGGTAGGTAGGGAGAAAGTTTTCCATTTTTAAATTAGTTAAGGAAGACGAATCATGAATTTTTCGGCAAATCTGAATTTTTAGAGATGTAAGCCTCCTCATTGGAAGGACCCAGGACTGATGGTGTTTCTAAGAAGGGTTCCACTGGGGCCTTCTCACTTCACACCAGCCTCTCCGTTCAAGCCAGGGCCTGCCTGAGCGATGCAGGACCTCAGAGGCAGAGAAGCCCCTCCATGCCACAAACCCCATGCCCTCATTAGAGAAACGGACAAATCCCATGCCCTCATTAGAGAAACGGACAAATCCCATGCCCTCATTAGAGAAACGGACAAATCCCATGCCCTCATTAGAGAAACAGACAAACCCCACGCCCTCATTAGAGAAACGGACAAATCCCATGCCCTCATTAGAGAAACGGACAAACCCCATGCCCTCGTTAGAGACATGGGCAGTATCCCTCGCTCACGCTACTCAAAGCTCCAAAATAATTTCAACACAGAGACCAAGAGCAACAGACAACAACGAGAGGCCACCATCCAGTGGGTTCCTTAAAGGATCATCCTCCACTTTCCAGGGAAATACTAAGACATCTGTCCCCCCACTGTCATCCGAGAACCACGGATGCAGTGCCATGTTCGTTTTAGGAGTGAAGAAACTGAAGCCAGGAAAGGTCCTGCCACCTTACTGAGTGGTTGCTTAGGGAGAGAATCTCAGATCTTCTGATGGGTCCAGGGGCTGCTGCATCCTGAATGCTTCAGCCCTTGATACCTGGTGTATGGGAAAGGTCGGACCAAATAGAGAGCACCCTGCCCCCACCCATAACAGAATATATGAAAGGTCTCCAAGTTTAGGAAAACTGCCTGGAAGACGAGCCTCACGCATCAAATGACAGCCGGCAGCTCCATCACAACCCAGACCCACTGCAATTCCAGCCTGTGTCAGCAGCTTGCAGAAGTGTGTGGATGGGACTCCAAATGGTTCATACCAAGGGAGATTTCCAAAACATATTTCCTTACCTTCAAACATGGTTTTTAAGAAAATTGGTTTAATGCAATTATCAGTGCGATGTCAGGGAATCTGAGATTGCCATGGACACATACAGACACATGCTCCTACGCACGCTCATACACACGGCTATGTGAAAACACAGGCCACACTCACACACACTCACATATGTTGCCGGAATGGACATCTGCTTTACTTGCATTGAGGAATTGTCTTACACTGGAAAAGGCTGAAGAAAAGAAATTACAACAAAACATATATATATATTCCTAGATTTTACTATCATCATAAAATTTGACATGACCAACCTCTTGGAGCTTTGTACATAGAAGAGTTGTTAACACTGGAAAAGTCCCAGCTACATAGCATTTGCACTTTACATCGGACACACAGATCTTTCTCTGCAAAAGAAGGATGACTTAATTAACAAGGGTGATAAATTTACCAAAGTTTGTATTTGTGTCATCTCAAAATCTAGGTTTTGATGGATCCCTTTCAAGTTGTCTGCTCAATTAATAAGCAAAAGTAGGCACACGAGATTCAGAATGCCATTGTGAAGCCATGTGCCCTGCAAAAGTTCAAGCTCATTTGCAGCTTACAGCAGAGAAAGAAAACTGAAGCCATATCTCCGCAAATTGGCAAACCCCCTTCTAAAATTTAGGATATGTCCTTTAATACAAAGGAACTGGCAGTTGCAGGCTCCCAATCAACATGAAATTCAATGAAACACAGGCTGTCTCAGGGCAGCAAGACACACCACCGAGGCATCCCAACCCCGTTAACCGTTTGTGGAAAGTGCTCCGCTGTTACCATCCACATGGCGAAGCAATCCTGCTGAGAGCATTCCTGACTTCAAGGCTGGGGGAGGCCTGGCCCAGAACACCTGCTGCTGATGCTTTAACCCTGTCTGGTTCGGTTGTGTTGTTCAGGGATGAAGACCCACAAGTTTTTTAATCATTGTAGGTATTCTGCCTCTGACGGCGTTGATTCATACTGAAAAACAGCCAGCATGCATCGAGTGCATCCACCAGGCTCTCTGCTGCGTGCTGGAGGTGCTTTATCTGGTAAATCTTCAACATACCCCGTGAGCGTGAGCGAGGTCACGTTACTCCCCGAGTCTTACAGCAAGCCCTCTGCTGCCTTCTGGAGGTGCTTTGCCTGGTAAATTTTTGCAATACCTTATGAATGAGGTCACAGTACTTCTCCACTCATAGAGAAAGCACTTAGCTGCATTCCAGAGGTGCTTTACCAGGTAAATCCTCCCAATACCCCATGAGTTAGATCATATTACTCCCCCACACCTACAGCAAGCCCTCTGCTGCCTTCTGGAGGCGCTTTACCTGGAAAATCCTCGTCATACCTTGTGAGTGGGGTCACATTTCTCCCCTAGTCCTAAAGCAAGTGCTCTGTTGCATTTCGGAGGCTCTTTGCCTGGTAAATCCTCGCAAGAGCTCGTGAATGAGGTCACATTATTCCCCTAGTCCTACAGTAGGCTAAACTGAGGCTTAACGTCTTTTCCACAAAGTAAAGAAGTTAGGATTTAAATCAAAATTGAAGTTCCCAGAAGACACCTTCAAGAACCATGCGGTCAGAGAAGGGGCCAAGAACCATGAAATAAACCCAGATACCTCCGAGATAAATGGCAGGGGATAGGTCACAGTCTCAGAGCATCAACTTTTGAAGAAGTTTTGCCAAGAGGAGAAAAGGGGGAAAAAAAGTTTATCTCTTAAAAAAAAAAAAGTCACTTTAGAAAAAAAAAATTAAGACAAGGATACCTGAGAACAATGAGAGCAGAGGGAGCTATTCATGATGAGAACATATGTGGTCAGTTCATCACTCTGGTCTACACCTGCAGGCGCCATCTAGTTTAATGCTATTTAAAAAGTGTCTCTCCTTTTAGTCAAGATGAGAGGCAACTCAATGGACGCTGAAGGTTGGACCAGGCAAGATCACTCTTTGTTTGAAGAAGTGGTAGCTGAGGTTGGAGTTCGTCTTTCCTCTGCAATTAGAATTATTCAGACACGTTATATAAAAAAGCAATTTTTTTTTTTTTGAGACAGAGTCTTGCTGTGTCACCCAGGCTGGAGTGCAGTGGTGCAAGCTCAGCTCACTGCAACCTCCGCCTCCTGGGTTCCAGCGATTTCCTGCCTCAGCCTCCCGAGTAGCTGGGATTACAGGCACCTACCACCACACCCTGCTAATTTTTTGTATTTTTAGTAGAGACAGGGTTTCACTATGTTGGCCAGGCTGGTCTTGAACTCCTGACCTCAAGTAATCCACCAGTCTTGGTCTCCCAAAGTGCTGGGATTACAGGCGTGAGCCACCACACCCGGCCCGCAAAATTCTTTCAAAAGTTGTTTTGCAACAAATAACCTCAAAATCGAAGCAGAAACATGTATTGTTTTTCTTACTAACTTAGACAAGATAAAGGAGCAGTGCATGGAAGCAGGAGCTCTGAGGCTGAAGAATAAAGGACAAGGTGTGGTGTGAACTAACTTGGGGGAGTCCTGTGTAGTTCCAGAGCGTATTGATGAATCCTCCTACCCTGATTAAGAAAATACAACCGATGGACACTCTGATCCTGTTGGCTGCCACCAACTGTGGTAAAGCTACATCTTGAGCGTCTACTGCCATCAGAACAAAACCCTGCCCTGGACTCGATGCCGAAGGCTATACACGCACACAAGCTCAGAGGCCACCACCTGCCTCAGAATCCACTGCAAAGCAAAACCAAAGGTGAGTTTCACTGGAATTTCTTCATTTTAGTTCACGTTTCAAGAAGTGGCCACCCCTACGTTTTCTGAAAACTGTGAGACACTTTTCTTCATAAAATGCATCTAAGTATGTTTCTGTGATGGCTATGATGACAATTTAAGGCAAGTAATGACAGGCAACATTAAGTGTATTTTATATTTAAGAATACCATATTGCATCCGATTCTTGAAGTGGTTAGCAATATGGAAATATTAAGAAGAGAGCTCTGCTGAGCGCTCAGTATTAAATATCAGGATTATCTGCAGGAGACAGGCACAGGGAGAGAAGCTATTCCAAACATCCTCTTACCCAGAAGACTTCAAATGTCCTCCTACACAAAAGACTCCAAATGTCCTCTTACCCAGAAGACTCCAAATGTCCTCCTACACAAAAGACTCCAAATGTCCTCTTACCCAGAAGACTCCAAATGTCCTCCTACACAAAAGACTCCAAATGTCCTCTTACCCAGAAGACTCCAAATGTCCTCCTATTCAGAAGATTCCAAATGTCTTCCTCCCTGAAAGACTCCAAATATCCTCCTACTGAGACAGTTTTATTCTTTCTCAATTATCTCTGACCCCTTCAGTCTCTTCAGTGGGCTGATCAATACAAATGCCTTCAGAAGCTTCAGGGTGGAGTATACCATGACTTCGCCATACATTTAAAAGGACACCATTGGGATAAGAATTAATCTACTTGAGTTTTTTTTATTTAGCCTAATTCTGAGAAATTTATATTCACCATGAGATTTGTAAAATACTTATAAGCAGCATTCAGAATGTGTAAAATTACACTCTATGTGTGACTCTGATCAAGGGCGCGCCTGCAGAAGAGTGGCCAGAGCAAGGTCTTAGAAAATCACAATCTCCATGTTTGCTTATCCCCACCCCTAGGTACACTTCTTCTTTGAATCCTCTTTTCCTAAGGAAAGATGTTAAATTCCATAATTAAGTCATTCCCATTAAGCTGTAGGATCATTAAGTAGAGTTCAAACTAATCTTTGGTCTTTATGTTGAGGCATAGAACAGGTAACATTTCATTCTTTGGGGACAATCATAATTATATGTTAAACATTTTTAAATAGGATATATTGTATTGACTCACAATGCATGATCAGATTTTAAAAAATTATTTCTCTCTGAGAGAAAAGAACTTTAAGGGTTGATCAATTCATACAGGTAAACTGCAGCATGCTGATTCCATGGCCATCCCTCTGTCTTCCTCTCTCCCCCTTCCTCTTTCTCACTCTGTCTCCCTCCCTCCACACCTCACCCCTAGACTCTTGCTACCCAAGGCAGAGCATGCAGCAGCAGCAGCAGCAGCAGCAGCAGAAGCATCACCTAGGGGCAGGTGAGCTGGAAATACAGATTCTCAAGCCCCACCCAAACTTGCTGAATCCAAGCATGCATTTGGCAAGGCCCCCAGAGGATTTTCATGGGCTGCTACTTAAGAAGCAGTGTTGCAGACTGCGTATTTTTTACCCTTTGCCTTCTTCTACATTTAAGAAGCAGTGTTGCAGACTACATATTTTTCACCCCTTTGCTAGGTCCTGAGCTACCCACAATCTGAAAAATCCAGAGGAGCCGGCAGAGGAAGTGCGGAGCCTGGGAGAGCCAGGTGAGGGTGCTGTCCCGCGTCTGAGGCTTCCTGGAGTTGAAGCCAGTGGTTTCCACCCGCGTGGTTCTACCGTCTGTGGCCCAGGAACGCTGAGACCTTCGCACTCCCCTGACTGCCAAGCGCACTGCAAGCAGCAGCGAGCCGGGAAACGAACAGCCAGGCGCTGGAAGCATCTCACATACGTGGGAACGTCCGCCTTTGCTACAGGCGAATCTTTCATATTACTCAGTCCATGGGAGGGAACATGTGACATTGTTTCATCCTTTACTAAACCCAAAGTTAGGATTCTTGCCTGGAGATTTCCACAGAATACAGCACCATACACGTTCCCTATGTCTAGATGGAGGACAAGGTCATCGAGGGACCGCTGTGACCACCTCAGCCCCGGACACAGCCCAAGCCGGCCTGCTCCAGCCGCCCATGGTTCTCGGCAGCCCGGACCTGCCTCCTGGGCTGGCTTCACCCCCCACCACTTCCACAGACCAGCAGGGCCCTCCAGGCTCCACCGTCACTGTGTGTTCCCCGCGCTGCTGACGGACAGCTCACCGGGTCTTCCTGTTTGAAATTCCTGGGGACTCGGTACTTGAGGCTGCGGGTGCCAGGAGCTGAGGAGCGGAGGGTTTTCCGAAAGCCCGTCTGCCTGGAGCCTGTCTGCGTTTCACTTCTGTGTCCGTATGCTTCCCCACAAGGACGTTCATTGTTAAGTTTTAATGTTAACTTCGTGCTGCAACACTTACTATTTTAAAGAGAAAATATCTTAGATCTATTATGAACTTGTAAGAAAACAGTCCTTATTCACAAATTTGCAAAAGTATTCTGTTAATTGTAAGTGGATCTTTATGTTACCTATCAATCATCTACCAATCATCTATATCTGCCTATCATTCATTTATCATCAACCTATGATCTATCTTCTATCTGTTATCTATCTATGGAATACATACATATATATATAGAGAGAGAGAGAGTTGGAGTCTCACTCTGTTGCCCAGGCTGGAGTGCAATGGTGCAATCTCAGCTCACTGCAACCTCCGCCTCCCGGGTTCAAGCAATTCTCCTGCCTCAGCCTCCTGAGTAGCTGGGATTACAGACACGCCACCATGCCTGGCTAATTTTTGTATTTTTAGTAGAGATGGGGTTTCACCATGTTGGTCAGGCTGGTCTCAAACTCCTGACCTTGTGATCCGCCTGCCTCAGCCTGCCAAAGTGTTGAGATTACAGGCGTGAGCCACCACGCCCGGCCTATCATCTGTCTTTATCTATCCTCTATCCATCTATCTTCCTATCTAATTAATACAGCTATTATTTATTCATCTATCATCTATGTATGTTCACCTCTCTATCTCTCTACCAATCTGTTTCTACATCTAGATCTACAGATAGAGGGAGGAATAAGAAAAGTGTAAGCTTTAGAAATAGTATCTCCCAGCTGGGCGCTGTGGCTCACACCTGTATCCTAGCATTCTGGGAAGCTAAGGTGGGCAGATTACCTGAGATCAGGAGTTCGACACCAGCCTGGCCAACATAGTGAAACTCTGTCTCTACTAAAAATATAAAAGTCAGCAGGACATGGCGGAACGTACCTGTAATCCCAGCTACCCGGGAGGCTGAGGCAGGAAAATCGCTGGAACCTGGGAGGCAGAGGCTGCAGTGAACTGAGATCATGCCCCTGCACTCCAGTCTGGGTGATAGAGTAAGACTCTGTCTCAAATAAGTAAATAAAAATAAATAAATGAATAATAAAAATAAAGAAATAGTATCTCCTGTCTTTTGGCGTCTAAATGAAGGCCACTTTCAGAAAGGGGTTGCAGCGTTTCTTCTGCTTGGTCCGCTTAGGATTTTTTTACCCCGTCTTCTGCATTTCAAGTGGGACGGGAAAGTTATAATGGGTGAAAACCATAGGAGTTCAGTTTATTTTACAGAGGAAAATAGAATGGGGAGGTTTCCCCAAAGTGTCCTTCTTTTTAAGATGATTGCTCATCGATCATGTTATTCATATAATCTAAAAGGGTGAGTTTTTAATCATGCCATTTCCTCCAGTGGGAAAATTAATTTCCACAGATGTTACTAGGATGTGGGCATAGAGTGATCTGAATGAGGAACTTTGTAAAGTCTGCATTTAATCTTCTGGTTATTTAATGGGACAGAGCCCCTGGCCCATGTGAGAGGAAAACACAGAGGGGGCAGGTGCCGCACGCTACATCCTCTGCGTGGCACATGAGCCATCCAAATGCCCCTGATAACAGGTGGGTTGGCCGTCAGCTTGCAGCCCCAGTGGAGCTTCTCAGACTTCCAGACATCGATGGGAACGACTCAGCCATGGCCTCCAATTCACATCTGCTTCTTTTGCTAAAATAAAAAATCCTGCTTTACTTGTCCTTTAATCCTCCCTCTGAAGTTCTGTGTCATCCGTGAAGTCTTCTCCGTTACTCTGGTCAGAATTAATCATGTCTCCTCTGCAAATCCCCCCAGTTTCTCATCCCCATCAGGCACACGACTTTCTGTCTGGCACCGTTGCTGGCTGTTTCTGTGCCCATCTCCTCTTCAACATGGCAAGCTTCTCGAATGCTGTCTGCGTCTAATTTATCTTTGTCTTCACAAGAGGCTCAGTAATGCTGCACATCCCAAGAAATGGTGCTGACTGGAGCCCAGTTGAGTTGTGCCTAATTGAATCCAATGGATATGCTGGGCAGAGGCTGCAGGGTCTATAGGGTCTCTGGGCGTTTCGAGGAGTCCTGTTGAAGACCTTCTAGCACCAGAGAGAACCCCAGGCCTAATGCTCTCCCAGCTGAGTTTTCTGAGGACTGGAAAGGTTGTGTGAGTGCAGAAGGAAGCCCTGGTCCTCGCCGTCATGGAAGACCTCCCATGCCTGGGCAGAGCCTTGTGGGCACAGTCAGAGCAGCCCTGTGAACTACTCGTGCATCTTGCAAACGAGGCTCCCTGGGAGAGGAGGCCTGCACAGCAGGTTTCTGCCTTTGGCACCATCTTGCACTCCAGGCTTGGGCTCCTCCCTGCAGCCGGGGACAGAGGCCATGTCCCCTGCGGAGTTCACTGCAGCCTCGGGAGGTCTACTCCTGTGGAGTCTGCCTTTGCTGCAGGTGGGCTGTCAGGATATGGCAGGCCATGTGGAGGCCTCTCTGTCACAGCACACCTGGACTTCCACACAGGTGTGTCTCCCTGCTCTGGGCCCCTGGGTGCCGCCTTCCCGCAGAAGGTTGAACTTAATTGGAGGGCCAATGCAGTCATCCTCCTGCTCATTTTCGAGACATCTCAGGCCTCCATGTTCCCTTCTGCCTCTCTTCGTGCTCAGACATTTCCACAGAATAGCCATGTTGCCTGACTTCCATTTTCCAGGCAAGCTATGCCCCATAATGCAGCAGCCAGTATAGGGTACGTTTTTTATTTAAAGGAAATAATTCTTCTCGGGGTTAACTGCTCAACAGAGAAATGGAAGACAGATTTGTTACCTCGCACAGCACAACACGCAGTGATACAAGTGCACGGGCCTAGCTCCCGGACCTTGCTAATCCCATGTTGGCGCTCTTTGAATTCTTTTGTGTTCTGGACTTGCTCCAAGGAGTTTTTCAAACAATTTATTTCTGAAGGCCAGGGACGGTGGCTCTCGCCTATAATTCCAGCACTTTGGGAGGCTGAAGAGGGAGGACCGCTTGAGCCCAGGAGTTTGAGACCAGCCTGGGCAACTAAGTAAGACCCTGTCCGTACAAAAATTTCTGGACATGGTGGTGCACACCTGTAGTCTCAGCTACTCAGGAGGCTGAGGCGGGAGGATTGCTTGAGCCTGAGAGATCAAGGCTGCAGTTAGCTATGATAGCACCACTGCACTCCAGAGAAGACCCTGTCTCAAGAAGAAGAAAGAATTCTTTCTGGCTGAAATTTTCTTTCTCTCTATACACCCCTTTAGTGATGAAATTTAAATATGCAATCTTCCAACTAGCCCTTGAATAACACATTATTAAGAGCAAAGACACAGAGCACCTTGCTGGGAAACACGGATCATAAGATCAAAGTTACCAAATTCAGTAGAGAGACTCACTGGTCAGCAGGACAGGCCCACCAAATGGCAAACACAAACACAGGACAGGAGCGAACGCACTGGCCCTGGCAACGCTGTGTGAGCGGAGTGTGGATGTGTCTCGTGGACTTAAAGGTATGTGTACAGGAAAGAGAACACCTACTGGAAGAAATAGGTTCCTCTTGAAGGTTAAAGAAGCTTCAGCTTCTCTCTCTCTCTCTCTCTCAGCCACTTCCTGGGCAGGAGGCCAGAGGATTTCTCCTAGGATAACAGTGGACTATGGGTGGAGGCCTCTTTGCCCCTCCTGTGGATGGAGAGGAGTCAAGCCTCAGGTCAGCAGAAGGGAGACGTTTCTCCTGCAGGTTAGCTGCTCACTCAAGCACCTAGCGCCCTGAGTTTCTTCAGGGGTTCCTGCTGCCAGCCTAACATTTCTAACTAGTGTGCTCTAGGTTTCTGGCATCAAGGCTATGTGATCAGGTGTGGGGCAGGTACAGGGTGCAGCTCATCACTCTGGAACAGCTCCTCATTCTGGAACAGCTCCCCATTCTGGAACAGCTCCTCATTCTGGAACAGCTCTTCATCCTGGAACGGCTTCTCGTTCTGAAATGGTTCCCCATTCTGGAATGGCTTCCCACTCTGGAACAGCTCCCCATTCTGGAACAGCCCCTTATTCTGGAACAGCTCCTCATCCTGGAATAGCTTCTCATTCTGAAATGGTTCCCCATTCTGGAATGGCTCACCATTCTGGAACAGCTCCCCAGTCTGGAATAGCTCCTCATTCTGGAATGGTTTCTCATTCTGAAACGGTTCCCCATTCTGGAACGGTTCCCCATTCTGGAACGGCTTCCCACTCTGGAACAGCTCCCCATTCTGGAACAGCTCCTCATCCTGGAATAGCTTCTCATTCTGAAATGGTTCCCCATTCTGGAATGGCTCACTATTCTGGAACAGCTCCCCATTCTGGAACAGCTCCTCATCCTGGAATGGCATCTCATTCTGTAATGGTTCCCCATTCTGGAACGGCTTCCCACTCTGGAAAAGCTCCCCATTCTGGAACAGCTTCTCATTCTGGAACAGCTCCTCATTCTGTAACAGTTTCTAATTCTGGAATGGCTCTCCATTCTGGAAGGACTCCTCATTCTGGAACAACTTCCCATTCTGGAACAGCACCCCATTCTGGAATGGTTTCTCATTCTGAAACAGCTCCTCATCCTGGAACATCTCCTCATTCTGAAATGGCTCCCCACTCTGGAACATCTCATTCTGGAATGGCTCCTCATTCTGGAACAGCTCCTCATTCTGGAACAACTCCTCATCTGGAATGTACAGTTGCTTTGCATTTTCTTCTGTCCTCCACTCTATACTCTCAGAGGCCATCGATCACAGTTAAAGTTGCACATCCCAGGTGGTTAAACCATAGAAAGATCACAAAGGTCTATTAGTGCCCTGTAGCAAAATGGGCCGCACTTCTCTCTGCAATCAGAGTAGAATTCCTAAAACCCCACCAAATACTTCACCTTGAAAACACATGCAGGCGACTGAAAGTGCAGTGGCTGAGCCCCCACACCTGCATGGAGGAGCTGAGGAAGAAAACCAAATTGAGATTTAAAGGATGCTAAGATCTAGGGTAGCTGATTCCACAGGCAGCCGATTCCACGAAAGGATGCTAAGATCTAGGGTAGCCAATTCCATGACTGCACCTTTTGGACTTCTGATTTATTATGCCAAGAAAGGGCAATCAAGATGAGAGAGGTTCTCATCTCTCAAAAACAAAGAAAAGAAAAGAAAACAAACAACAAAAAGACGTAAGGGCTTTATTTTTGGAGATTTCTTCATTGCATTAAATTAAGCTCTCCATAGCCTGATAGGAAACTTACAATCCAATCCTCATAATAAGAAAGGTGTCAATGCAGCTGGTTTGGAGGCAGGTGCGGTTCTACAAGAAACAAGGCAGCAAGGAGAAAACCCAAGGGCATCTTGACTGACAAAGGGTCCGGGCGCACTCACCCTCACACTCTCCGGGCCTCACGTTTCCCCTGACTCTGGCCCATACAGCAATGAAAGGTAGGCAGTGCCAGGCCGTGGGAAAGGTGCTTGCTAACATCAAGCCCGTGTTCTTGGAACAGTTCTAGGACTCAGGACAGGGCACCAGTAGTGCCTTCGCTCTTCTGTTCCTTAGTCTCCTCATCTGAAAAATGGGTGTAACAAACCCTCTCAGATCTTCCCTCATAGGGTGTTTTGATTTGGGTTTTTGACCAAATGAGGCAATTCCAGAGAAAGGGATTTGAAATCTTTGAAACTTTAAACCAATGTAAGGTTTAAAATGAGGAATTTTTGAACTGCATTCTTGAAGTCTCAGGTGCAAAAGAGAAGCAAGAAGAATCCTAAAGTCACTGAATTCTTCTTTTATTTGCAGGTTCTTTTGTCGTGTGGTATAAAGCCCGAAATTCAGGTTGTATTCACTGGGGCTTCTGGGCTGACAATTTGGACTAAATCAGAATCTATGAGAACTCTTGTCAAAAGATTCAATTTTCTTTTACTAAAATAAAGATCTATAATACTTGTTGCTTAAAAAAAAAAAAGAGCACTGACACCTCTGAGCTTTGCCTCCTTGTGCGAGAGTAATGCATTAATAGTTGAGGAAAGATGGCACGAAGGTAAAAAGAGTACAAATAGAATTCCTGGTCCTAGCCCTGAAGGAGTTCACTGATTCTAATCTTTCCTGAAGTTACAACACTGTCCTAGACAGGCACACAAACACACAGAGCAAAGAAACGAATTTCCTTGTTGAAAACATGCCGACGCTTGCTGTGTTTACACTCATGTTCACTCCAACGTCCAGCTCCAGGCTGGAGACCACACGAAGGAGGCAGAAGCGGGAGGCAGAAGGCAGGTGAGCTTGTCTTGAGCACAGCCATACTTAATGCAAACATAACCACTATGTTCCAGTTTTATTTACCACATTTCACAGATTCTAAGATGCCCTTTTTTTTTTTTAACTTTTATTTTCACATCTCTGAGGCTGGAACGCATTTTATCATGGATGGCCTCACACAGTCACTGTTCACCCAGCAAGGTCCCAGGTTTCTCTCCCAGTCACTCCAGGAAGATGACAGTATGTTTGTCAGACCCCAGCCATGAGGCAGTGGGAATTCACAAACAGAGCCGATCGCCTCCAAGAATCCTACAGGTGAAGATGCTCCCTGGAGCCCAGAGACACCCTCAGGGAAGAAGGAGAGACACGTGCGGCTGGCAAAGCGTCATCTGAAATAAATTCCCATATGCTCCGAGGGCTTGGACCTGAACGACTGGGAGCGAGCTGGACAGAAAGAGCCAGGACTTTCCTGTCATCCAGGACAAGACAGGACAGCCACAGCCCGGACGCTTCAGGCCCCACACCACGCAACAGCCCTGGGAGAAAGAAGGAATGCTTTCGGAGGATCTTTTCTTGACACCTTCTGGTAAAATCAAGAATTCCAGAGCGCATCAGCACTAAGTGTGCAGAGCCAGTGTTGGGGCTGGAACTGACTACCAGGGCACCAGTGCAGGCTTGTACAAATGCTGCATTTTCAATACTCTTGATGGCAGGAAATAATGAATATTCATGAATCTGAGATTTAAAAATGATTAAGAAAAGGCAGATTCTGTGAAGTTTCAGAAATTCCTTTATCAATGTACTATAAGATACATATATATACACACACACACTCATATGTAACATATATATGCAGATACATGCCAACAGAGTTAGATTGGAATCTACATCTATGTATGTCTTAAAGAGTTCTTTAAAATGTGTGAATTAAGCATGGTCATGACTGTATTAACAACATTTTTTTCAGTCGTGCGTGCAGCTGTGGTGTATCTCACCATCAACGTTTTTTAGATTTAATGGAATAAAATATTGGATTTAATAGAATGAAGTCTGATGTCTGTGTCCTTCTAAAACTCCTACGTAGAAATTCCTACCCGAAAAGTGATGGGATGAGGGGGTGTTAAGGGGTGTGGCCCTTGGGAGGTTATTAGACAGTGGGGGTGGAGCCCTCTCAAATGGGTTTAGTGTCCCCATAAATGAGGCCTAAGGGGGCTCGTTCACCCCTTCCGCCATGTGAGGATGCAGCAAAGAGCCTCCATCTATAAGTCAGAAAACCCTTAGCAGACACAGATCCTACAGCACCCAGATCTCCAGCTTCTGGCCTCAAAACTGTGGGAAAGGTACGTCTACTGTTTCAAAGGCCCCAGTGGTGCAATTTTTGTTACAAAATGCTGGATGGACTAAGACCTATGGCTTCGGGGTTGACTCATTTTCACATCAAGAAAGTGGTACAGTTATGACAATCCTCATCAATCATAGCCTAAATTACCCCTGAAGAAATTTAGGGAGGTTTCCAAATATGTTTTCATCTCAATTAAAAATGAGTTTTATCTATCTTTAGGCTTCAGAAATTAAATTTGCATTGTGGACAAATTCAGGAAAGGTATATTTTAAATGTCTTAAAGTCAAAGTAGATTTTTTTGATCTACCTTTACAATACATCCCACAAATACAGTCATGCACCCCATAACAATGCTTGAGTCAATGACAAATCACATATACTACAGTGGCCCCACATACTACAGTGACACACACACACACACACACACTCATGTGTGGTACATATATGCCGATGCATGCCAAAAGATGTAGGTTACAATCTACATGGAGACAGAAAAGCAGATGAGTTTATCTTGAGCACAGCCATACTTAATTCAAATATAACAATGTCCCAATTTTACTTAAGAAATTTCGCTGATTCTAACATGCCTAACACCACATTGCTCTGTCATTAAATGAGGCATGACTGTACATGCTAGCAGGCAAAGAAGACAGTAAATGTTCAATTAATGTTTGATGATTGACCAAATCAGGTGGGATGGTGGGGAGTGGGGGGTGGAGGGTAGGGGAACGATTTGTCAGACATTTTGGTGAATCCAAAGTTTCATTCAAGTCAAACTAAAAATATTCATAGAGCCCAATGCAAACAAGAAAACACACAGACAACAAAAACCACAAAACGGCAATGAGTAAAAGGCCAAGCGGGAGAGCAGCACGTGTTCCTGACCTGGCCGCAGCTGTCCCTGAGGCCCAGGCTGTCCGGGACTTCCCACTGAACCCCACATTATGGCCCCATCCTTCCTCGGCCTCTCCTACCCTGACCACACAGTTGGCCAGGAGCCTTTCTTGATAGGAAAAAGAAATGGAAAACTTAGCTCATTTTAACGGAATCAAAACGACCTAGACCTTCACATGTTTGTGTCACAAGAGCTAAATCACATATTATTTGATGATCTTCCTTTATGTCCAGATTGGGTTAAGTGAAGCATTAATTAGAGAGGAAAACTGTTTTTTTAAAACACAAATTAACACTAAGTAGGTGAGTTATTTGGTGTCTGAAAAAATAAAACCTAAATAACTCTAACTTCAGACACACTCAAACTTACTCAACTGACTTTTAAAGTCAGTTCTTTCCCATCGGCACTTCCTAAAGCACCAGAGAAATCAGCATCTCTGTAGGATCAATGTGTTTGTGTCTCCAGGAGCTCAGATAAAGCCCTGGTTGTAGCTAAATGATTTGTTGAGATACCTTTTAAATGCTCTTTTGGGTATAGAAATGTCGACTTAGAATTTATGGTAACAGAAATCAGCTTATAGAAATATATGAGAACTGTCATATCCAGGAATTAAATGAATCCACTCATAAATAAAAACATATTGATATCCACCTATTAAAGGAGAGGAAATCGATATCTTTCTCACTGACAGATAGCAAGACAGGCACATGGAAATTTTATGCTTGCATACACTATGCTTAGGGAAAACAGGAAACAAACTTCTTTTTAAAACTGTCTTATTATTTATAATTAAGAAGCTTGCAAAAATTATCTCTCCCATTTATTTAAATATCTGAATTATTGTTGAAGGTCATATGTTACATATTTTCATTTCTTCTGCTGCTTGTTTTTGCATATGTGGCAAAAATTGTGGGTAAAACTCTTGAATGGTGTTTCATATCAAACACAAATCCTCATGTCCAGCTCTGAGCAAAGTCGTGAGAGGAGAAAGAATCTCCCAGCTAGATTATTCATTCCTTCTGTTGACATCATCTACCCATCAGTGCCAACTCTGGCTGCCCAAGGCCACCAAACCAATGTCACTCATTGGTGTTCGTGTGCATCCTCCCTGTGGACGTGCCAGCTCCTAACCACCCGACCAGAGTGGGCCTGTCTCCTGCTTCCCACCCTGCTCTCTGCTCATTAAAAGCTGGCTCTTCTGTGCTACTGGCTGGTTTTTACTAAGGCATGCATATGTTTCTCCTCCCAGAATACAGATGTGTATATTCACATGGGCCTTTGGAATATGTCCATCTCCTGCGCAGCCTAGAAGTTCCTCCACATGGCTCTGTCCACCCAAAACATATTAGGAGTGACTGACAACTTCATTCAGTTCTCACTTCATCTAGTATCAGCCTTTTCTGAAATTTAATTTCCTCTCAAAAAGAAGCAATGACGCTTCTAAGATCAAGCAACCTTTCTCCTGGGCAAGTGACAAAACTTTGTACTTGACAAATTTCTTCCACATTGAATATCGATCCATTGGAAATATTCATCATTCCAATCAATAGGGAGCTTGTGTAGGAAAATATATGCGACGGGGCTGAGGCGGGCAGATCACCAGGTCAAGAGATCGAGACCATCCTGGCCAACATGGTGAAACCTCATCTCTAACAAAAATATAAAAATTACCTGGGCATGATGGTGCACGCCTGTAGTCCCAGCTACTCAGGAGGCTGAGACATGAGAATCACTTGAACCCAAGAGGCGGAGGTTGTGGTGAGCTGAGATCACGCCACCGCACTCCAGCCTGGGCAACAGAGTAAGACTCCGTCTCAAAAAAAACAAAACAAAACAAAACAAAAAACTGTGCTCGTGTAATCATCCTTGACCAAAAGCAAATGACTATTTAGAGACTAATGCGAGTATTTGGGCTCTAGTGGATCTGGGGTTAAAATTTGGAAGCTTGAAAAAGCTAAAGGTTTCTCAGAGCCTCTTTTTAAAAGTAAGCTGCATAAGTTGCTATTCTTTATGAGGCCTCGTTTCATTCCCCTTAAACATGGCCTTGAAATTCCGTATGTGGGAGAATACATGAATATTGAATCAAAGGTGCATGGCTGGCATATTTTATGAAGATTCCCTACAATCTAACTATAAAGCACCACCAGGAAAAAAAAAAAAAAAAAAAGATTACTTTTATTCTGGTTGACACAAAATTATGCATTAGAGCTTCCAGTCAAAACAGACATTGTTAGAAAATGTGATGATTTTACTCCAACATTTCCCCTTGCTTTCAGAATTTTTACAAAGATATGGCTCTAGCAGGCACAATGTGGGGACTCTTTTCAAATATGATCAACCAAGCAATTCGTAAATTAAAATAATAAAAGATGAAATCGCATTTAAACACCACCACCACCTGGGCTTAGTAAAGTTGATATTACCCCTACTTGAATGGTTAGGAGCACAAAATATTTACATAAACCCCAGGGATCACAGCACGCTTCTTAGTCACCACGGTACCCAAATCACTTAATAGAGGAATAGCTCAGAACGGCTCTCTCTATCACCGACTGATCCCTCACAAGGCAAATGTGTAGGAGGCCACCGTGCGCTGGAGGCCGTGCAGGTGACGAGGAGGCTGTGAGGAGGGCCACGGCCCCTGCTGTGGCCAAGCTTACAGGCGGGCTGGACAGGTGGACGTTTGACTGTTAATTAACCAGAATTCCATAGAGGAGCTTATTGGGGGAAGCCTCTCCTGGTTCAGAGATTAGGAAAAGCCTCTCGGAGCGGTGTTGAAGCTCAGGTATGCAGGAGCAAGTCACGTGGAAACGGAGGAGATGGTGGGGAAAGCCACGACCAGCGGAGCCGTTCAAATGCCCGAGACGCAGGGCCCTGAGCTTTGTGTGCTCAGCAATCAAGAGGCGCCACGGATCTTGAACTTCAGATGACGTCGGGGCTGAGGGGACGAAGTTGGAGAGAGAGGTGGGCTGTGAGTTTGAGAGGGTTTCGTAAGCTATGTTAAGGGATCAGGACATCTTCCCAAGGGCCAATGAAAGTTAAGAAATGAATTTAACATAAAGCCATTATGGAATGCACAGTTTCCAGTGACTATTCTCGTGGTTGTGTGAAGACATAGAACGCTCCCAGTGGTCAAAGGGGGTGCAGAGTGATGACTGAGATGCTGCCATCCCTGGGGGGAGTGACTTTGGGGTGGCAATGGAGATGAGAAGAAGAGACGTGCTTGGAAGCACGTGCAAGAATCAGAGCCTCAACTTACAGCTGATTGTCCTTGAAAAGCAGCACCCCACATTAGGCACAGTCTAACCAGGGTGATGAGAAGCAGGCTCCCAGCCACACCAGGGTGAGGACAGTCAAGCCTCCGGACTCAGTATCACGTGAGAAATGCTGACAGAAGAATAGTCCAGGTGGTACCTGGGGAAAGCCTCGTTGATTTGGGAGCAAAGATGTGTAAAAGCGTCTACAAATACAGGCAAAGCTGCCCTATCAAGAGTAATCTCGCTTGGCTTCAAAGAGCAGATCTAGGGTCTCCAGGGAGAGGCAGCCGGGAAGCCAATCTTACGTCAGCCTGAGGGAGCTTTCTAACAATCCAGGCGGCCAATCACGTTCCTCCAGGACAGGGTGACGTCAGCCTGAGGGAGCCGTCTAACAATCCAGGCGGCCAATCACGTTCCTCCAGGACAGGGTGACGTCAGCCTGAGGGAGAGTTCTAACAATCCAGGCGGCCAATCACGCTTTCTCCAGGACAGGGTGACGTCAGCCTGAGAGAGCTTTCTAACAATCCAGGCGGCCAATCACGTTCCTCCAGGATAGGGTGACGTCAGCCTGAGGGAGCCATCTAACAATCCAGGCGGCCAATCACGTTCCTCCAGGACAGGGTGACGTCAGCCTGAGACAGCTTTCTAACAATCCAGACGGCCAATCAGGCTTCCTCCAGGACAGGGTGACGTCAGCCTGAGGGAGCTTTCTAACAATCCAGGCGGCCAATCACGCTTCCTTCCGGACAGGGTTTTGTCAGCCCGAGAGAACTTTCTGCCAATAGAGGCTGTGAATCACGCTTCCTCCTGGACAGGGGTTTGCTCCCCAGGTGCAGGGGTTCAGGTGAAGAATAAGCATGAGGTAGGGAAGCACAAACATCAGCGAGTATTTGACTTAAAAATTAAAAATTCAGTTCAGAGGGAAGGCAAAATTAGGCTCTAGGTAGCAGATGTTGGGTGGATTCTAACATAAATCTTTCTAACAGTTTGTGTTGCCGGGAACACAAAGAGGAAAAGGCTGTTCAGAAAACACTGGGGTTCCTACGTTCATGGACTCCAATGTGAAGATTTCTTACTCCTTTGGATACTAAGTGAAATATGAGCCTTGCTTGAGAATTACAAATAGGAAACACACAATGCAGGAC
The DNA here is from genome assembly GCF_024542745.1 of Macaca thibetana thibetana. Taxonomy (NCBI): domain Eukaryota; kingdom Metazoa; phylum Chordata; class Mammalia; order Primates; family Cercopithecidae; genus Macaca; species Macaca thibetana. Next base: position 140,088,098 of record NC_065585.1, read on the forward strand.
ACTATAAATATTGATTCTTAGGCCAACCGAAACCCCCTGAGGGTGATACTTCCAAAGCTGCCACTGGGCTCACATTAAGTCAGAGCAAAGAAAAGTCATCCCAGCCCAATGCCCCTGCTGGAGCAACTGGGTCCCAACAGCAGGAGAAGGACTGGATGGCTCGCCCAGGCAGGGGTGTCTCCCAGAGCCTGTGGCTGCAACACCCATAAGTGCACTTACCAGGATTTGCACAGAGGGTGCCATTTTGTTGTTTGTAGCATCTCAAGCTTCCCTTCTTGTGCTCCTCCCTTGGGTCATCAGAACCATCCTTGGACATCAGGGGAGAGGGTTCTTGCTCTGGGCCTGGTGCTTGAAAGCTCCTGTGCTGGTCCTTCTTCTGCTCCTACAAGGCAAAGAGTCCATTGAACAAAAGGCAAGCCTCCACCTGTAAGCTGAGCCCCTTCCTTGTACACTGTGTGATTGTGTGTGCTATTCACACACACACCAGCCCTTAGCCCTTATCACCCAGGTGTCCCATGTCTGACCCAGGCTCACCTGGACCTCTCCCATGAACCTGGCTTCATCACATCAGGCCTTAGGCCTAAGAGCTAGCTGGGCTCAGCAGTCTATAGAAAGGTGTGATGGAGCTTGGGTGCATGGTCTTGGATGGGGTGGCCACACACATACACAGGAAGCCCCTGAGTGGGGACCTGGTGATGGGCAGGATGGGAAGGGGAAAGGTCCCTGCTGGGGGCTCACCCTCCCCATGCCCCCACTCCCTGGCACGGAACTCTAAGAAAATAAGAATTCTAAATGCAGACCCATCTAGTTGAGGAGCTGGCAGACTCTTTGCATAAAGCACCCAATAGTAGACAGGTTCGGTTTGTAGGCCACACAGCCTCTGTCTCAGCTCCTAACTTGGACTTGTAGCATGAAAGCAGCCAGCACATAGGTGACTGAGCATGGGCCCTGCACAAACAGGACGCAGATGGGAGCTGCTGCTCACCAACGCCCACGCTCTGTATTCCTGCATGTGTGTTTGTCAAGCTGAGGGGCTGGAACACATGCAGCAGTTACTGACTTAGCGATAACCTCTAAAATATTGAGACAAAATACATGGGGGCCTCCCTGTGTGCCTCTGCCCCATCTCCCACGGGTCCCAAGGGTGTCCTCGAATCTTAAAGAACCCAGGCTGGGAGCGCCCAACAAGGGATCTTCTGCCAGGAGGGCAGCAGCTCAGATGAACACGGGGACCATGGAAGAGGCAGAAGCCCCGGAGACACGCCGCTTGGGACCTGACCACCCTCACAGGATGAGAGTAAGACGGGGTGAGCAGGGGCTCTGATCCCAGAACCGAACTTCGAAGTGTGAAGAAAATGCTGCATCTCTCCCTCAGAGACACAAGTGACTTCACCTCTGCCTCCTGCTTTGGACGTGGCTGTGCTGGCGTTGGAATGCTCACAGTCGGTCCTCTCCTTCTCTGCCTCTCCACAGCTACCCACACTTGAGGGCCAGGCTTGCGTCCGCGTTTCCCTGAGAGTCTGACGGACACCGCCTCTGCCCAGGCTTCTCCGGCTCACTGCAGCTCTGTGGGGCCAGGCTGCCGTGCATTGCAGCACCTGATGTGCTGTTTCTGGGAGACTCATGGGCGTGTGTCTTTCCACGTAATATACAGTCCTGTGTTGCCCTTACCGTGACCTTCATGCCCGTCACCACCGCCCACCCCTGCACCAAACCCAGGGCCGGGCACCTGCCAGGCACTCTATAAAGGCTCCCTGGGTTGGCACAGCATACTCGCAGAAAGGAACGAACTGTGAAATTTATATTGGCGTTGGCACCGTCTAGCCTACGTCCCGTGTCGTTGGGATGAGAAGGGGAAGTTTGGTCAGCAACCAGCAGTTCATTTCTCACCATCATTTAGGCCAGTGTTAAAATTCTGTTTCTGTTTCAAGGAAAACACAGAAGGTCTGTTTTTAAACAGATCACTTCGCTGCTCTTGCTGGTACCGGAGCAGAAAAACCCAACCCCGCCAGCTTACTTTCTCTGCTGCATGAAGCCATCTTTTCAATAAGAAAGGCAATGTCTGCCTTCTTCACAACCAAATCCACTCACTGCATCCACTCAGGGAGAATGTGGCAAAATACATTTCCTTAATTGTTAGGATTAATTATCGCTCTTTAAATTCACCCTAGCAGTTGAGATCTGGCTGTTAGCCCTAAAGCCCACTTAGCAGTTTTGGGTTTTTTTTTTTTTTAAGTTGGATTGAGCTGTTCTAATACTCCTTTTTTGGGAGCAGTCCAGGCACTCCAAACAGCAGCTCACTCTCACTGATAAATGTCGTCATGTCAAAAATAATTACCAAGTACAGACGGAGCCATCAGAAGGAGACTGGGACCCACCTTCCCACTGCCCTGGGCCCCAGAGCCCGGCTGAGACGAAGCGTCTTCACCAGGGCAGACAGCCCTCCTGGGAAAGCTGCAGAGACCCCAGCACTGCTTTCCCGACTCATCCTCAACTTCGGAACCTGATGATCACAAAGACGAAGACAATCAGGGCAGCGTTCTCTCCGCCCCATGATCCCGAAGACGACACATTCCATTACAAATGCTCACACTCGGAAACAGAAGCACAAGCTGCCTCACCAAGTAAACATGTGTAACTCATCACGGTTTTCACAGGCCTCGCAGGCCAGGCCTTTCTCCCCAAAGCACCTGATTCGGCCAACGGAGGCTCCCGATTCACAAGGCCAGAGCAGGGTGCCAGCCGTCTGCAAGTTCCACAGGTGGCGGTCAGACGCGGCCACTCGGGTAGGGATGGACCCGCCTAGCCCTGTGGCAGCCCCTTTCTTCCCACCGTTAATGCAGCCCCACTCCACTCAGGGTTGAGAAAACATACGACCGACGGTTCCCCATAGCTCCAGTCACAGCCCGAATCAAGGCAACTATGTCCTCATTTGCATTCATGGATCCTTCCCTGAGCCCCAGCACCAGCCGCTCCCCTGACACCTGACGCCGGGGTCTGGGGTGTGCGAGAGGCCTGTTCATGGGCACCATGTATGTGTGCACATGTGTGTGTACATATCCAAAAACACGCTTAGGATGCTCCAAACAGAAAGAAGAGAAGACCGGCTCCAGCAGGCATACAGCCAAGTGTGCACTCGTACCTGGGTTCAGGGCAGCAGACTGGGGAATTGGCAGCGATACTGTGTAAGAAGGCAGGGCATCTGTGAGTTTGTGGAAGAAACTCAGAAAAATTGACCATTGATAATTGTCAGTCTCCATCAAAATTGAGCAAAAACCATATAATTTCCCCATGGCCGTAACCTACTTGGCTAATTTTATCCTCCTTGATATTCCATTTACTGTTAGCACCTGGACCATCACAGCCTGGCACCCAGCACCATGCCAGGCCCGGGACTGAGTCCTACAGAAGTCGCTGACCTGGAATGAAGCTTCGGAGATGAGCAGGAGCGCTCTGCACACCTGAGGAATGGACACTGCATTCCATGGAGCGTCTGTTTTGCGCACTGTGACAGAGGGGCACCCTGTGATGTAGAAGAGGCCACACCTGCTGAGAGGGTTAATTCCAACCTGTCCACGGGACTGGGCTAAGAGAGGCCCAGGTTGCTGGCACTCCTGAATTTCTGTGTCTGTGAAGGAGTTTCTGGAAGGGGTGAGCGTTAGATTCGGTGGACGGAGTAAGGACTATCCCCCTCCCCAGAGTGGGAGGGCTCCATCCAATTCATTGAGGACTCAGATGGAACAAAAAGGTACCCGAAGAGTAAACTTGCTCCTCCTCCTGGAGTTGAGGCACCCACCTTCCCCTGACTGTGGACACTGGCCCCGGTGCTCAGGTCTGCAGTCTGGGGAATTACACCAGTGACATTCCAGGGTCCCCGCCGCATGGACTGTGGGACTTCTCAGCCACCATCATTGCATAAGCCAGTTCCCATAATAAACTTCCACCTGTGTCTCACTATTTGTCCCAATGGCTCTATGTCTCTGGAAAACCCTGACTAGTACATCTATCCATCCGAGCGTAGCTTCCTGGAGGAAATTATAACCCTATTGTGTCCCGAGAGGTGAGCAGGAGTGAGCCAGGGGAGAAGGGCAAACATGGAGAAAGAGTCACCCAAGGTGACTGTCACCAGGACTCACCATCCCTTCCTCATGGCACTTGATAACACCCGAGGCTTCCGGAAGGACACTCACCAACCTGAGGTTGCCATCTCTGTCTATTGCAGGCCGGTCCACAGGACTCTGTGTTGCAGTCACACAGCTGGCGCTTGTGCGTTGGCCTACACACACTGGAAGAAGCACTTCACCGCCTGGGAGTGGAACTGGGGAAGAATGATGTGATTTAAACATGCCAGACTTTGAGAATAAACAACCAGACCTTCGACCGCATCCCGCGAACCAGGAGAACCATCTCTCAGGGCTGAGGCCACACTCCAAGGGAGATGCAGAGCAACCCTGGCGCCTTCCCCTCAAGAGCCTCCCAGTGCCACCAAAGCAGAGGGGAAGTACGTGGGGACGCCCTGCAGGGAGGGCCTGGCTCCCTACACCTTCTAAATGCCCACATCAGGCAATGGCTGTGAACTGGCAATGCCAACCTCTCTCGTAAGTCCAGTCTCTCAAACCTGAGCAATGCAGAGGCCACTTTGATGGAAAACACGTTATTCTGAGAATATATTTTTAGGTTCCGGTTTGAGGAACACTGACCTAAGAAGCTAAAAATACATCCAGAGGGGGAAAATAGGTGCATTTGCATTGCAAATTACCTCTTGCAAAGTGATTAGCCTTCATGATTGGTAAAGGCAATTTTATTGGACTCTCACTGAAATGAAAACACAACATTTTAAAAGAAAATCTTTTTTGTTCATTTTTATTTTGCAGAGAATCTGAGGATTCTAATTTGAGAACTCCTGATCTCAGGGATGTATTTGTAAGACTTGAGGAAATAAGAGAAGCCTCGGTGTAGTCCAGCTAAAAAATAGAGTTGAGGTTTGGTTAAACAACCAAGGAATTTGGGGAAGGAAAGCATAATTTGAGCAGACTTCAGCTTTCTCAGTCAAATTCCATAATTTCCACTGACTCATGACCAACTCCTGTGTCAAAGGCTCTGCCGGGAAAAGCAAGTAACATTAATAGCATGGAGTGGCCTTATTCCTAATGAGACATGCAAACGAGCCTGCAAGGAAGTAGAACCCAGTGGTGGGGGATTTGGGGGGCAGGTTGTCCTGGGCTCAGGATGTAACCAGGAGAGCACAGTAGCCCACAACCAACATTCGGCTAAGGAGCAGAACCAGCAGAGGACGGCCCTGAGCAACATTTGGATGGTCAGGGACAGCATGTCCGGGCCCACAGGCCTGTGCTGGGATGGCCTGGAACCCAGTGGCAGGTGCCTGAGACCCTCTGTTTTGTACAGAAGAGGAAGAGAGGGAGAGCTGGAGGCGGAGGGTTCTCCTCACATGCTGGGACTCAGAGGGAGTGTCCTGGCATCAGGGCTCTGTGGACCCGAGAAACCACTCCCGTGGAACACGATGTTTTGTTCTTTTTGGGAGGCTTTTCCAAGGCCCCCCATCGCCTTGCTACTGGGGCCTACAGAAATCTGAGTAGTGTGCAAGATTATAAGTGTAATTTTTATCCCTTACAGTAAATAAAAGGAGTCTCTCGGCAGCAAGATGCCCATTTAAACAGCCCTTGTAGCTGCCATCTATGAACATCTACTGCCCGTGCTTGGCAAAAATACTGCAATGAGTCCCTCGACGTTGTCAGAACCTTATTAGTGTCCACAACAGAAAACGTAACGTGCTCTAAACATAAAAGGAATCCCCATGGAAGCATCCACGGAAAAGTTGGGGCTGTCTGGGGTTAGCGTCAGACGTATTTACTGATGTCTTCAGGTCCTGACTTCTACTCCGGGGCCCTCAGCCTCAGAAGCTCCCCTTCATCCTGGACAGACGCCCTCCCCACCAGTGAGCTCTCCCGCAGGCCGCCTGCTCCCTGTGCAGCTGGGGCTCAGGGCCAGCTCCACCTGGGCTCTTGGGTTTGTCAGAAATCACACCACCCCGGCCTAAGGGAGGTTCTGCCCTGCACCCAAGGACAGTGCTCCTTCGCCACGAACCAGACAGGTACGCGGCAAGAGTGGCTGATCCAGGAAGCACACGGGTGCCCAGACCAGATCAGAGCAAACCGCCAGGCGCAGGTGGAGCAGCAAGCACGTCACCCTATGCCACGTATGCGTGGTTCTCAACCTTCTCAACTACTCAGTCAAAGATAGTGCCTTCCTTTTACAAATGAGAAAGCTGAGTTTTACAGGTATTGGAGACGCTCGCCTGCTTCACCAGAATATCGATAAAACAGTCCGTGCTCAAAGCCAAGGCTTCCAACAGGACACCCCCTCGTTGCCGGCACGGTGGTTTTGCCCTCAGTTCCTCAGGCCCTGGACATTCCCCATGGCTCAGCACCGGGCTTGTGTGTATGACCACCTCCTCCCACCTTCGTCACCACCCGTCTTCCACCCCCATCACCACCCCTCCCACCCCTATCACCACCCCTCCCACCCCTATCACCACCCCTCCCACCACCGTCACCACCCATCTTCCACCCCCATCACCACCCCCCCTCCTCACACCACCTCCTCCCACCCCCATCACCACCCCCCCTCCCACCTCCGTCACCACCCCATCTTCCACCAGCATCACCACCCCCCCCACCTCCATCACCACCCCCCCCCACCCCCATCACCACCTCCTCCCACCTCCGTCACCACCCGTCTTCCGCCCCATCACCACCCCCTCCCACCTCCGTCACCACCTCCTCCCACCTCCGTCACCACCTCCTCCCACCTCCGTCACCACCCGTCTTCCACCCCCATCACCACCCCTCCCACCCCTATCACCACCCCCTCCCACCCCCATCACCACCTCCTCCCACCTCCGTCACCACCCGTCTTCCGCCCCATCACCACCCCCTCCCCACCTCCGTCACCACCTCCTCCCACCTCCGTCACCACCTCCTCCCACCTCCGTCACCACCCGTCTTCCACCCCCATCACCACCCCTCCCACCCCTATCACCACCCCCCCCCCCCCCCCCCATCACCACCTCCTCCCACCTCCGTCACCACCCGTCTTCCGCCCCATCACCACCCCCTCCCACCTCCGTCACCACCTCCTCCCACCTCATCACCACCCCCTCCCACCCCCATCACCACCTCCTCCCACCTCCGTCACCACCCGTCTTCCACCCCCATCACTACCCCTCCCACCCCTATCACCACCCCCTCCCACCTCCGTCACCACCCATCTTCCACCCCCATCACCACCCCCCCACCCTCCATCACCACCCCCTCCCACCCCCATCACCACCTCCTCCCACCTCCGTCACCACCCCCGTCTTCCACCCCCATCACCACCTCCTCCCACCTTCGTCACCACCCCCCCCTCCCACCTCCGTCACCACCCCTCCCACCCCTATCACCACCCCCTCCCACCTCCGTCACCACCCGTCTTCCACCCCCATCACCACCCCTCCCACCCCTATCACCACCCCCCTCCCACCTCCATCACCACCCATCTTCCACCAGCATCACCACCCCCCCCACCTCCATCACCACCCCCCCCTCCCACCCCCATCACCACCTCCTCCCACCTCCGTCACCACACCCGTCTTCCACCCCCATCACCACCCCCCTCCCACCCCTATCACCACCCCCTCCCACCTCCGTCACCACCCATCTTCCACCCCCATCACCACCCCCCCCCCCTCCATCACCACCCCCCCCCACCCCCATCACCACCTCCTCCCACCTCCGTCACCACCCGTCTTCCACCCCCATCACCACCCCCCCACCTCCATCACCACCCCCTCCCACCCCCATCACCACCTCCTCCCACCTCCGTCACCACCCGTCTTCCACCCCCATCACCTCCCCTCCCACCCCCATCACCACCCCTCCCACCCCATCACCACCCCTCCCACCCCCCATTACCACCCCCTCCCACCCGCATCACCACCCCCCTCCCACCCCATCACCCCCCTCCCACCCCATCACCACCCCCTCCCACCTCCGTCACCACCCCCCCCCCCACTCCCATCACCACCGCCCTCCCACCCCTATCATCACCCCCTCCCACCCCTATCACCTCCCCCTCCAACCCCTATCACCAGCACCCCACCCCTAACACCACCCCCTCCCACCCCTACCATCACCCCCTCCCACCCCATCACCCCCCCCCCCCTCTAACCCGTATCACCAGCCCCCCACCCCCTATCACCACCCCTCCCACCACCATCACCACCCATCTTCCACTCCTATCACCACCCACTCCCACCCCTATCACCAACCCCTCCCACCCCCATCATCACTCCCTCCCACCCCCCATTACCACTCCCCTCCCACCCCCCATCACCACCCACTCCCACCCCCATCACCACCCTCTCCCACCCCCATCACCACCCACTCCCACCCTATCACCACCCACTCCCACCCCCATCACCACTCCCTCCCACCCCTATCACCACCCACTCCCACCCCATCACCACTCCCTCCCACCCCTATCACCACCCACTCCCACCCCCATCACCACTCCCTCCCACCCCTATCACCACCCACTCCCACCCATATCACCACCCACTCCCACCCCTATCACCACCCACTCCCACCCCTATCACCACCCACTCCCACCCCCATCACCACTCCCTCCCACCCCCATCACCACCCACTCCCACCCCCATCACCACTCCCTCCCACCCCCATCACCACCCTCTCCGACCCCCATCACCACCCACTCCCACCCCCCATCACCACCCACTCCCACCCCCATCACCACCCACTCCCACCCCTATCACCACCCACTCCCACCCCCATCACCACTCCCTCCCACCCCCATCACCACCCACTCCCACCCCCATCACCACTCCCTCCCACCCCTATCACCACCCACTCCCACCCCCATCACCACTCCCTCCCACCCCCATCACTACCCTCTCCCACCCCCATCACCACTCCCTCCCACCCCTATCACCACCCACTCCCACCCCTATCACCACCCACTCCCACCTCCATCACCACTCCCTCCCACCCCTATCACCACCCTCTCCCACCCCCATCACCACTCCCTCCCACCCCATCACCACTCCCTCCCACCCCTATCACCACTCCCTCCCACCCCTATCACCACCCACTCCCCCACCCCATCACCACCCTCTCCCACCCCCATCACCACTCCCTCCAACCCCTATCACCACCCACTCCCACCCCTATCACCACCCACTCCCACCCCTATCACCACCCTCTCCTACCCCTATCACCACCCACTCCCACCCCTATCACCACTCCCTCCCACCCCCATCACCACTCCCTCCCACCCCTATCACCACCCACTCCCACCCCTATCACCACCCACTCCCACCCCTATCACCACCCTCTCCTACCCCTATCACCACCCACTCCCATGGTGGTTTGCTGCACCTACCAACCCATCGTCTAGGTTTTAAGCCCCACATACGTTAGGTATTTGTCCTAATGCGCTCCCTCTCCTTGCCCCCCACCTCCCGACAGGCCCCAGTATGTGGTGTTCCCCTCCCTGTGTCCATACGTTCTCACTGCTCAACTCCCACTTATGAGAGAGCAGGTAACCTACAGAACGGGAGAAAAATCTTGCAATCTATCCATCTGACAAAGGTCTAATATCCAGAATCTACAAGGAACTTAAACAAATTTACAAGAGAAAAACAAAGAGCACCATCAAAAAGCGAGCAAAGGATATGAACAGACCCTTCTCAAAATAAGACATTTATGCGGCCAACAAACATAAGAAAAAAAGCTCAAGATCAATGATCATTAGAGAAGTGCCAATCCAAACCACAGTGAGACACCACCTCACGTCAGTCAGAATGGCCATGATTAAAATGGCAGGAACACTGGTATTCTAATAGCGTTTCTTTGCAAATCGTCATTTACGCCTGTTAGAATTATGATGGATTTATTGTCATTGCCACTGTTTCAGAGGAGAGACAGTTCCTCTGTGGCAACTGTACAAGGGATGAATCCTAACACCAGAGATCTGTTTGAGACTCTGAACCTTTCTGCTGTAGCTGGTTTCTGTTTTCTCTTTCCTTATAGAATATTTTATTTTTTTATTTTTACTTTTACTTTATAAATTTTTTTTAATTAATTAATTAAGTAATTTATTTATTTATTTGAGACGGAGTCTTGCTGTGTCACCAGGCTGGAGTGCAGTGGCACAGTCTCGGCTCACTGCAACCTCTGTCTCCTGGGTTCAAGAGATTCTCCTGACTCAGCCTCCTGAGTAGCTGGGACTACAGGCACCCACCACCATGCCCAGCTAATTTTTGTATTTTCAGTAGAGATGGGGTTTTACCATGTTGGCCAGGATGATCTTGATCTCCTGACCTTGTGATCCACCCACCTCGGCCTCCCAAAGTGCTGGGATTACAGGCGTGAGCCACCACGCCTGGCCTCCTTATAGAACATATCAATTTAGCCACATCACTACAACATCAGTTAAAAGAAACATGGTAAATGCTGGCTACTTGCTGATAGCGTCAGTGTATCCCTTAGAGACTTGGTGTCTTCAGCAGACAAGGATCAGCCAGCAGAGGAGGCTCTAAATTGTTCCTCCTCGTCATAAGGCTGCGGAGAAGTTGTTGCTTGCAGAGACATAATCAAACACCACATTTCTGTCCTCTAGCTTCGAATACCCAAGCAGTGAGGCTCAAAGAGGTATGAGCTTCTGAGAGAAACTCTTGCCGTAGAATTAACAGAAAGTGGACATTTACAGAATAATTCAACAAACACTTAATAAACTCTTACCATAAGAAAAGTGCTGGGATAGAGATAAATAAAAATTGTTCTCTCTACTGAAGAGTTGAAGTCAAGGCCAACATAATGACTGCATTTCAGCACAGTTTCACAATGAGACAAGGAAAACCCTAACCATGATGCATAATGGCAATCCAACCACATCCGACGTGCAAAACCCCTGGGGTGATGAGTTCAAATAAACCAGGAGCTGATTATAAAAAGATGAAGGTGCCCACGGAACGTGGGACTTCCAGGGAATGACCTGCTGGGGCACCAGGTGCTTTCTGCGGATATAACGGAAGAGAGCGGATGAGTGAGGTGGCCAGGGTTCAGGCCTCAGTTCCACCAAAGTTAGACGTGCGACCTCCAACAAGCAGCCGACCCTGACCAGCTCCACTTCTTCACTGGAAAATGCAGTTTACTGCTACTGGCTGGGCTGGCTGGCTTCTTGGGCCTGAAATCTGTGCCGTCTCATAGGGGCCCCCTACTCCCTCGGAAAGACCATACTTGATTTAATGTTCTGCTTTCCCCATCTGGAAATTCTTAATAATTTTTGAACAAGGGGACCCTCGTTTCCATTTTTCACTGGGCCCCTCAAAACATGCTCCATTTCTGCCTCTTAGGATTGTGGAGGCCGAATACAACAGTGTTAATTAGTATTTAATACAGGGTTGGCACTTAGCAAAATGCCTAATACTCCATTTCTGCCTCTCAGGATTGTGGTGTTTATTAGCATTTAATATAGGGTCTGGCACTTAGGCGAATGCCTAATATATAGCAAATACGAACTAAGTGAATGTTTATTATTACTATTGTTACTACCGTAGTAAAGCTCAGGGAAAAAAGCCTAATTAAGTTGGTATCTTTCAAGGAGGCACATGGGATGTCACTCGTGTGATACCCTTTCCTAATGTAATTCTGGGGGCTTTTGAAAAGTTTCTACGAAAAGCTCTTCGTTGGCAGAACCAGGTAACATTCCTAAGACTTACCAGGCTCTACAGAGAAGGAATTACATGTTGCATTTCAAAAACAGCTGTGAGTATCCCCGAGCATGGCTGAGCTGTAGCTGGCCAGCGGCTCTCAATTGTGTTGACCTCAATCCCTGGTAGGAAATGCATTTCCTACGGTGATCCTGTCCATCAGAATACCACTCGGCAGAACGGCACTCACTCCTCTCACACTGAACGCCACCTGGTGTCTTTGAGGCTGGTCGTGACCCACTCGACAGACCTCACCACCCACTAGTGCTTGGCCACTTGCAGCTTGAAAAACAACACTTAAGGCAGCTGCTTAAGTCAGAGAGCTCTGCAAGACATTTGGGGACCCCCCCAACCTTGATCTGGGGGAGCAGCTGGCCATGGGAACCCCCCAACCTGGATCTTGGGGAGCAGCTGGCCATAGGGATCTGCCTCAGCCTGCACTGCCATTGTTGGCGGCAGTCGGCATAGGACAGTGTCACGCTCTTCCCAGACGCAGCTGCTGTGCCCCGGAGAGGGGACGGTGACAGGCGGTCCCTGCTGCTGTGTGTTACAGAAGGAAACGGGACACTGGTCTCTAACGCCCGAGATCGAGTCTTCAGTGCAAACCAGCAGCCTTGTAGGTTTTCCTGACCTGGGAATCTGGTAGAGCTGCACCTTTCACCAGCTTGAGGCTGGACTTGGCCATGTAACTTCCTGTGGTCAAGGAAATATAAACAGAAGTCAGGCAAGTCGGCTCTAGAGAAAAGCCTCCCAGCACCGAGGACTCATTGGCATTCCTGGCAGCTCCTGCTGGGTGACGGTGATGCAGAGGGGCCACTGAGGCAGGGGTCCTGGATGTCACCACAGACCACAGATTGGGGCTTGGGGCAGATCCTGGCCAGAGGGTTCCAGAACTAAGACAGAAGGGGCTAAAGGTACAACTTTCTTAAGATTTACTGATTGTGTGGGTTTTTCCTGAACTAATCAGCTTAGAGCATATGTACAAAAGCAATGAAAGAACTACAGTTTGGTGTAGTAATTTTACCCTAACTCACACTCCCCTTCCATGTGTCCTGCTGATGATTTTGGTAAACTTCTGCTTTCACAAATATGAAGTCAACAACATTTTCTTTCAAATTTATTGTCTCACAATAAAAACTCACCTGTTTTCTTTGAGGAGTCATAGACAATAACAGAATGAAGCCACCACACCTTTCCCAAGCACTCCTAAAGGCTGACCACTCAAAATACCGTCGAGGCAATGCTGGCATCCTGTGAGATGAGTGGGAAAGCTATCTCGGAAGCACTAGTTACCCACGACACTTTGAAATACTTAATTGGGTTTAAATTTCATCACAGAAAAGGTTCTTTCTTGAAAACTCAATTAAATAAATACATAAAGGGGGTGAGGGGAAGTGTTCATTACTAATTATGCAGAAAGCAAAAAATATATATATTAAATATTGCATGTCTCCCCTCCTCAAACACCCAAGTGCTTCAAAAGAAATGGACGACGCATATCTGGGTTTCATTCCTAATGGACGTCGTGCTACTCAGCAAAGCAAAATACACTCTTGGCTCTTCGCCTCCCTGGACGGAGTTGCCTGTGTTAAGAGTCACACGCATAATTCAAGCAGGAGGCTGCCTGGGCAGAAGGCCTGGAACTCCTGCAGCCGAGGCCCCGCCCACCGCGCGGCGCCGCACAGCCTGAAGTGCGGGACCACAGCGCCACCTCGTGGCCACAGCGATTGTCGCGGCTGCGGCGTTTTGGGTTGTTTGGTGTTGATTTGAGTCCTTTCTCTTTTTCGTTCATTTTTCTTTTCGTCTTTTTCTTTTTCGTCTCCTCTTTTCTTTCCCTGTCTCTAAGATTTTTTTTTTTAAATCAAAGATATGTGAAGAGGCCGGGCCTGGTGGCTCAAGCCTGTAATCCCAGCACTTTGGAAGGCCAAGGCAGGTGGATCACCTGAGGTCATGGGTTCAAGACCAGCCTGGCCAATGCGGTGAAACCCCATCTCTACTAAAAATATAAAAATTAGCCGGGTGTGGTGGCAGGCACCTGTAATCCCACCTCCTCGAGAGGCTGAGGCAGGAGAATTGCTTGAACCTGGGGGGCGGAGGTTACAGTGAGCTGAGATCGCACCACTGCACTCCAGCCTGGGTGACAGAGTGAGACTCCATGTCAAAAGAAAAAAAAAGAAAAAAAAAAGTGAAGAAAAACATCTGGAATCTTTAAAGGTGCACCTTGTTCTCCTGGGAGCGGGCACAGGGCTGCGGTGCTCCAGTCAGAGCCAAGACAGCCCTGGGGGGGCCACGAAGGAGGTGCAGCCGCGTGGCATTCAGGCCTCCTTAAGTGCTGTCTCATCACCATTGTCAAATCACGTTCCTGATGCTTGTACCACAACTTATTCTTTCAATACCCCAGTACTAAAATGTAAGAAATTACCTATGTTGGAATAATTTGTTTTCATTTCATATAACATTGAAAACCTTATTAAAGAGCTTGGTATTGCTTATTAAAGAGCTTGATAATTGATAACCCACATCAACTATCTTCATGTAATTATTTCTATTACATGTTTATTAATTTTTGAATCCACACAACAAACCACAGATAGCATGAACCCTGCAGCCAACAGGTCTCAATGCAAAGCTTGTAGCCATACTTAGATGCATCATCTGACAATGTGAAGAAAGGTGCTCACCTCATTTTTAAAGTCAAGCAGAAGAATTGCAACCTAATGTTTCGTACATTTTTGTGTTAGGACACATATCTGGTCATTCCTTTTTTGTTTTGTCTTATACTGCAGTTATGTAGCCCAAAGAAATAAAATTCATTCTCCCACCTTATCAAATATGTTGAAAACAGAAATATCCTGTTTTCTGGAATTATGAACGTGACTGGGGAGTGGCGGAGCCGCCCTGTGCCAGGGCAGCATGGCTCTCAGGGACAGTCATGGGGGCATGGAGCACCCTTCCCAGAGCATGGTTTCCCAGCTGAGTGGGATCCGCCTGGAGATGCAGAGCTTCCTGGCGGGCCCTGAGGCGAGAGCCCAAGGAGGGCTTCCTGGCGACCCGCAGCAATGCACGCTCCTCTCAGGTGAGCTTCCCACTGCAGCTGCCCTGCTCTGGGCTGGTGTTTGTCTCCCTACGCTGATTTCTATGTAGAAACTTTGAAAATTCCTAGCAAGAATTGACGCATGTGTGAGAGTGAGCAAGTGTGCATGTGTGAGCATGTGTGAGCATGTGGGAGCATGTGGGAGCATGTGGGAGCATGTGCCTGTGCATTCATGTGAGAGACTGTGCACGTGCATGTGTCTGTGCATGTGTGTGTATGTGTGACTGTGTCTGTGCATGTGATTGTGTGTGTTTACGCATGTGTGCATACCTGTGGATGTGTGGATGTATGTTGTGTACATGTGTGCTTGCATGACAGTGCATATGTGTACATGTGAGAGTGTGTATGTGTGTGCGTGTGTGTATATTGTGTGTGCACATGTGTGCGTGTGTGTTCATGCATGACAGTGTGTGTGCATGTATGTGAATGTAAGTATTGTGTGCATGCGAGTGTTGCATATGTGTGAATATGTGCATGCATGCATGGGCACAGGAGTGCATGTGTGTATTGTGTGTGCATGTGTGTGCTCATGCATGACAGTATGTGTGCGTGTGAGAGTGTGCATGTGTGTGTATGTGAATGTGAGTATTGTGTGCATGCGAGTGTTGCATACGTGTGAATATGTGCATGTGTGCATGGGCACAGGTGTTCGTGTGTGAGTGTGCATGTGTGTATGTGAGGGTGCACATGCGTGTGTTCATGCATGTGTGTGCCTGTGTGAGTGTGTGAATGTGTGAATGTGTGTATGTGACGGTGTGCATGCGTGCATTGTATATGAGCACGTATGTTTGTACGTGTGTGTTAATGCATGCTTATATGTTTCCGTTAATGAGCATGTGTATGTCATGAATAACATTGTTTTCGTAACTCTTTAACAAGACATATAGCACTACTATTACGGACATTGTATACATAATTTTATCTATTTTTTTTATATCCACCAAAAGATGTATTTAAAGAAAACAAGACAGAGGATGATGGAAAAATTAAACCTGGAACCAGCCCATAGAACGTAGCGTTTTCTCTACAGAGTCATCGGTTCCCTCATGACTATTTGCTCTTTCACGTCGTGGAAATAATGATGCTTATTCTGTTCAGTTCACACTACACTGTAGGATTAAGTTGGACAACATATCCCGAAGCCTGCATACGCTGTAAGACGTCAGCGCAATTACGGTGATTCTCAGCATTAGCTGCAGATGCTTTCTTGGGTCCTCCCTTCCTTGTAGGCAGCAGTGGTCCCCTCCTGCCTGTGAATCAGGCACCCACTTCGCACTGGGCATTTAGCAGGAGGCGTTTTACCCCCAGAAACCACATCCTGCCCAACTCTGATTCAAGCCTACGCCCCAGCTCCTCTCATCCCCCGTCACCTCCCAGATTTCCCTCTCCACTGCTCCCTCTTCGTTTGTTCGAGCACGGTTCACTGTCTGCCTGCTGCATGCTGGGCTTAGGCCACACAACGGGGAGCACGACGGGTGTGGACTCTACACTTTCTGGGTTTACGTTGCAGTAAACACATAAACTCTATGATGTCTTATCTCGTGCTGTCCTTTACTCTCCCTGCGTGCATGGTTTTCACACAGAGATTGGAAGTTCTTCAAGGAAAGAATCACATTTTGCATTTTTATATCCTTCACGGTATCAGCAGTTGTTCATTCAATAAGTATTGAATATCTAATAACACATTAGACCTTGGGGATAAAATAATAACAAAAGATTGTTTTTTCTCTATTGCAACTAACTGCATAGCAGGAAATTCGATGACTACACAGTCAATAAAACAACAGAGAGGAGAGCTCCAAAATACAGGACGTGTGAGTCCCCCAGGGGAGAGAAGATGGAGCACTAACCGCCGGGGAAGAGGGAGGAAGGCGTCCGCACTCTGTGAGGAAGCGGCTCTGGAAGGAAGCGGCCTGCAATCTGAGGCCTCAGGATGAGACGAGATGAGCCAGGTGAAGAGAAATAAAATTACATTCCAGGCAAAGAGGAACGAAATAGAGAACAGCACATCGTTTTAAAGAAATACTTAAGAAAGACGATTTGCTTAGAGCGTATAATTTTAGGGTTGAAAATTGACTTAGAGTTGAGCAATTGATTCAGTCTTTATAAGACTTTATATGACTTTTATAAGATGCAGTAAGTCATTACTTAGAATAATGGTTATCAATAATAAAAGTTTCAAACTCAATAGTTTTAAAACAATAAATAAATATAATAGCACTTTTTTTTTTTTTTTTTTTTTTTTTTTTTTTTTTTTGTAGAGACAAGGTTTTTAACTCCAGGACTCAAGTGATCCTCGTACCTCAGACCCCAGAATTGCTGGGATTGCAGCTGTACGCCACCATGTCTGGCCTGGCATTGTAATATGAATGCTTTTTTAAGGGGGAAAAATGTCATGATAGAAAATCTTGTGGCTAGGTGTTTAAATTACGCCTTAAATGAGCCCCAGTCTAGCAGCAGCTCAGCATCATCAAGCTGGGAATCAGCAAGGCTAAGACCCCGATGATATTCAGGGCACAAACACGTCCACTCCATAACTTTCCTTAACCTAATTTTATTCCCCGAGATGGGGTCTCCACACTTGACTGCAATCCCAACCACCAAAAATGCCTTCCAGTCCTCATCCAGTCCTAGAATGAGCCATTCAAATTGCCGTGGCTGTGACATCAACTCCCCATGAAAGGGAAAGTCGCCCAGGTGTTTGGATTCAAAGCACGGAGGAGTTCAGGGAAGCAAACGGACTCCTTGGCTCGCATCCCAGCACGCCCGCCTGAGCTTCCAGGCTTAGCCTCGTGTGTCCTCATTTGCCGGGTCTCTTCTGGAGCCATCGGTGTCACCTCCCTCCGAGAGGTGACACCGTCCCTCCACTCCTCCCGTATGGCTGGTGCAGGACTCTGCGCCTCCCACCAGGCAGCTCTCAGCCCTGTCCACTCCAAATGTTTCCTTCCTTACAGAAAACTCATCTTCACGTGGCGAGGAAAGGCCCACAGATATTTAAGACCGTCTCTACCAGTGTGTCTGTCATACTTTTTGGAAGCCAGGATGAAAAACAAGGGTTCCTGCCCTCAAAAAGCACATACTCAGACGTCTCGCCTGTTCCCAAAGCCCCAGGTGAGCAAAACTGAAGCTCGCCAGGCCCACAAACTCACATTTCAAAGAGAAATCCCTGTCCCTTTCCCAGGGTCTTCTGTGGCCCATGGTTCTCCCAACATTCAGGTCTCCTAGCCCTGGCAACAGATTCGACGGATATCGACATCCAGTTCTGAGTAGCCTGGTTTCGGTGTTCTCACCGCACACCTGAGTGATTAACGCAGACAGCAGCACATCACCTAAGGGACTCCCACCTCTCCGCACCTGCCTCGGGGCACCCTGCTGGGATCCTCCTGCTCCCCAGCCCTGCCCCATCTCAGTCCCCGGCCCTGTGCTTGGCGAGTCCCCCTTCTCGGCTGCTCAGGCTGAAGTTTGCAATCCTCCCCTTTCCTCAGCATCTCACAACAATCTGCCAGAAACCCCTGCTGCCTCTAGCTCCAAAATATGGCCAGGTCGGTCAGCTCTCACCAGCCCTCCCTTCCCCCTTCTCCTGCTTCTGGGTGGCTAAGGAGACCCTTCGCTGGTCCCATTCTGCCTTTCTCCCTCTACCTGCCTGATCCTCCTGCAAACACGATGGCCTAGAAAACACTGGCTGCACGTGACACTCCTCTCTCCTGTCTGTGCCTGGCCTGTGTGCTCTTCACGACCACTCCTTCCTTCACCTGCCCCCTCTCCTCTCTCTCTCCACCCACTGCGGTGGCCGTGTGCTCTTCTAGACACACCAGGCCACTCCTGCCCCAGTGGCACCTGCCACCCCATCCTCCAAACACCCACCAGGCTCCCTCCCTTCTTTCCAGTCCATTCTCCAAAGGCCCTTTCTAACCGAGGTCTCTCCTGGGCACGGCCTTATATCTCTCCCCCACCCCAACCCTCCCAGACCCTCTTCCTCTGCCCTAATTTTGCACGTAGCTCTTGCACCCACTGAGTGCTCTAACAGCAAGCCCAGCTGCTGGCTGGCTGTCCTCCACAAGCTGACGTGAGCTCTCTGAAGACTCGAGATCTTCTGCCTGCTCTGTTCATTGCTTTACCCCAGCATGCAGAGCCAACTACTAACCACCACCATCAATACATAGGATGTGGCCTCTGTGAGCATTTTGCCTGTTTTTCCAATTCATCCTCATAATAATTTCCAGATATGGATTTTAGAAGTATCCTTCCCATTTTACAGATGAGAAGGAAGGCTGAGAGGTTAGGTGACCTGACCCAATTCAGGACATGTAGGGGGGCTGCAGATCCAAGATGGCCCCAACCCCTTCACTCTTGGCCTGATCTAGCACCTTCCGCATAGAGTTCTCTTTGAATCTTTTGCTTCAAGCATAATTATTATGAATATGCACCTAGTCTTTTTATTTTATTTAAGTTCCAGAATACATGTGCGGGAGGTGCAGGTTTGTCACATAGATAAACGTGTGCCATGGTGGTTTGCTGCACCCATCAACCCATCACCTACGTATTAAACCCAGCAGGCATTAGCTGTTTATCCTGATGCTCTCCCTCCGCCGCCCCCTACAGGCCCCAGTGTGTGTTGTTCCCCTCCCTGTGTCCATGTGATCTCATTGTTCAGCTCCCACTAACAAGTGAGAGCGTGTGGTGTTTGGTTTTCTCTTCCTGGAATATGCACCTAGCCTTAAAAACCTTGACTTGCCAAAGGAAAATACATTCTTTGGATGATGACTAAATGCTCCTCTGTCCTCCCGTTGTGCAGCTTTCGGCCTCTACTTCCATTCTCATGTTCTCTCTGTTCACCTTTAGTTCCAGCAGCTCTTCAACCTACTTCCACCTTTTATTTCAACATGAGCCTTCATCCCCAGGGGACAGTAATTTAGACGAGGAGGGATCCAGCATGCAGTGCAAGCACTCATATGTTCTATTTCTAGCTTCATCCCCAGAGGACGGTAATTTAGACGAGGAGGGATCCAGTGTGCAGTGAAAGCACTCATCTGTTCTGCTTCTAGCTTCATCTGACTCCATCAGGGGATAGTAATTTAGACGAGGAGGGATCCAGCATACAGTGAAAGCCCTCATCTGTTCTGCTTCTGGCTTCGTTTGCCTCCACAGACAGGCATCATCTCTTGAAGGAGTAGTTTGTTGAGTCATGATTCTTACAGCACTACATTTGCAATGGCCTCACTCGTGCCCAGACCTCATCAGGCATATCTCAGGGGCTGAGGGGTGCACAGCCTTCAAGGGGCTGCATGCTCAGGCCCTGAGAGCCCCACTTGGAGGCCACCCCAGCTCCTGGCTGCCTCCCTTCTCTAGGCCTTCGGGGTGTTGATCATGTCACACCCTCTCCCAAACTGGGGTTGAGGGAGAGAAAATGCTGAAACACACAAATTTTTACTTTTCATACCCATTATTATCATACTGTTATGCCCTTTAAATCAGCAAGAGGCCATCGTATAAAGAAATACTCCCTTCCTCCAGAAAATATGGTCCAGGATTTTTTTTTCAGTCTTGAAGCTTCTTGGGGGATTAGGTTTGTGCCAGGTATACAATAAGAAGTGAAAGGCTCCAGCCAGTTCCCAATTCCAAATCCTGGCAGGAGAAGAGCCCCCAAACCCTTCCTAGTCCATCTGGCTAAGGGAAGACCCCTGCTACGAACCCCTGCTGTAGCCAGGCATTGCGTCTTCTGTGTCTGCCTGGAATATGGAGAGCAGAGGGTAGGAAGAGAGACCCACAGAACCATCACTCACTGATGTGCCCCCTTTATGTCACAACGTCTCTCGTAGCACGGGTCCTCTTGTATCAGAGCATTTACGTTTGTTTTGTAGCTATTTATGTGCCTGTTTCTGCCAATGGACCATGACCTTCTTCCAGCTGTGCACCGAGATTTTACTATGTTTTTAACCTAACAAAATGTCTCAGGATATAAAATAGGTATCATTCATTAAATGTCCACTTTGTGCCAGGAATGGCACTATTTTATTTCAGGTGTTGTAGTTCCGCTGGGATGTAGTTCAGTTATCGGCCTCATTCTGCAACCTTGTGCTCCAAAGCACAGAGACGAGACCCCAGAGGTGCCCGTGTGGCCCACGCAGGAGTGGGGCTTCCATCCGGCCATTGGCCTCCACCCTGGACTCCACCACTGTGTGCTCCGCCAGGCGTGCCGAATTCCAACAATTCAAACAGAAGAGTGGCTACTGCAATTGTTTGTTATTCTAGAAGACAGACCAGGACCAGCGGATGGCGGAGATGGTTAGAGAATGGCAGCTTTAAACTTAGCACGGGGAGCAAAAGAGACCAACACGAATTTCCAGCATCGAGGATTTTCAGTTCCCTCAAAGGCTCCACATCACAAACTCATTTTTGGGTCTGCTTCCTCCTCTAAATGTACTTTGCTAGATGTCCGTGTTGTAGGTATGGTCTAACTAGCCCAGAGAACAAAGAAAATTACATGTATTTAGTTCTGGGACACCACTTACATTTTAAGATATTAAGATATGCCATAGAGTCAGTGACGGGGGGAACAGGCACATGGTTTTTTAAAGTCTTGATTCCATCGTGACGACCATGCGGAGAACACGGATCTTAGGGTCGGGTTGTAGCATCTGACATATACATTCTATGTAATTTTCAACTTTTCCTTATGTCTCTTTAGCATGTAACACACTCTCCACTTGTGAAGGAAATCACACAAACACTCCTTTATCTCAAGAGTCAATGTTTTCACTGTCTGCTTTTGATCTTCTAATGTCCTATTGTTTATTAGTTAAAATATTCAAGTATTTCATAACTATCTGAAATACGCCATGGGAACAGGAGCGGAAACACGCATTCCTTCTCAGAATTTCCCAGTCTAAGGTCTAACGTCCGTTGCTAATTAGCACAATAAAAACGGGAGCCACAGAGGCGAGCTAACTGCCTAGAATCACAACCGCAGCCTGCGTCTCCTGACTTATTTTATATTTTATCCATCTAGAGTTTAATTGAAGTGGCCTCGGTTATTAGGGAAGAATAATGCCCTAATTATACCATAACCTCCACAGTTTAGTCACATACGGCAGGGCCAGGAACGCGCGTTAATGAAAGTGCCTGCAGCTGACAGGTTTTCCTGGACTCCATTTCACAGAGGCTGAGGAGGAAAGTGCCTCCAGAGGAAGGTCGCAGCCTCTGCGATCAGCATTCATGGGAACCTGCTCCCACAGGCTGTCTCTCCCCACATGGGCAGATCACCTTACGCTTGGGAGCAGGTTGTGTTTTCTCAAATCCGTGGCTCTAAAATGCGAAGGGAAATCAATTTGTCTGTGTATCACATTGCTCAGTAGGTAACTTATGAAATTACCGAAATGATTGAATCTGCTCAGGAAAATAACGAGGACGTGGTTGTTCTGCTCGGGCCGGCGGCTCTGGCTCCGGGGAGGCTCTGCCTCCCGCCTGGGACACGCTGATGTCAAGAAGGGAAGCTGGGCGCTGGGGTGGCTTCCACGTAATTCGATTCTCCATTTCCCTTAACTCAATTCCCAGGAATCCAATTCCTTGAAATAAGCTGTCCTTTCTGTTCTGAGATGGGCTTTAATCACTTTTACTTTGTTTTGTAATGTTTAATTCCATCAAGATGGATTGAAACCATCCCTGGAAATAAATGTCTTTTTAAAGCGAGGAGCACAGGCGGCACTCGCCATCGACAGGAAACGGCGCCTTTCCCTCCCTTTCTGCCCTCCCTTCGGCTTTCCTGTCGTTTCATTTCGGGGAGGATGTTTATAGGGTCTGCAGTGTCTCTGAGCAGCCTGTCTGCCAATGAAGAAAAACGCTTTCCTACCAACTGACCCTGAGGGATATGCCTAATTTTTAAAATTTATTTTATTTATTTATTTTTGAGATGGAGTTTTGCTCTTGTTGGCCAGGCTGGAGCCCAGTGACGTGATCTCGGCTCACTGCAACCTCTGCCTCACGGGGTCAAGCGATTTTCCTGTCTCAGCCTCCTGAGTAGCTGGAATTACAGTCGCACACCACCATGTCCGGCTAATTTTGTATTTTTAGTAGAGATGGGATTTCACCATGTTGGCCAGGCTGGTCTCGAACCCCTGACCTCAGATGATCCGCCGGCCTCGGCCTCCCAAAGTGCTGGGATTACAGGCGTGAGCCACCGTGCCTGGCTTGCCTAATTTTTTTCAGAAGTGGTTCAGGCCATAAATGAGGGTCTAAGCTGGAAAGTGCGTTCTCTTGTGTGAGGTAAACGGGTCGGCCTAAGGAGGAGGGAACGCCCACAGGGACGCAGTTTTCACAGGCAGGGACACAGAACACGGACGGGTCTGAGGGTACAGGGCAGGCGTGTGTGTGTTCAATGAAGGGAAGGAGAGGAAGGGCATTTAGACAGCCCGGGCACCTGCCACTGCACGTTACTGCAGGATGCAGTGGCTCAGTAGCAGCGATTTTATCACCTGTCCTGGTTTCCAGGTAGGAACTCAGGCGGACCCACCTGGTGAGCTCTCTGCTGGGAACTCGGGGGGACCCACCTGGTGAGCTCTCTGCTGGGAACTCGGGGGGACCCACCTGGTGAGCTCTCTGCTGGGAACTCGGGGGGACTCACCTGGTGAGCTCTCTGTTTCCCCTAAAGCAGTGGGTGATGCTCAGCCGCTGCAGGGGCCGGACGGGAGGGTTCGGGACAGCGTCATCCACATGTCTGGTGCCCTGTGGGGAAGGAGGCTACAAGGTGATGGGTCCGGATGGGGCCTGCGGGTGCTTCTCCAGCCTGGAGGCCTCGGACAGTCAGAGTTCCTCACTGAGGGAGTGCGGGTTCCAGCCAACAAGACAAAGTGAGGCGGTTTCGGTTTCTAAGCCCCCACGGTCACTTTGACGGCCCTCTGGGTGGGAAGCGCACCCAGTCCAAGGGGACGAGGGAACAGACACCCTTTCAGCAGGGGTCACGTAGGGAACCATCCCCACTGAGCCCGCAGAGCCTGGAACGCAGGCCCGGGATGGAGGAGTGAAGCTGGCAGGTGTGGGTGGTCTCGCAGAGGCTCTCACAGAGGTCGTGCCAGTCTCACAAAGCCAGGCTGGGCGGGAAGGACAGAGGAGCGTGTCCCAGGCTGGCCCCAGGGCCCAACACACGTGGCTCATGGTGGTGGAAGACGCAGACCCAGGGATCCAGGGAGAGGCTGCGGAGGCTCCTCAGGCACTGGGGACGAGGCCGGCCGTGGATGCTGCAAGGGGTTGGGGTCTCGCAGTGGCCACAGCTCCGGCGAAGCCACCCAGCCCCACACAGGGAGAGCCGGCAGCACCAGCTCGGGGTCCCTCTAATTAATCGGCTGAGGGAGCTTCCCTTGGTGGCTAAAGGACAGCTCCACACTCCGGGGGTGGAGACCTCCCTGAATCTCCACTCACTGGCTGCTAAGGAGGGGACAACGGCCCAGCAACCCAGGGACTTTGAGAGCACATTACCAAAATATTCATTATGGAATACAAGGAGGGCCGAGTGGGGTGTCACCAGCTCTGGGAAAAGGAGCTGAAGAACTTGGAGTCTGATGTCCAAGGGCAGGAAGCATCTGGCACGGGAGAAAGATGAAGGTGGGAAGACTCAGCAAGCCGGCTCCTTCCACCTTCCTCTGCCTGCTTTTTCTAGCCACGCTGGCGGCGATTGGATGGTGCCCACTCCCACTGGGGATGGTCCTTTCTCTCCCAGTCCATTATAAACGCATTTTAAAGAGCAAATTATAACATGAAATCACAAAGACCTTAGGAAAGTTTTTGTTAATTCTTCACTTATTTATCTTTTTTATAAGTTGATTTTTCTCACTAATAATTAGAAATCAGTATTGCGTTTTATGCAGAACCCTAACTTCCTGACATTAGTTTGAACAGAATGAAACTTCTTCCTTTACAAATTAGCTCCTGTTTTGTAAATTAATACACGTACTCCGGTATGTATAGACATGCATTCCCCAACTCAGAAAGAGCATCAGGTTTCCGCTGAACTACTGTCTGCGGTTTACTGCCGTGGAATAAACCACCCCAAAACGACTGACCTGAAACCCAACTCGAGTCAATGGGGGTGGTTCAGCCAATCAGCCAGACTAGGCCGGTTCATGCCTCTGCGGTCAGCTGACAGGTGGCGTTGGGACTGAGGGGTTCGAGATGGCCTCGCCCATGTGTCAGAGGGTAGCCTGGAGCCTGCTTGGGCAATGGGGTAACTAGGTCACATGACTTAACACCCAAAAAGCTAGTCTGGCCTGTGGTCACAGCAGCCTTATAAAAGAGAGCAAAGCCATACAAATGCCCTTCAGGGCCAGTGTCCGGACAGGCACAAAGTCAACTCCACCTCTTTCTGTTGGACAAAGTAAATCTCAGGGTCAGCCTTGACTCGGGGCTGGAGAAACAGACTTGGACTTTTGATGGTAAGAAAGCAAATAGCATGGACATGGTGGGGGGGAAACGCGATGAGCCTTGAAGGCCACGAGCAGGCCGCAAGGCGCTCACTGTCTGACTGCATTGATATGAAGCTTTAGGATGGGCAAAAGTAACTGATGATGAGAAATGCCGAGGAGCGGCTGCCTCAAAGGCGGGGGGCGATTCATGAACGAGGGGGTGAGGATAACTTTCTGGACTTGTAGAAATGCAATGTCTCTGGATTAGGGTGATAAGGATTTAAGCATATTTTGGTCAAAATTTATCAGACTGTACAATTCTAATCTACACACTTTACTGCATGAAAATTATACCTTACTGTTTTAGAAGATGCCTGATAGAAAAATAACATTGGCAGCTATCTATGCATTTGTTTGGAATCTGCTCCATTTGGCAAAGGCCACACACACACACACACACACACACATATACACACAGAGGCATTTTTGAAAAATGCCTTTAATTCTAGATTTGGGTCTGTTTCCGGCATTTCGGATGGTTTCGGGATACCCCCCTTAGGGTGCTGGAAGCTCTTCTTTCTGGCTGAGAGGCTCAATTGCACTTTTGCTTTGCTACCTTAGAGCTCTGACACCAGCCTGGGAGCTGTGCCATTGATTTGATACGTGTCCCCACCTGCTTTCTGGTTTTCTGGTTTGTATTTTTTAGGATATTTTACTGGATGAGGAGACTGAAATGAGTTTTCTCATACAACCCTGCAAGCGCTGGCCTGTGGGTGTCCCCTCTCGATTCTGCTGCCGACCGAGGCGCTCATGTCCTCCCCTGCCCTGCACCACCAGGAGAACTCGGCCAAAACGCGGACGGCTGAAGCTCTCCTTTGCCTGATGACGCTCCTCAGCTTCACTCTCTCTTCCTGGGGTGGCGCTGACAGTTTTGCAGTTGCCGTGGGTCTATACCGCAGGCATCCACGCGGCCCCGGGTCTGTGATGGCTTCTCTGAAGGGCACCAGCCCCCCGCTCACTGCCATTTCATTTACCACCCACCAACCTGTCCACGGCCCATCAACAGCAGGTGTTTCAGGTTTTGTGATGACAGTAACCAACTTTAACAGACCAATTTCTCTATCAGTTGTGCATTGCTCTTCCTCAAACCACCTGAAAGTACTTACTTCCGTGCAGGCTGGAAGCTGTTCAGTGAGCAGTGGGGGCTGGAACTGCCTTCCCACGCTTCAATCTCCAGGACAAGCCAGCATACCTGGAATACGGTAATACCCGATAAATATTCTATGAATGTTAGATGAATGAGCCATTCTCCGCTACTGACAAGGAAATAAGGCCTGAGCAATGCCTGGGATCTGCATGATCCCATTCAAATCGGCAGGTTCCATATCGCAATTCGGACTGAATGAAAATCAGAAGACACAAGTGTTTGCTCTGAGAACCATTTTTTTTATTTTAGTGCACTGAGCTATTAGTCTGCGTCCGGAAGAAAAAGATAGACTTTTGGTCAAGTGTTTCCTAATAACATAAAAAACGCTTTTTCTAATCTCAAAAAGGAAGAAACATCATTGGCATATTATTTCTGCAAGTTCCACGTTAAAATAAAACTTCGAATAAATTATTGGAAATGAGAAAACATAAAAAGTTTATTATTATACTTTATGTTCTAGGGTACATGTGCACAACGTGCAGGTTTGTGACATATATATACATGTGCCATGTTGGTGTGCTGCACCCATTAACTCGTCATTTACATTAGGTGTTTCTCCTAATGCTATCCCTCCCCATAAAATATCTTAAATAAAACAGTTTTCCAGAAAAGTATTCATAAAATTGTGTGCATATGTATATGTGTGTGTACTATATGTGTGTGTATGTGTGTATATATGTGTATTATGCATGTGTATGTATGTGGGTATAGTATATGTGTGCGTATGTGTGTATGTATATGTGTGTGTGTATATATGTGTGTGTGCATGTATGTGTGCGTGTGTAGGGGGAAGTCAAGGGAGGAGGATGAGATTTAGGAATGTGTCATTTACAATAGGAAACACTAATCAATAATTAAATCAGGAGAATAGATCCTATTTTATGTAAAGCTTATTTCAGCAAATGTTTAGCCAACTCCAGCTGTCAATATAATTATAGATATGGTCACCAAATCCTGACTATTAAATCTACTTTCCAAATTTGTAATTTTCAAATGTCTTTTATAAATAGCATGAACTAGAGCTAAAGACATAAAGTTTAGTAAGTTCCGTCATGGCAACACTCATCAATAAGTCAGAATGCTTGGAATTAAATAACTTAAATTTCCATTTAAAATAGTGTTTGGGAAATGCTACATCTCACAAATACTCTGTTTCTATTTAAACAACTTATGGATGCAAATGCTTTCATCCCTTTTTAATGAATAAATATGTGTTTAAAAATCTGTTAAAACAGCTTATCGTCGTCAAGCTCTACATTTTAATGTACCCATGCAGTAGCCGTGGTGTTAATCAGAATAGTGAGTGAATCTCAACTGCTACAATGCTTGCCTGGGGTATCATTTATGTTCATAAGAAATATAACATTTCCATTCAAATGGGCCATCTGTTCTGAACTTCTCACAAGATTAAAAGTTGAGTAGAGTGTTTTGTCATTTCGTCTCTGCCCTTCGTAATCCTTTCACCCTCACCAGCAATGCATGAAGAGTCCTGAGTTTAGAGTTACAAATTACCTCTGCATTCTGCATCGATAATTAAACTCAACTTGGGAAAGTTGTACAAAAATATTTTTTAAATGGATATGGGTCCCAGTGGATCTGGCGCTCGGTCTAACTGCTTACGTCACAATCAGTGAGAAATCTAAAAGAAACGTTAGTCTTACTGCATGGTGAAGGCTCCCTCTACCACCTGGCCTGGCTTCAGGCCTGATGTCCGCGCATTCCACCCTGGGCCCCTCCTTCCTGGGAGCCGCTGTGTCCGGCCTGGGCTGCCATGACATGGTGTCCCAGGCTGAGCGGCTCAAACCACAGGAATTCCTTTCCTCGCAGTCCCGGAGGCTGGAAGTCCCAGATGAAGTTGTGGACAGAGCTGGTTCCTCCTGAGGCCTCTCTCTACAGTTTGTGGGGCTGAGTTCTCCCTGTGTCCTCACCGGGTCCTCCCTCTGTTCCTGTCTGTGTCCGAAACTCCTCTTCGTATAAGGACACGGGTCAGGCTGGATCAGGGCTGCCCATAGGACCTCACTTAATCATCTCTCTAAAGGCCCCGTCTCCAAAGACAGTCACATCAGAGGCTTCAACACCTGGTCTGCGAGGGTCACAGCTCAGCCATAATGACGGCTCCCTCCATCAGCGAGGGCAGAAGGAGGCATCTGACAGGGCTTGGGTTCTTCTCGAGAACTTCAGCCTGGCGGGGAGGTCCCTGTGTCCAAATGTGTGAATGGACGGCAAGCACACGTGTGACCGTAATTATCCGACCTGACGTGAAAGCAAGGCACCCAGAAACCTCCTGTGGGGACCTGGAAATCTTCACGAAGACCTTGGCACTCGAGCTGTGTGTTTAGGATGCTTGCCGAATGCAGGAGGGCAGTTAGGGCCGAGGGAAGCCGGCTCGCTCAGGGACAAAGGGTTAAAGGATGTGTTGCTATTGGGTGAGTTAAATGGTGCATTGCTATCCCAGGGTCCCCAGTGAACCAAGACTCAAGCTTACCTTTGATCCTGATGTGTCCCTGAGTTCTGCCTGAACAAAGAGAAAAAGACCAAAGCAACACTGGGCTGGCTCTGGATGTAAGCCCTGGGAGGGCCGGGCAGCTCCTACCTCAGCCATCTGGGGGAAGCCGATTGCTACAGAAGAATCCCACTGCCCTGGAACTGCCTCCTGGAGAAGGACTGAGTTCCTCACCCACAGCCAGCACCAACACAGCAGCCCTGTGAATGGGATCGTATTAGAAGTGGATCCCCCAGCCCCAGCTGGCCCCCAACAGAGCAGTGAGCAGGGAACGTGGTTATTGCTTTAAACCATGGATTTGGAAGTAGGCGGCAGAAGCCAAGGGAAAGTCATGGTGGAAATGAGGAACACAGGGCAACGCACATGGCTGGAACCAAAGCTCCAGCTTCTCCCCTCAGTTGATGGCAAAGTTAAAACTTTGCAAAATTATGGCAAAATGGTAGCGATAATAACAATAAGGGTATATGAAAGCAGGTAAATTATCCAAACCAATAGCTGATATTAGGAGCTCTCAGCCTCTTTGCCACGTCAACGCCCTGCAGTTGTTCCCAATGCTGCAGACGCAGTGAGGTGCCATCTTATGCTGTGATCATAAAATGTGTTCATACCGAACAGATGACCTGTATCCAGGCGCTGTGCCTGAAGTTTTCTCTTCCCCCATAGCTACGGTGTAAGGAGTTTTGGTTAGGAATCCAACTAAGTTTATTTTAAATGTGATAAACAAACTCACCCCTTCAAACCCAAAGAATGGACTCAGAGACCCAGAGAGGAACAAAAGTGAGCCTTTTAATGACAACCTGGTAAGATTGGGTGTCTGGTGGGCAGGCACACCCAGCATGGTTACAACAAGCCATTTATCCCCTACTGCGCAGGTCCCTTCCCCGGCTCCTCATAGGCTGAGTGCTGTGGGGTCACAGTCCTCCCAGACATCGCCTGTTGGTTGTTAAGCAGGGACTGTAGGGTGCAGGTCCCTCCCCCAGTTCCTCATAGGCTGAGTGCTGTGGGGTCACAATCTTCCTGGATGTCGCCTGTTGGTTGTTAAGCAGGGGCTGCGGGTGTTTTCTTTAGGGTTGTCCTGCTACACTTTGTCACAGCCCACAATGCACTGCAACCCTAGTCAGCTCAGGGGTTCTTCAAGTATTTGACTTATGACCTAAGTAGCTGGGCAGGCTGATAAGAACAAACAAAATGAGCTATTTTGCAGGCTAGTAAACTTCCATCTTAGACTAAACATCTTTGGTTTGGGTGAGGGCAACTGAGAGCGGGGGAAGGCAGGGAGGCCAACAAGCAGGCATCGGTGATCCAAGCAGGGGCAGAGTCTATCCTGTTTATTCTGTAGTTTGCTGACCTAAGCCCACTCAAGGCACTTTGTCTTGGAAATGGACCAGTGTATACATTATCTCCTTCATAAGGAAACTCAATGATTCCAGAAAGTCACCCAGGCAGGCGTGTCTCTGAGGAGCACCTACCACACAGGAGACATGCTGCTCAGGACCCACCCCTCCTAAAGCACATGGATCCCAGAGCAAGGAACACACAGGGTGATTACCAAGGAACTGGATCATTAAAAACAACAGCAAAATTGGAGCTGCATCCTCACATCCTTGGCAGATGGAAGGGAGTAAAAACCTCCATAGCTATTCCAGGCTTGCCTGACACATGGCGATACTGAGCCACCGTGCTCCTCACCCTCAGGGCTGGACTGTCAGCGTTTTTCTAACATTCTCAAAAATCCAGCATCCACCTGCGATGGAGAGCATCTACCTGAGTCACTCCTGGTCCTGATCTAACTAACCCTCCTCCTGATCTACCTAAACCTCCTCCTCATCTGCCTAACCCTTGTCCTGATCCACCTGACCCTCCTCCTGATCCACCTAACCCTCCTCCATTGCAGTGAGCCTCTCTTGGCCCTGATGCCACAGCAAGGCACCAAGGCAGCCTCTCACCTCCTGCCTTCCCACCTCCAACCTTCTTGCTGTCCTGGGATCCATCACTATCTCGGCTGAGCTCAGGGTGTAAGGGTGTAAGGCAGGGCAGGATCAGGTGGATCAGGGTGTAAGGCAGGGCAGGATCAGGTGGATCAGGGTGTAAGGCAGGGCAGGAGGCTAAGAGGGGAGTTCTGTGTGGAGAGACGCACAGGCCACAGTGAGGACATGGTTCCTATTGGTGAGAAGCTCTCACCAGGTTCTACCCAGAGGAATCACTCATTCCACGCTGTTTTACAGGGTGCCCTCCAGCTGCTGCCAGACAATTGTCTTTTCCAGTTTTGCCTTTAGCACAAAACCTATGCTCTCTGGCTCTTCTCCTAAATTATACTTAGTTTAAGAGGAGGAAAAAGGGGGAAACTGGAAGGACAGTCCCTGTGAGTGGGAGAGTGGACGAAGAGCTGGGATTCGGGCGTGAACCTGAGGGGAGGAGGGCAGGACTCTGTGTATCAGAAGCAGCCGGGAGGGAAAACGGGAGTTAATACTGACTGCGGGGGGACAGGACTCAGTGTGGACAGAGCAGCCGGGTGGGAAAACGGGAGTTAATACTGACTGTGGGGGACAGGACTCAGTGTGGACAGAAGCAGCCGGGAGAGAAAACGGGAGTTAATACTGACTGTGGGACTTCTGCTTCGATCAGTGGGAAAAGAGTTCTTGCTCTCACTGGGGTGGCGTGGGCTTGGGGTGAAGTGAGGAGGGTGGAGGGAAGTGGAAGTAAGAGAGTGGATTTGGGCTAGTTCAACGGGGGAGCAGTGTAGACTTGGGAAGGTGCTAAGTGGGTAGTTGCACGGTAAGTCTCAGGTTCCTGGGCAAGCTCAGGACAGAGCTCTCGGTGCGCCCTGGCACCTGCGGGCACAGGACTTTGTGCGAGCACCTGTAGGTAGGTTTCCCAAGATGCTGGAATCTTCAGGGTCTGAAAGGGTGAGGACAACTGAGGAAGCCTGAGAAGCTGCATCCAGGAATGGAAAAGAAAGGTGAACAAAGAGTTTCCTGGTTTTCCGCATCAAAGGAAACCCTAGGTCCTTATCAAAACTGCCAAATAGCTACAGGGAAGAAGGATGTGAGGTGAGCGTAGCCTTGCAGGAAAGGATTTTAGGAGGGAAGAAAAAGATCAATAGGGCTTAGAAGAATTTAGAAACTATACTTTTCACTCACAGAAAAATCTCCTTAAGGAAGAACAAGAAGGTACCGCGAGGATGCATAGAATGCCAGTTTCTGGTGGTCACGTTTATAAAGGGAAATCGGAAGCTCCCTTGGGCTGCAAGAACCCAGCAGAAACCTGAGTCACGAGGCAAACTGAGGGCCCTACCCATTGTCAGGAAATCCAAAGTAAACTAAGAAAAAAGGAAAGGACTTCCTGCTTGAACGGTTGATGGAATGGACTTCCTGCTTGAACGGTTGATGGAATGGACTTCCTGCTTGAACGGTTGATGGAATGGACTTCCTGCTTGAACGGTTGATGGAATGGACTTCCTGCTTGAACGGTTGATGGAATGGACTTCCTGCTTGAACGGTTGATGGAATGGACTTCCTGCTTGAACGGTTGATGGAATGGACTTCCTGCTTGAACGACTGATGGAATGGACTTCCTGCATGAACAGTTGATATGATCCTATGTGGACTGATCAACAGAGATGCTAGAACTCTGCAGTTCACATTTGGCTTTAGTGGTCTTGATCAAGGTGTTTCTGTTCTCTGGCCAAAAAGTGCAGGATAAATACTGGTAAAAAGGAAGCAAAGGTAAGAAAGAGGCCTGACTGATCGGGATTTCAAACGCCAGATGACCAGATTTCACAAACCACATCAAAGGACACAGAAAAATCTTAAGAACGCAGAACACACACCTGCAGAATTCTGTCTGCATCAGCAACTCTTGTTCTCATCAGCGCTTTTACCAGGGATTGGAACCCCGCCCCGTCCCACCATGCCAGGGATTGGAACCCCGCCCCGTCCCACCATGCCAGGGATTGGAACCCCGCCCCGTCCCACCATGCCAGGGATTGGAACCCCGCCCCGTCCCACCATGCCAGGGATTGGAACCCCGCCCCGTCCCACCATGCCAGGGATTGGAACCCCGCCCTGCCCCACCATGCCAGGGATTGGAACCCCGCCCCGTCCCACCATGCTGCATTTGGCAGACACGTGACAAGCTTTGATCCAGGGGTCTCAAGAGCTAGCTCTGGCTACTCAGCCAGATCCCTGGGATACATGAATGCCCCATGAAAGAGTGGGCACTGGGAGGCCAAGGCCGCCTGTGCAGGGCTTGTGCGGGGAGCTTTAACACGGTTCTTTCTACTCCTTGAACACTAATATCAACTGTATCCTTGCTCAGTGTGTAAAAGCTCCCTCAGAACACAATGTCCCTGCAACCCAGGACCCCCTGGGTGGTACCTGCAACAAGACTCCATGTACCCTGCGTACATCCCACTCCTGGAAGAAACACTCCCTGCAAAGTTCCCTAATGGAAAGTATTAAAACTTGGCTTCCAGAAGCCAAGAACTTTTCAAGAAAGTCAAATGGCACAGACCGCCATGGGAATTATTTCTAAGGCTTCTCACCCTTTAAGGAATATCAATGACTTTATACATAATTGATACACAAATCAGCATCAGCTTCTGTTCTAAGTAATGTCGTAGTTTAATTAAATTCCAAATATGACTGCGAACAGAATTTTGTTCAGAGTATTCTTTTTTTTTTTTTTCCCCCAGAGTTTTGCTCTTGTTGCCCAGGCTGGGGTGCAATGGCATAATCTCAGCTCACTGCAATCTCCACCTCCTGAGTTCAAGTGATTCTCCTGCCTCAGCCTCCTGAGTAGCTGGGACTACAGGTGCACGTCACCACGCCCGGCTAATTTTTGTATTTTTAGTAGAGATGGGGTTTCACCATGTTGGCCAGGATGATCTCGAACTCCTGATCTCAGGTGATCCACCCACCTCAGCCTCCCAAAGTGCTGGGATTACAGGTGTGAGCCACTGTGCCCAGCCCAGAATATTCTTATAATTATCACAGTATGCTTAAGAATGGACATTAAAATGTTTGACGGAAAATATTTCGTAAATTTATGTAAGGGTTGCTGTTGTTTTTGGTGCTATTAATTGTTTTGGTTTTAAAATAAAAATTTGGGGTGGAATAGAACTTAATGGGTAAAAATGTTGACTGAAGCAAGGCTTTAAATCCCGGCCCGGCCACTTACGGCCACTTACCTTTCTTTCACTTTACCTTTATTTCGCTGTCTACAAAAGAGGGTGCTGTTAGCATTACTTCATAAAAGAAGTTCTTATTTTGAGGTCTAAATAAGCTAATACAGTAAGACATCTGGCACATATGTTACTAATTTAATATTAAATGTAATTCAGGAGAAGAGCAAGACAGCATACTTTTCATGGTAAGGCAAGCCTGGAAAACACTTTTTCCCTCAGCCTCCTGCACCACCTCCACCTGGATTCTTCCAGATGAGATACTACGGAGGCTTTCGTGGTCTGTGTGTACCTCCAAATGTTTTAAATAGGCTCATAGGATATAATAAAAACAGAAGAGAAATGAGACAGAGTTTACTACAAATATATGATAAAGCTGCACCCAATTGGGTTTTATTTAAAAATCTATATTTAGGTCGTTGCAAGCATTATTGCCGTTTTTGCCCTTACTTTTAATAGCAAAAACAACGATTACTTTTGCACCAACCGAATACAAACAAGAAATGTGACTCCCCAGACAAGGAGTAAATTCTGGGCCAGGCAAGTTGAGTTGAGTAAGAAATGATACCACTTGCTATTAGAAAGACTGCAGGTGTTTACACACAAACACACCTATGTATTAACAAGCTAGCCTTTAAACATAGTCTCTCCTTATCCACAGTTTCACTTTCTGTGGTTTCAGTTACCCACAGCGTAGTACAATCACATAGTCTGAGACAGAGAAAGAGGGGCCCCTCACAGGACTGTTATTACAGGGCATTGTTACAATTCTTCTGTTTTATTAATTACTGTTGTTCATCTCTTACTGTGCCTGATTTATAAACTAAACTTTGTCATAGGGACATAGGCACAGGGAAACACAGCGCCTACATGGCTCAGTACTATTCTTGGCTTCGGCATCGCTGGGAGTCTGGGAACGTGTCCCCAGGGTCGGGGGCTCCTGTTCAAGCCCCTATCCCCTCAGATGCAACCATGATTTAAAACAAAAATCACAGATGACAGCCCAGTGATGTTAGAGAAATAAAGCCTGATGCTAATGCATCACTTTCTCTGTTAAACTATCTAAGAATGAATGCCACTTGTGTAGTTTCTGAACTTCAGTATTTCCGTAATTCAGATGTAAAAGTGGAGAGATTTTTGAAGGAAGATTTTGTATCCTTATTAACCGTCAGTTAGGAAGACTAAATCCATGCTTGACCTGACGAAAGCGTTTGATATTTAGAGGCTGGTGAACCTCTTTAAGCAGCTACATAAGCTAATTTAAAAGAGAAATGATGAATCCATGAAGGGGCGCTTACTATTCAAGGCTAAGAGCTGTGATTCCCTTGCGGCATCTCATCGAATTTATATTCCTTAGGCCATTCCTAAGGAATGTACCCACCTCTCTCTCTTTCTCTCTCTCTCTCTCTTTCTCTCTCTCTGTCTCTTTCTTTCTTTCTCCCTCTCTCTATTTCTCTCTCTCTCTCTCTCTCTGCTCTGAGTGGAGGAACATCATGTCAGGGACTGGCTCCACTCAGCCATTCTTTTAAGGTTCTGTTTATGGAGAATGTGTTGGGCACCAGATACTTCCCAGGCACTGCAGATGTAACTGTGAGTAAAATCAGAAACAGCCACTCACTTCTGAAGGTTTAGTCTAAAAGAAGACAAATATTCATCATCCTATCTATAGCAGTAAAAGGTCACAACCATCATACTAGGCTGTAAAACTGCCCGAGGGCCGTAAGAAGCAGGTCCAAGACGGAAGAATGAAGGTCCAGGGGGTGCGTCCAGGTCAAGCTGGATAGAAAAAGAAAAAATGGGCCGGGCGCGGTGGCTCACGCCTGTAATTCCAGCACTCTGGGAGGCTGAGGCAGGCAGATCACTTGAGGTCAGGAGTTCAACACCAGCCTGGCCAACATGGTGAAACCCCATCTCTACTAAAAAATACAAAAATTAGCCAGGCATGGTGGCAGGTGCCTTAATCCCAGCTACTTAGGAGGCAGAGGCAGGAGAATCGTTTGAACCTGGGAGGTGGAGGTTCAAACGAGGTTGTAGTGAGCCGAGATCGAGCCATTGCACTCAAGCCTGGGGGACAAGAGCGAGACTTCTCTCAAAATAATAATGATAATAATAATAATAATAATAAAACAGAAAAAGAAAAAGAAAAAAATGTTTCTGTGAAGGACAAGACATAACTGGATGAGCACAAATCCCTGTCAAGAGTCGAAAGCAGGGTTAGAGCCGGGACGGAAGCCATCCACCCTCCTGTCAGAGCCCGGGGCCAGGATGGAGAGTGAGCTGCATCCCGGAGCCAGCCGGACACGAGGAGGAAGTCGGAGGCCAGTTCAGGCCGATGGACCCGTTCCCAGCAGGCCGACTTCACCCGGGATGAGGCCGCAGGATGGATAGAGTGGCTACCCCACAGAGCGGGTAGACAGACAGTGCTGTGTCTCCCACTTGTGCAAATGATGAAACCAAGCTTAGGGAAGTGAAGAAACCGTCCATACCACAATATATCACACAGCGCAGTCAGAATAAAAACAAACAAACAAACGAACAAAAAACGTATCTTCAAAACTCTGCTCCCTCTTATGTGTGACATTTATTTTTAAAATATCATGAGACTCCAGGTTAGAATGATGTGTGTTAGCTGATAAATTGGCTTAGCATTAGAAAACGTGCTCCTCTGTCCAGGCGTGGATGGGCCCGGACCCCACCAGTTAGAATTCTCTGGCTCCTGCAGAAACGCTTTCTCCCTGAGCCTGGAAAACCCTGGCTACTCGCTGTGAACAGAAAAGGTAGCTGCGTCTCCCACTTCACAAGGGGTCTAGGAGTCCAGGGTGAGGCCCACGCAAGTGGGACCTTGCTCCACCCTTCACGTGTGATGCTGTCTGCAGCCTTTGCACCCATCACATACACAGGCAACGTCCCAGTAAGAGGTGAAGGCGGCCCGGCTTGGTGGCTCACGCCTGTAATCCCAGCACTTTGGGAGGCCGAGACGGGCGGATCACGAGGTCAGGAGATCGAGACCATCGTGGCCAACAACATGGTGAAACCCTGTCTCTACTGAAAATACAAAAAATTAGCTGGGCGTGGTGGCGGGCACCTGTAACCCCAGCAACTCAGGAGGCTGAGGCAGGAGAATGGCGGGAACCCGGGAGGTGGAGGTAGCAGTGAGCCGAGATCGCGCCACTGTACTTCAGCCTGGGGACAGAGCGAGACTCTGTCTCAAAAAGAAAACAAAAAACAAAAAAGAGGTGAGGGAGGTCACGAAAAAGTCCTCACCCCACACTTCCACACACACACACTCTCACACACACACACAAACTCGCATTCACTCACACACACACTCAGACACACTCACACTCACACATTTACTCACACACACCTACAGACACACTCTCACTCTCACACAAACTCACATTCACTCACACACACACACTCAGACACACACAGTCACACACATGCACACACACACAATTTCTCCTTAAAACTCCTTATATAGTATTCTCTTTTTATCTCATTCTCACACTGAGTTTATGGTCACTCTATCCACGAGGAAACAGGGAATAATGACATGGTTTTCCAGCCTGTTAGGAGTTGGGCTTAGCTGTTGTGTAGAAAATCAACAATGTCTGAACACATTAGCCTCTGAAAGACATTAGCAGTAAAGAGACACCCTCGGCCCTCGACAGTGAGCACATCTGTTGTCCTCAGACGTCTAAAGACTGTGGAAACCATAGAACCACGCAGCTCCCTAAGGCCACTGGTTAGTTTCCACCCATTTCTCACACCTGTAAATCCCGTGCCTCCATTTGGACATCAGTTACGGAACCACAGCATCCTTCTGTGCAAATGACCTCAGGTAGTCAGGCGAATCCTACACCACCTCCTACTAAGTGAATGGTTAATTAACATTCAATAGGCAATACAAATATTGCTAGAGGACATCCAGAATAACTGAACTACCAGCCAGCAACATTTTCTTAGGTCTATTCACCACCTTAATAAATGCTAGAAACAGGCCAGGTATGGTGGCTCACGCCTGTAATCCGAGCACTTTGGGAGTCCGAGGCGGGCAGATCACGAGGTCAAGAGATCAAGACCATCCTGGCCAACATGGTAAAATTCCGTCTCTCCTAAAAATACAAAAATTAGCCGGACGTGGTGGTAGTCACCTGTAATCTCAGCTACTCTGGAGGCTGAGGCAGGAGAATCGCTTGAAACCGGAAGGCAGAGGTTGCAGTGAGCTGAGATTGAGCCATTGCACTCCAGCCTGGGCAACAGAGCAAAACTCCGTCTCAAAAAAACAAAAAAGCTAGAAAGAACAAAGGAAATCCAGTCCCACAGCTGCTGTATAAACCTTGATAAATATATTTTGTTTCAGAGATCAAATAAAATTTAAAAATCAGAGACTGCAAACAAATAACAGAAAACACAGAGAAATATCGGCTCCATGAAAACGTTCTGTAGTACAAGAGGACCGAAAATTGCATGGAAGAAAAGCATTAGTCGGAAAATCACTTAATATTGAAAACAGTAAGTTTTGAAAAACATTCGGCTGAGCACCTCCAATTCCACACCAAATGCCCACCCTCCAAGAAGGAAGCCAAGGTGGGTAGAGGCACGTGGATCAGCCACATCGGTGTGACCTTGCGGCCTGGCTGCCTGGAGTCACACAAGCTTCCAAACTTCCGAGATATGACCTTGGGCAAGTTATTTAATTCCTCAAGGCCTTGATGTCCTCATCTGTAAAATAGGGCTAGTAATCTTCCTGTGTAGAAAGGTGTTTGGATATAAAATGAGTTAATAAACAAAAGCACTAAGAACAGTGTCTGGCTCTTCATGCCCACTCAGAAGGTATTGGCCATTATTACTGTTATCCATATGAAATAATATGGGCTGGGATTTTTAAAGTAGCTGAATGGGAGAAGAAAAGTGAACAAGGAATCCGGAACAAAATCATAGAATTAAAATTAAGTACTAGAGATTTAAAATATTCAATACATAATTCAGAGAAAACACTTGACAAGTTTTTACAAATTCAAAGGAATAACACAAAGTAATTTTTTTTAATTATAGAAAAAAATATATAAAGAGAAAGTAAAAGGAAGTCTAACCCAGGAATCACTGATCTTCTCTTTAAGGAAACTTTTTTTTTAAGTGAAACAGAAACAAGCAAATTGAAACAACATTCTAAATGGGAAAAAAAAAAAAAAAAAAAAAAAACCTCTTTCTGCTGGGGGACAAAACAAATTCTGACCTACAGGTGCAATATGCTCCAGGTGAATTATTTTGAGACATGAACTACCACTCACATCTTGACAAAACAACTGGATTTCAAGTTAAAAACTGAAAGCTTTCCTGGGTGAGAACAGATAAAAATGCAGAAGTGTAAACTCAGGAATTTATTAATGAGCATTGGTACTGAGGGAACAACTATAAAATAAAGCATTTTATACACACGCACATTTTTATTATAACATTTGGAAATGTTGACTCTAATAGGCATCCTTTTTTCACTTATGATGACCTCTTATTTGAGTTAGAAACAATATTGGTAGCTCCTAAATCACAGCTAAGCAGCGAAGAAAGCACAAACAATACAGCAATTAATTCAACTATAACGATAAATAGGAAATATTTAAACGATTCTATTAAATAGAAAAAACACCAAGAAAAATGATGGCATGTTGTAAACTTCCAAAATCCCATTCCATAAAGAAAAAGAAGAGGCCGGGCACAGTGGCTCACCCTTACAATCCCAGCACTTTGGGAAGCCGAGGCAGGAGGATCATCTAAGGTCAGGAGTTCAAGACCAGCCTGGCCAACATGGTGAAACCCTGTCTCTACTAAAAATATAAAAATTAGCTGGGCGTAATGGCAGGTGCTTGTAGTCCCAGCTGCTCAGGAGGCTGAGGCAGGGGAATTGCTTGAACCCAGGAGGCAGTTGCAGTGAGCTGAGATTGCGCCACTGCACTCCAGCCTGGGCAATGGAGCAAGACTCTGACTCAAAAAAAAAAAAAAAAAAAAAGTCTTATTGATGCTTTTTTGTTAATTCCATCCATATCCTGAATGAGCTCTTTCTCTCTGACAGGATTTCAACATTTTCCCCACTTGTTGTTTTCCATGATAGGCATTTCCAGGGGGACTCCTTATCTTGCATATTAGTCAATATCATCATTTAGGTAAATTTATAATCTGTAAATCTATTCATTTGTAGCTTGAGGATTTTGTGTTACAGTTAGAAAGACTTTCATACTACAACATTCTAAATGACTTTTCCTCTGGCTTCTTCTAGCACTTTAATGTTTTTACTTATTTTACTTCAAAACCACTAGCCCATTGGTAACATACTCTAGACCCGGTCTCAAGATGTGGCTTCACAGTTTCTCCAGATGGTTATGAAGTTCTTCTGTAAACCTCCACTTGTCACGATGAAACACCAGGGACCGCACCTCAAACCCTCCGTAAGCAACAGGAAACCTGAGCAGAACGGTGTTAGTCCGCAGCCTTGCCTTGCTGTTATGCAGAAACAATGACACAACCTAAATCACCATTGCGAGGGCTTCTCTGATAAATCACAGTTCATGAAAACATGGAACATGATATCGCCATTAATACAAGAACTAGAAACCCATTATGGATTAAATTAGAAATATCCTTAAAATAAAGTGCTATGGGTTTTCTTGGCTTTGGGTGTTTGTTTGTTTTGAGATGAAGTCTTTCTCTGTCGCCCAAGTTGGAGTGCAGAGGCGCAATCTCAGCTCACTGCAACCTTCGCCTGCTGAGTTCAAGTGATTCTCCTGCATCAGCCTCCAGGGTAGCTGGGATTACAGGCATGTGCCACCACGCCTGGCTAATTTTTGTATTTATTAGAGACAGGGTTTCACTATATTGGCCAGGCTGGTCTTGAACTCCTGACCTCGTGATCTACCTGCCTCAGCCTCCCAAAGTGCTGGGATTACAGGCGTGAGCCACCACACCTGGCCAAGTGCTATGCTTTAAAAGCATGGTGCAGAATAGTGTGTGTATCACTGTACAATTTTGATTAAAACAGTAAAACGTTTATACATGTATATACACAGAAAAATAGATAATAGAGGAGATAGAGTAGATAGATAGATGATAGAGAGATGATTGATAGATAGATAGACAGATAGATAAATAGATGATAGATAATCGATAGATACAGTCTTAAATCAGACAGCCTGGGTTCAAACCCCAATTCTTTCTCTTACTAGTTGTATGGCCTTGAGCATGGTACATAAACTCCTGTGATTCAATTTCTTATTTTTAAAATGAAGCCCCAAGTTCTTTATTCACAGCTCTGAGAACTAAACATGGCTTTTTTGACCACTCAGTGGCAAAATCTTGCCTTTATGGACATAAAACTACCTTCTTCATTTATCTTACTGACTAGGAATTCTCATTCAGTTTCCTGCAAAAATATTAATGTCTTTAATTATGAGTGCTACCCCAGATTTTGTTTGGGTGTGGTATATGGCCCATTCATCAAAGGAAGTTCTGATTTCTAAAATATATCTGGCCCCTAAGTTCACAAAAGGGATGAGGACCTAATGTAGTTATTATGAGAATTAAATAAGGTTAGACATTAAATTGCTTTGAACTGTGCATGGCACATTGTAAGTGCCCTGCGACGATTTGTTAAATGAATTGTGCGCACACACACCTGCAAGAATAGATTTAAAATGTCTTTCAAAGGCTACATTAGCTCCCTCTAGAAATGAAGAACAGGAAGAATGTTTACTATTTACTGTATTATATTATCGGTTTTTGAACAGCATGAGAGTACTTACCTTTTAAACAGCAAATTTAAATTATCTTTGTCAAAAACTGGGTTGAAGAATATATGAATAGCTGGTACAATTGTGAGAGTAGGAAAAGTTCAAAGCTTTTAACCTTTGGGTTTGATTGTAGGCAGAAGGTAAGAGTAGGCGGAGTAGGCGTGGGACCTGTCAAAGGTGAAGGTTGCAGGCATTGGATTCTGTCTCAGCTGTAGGATGAGCACATGATCCCGAGCATTCTAAGAATCTGTAAGGAACCCAGTTTTGGCTAACTGACCGGGTACACGGCCCACATCACGGGAATGCCTCTCAGAGCCACTCTTGTCTCTTTCATGACCAGGAAACTGCAGAAGATGCAGTCAGTGCGAAACTGTGGGGTGCCCCATTACGCCTGGCTGCAGAGCCACCACGGGCCCAAGTCTCCTTCTCACGGGGTGCAGTGCAGAGCCCAGCCCTGCAGCAGCTGCCTCCCCTGCTGCCTAAGGAGCCAACGTGGTCTCTGAGCCTCCTGGTTTCTATGACACAGAAAGCCAGGCTGTAGCAGGTCTGTGTGACTGGTGGCAAGCCGTGCACCCCGGCTACAGCCCCCACTCCCTGGAGTGCTCAGCATCATGTACATCCTCTGTTTAACCCCCACAAAACTAAGAAGCGAAAGCCCACCTGCCCCAGCGTAACACACCTGTCCCTGCACAAAC
The DNA here is from genome assembly GCF_024542745.1 of Macaca thibetana thibetana. Classification (NCBI taxonomy): domain Eukaryota; kingdom Metazoa; phylum Chordata; class Mammalia; order Primates; family Cercopithecidae; genus Macaca; species Macaca thibetana. The sequence goes on from NC_065585.1 coordinate 140,130,751, forward strand.
AGAGTCTCCGTCCCTCTCTCCTCAGCCACTGCCGTCTTCTCTGAGCCATTGTCCATGGTCACAAGGCCACCTGGACAGCACGTTGCCTGCGGGAGGAATTCAAAAACTACACCCCAGCAGCACATCCAAACGCGCAGTAGGAAGTGAGGGATCATGGACCATAGCCCAGGTCCTGGCAGGAAACAGGTGTCCTCAGAGAAGGGGCTTAGGCAGGTGTGAGGATGGGCTCTGGGCAAAGCCATGGTGGAGGGGAGGGGTAAAGGGCATCCACTGAGTGGCAGAGCAGAGCCCGGCGTTAGGAACCGGGACTACCTGGGCAAGAGTGGCAAGGGAGACACAGACCCCACGAAAGGCTCCTGAGCAAAGCCATGCCCGTGCTTGGGAAATGCAGCACCGTCAACCCACAGCCGGAGCCAGAGAGCTGGGCACCCACGTCTGATCCTTTGCCCTCCCTCCCTCTTGGGTCCTGCCAGAGCCTTCGAGTGGCAGAACCTGATAAGGACCAGAAAACGTGGGGACCCGTCTGATGCCGTGTCAGGAGACCAGCCCTGCAGGACACAGAGCTCAGTGGGAGGAGGGAAGCCCAGGTCTGGTGGGACAGGAGAAGGGAGGATTTGGACACAGAAGAGCGGCAAGGGCACACGCACGTCACTCAAGAAAACACACGCGTTTGCTACAGTCATTGTTCCTGCTGCAAGTTCCCAGCTTAGAGCTGGTTTTTGACTTCTTACTTTTACCAGCTACGCCTCCTTTACCCTAATCCAGCGGCTCGGCTGGCAATTGTTACCTGCTCAGTGGGACTAAATCTCTCCTCTGGAGCCCTGGGAGGTGCGGCCTGAATGGAGTTGTTCATTGCTGTCCACCCTGGAGTTGACAGTGCTGACAAGTATTCCAGAAAATCGTCTGGGATGATAAATGCTTCTTCCTGCCTGCAGAGTGGCGGAACGATCTCATTTTCAGCACCCCATTAATCAACTGACCCCCAGAACCCCACGACCAGTGGGACTGTGTAACTTTCCTACACAGCACAGAACACATTGCAGAGCTGAGATCCAATCACACACAGGAAGATAGAAATGGCACGTCTGGGAGCCCTTGCTACATTGCTCTACTTTCCAACAACCAGCTTTTGATATTAATGCCTACAAAATAGTGGAACTGATAAATTATTAGCATTGAATTACTGTACAATATTATCCTTCTTGGCAGCAGCAAAGTTGGTCAAAAAAGAGAGTATTGGATATGTGATCAGTCACTATGGTTGCTTTTAGAATGCTTCCAATTAATGAAACATAACTGTCTACACCCACTGGTTCTGCACTCCTTTGAATACTTTGTTCATTTCACAACCAACAGAGGGGATGGTGTAAATATAAAATAATTAGGTTTAGAGTAATTTAACAAATCATTATTTAAATGCTCTGTGATTTGTAGTTTAAAGTAACAATCAACAGAAAGACAACATCCAAAATTGTATAGACTGATACTATGCCATTCACAAGGGGGAAATGATAGCCACTGTGTTCATGTAATTTGTTTCATTTTTTTTTTTTTTGAATTGTGAGTATTAAGAAATGTACATCATCTAGATATCAGTTTAATGACACAAATTTCAGCTCAGGAGCTAGAATGCAAGTCCCCAAGGACATTTCTCTGGCTGCATATTTCTGAAGTTAATTTATAGTAGCTGCTGATTCTATTTTTCCTTCAGTTTTGATTAGCTTGTCTGCACATACTTGTGAATTTTTTCCTGCTTGATGCTGAATGTGGTTCTATTTCCCAAGCACCTTCGTGCCATTAGTCCAACATGATAAGTCGCCAGCAGGTTTGAATTTGGCGTCTGTGGAGAGACGAGCCACGACCACGGTGCCTAGCTGTGTCTGTCTTTGCTTATCCTTTTGTATGTCCCCTTTGCCCTTTTATTTATGTAATTTTTAAAGTTTGCTTCCTGTCTCTTCAGTCGTTGTGGAGCAGGAAGAAGACTTCATAAGTAAGACAAGAATAAAATCAGGTCATCCACGTGAATAATTCCCGTGATTTTCTATCTGCATTCTTACTCACAAGCCCCACTTGATGAAATTGTGTGCATCATGGTCTAGAAAAAGGCATGTGTTTTCATTGAAATGAAAAATATCTCAAAGAACTAAGAATGAAGCAAAGATGCTTCCTCATACCTAATTCCAAAATTGACTGCGCTCCATCAAAAGCTATTCTGTGGGTTTATGTGTGGCTGTGAACATAAACTCTTCCCTTTCATCCTCACCATCCCCTTTCTTCAAGATACCACTCGTAGCACGTACACATACATACACACACAAACACACATGCACACATATGCACATGAATGCATGCACAGACACAAACACAACATGCACACATATAGACACAAACACGCATGCACACATACATGTACACATGTACACAAACACATGCACACATATACACACAAACACACATGCACACATATACACATGCACGCATGAACAGCACCATGCACATACTCTAACCTCCACAAAACTACAAAGCAACAGCCCACCCGCACACACATAACATGCACACACAGACACAAACACATGCACACACATACATGTACATGCGTACACAAAACATACATGCACATATATACACATGCACACACACATGCACACAGACACACATGCACACACACAGACACATGTACATGTGTACACATATACATACATGCATATATACACACATACACACCTACATGTACATATGTACACACATACACACATGCACATTGTGTAACATGTGTACACACATATACAGCCCACACACGGACACACATGTACCTATGTACATAATACACATGCACACTTATATCCACACATGCATACACACATACACATGCATACAGAGACACACCCATACATATACACACACATGCACACACATACACACACGTACATATGCACACAGGTATACACATGCACAGATATGTACACGCATGCATACATACACATGCACACAGAGACACACACCTTTACATATGCACACACATATATGCCCGTGCATACACATATGCAATATATATGTACACACATGCACACACATACCCACACTAGCACACACTCATACATATACACATGCATGCACACACACACGCATATCACCTACACAGTTCACACACACACAGATAAACACATATGTATGCACACACTCACACACTCCACCCAGGAGGATGGAGAAATGTCTACTCCCCATAGTATTAGAGAGTGTAAGAGCCAGGCCTAAGGAACTGGAATTGGAAAATAACCGTGAAGATCTCGTGAAAACATTCTCCAGTCGCCAAGGACAGCAGAGCACCCTCATTAAGCGTCTGCCTGAGGACAATTTTTATAGAGGTATATTAAACTGTTTACGATTAAAATGGATCTTTGAAGTAATTAATAGTTTGCCCTGGTAATTTCATCACATTTTGCTGCCGGATGGCAATTATGATTTAGTTATGATCGCCTGATGAAGAACATACTAGATAATTCTTCAGATAATTTCCTTTTTATTCCTGATTAGGGAGCAAGGTTAGGAGAGATACAAGGTTATGGCTTTGCTGTAATCTAATTTTCCTACTTTGAAAATAGAAGTCTTTACAGGCTTTAAAGTTTGCTAAGAGGAGACTCAGAAATGGTGACAGACGTCGCATCTGAACGCTGTCCTCCGTCATTTAGAACAATGACAGGTTCCGAGGACTCTCGGCACCCCAGGAAACTGGATGGCTTCTCTTTCATTAACGTGGAGACTCAGAAAATGCAACAGATGGGGACGCAACAGATACTTCTCCCTGGATTTCCCTCCCTGAGACAGGAGGGGTTCAGAAATACAGAAGAAAAACCTACAATAATGAGAAAAGCAGGGGGATTCCCACCGTGGCCGAGGTCGCCGGCTAGGAATGCAGGCGGGCATGGAGGGGAGCTGACTCCGAGTGCACCTGCCACTCCCAGGTGAAGCTCACAGCCAGCCACGGGAAGCAGCGGAGCCTTCCCATTTCCCAGTCAGACTCAGTTCCTTGAATGCAGGGCCCCGCTTTACACCCCGACTGCGACTCAGAATTCCTGGTGCTCTGAGACAAGCCATGAGCAGCTTGTCATTAAATACCTGAGGAGTTGAATGTATGATAATAAATAGGATATTGGAACTGGAGTACCATGTCACATCTGATTTGTTATTTTCCTTTTCTCCTTAAAAAAATCGTCTCTGTGTGTGTTCGCAGCCCTTTCTTGACCACTTCTTTTTCTTTTTCCGTTTTCTCAACTTTTCCCCTATTTGTCTTGAAGGAAAGGTGCGGGGTATCTGATTTTCCAGGTCAGTACGACTCTGTTCATCACCGTGCGAGGCTCTGGCCTGGGGGCAGAGTGCACAGAGTACTCACCCCTCCCGGGCCGGCTGTCCATCACCTCCACCGCGTCCCGGCTGCAGGCTGCCAGCCCAGATGTCCGATTTGCCACGGCGGAGAGCAGGCGCGCGTGGAGGTGGATGCATGAGGGAGGGAAAGCGGCTCCTCAGCCTCCAGCCATCACTCAGTGTCGCTCCCTGTTCTCACAGGCGCAGCCCTCGTACCTCGGCACGTGCCTTGGAAATTCAGATACTTTAATGTTCTCAGAGAATAGAGAGCGCATATTGAAAGAAACTCAGACATTATCGCATCGGAAACCACCTCTTCAGCGAAAAATTACTATGCGGGGTTGTAGTTAGGTATACTTGTGGTCTGGTTTGGAAAAATAAAAAGGACAGAACCAAGGCCAGATTCCACTCCAGATGAAGCGACCTCGTTCACATCATGACAGGTGTCAGGAAGTCGCCTTCCTCTTCTCAGACACTCGGGTGGCATGACTGAACTTCAGATTATGTAAAACGCCTTTGGATCTTCCGAAGTTTTTGATGCCTGTGTAGTGAGCCACATAATGGAAATCACCCATGTTCTATTACTACACCAGGCCGTAAGCCTTGGCCGGGTTACTGGAACAGCCACAGGGCAGAGCTGGAGGCTCAGACAATCCCCGCTGAAGGCGCGGAACCCAGCGCCCTCCGCTGATAAAGCAGCAGAGCCATCTAGATCCAGGAGGCAGAAACGGAAACCAGCTGGGTGAGGACAAGCATCTAACAATTTCCAAGAAATTGAAAGTAACATGAAGTAAAATTGTCCGTTAGCAATAGCAAAGTCCTTTTCACGGGGCTTAAGAGTGCAACCTCAGCACTTTGCATGTTGACGGCAGAGAGGAGAAAAACACCCCCGCGCTGTAAAACACAGGTGTTGGAAGGAAACACCACTACAGGAGTCAGAGAAACAGAGGCAGGCAGAGAAACAAGGCCGGGTGCAGGGGCTCACACCCGAAATCCCAGCACAAGAAACAGGGCCGGGCGCGGGGACTCACACCCCAAATCCCAGGGTAAGAAATAGGGCCAGGTGCCGCGGCTCATACCTGAAATCCATCGTGAGAAACAGGGCCAGGTGCAGGGACTCACACCCCAAATCTCAGCGTGAGAAATAGGGCCAGGCGTGGCAGCTCACACCCGAAATCCCCGCACAAGAAGCAGGGCCGGGTGCGGGGACTCGCACCCAAAATCCCAGCGTGAGAAATAGGGCCAGGTGTGGCGGCTCACGCCTGAAATCCATCGTGAGAAACAGGGCCAGGTGCAGAGGCTTACACTCGAAATCCCAGCGTGAGAAATAGGGCCAGGTGTGGCGGCTCAAACCTGAACTCCATTGTGAGAAACAGGGCCAGGTGCAGAGGCTCACACCCGAAATCCTAGCACAGGAAGGGCACAAAGGCAGGTGCCTGCAGTCCCAGCAACCTGGGAGGCTGAGGCAGAGGGATCACTTGAGCCCAAGAAGCCGAGGCTGCATTGAGCCAAGATTGTACCACTGCACTCCAGTCTGCATGAGGAGTAAGACCCTGTCTCAAAAAAAAAAAAAAAAACCTTAATTTAAAAAGTAAACAAAGCAAACCCCAACTGATAAGCTCCTTGTGCAACCCCAGAGCCAGCCCAGCAGCCATGGAGGCTCAATGCTGGACACTGAGCCACTCGCCTGGCCACGTCCAACTCCAGTCCTCCTGGTGAGAAAGGGGAAGATCACGCAGTCTGTGGTCAGCACTGTGAACTCTGCTGCCATTACAGAGACCAAGGAGCAGGAAGAGGACACCAGTCACATCATCCCAGGTGCCTCACCTTCGGCACACTCACTTTTATATCCTAAGGCAAGTCCCTCAATGAGCCCGTGGTGTGCACCAAGATTTATGTACAAGGAAATTCCTAGACACACCATTTATAACAGAAAAGTAAAAAGGAACCTAAATGTCCAATGCCAGGGGATGAATTAAATGCCATCCAAAAATATTTCAGAAAATGAAACAAAAGCCAAAATAGAATGGCAAGTGAAAAAAACTGACTACAACACTTTATATTTGATAAGATGCTCTTGTGTTTGATGAACTAGAAGCAGGGTCCAACGACATTTGGTGTCGTCGGAGCCATAGACGAGGGGGGTCTGCAGCCTCCGCCTGGAGGAGACACGCCTGGTCTATGCTCCTGCTTCGATTGATCTGTGTTTTGGAAACCTGGTAATGTCAGGACGCATGTTTTACTCGCCCTTTTCCCCACTCGCTTAAGGTGAGGGTGAGGCTCACTTGGCGCCCCTGGGTTCTCTGCAGCATTTAGCACTTGCCTGAAGCTGAGGTCTTTCAACTCACTTCCAATTCATTGTTCACTTGATGGCAATTGGGATGAAGAGGGAAGCAGGGCTGAGACCCTCCAATCTGGAAGTTCTACCAGCAGACAACCATAACGAGGCAGAGCGTGGGGAGCCGTGGGGAGGGTTAGACACGTCAGCGCACGGCTTTTCTTAGGGAAAATGCAGGGAACATGACATAATGAACAGTGACAGCTCTTACCGCATTCGGGACATGGAGGTGCATTTTTCCACACTGTTTTACAGGATTCAACAAGGATCATTCATGAACCAAGAGGGACTTTCAACAAAGGATCCACGGAGGTGATGAGGCCCTGCAGGGGGTCTCCTTGCTTATTGAAAAGAGGTGACAGGCACAGTCTGTGCACCCCAGCTGCCTCCTTTGGGAAAGAAAAGCTGTCATGGCAGGGGCGGGAAACCTGGAGCTCCGGTAAGAAAATTCTCTGGAGGGATCCCCATTACACCTGCTCCGAACACGACATTCCCTCCGCAGAAGATGTCTCCGAGACAGCCACACACAGAAGGGACTGTGGGAATCAATACACCACTCGATCTTTTGTTTTGGGAGTAGCCAAGAGCCCTGACAGCCCAGCTCTGGTCGAATCCGGGTTCTAGAGTAAGCCTCAGGCTCCAGGTCTAGACGAGTGTCATGGTTCGTTTCAGGAGCCTTCTTGATGGGGCTGTGGGTGCCCAGACAGTGGTCACCCATTCTGGGTGCGTCTGTGAGGGGGTCTGCATGACAGTAACATTAGGATAGGGGTTCAGAGCCAGAGGGAGCCCCGCCACACTGTGAGTGGCCTCGTCCAATCCACTGTTGAACCCACTGAGGGCCTGAGCAGAACAGAAAGCTGCCCTCCCCCAGCAAGAGGGAGTTCCTGCTTGACACTGTGGCTGGGACACCGGGGCTTTTCTGCCTTTTGGTTTGAACTGGAGCGTTGGCTCTTCCTGGGTCTGGCACCTGCCGGCCTTCGACTGGAACTCACACCTTCACCTCCCCGGTCTCCAGCCCATTAACTGCAGGTCTCGGGGTGTGCTCACCTCTGTAATCAGGTGAGCCAATTCCTTGCAATAAATCTCTTTAGATATAGATATAAATACAGATACAGATGGGCGTAGATATAGGTGCAGGTAACAGGCATAGATATAGATACAGATAAGTATACATAATATAGATACAGATAACAGGCAGACAGGTATATATAACCTAGATACAGATAACAGGCAGATAGGTACATATAATATAGATACAGATAACAGGCAGATAGGTACCCATAACCTAGATACAGATAACAGGCAGATAGGTACATATAATATAGATACAGATAACAGGCAGATAGGTACATATAATATAGATACAGATAACAGGCAGATAGGTACATATAATATAGATACAGATAACAGGCAGATAGGTACATATAATATAGATACAGATAACAGGCAGATAGGTACATATAATATAGATACAGATAACAGGCAGATAGGTACATATAATATAGATACAGATAACAGGCAGATAGGTACATATAATATAGATACAGATAACAGGCAGATAGGTACATATAATATAGATACAGATAACAGGCAGATAGGTACCCATAACCTAGATACAGATAACAGGCAGATAGGTACATATAATATAGATACAGATAACAGGCAGATAGGTACATATAATATAGATACAGATAACAGGCAGATAGGTACATATAATATAGATACAGATAACAGGCAGATAGGTACATATAATATAGATACAGATAACAGGCAGATAGGTACATATAATATAGATACAGATAACAGGCAGATAGGTACCCATAACCTAGATACAGATAACAGGCAGATAGGTACATATAATATAGATACAGATAACAGGCAGATAGGTACCCATAACATAGATACAGATAACAGGCAGATAGGTACCCATAACATAGATACAGATAACAGGCAGACAGGTACACATAAGATAGGTACAGATAGGTATAGATATAGATACAGATACAGATAGGTATTGATACAGACACAGATAGATACAGATACAGACAGTGTAGATATAGATACAAACAGGCATAGATAAAGATAGATAGGTATAGATAAAGATAGGTATACATATAGACAGATAGGCATAGAGACACAGATAGAAATAGATACAGATAGGTAAACTAGGTAAACTACAGACACAGGTAAAGATGCAGATAGCGATAGGTACAGATATAGATAGACAGGTAAGACAGACACAGATAGGTCTAGATACAGACACAGATAGATATAGATATAGACAAACATAGGTGTAGATATAGACAAAGGTAGACATATAGATCCTATTGGTTCTGTTTCTCTGGGGAACGCTGACCAATAAAACAAGTCTTTTAAATTAAAGCCCAATCGTAATCCTGGGATTTTGACCCATACTTGGTGGTAAACTGCACCCTCAGATTGTGAGTAGAGCAAGCAAACAGAGGCTGCCCAATTGTCCCCACACACATGAGGGCCACATGGCGCCCCCCACCAGCCTCTGTGGCTGCAGGAGCCTCTGACCCGTCCGTTAGGAGCTTCAGCCCTCCACAGAACATGCTGGTGATCGTTAATACTGAGTGTCAACTCGATTGGACTGAGGGATGCAAAGTATTGTCCTGAGTGTGTCTGTGAGCGTGTTGCCAAAGGAGATGAACATTCGAGTCAGTGGCTGGGAGAGGCAAACCCACCTCAATCTGGGTGGGCACCATCTAGTCAGCTGCCAGCACAGCCCGGATGAAAGCAGGCAGAGGAACGTGGAAGGAATAGACTGTCTGAATTTTCCGGCCTCCGTCTTTCTCCCGTGCTGGATGCTTCCTGCCCTTGAACATCAGACTCCAAGTTCTTCAGCTTTTGGACTCTTGGACTCACACCAGTGGTTTGCCAGGGGCTCTCGGGCCTTTGGCCACAGACCGAAGGCTGCGCTGCCGGCTTCCCTACTTCTAAGGTTTTGGGACTCGGACTGGCTTCCAGCCTCCTCAGCGTGCAGACGGCCTATTGTGGGACCTCACTGAGTGATCACGAGTCGGTTCTCCTTAATAAACTTCCTTTCATGTATACATCTATCCTATTAGTCCTGTCCCTCTAGGGAACCCGGACTCATACAACACTTCAGCGGGACACCGACCAGGAGGCTGAGTGCTTCCTTCTCTCCTGGCCAGGGCAGTACCTGAGGAAAGCTTGGATTCAGGGGCCCGGTAAGAGCTACGGGAGTGGAAACAGGATCATGGCAGCAGATACACAGGAGGCCAATGGCCGGTCTGCCCTGGCCGTGCAGCTAGACCAGAGAGGGTGGGGAACAGCGCCCAAGGCGGCCACTTCCCTACTGCCTGCTCTCGGCCATTGGTGTCAATTCGCCGAGGCCTTTCCACACAAAGGCCCTGTTGTCTTCCGCATATTACACATTTTATTCTTGGAACCCGTCCTCAAGGGTGTAACTCCCACGGCCATGCAGAGGCTGGCGGGGCTGCGCTGTGTCAGGGCCTCCACGCCATCGTCAGCCTCTAGCCCCTCCATCAGGACCACCCCTGTGCCCAGCCATGCTTTCCATTCACCGCTAGGTCTCCCTCTGCATGAGTTTTAAACATCTCCTCTCTCTAGGCTAGATTTTGGTGCCTGGATCCACGAAGCCCTGTTCCATGAGGGCTATCAGGATCCTGGGCTCCTTTTGTTCAGTTCTCTCCCAGGTTCTTACATTCAGGGTTAGGGCTTCAGAAATAACATCAGGGGCCAGTTTGAGCCCTCAGCACGAGCCAGATGGCGGAGTGCCATATTGGAGACTCTAGTCTCATGGCCGTAGTTCACTACCTGCTGTAAGTTAGGAGAAGAAGGGCTACTGTGTTTTTCCACTAGGATTACCATCAAAAACGCTACCTGAAAAGTACCTACCAAAACACTAATGCAGTTCCCACCTCTCATTCAGTATAAATAACACGGAGGAGGGTCTCGCACTGGGGTCTCTTTGATGCATACTCATTTCTGATTAAGATCTCAAAAAGGAACAGGAGAGGTTTAACGGCTGAAGCAGATTCAGGCACACCAGAGCTGCTGCAGATTATCTGCTCCGACCACGTCGTTTTATGGACCTGGTCTTTCAGGACCAGAAAGCTAAAGGAAGATTCCTGCAGTCACGAGAGAAATAATTGCAAAACCAGGACTCAGACCCAGGTCTCTCGACCTTTTAGTCCAGTGCTGGAATGAGCATCTTTCCAAGGCCAGCGTGAAAATGTTCTCTCTCTGGATTCCTGCGCTCGACGAGCAGCGACAGGTGTTTTTCATTGTGACCATTTTTGTTCCTAAGCAAATAATTATCTATTAATCTTTCTTAACCAATTAAGCTATGGTTCTTCATTTCAAGGAATCTCATTAAAAGTAATGGCCTTTTCCTGCTGGAATTTAATCTTGTTTTCTTCATTAAAATGTTTATTTTTGTAGCACCTTCAAAAAGCCTGAAGCGGAAAGGGAATAGTTCTGATGGGACACGGGTGATTTGTGACTGTGTCATCGCCATTGTCGGTGTTATACCAATATCATTTTTATGAAATGGCATTTTTTCCATATTTTACAAGTTGGGAAGCGTTATTGCCTCGTTTAAGAACTTTCAAGCTGTAGAATATGAAGCACTGTCTAGAACCTTTTTCCACCTTTATTTCTGGAAGTGCTTCTGGATTATCGGTGCTCCTAAGTGAGTGTGCAGCAGGAAAGGGGAAAGGTCTGTGTTTGGGCTCGGTGGAGGCATGAGGACGTGGTCCGGGGGTGCTGTCCCCACGTCTGAGACGCTGTGTCTTACATGAGGAGGCAGCGAGAGCAGAAGCCAGGGCTGATCATCCTGAGAGGGCTCGGTCGAGACTCAGGCTGTACAGTACTTTTCAGATCCTCTATTCTTCTCAGCAGCAGGTTATCTTCGTCAGATCAGAATTTGCTCAGAAGCACACGGGAAGGCCGTGAACCCACACTTGCTCTGCTTGAGTCGGGGCTTGGATGACCGAGACCACTCTCCTCACCACGGTTACCCATCCAGGGAAGACTCAAAGAGGGCTCTTCAGAAACCCCAGGACTCGCTGGAGCAGACTGAACATTCCAGATGTGATCAAACTGATTAATTTTTCAGATGAGGACAGTAAGGCTGAGAAAGCCCAGCCCACCCACCTGAACTCCTCAGTGTGCTCATGGCCGTGGCCAGAAACCCTGTGCCCCCGGCTGCCCTCGGCCTCAGGGCTGTTTCCATGCACACCAGGATTCTGATTGTGACGTCTGAATCCACGGGCTGAATCAGATTCCAGCACGTGTTTCCAGATCACGGTTCTTCTGTGGATGAGCTGTCAGCAGGGCTGACCCCAGGCGCAGGTGCAGGGCCCCACCCACCCCCCAGCCAGGCCCTTAGCACCAGGCCCCATGGCCTGTCCCTACAACTCCCTCCTAGCTCTGCTGATGGATAGCAAGTGCGGGTGGGGTTTTCCCAGCTGGAACAGCTCTATCAAAAGCTCGCTGAGGCCCCCGTCACTCAGAAGTGAGGCCCCGCAGCCTCCACTGCAGGAAAGGCACGGGAGAGGCCGGTGTGAGAGGCCTCAGGACTTTTCCAGCACTTTTCAGCAACAGAAACCTGGGAGTTTTATCCTAATAAAATCAGAGCTGGGAACGATGCCTGCCACACAGCTGTTCTAGGAAACTACCAGAACCTATCTTTAGCCCCACTGGCACGGACACAGCCTCCTCACAAGCTGAGTGTGCCTTTTCCAGGACTGGTGCCTGGAAGGGACTTTGTACTGTAGAATAATTTTTGAATTAAAAATACATAAAACTTCTATTGTCTCTTTTATGTCCTCAGTATATTAAAGAAATTGCTTACCCTATCAACCACATGGTTCAGATTCATCACCAGTTAATATGAAATCTAGGAAACAGGTTGTAAAAGGTCAGTTAAGAGAAGAAAATGAATCAGAGAAAATGCACAAAACAACAAACCCCCGAAGATGTTCAGCTCAAACATAAACAGGTTAGTTCCATCACACAATTGCTGGAGTAACTCGTTTTTAAATAAAAGTAGGATCTATGTGTGATATATCATGTAGCAAATTGTTATTATAATCGAGTCATTTTTAAGCAGCCAAATAATTAATATAGTCCTACTCTTTTAATTGTTCCCTATATAGAAGATATTTTTCAGCGCACACAATGAAAAATAATAACCTGCTCTTAAAACTCAAGTGATTAAATGACCTGTAAGAGGACTAACATTTACCAGAGTTGGGTGATGCTTAACTCTCTGAGTGAAATGTACAAGCCTCATTAAAAATTAATGAAAAACTCAGTGATGTTATAATTCATTTCCCCTAAAGGGCTGTCACCCTCTTCCTCCCACCAGGAATTAGTGTCTGAAGTCTAAACTCTAGGCATTACAGTACAGTGTAACTGGTAATATCACCTAAGAACTGAGAGCTTTTTTCAGAAATAATCTTGTCTAAAATTAAAAATTGAATTCTTTTTCTGACTTAGAATTTTCCTTAAACTTGAATCAGTCTTCGTAATGTGGATGAACTGAAAGAACATCAGTCAACTTTTCCTTTAAATATCTGAGGATTTTTAACAGAAAAAAAATGGTTGCTTAGCAATTCAGTTAACAATAATTATAAGATGGCAGAAACAACGGCCAAACTTCCAGGTAAGAGAGCAAATGCTCTTCAAACACTTTAAAAGTTCTGGTTTACATAAAAGCAATTAATATGTTAATTATAAACAAATCCCATTCATCTATTAATTCAAGCCTTATCCACAGTTGAAGTTTAGCCTACTTCAACTTTCCATGTGTGATAAAATCTATAAAACTGCTTCTCTACACTGTTCTGTATCCCAAATGTATGGTACCTCTTAATCATGATAATAGTAAATTTGAACATTTATTAGATAAGTGTTTGCTATACATCAGGCACTTCGTTAGCTATCTGACTACAACCTTATGTGGTCTTTTATTCCACAAATAATGACCAAGTTCCTAACTCTGTTCTAAGTGCCAGTGATAAAACAGTGAGCACACCTAGTCCTGCCTTCACGGGGCTCAGAGGCTAGAAGGTTAGATGAAAGACAGGCACATGGGTAAATATGGAAATAAGCATGCTGTTAGGAGGTGGATGTGGTCCCATAAACAAGACACAATTATTGCCCCTGTTTACAATAAAGCAGCTGGTATTAAGGTAACTTGTTGGAGGAAACAGGGTTAAAAAGCCACAGATGAGGAATTGAATTAGCAGTTTGTCAAATTCTACAGCCAAACTCTTAATCACTATACTTTGCTACTTGACCATGACTTGCACAGGGTAATATATACATATACACAAATGTGCATAATATATACATATAACATATATTTATATAATATACATTATGTGCATACACATATATACACACTGTGTGTGTGTGTGTGTGTCTGGGGTTGTTTCTATTAATTAGGATCAGTTACTCATTAACTCATTCAAAAACATGTATCAAGTGCCTGGCATGGGTCACACACTATAAACATAGAAATGAATAAATATGGACTTTGCCTGCTTGTGACTTATCTCAAGCAGACTTCACAGGCAGAAGGAAGGAAGGAAGGAAGGAAGGAAGGAAGGAAGGAAGGAAGGAAGGAAGGAAGGAAGGAAGGAAGGAAGGAAGGAAGGAAGGAAAGAAAGAAAGAAAGAGTGAGCACTACTGCATTTGTTACTGCCTCTGAAGGAGCCCAGACAGAGGTGATGGTCCCCGCAACAAGCAAGACCTACTGTGCACCTGGCAAAGTCCTGTTGTTTGACCAATATTGTCTCCAATCTTCACAAGTTACTAAATATCAGCAAATGGGAATGGTTTTCATAAGAATAAGTAAAGGAAACATTAGTCATTTCTTAAAGAACACAGCAGACACATAGCCTACTATTATTAGTTATTTGCATTGTGAAGAAGGATGTGAATATGGCCGATACTGTAACTGGCAGAATCTCCAATCTTTGCTTCAGTCAAATCCCGTTGGCCAGGTGTGGCAGCTCATGCCTGTAATCCCAGCACTTTGGGAGGCCAAGGCAGGCAGATCACCTGGGCCCAACATAGTGAAACCCCATCTCTACTAAAAATGCAAAAATTAGCTGGGCCTAGTGGCAGGTCCCTGTAATCCCAGCTACTCAGGAGACTGAGGCAGGAGAACCGCTTGAACCTGGGAGGTGGAGGTTGCAGTGAGCTGAGATCGTGCCACTCCACTCCAGCCTGGGCGACGGAGTGAGACTCCATCTCCAAATCTCCAAAAAAAAAAAAAAAAAAAAAAAAAAAAAAAAAAAAAAAAAAGCCTGTTGCCATCTTATCTCTAAAGCTACCAAGTTGACTATCTTAAAAGCCTCAATTCACATTCGAAATCTTAACCAAGCCCTGTCCTATGGGGGCCTGCGATGTTTTCAGGTCTAAGTGAAGATTATTTGGGGGTACTTTTTTTACTTATCCTCTCAGCGCCATTGCCTGCTAACGATCATTTTTAGAACCCGCGTAGTTTCCAAGCAGACTTTAAATTCTCCACCCACCCCAGCCAGGAGCTCTAATCCGCCCCTCCTCCTCCCAGGCTTTCTGCAGCCCCACTTCATCTCCTGAGATGTTTTCTCAGTGCCGCATTTTTAAAGCAAGGAACATCCTTCTTATTTTAATCTCCCTTCCTCCCACTTCTTTACTTGCACTGCTTGGATAAATAACTTCAACTTGGACAGAATGATAAACATGGATCAAAAACAACAAAGGAAGCAAATTACTTCCCACCTACAATGCAGCATAATAGAACTAATCATCTCCAGACATCCACCTGATTTACAGGTGCAAAAAATGCCCGCCTCAGGATGTGTTTAATTCCAGAACATGTACTGGGAACACTGAATATAAAAGTAATTAACTAGGTGTCTAGTTGTTTTAATAATGTCATTTGAAATGCAGCCACCCCTGCAGGCTGTGAGGGGCGAGGTAAATGAGCAGTGGTGTGATCTGGAGGGAATATGGTGAGTTTTCAAAATCTCATCTCATGTGATTGTGGCCTCAGCTGGGATCAGAGCTCCCACACTGCAGAATGCTGACGAACAGGCAGCCTGGACCAGAGGGCTAAGCTACCACACCATCGCACAGAATGAAATTCATTAGCTTTCTTTCCTATCTTTCCATAACCTGGGTGGGAACAACTTTTGCATATTAAAATGACACAGTTTTTCCCCCCAAATGCCCCTGAATCTTGACTTAGATAGCACATGCCCCTGACTTCAGAACAGCCAATACAAGCATTACAGCCCACAGCAAACTGTTGGGCTGTGAAGCTTATACTGGCTGCTCTGAAGTGGAACTGTGAATCAATTGAAACTTTTTTCTTCATAAATTACCCAGTCTCAGGTAGTTCTTTCTGGCAGTGTGAGAACGGACTAATACATTACACAACTGTTATACTTGCTTTGTTTCAGGTGAGGAAAATGAGGCTTACAAGAGTAAATAACCTGCCCAGCATAAACTACCTACTAGGGCCAAGCCAAGAGGTGAACATCAGTTTGACTCCAAAGCCCATGTACTAGTGTTCGGAAACAAAGCAACGCATCAGTCAAATCAGTGCTGTGAATACAACAGGCACTCATTACATGCCTATTGTGTGAAAACATTCATTTACTCTATAGTTTGGGGGTGAATGAAATTGCTAAAGCGAGAACAATAGAAGCAGGAGAATCACTTGAATCCGGGAGGCGGAGGCTGCAGTGAGCGGAGATCTCACCACTGCACTCCAGCCTGGGTGACTGGGCGACAGAGTGAGACTGTTAAAAAAAAAAAGAAGAACAACAATACAAGCCAACATTATTAAATGTATTTACAGATAAAGTAGCAGACCTAGATAAAGAAATAATTTTGTAGAGACAAATAACAGTGGCTCTCCATCTGTAAACCTCCAGATGCATATGTGAGGTTGTTATAACTTGCATTAAGTACCATTGAAGGGAGGAACTTAAAGTCCATTGCCTTTTATTTTTTTCAATGAGTCTTTGAAAATGCAAGCTGCACACAAAAGCCGAACAACTGAAAGGAGTGTAGTCTCAAGTCTCATCGCCGGGAGCATTTACACAGAGAGAAGACCAGATCTCCTCCCGATGACCCGGCTTCATTGCCCTCAATGACCACTGTGCAGAAAGGAAAACTGGCTTCACCCCAGCAATTGTTCCATGCAGCAGCCAAGGGTGCCTCAGGCCTTCAGAAGCGCCCCCTGCTCTGCCTCCCTGACTTGAGACCCTGGAGACATCTTGCTTAGTTATAAGGCTTTTCCTTCTCCTGGAAACCCATGGGCTTAGTCACATGAGCAATTTGAGTCTTACAGGCAAACACCGAACACCACGAGGAACGTGCGAGAGCAATGCTTCTCCGTGAACACAGTGGAGGAAAGCTCTTTATGCAAACTACAACATTGAACTAATTCATCTGTCAGCCAAAACGTTTCAATGTATCCCCGTCATATGAAAACGGTAGGTGAACAGTTCCGTTCCGAAAGCTTCCGGGTTAGAGAAGGAGCTACACAGCACGGGCCGTTGCTTGTGGCTAGCAGCTCGAGAAAGTGGAGGGCAGAGCCCCACACGCAGCATCAGAGACATGCTGCGAACCTCCACCCAGGTGACAGACGCCGGCCATTCACACGTCCATTGACTCCCCATCCCTGACTCCTCACTTCGCGGCAGCTGAGAAGACAGCAGCTTTCTTCTCCGAGCTTCTACTTGTGGTTTTACTTGACTGTGTCTTCTGAATTATAGTTCAGTAGTCCCATGATTTTGAAACTTCACCATGCCCTTAGCTCTTTATTCCTGCACTTTTCTTGTTTATCCATTGCATTTCTTTAGATGTGCTCATCACACCTGGGATAGTATACGGAATAATCCAAACACCAACCTGACACTTATCTTTGAGTTTCTGGAATAAACACTTTAGTATAAATCATTGTTTCCAAGAAGCGCTTCCGTGGTCACCACTTTAGCCAAAAGTTAGTTGCCGTATTTCTCTTCTTTCAAATTAAATATTTTATCAAGATGATACATTCACATATTCTTAAGTCAACTAGAACAATTTGGCTTATACTAATCACAAAAAAGACCCTCCTTCTCACTTAGATTCTTAGAAACAGACACTCTAAACTCTCCACCTGCTATTAAAGGTATAAGAAAGTTGTATTAGTGCCCTTGCAGGAACAAATGCAGCCACTCTCCATTACTCATGCTAGTGGGAATATAAATAACTTGGCAAAATGAAATCCATTGAGCTCAGGAGCTTTCTTCACCCATTTACTTCAACCTTTCCACCCTGCAAGCATTTGACAAGCACCAGTAACAAGCGGCAAAACGGACCGGCTGATTCCATCTTCTCTCCATGCTTTCCAGCACGTGGCTCAGGTGCAGAGGACATGGAGACATTTGGAGGCATTGCCTCCCTCCATGCCTTGTCAGCCACTTCGGAATGCTCCATGTCCTCTGCACCTGAGCCACCACCTGGAGACCCCACCTGCACCTGGACATGCCACCACCTCCATATTTCTTTTTAAGAAACTTGCTACGAAAGCCCCTTCCTCTCCCTGTCTCTTTGTCCTCATCCTCTTGACTGACTCATTAAGCGGTCTGCATGAGCGCTTAGGCCTCGCCCATGTAGAAAAGTATATTTTAAACCTTTTTTGAAAACCTGGTTTTACCCTCACGCTTTCTATCCTTCTCATGACATTTGAATGAGAAGGAAAAAATAATAGTACAGAGGGTTATTGCCCTTTATGGAATCGGATTACGGAATTTACTACCTAAGAGACCCTCGGGAAGTTACTGAACTTCTCAAAGCTGCCTTTGCCTTATCAATAAAATGGGGATTGAATGTCATGTGCTTCCCGGGTTACTGTGGAAACTAAATGAGATTGCGTGTGTGATTACTCAGTACGGTCCTAGCAGTGTACTGTGTGACCAATAAATAAAGTGAGGACCTTTGGCTTTTGTAGTCAGAAGTTCAACAATAGGCCGGGCACGGTGGCTCACATCTGCAATCCCAGCACTTTGAGAGGCCAAGATGGGCAGATCACCCAAAGTCAGGCGTTCGAGACCAGCCTGACCAACATGGTGAAACCCTGTCTCTACTCAAAATACAAAAATTAGCTGGGTGTGGTGGTGCATGCCTGTAGTCCCAGCCACTTGAGAGGCTGAGGCAGGAGCATTGCTTGAACCCGGGAGGCAGAGGTTGCAGTGAGTCGAGATGGCACCACTGCACTCCAGCCTGGGCAACAAGAGTGAAACTCAGTCTAAAAAAAAAAAAAAAAAAACTTCAACAATAACCCCATTTCTGTCTTGGCATTTATTCTGTTCCTCTTTGTAGCTTTTGACGATCATGACTGTCTTCTTACTTACTCATTTCTGTCTCGTAGCACATACCACACCAATCACAGAATAAGAAAATCTCAATTTAAATTTAAAAACTCACTATTATTTTTAAATTTAAAGTTTTAAAGCAGAGCTAAATCCTACTTCGACTTGAAACAAGATACATGGAAGTGTTAGCACAGCACTGAAACAGACTCACAACGAAAGGCCAAGGATGAAAATACAGAGCTTTGAAAACCAAGTGTATTTAGGGTACATGGCTTAGAAGGAAAGGAGTCTACATTAAAATATTGCAGAAGCACCGGGCGCGGGGGCTCACGCCTATAATCCCAGCACTTTGGGAGGTTGAGGTGGGCGGATCACGAGGTCAGGAGATCGAGACCATCCTGGCTAACACAGTGAAACCCCGTCTCTACTAAAAATACAAAAATTAGCCAGGCGTGGTGGCGGCGCCTGTGGTCCCAGCTACTCAGGAGGCTGAGGCAGGAGAATGGTATGAACCCAGGAGGCAGAGGTTGCAGTGAGCTCAGATCGTGCCACTACACTCCAGCGAGACTCCGTCTAAAAAAATGTATATATATGTGTGTGTGTGTGTATATATATATATATAAAATATGTGTATGTATATATATATATTGCTGAAGCACACGCAGAAGAAACATTTTAACAAGAGGCACAGTAAAATCCTCATCACCAGACAAAACAAGGCGTTAAAGGGTGAGACTTCCAGACACAGTGGTGCTGAGATATGGCCAGTTTTGTACGATGTGTTTGCCATGTAATGAGAGATTTTATGGAAAGAAAAATAATAATAAGCAAGCTGTCTTCATCCCAATGCCACTCCCAAATGCAACCCTTTTGGTGCCAATCTTTCTAATAGATTTTAAATCCAGCTCGTGCATGTCCACACAGTTGCAATGACTGCAGAAGGACTGTTCCAGTTGGGGGATTATCCAAGCATCCTGCCTCTTCCCTCTTTTCCCTGTTTGTGATTTGCTTGCTCATTAGCACGAGTTTGAAAGGATGGAGAGATGGAATCAGCCAGTCAATTCTACTGCTTGTTAGTGGTGCTTGTCAAATGCTGGCTGGGTGGAAAGGTTGAAATCAATGGGGGAAGAGAGCTTCTGAGCTCAATGGATTTCATTTTCCCAAGTCACCCCTGCTCCCATTAGCATGGATCATTAAGAGTGGCTGCATTTG
The DNA here is from genome assembly GCF_024542745.1 of Macaca thibetana thibetana. Taxonomy (NCBI): domain Eukaryota; kingdom Metazoa; phylum Chordata; class Mammalia; order Primates; family Cercopithecidae; genus Macaca; species Macaca thibetana. The sequence continues at coordinate 140,151,040 of NC_065585.1, forward strand.
CTCCTATGTAATCAGATAATCTGTAGGGAAATGGAAGTTGGATTCCTATATGTCTCTATGTTAGATGCTTAGAAAGGAGCATCTGCAGATACTCTGCATTGCTTAATTTTGAGCAAACCGCAAGTGGAAATGAGAAGCACTAATGAAGATATTTGTTAGTTCATTATGGGGAAAACTCAGTTATCAGGGAATTGAAAGCAGGCAATTTTCCTGGTCTCAGGGAAGAGCACAGGAGAAAGCAAAATGCATTTAGAATCTAACTAAAGAAACATTAAAAGCATAAATGAAGTATGAGATTCATTTACAGCCTATTCAATAACAGTTAATGTCAGGGTTCCAAATTTCAGCCCCTCGCAGGAATCATGCGGAGACCGATGATGCCATACGTCAGAGAACTTGGTAAATTAGATGCTCTGCTGTGTGAAATCAGCTCTGCACCTGAGAAGCAGCCCGGGTTATTTTACACATACTGTCATCATACATGGGAGTCACGGGACCTGCGCTCTGTCCTCCGTGCCCAGGCAGGTGGCATGCTGCCCTGAACACAGCGATCGTTCCCAGGCCTGCAGTCCCTCCTGGGAGGTGTGAGACTTGCTGCCCACTGGACTCAGCCCTTCACAATCCTGGCCTCAGGCGGATGCAATCCCTGTTCCTCCCCGGTACCTTATCAATCAGAGTAAAATGACTCTGAGTGTCCGTCCTGTGGATGCACCTTCAAGGCCCTCACACCACATGCATGGATGTGGCCTGCCCACTGGGCCCCTGGAACTCAGACCTTGTGTTGTTGATGGACAGCCTAGTTCAGAGAAAACTAGACACGAATTGAATATATGATGTTATGCAATTTGACTCAGAAAAGCATCCCCACATCATCTTGTTTTCATCATCACACTGTGACACGATTCTCCTCCGTGAAGCCCGAAGGCAGAGCAGGGAGCGATTGAATTTTTGTGTCTTCCCCGGGCTCAGCATGGACCCTGATGGGGTGGATCAGAACACGCTGGTTGCAAGAATAAAGGAGACTTGCTGGTCTTGGTGCCCTTCTCAGCAAAACAAGCTTACCTGTGACTTACGGAGTTTTCAAATAGGCTCCTGGGATAGGGACAAAGGCATTTAGAGGAACATGAAACCAAAATTGGCAGGGACAAATGTTTGGCCTGACGGTCCTGCCTCCCTTGCTCTGCGATTGCACAACTATTTCATTCACAGGGGGCTCGTCCACGCCCATACACACCGTGCTTGAGACTCATCTTCCTCTTGAGTCCACACCTCCACGCGATACAAAGAAAAACACGCAGGACACCAATTCCTGGCATCTGACTCCTCGGGCATCAGTGAGATTTCTGCCTGTTTTAGTCCCAGGCGTGGACTACACACAGAGCATCCTTCATCCTCCCCTGGGCCTCCCCAAGGAGGTATGGGACCCAACTGCACATGGCTTTGCATGGATGTGAGTCGGGGAGCGACTGCCCCTAGCTTCGCATGGATTTGAGTCGGGGCGCGACTGTCCGTGGCTTTGCATGGATGAGGACACCTGCCGCCAGCTCCTCTCCATTCCCGAAGAAGACAACACAGGACAAAGAGGTCGCCGGGTCGCTTAGGAGGCGGAAGCAGATGGCCAAGTCCACAGGCTCCCCTTCCTGGGCTGGGGTCCGCTGTGCACACCTCCAGTACAGGACAGACGAGCCACACCACTGCCAAGACCAGCTGGAATCCACTGGGTGCCCAGAGAGCCACGGCCGCTTTACCCAGGACAGGGCACCTCGCATGCACCCCTCCAAATGCTCAGAGGCCACCTGGGCAGGTGCAAGGCGGAGGCAGAGCACCGGCAGGACTGAGTGTGGACCCACAGGATCTTGGGCCCTCAGATGAGACGATGTGAACAGGAAGCCTGTAACCCACACCCAAGTCAGCGTAAAGTGTGTGTGTGCGTGCGTGCGTGTGCGTGCGGGTGTGCGCCAGTGTGCGTGTGGGTGTGCGCCCCTGTGCGTTGCGTGTGTGCGTGTGCGTGTGCGTGCGTGTGCGTGTGTGTGATGACTCAGCAAGATGGCGGCCCGTCTGGAATGGAGCATGAAGAAGACACAGATGTTCCGAATCATGTTCCGAATCGCTCACGAAGCCGGGAGCGCTTTGCCTCCCCCACCCGGAGCCACAGCTTTCAGAGCAGCCCCTGCCAGATGCCGGCGCCCGCACTTCTCAGGCTGCTGCTGTGCCCACGCGATGTCCGAAGCCACGGCCGACGCCGGGTGCCTTCACTTCCCCACGTGTGTCCCTGATAACCTTTGAATTTCTTCCTCACGTGCAAGAATGAATTAAGGCATAATTTTAGAGTGGGCAGGAAACTCAGAGACTGTGTCACCCAATCCCCTCACGTTAAAGCTGGAGAGGACACGACCCAGAGACACAAGGCACGTGTCCCCAAACCACACAACGGATCAATGTCACCATTGATGCTGACATCCAGTCCTCCCGGCCCCATGATTATTTCTGCCACCCCAGGCTGACTCGATTCAGCTGCACAAGATGTAGGCTATATAAAAATCTGTGATAATCTATAGAACGTGCTTTCTCGTGGAAGAAAGGTAGCCTGCCCTTCCCCGCGTGCCATGGAGAAGGCACCTGCCCAGCTCCCAAACTCACACGTAGGAAGGTCTTCATCACCCAAACCAGCAGAGCCAGCGGCAGGCCAATAAGGAAGGCTGTCCTGCAACAAAAAAAGGACCCTGATGGCTTCAGCTCACTCACTCATCCGCCAAACGTCTGAGTGCCTTTTCCATGCCTAACGTTGTTCTGGTTTGGGGGAATGGAGTGTGGATCGAAAAAGATTACACCAGCTGCCTCCACTGTTTAACAATAACAACAGCCGCCAACAGTTTAGAAAATTCACAGTTGGGGGCTGGGCACGGTGGCTCACACCTGTAATCCCAGCACTTTGGGAGGCCGAGGCAATTGGATCACGAGGTCCGGAGATCGAGACCATCCTGGCTAACACAGTGAAACCCTGTCCCTACTAAAAATACAAAACATTAGCCAGGTGTGGTGGTGGGCACCTGTAGTCCCCAGCCACTCGGGAGGCTGAAGCAGGAGAATGGCGTGAACCCGGGAGGCAGAGCTTGCAGTGAGCCGAGATCGCGCCACTGCACCCCAGCCTGGATGACAGAGTGAGACTCCGTCTCAAAAAAAAAGAAAAAGAAAAAAGAAAATTCACAGTTGCTTCATTCAGAAGTTCCAGGTCATGGTCTGTGAAAATGAACAACAGAGTTAGGAAGCCACAGAGTAGAAAGCAGTGTCAGACTTTATCAAATCCAACCCGTTTTATTTAGAAAAGAAGAAAACAGAAGTGGGTCCCCCCAAATCTGCCTCACTGCCCATCCCACCTGCAACCCAGGCAGGTGTGGGAAAAACACCATCGTCTCTGTATCCCCACTCCCAGCACTTCCCCGGAAAGCAAGTGGATTTTCTACAATCTGTGAGTCAGCACATAACACCCTTTGTTTCTGGAGCAGAGCACGGAAGTGGGGAAGGAGCGTGGCCTGTTGCCTGCACAAGTGTCACGACAGTGGGCAGGAGATGCACAGCCTGGAAAGCCACAGCCACCTTTGGTGCTCACTCTCTGTAAGGTGTTTTTTTTCATCCAGGGAAAGGACCCACTTCTCTTTGCCTCAACTGAATCCCTGGGGAAAAGAAAGAGAAATCCACAGAAGCCACTTATGTCTCTTTTTCTTTCAGACTTTCATTGTTTCCTAGCCAACCTTGTCACAGACCTTCAGTGGTGTCCTTATGAAGCTTCCGTTACACGTCCTGATCAGCTCCTTCCTGTACTATGAGACCTATGACTTCAGGGAACTTTCCAGGACTTTACTCCCACACAAATAACGTTTTCTCCTTTTGCTTGTTTCTTTCAATATAACTTTCCTAATCACATCAACCTCAGCAAGACAACCACTCCTCACTGTTCTCGAACTAGAGCACCGTTTAAAACACTCACCTTTGTGGTCCAAAAGTCAGTTACACAAAAGCCTCCCGAGAATCCAAACTCCCCCACCTCTCCGGGAGTCTGTTTCCCATGTGGCAACCCTGGACACTGAACCAAGGCTTGTCCTAACCCCCAGCCTCCACCAAACCATGCCCAACCCTGGACACTGGACCAAGGCTTGTCCTAACGCCTGGCATCCACCAAACCATGCCCAACCTGTGGTCCTTGGGGACACTGGAAAATGGACTGCCCTCAATGGGGAACCTTCCTTGTTCAGGTGTGGCTCATGATGAAGCCCCCCAACCATCACAGGAGGAAATCTGGTCACTGCCAGCACTGACCATGGAGGACTGAGCATGCCCAGGATCCTTTGCCCCCATGTCCAGTGAGTCCACGGAACCCAGGGTAACTGGGACGGTGTCTGGTAATAGGCCTTGGTGAGAGATGAACAGTTTTTAACTTCTGGCTTCTTCAAACTTCCTTGGAAAGGAGGAGTGGGAAAGATGTCTTTTTAGGTTGCGTGTTGTCTGTGTGACTTGGCAGAGTCTTAATTGCAATATGCAAGTGTGTTGCAATGAAAAACATACAAAGAGATGCTTTTATTTGCTTAAAATTCTTATCAATAAAACATGTTGGAAATGTTTGCATTTCCATAATTGATCAGCTGGTGCATTAATGTCAAATTAAATAAATGCCTTTTATTGATTTTTTTATAAACTTTAAACAGCAAGCCGGAGCTGATGAGTGATGTTAAAATCCACAAAGTCCTGAGACAGGGTTCAGAGTCACAGGGTTTTATCCATGAAGCACACTGGGGATGTTTCCATTTCCAGAACTGATGAGCTCACTGATGATTCTCAAATTAAATAAAAGCCTTCAAACTGATGCATAAAAAGTCTCGAAAACGTGAACGGCAAAAAAGGTGATTCCAAAATCAGCAGCAGCAGCAGCATGAGCACAGAGCACATGCATGGGACTGTTACAAGGAGTCGCCGAACCCTTCGTATTCGGACAAAAGGGGGCTTCACGGAGCCTCCTTGTTTATTGCGTGGAGTCAGAGCCACTCCGTGCAGTTGCGTGAGCAGCCCAGGACTCCTAACCATGCTGGGAGAGCAGCCCAGAAAACAGCAGCAGGCTGTGTGCGGGGATGCCCACCTGAACCCCAGCTCTGCCACCCCAGCTCTGGGCCTGAATCCAGCCAAAGTTTCTCCCTGGCACAGCGGTGACGGTGACGCCTCCCTCACAAGATTGTTGGGAGGGTTACCTGCAATGGAGCATGCAAACGCCTCCACTGCAAGGGTTTAAACCTATGAAAACCCCACAACAAGACAAAAATAAAACCAGTAAGACGCACACATGCCTATGTATACATAAGGTATATGTGCACATATGCAACTATCACACTGGTAATACCATGAACGTATAAAGAGTGAGTCCACTTCTGCGGGAAAATATTAATATTGGCCAGACATTGTGACTCACACTGTGGGAGGCTGAGGCGGGTGGATCGTTTGAGCCCAGGAGTTCAAGACCAGCCTGGGCAATATAACAAGGCTCTGTCTCTACTAAAAATACAAAAACTTAGTTGGGCATGGTGGTACCTGTAGTTCCATTGCTGGAGCCTGGGAGGCAGAGGTCTCAGTGAGCTGAGATGACACCACTGCACTCCAGCCTGGGCAACAGAGAGAGACCCTGTCAAGAAAGAAAGAGACAGAGAAAGAGAGAGAGATAGAGAGAAAGAAAGAGAGGAAGGAAGGAAGGAAGGAAGGAAGGAAGGAAGGAAGGAAGGAAGGAAGGAAGGAAGGAAGGAAGGAAGGAAGGAAGGAAGGAAGGGAAGGAAGGAAGGAAGGAGAGAGAAGGGAAGGAAGGAAAGGAAGCAAGGAAAGGAAAGAAAGTAAGGAAAGAAAGAAAAGAAAGAAAGGATGAAAGGAAGGAAGGAGGGAAGGAAGGAAAGGAAGGAAGGAAAGGAAGGAAAGAAAGGAAAAAAAGAAGGAAGGAAGGAAAGAAGGAAGGAAGGAAGGAGAAAATATTAATATCATAAAGTAGTATGCAAAATTGATACCCAAGGACATTTACTTTAGCATGTTTATGATAAAACGCCAAGAACAACCCAAATGCCCAAGAGTAGAGGAAGCGTCAAGAAATAGACACATATTATTCATAGGAAGGGACACTGTTATACCTCCTGTGAGAGTGTTGTCTCTGGGTACAACTGATAACGCTCACAGCCCTCACACACTGAAGCGGACGGCGTGGAAATCACCCCTGCAATTCTGCACAGGCTCATGTACACACGGAGGAAAGACGCCAAGAACTTCAACTCTTCATATTCACTTTCAAAATGTTTGCTGTTGTGGCTGTTTTGGTTTTTTTATTTAAGTTTTAAGGTCAGGGGTACATGTGCAGGTTTGTTTCACAGGGAAACTCACACCAAGGGAGTTTGTTGTACAGATTATTTCAGCACCCAGGTATTAAGCCTAGTACCCATTATTTTTTCTGATCCTCTCCCTCCTCCCGCCCTCCACCCTCCATGGGCCCCAGTGTCGGTTGTTCCCCTCTGGAGATTGGAAGGTGGAAGGAGGTAGAGTAGCAGAAAAAAATAATTATTGCGTAGCAAGCTTAATACGTGGGTGATGAAATAATCTATACAACAAACTCTTATGACATGATTTTGACTATATAACAAACCTGCACATGTACCCCTGAACTTAAAAGTTAAAAAATTTTCTTTTTTTTTTTTTTAGACGGAGTCTTACTCTGTTGCCCAGGCTAGAATGCAATGGTGCTATCTCAGCTCATGGCAACCTCCACCTCCCCAGTTCAAGCGATTCTCCTGCCTCAGTCTCCTGAGTAGCTGGGATTACAGGTGCCCACCACCACCACGTCCAGCTAATTTTTGTATTTGTAGTAGAGACAGGGTTTCACCATATTGGCCAGGCCGTTCTCAAACTCCTGACCTCAGGTGATGTGCCTGCCTCAGCCTCCCAAAGTGCTGGGATTACAGGTGTAAGCCACTGCACCCAGGCAAAAAGTAATCACCTACAGGAAAAAAGTAAGGTAGAAGGACCAAGAATCATGGTGAGCCATATAAAGATAATAATAATAATAGTGTTTCTGTTATTCAAAATAGAATGGTGTTGACCTTACACAAAACAGAGGGAATGCCACATTACAAATCACAACTTCAGTCATTTTGGACCTGTAAAATCATGTTGCCTTTATCATCTCTTATTCATTAAAAGCACTTGTGAGGACTTAACTGTACATTTTATGTACTTAAATGACATTAAAATGTAGATTTAAAAGGATTTACTATCCTCACTTTATGCAAAACTAGTAAAATAAAACTATTTAAGTGGGAAAATAATTACCCCTAATTGCAATATGATACTATTTTTCAATATATTAATTGGGAGATCTTTTTGCATTGATGATTCAAATCGGTTCATTTCTATCTAAATTTTTATTGATTGATTGATTGATTGATTGATTTTGAGATGGAGTCTCACTCTGTTGCCCAGGCTGGAGTGCAGTGGTGCAATCTCAGCTCACTGCAAGCTCTGCGTCCTAGGTTCACGCCATTCTCCTGCCTCAGCCTCCCGAGTAGCTGGGACTACAGGCGCCTGTCACCACGCCTGGCTAATTTTTTTGAATTTTTAGTAGAGACGGGGTTTCACCATATTAGCCAGGATGGTCTCGATCTCCTGACCTCATGATCAGCCCGCCTCAGCCTCCCAAAGTGCTGGGATTACAGGCAAGAGCCACCATGCCCAGCCCATTTCTAACTGAATTTTAAAGGGCTCCTAATATCATTACCTGATCTTTTTATTTAAAATGTTTAAACAACTTGCTGCTTCTCTAGCATCTAGAATCTACACTATCACATAGAACAGAGATAGTCACAGATTCAGGGTATATGGCATGATAAAATCTGCATTTTTTAGAGAATTAGGTCATTCCACAGCTAAGTCAGTAGCCTGAGTCCCTGTCCTTCATCCTCTGGGGTCCCTTCCCTGCCGGGCGCAGGGTTCTAGTGTCAGGTCCTCACTCAGTGGGACCTTTCTCAGCATCTCAGTCAGAAGGACTGTCTGGAATTACAGGGCACAAACAATTGTCTGTCTTGCTAGGAAGTCTCATCTGTTCTTATGAAAGCTGTCCAATTAGTCTTTAGTTGAATCATAACTGGATTTATAACCTTTTCCATCTATTGCCATTTGGGAGTGGATATCTTCACCAAGTGATTTTTTTCCCTCTCTATTTAATACCGAGGTTACTTACTGGATAAGCAAAGGAGATATTATTGATGAAATGCTCTCATAGTACATCAGCTTGAGTCTGTCAGCTCAATCAATAATTTATGCCCGAGGGCCAAATAAAAAGAGGGAAATTTTCAAGTTTTTACCGACTATCAAACTCCAGACTGTCAGCTTCTCCTGATATAAATCTATTTTAATTTCTGTTTCTTCTGAGTCACTTAACTTCCCAACTACTGTACTTAAAGTAAAAAGGGGCTATAAGAGGGCATATTGGTGAAATACAGTGTAAATAATTCAAAAACATAAAAGTCATGGGCCTCAGGTAGGAAACACACCCACCATACTTTCTGCTCAGCCGATGACCTCCTGTTCATCCGTTGTCACTAGCAAAAAGCATATTTATGCTCTGGTTGACCAAGGGAAGTCAGTGAAGTCTTTGACGTAGGAACAGAGAATACATGTGGCAGCCCTGAACCAGATCTGTGGTGTCTACCTTATGCTACTCTCGAGTTAACCAAGCAGGATAAACACCTGCTTTCAGGACACATGGGTGCATCAGGATTACTTAATGCACACTTGACTATAGAAAACAGAAATAGGGGCCAGGTGTGGTGGCTCATGCCTGTAATCCCAGCACTTTGGGAGGCCAAGGTGGGCGGATCACTTGAAGTTGGGAGTTCGAGACCAGCCTGGCCAACATGGTGAAACTCTGTCTCTACTAAAAATACAAAAAATTAGCCAGGCGTGGTGGCGGGCGCCTGTAGTCCCAGCTACTTGGGAGGCTGAGGCCGGAGAATCACTTGAACCTGGGAAGCAGAGACTGCAGTGAGATGAGATTGCACCACTGCACTCCAGCGCTGGAGACAGAGCAAGACTCTGTCTCAAAGAAAAGAAAAAAGAAAAAAAAGGAAAAAGAAAAGAAAAGAAAGAAAAGAAAAAGAAAAGAAAAGAAGAAAAGAAAAGAAGAAAAGAAAAGAAAAAAAAAAAAGAAAAGAGGAATCAGTCAATCGTCCATGAACAGGATGAACACACCCACGTTGTGCTGTCTTCAGTGACAGGAAATCTCGGAAGGAGAGTTGATCTTTGCTATTCATGGTGGCTGTGCTGAGTAAGTGACTCCCTGAGTAAACTGAGAAAGTACTGATCAAACCCAACCCTTTCAAGGTAGACAAAACATGACACCCTTCAAAGTCAGAGATAGTCACCAGACGCCATATAATGTACGTGCGTCCATTCAGTCAGCACAGTTAGTACTTGCCAAGTTCCAGGGACTCTACAGAGCCTCTATGAACAGAAGGAAACAATGTCTCCCCACTCTCGGGGATCTTTCAGTCTAATAAGAATTTGATGTAAAGTAAAACTTCAAATAGGGATTTGAAATGGTTCTCAATTTAAGGTGTGATATAATAATTTTCATTCACAACACAAGGGCTTTTGTGAGAAATATAGACAATATTGTCTGGGAATTTTGTTTTCTACTAAGAATAGCTGGTCGTCCAGCAGCTCATGCCCACCAGGTGGGGGGTACAAAATTCAGTCTCGAATTATCCATGATCTCCGGGAAAATTTTCCACAATTCTTTGACTTTGCTCAGGCTCTCCTCCTAGACAGCAATTCTCCCTCCAATTCAACTTCCCACCCATTTGGAGGCTGAGCCACCCTGGGAACCTCTTCCAGGAGGCCCTCCCGGGTGTCTTGGAGGGATGCACTTCTCCCCTCTCCACATCTGTGCCAGGCTCTGTCACAGTCAGCTGTGCACACACGGGAAGCCACTGTGCTCACTGGTGACACGGATGCACTGCCTTCCTCAGTGGCTGGGATGGGGCTTGTTCATGGGCCTAGGCCCCAGCAAACAAAACAATAGCTGGCTCGAGTCCGTGCTTCATGGATGTTTTTAAAGGAATTAAATGGTGATGACATTTAAAGCAGGGGTCCTGAACACCCGGGCCATGGCCTGCTAGAAACCCAGACACACAGCAGGAGGTGAGTGGCAGTCCAGCAAGTGAGCCAGCGAAGCTTCATCTGTATTTACAGCTGCTCCCCACTGCTCACAGTACCACCTGAGCTCCGCCTCCTGTCACATCAGTGGCTGCATTAGATTCTCCTGGGAGCTCAAACCCTGTTGTGAACTGTGCGTGCGAGGGATCTGGGTGGTACGCTCCTTATGAGAATCTAACTAATGCCTGATGACCTGCGCTGTCTCCCATCAGCCTGAGATGGGACCCTCTAGATGAAGGAAAGCAGGCTCCGGCGCCCACTGATTCCACAGGATGGTGAGTGGTGTAATTAGTTCATTATCTGTTACAATGTAATAATAATAGAAATAAAGTGCACAGTACATGTAAATGCACTTGAGTCATCCTGAAGCCATCCCCTCACCCCGTTGGTGGAAAAATTGTCTTGCACGGGTTCCTAGTGCCACAAAGGTTGGGGACCACTGATTTAAGGCATCAGGGAACTGAATGGTTAAGGTGCGAGTTAAATTATCACCCACGGGGCAAGTCAGTGATCGTTTTACCAGTGGAAAGCTAAGGAGTCGGCTATGGTTCCCTCCCACACACTGTTACAGGGGAGCGGGGACACCATCGGGTAGAAATCCCACCTCCCCACAAGGTTCAGCCGTCCTCAGAGGCCTCCCCGTGCCCCGCAGGGAGCCCAGGGCTCTGCCCCACCATCATAGGCTTCATCTGAGCCCAGCTTTGACCCCTGTCCTCCTCCGCCTTTAGTGAGGCTGATGAAGCACCCCTGACATTCAGCCATTCGAGAGCCTTCCATGGATTCTTCTAGAAAGAGGAGTGGGATCTGATCAGCTATTCTCTTCCCACGTCTCTCATCAAATCCTTGGTCCTATAAACTGATAGGGAACTCCTCCAAGACATACGTCCCTGAAGAGAAGGAAGAAACCCTGGTTACACACGATGAGATTTGGTTCCTCTCAGGTTATCTTGACCACCCGGGGATGTTCAGCCCCATAGCTAACTGGCTCAAGGAAGGCGTTGAAGGGCAGGAGGAGACTTTTGGGGGTCTCCTGAAAGGCTCGATAAAACCCTTTACAGTAGCCCAGGAACCTGGGTCATTGCGGGCCTTCATGTTGACAGTACAGGCACACACATGCCCACAGGCACGTCTGAGTCCTCTGGCTCTGGAATGACTTCAGTTGGTTCGTCTAACCACCCCGCTCGTGGACATCGACCTGACTGAGGACTCCTTAATCCACATAAATCCTGGCAAGCACAGGACCTTTGCAATAATTTTTCCCAGTCGTGGACATAACTTACAAGCACTGCTGAATGTGGGCCTACTTGGCTCCACACAATAATAAATGTAAGTCATAAAATCCAAAACATATGCCAATACAGGACTCACATATAAATAGCTAGCAGACATTATCCTGAAAGATAGTTTCAGTATAATTTTATAACATTGCAAGCAAGGAAGTCACTACTTTACCCTAAATTCTTTTAGAGAAAGTGAGACCTCCTCCCAAGAGGAACATGAATTCGGCCCCAACAAATTCTGACTCAAAGTATAATTGCATTTGGTGACTTGATCTCACCTTCGTACTCGAACCTCACATGATTGAAAAGATTGACTAAGACTGTGAAACTTGAGTAAGAATGTAGGCACCCCATAAGCAGCCTGTCATTTCTCAGAGAAGAAATTAAGGATTCCAGGGACTTCCAAGGTGATGGAGACAGTGACAGGCCAGAGCTGTCTCTCTCTCTCCTCTAAACTTCTCCTTCTCCTTAAAAAAACCGGTGAGTGCTATGACTGTCATCTAAGACCACTCTTAAGAAGCAGAAGTGGCCAGATGCGGTGGTTCACACCTGTAATCCCAGCACTTTGGGAGGCCGAGGTGGGCAGATCATGAGGTCAAGAGATTCAGATTGCATGCACCTGTAGTACCCAGCTACTTGGGAGGCTGAAGCAGGAGAATTGCTTGAACCTGGGAGGCGGAGGTTGCAGTGAGCAGAGATTGCGCCACTCCAGCCTGGACAATAGAGCGAGACTCCATCTCAAAAAAAAAAAAAAAAGAAGAAGCAGTAGCAGAAGCATGACATTAGTGCAGGTATGGTGATCCTAATTAGCTCTCATTGTATCATTTAATCTGCATGATTGTTTGCATATTATACTTCATGTTTGTGTGATTTTCTCACTTGACTTTTTCATACATCCAATGAAACATAGAGCTACATATGACAATTTTCTTCTCGTGACTGACAAAGGTGATATAAAATTATTTGGGGTTTTCTCAAATTCACATGACTAGCTGGTGATGAGGTTGAGATGAGAAGCCTGGGGCCCACGTTCTTCCCCCACGTCCTCACCATTACCCATTAGGGACCAGTGGGTCGGGAGGTCTCAGCGAGGTGTGAAAAATAACCAAGGACTATTAGGCACCCAAGCCCATGCCTGTGAGAAAGAGTGTAACTGGATCATTTGAAGATTTCTTTTTCCAAGATGATTCGATTATTATTTTCACTAAGAGTGAAGTAGGAGGTGGAACTTGACTCCAGAGGTAGGGCTTGGGCAATGGACCAGATTGAGGACTAGCTAAAACACGGCCCCTGGGGCAAAAGCAGCTTTTGATCAGACACGCCCGCCAGTGTGCCATGTCAGTGTAATGGGGAGGCTGCGCCTGAGTGAGGTAGGGAGTGTGTAGAGGAGGGTGTTGATAACGGGGGCTGTGCCTGAGTGAGGCAGGTAGTATGTAGAGAAGGAGGGCTCAATTTTGCTGTGAAACTAAAACTACTCTATACATAAAGTCTTTTAAATAAATAACACACGCATGGAAAGTGGACAAGCTATATATATACACACACATACACACATACACATATACATATACATATATATTATGTATATACAAAACTCTATGAATTATTGCCAAATGAACACAGTAATGTAGCCACCATCCCCATCAGGAAACGAACCTCTAGGAAGCTCTCAAGGGCTGTCTTTGCTGGGACCTCACAGTGTCCTTTCTCCGTCCTATTAGCCTCTGTGTCCAGCTCTGATCCTGGAAGCTGTGTTAGACCAGGGCAGCTGGGGTCAGCAACAGGCATCCAGGAGGAAACAGGCTCAAGCTAAGGAGGCCAGAAAAATGCCACCTCTGAAGGAAAAGACTCTCCCATAACAAGAGCCTCAGGCACATTTGTAGACCAAAAAAAGAAAAAAAAAAGCTATTTACGAGCAGGGAGAATAATTCTATCACCCCTCGCACTATTCCACAGAGGTGGCTGCAGTCATAGAACATGGCAATTTTTCTAGGTGATGGGGGAATTCCATGACCTTAAGTCAGACTTGATATTCAAGTTGGTATTTACCAATTATAATGCTGCAACGTGTAATGCTAGATGAAAAATTATAATATATGTGCGACTCTAGAGAGACCCAAATCCAGGTAGCCTCATTAATCTGCCAAATGAGGGGAGGGTGCGATCCTCGTGGTCTGCAGTGTTATCCCAAAAGTGCCTGTGTGTTCATGAAGTTTTGAAAAAATCCACGCGGCAAAGCTCAGTCAGGTGTCTCACGGCCACTCTGGTATTAAATGTACATTTGTTTATCAGCAAGAAACAGCCTTTAATCCCCCTTCATGGCCAGAAGCAATCCCAGCTGACATCTAAATAAAATGTTCAGTTCTAAACCTGTTGAGGTTACTGTCTTAGGTGGTTCACATTCCTCACCTGCCCCATCAGCCACGTGTGTAGAAAAGCATGTCTGTGCAGAGCCCGCCATTGCCCTTTGGAAGAAGGGAGAACTGAGACCGGCCGAGGGAGCCCACACTCGTGGTTGGAGATGCGTCCTTGGATTCCAAGCAGCAGAGTTAGGAACATGCACTGCCCCACTCAGGAGAGCATGGCTTAGGGACTCAGGGCCCTCAGCCCAACAGCTGCACAGGGAGCTCCTTCCTCAGGGACCCCTCTTCTACTCCCTGGAAACATCGGAAGAGTTAACCCCAAGGTCTTTTGGCTTCTGAGGCCAAGGCTGTGTAACTAGTTAGTAGGGACCCAGCATCTCAGTCCGATCTGCCTTTGCAGTAGGATGATCCGATCTGCCTTTGCAGTAGGATGATCTGATTTGCCTTTCCAGTAGGATGAGTCCATAGCAACAGAGGTCAGCTTCAGCTAACGTGGTGTGTGGCTGTAGATACCCCGGTAAGACCACCTTTGTTTCAAGAACAAGCAGCTCTTGTTAAGGAATCCCCTGTGCCTTCCCTCCTATGCCAGCCACCCCCCAACAACCCCTGCAAGACACCTGCAGAGTTTCTTGCTCTGAAAACCTAACCCCACTGACATCATCACTGTCACCTCTGTGCTCTGGGGTTAAGCAGCACGGCAGCAGGATGACCTGACCTCCCCACCACCAGGAGATTCAGGCCCCCTGCCTAACAAACCCACCAGTCAGATGCAGGGCAGGTCAGACATGCAGAAAGACGATTTTCCACCTGCAGCTGAGCTCACCTGGAGCCAGCCCACGGCAGACACTCCGTTCACATTGGCCATCCAAGTTTTAGGTGGGAATTTAGATAGTTTCCAAAATGTATGACATAGTTGCTGTTATGCTTCCATGGCAGCCTTTGAAACCTCCGTATCACTAAGCAAATTACCTGTTAGCTCGGCCTTGTTTTAACGAGCCAAAGGGTAGATTGAGAGAACCAAAGAAATCCGTCAACGTTTTCATCAACTTGTCAGAAATTCCCTCTGTTAGTCAGAATTATATCAAAGGAACTAGAGACCCCAGTTTCTCTATGGTTAGGATTAGAATTGAATTAGCTAAATCGCCACGTTTATTACTCAAAATTGTTTCAGTTTAAATCAAAGAAGAGATGAATGTGTTCAGGGTAACATATTACAGATCTAATACACGAGAATGGTGACTTCAGACAATGCTGAGGGGTGATGAAGAGCATAAAAAGAGTATTCAGTGACGTAGTAGGGGCCTGGCAGAGCCTCCTCCCTTATTCATATTTGATACATTTATGAGAACAAAAAAAAAATTATATTGTTCAAGGGCTACCGAGTATTTAGGCATACGTCAGGAGAGGCGCAATTATCTTGCTTCCCAGGGTAATGTGACAGTGTTATAATCCCATTTCACAAAGGAAAAAGGTAGCCTGATTGACAAGGTGATTTTCATGTTACCACGAGGCAGGAAACCCCAGGGCCAGGCTGGAACTTCTGTCCTCAGAGCCGCCAAGCAAAAGTGTTGTGCGGTGATGCCCGCCCCCAGAACAGACACGATTGCTTGGAAATTGAGGTCACACCTGCTGAAATTGCCAGTGGACCTTCGACCTGCAAGCAGTGTCATTAGAGCAGGAGGAAGCATGAAAGCTGGAAAGCCAGTTCATGCTCAGTTTGGGCACACAACCTGACCGGGAAAAGCTCACTGGCTCTGAAAGTCCACTCAGCCCTTCGTCAAAGGAGAACATGAATGTTCGTTGCCAGATAAAATCGTTGCTCATTCGTAGGTTTCGGTTTTGAAAATTCATGTTGAGTAGCATTGTGTCACTGAGGTCGGCACTGACTGACCTGATGTCCTAGGCACTAGGGCTGCTGATTCCCCAGGAGTCCTGTGAGGCAGGGGAGAAGACAGTCTTCGTTCCCGTCACAGAGTAAGGAATCGGCGTCTCAGAGATGCTAAGTGATTTTTTCAACATACAAGACACCAGTCGAATGTGCTGAAGTGGAAACCAGGAGAACCCGGCCACCCCAGGCGAGTGTGTGCTGAGACTTTCCCTCGGAGCTGCCCGCGGCCGGGCACTGAGGGGGAGCTCACTGGAGCAAGAGAGGCTCACGCAGACACGGGACTGCTGGGTGCAGGGTCTGAGCTGACCTCGGAAGACGGAAACATGATCGTGGCCCCTGTTAAACCAGGGAGGACGGAAGCGCCTCCGAGGGCTGGGTGATAAGAAACACGCTAGCAGAATTCCAGCTCACAGCAGGTCCCCAGGGCCTGCACACCCAGATCCCAGCCTGTGGGATCAAGATCCTTGCAGTGCAGTAACCACTACGTGGGGGCCCTGCTGCCACCGTGGAGAGGCTGAACAGGAATGTTCTGAAACGACCTCCTGCCCATGCCAGCTCCTGGCCAGCTCATCAAACCAACAACAGTATCCCATTCCCAGGAGCTGGGGGAGTGGGGCTGCGGCACCTGCACAGAGACCCACAGCAGAGGTCGGCAAACACGTTTTGTTCAGGGACAGACAGTAAATGCTTCAGGTGTTGCAGATCACAAGTGCCGCCTTCGATGTGTGAAAGCAACCACGGGATATGGTAAATGAATGTGCTAGGCTGGGCTCAAACAGAACCCCATTTACCAAAACAGGCAGAGGGCTGGACCTGGCCCTACAGGCTGTAGATTTTGGACCCTTGACCTGAAGGGTGCAGGGTGGTGGTCGCTGTCCCATCCCACTGGACTCGCTGGGACCAGCTGGATCCAGAAGGACTGCAGACCACCACAGGTGTGACCAGGTAGCAGCAGCCCAACCGTGGCTCCTGTAGAGATAATAACGCTGCAGGTATGTGGTCTGTGACCACCAAAGGGGTTGGTGAGTCCTTTCCCATTCCAAACAGGAGAGGGGATGAGAAACGCCGTGTTCCCCCGGAACGCACAGCGGAGTTCATTCGCAGCTTTGCCTCAGGGCTACCCCCACCCCCGTCCAGCCCTCTTTAACGCTGACCTGAGCAGTGCAACAGAAATGCGATGTGAGCCATAGGTCTCATTTTAACTTCTCCAGGAGCCACATTTTAAAAAGGAACAAGTCAGATGAATTCTCATGATACAGTTCATTGAGCTCAGTATACCTAAGATATCATTCCAATGTGCGATCATTATTTTAAAAATACTGTATATTCTCAGGTACCTCTCAGTGTAGACCAGCTGTGCCCCAAGTACTCAGCAGTGACAACCATTTCGGACAGTGTCATTGTAGTCTGGAGGGATCTGGGCCCTGGGACACGGCCTAGGTCACCACACTGACCCACACGTTGAGGATGCCCCGCTGATCAGATACGACCTGCACGATGCAGGCCTCACCGACACACAGCGTGCTGAGGAGGGGTGGACAGGCGTCTTTAGGACTCAGTTTCCTCCTCCATAGAATGACAATAACAATAACACCAGGCCACGGGTCACCGGGAAAATTAAATGTCTTATTGTGTCTAGTGCCTGGTACATTTCAAGTGGTCGTAAGTTCCTTTTATTCCAAAATGTGTGAAACGACAAGTTGATGAAAGGAAAAGCAATTTACCAATAAACAAAGGAAAAAAATTCTGAGCCTTGAGCACTTTCAACTAACCCGAGACTTCTTTCGTCCCACCTTTAAGGTGAGGTGAAAAGAAAACACAAGGTGGGTCTGTGTTTTCAGACTCGCTGGTGACCCACCTTTAAGGTGAAGTGAAAAGAAAAACACAAGGTGGGTCTGTGTTTTCAGACTCGCTGGTGACATGTAAGCTTCATGTTTGCACAGCTGTAATTTCTCATTCATGATGCTGGTGCTGAGCTGTTCCCACCTGCACGAAAATACCTTTCGCTCTCTTCAGCAAGCCCAGTGTCCCCGCCGACAGCCTTCACGGCTCCACAAGCCCATCTTTGGGGGATTGGCCCAAGCAGGCCTTGTCTGTGTACCTCCAATCGAGGATTACCCTGAAATTGAAAACACCAGGAAACACTGCGGAACCTACAAAAGCCTCTTAATCAATTAAAGCATGAGAGAGAGGGAGAGCAACCTTGGTCTGAAGTGAAAGAAATGCCAGGGCACCCACCCCTTTTTTGAATCCAACTAAAAAAATGGATTGAGCCCCCACTGTGGGCTAGAGCCATGCTGTGTGCTGTAAGAAATACACTTAAAATACGAAATGTTCTCCAAATTAGATTGTGAGCCTCTGCAAACCTCCGTGCTAACGTTCTCTGCGCGGCACCAATAAAGCAATCAGGCATCTCAGGACTTCAGCAACAGCACACGATGAATTAACAACCTGAACATCTGGCCATCTGCAGACAGGGCAGGAAAATATAATGCTGAGGCCAGGTCTCCTAGACATGTCTATTTTATCATAAACATCCAAACTTATGTCTTTCTTTCTCTAATTAACTGTGAGAGCTCAATTTCTGAGGTCTCTGAGAGAGACCAAGTCCAAGGGCAAGATCACAGGAATGGAAAATCCGAAGAGAGACTGCAATATAAAATAAAAGGCATAAATGAGATACTTTGAATTCAGTTAATAAAAATTGTATTTCTGAAACGTGAGTCTTAAACTCTAATATTAAATACAAATTGATTTACTTATGCAAATGATGGGTGAACATTTTTGGCAGGCATGCACATACAAGTAAATTTAAAAATAAAAATATTATGATGTCACTTTTTTCTACAGAACAAATAAGCGTGAATTTTCTTTGGCATTACATTGAAAAGAGCATTGACCTTCCAGCTAGATTCAAATCACCCAACGACGTCTCTTTGATTGGGTGTGGCCGTTGCAGACATCACCTACGGGCATGCAAGTCTGCTGTTTGAGGAGCTTCCGGCTTCTACCCAGGGTGCAGAAAGCCGGAAGGAACATTACTCCTTCTCAAACAAAAAGAATAAAGCTGGAAAACTATAAAATTGCAACTTGCTTGAATCAGAGGAGAGTTGAGGTTTCAGGGCAACACACTAGCCCAAATTCTAAGGAAAGACAGGCCCCTACAGCAGAGACGACACACACCCCGGCTAAACATCAAGGGAACGGGAAGAGGGGCACAGAAAGGCCCACCCTGCTTGTGAAGTGTTTTGAAGAGGAAAAGCTCCGAGAGGACGATGACAGCAAATCTGTCCATCTCTCCGAGTTGGAAGATTGCACCCTCTGAAAAAGGAAAGGAGGAAGACACCAAGCCTTCCATTCCAAGCACTTTTATTTTGTGCATAGAAGATGCCAGACACCATTACCCCATTGCTTCATTTCACAAATCTTACCCAGATTCAATTTTAAAAACTGCTAGGTTTGGTGCATAAACAGCTTAAAGGCAGACATAGCAGCAGATAAGAATGAGAACGTGGGAAGCTGGAACCCAGGCCTTTGGACTTCGTCTGAGTCACCCGGAAGGAACGTTGCCTTGCACAGTGAAGATGGATTGGCCCTAAAGAGCAGGACGAGGGGGTCCGTGGTCTTCCACTGCATATGCCGGACGGCTTTCTGTAAAGCAGTGGCACAGTGAAAGCGATGACTGACAAGGGGAGACCCATTCTTACTTGTCGTCTCTAGGCACAAGGGCCGAGGAGCAGGCCTGCCGCTGGAGTCAGCCACACCCGCTGAGGGGCGCACACACAGCGGCTGAGGGGTCCATGGCCAGGGCATCAGCCACAGCTCAGCAGAAGCGAGGACGACGCTTGCTAACTTCGCTCCTTTCACTGCCCTCCACGTGGAAAATGATTTCATCTTTCTAAAACTGGGCAATCGAGAATGTCTGGCTGTCTTTGGTCCTATCCTTAAAGAACCTCACAATCTAATTTGGAGAACATTTCGTATTTTAAGTATATTTCTTACAGCACACAGCATGGGTCTAGCCCACAGTGGGGGCTCAATCCATTTTTTTAGTTGGATTCAAAAAAAAAAAAAAAAAAAAAACTTCATTTTCTCCGTCAACCTAGCTTCCCAATATACTACTTCAATATTTCATTGCAAAAATAGGCTATAAATATGAAAGGAAGTGGTACCATTGAGAGTATTTTTTAAAAATTTTGATACGTAATTTATTGTTATTTCTGTAAATAACAGATGTGATGCTGTTCAAATGTGGTTGCAATGATGGCCTACCTGTCACAGGGTGTGATTTGTGAGGCTATAATCTGTCCCACCTATGAATCATGCAGTGTGATTTTTCTCGCACACTGTCCTCAGCTCCATGCTCCAAAAAAGAGCATAAATATCAAAGGAGTGGATGCATTTAAACAAGTGTATTGTGATTGAGCTTAAACATACGCATATTCATGATGGAAAATAATAAACAAAAGAGAAAAGATAAACATATCGATAAAAGATGCAGAGGGGCCAGGCACGGTGGCTCATGCCTGTAATCCCAGCACATTGGGAAGCTGAGGCAGGAAGATCACTTGAGGTCATGAGTTCGAGACCAACCTGGCCAACATGGTGAAACCCTGTCTCTACTAAAAATACAAAATAAAAAATCAGCAGGATGTGGTGGCGGGCGACTGTAATCCCAGCTACTCGTAAGGCTGAGGCACAAAACTTGCTTGAACCCAGAAGGCAGAGCTTGCAGTGAGCCGAGATCACACCACTGCACTCCAACCTGGGTGACAGAGCAAGACTCTGTCTCAAAAAATAAAAATAAAAATAAAAATAAAATGCAGAGGCAGTCATCTTCACTCCTGGAGTCACGATGCCCATGGCTAACTTGGTATAGACATGTTTCTAAAAATAGTTTTATTTTCCTCTTCATAATGCTCTGGTTTTGCTCACCTTTCTTTGCTTGTTTGCAGTCTGAGAAACTGGTACGCTACATAATTCCTGAAGGATGGATTCGGAGGATGAATCATAACCAATCCTTGTGACATCAGACCTAGAACATTCTTCCAAATATATGCAGGTATATGGGCTTTTCCCTTTGTTATTTTAACAACATCCAGTTGTACTTTAATTGCTATGTAGCAAATTTGTTTTCCTTTTAACAGTTTATCATACACAACCTTATCTTTTTATCAAGTTTCTGTGTACACTCACATTGGCACATACGTGATTTTATATTGATGAGTGCTGTATTTTTCCATACATTTTTTTTTGCTTGCCTCCTCTTTCCCCCTCTAAATCCTACACCCACTGGCATCCACTGTCACCCCCACCCACCGCACAAATACAACCAGCTCCTCCGGTAAACTCAAAACAACCTGGTGTGTATCCATCCATAATTTCCTCCATATTAATATAAAATACATATGAACGTGCTTCCATATATGCATGCATCTACTTTTATATAACATTTGTATAAAGTGCTGTGGTCAATGTTTGCTTTACAAAAAATGAGGTCTTTTATCTTCTTCTTATTCACTCAACAGCACTGTGTGGAAACCTCACTGAATTAATTGGCATAAATCAGATACATGTTTTAAGGCTGCATAGTATCACAAGATGTCTTTACACTTACTGAGGAGCTTTCACTGTCTCCGGGAGTTCTTTGGGTCACTCTGAACAGTGTTACTAGAACAATCTTGTTCATGGAGACTTTTATGGTACTGGTGTTTCTGCGGGATAGTGTCTGAAGTGGGTTGCTAGGTGACAGGGCATAGGTATATTTAATTTGCATAGAATTTGGCATCCTATTCTAAAAAACATGTTGTAACAGTTTCTATTTCTGGCAACACTGTATCTGTGCCCTGTTTTCCATGTAGCCCTGCTTGGCAGTAATAAGTGTTACTGCTGTTTAAAATTTTTACCAGTGTGATGGATACCAGTAATACCTCATTGCTATTTTAATTGGAAATTTCCAGTCTCCTTGTAGTTTTAAACATTTATTCATATGTTCAATGGTCATTTTCACTGTTCTTCTATGTATGACCTGCTGAGTCATAACCTGTGCTTATTTTTCTATTTGTTATTTGCCTTTTTCTTTTAATTTGTAAGAACTCCCTGTATAGGACATAAATTCGCAAGTATATTTTTCCATATCTATCACTTGTCTGTTGACTTTATTGAAATTTTTGTCACCTTTCTATGTAACTTTAAGCATCTGGTCTTGACTAAAACAGCATCTCAAATCTCTAAGTAGAAGAGTCGTTGGGGAATTTTTTTACATCTTAGGAGCGCAATGTTGGATGATAACATCTTCATAAAAGATTCTCATCTTTATTTTATGAATGACACTCATGTTTATTTACTTCAGTGTTCGGTTAGTTGTTTTTCCATAATTTACCAGTCCAGCATTTAAAATAAAAGCTGGGACTTTGACAACACCTACATCTCAGCACACGGTAGCCCTCCCTCACCCGCTGCGTGTCTGGGCCTGAAGTGGCCGTCACGCCTCTTGCCCAACCTCCTTCCTTTCCTCTTTGTGTAGTTGCATCTTTTTCTATAGTCACGGTGCAGCCTCAGCCTCCAAGGTTCAAGTAATCCTCCCACCTCAGCCTCCTGAGTAGCTGGGACTACAGGTGCACAAACCACACTGGGCTAATTTTGGGGTTTTGTGGGGTTTTTTGTTTTTTGGTAAAGACAAGATTTCACCATGTTGCTCAGGCTGGTCTCAAACTCCTTGGCTCAAGCAGTCCTCCTACCTCAGCTTCTCAAAGGGTTGGGATGACAGTCATAAGCCACCATACCTGGCTGAAATTCATATATTGACTCCCTAATTGGGACCCTGATCCAGTGGAGCTGCTGTACTATTCAGAAGAGGAGGAGACGCCAGGGATGGGCACCAGGAGGCCCACGTGAGGACACTGTGAGAGGGTGGCCATCTGCACGCCCAGGAGAGAGGCCTCGGGAGAAACCAGCCCTGCCACACCTTGCTCTGGGACTTCCAGCCTCTAGAACTACGAGGAAATAAATATCAGTTGTTCAAGCCACCCACCGTGTATTTGATTATGACAAGCATAGCAGACTAACACCCCTGAAAGTAAAATATGCTCTTACATATTAACACATATTAGCACCTAGGATTTGCTACAGAAGTGACGTGATCAGGTAGCATGTGAGGTGACTCTCCGGGGACTGGAGTGCCTTCTCCTAACGTCACAGGGGAACGTGGCACCGACCGCGCGTCCCTGCAGGTCGTTCGTGCAGCTGGGAATCCTCTCCTGATATCGTGGGCTTTGTTTGGTGGCTCACAGTTTACTTCGCTGGTCAGTTTGTTTCTTCTCCAACCCAGGCAATATTGACCTGATCGTGCTGGTTCTGCAGTGTGTTCTTGTCAGGCACAATCCCCCTCCCTACTTCAGCTATTCCCATTTTAACTCTTTCTCAGCAATTTCGGATTATTGATTTTTCAAATCCAGAGAGTTTTGATAGGATTTAATTTTGAACTGAACGAAGCCTACGGGGATTGGAGAAGAAGGCATGACACAGTGTCTTCTCTTGCTAGAATCTGGAACATCTTTCTATTCTGTCAGACACTTTTGCTGTGGTTTTCAAAAAGTGTTTTAAATTTTCTGTAGGAAGGCCAGGCTGTGTCTGTCCTTCTATCACTAGACCTGAGGGCTAGTACGAGTGTAAGTGGAACGGGGTCTTTCCCCTGTTCATCTTGGATGCTTAGTGAGTTTAAAGAAATGCTACAGACTTCTGTATATTTAAGACATATTTTTAATTCTAGTTTCTTCTTAACGAATCTCTTGAGTATTCCCCATCAGCAATTATAAAATCAGCAAAGGTAGACAGTGTAATGTCTTTTGCCTCATATTAATTTGGTTTGATTCACTTTATTCTTACTGCTATTTTTAGAAACTTCTTGTATATTAATCACAAAATGATCCATCTAATTCGTGATTTTAATTGACACTTTTCAAGTGTTTCGCTGCTTCGATGATATTGCTTGTTTTAGCAGTATTTTCTGCCCTATCTATCTAACCTTCTTGTATTCCTAATACACAGAGAGGTGTTTTAGGACTGCCTGCTGTATTCTACCAGGTGCAGTTTTAGCATGTAATGATGTGGTTATTTGATTTTTTCTCTTAACTTATTAATGTGTGCAGTACATCAGCAGATCTCCTGAAAATAAACGTCCTTTTGACTCTTGAAATAAGCCACAACAGGAGTTAGTGTATTATGTCTTTAACATTGTATTATATTCTATGTACATAAATTTTTATTCAGAATTTTACGTCTCTCAACTGAAAATCAAAGTAGACTATCTTATAAAGTGTTGATATTACAGTTACATGGTACTTTTAACAACAATTGTTCTACACGATATAGATTAGTTTAAGCAATGTTCCATTTATCTTTTCTTTAAAGCAAGTTAGATATTAGTGGCCAAACCCCTGATTCTGGTGACGTTTAGAATAACAAACCTTAGATCGCCTTGCTAAGCTCTAAAACGATAAGTGGTATGTTCAAGACCTCCACGTCTTCCTCGTTAAGGAGCATTTCTAAATTGTTGGCATTGTTGTTTCAGTTTTGGTTTCGTCAGCAAACCCCTTGAGATGTGAGAAAATGAAACTCTATTTTTAAGCAATGGTAGGTTTTGTTACCTGGTTCCTTACGGGCAGGCATATCCTAATTGATATGGAATTTGGTAACAAGGGGGTGTGTTCCAAGAAGCAGACCCTAAAGTGTGGAAACAGGTGCCAAAGTGTGGCTCAGTGGAAAAGGCAGCAGAAGTCAAGGAGAGGAACAGCCCCCCATACCTTCTCGAATGAAAGAGGGATGCTTCCTGTACCTTCTAGAAGGAAAGACAGATGCCTCGGGCCCCACCTCTTTGTGTTTCCACCGCTGTGAGGGCAGGCTGTAGGCACGGCATGAACCTGCCTTTTGAACATGTCACCTACCATTTTTAATGTAAAAAATCACCTTCTACTCATTATGAAGTCATGGAGCAGAACTTTGTAACATTTTCCTGTGATATTTACACAGAAAACTATCTATAATATATGCACATCTTGTATTACACATGGCATCTTTTTAATTTATTAAGCATTTTCACACATCCAGCTGCACATGAGCCTCTGGGAAGTCCATGAGCTGCCCCATTACACACAACACTCTACAAAGATGGGGATGAAATGGCTCTGGCAGGTGGCACCATTTGTCAGAAGCAGAAATGGAGTCTGAACCATGTGCTTTGATCTCCAAGTCCCATCACAGGGCCACTCGCTATGGCTACCTCAATCAACATTACTAAAAAACTCTCCACTTGCCACGACTGCCTCAATTGACATTACCTCCCACATATGACTCACAGCAAATCAGGGAGCCCCCTTCCCAAGCACAGCATTCACGCAGCACTGTGGGTATGCGTGAGCCCTGGGAAAAATAAACACAGTCCCCAGATGCAAAATGTAGCCTCAGTTATGAATTATAGGAGCTCTCGTTTCAGAGGCAGTCTATAAACACAAACAAATAAATGCATGACAAGGCTAAGACAATTATATATATGTGTGTGTGTGTATGTGTATCTATTTCTATGTATATTCAAAAATATATATATAAGAAATATAATAAACCAATAAACGTGGCTATCATCAAGTATTTCCTGATACTCTTCAAATCAAGAGCTGTCAGACTTAGAAAAACCAACTGTGTAAAACTGTAGCAATTTCTCAGTAAATTTTAACTATTATTGGCCATGACAATGAGCCAGGCTTGTGCTTAAGCCCTCTCTGTGCCCTGTTAATTTTGGCACTAATTACATTGTATGGGCTTTTATATATCTTTCCATTGTTTGTGTTTTTAAATTATCCTTCCATGAGTACTTTATGCTTGCAAAATCATGAAAAAAAATGTGTTATTAAAAAAAAAACCACACACATGAGGTCTATATCTAGGCTACAACCAGAATACCAGGGCGTGAACCTGCAACCCCAGGGAGATACACGGACTCTGACTTGCCCTTGGAGTGAATTGCTTCCCTCTGAGAATTTGCCCATCATCACTCAGCTCTGACACAAGGAGGACATCTGGTAAGTAGCCTTTTCCAGCAGACAGA
The DNA here is from genome assembly GCF_024542745.1 of Macaca thibetana thibetana. NCBI lineage: Eukaryota > Metazoa > Chordata > Mammalia > Primates > Cercopithecidae > Macaca > Macaca thibetana. The sequence goes on from NC_065585.1 coordinate 140,176,903, forward strand.
GAACACCCGCAGATGCAGGTCTGGGCATCACCACCTGCAGACAGCAGCTGAAACGAGACAGCCAGTCAGGCAGCACTGGGCGAAAGCAGACGAAGCCCTGGTTGTGTCTCCAGCCCTGTGGCTCTGCACTCAGCTTCCATAGGAGGGGCTCTCCAGACCAATGCACAGATGGTCTTCAATGAGGGTGTCCAACCCTCCGCAGGTGCTCATGCCACACTGCTCACCCCTCTGCAGGTGCTTGTACCACACTGGCTCACCACACTGCCCTCTTCACTCTGCTCTCACTCTGCCCTCAAGCACCCTTCATTTGCTCCCTCCTCACCTCCTCTCCAGCCCCCTGTCCCCAGTGGCCCATCTGCCTCTGTATTTATGCCGTGCCTGTGGTGGGCATGATCTGTGACAAGCTGTCCCGTCCCTAGAGGAATGAGAACGGAGCCCAGGCCAAGGGTGTCCAGCAGTCAGAAGTGATGGGCAGATTCCAGAGTGTTCCCGGGACTGTCAAAGAGCCTCACCAGTGACCTCAGCCAGAAAATGGGCACCCAGGAACAGAGAATTAAGGTGTCTTCCATGACCTAGAGCAACCACTACATCCCTGAGAAAAGGCAAGTATAAAGAAAGAGAACTAATCTTTATCGAAGCAATTATTGAACCTTGTGTTACCACTGAGAAATTGAGGTTCAGAGATATAAGTGCCTGTTCAAAACGCACACGGATCCCAGACGCTGCAGCTCCAATTCCCCAGCTGGCCCCACTCTGCCTTCCTCCTCCTCTGGCCCCAGGCTACAGCACCTGCTTTCCAGCTCCTGCACCATCTTGGGCAAAGATCCCAACTTGCTGCTCCACTGCACTCCTGGAAAATTAAGCAACTGCATTAGACAATCTCTGGGTTCCTTATGAATCTAGGACTTTCTGGGTTCCACAGAGATACTGCTCAAAGACCACTCTGCCATGCGTGAAAAGCATGTGGAAAACCATGACGAGCAGCCAATGAAACTCCTGTCGCTCCAGAGAATTCAAAGATTCTTCCTTAGCTGTTAAATCTTCACTGCAATGGACGGCCATACCACGCGCTGGAGGATCAAGATCAAAACTGCCCAGGTGTAGCTGCCGTATGTTACGTAGTAGTCCTCTGGGAGCTCACCCCAGGGTATTAGATCTTCCTTATCGTAATGACCTGTAAGTAAAGCAGTGTCCTGAAGTGACACTTCTTTCCCATGACTTGTCCTGCCTTTTGTTGTCTCTTTAAAAAAAACACCAAGATATCAGATTGCAACTACTAATATACATATAACTCAAGCTTTAATTGGAGTGAGAATAATTATTCCCACTTACGTGCTAAGGATAATGTACTATGCGTGCTGCCCTTTCTTAAAACGAGTGATTTATACATCATTTTAGTAGCATTTTAATCATTTCATTCTGTTTTTTAATTCAGTATATTAATCTGTGGAGACACACCAGCAGCATTTAAAGTCTTCATGTACTTAGAAAGCAACATGAAATGAGGCACTTTCATTATTCACCAGGCGGAACAAGATCGCTACAAAGATGGAACTTCATGTTTTTGCATCTAATATGAAAATGCTCCCAGTTTATATCAAAGACTACCAAGCAAGCAGCTTGATGAAGAGACTAATTTTTAGATATTGTTATTTGTCCACAAAAAAGGGGCAACCCAGGTAAGTATTTCACTTAATTCATTTTACCAGGCACTCCTCAGCATTCCATGAAAGAGCTCCGTATGTGTTTTTGTTTGGATTTTTCAGAAAAGGTAAGTTGAGTGCTGAGAAACGCACAAGTCAAGCATAAACACACACACACACACACACACACACACACACACACAAAAACAAAACCTGGCCTGTGAAACACCAGGTTCAATCAATAGCTACTTACTGAGACACTGCAGCAAGGAGCAGCTTTCATAGACAGTACAGAAAACGCTCTGCCTGGATTTTCTACAAATGGGAGACACGTGAGTGAAGAGAAAGGACACAAAGTGGGTGGGGGAGTCATAGAATTGGAATGTCTCTCCTGCCACCTTAGCCTCCTGCAAAGGGTGTTTATTTGTAAATGACGATTCTTCCTGAGCGTTGTTGGTATAAAGAAATGAATATACATGGAGGTAAAGAGGACAGCTCCCAGAATACCTTTTAAGAGAAGTGGAAAGAGTGTGAAGGAGGGAAAGAAATATCCCTCATGCCGTAATTTCCCTCCCCTTCTCTCTCTTCCCTCCCACTGTAGAAGGAATGTCCCAGGGAGCAAGAGAAGCTATGAGGCGTGCTCAGGGGGAAATTGATATTTCTCCTGTCGCTCCCAAAGAGTCACTGTCAGAACCCTCCTAAATACTGATCAGTGGAGAGATTTGTGCTCCTGATACTTCTAGCCTAAAACAATAAGCTGTACCATGCCATATAGCAGCTATATATTACATCCCAACCACATTTTAGAAAACAACATCCTTCATCCACACAGAGCCAAAAAATAATCTAGCCTTTCCTTGAGTCTTGAATCTGATGAACAGCACTTACCACTCGTACTTCTGACAGGATTCGCATAGCAAGGGTGTGCTGAAAGTATGCAATATTGTTTATGGAAATATCCCTTTAGCCGAAGGGATGTAATTTAAATTCACGCTGCAAGGAAGTAAATTAAACACTACTAAGGGGGAAAATCCCTTAACAGGGAAATAAATATGCAGAAATTCTCCTTGAGACTGTAAAACTGAGCAAGGTTAAATCGAGCCAAGCCCATCTGTTTACAGCGTGGATTGATAAATGGAATAAGAAAAGGTTAACCATAATGTGATCAAATGTGCTTTGTCTTCCCCAAGAGAATGTTAATTGCATAAAGCATGTTACAATAAGCTAATTACTTACAACCCTGATGATTGTTTTTATCTGTTGGTGTGTCAGAATGTATTGACATTGCCAGTTCTTTTAAATAAAATATTGATTCTTCCACAATAAAAAGTCACAGGAAATCAGTTGCTAGAGAAGATTCTATCCTTGTGGGCAGCTTTGCCTACCATTCTCCATGTACCCCACATAATATCCCTAGGAGCAGGCTCCTCACAGCTCCTGCTGATACAGGAAAAGAACATTCCTGTTTTGAATCACGTAGACACCTTTCGTTTTTACCTCTAGAGAATATGTCTTCTGTTCTCCATCACTCCCTGGTGTTAAAAAAATTCCAGGACTCAATCCCACAGGTAGCATCATTGTTATCATCAACCTGGGAGGTACATCATTGTCATAGTCATCACCATTACCACCATTATCATCAACATCATCATCACCATTACCATCATCACTACCATCACCAGCATCATCATCATCACCATCATCACCACCATTATCATCACCATCATCACCATCATCATCATCACCATCATCATCATCACCACCATTATCATCACCATCATCACCATTACCATCATCACTACCATCACCAGCATCACTACCATCACCAGCATCATCATCACCATCATCACCACCATTATCATCACCATCATCATCATCATCACTATCATCATCATCACCAGCACCACCATTATCATCACCACCATCATCACCATTACCATCATCACTACCATCACCATCATCATCACCATCATCACCACCATTATCATCACCACCATCATCACCATCACCACCATTATCATCACCACCATCATCACCACCACCATCATCACCATTACCATCATCATCATCATCATCACCATCATTATCATCACCATCACCACCATTATCATCACCACCATCATCACCATTACCATCATCACTACCATCACCAGCATCATCATCATCACCATCATCACCATCATTATCATCACCATCACCACCATTATCATCACCACCATCATCACCATTACCATCATCACTACCATCACCATCATCATCACCATCATCACCACCATTATCATCACCACCATCATCACCATTACCATCATCACTACCATCACCAGCATCATCATCACCATCATCACCACCATTATCATCACCACCATCATCACCATCACCACCATTATCATCACCACCATCATCACCACCACCATCATCACCATTACCATCATCATCATCATCACCATCATTATCATCACCATCACCACCATTATCACCACCACCATCATCACCATCACCATCATCATCACCATCATCACCACCATTATTATCACCACCATCATCACCATCATCACTCCCATTACCATCACCAGCATCATCATCACCATCATCAGCACCACCATCATCACTGTCATCATCACCTTCACCATCAACACTATCATTATCATCACCATCATCACCATTATCACCATTATTATAATCATCACTGTCATCACCACCATTGTCACACCCCAACCACATCACCACCATCATTATCATCATCACCATCATTATCATCATAATTATCACCATCATCAGCACCACCATCATCACTGTCATCATCATCACCACCACCATCATCACCTTCACCATCAACACTATCATTATCATCACCATCATCACCATTATCACCATTATTATAATAATCACCGTCATCACCACCATATCACACCCCAACCACATCACCACCATTATTATCATCATCACCATCATCATCACCTTCACCATCAACATCATCAGTATCATCACCATGATCATCACCATTATAATAATCATCACCACCAGCACCACCATATTACATCCCAGCCACATCATCACCATCATTATCATCATCACCATCACCACCACCATCACCATCATTATCATCATCACCATTATCTCCATCACCAACATCACCATCAGCACCATCACCATCACCACTACCAACATCATCATCACCATTCTCATAACCATCATCATTTTCATTACTGTCATCATCATCACCGCCATGACCATTATCACTATCTTCATCATCAAATCCTATGCCAGGTGCTCTTAAACACTAGATATTAACTTTCTTACTATTTCTCTCAGCAACCTATGTAATAAGTACTACTGTCATCTTCAGCGAGAAAATTGAAGCTAAGGAGTTGCTAAGTAAACTTCCCAAGATTCCAGAGTTTGTTACAGGGAGCTATTAAAATTTTTTAATGTTCATAAAAGCCCAAATTACAATCACATTCACAGTATATTTCCAAATAAACAAATGACAAAAACACAAGCAGCTCACCAAAGATGACCTACATATACATAGGCCCTATGTAACAAATCGACAAGCAAATATAACAGCCCCATTAAAAAGTATCAAAAGGACAGAAACAGACACTTCTTAAAAGAAGACATACAAGCAGCCAACAAGAATATGAACAAAATGCTCCACATCACTAATCATCAGAAAAAAATGCAAATCAAAACCATAAGATACCATCTCACATCAGAATGGCTATTATTAAAAAGTAAAAAAATAAAATAAAATAAAAAGATGCTGGCAGAGAAAAGGGAATGCTTACACATCAGTGTTGGGAATGTAAATTAGTTCTGCCATGGTGGAAAGCAGTTTGGAAATTTCTCAAAGAAGTAAGAATTGAACTAGCATTAAACCCAGCAATCTCACTGCTGAGTATACATTCATAAAAAAAAAAATAATTCTACCAAAAGGATACATGCACTCTTATGTGCATCGCAGCACAATTCACGATACCAAAGACCTAGAGTCAAACTTGGTGCCTACCAATGGTGGACTGGATAAAGAAAATGTGGTGCATATATACCACAGAATACTACACAGCGCTAAAAATTGAAGAAATCATGTTCTTTGCAGCCACATGGATGCAGATGGAGGCTATTATCCTAAGTGAATTAATGCAGGAACAGAAAACCAAATAACACATTCTCATTTGTAAGGGAGCTATACATCAGGTACCCATGGATATAAAGATGGAAATAACAGACACTGGGACTACTAGATGGTGGAGGGAAGGAAGGGAGCAAGGGTTGAAAAACTAACTGTTGGTTACTATGCTCACTTCCTGGGTGACAAGTTGAATTGTACTCCAGACCTCAGCATCATGCATATACCCATGTAACAAACTGCACAGATACCCTCTGAATTGAAAATGAAAGTCAAAATTATTTTTTAATCTACATACTGTAAACTATTGCTACCACCTGGACTAGTTATTTTGCAAATAAATTTTGCTAGTAATTAAATAATAGAAATTTCTATTTAAATAAGTGAAAATTACCAGACTATCCCTGTTACTCTGTCAAAATCCTAAGTGTTCAGAGCAAAAAGTAAGTTTTCAAAAAACTAACTGAAAACGAATTTCCAATGGCAGAAGAAAGGCAATATAAATTATGGCACATGGAGTAGCCTGGCTCATTCTATTACATGCATGATTGTTACATCTGTAGAAAGATAGAAAAGTGTATACACAATATTGCGATGTGAAAAAAATAGTTGGAAGCACAGAACACATACATGTTACAGTTCCCATAAAAACACAGATGACTGTACATTATGGATTCAACAATAACATTAATTGTGACATAATTGGTGGAAGAGGTGGAATTATAGATTGGTAATTCTTTTATCTTAGTAAAACTTGTCTATTTTTAAATAGCTATTATTGCAAAATTCTGGAGAATTCTGTCATCAATCTCTACTGGACCTTTTATATTTATTTTCATCCATTTTCTAAATGCCTTCTTCTTATCCTAATTCTGACCCTAGAACAGGGATCTGCCTTTCAGAAGTAAATACCAAGGTGCAAAGCTTTCTTCCATACACGATTGCAGGTGCAAGGGTGCATGAAGATCAGGTGGCCAAAATTCTCCCCCACCACACATACATGTTATCCTGGCTTACAAATGCCTTCCACACATCTTGAGAAAAGGAGCTTAGAGCTCAGATTTCTGCTTTGGTGGGATGTATGTTCCTTATGGGCACTTTGATCTTCAAGACTTCACTTGACTAGCCACGTTGTTACTGTCTAACTGCCAAATAACAGCGCATTTTCACTCTTCAGTTTAATGAAGAAGGAGCATTTTAGAGTTGGGGCTGGAGTAAGAGAAGTGCAGAACATTCAAGAGGAATAAGCTATAATGGCATGAAAGAAGTAATGCTCCCTTAGCCAAGATCATTATTTATCCGAATACCTTTCTTCCCTTTTGTTTGTCTCTGCTTACACCAGAAGTGTGGCTTTATCTGTATGTGGCTGTGTTTACAGCACAGGGCAATCAGTCACCTGCAGTTGTGGCCCTGCCAATTGACATTAATGAAGTTGCTGTTCACCCTAACCCTAGTGACCATCAACAACTTCTGTGAAGCAAAGCCCTGCTTTCCCAGAGCTGACTTTGTCAGGTGGCTTCCTGGCTCCTATGTGTCTAAATATTTTTGTTTTGTTTTTTCTTATTGTCATTGACACATTCCAACACTGTGGAATGACTGGATGACAAGCCAGGTGGTTGTTGACTGAATCACACTGAGATATGTGCATTTCTGTATAGTGTCTTCCATTTTCTGCCTAGCAAATGTCCTCCAGGTGAGAAGGTGTCTGTCTACAGCTTCTTCAGGGGCAGGACCTTGCATTATCTAGCTTCCATTCCCAGTTCCTTTTGAATATTAGAGCCTCAGTAAAGGATGTTTACTATTCTTTTTTCATTCTTCAAAAAAGTCTGTCGCTCAACAAGGTTCAAATCAACTGAATTGATAGATGACCTTTCATTATATTCTAGTCATCTCTTTCTGACACATTATTCTGGTCTCTTGGTCTCTTGGTGTTGCCTTGCGTGTCATCTCACCCTTGCTCATGGTTAATCTCATTCTTGTGGCTGATTTTTCAGCAATTTCAATTTCAGAAGATAAACTTGTTCCCAAATTTCAGTTTAGTCACCGTGTTAGAAATCATTAACTTGCCTGTTCTCCCTGCCCTGAAAATGCTGCTCTCTCCAAAATAAAAACCATTCTCATCCAGATGTGTGCTTAGGTTCTGGAACCATTCACATCCCAGGTAAGATGGGGAAGCCGGGTCCACACTCAGGGAATCGCTCTTGGTTGGGAGTACTCCCAAGTCCTTGTGGCCCAGATGTAGTAAATAGTCATGGTTTTGTTCTTAGGTTGCTCCCACACCACCATCAAGTTCTGCAGGTGAGTCACATATTATTCTCTGCACTTGAGTTTCTTTATGACTGCTCTCTCAACTTCCACCAGCGGCCCCCCTCCCCCCGCCCCACCAGGAATTCTTGTACTGGGATTCTGGGGCTGGGGTGCTGATATCTTCTGGCCAGTTTGTCTATTATGATCCCCTACCTGATGCATCTCTCAGTAGCCCTTGTTCCCAGTTTGCCTGTTGGGAAACCCCGTGAGACATTTCCGACACTAAGTGCTTCCTGGAATCCCACCTGTCATTTGAGACCATCATTTCTGGTTTACTAAATTTTGCCTGCCTGGCTTGACATTTTTCCATCCTCAGCAGTTGGGTCTGTTCCCCGCGATAGGTGGATGAACACTAAATCCTAGCTCTTTTCACTTGGCCCAAAGCTTGCAGCCAATTAATTCCTTCACGCCTGGCCAGATTACAAAGTATACCACAGATGTGTTTCGGGAAATGAGTGATTTGCATGGTTCTGTATACCCTCTCATAAAACGTGCAAAGTTGGGCAAGGGTAGACATGGAGATACACAAGTCATATTAGTAAATATTTTAAAGTTAAAATCAAGTTAAGGAGCAGTGAAGCAGAATGATCTAGAAACTCCTGCCCTTTAAAACCATACTTTCATAATGTTCAGATATCCCATATTTTCCCTGAGAGCTGTCTGTGTCCTCGTACTCCGCCCCTGAAAGTGGTGGCTTCCTGCAGGGCGCGGGCATGTGGCCTCACCCAGCCCCTGTGTCAATGCCCACAGAGGAACATCCAAGCTCCAGCCACCTGCCCATCCCTGCCAGCAGGTGCCTTCTGGGTGTACACTAGTAAACAGATGTGTCCTTTAACCAAAGAACCCAGGAAGAGGCCCAGAATCCCCAGAACCAGATCCAATTCATCAGGGAGTTTCAGGGCCCAGGCACATCCCCTGGCCCTGCTGATCCCTCATCATGTGGGTCATAGGAGAGCCTGGGAGAGCCAGGGCAGAGACCAAGGCAGCTCCTGCCTGGATCCCAGGGCACAGCTGCTCTCAGAGACAGGGTTTGCTAGCAGGAAAGGTGCTAGGACCATTGAGGGTATAACCTTGCTCCGTCCCCCAAAAAGAGGAAAGGCAGCACCATAGAGATCACTAAGGGAGTCTCCTTGGAGGGAACTCACATGAATCACTGAATATTAACTTCCATTTAAAACCAATGCACCCAAAACAGAAAGTCCATGTACTCAGACCCTTTGTGTCAGGGGGTTAAAAGGGAAGAAGGGTGTAGATTCCCGGGCTCAGAGGGAAAGGAATGGCGGATGTGGGTCAGTGTTCAGGCAGCCCTGGGTCCAGCAGGAGCTGCCTTAGCATAAAGAAGTCAACAAGAAACATTGTACCCACAGGATCCAGGAGGGAAGCTGGCCAAGGTGGCAGCAAGGACATCGAGGTTCCCCATCCACTGATACAGCTGATATAGATAGATAGATGATAGATAGTAGATAGATAGATGAATGGATGGATGAATAGATGGATGGATGGATGGATAATGGATAGATAGATGGATAGATAGTAGATTAGATAGATGATAGATAATAGAATATTTAAGATGTTATTAATCATCTACACCTAAGTTGAAAAAAAATAAACCAAATTTTACCATTGGTTACCAAGTTTGAGAGTTGAGGAAGAGAGTACAAGAGAGAGAGTTGGAATAAAATTAAGCAGGAAATTAATTTTTATCACTCTCCAAATTTTTTTTTTACAATAAGCACTTACTACTCTCAATGTCCTAAAAATGTAAAAAAATGTCAACACATATGTTCTATAAAAAGAAATGTTAAATGAAGCATTAGACATGCAAATAAATGTAAAGCAAATATGAGGCTGACATGTAATGTGTCCTTAAAATTTCCCTATAAAATGCTGTGAAACACATAAGCATATGGAAATTTATAGAGGCTCAATTATTGGTTTGCTTCATGCTGAAGTAAAAGGAAGTTAATTCATTAATTCCTAACACATGTTCAGTAGTTATACCACGCTGCTGCTGGGGATATAAGGGAGACAATGTCAAGTCCTCACACCCAGGATGTCTCACATGTTAACATCTGTTTAAACCAAGAACTAGGATTTCAACAAGACTCATGTGAATCAGGATGAGCCAAAAGCCTACTTTCTGATCTATTGTAAGACTCCTCAATAGACACCTTCGTGATATACCAGCCTTGCATTTGGAAGACAGGAACACGAATATGGCATCTGAGATTGGAGGCGGAGCAGAGAGTGACCGGGATGGTTTTTAACCCACTCTCCACAATATAAGCTAAACATCTACAACTTTCAGTACATTGATAATGGTACATTAATTTTAATTTATAGTAGAATATTATAGCACACTCATTAGCTGTTTCTATCAAATGATTTAATATTTGTCGGCATAGTAGATATAATCAATGGTAAATTTAAATAAAGTACAGGAGATTTTTAAACAAAATATATTAATAATGTAGAAATAGGCGCTGTATGTGTAAATACTGAAAACTAATGAAATCTATAGGGCAAATTCAATGTGCATGAAATAAAACATGGACTCTAATAATGATGAACATACACACACTTCTCGCTGCCTTCTTTTTCTCTTTTCTCCACTTTCACATACTTTGACACAGATTCCATGAATAAAACTTGATTTTAAATATTGTTCTAAACTAAGTATTTTTTCTAAGATATGATCTTGCTATTTTGCTCAGGCTGAGCTTAAACTCCTGAGCCTCGTGCCTCAGCCTCCCAAAGTGCCGGGATTACAGGGGTGAGTCACCGCACCTGGCCTAGGAAAGCAGCTGTTAAGCAGATAAAGCAGCTGACAAAATTATTCTTAATTTAAGGAACAACAATTATACTGAGTTGCAAAAACGACACAGGAGGAAGAGGCTTTTGGTTTTAAAACGATGATTATCTCGGAGTTCTGAGGCCAAGCAGGGAGTCCCTCATAGGCTGGAGTGTTAGAGAACTCGAGTTCTAAAAACATTACTCCCAAATTTAAGAGTATTTATAGACTATTGAGTTTCATAAGACACATAAATATAAATGTCATTGGGAAAGAACACTGACGGGTGTGTTATCTCCGTTGGAACTGGGCAGGACACCTGCTGTGTGCAAGGATCCTTTCTGCCAGTTGCACAATTTCCAGCTAAAGTCGTCAGCCACACCCTTTCCTCTCTTGGTCACTGCCACCTGTCGGCACAAAACGTCCAACACTCAGCAGTTCTTCATTATCCCTCACAACCAGGACCATCGCTGTTCTGGAGACAAAGCTCTATCACCCTCGCGCTCTGAGAAACAGACACAATGACAGCACTACACAAAGGCTCATCTCTCACAACCACTAACATTTTCAAGAAGACAAACATCACCTTCAGAATCAAAAATACTGTTCTAAAGTATTTTTTCTAAGATAGGATCTTGCTATTTTGCGCAGGCAGAGCTTAAACTCCTGAGCTGGAGTGATCCTCCTGCCTCAGCCTCCCAAAGTGCCGGGATTACAGGTGTGAGCCACCGCACCTGGTCTAGGAAAGGACTTTTCGCAGCAGGTAAAGAAGCTGACAAAATTATGCTTAAGGAACTGAATTTAAAAGAAATCAGTATCTGCCTTTGGAGAAAAAATTTCTGCCTATTAAAAATGGAATGAAGATGACACTCCACCAGTAGGGTAAGTCACAATTTCCCAGAAATGTTTGAAGCAGAGTTCAGTCTGAGGATGTAAAACAAAGTACCCATTAAATCTGAAATTGATGAAGTTTGAAAATCCACAACTGGTGAGGTCCATGCCATTCAAAGACCCGGTTGGATAGCCATCAGGTTCCACATCACACCTGCCCCAACTTTCCTCGGTGAAGGTGGGCAAGATAGTTATTTAATCTCATAATCAACCCTGTGGAAGAGCTACTGCCTCAACCTCACAAATAAGGAAGCGAAGTCAGACTGCAGAAGAGCCACTGTCTCACCCTAAGGAAGCGAAGTTAGAGAGAAGCGAGATCATTTTATGTCAGGGCTCTGGCACTGATCACGACACTGTCATGAGTAAATAATCGGCTTAGATCATTTTCATCACTGAAACACATTGTGGTTGGAGCAAACAGGGATTGAATATTTTGTACTGAACTCTCAGTATTTGGAACTTAAATAAAATCAGCCGATTAGAGCAGCAATCAATGAACTTGAATTTATTTCACTCCACCAGCCAATGAGATGTTGATGACATGGAGACAGACAAAAATGTTTTAGGCGATCCTAGAAAGAGTCCACTCTACCCAGAAACAAATAAATCCTGCCTACCAAATAGAATAATTGAGGATATTCTCTCTTCACAAGATCACTATATAACAATTTTCCTACCATCCTACTAAAAATAAGATACGAGATGTTCCAGTAACCATTGGAGACAGTAGGGAAGCTACTGGCCCTCTGATTTGGGAAAACAGCAGGTGAATGAATGAACGATAGGTCAGGGAAACTTTCTGGAGAGCATCTGCTTGTTTGCTGAATGAAGCCTTGGGCCAACCGTGGAAAAATGAACCAAGTTCTAATGTTCACTTTGCCTCACAAAAGCCAACCTTTTATTATGTGGGGATAACTGTATCCTTTGTGTAAATTTAAATGCATTTCCTAAATACTAAACCTGCGCCAACATTTCCCCTCTTCTAGTTACCCTTTCCCCTTTTCATGCAAACCACGTCACTGTTCACAGAACACATCAAAGTAAATGGCTGGTGGGTCTCCCCTGCCAGCCTGCCTCTAGGTTACCGCCCCTACATCCTTGCTTCTGAGGCTCTACTCTGTACCTCTGCTGTGACACCCCTCTTAGCATGTTACCTCCTTGATTTTTCACATATCTGCCTCCCAACCAGAGAGACGGGCTTTGTTATGAGGAATAAATGATAAAATGCCTCAAACAGCAACATGGTGGATAAGGTCAAATGAGGCAAATAATTGACGCTATAAACACCTGTTCCAAAGCAGGACACCATGTAAGCCCGTGACTGGAGGAGGAAGGAAGAAGAAAGGCTGCAGGTTGTCCCCTGGTTGGGGAGGGGCTGGTGGGTTAACCAGTCTCAGGAGGTCAGCAAAAGGAGGAGACCACTGGCCTCCCTTCCCCACCCCCCCACCCCCGCAGTTCCCTGGGCCGCTAGAAGGAAAAGGCAAGGGGAAAATAATGGTGGGGAAGTCCCAGCTTCAAGGGAGTTTTGCAAATGTCTGCTTCCTGAAATTTCTGTTGGGGACAATGAAGCTCTGGGCTCAGGAGAGCACTTTTCACTGAGACTGTGGGAGGGAGAGATCAGAAAACTACATGTGGCTTATCCAGGAAGTGGCACTGTCTGCATGCTGTGGGAGGAACTGAGAGCATGCAGTGAATTTCTTTGCAGTTTTGGCTAATTTTGACATAAGCACCTATCTTCAAGTTGCTGTGCCTGTGTACAGGACAAACCAGACCTCACTCCACTGAAAATTAATGTTTCAGTCGCCATGCGTGCTGGACATTCTAATGCTTGTGTTCAGCTCGTGTTTTACAGTTTAAGAATTTACTTTTCTCACCTGAAAGGATGTTTTACTTGTTTTTAACTCCTTGACCAAATAAGCCCTTGCAAATTGGGTCTCATCAGGTCTCATGTTAAAGAAATAAGATAAAGTAGCCTTTCAGAAAGACTGTTATAAACATGAGAGAGATAATTATAAAGTATCAATTGTGAAACTGATTAGGTTAATTGTTCCAGGCAGTATATGGTGTTGCACTGTGTTTTAATTAAACTCATAATCCTAAAATGTTCTGCCAGGTGGGATATGAAGTAACCAGAAGAAAAGATTCTGAAAGCTATTTAAAATCAAGAACAAAAACACATAAAGTTTCTTATCCCATAGACCCTTTTACGAATAGTGATGTTTCAGTGCATATAATAAATACCAAATTTATATGGAAAACATACACACACACATTAAATATTTAAAAGAAGAGACAATGATTCAACAAAGAGAGATCTTGCCATGGCCAGGTGATGGTGGATGGCTTTGTGACAGGGCTAGATCCTAAACAGGCAGGTGCAGAAATTCCTCAGAATGCCAAAATATACTGCATCTGCCCATGATTACAGCCAGTTCCCAGGGACAAGGCACTGCATAGCCTTAGAGGTCCTCAATGAGTGTAGGTACTCAGAAAATAACACAAAAACCCACTGTTCTCAAATAATGTGCAAACGTTTATTAAATTGTAGAAACTTGACAAAAAAGTGACCTGTTCAATGGAACTATGAATTAAATTGTTATAATTGACATGTAAATAATACCATAACTTTGACAAAGCACTTTCATGAATATTTTTCTTATTCTAGATACCAAATGCATTGAAGGGAATATAAATAAACTTGCTGAGACTTAGCCCAGATCTCTGCTACCCTGGTGGGATTTTTCTGTCTTTGATTAGATATGATAGTACTTGATGTATTCTTTCATCCCTTTGACCTTGCAAGTAATATTAGGCAACAACCACATCTTTGTCATGCATTGATAATTTTGCTCAAACATTATTATGTATGTAAATAAGAGTCTAAGTCCCTCCTTTCCTTGGAAAGTCCTCATTTTACTTAGATTACTCACGCAACCATCAAGTTCCACCTCTTGGGCATAGCAAACAATCTTGGCAAACTCTGGAGTGGCTAATTTTACCATCCTGCAGATAAGAAAATGAGAGTCACTGGCTCATACCTGACATTGCTGCCGTCTTTGAAACTCAAGACTTTCTGGTTCCAAGACCTCTAGACTTTGTCCTTGCCTTCACATTGGATGGCACCCAAACAACAAAAATATTAAAATATTGCAAAGTGTTAATTTATACCACTCCTATAAGCTATTCTTATAAGGCAGGTCTAGTGGTGATAAGCTTTCTTAGCTTTTGTTTATCTGAGAAAATCTTTATCTATCTTTCATTTTTGAATGGCAGAATTGCTGAGCGTACTATTCTTGATCAGAAGGTATTTTTTTCTTTCATCAGTTTGGCTATATCATCACACTAACTTCTAGCCTGCAAAGTTTCTCCTTATAGTCTTATGAGAGTTCCTTTGTACACACCAAGTCACTTTTTCCCACTACTTTGAAAATTGTCCTCCTCTATTGGCAATTTGATTATAATGTGTGTCAGTGTGGATCTCTTTGTATTCATCTGACTTGCTGTTTGACTTCTCAGATTGAGGTTTCTCTTTCTTTCTCCATGTCTCAGAAGTGTTCAGCCATTATTTTCATGAATCAGCTTCCTGCCCTGTTCTCTTCTCCTTCTTGAACTCCAGTAATGTGTGCATCCACTTGATGGTGTCCCACAGGTCCCTTAAGCTATCTCCACTCTTATTCTTCATTAATTTTTCCTCCTCAGATTGATTTCCAATGCACTCTCTTCAAGTTTGCTGATTCTCTCTTCTGATTGATATCATTTGCTATTGAAGCCCTCTATCGAATATATTAGTTCAGTTGTTTAGCTCTATGATTTCTGTTTAGCACTTTTCAATATTTTCTCTTTGTTGAAATTCTCACTTTGTGCATGCATTGCCCTCCTGACCCCAGTTAGCATTTTTATCACTGTTATTTCAAATTCCCTATTGGGCAAATCACTTATCTCCATTTCATAAGGGTCAGTTTCTAAAAATATATCTTGTTCTTTTATTTGGAACATAATTCCCTGTCTCTTTATTTTCCTCAACTCTCCATGTTGGTTTCTGCGCATTGGGTAAGACAACTACCTCTCCCATTCTTGTCAGAATGGCCTTCTGTAGAAGATGGACCTCACCAATCAGCCTGATCAGAGATTCTAGGTGCCTTTCAAAACTCTGTGCTTGTCTAGCTGCTCTGTTTGCTCATAATGGCCCTTATGAGATTGGCGTGGGCAACATCCTGTCAACCCCACAATAGTCAGGAAAGAAGCTGGTCCCTCAAGACACAGCTGGGAAAGCTGGAGTGGTAGATGTGTGCTCCAGTACTTTTGATCCTCAGGGAGAAGCTGAGAGCTGGAGTTTATCTCCCACTTATTCTGAATTAAGCCTGGGAGAGGATCTGTGGCAAATGGCTGCACACTCATTCAGACCACACACTCTGGTCCTAGGTGGTGTAGCCACTGGACACACTTGCACACCTGTTTAAAACTGACACAACTGTTCTCTGTGATCTAGGGAGACTTGTGAATTCCAGGTACCTTTTGCTTCCAAAGCTAGGCAATTTAGGAGGCAGTTCCTCAGGTGGGAGCGTAAAAGTTGGGATAACCAATCTGTGGAAAAAAAAAAAAAAAAAGAAACTTCCAGGGAGAATCTGGATTTATTACCAGAATGAGCCAGGGAAGAAAATGTAAAAGTTCACCAATTCCTGTTCAGGCTCCTTCACCCCCTCTTGTTTATCTGCCCTGTAGACTCTCAGATGCAGGCTAGTGAAAGCCTGACCCTCAGGTATGTGCAGAAAAGCCCCTCCCAGGAAGGAAATGGGAGCCGTGCATTTTAGTCTCTTCTCTGCACTAATTCTGGGGTGAGTTGTCACTGAAAAGTCCTCAAAATGCTCCCTTAAAACCACCTCTTTGCTCTCTGTGGTCTAGGAATGCTCACAAATGCCCAGTCCCTTTTGCTTTTAGAGCTAGGTGACTTACAAAACAAAGCCTCCAGGAGAACCATAAAAGCTGGAGCACCATATCTGTAGTTGAAGCCTTTCACTCCTCAGGAGTAGTTGGGAGCTGGGGGTTCCTTTTTGATTATATTGCGCAGGGCTTGGGGAGGGACTTGTGCCTGGATATGGCTCATCTTTTCCTACGTGTTTTGACGCAGATGTTTTCTCAGTGACCCATGGTGTAGGAGTGTCTCAGCCAGTTTCTGAATTCTCCCAGAGGAAATGTTCCACATGTAGATGCTTATTTAGTGCACCGATGGGAGGAGGTGAAGCCAGCAGCCTCATTCTGTAACTCTCCTGACACCTTTCCTCCTGCCGCATTTTTCCATTAGTGGAATTAGGGGCCTCTAAGCAGCATTTTTGTCTGTCTGTGTGGTTTGTTGTTGATGCTGTTGTTTGTTTTTGCTTTCTTTCTGATAAGACAGGTGGTCCTACACCAGCAAACATTTAGGTGATGCCTACAGTGTGCCAAGGACTGCACTAAACCCTCATATGCTTCTTCGGCAATAGTATCTCTTTAGTATAAAAAAAGACAAGATTCAGCTGATCTTTTTTTTTCCTGTTGGGCAAGAAAATATTTAAGGCTTTATCTTCAGCTTACTCATATCTGGGAAGAGTGTTATCTTAAATCTTTCTTTCCCTGGTTAAAAAAAAAAAAAGTAGCCATGAAAAAGATTTCCATAACCCTTAGGTTTAATTTGTTCCCAGGTTAGTAATAGGTGTTCTGTTGAGAATCCCCTTCACTAGAGTCTACCAAAAGAAACACTATTTATTATTTTTCTTCTATTTCTATGGTCAGCAAATCAGTGTTAAGAGTACCATGAACAGACATTTCTCAAAAGAAGACATTCATACAGCCAACAGACACATGAAAAAATGCTCATCATCACTGGCCATCAGAGAAATGCAAATCAAAACCACAATGAGATACCATCTCACACCAGTTAGAATGGCGATCATTAAAAAGTCAGGAAACAACAGGTGCTGGAGAGGATGTGGAGAAATAGGAACACTTTTACACTGTTGGTGGGATTGTAAACTAGTTCAACCATTATGGAAAACAGTATGGCGATTCCTCAAGGATCCAGAACTAGATGTACCATATGACCCAGCCATCCCATTACTGGGTATATACCCAAAGGATTATAAATTATGCTGCTATAAAGACACATGCACACGTATGTTTATTGCAGCACTATTCACAATAGCAAAGACTTGGAATCAACCCAAAGGTCCATCAGTGACAGATTGGATTAAGAAAATGTGGCACATATACACCATGGAATACTATGCAGCCATCAAAAAGGATGAGTTTGCGTCCTTTGTAGGGACATGGATGCAGCTGGAAACCATCATTCTTAGCAAACTATCACAAGAACAGAAAACCAAACACCGCATGTTCTCACTCATAGGTGGGAACTGAACAATGAGATCACTTGGACTCAGGAAGGGGAACATCACACACAGGGGCCTATCATGGGGAGGGGGGAGGGGGGAGGGATTGCATTGGGAGTTATACCTGATGTAAATGATGAGTTGATGGGTGCAGCACACCAACATGGCACAAGTATACATATGTAACAAACCTGCACGTTATGCACATGTACCCTACAACTTAAAGTATAATAATAATAAATAAATTAATTAATTAAAAAAAAAAAAAGAGTACCATGTAAGGAAATATATTTTATTTGCATTAATTTTAAAAAGTTATCCAACCTCGATGCAAATGTCTGCAATAACCCATTCCTATGGCATGGAGGTGGTTTTGTGATTAAAGGATATGAGGATATGTGGCCTCATTTTCAGTCCTCACACGAGTGATATGGAGTTGGCTTTGTGTTTGTGTAAAAGGGAGCTGATGGGAGACTGAGCAAGGTGAACCCCAGGCCTGCTCAAGGAAGCACACACTTCCCCAGAGAAGTGCCTGGACATGCAACTGATCCACTTCCAGTTTCTCAGAGTTGGAATGGGAGAACAGGTCCCATCTCATGGAGTCATGAACGCCAACCACAGAGGTGACTTAAGGCTTCCATGGCCAGCCTGTCAGTGGTGCAGCCCCTCCCGGGAGTCCCTCTGCTCTGCTGACCGCTGGACATCACCTCCCACGAGCAAAGGAGGTCCTCTCTGGTTGGCCTACCCTTTCCTTCCATTTCTTCCCTTTCTTGCTCCTATTTTCATAGGGAGCAAGTTCAATCACACACCCAGGTAAACTTGTAGTAAGCATCAACCAAATACCCTGAATCTAAAATAAAAGTATAACTATATCTAAATATTTCAGTTCTCAAGTTTCCATTCACTTTTAGCAACTAGTGACTTGTTTCTTCTAACATACAGAATATCTGATACTCCAATCAGGATAATGATTTAAAAGCAATGTTTATGGGATCCTATCATGTGACATGCCCCGAGTTAAGTATTTCACAAACGCAATCTCATACATTCCTCATGGAAATCGGAGGAAAAGGTGACATCAGCCCCAATGTACAGTAAGGAGCCCGAGGCCAACGAAAGGGGCCCGCAGCCCTGGTCACAAAGCCAACCAGATCAAAGCCAGCCTTGTCAACGTGAATATCCACATGCTTTCACTGAAAAGTTTTGTTTTCTCACAGATCCAACTTCCCTGACTTACATTATTGTTTTGTGCTGGGTACCTAAATCATATTTCTTCCTTGCCAAGGCAAGAGTGAATTTTCACTGAAAATAAAGACAAGCTGACTTGAGTGCAAATCTTGAATCAGGTTAAGGGAAATACCACCTATTATGGTCAAAACCTTAAATATATACAATTTTTATATTTCAATTATACCTCAACAGAGCTGGAAAAATAAGATTACTACAACCTCAGCATCAATGTTTCTACCCAATTCCAGTGAAGAACACATGATCCTTTAGACAGATAAAAGGGGCACTAACTTTCTCCCTAGTAATGTTCATTTTTCTTCTGTATTTTTCCTTTATCTCAGTTGTCATGTTTACTTTTACACAATTTTATAATAACAGGATCTCTTCTTGGAATAAATATATATATGACAGATATGACAGCAACAACTTCTTGGAAGCAACTTGCTGATCAAATGACTGTATATTTATAGAATTCTGTTCAGTTAATGCCATTTTGGTGCTTAATGTGTGTCACAGAAATATTTGAGGAAAGATGGCTGAATATCAAGGCATTTCTGTTTTCTAAAGCTCTACAGTAAATAATGAACTCACAAATTAAAGCCACCTAAGGGGAGTATTTGAGTCTGAATTGAAGGCAAATGACATGTTGATTGAGAAGCACTTTCAACAAAAATCAACGAGAATAAAAGTGTTCAAGGGAGCAGAAAACTCAATGGATCCCTGGAGGACCACACCCTCCAGTTCCCTCGGAGATGGATCATTTAGCTCAAACTTCCTATCAATTACTGAGTAATATCATTGAGATACACTAAGATACAGTTTCTGTCTGCTACATTAAGTATTAATGTCCCCACCCAAATCTCATATCGAATTGTAATCCCTAATGTTGGAAGAGGGGCCTGGTGGGAGGTGACTGAATCACCAGGGTGGATTTTTCCTTGCTGTTCTTGTGATAATGAGTTCTCAGAGCAGCTGGTAGTTTAAAAGTGTGTAGCATCCTCCCCTGCCTTCACTCTCTTCCTCCTGCTCCAGCCATGTAGGACTTGCCTGCTTCCCCTTCGCCTTCCACCATGATTGCAAGTTTCCTGAGGCCTCCCCAGCCATGCTTCCTGTACAGCCTGAGGAACCATAAGCCAATTAAACCTCTTTTCTTTATCAATTACCCAGTTTGGGGCATTTTTTGAGAGCAGTGTGAGAAAGGACTAATACAACACCTTTCATCCACCAGGTCAGCACCATTATCCAGTAGATACTTGGGACCAGCTGATCTAGTTCATTTGTGGGATTATCATTGGGTCTTTATTTTCTATCTTCACAAACTATAATAAGATTTAGCCAAATATTATATGTAACATATATTTATATAATAAATATATATTTTATATGATTAATAATATATATTTTTATAAATATATAAAATTATATTTATACAATTTTTGAAATAGATGCACTTATTGGAATATATATATATATACACAAGAGCACCTATTATTTCAAAAATTATGTGAAAGTAAACAAGAAAACAGATAAAGGGAAAATAGGATAGAAGAAAAATGAACAGTACTAGGGAGAAAGTTAGTGCCCCACGTTTCTAAGGGATCATGTGTTCTTCACATGAATTTGGTAGAAACATTGATGCTGAGGTTATAGTAACCAAATCTTATTTTTCCAGCTTTGTTGAAGTATAATTGTATCATTGAAAAATAAAAATCATATATATTTAAGGTGAACAACTTTACATTTTATATGCATGTACTCTGTGAGGTAATTACCATGCTCGAGCCAATTAACATATCCATCCCCTCATATGGTCACCATGTCCTGGTTTTTAGGGTGAATAATTACGTTTTAAATGGCCATTTGTAAAGAAAGCAATGTCTGTGTTAGCATATTGATAGACCTCAATGGAATCCATGATTACAATTTTTGGGAAAAAACCCATTTTCTTTATCAGATTAACTTGAGACAACATCATCTTAGAAAAGCTGCTAGTTGGCTTGAACATAAAAATCAAAAAGAAGTATGTTCCCAGGGGGAAAAAAAAAAAGGCGATAGAAGTGAAACCTCAGGAAAATAGATTCAAAACATGGGGGAAAAGCACATGTAGGAAAACCATAAATCTTCTCCAGCCCAACATGTGGGCAGGACATGAATGAGATAAGTGGGACAGGTAGAGATCGATTTGAATTCTAAGACTTTTCAGCTTCTTCGTGTTGTCCTCTAAATAGGGATCTTTTCAGGCGAGAAACCCAGTAAAATTTGGCAGACGGCATTCCAAAGACACGTGGTTCTGTGGCAGTTACATGAGGAACCAAAAGTGAGCTGACAGCCAGGTTCTCCTGGTCTGACTGACCCCTCCCAGGGGCTTTGATCCTGCCACCCTGAGGCACAGAGGATGCTCAGACAGGTCCCCAGAACCTCTCCCGAACTGAGTTGAGGGGAGCGGGGCTTAACATCGGACAGGTCCCCAGAACCTCTCCTGAACTGAGTTGAGGGGAGCGGGGGTAACGTACAAAGTACAGAAAAGATGCAGAATGGCAAAAAGAAGTGGGAAGATCACAGAGGTCTCTCTCCTCTCAGGTCTTCCATGCTGCTCCGTCTCATGTCCCCTTAGAAAACGCAGCTCTCCCTTCAGAAATGGCACAGCTCCAGGGAACAGACAACCCTTCGAATGACAGCATTGTCACTGTAGAAGGGAAATTACCTAACAAGCAGAATCCTGTAGTTCAATAACGTACACTTTGATAGCTTAAAAAGTAAGCTCCATACGGAAACTGATGCTCATCTTTGGGGAGCGTCTTAGACACGTATCAGGGTTAAAGAACACACATGCCAGACATTACTACTCGTAACCATGTCTGCAGCCTAGAAAACAGAATTAACTCGACTGCTGCAAGTACCACATCACCCATGAAGGAATCTGGACGTATGAATAAAGACGCCTCTGCCTCATCCTTCAAAAAACCATTACTTACTGAAAGACACATTCACACGGCCCTTTCCCATAAACATTCCCGATGCTTCCCCTTTGAGGAAAATGGCAGACAAGGATAGTGTAGACAAATTCCTCCTACAAACAGCTAGAAATACTGTTACTTCAGTGGTTTGGTTTTTGTTTGCTTCTTTTGTAATTCTTGAAAGACCGTGAAGTCCTCAGTCGCAGGAGAGAAGGTTAGGGCAGGAAGAGCTGAGAATGTCTGCTGGGCCAGGCTCACTGGGCTATGTGGCCGACCGATATGTGCTAACAGACGAGCACAGGATCCTAGGGCCATAAAGGACAGGTCAGCATCACACGCCAATTAGAATGGGGCCAAAGTCCAGACCCTGGCAACCTCCACTGCTGGCGGGGATATGGAGCAACAGGAGATCTCACCCACCGCTGTGGGAACGCAAAATGGGGCGGCTGCTGTGGAAGACACTATGCCTTCTTACAAATCTAAATAGACTTATTCCATACAATCTGGCAGACAATTGTAATGAGTTGGATAAACCTATACAAAATGATCATTTTTAAAATATACAATTGTCTCAAAATAAATAAAAATAACTAGTCCTATAACCTTTTATGAAAGCAAACCACAAAAGCTCTAGATCACATTACAAGTGATTTCCACCAAACTTTCAAGGCAGACATAATCCATGATCGATACCCAAACCAGAAATGGTAGAACTTTAATTACAGGAAAGATAAATGCAAACATTTCCAATAAAATATTTGCAAATATGTCGGCAACGTTTATTTATACACACGTCGTGAGCCCAATGGTTTAACAATAAAGTATTCATGAATATAATTTAATACATTAACCAGACTAAAAGAGAAAATACGAAGATAAGTATTGCAGTAGCTCTGATAAAATATTGAAGAAATTTAACAACTATTTGTCACTTTTAAATGAACACAAGCAACTCAGCCACTAGGAGCAGGAAGGAACTCAATTATCCTAACAAGTGGAATCACCAAAAGCTTACCAGGAGCCTCACTCTAGCCAAACGTCAGAAACACCCACCAGGGGTGCTTGCTGCAATGCTCTGTCCTCTCGGCTATCGCACTGGACGTTTAACCTGAGAATGTAACACGAAAAATAAAACTCATGAGAATCGTAAAGAAGGAAAGGAAATTGTTACTTACAGGCAAGATGGTCATCGACATAGAAAAGCAAAGCAAATCAGACATCATTAGCCGTGATGACGGAGTGAAACAATGACAAGGACAACGCCATCCCAGAGTCGTCAGCCGAGTCACATGCGTCCGCTGTGTTCAAGAACGCAGAGACCTCTGTGTGCACACAGAGCGACACATGGGCCCCAGGAGAGACCTCATAGCCTTTCCAGAGAGCAATTCGGCAATCCCTGCTGAAGCTGGTGCATCATTTCTTCCAGTCCCTGCTGAAGCTGGTGCATCATTTCTTCCAGTCCCTGCTGAAGCTGGTGCATCATTTCTTCCAGTCCCTGCTGAAGCTGGTGCATCATTTCTTCCACGCAGCAGTTCCACGTTGACAAACTCTCATAAATATTCACAAAGACGTATTAATAAAGACATCTATTGAATTCTACTTACGGTATCAAAATTAGAAACAACCTAATTATTTCTCAGTAGAAAAATATAGAACTACTTAGACAGATAAATAAAAAGAGGGCTGGGCGTGGTGGCTCACGCCTGTAATCCCAGCACTTTGGGAGGCCGAGGTGGGCAGATCACCTGAGGTCAGGAGTTCGAGACCAGCCTGGCCAACTTGGCAGTTGTACAGACAAACCCCGTCTGTACTAAAAATACAAAAATTAGTAGGGCATGGTGGCAGGCGCCTGTAATCCCAGCTACTCAGGAGAATGAGGCGGGAGTATTGCTTAAACCCAGGAGATGGAGGTTACAGTGAGCCAAAATCTCGCCACTGCACTCCAGCCTGGGCAACACGGCGAGAATCTGGAAGGAAGGAAGGAGGGAAGGAGGGAGGGAGGAAGGAAGGAAGGAAGGAAGGAAGGAAGGAAGGAAGGAAGGAAGGAGGGAGGGAGGGAGGGAGGGAGGGAGGGAGGGAGGGAGGGAAAAAAGAGGCAAGAGAATGTTATGTACCAACTTCAAACAAGACAGTGGTAAACTCTGGAGTGGAAGAGAGGGAAAGGATGGGCGTCCAGATTTCACGACCTCGAATATTTAAGTGTGTGCACATGTGCCTGTGTGTTTCCCTGTCACATGTTTTTCTGAAGTGTTCTAAGTGTTTTAAATTTTTAATTATAAAACTATAAAACTAAGATAGATCAATGCATAGCAAGCACAGAAGGGAGAGAAGGAGAAATGGAGGGAAGAAAAATAAAGAGAAGAGAGTACCCCAGCAAAAATTTCCAAAATTATCCTTTAAAATTTACAAAGTGGCACAGTTGTTCTTGATTTGGCTATATATACAGAGAGAATAAGCTCATCTGGGTTGATAAATTATAATATATGCAGTCATGTTTGCTTTAATATGTATCAGGGCTGATTCACAGGTTATTTTTAACTAGATATTTCCTCAAATGTCTCTAGTCCTGCCAGGTGGACTAATAAGAACAAATCTAGCAGAGGCTCTGACGTGATTTGCTTTGATTTGTTTACACTTTAGGTAATATTGGTGAAGCACCCGTTGTGGGCCAGGCAGGACTCTCAGAGCAAAGGTGCAGCTGTGAAGAACACAGGTGTGCTGCCCTCATGGCACCACGGCACATAAATACCAAGGATTCCGTGCGTTAATTGCCACATGTTTGCAATCGTGCTGCAAGTTTACCAGAAAACAGAGTTAGTGAGTGTAAACATTTCTTCTATGACCTTGTTCACGTTCACTCTTTTGCTCAGTAAATCTTTTGCTCATGGATAATTCTAAACAAAATTTACGTTGGTGCCAAACTAAGTTATCTCACACTTCACGGTAAAGGGCCCAAAGAAAGTAAGATTGTACCAGCATTGTGTAGATCCGTCAATAACGTGAACTCTTGCTGTAATAAATGCAGTGTCCACCCACTGACGGACTGCTTGATTCTATCCCCTAGTGAGCAGCTATTCTGTGCACTGACGGCACTAAGAGGCAGTGGAGCCCAGGACTGGGTGGTCTCAAATGCTCGGGGAATGAGCGATGGAATGAATGAATGGTGTCACTGCTGGATAGAGGCAGGACGTATTTTCTCAAAACACTGTAAAGCAGGTAGCAATGGTGTAGACATGGAACATTTTTTAAAAGCTTGCTTATGGCCGGGCACAGTGACTAACACCTGTAATCCCAGCACCTTGGGAGGTCGAGGCCAGCAGATAGCTTCAGCCCAGGAGAGACCAGCCTGGGCAACATGGTGAAACCCCATCTCTACTAAAAATACAAGAACTAGCCGGGCACGGTGGTGCGTGCCTGCAATCCCAGCTACTCTGGAGGCTGAGGCATGAGGATCGCTTGAGCCTGAGAGGCAGAGGTTGCAGGGAGCCCAGACTGAGCCACTGCACTCCAGCCTGGGCGACAGAGGGAGACTCTGTCTCAAAATGAATAAGCAAATATAAAAATAAAAGCCTCCTTGTACTCAGGTAGCCTAGTTGACAGATAAATAGAAGGACTTGGGTTTTTTTCTTTGTTTTAATCTTTAAAAGAAAAAACATGGAAATACATACCTGCAAGTTTTCCTCTATTGGGGCAAAAGAACTGAAGCCATACTGAAAACAGCCACTGTGTGACAGCAAACGGCAGCCTGGACGTGGGGTTGGAAGGTGCCCACGTCTGGAGCAGGCTCTGCTGATGCAGGCCCCACCCACCTGGTGGAGCTGACCACGCCCACCTGGTGGAGCTGACCACGCCCACCTGGTGGAGCTGGCCACGCCCACCTGGTGGAGCTGACCACGCCCACCTGCTGAAGCATGTCCCTGGGCTCCTGTCCCTCTGGCAGGCTGCAGCCTGGCTGAGGCTACCACAACCAGCATACAATCCCTTTCCGAGTCAAAGAGCAAGAAGGTCGGTGCTGGACCCAGGCTCCCTTCTGTGCCACCAGGGAGCTCTGAGGTCGCTGGTGCCAGAGCTCCAGAAGATTTAGTCTTATTTTGCTCCTAGGTCTACACGCTGTTGCTGTCCCCACTGTCCTGACATCCGGTCTGGCACTTCCTCAGCACCTGCCTGGGAGGCACTCTCTGCCTCATTAGCGAGCTCACCTGGGCTGGGTCCTGGGTGCCGCTCCCTCCTGTCTGGGCCCGATTTCTGCCAGTTGCAGGTGAGTCCTACAGTATCAGGATTAACTTGCTCAAACACCACCTGATTCTTAGTTTCTCGCTGAGTGGGGGCTTGGAGACCTGCCATCCTCATTAGTATGGTGATCTGTTTCTTTAAACGTTGTTAATGGTTTGACTAGGATATGGGAACGAAGAGGAAACAGACAAATGGTGAGGGCTGCTGTTACAGCCATGTGTCTGAATTGATGGTGCAGCCTCTGCTATCACTGAACCAAGAGAAGATCTCTAACAGACTTGAGATTTCTGCAAACTGACTTGGACAAGGAGCCATGAGTGGTCAGTGCAGAAGGCCAAGGGCAAGGGGTGTGTTTATTCCCAGACACTCACCTGATGGGCACAGCTGCCTTCAGCCCTCAGCACATCTAAAGGTTAGGAGCAGAGATTGTGAATTTGCTAGTAATCAATATGAGAAAGACAGAAATTATAATGCCTTAAAATTTTAGATCCGAGAAGTAGCTTAGAAAACCTTTGAACTACATGATTCTACCTGAAAAACAAAGACCCAAGAACCTTTGGGAGAGGATTCTTGTGGGAAAGAGCAACATTAAAGACGAAACCCAAGCCTGTGACCAAGGGGTGTGACCGGGGGGTGTGACTGGGGAGTGTGACCAAGGGGTGTGACTGGGGGGTGTGACTGGGAGATGGGGGCCACAGCGGGGGAAAGCAAAGTCCCCTTGGGCACGTGAATGGAGCTCGATTTGAGAACTGCTGACCCGACTTTTACAGAGAAGAAAACAGGCACAGAAAAAGAAAAGCAATTTGTCCAAGGGTGCAGTATTAGTCTGTTTTCGTACTGCTATGAGGACTGCCTGAGACTGGGTAATTTATAAAGAAAGAGGTTTCACTGCCTCACAGTTCAGCATGTCTTGGGAGGCCTCAGGAAAGTTACAATCATGGCAGAAGGTGAAGGGGAAGCAAGGTGCCTTCTTCACAAGGCGGCAGGAAGGAGAAGTGCCGAGTGAAGGGGGAAGAGCCCCTTGCAAAACCATCAGATCTCGTGAGAACTCACTATCAGGAGAAAGGCATGGGGGAAACCAACCCCATGATTCAATCACCTCCACCTGGTCCCTCTCTTGACACTTGGGGACTATGGGCATTCTGGGGTGACAATTCAAGATGAGATTTGGGTGGGGACACAAAGGTGAACCCTATCAGGTGCACAGCCCAGGCTCCAACAGAGCCAGGACCAAAGCTGGATTCTGTGTTCTTCCTGGTGCACTTAAGGTTCACTGTTTTTTGTCAGCAATATATTAAAAGAAGTGATGTTTGTGTTCCTGGGAAGTAGACTCACATCTTAGTAACACAAAAGCAGATATGAATGAATGTGAATGATGAACCAGAGTGGACACAAGGAATTAAAGAAGCACAGGGGGTGGGGGGGAGCTGGGTGTTTCTTTTGGTGTCATAAAGTTCAATCAGTTTGGGATTGTCTATTTTAATTTTCATTTTAATGTACCTTTCTAATATTCCCTTTTATTATTCCCTTCAATATACCTTTTAAATATGCCTGCTTTGTTTAAAAAATATGGTCATGATCCTACAGGTAAAATGATGTCTAAGTAGAACATTCATCTATTTTTAAGCCAGTGAAAAATGAGACTATTATATGCAATCTTTCTTTCCATTCATTATTTAACTGCAGCTCAAAAAGGCAATTTAAAAAATAAAGACCACCAGTGTTGACCACGTTTAGCCTCTACAAAACAAAGGATGAGAGAAGTTTCTAATGGCTCCCAGCCACTGCTTTATCCCAAACATGAGAAAGTCTTTTTGAAAATTGAGAGGCAGAACCACCACGGAGAAAATGTTCAAGGGCAGATCAGGATACCGGGGTGAACACAGCTCCCTGAAGACCCAGAAACTCCTGACTCAGGTCCTGCCTTGCCCTGTGATAGCTTTGCAGCATCATATGCTTAATGCGAAGTATTTCAATGCTGTAATTTACTGCTTTGAAAAATGAGTGAGCCTGCTCCCTTTGACATGCCTCTTTGAAACATGGAATATTTAAAATTCATACCCAAACTTAATGTATAGATAGATCACACATTTTTATGACTTCACTGGTGTAATAAAAGCCTTGTAATATCTCAAAAGATATGTTTTATCCCTCCTAATGTGTATCATATGCAGATTAAGAAGCTATATTATTGCCTTCAAAATGACCTGCTATTTCCTGGAAACTGTAATTTGCTGGACCTGTCCTTGTCACTGGGGTAAGTATAATGCCTTTAATAATCTTCCATTCACTAAGTGATGTGTTTGCATCAAAAAGACGGATCTGGCTTGGCGGTGGGGCAGGCGCTCTGTGTCTGTTCTCCCAGTGACATCTAGAGGCTTCACAGGGCCTGCAGCAGAGGGAAGCAGGTGGGAGGACTTTTCTCCAGGTTCACTGAATTTACTCATAAGAATGTTTTAAAGGCTGAGAATGACAGCATTTCAGGGCACGACTGCCTCACAGCATGACTCCCAAGGGGCGCAGAAAGAGCAACCGGGTGAGAGGCAGCATCCACAGGAAGGGGTCTGGGCAAATTGTATGAAGACACAGAGAAACCACTGAGAGCTCTCCCATAAAACGCCACCCTCAGTTGAGCTCGAAACTCCAAGCCACTGCGAACCGGCCTCGGAAGGGCTTTTATACAGAGTTCCTTTCCTAACAAGGTGGGCATCAAAGGTGATCTAAGCGAAGCAAATGTGTTTTTAAAACACCCTCATGCCTGTTTTCCCAGCACTATGGGAGCCCTGGGCAGGTGGATCACCAGAGGTCAGGAGTTCGAGACCAGCCTGGCCAACATGGTGAAATCCTATCTCTACTAAAAATACAGAAAATGAGCCAGGTGTGGGGGCAGGCCCCTGTAATCCCAGCGACTTGGGAAGCTGAGGCAGAAGAATCGCTTGAACCCAGGAGGCAGAGGTTGCAGTGAGCCAAGATCAAACACTCCAGCCTGGGCGACAGAGTAAGACTCTGTCAAAAAAAACAAAAAACAAAACAGCAACAACAACAAAAAAACCCACCCCAAGTGGCCCGTGCTTTCAGCCCGAGAGTCTCAGAAGAAAGCGCAGAGGCCTGTGTGATTGGCCAATGTCCAGCCCACCTGCCCCAGGCCACACAGTGCTTGAGAGCGAGCCGGAGCAGCCAGTAGGGGCATCTCAGCACCAGGGCTATCGGCTGGAGTTGACTGCAAGCCGAGGGCTCCACACTGAGTCACCTCCTGTGTGCTGTGGTGCGCGTGTGCCCCAATAGACAAAGGTAAACCTCGGTGTTGGTGATTTACTTTATGTGGGAATCACAAATGTCATCTACAGTTTTATCTAGACGTTTGTGATGGAGATACATACTTTGACGGTTGTGTTAATTATGGCCAGCAATGTATGCAGAAGTCAACTTTCTACTCCTAGGGGTACAAAACAATTTTGAAAGCAATGAGGAACAAGCCCAACTTTCCCACAGCCTCATTTTAAAAAGGATGTGAAGAGGAAGCCTAAGGACAGAACGGTCCCTCAGCATCGGTAAGACCACATACAAGTGGGACAGGAGGAGAGACCCAGACTCCACATATAAACTTCCATGAAGATAAATGGTAAACAGTGAAACAGGAGAGGGAGCCCCAAAACACACCCGCACACGTGTGGTTGATGGTTTTTGACAAAGGTGCCGAGAACACACAATGGAGAAGAGACAGTGTCCTCAATCAACGGTGTTGGGGAAACTGGATCTCCACAGGCACAGGGTGAAATTGGCTGTTATCAGACACCATATGCAAAAATCAACTCAAAATAGATTAAAGACTTCAATGTAAGACCTGAAACTGTGAAGCTCCTAAAAGAAAACAGGGGAAAGCTCCATGACACTGGTCCAGGCAAAGATGTTTTTGGATATGACCCCAAAAGTATAGGCAATAAAAGCAAAAATAAACAAATGAGATTACATCAAACGGAAAAGCTTCTGCACAGCAATGGAAACAACAGAACAAGAGGCCGAGGCAGGTGGATCACCTGAGGTCAGGAGTTGAAGACCAGCCCGGCCAATATGATGAAATCCCATCTCTACTAAAAATACAAAATTTAGCCGAGCGAGGTGGCAGGTGCCTGTAGTCCCAGCTACTCGGGAGACTGAGGCAGGAGAATCACTTGAACCTGGGAGGTGGAGGTTGCAGTGAGACAAGATCATGCCACTGTACTCCAGCCTGGTCGACAGAGTGAGACTCTGTCTCAATAAAAAAAAAAAAAAAAAAAGAAAGAAAGAAAGAAAGAAAAAGAAAAGAAAATATTTGCAAACCATTTATCTGACAAGGGACTATTATCCAAAAATACATAAGGAACTCAAACACCTCAGTAACAATAAAAGAAATAACTCAATTAAAAACTGGGGCAAAGGCTCTGAGCAGACATATCTCAAAAGAAGATATCGGAATGGCCAATCAGAATAAAATGCTCAACATCACTAATCATCAGGGAAATGCAAATTAAAACCATAATGCGCTGTCACTCACACACACCTGTTCAGACGCTGTTGTTGAAAAGAGACGCCACGTGTTGGTGAGGGTGTGCAGAGGAGGAACCCCTTGTGCTTTGTCAGTGGGGATGTAAATTAATACAGCCATCCTGAAGAGCAGTGTGGAAATTCCTCAAAACACTACAAATAGAATTACCATACGACCCAGCCATCCCACTTCTGGCTACGTACCCAACGGAAATGAAATGAGTGTGTGGAAGAGAACCTGCACCCCCGTGTTCATGCAGCGCTGTTCACAGTACCCCAGACAGAAAATCAACCTCAGTGTCTATCAAAGGATGAGAGGATAATGGAAATGTAGAAATGGAATACCAAAGTGAGTCTTAAAAAAAGAAGAACTCCTGTCCTTTGTGGTAACATGGATAAGCTGGAAGACATTCCGCTAGGTGAAATAAATCAGGCTGAGGAAGACAAATACCACATCTTCTCATTCATATGTGGAATCTAAAGAAGTCAGACTCATACAAGTAGAGGGTAGAATGGTGGTTAAATGGTGGTTACTGGAGGCTGGGGTGAGGGCTGGATGGAGAAAGGAGAGATGACGGTCACAGTGTACAAAGTTTCAGTAGGACAGGAGGGATAAGCTTAGAGACTGATTGCACGGAATGGCCAGTATCATAGATAATAATGCATTGTATATTTCAAAATTGCGGAAAGAGCAGAATGTCAATGTTTTCACCACAAAAAGAAATGGCTAGTATGTGAGGTGATGGATGTGTGAATTAGCCCGATTAGTCACTCCACATGGTAAACATACAGCAAAACTTCACAGCACACCCTGTAAATATATGCTACAGTTATTATTTGTCAATTAAAAATATTAAAAAATAATCATGTAGACACACACGCACAAAGAGGAATGGTAAAGAATGGCCTAAAATTGGATGCGTGAGGTGGCTCACACCAGTAATCCCGGCACTTGGGGAGGCTGAGGCAGGTGGATCACTTGAGGTCAGGAGTTTGAGACCATCCTGGCTAACATGGTGAAACCCTGTCTCTACTAAAAATACAAAAATTAGCCGGGCATGGTGGTAGATGCCTGTAATCCCAGCTATTTGGGAGGCTGAGGCAGGAGAATCGCTTGAACCTGGGAGACAAAGTTTGCAGTGAGCTGAGATTGTACAACTGTACTCCAGCCTCGGTGACAGAGTGAGATTTTGTCTAAGGAAAAAAAAAAAAGTATGCACAAGTATGCATCTGTTCTTTTGTTGAATGTCATCATTACTGTAAGTGTACTTTTTTGAAATTTAATTCCTAAATCTGCTTATGGTTTTTAATTTTCTAAGTCCTTAAAGTTCCCATGATGACTCCCACTGTACTCCTGGGTTAAAGGTTTTGTGGGGGAAAAAATAATACACGCTTGACCAGGCATGGTGGTTCATGTCTCTAATCCCAGCACTTTGGAAGGCTGAGGCAGGCAGATCACTCGAGGTCAGGAGTTCAAGACCAGCCTGGCAAGCATAGCAAAACCCCGTCTCTACTAAAAATATAAAAATCAGTCAGGCGTGGTGGTGGGCGCCTATAGTCCCAGCTACCTGGGAGGAGAAGGCTTGAACCCGGGAGGCTCAGGTTGCAGTGAGCCGAGATCAATCATGCCATTGCACTCCAGCCTGGGCAACAGAGTGAGACACCATCTCACAAAAAAAAAAAAAAAAAAAAGAAAAAGAAAAAAAATGCATGCCCTGCCGTCAGCCACATATTAGTCACCCATGGAGTGAGGCTGGCGTGTTCCATGCAAGCCCTGTCTGTGGTGTGTATTTTCACTCTCAGCCATCGAAACACATATAGAATGATCCTCCTTTTCCGAAAATGGAAGTGCAGTTGTGATACAGTATAAGGAACAGGTCTTGGCTTAATGTTTGTACAGTAAAGAAACCTTGTGTGAATCCTTCAGAAAGAAGCCAATTTTTAAATAAATGGTATAAATGCCTCTTCGTTTATCTGCACTACATCTCCCTGTTCCATATCCATTTAACGTAAA
Organism: Macaca thibetana thibetana; assembly: GCF_024542745.1. NCBI lineage: Eukaryota > Metazoa > Chordata > Mammalia > Primates > Cercopithecidae > Macaca > Macaca thibetana. The sequence continues at coordinate 140,209,987 of NC_065585.1, forward strand.
ATGAGGTCTACTTAATCCTACAAAATAAATGGTGTCTGTTCCTGGGTCTCTCTCTCTCTGCACGAAGCAGCACTTCCTCCAACATGCCCTTCTGAGGCTTGGGAAAAAAACGTGGTTCCCAGTAAGGGATCTTGGGCTCATTTTCTAATCTTACACAGTTTCATTCTGGCGAGGCCTGAGAAGCTAGAGTTGAAATGAATTAATTGGCTTCAAAATTATTTCTTAAAAATGGGATATGATCACTTCTCTGCCTTTGGCTAAAATCAAGCCTAAAAATTAGTCTACGGGCAGTCTTACTTTCTTTTGTAAAATGCAAAATCCTTCTGTTTCTCACATGAGCTGAACACACTAGAGATTCTCCAGGAAATAAGCAGGAATGAGTTAGTCTGCAAAAAATGTTTGTCTCACTCTTGTTAGCCCTCACCTCCGTTTTGGAAGCCAACGACTCCTAACATTGTTAGTTTGATGAACTATTGGGTTTTTTTTTTTCATGCTGAGTCAAATTTCCACTATTTACACTCCCACAGATACAACTTTTACTCTCTTGGGCTCAGCATCTCCCAGGAAGATCACTTCTTCAGCTGGGTGTCAGCAACTTTTATCTAACGATTCTCAAGAGGTGGCCACAGAAGTTGTTGAACTGATAGACATTTTTAGCAGATACTTGATTTATTTAAAAAGCCTCACTTCCACACCCAAGCCCCACATTTCATAATCATGTGAATGCCAAACTCATTCTTTCTGTAACTGAGCTCTCAGAGTACACGTGCGGTCACACACCCGGGATACAGTCACACCCCCAGGATACGCAGCCTCGATGGAGTCAGGAGGAGCCCTCGGCAGGCCCCGGAAGGAGAACTGCTCTGTGGAACCACTGGCCTGCGCGCTCCAAAATTACCCACCTGACTAATGACAAAGAAGGGTCTTCCAGAGAAAGCAAGCTGTGGCAACTAAACCCAACATGTGAGCCCAAACTGCATCCTGAACTCCAGCTGGGGGACCCCTCCAGGGACGCTGTCGGGATGACTGGCGAGGTTAGCCTACGGATTACAGATGGCGCTGCTGTGTGATGGTCGGTCCCTCAACGTTGAGAGCTGTGCTGTGAAAACACAAGGCAACGCTCTGCTCCTTGTTCCTGGGAAACAACTAAGACAGAGAAGTGTGACGCCGACGATGTATGAAATGTATTTCCAAATGGCTCTAGGAAAAGTTAATTTTTTTTTTTTCACAGAATCAAGACCTCGGCAAAGGACTCTGTACCCTCCCGGTGTCATCCTCACAGCCGTCAAATGAAACGACTCAAGCGACGAACTCCGACCACCGCCCTCCCCGTGCTGAGCCTTTGCTGCCTCCGCTGCCACATGCACGGATTCTTAACAAGCGACGAAAGGGGCCGGGCGCGGCGGCTCACGCCTGTAATCCCAGCACTTTGAGAGGCCGAGGCGGGCGGGTCACGAGGTCAGGAGATCGAGACCATCCTGGCTAATACGGTGAAACCCCGTCTCTACTAAAAAAAAAAAAAAATACAAAAAACTAGCCGGGCGCGGTGGCGGCTCGTAAAAAGTAACGAAGGGAGACTCTGTCTCAAGGGGAAAAAAAAAAGGAAAGAAAGAAAAAGAAAGGAGGGAGGGAGGGAGGGAAGAAAGGAAAACGCACGGCGGAGCATGGGTCACATCTCAGAGATGAAACAGAGCACAAGAGTCCATGCAGGTATCAGTAAATGACGGGATAAATAAATAAATCGGGAGAGGAGACAATCTTTCTTGCAGAATTATAAATAACAGAGGTAGATGCTCCTGCTCCGAGAGGTGAACGTGATTCCACGCTCTTCCTTCTTTGAGGGTGGCCTGGGCTGAGACAGGATCCCAAGGAATAGAAGGAGAAGAGGAAAAAAAAGGCATTTCATGGGAGACAGCAGGCAGACATCACCTGAGCCAGTGATGAAGGTTAGTGGATGTCGGGCGCCATGGTGTCATGTGACTCCTCTTCCCAAAATCACACACCCCCAATCTCATCACGGGAAGATCGTCTTCCATGGACTGGGGACCTCAACTGGGGAACATCCTACCAGATACCCAGCAAGCCTCCTCCAAGCCAGTAAGGTCATGAAAGGCAAGGACAGACAGAAACCGTCACAGGCCGGAGGGGCTGGGAGACGTGACCAGCAAATGCATCTGGTGTCCTCAATGGGTCCTGGGACAGAGAGAGGGCGCTGGGGAAACCCAGCAAGGTCCAAAGGCCGCCTGGAGGTGAGGCCATCGTCTCGCCCCACGGGGACACGAGAAGTGAACAACAGGAAGACTGTGTGGAGTCCACTGGGGCTCTCTGCACTGTTGTAAAGACACTTCGCTGCATGTCTGAGACTATTAATTAAAAAAAAATAACTTATTTAAAAAATATTATAACTCAAAATTATGGAGGCAGTAAAATGCTCAGGGGTTGAAGGGAAGATTTTTAGGGCAGAGAAAAGACTGTGCATGATGCAACAGTGGTGGACATGAGTCCTGATCACCCAACCAAACCCACAGAGCCGACAGCGCCAGGAGCGAGCCCGGGGGAAACTCCAGCCCCCCGCAGTGGTGAGGCTTCAGTGTGTGTGCAGTGGTTGTAACAAGCGCCAGGAGTGAGCCCGGGGGAAACTCCAGCCCCCCGCAGTGGTGAGGCTTCAGTGTGTGTGCAGTGGTTGTAACAAGCGCCAGGAGTGAGCCCGGAGTAAACTCCAGCCCCCCGCAGTGGTGAGGCTTCAGTGTGGGTGCAGCGGTTGTAGCAAGCACCAAGACCAAGCCCAGGGTAAACTCTGCCCCGTGGCGATGGTGATGTGTCAGTGTGAGTGCAGTGGGTGTAACAAGCACACCCCTCTGGTGGGAGGTGTTGGTCGTGGGGGAAGCTGTGGTTGGGGCAGGGGCTGGAGTGGAGATCTCTACCTTCCCTTTAACTTTGCTGTGAACCTAAAACTGCTCAAAAAGGGGATCTATTAAAAATAGTATATATGGCTTTAAGAAATTCACAACCATTTGAATTCTTTCCCATGAACCACGATTGCTAAACAAAAACGACTGTTTAAACTGGAAAATAAACAAAATCTGTTTACCTGAATCAAGGTCAAATGGAGACAAGTCTGTCTGTGCCTACCCTCGCCAGGCCGCTTTGGAAAATGCGGCTCCACCAGGCAGTAAGAACAAACTCCGCTAAAGTTCACCTGCTTGACAGAGAAGGGAGAAAAAATGAAAATAAAATTCTTGCTGACACTCACTTTACTGCCATGGAAACCAGCTCAGCCAGCTTTATGTTATTGGGGACATATTTAATTCTCAGGATTTGTATTATTACCTTAGAAAAATATAACAAAATCTCGTAAAATTTGGATTGCCCTTAATGAGACAGAAAGGTAAAACATTCTTAATTATCAAAGCTTTTCCTGTTATAAAGCAACAATAAAACTAAAATACTGAAATGGGATTTTTATGCCAGAAGAATTTCAGCCTCTTTCCAAAGGAAGAAACAGTTCAAAGAGAGGGTATGTTCCCCCTAAACATGTTTTTTAACTTCACCAAGAGGCCTTGTGTAGGCCGCCAAGTTTTTATTTTTCCTCCATGGCTACTACAGTGATCATTCCAAATGAGTGCCTTTTTTCTTTTGATATCCCTTCCTAATTCATTAGCACACTAAAAAAGAACAGAGCCATCTATGCATTTTGTTTTCCCTGTGGTATAATCACTAGGTGACCTTTCTAAGCCTTGCACAAAATGCACACTTCTTAAGACTGGTGCTGTCTTGGGTGCCGCTTGGGGCTGGCAGCCCCGCCCCGCAGGTCGGAGGGGCTTTGGAGGTGTGATTCATCATGCCCTGCCCTCTGGAGTGTGAGTGCGCTGTCTGCACCCCACCAGCCATGAAAGTGCATGATACCCCATAATTAAACAAGCCAGGAGGGTGAGCAGGTGCAGGTAGGTGTGATTTGGTACAGGAAAACCACAACAAGGTGATTTTTTAAAGTTTTATTTGCCTAAAGCAAGAAAAAACAAGCTTAACCAGGTAACACATGCTTCAAAGGCTCCACAGCCAAGATTTCAGAGCTGCTAGATCCCGCAGCTCCCAAAGAGCAGCACGGCAGCTTCTCGGCGGCTTCACACAGACCGCCACATGCTCCACACGTCCGGGTGCCACGCCCATGTGCCCACACCCGTGCAAATGCTAGTGTGTAATCTGCCAACCCCCTCTCTGTCAGGTGCCTGCCGTCTACCCTCGTGTAAACATTTTGTTCTGTCTTGTGGAAAATGTTAGCTTTCTCCCTTAGACGGGTATAATCATCACCAAACGCAAAAATCAAAAGCACAATGTGTGATCAACTACCGGCCCACACAGGACGCCACTCGGACGCCAGCTGCTCCTCTGGAACAAGCACACAGCACTCCTATCTCTGCCAAGCATATTTTCCCCTCTCCAGGCCGGGAAAACGCCTTCACTGGCCTGGCGCCGAGGCAGACGCCGGGATGAGCTTGGGTTTGGCTTGCTGGGGTGGGGCCACGTCCGGGATCTTCTCCCCATGTTTGTACACGCTCACCGTCACATCGATCTTCTCCCCGCCATACTTGTTCTTCACGTTGATGCTGTACTTGCCCGAGTCCTCAGAGGTCACGCCTTTGATGGTCATGCTGACGTACTTGGCCTGCTCCACCTTCACCGAGAAGTGCTCGCTGAGCTGGATGTCCTGGTCGTTCTTGAACCAAACCACTTCGGGGTCGGGGTTTCCAAACACCGTGCAGGTGAGATTCAAGGTCTTCGGAAGGAAGAGGTTGGTGGAGAAGGAAGAGTTAGAAAAGGGAAAGTCCTATCACCGCCTCAGACGGTGTGCTCCAGGTCACACTCAGTGACACGTACTGGTCCTTCAATGGTTTGTTTAGCAACAAGGCTTTATGTACATAAGCACCACTCTAGACAGAGCAGCCAGAGGACAGTAGGGAACAGGTTCACTGTGTCACAGGGGAGCTCATAAAAAAATCAGTGAACACATGTCCTATTTATTCTCAGCTTTTACCCATAGCCTAAGTCAATTAACTAATTTGAAAGTAATTTAATTAAGCTCTATGTTTTATAGTAGATATATCCAGCCTGCTCCCAAATTCCTTTCTATTTAGACGTATGGGTCCCTCTTACCAGTTCCTCTGGCGGACCCCATGAATATATTGTCTTATAACTGGTAAACCGGAGGCAAAAAAAATGCATTCTTGAAGCTTAGTTAAAATATGCTTTCAGCCTAGGATAAAGTGAAACGATTGCTAATTTCTCAATTACATCCTAAGATGACATCTCAAGGCTCTCTAGGCTTTTCCTTTAACTGCTAAAGAAGAAGTCTATACACTTTTGTCTTCTGGCCTAATAAAATTCTCTCAAGTATCTCTGTCCCTGTGACATTGAGTTAGACCCACTGAAGCAACCAGAGAAGTATCAATTAGATATCAATAATTCTCCTGACAGGCAACAAATTACACTCCAGTAAGCGGCTTCCACCACGTGTTCCACAGTGACCTTGAGAGTGGGAGCAGAGATTTTCTTCTTCCGTGTAGTAAAAGCTGTGTTCTCTCACATGGGAAGAGGGGGCCTGCACCTTCACACAGGCAGGCAGGCCACGGCGGGTGTGGCCGCCTCGTCCTGCACTTGCTCCTCTGGGTGAATGGCCACAGGGGCAGGTGGCACCAGACCCCGGCAGACCCTGAGGGCCTAGAAACACCCATAGCCACAGCACCTGCCTTGAGGTGCCCAAGTGGCACGATGTGTTCCTGTGACCACAGGTTTGTGGATTCAGAATGTTACGCGATTCCTTCCTTGGAGAATACAGGGGTTATCCCAGGCCGTCGAGGAGGGGCAGGAAAGTGGGGGGGATTCTGGGTTCCCTGCAGGCTGAGTGAGGACACAGAAGCCCCTCGCTGGGTTCCCTCTGCTCTGCCCCAAGAGGAGGGGCTGCGTGCACTGCACCGCGCTGACACCCCACCCTGGCCGAGTTTAGAATCCTCACCTTCCCTTCCATGATGGTCACCACATCAGGCAAGCCGCCAATCAACCTGCCACGATCTGCAATGGGAAAGGGAAAGCGCCTCAGTTGGGAAAACACCTGTGGGGCGTTCCCACCGAGCGGGGGCCGTGTAAGCAGCAGCGGGTACCAAGGTGAACATGGGGAGGAGTTTATGCCCAGGAGAGAGAGCACCAAAGAAAAAGATTTATATGTTGACAGTTGAGGGATAAACCAAAGCCAAGGGAAGGTAGGTGAGGAGATAATAGACTCTGTGAAGGGGCCGGGGGTGAAACACTCCAGAGGAAATGTGAGATAGGGGCCGGTCTTGAAGGGTGAAGAATTCACCAAGGACTGAAAGCCTGGAGAGCCGCGTCTGTCCGAGTTGGGCAGAAAGTGAAGGGGTCCTGGCCATGCGTGGTGGCTCACGCCTGTAATCCCAACATTTTGGGAGGCCGAGGTGGGCAGATCATCTGAGGTCAGGAGTTAGAGACCAGCCTGGCCAACATGGTGAAACCCTGTCTCTACTAAAACTACAAAAACTAGCCAGGCATGATGGCAGGTGCCTGTAATCTCAGCTACTCAGGAAGCTGAGGCAAGAGAATCGCTTGAACCCAGGAGGCAGAGGTTGCAGCGAGCCGAGATCACGCCACTGCACTCCAGCCTGGGTGATAGAGCAAGGCTCTGTCAAAAAAAAAAGAAAAAGAGAGAAGAGAAGAGAAAAAGGGACACGGACAGGGAAGGGAGGGGAGGGGAGGGGAGGGGAATGGAGGGGAAGCAAAGGGAAGAGAGGGTAGGGGAGGGGAGGGGAGGGGGGGGGGGAGGGGAGGGGGGGGGGGAGGGGAGGGGGGGGGGAGGGGGAGGGGAGGGGGAGGGGGGGGGGGGGGGAGGGGGAGGGGAGGGGAGGGGAGGGGAGGGGAGGGGGGGGGGAGGGAGGGGGGGGAGGGGAGGAGGATGGGAGGAGAGGGAAGGGGAGGGGAAGGGGAGGGGAGGAGGAGGGGAGGACGGGAGGGGAGGGGAGGGGAGGGAAGGGGAGGGGAGGGAAGGGGAGGGGGGAGGGAGGGAAGGGGAGGGGGAAGGGAGGGGGAAGGGAGGGGGAAGGGAGGGGGAAGGGAGGGGGAAGGGAGGGGGAAGGGAGGGGGCGGGGAGGGGGCGGGGAGGGGAGGGGAGGGGAGGGGAGAGAAGGGAATGGAAGGGAAGGGAAAGAAAAGTGAAAGGGCCCTGGGTGTCTGGGCTGCAGATTCTGCAAGGGAAGACGGAGGACAGGAGTGAAAGTGGGGGCCCGAGGGGTGACGGGGCTAAGGCCAAAAGCAGTGCAGGGACCAGTAGTGCAGGACGTGGGGCTCCAGGACAGGGTGCAGTGTTGCTAGCATTGTTACATCAGGGTGGGGGGTTGCTGGTTATTATTTAATACACAAAGTTGGTACTCTAAAATATAGACCTTTTTGCCCCACCCAAAACAATTTACCATCCTGGTTACAATCTAACAGGTACTTACTCTTCTCTGCAAAAGCAGCAGCTCTAAAAGTTAAAGGGGACAGAGAGGAGAGAACGAAAAGAGAGTATGAGAAAGTACTTCCAACAAAATGTACAGCTGAGAGACTCACTAGCGATGAGAGCAAAAGAAAGAAGGAAATACGTCTGCATTCTCTTAGAGGAACACGTTCAGATCACAGGATCCCAGCATGGATATCATCGCTTTTTCCTGATGGTTCCCACTGCCCATTTTGAGGTGGAAAATGCCCTATTATCTAGATGCTAAAACCCACAGAAAAGTTTAGCATTCCAGTTCACCGGTTGAAGAGATTTTTTTTTTTTTCCACAAATTCACCAGAGACTTGAGATATTTTTGGAACTTGTCAGTTTCTGATCTATCTTGCTCATCCCTGTACCCAATCAACAAATGTTTATTAAATAAGCTAGCACAGGCCAAGGACTGTGGTCAGCTTTGGATGTGCGAAAACTCGATCGTGCATTTGAAAACCCTGAATTTTCCTTAAAAAGTTGCTCTGTGTAATGTGCAGACTGATGATAATTGACAGCAGCAGCATCACCATCTTGGACTAGCATCGCCATTTTAAGTTTTCCTTGATTAGAAATCGCCTAAGTCCAGCTCAAAAACATCAGCTTAAAGGCTAACGTCAGCATGACCATAAACCACAAATGACACCTCCAACGAAAAACATACCAACCTTGGGATAACCTACCCTCCAATCAAAAACATTCCAACCCTTAGATAACCTCCCCTCCAACCAGAGGCATTCCAACCCCACAAAAAAACTCTCCTTCACACAGAAACATTCCTAGCCTGAACCAGAACCTTTAAATACCCTTAGTCTGTAAGAGAAAGTGCTTCTGACCGAAATCTGCCAGAAGCACCACTCAGGTCTATTCTCCAAAATAAATCTGTCTTTGACTGTTAAGCTGCTTTGCGTGTTTCTTTCCTCTTTCTTCAACTCTTACAATAATGATTTTCGAAATTCATCCGGGATTCCGATGACCCTGGACAGTCCGTTGATAAACGCATTTCTGGTTTAGGAGAATGCCCACCCCTCCACATACTGCATTGCTTAAATTGCCACTTCTGTCCCAGGAATGGCTCTTTCTTTGGGCCACCCAGGCTTCCATACAGATTCCCACATGCAGCCAAATTGACTGGGACTCAACTGCCCCCAGGATGATATCATAGTAACCAAATACACAAATCTTACTTGAGTTGCTGGAATTCTGCAAATGCTTCATCAAAAGCTGTAAGGAAATAGTTCTTATGTTAGTAACCATTTCAGTGTTCAGATTTTATTTATTCACTCAAATATTCTACCAGTGAATCTGGTTCATGAAAACTGATATACTGAAAGAATGAATAAAGTGATTTTTTCATTTTCTCTAAATGAAAATCGTAAATTCATATTGTCTCCTGTATTCATATCGTATTCCCTCCCTTCAGCATCTAAATGGATTTCTAAATAGAGATTATTAAATGCTAAAGAAGAATTCTCTTACCTTGTCCAGACAGGTCGAGGGAGCGTTGATGGTTATCTTTGCCATCAAAAATCTCAAAAGTGTATTTTCCTTTATCCTTCTCCGTCGGCTCACATATCTGCAGCCAGGCCATCTCTTCACTCCCCCCGATTCTCATATGCTCACTGGATGAGATCTTAGCATCTCTTTAAAATAGCAACAGGAACGTATCCAAGTTAGGGTCTCCATGTCACATGCACAATGTCTACGGGGCAATGTCCTGCTGCTGTGACAGCCTTCTCTAACTTGCTGATGCCAATATCACAATAGATTATTCTGGCTGTTATGAATGTATTGACCACATCAGTAAATCAGATCTGAAAACCTTCTAACATTAAATGTATCTTAATTTTCAAAGGTATATTATTATTTAATATATACTTGTCACAACATAATGGACTTAACATTATTCTATACAGTATGGCAGTTCCTCAAAAAATTAAATCTAGAACTATTATATGATCCATTAATTGCACTTCTCCGTAGATGCCCTGAAGAACTGAATGCAGGGTCTTGGAGAGAGATTGTCACACCACATCCTTAGTAGCATCGTTCACGACAGCCCTGGTGGGGAAGCAGCCCAAGCGTCCATTGGTGATGAGTGGATCAACAGATTGTGGCCCAAAAATACATGAGGGAAATCCCAACGCCTGCTGCAATGTGGATGAACCCTAAGGACATTTTGCTGAATAAAATAAGCTTGTCACAAAGAGACAAACATGTACTCCTATGAAGGGCTTAGGTAGTCAGATTCACAGAGACAGGAAGTAGAACTGTGGGTACCAGGGGCTGGGGGAGAGGAACGGAGAGTGAGGGTTTAATGGGAACAGAGTTTCGGTTTGGGAGGATGAAAAGGTCCTGGGTGGTGGTGGTGGCTACACAATGATGTGAATGTACTTAACACCACTGAACAGTACCCTTAAAGATGGTTAAAATGTTAACTTTTACAGTATGTGTATCATGCCACAATTTTTTAAAGTTTAGATAAAAACAAGGTGCTCATACCATTCCTGCCTTCTAAGATTCCCATATCTGCAACGTATAAGGCCAACCTGTTTACTGCAGACAAATGTGTATAAGTTATTTCCCAACATTACTTCAGTTTAGAGGGAGCCTGAGAGATTTGTGGAAGTCGTAGTCACGGGCGCATGAAAACAGGACTGACTCCAGGGCCACACAAGAGCTGGAATGTGGACCCGTTTCTCTCAGGCACCAGCTCCAGAGCAGCTGGAGCTCAGGGAAACGGGCTGTGTCAGCTGCACAGAGAGCCAGCTGTGGTGCTTGTGGCATCTTTCATTACCCTTGCCGGCAACCCAGAATGCCTTGAGTTCCATCAGGAAAAAGAATTCTCCAGCCCTCCTCACCATCATAGCCTTTTTCTGTTATTCTTCCCTTCAACAAATATATCTTAAGCCTATAATAAATGCACAGCTTGGGCCAGGTGCAGTGGCTCATGCCTGTAGCCCCAGCACTTTGGGAGGCCGAGGTAGGAGGATCACATGAGCCCAGGAGTTTGAGACCACCCTGGACAACAAAGCAAGACTGTCTCTACAAAAACACAAAAATTAGCCGGGCATAGTGGCAAGCACCTGTAGTCTCAGCTACTCAGGAGACGGAGGCAGGAGGACTGCCTGAGCCAGAGAAAGTCAAGGCTGCAGTGAGCTGTGATTACACCATCACACTCCAGCCTGGCCGACAGAGTGAGACCCTGTCTCAAAAAGTATATATGTAAAAATAAATGCTTGGCTCTGTGTCCTGGTCTCTGGTGGTGGTGCCGGCAGTGTGTGTCAGAATCGAGTTTGTCCAGATAGCAAGTGGGAGCTCCATGAGGGCACAGCAGGATCCTGGTGCACACTAAGCCAGAGAGGACGGAACGGCTGCTCCCAGGGATGGTTTTGTGGGATGGGCTTCGGCCTGAGACTTAGCGTCTCGGATCCTGGACAGAGAAGGGAGGATCTAACACTGCCCATGTGGGGTTGTTTTAGGAATCCAAGAAGATATGATCAACATCTATTGAAGCAACTCTGGAACATAATTGATACACATTTGTCTACAATCATCAGGTCGGCCTCCCCTGTTGCCAATGAGGGACGAGCTCGTGCTGCCTTAGAAGGCAGGGCAGTGTGAGCACTTGATTTCTACCTAAACTTTTAAAAACGGTGTTAGAACGCACATAATGTAAAAGGGACCCCTTTAGCCCTTCACAGTATGTTAATTATCTCCCTTTTCCCATGAGCTGCCCCTCCCTGGAAAGCAGCAGGAGAATCGGATCGGCCAATCCTTCAGGAATCTCAGTCCCACATCTGGAATTCTGTACGTTGCTGACCCGGGAGCCTCACAAAGGCTGACCCTGCAACACAGCCCCATGCTCTGCCCAGCTGCTCTCAGTCCACAGTCAGCAGGGGCTGCGTGGGGAGGAGAGGGAAGGAGAAGCGATAAGGCCAGGACCCCAGGACCCCAGCACTCAGAAGCCAGAGACGGCCAGGCCGACAGTGCCACGTTTGCAAGCTGCAGGCTGGCGCTCACATTCCAGGCGACACGGACTCGCCAGGTTCTCCATCCGTGGTGTGGCCAAGGGCAGGTGAGCATCAGTGGCCACACCGGCCGTCCTGTGAGCTCACAGCAGGTCGCCAGTACTAAAGTGACTGATGGGCCATTCCAGCACTCAGACCTACTCATCCCTGTGTACAAAAGGGAAATTAGACTTTACACGGTGATTCTCAGCTCTGCAGAAAAGAAAAACCTTGCACAGAACATATACCAAGCAGCGGATTAGCCAGTCAATCCCAAACCCTGGCATGCGAGCAGCAGCAAGAAAGCCCATCTGTGCAGAGACCTGAAGGTAAAGAGACACTGACACACTGTAGGGACATCACAGCTTGATGAAGAAAGACTTCTTCATCCCCCCCACCCCCCGCCCATATGCACTTACAGCTGAACACTTCACAGACCAATCGGCGGATTGGAAATTACAGATCAGTGGGGAACTGAGCCCGCTGTAATCATTTATTGACTAAATGTACCCCATCCAAGGAAACAGGGTTCAACAAGGGTGTGGAATTCTTCCGGTGAGAGTCAGAAAAACTTGTTTTGCCAACACTGATGGGCCTTAGTCATCTTGTCACCCTCTCTTGTTGGAACTGATGAGGGTCAAAGTTCTAACAAATGCACGCACACACACACACAACCAGGCACTGCCAACTTGGCTATATGTGCTTCCTGCACACACAAAGACCCATGGAGCAGGATTCCAGCCTGAGACTCCACACATCAATAAGGCCCTCGGTCCTGCCCGGCCCCACCCTGCTTCCCTGCCCTGCAAAGCCTGGACGCTGCTTGGGGACTTGTGATGAGCTCCCTGCTTGTGGATAAAGGGACGATTTTTGTCATGCCTGGTGTCTTGAATCCTGCACCAAACGCTGTGTTTGTGCTGACGCTGGTCAGTCTCACTGAGAGGATGCAACAATCGCTGCCGCCCTGTATGAGCTCATCCCCCTGTGTGAGCTCATCCCCCTGTGTGAGCTCATCCTCCTGTGTGAGCTCATCCCCCTGTGTGAGCTCATCCCCCTGTGTGAGCTCATCCCCCTGTGTGAGCTCATCCTCCCACATGCCACGTGAGTGTTAGGGAGAAGACAGCGTTTTCTTGATCTCCATTAACTCAAATATGTCTTCTTCAAAGAGCTAAATTATGTGCCAAACCTGTTGCATCCTAGATGTATAGACGAAGATGTTCAAACCTCTGCTCTGTGTGTGTGTATGTGTGTTTGTGTGTGTGTGAGAAAGAGAGAGAGACTAGAATTTCTTCCATGGGGTAAAACTGCAAACATTCCCGAAATCTCACTGTTTAGACTTGGAGCCATGAAGAAAAGCTAGTGAAGTTTCCACTGTATCAGCCACATCGCACACAGCTTTGTCCAACAGGTGAAACTCACTGGGCCGCTAAGTCACCTTGCAAATGCTTCATGAAGTGGTGGCATTTTAGCCTTTGCGGCGTTTATGTTCTGCTGGACTATGTCCCATTCCGATGGTGATCCGTTCTACTCACACAATTAGCAACTTGCTTATAGACAAAAGAAAGATAATTTTATTTTTATATAGGTGACAAGGGAAAAAGGTACGCCTTCACACGAGCATTCATAAAATGGCCGTAAATGTGTCCAACCGGCCTCCTGGCTTTGGTGTAACTGGACACACTGGCTGGGCAGCAGTGAAGACAAGGGCCCCACTGCAAACAACTGCTTCACTGGCCTCACGTTGACGGCCCTAGGCCTTTGGAGACTTATCATTCAAGTTTCACGTTTAAAAAGTGACCCTCTACTTCAATGAGGGATTCTTTACAACAGCCACACAATTTGGGGAAAGAACACTTGAACCCAAATCTCAGCCAGTGACAAAGGGTAAAAACCACTGTAATGAAGGAATGGTGTCCACTGAACACCAGATCACACACTGGCCCACTTGGTGCCCTTCTCAGAACCCACATGCTTCTGGCCCCACCTCCTTCGTCACAGCTGCGGCCTCCGCTGCCACCCTGGGATCTGGGTAAACATGCACGCATGCGAGATGCCCTGAGCCAGGACCCCACAGCCTGCAGCTGGGACACTACCCTTCCCTGAGCTGCAGCTGCAGAAAGGTAGCCGTGAGCTTGGGATCGGGAGCCTGTCTTAAACCCCAATCCCAGCCTCGAGCTGCCCATGTTGGTGTCCTGACCCTGGCTTCTCTTGCATCACACACACTTCTCTTGGACTGGGTTCTAAGTCTGTTCCCTCAATATAACTCAGACAAAGTCACTCACAGAACATGGACAACCATTAGCAGAGGCTCCTGCTGTCCCTGATGTCTGCAACCCTGGCTGCTCACCTTGAGGGCAAATGCTGGTTTCCAGCTTCCTACTCCCAGCTTCAGGGTCTCACCCTAGACCCCACGCCCTCTCATTTGGCTTCCCCTGAACGAGCAACTTAAAAGAGGGCCAAACACGTCCTAGTGCTCAAAAATAGCTGTTCATTTCTTTGACTATCTGGTTGCTGAATTAATTATAACTGTTGTCTTACCTAGACAATGACTTGGACATACAGGGATTTTTAAATTATTATTATTGTTGTTTGAGACATAAATGAGCCCAATATGACAAAACCTCTCCTTCGTATTACTTGATTACAAAACATGACCAAATTCCTTCATTCCAAATTAAAGTGAAAATAGTTTGTATTAATACAAGACAGTGGAGAATAGAAGAAAGCACACGTTTCTGCTCCTTCGTGCAAAAGTAACCAGCAGTTCGGTCGCCTGTGACAGGGTAGGTGGGAAGGAGACAGGTAAGGGGCATGGAGGCAGGTGAGCAGGGAGGAGGAGGGAAGGTCTGGGCTCAAGTTCTGTAGTTCAGACTCTTGCAACCACACTGCCTTTCACATTTCCCAAAATAAATGAGGAACATCAGGGTGAAAGCAAGGGGAACCCAAAAGAAAATACGAACAGTAACAAACCAACATAACGATGTTGCAAATGAATTGCTTATCACCCAGAACACAAAGAAATATAGTAGCTTTGGAAAGCAATATTTTGATTTGATACTGTATGGCTAAAGATGAAAGGAATTAATTGCAGGAAACACTGAACTCTAGTTTGCACATTTCTTTCTCACAGAGATACGAGTTACTAATTCTAAACTGCTTGATGTAAATACTAGGATTAGGAAAAAAAAAAAAAAAAATAGATGAGAGCCAGGCTTCTCCCTGGGGAACCGAGTTACAGCTCAGGAAAGGGGCAAGGCTTGAATGAAGCCTGTGGAGTTGGACTGGACTGGGATCCTATCAGATTCTAGTACACAGATGGTGAGACGCAGAAGTGGACACGGATGTACAAGTGTGTGCCTCCGTGTGCACCCACATGTCACCCAGTCCTGTCTCCAGAGCGTGTAAGACCCGCGGCTCCCTGAGACACTGACAGTCTCTGATGCCACCCTTGGTCCAGGAGCCAGGGCTTCTGGGATTGTAGAACTGGGGCAGAAAATACAAGATGAGTTGGGAATGTTTTACGGACTCAGAAAATAAGACATTGCTGCTAAGAAGATGCAGGCACGCACGCTGGAGCAAGCAGGTGTCAATCGGAAGGAGCTCCCAAAGGCCAGAGCTGGAACAATTTGAGCAAAGTAACAGCTCACAAAATAAAATCAGCATCCCTGAGTCCAAACGGCTGCAGCCGAGCAGCTGAATGAGGAGGTACACAGAGGAGAGGCCAGCGCCTCCCAGCAGAACAAACATAGGGGGAAGAGGGAACTAGAAGATTATCCTCTACCCAGCCCCTCAGAAATCAGTGCTGCAGGCCAGATTCACTGCTGAACCTCAAATCTCAGCACACAGGTCTGCGGGGGGACAAGAGACTTGCCAAGTCCTAAAGTATTTACTAATTACCAAGGGAAAAATAATAACGTTCCCAAGAAGAGACAGGGCAGACATTGCCTTAACCCAGTGATCAGATATCAGCATGGCTTTTGTTGTATTCCAGCTAAAACTGAGTCACCGACCCAATCATGGGAAACACCAGATAAACCCAGATGGAGGGGCATGCTTCAAAGTGACAAACAGATGGCTTCAAGGCACCCAGGCCAAGAGAGACGAGGAGAGCCTGAGGAACTGTCCTAGACAGGGGGGAACCAGGAGCCAGGACACCTGATTGCAACATGGGACCTGAGATTCAACACGAGAACACGGAAAAGGGCATTCCTGGAAAAACAGGTGCAATCTGAACTGGTCTGAAGCGGAGTTAATAGCATTACATCATCATTCAGCTCCTGGTTTTGATGGTTGTAAGGTGGCTAGACAAGACGTTAACCTGAGGGGAAGAGGATGGAGGATATAAGGGAACGCCATACTTTCTTCCCAACTTTTTTGAGTCTAAAATTATTTCACAGTGAACGATTTAGAAATATTATATATTTGTAACTGAATATTATATATAGTAAAATAAATGGTTGGAACTAACACAAGTGCAAAAATCTAAAAACTAAGATCAATAATGGCTGAGAGACCAGGCGTGGTCGCTCATGCCTGTAATCCCAGCACTTTGGGAAGCCGAAGTGGGTTGATCACCTGAGGTCAGGAGTTTGAGACCGGCCTGGCCAACATGGTGAAACCCCGTCTCTACTAAAAATACAAAAATTAGCCGGGTGTGGTGCCACGTGCCTGTAATCCCAGGTACTCGGGAGGCTGAGGCGGGAGAATCACTTGAACCCAGGAGGCGGAGGTTGCAGTGAGCCGAGATCACGCCACTGTGCTCCAACCTGGGTGACAGAGCAAGACTCCGAATCAAAAAAATAAAAACTAAAAAATTATAATAATAACGACTGACAGAGGCAGGTAGATGGAAGCACAAGAACAGAGCTGCAGCCTCAGAGGCAGTGCTTCTGTTGAGTCCACTGAAGGTTGTTATTGATGATAGCCCTAAGGTTTCAACAGCACTGTGGTGTCAGAGCTGGAAAGGCAGACTTTCGCTCTTCTCAGTGCGGTCTGACATTCAAGCGAACTCCACCTAGATCCTGCTCCCCTTTTGAAGGGAAATGTAGATAAAACAGGAAAATTCCCAAAAGCTAGGAAATATTTGCTTCTAGGCTGGAGAAGACAGTATTGAGGAATGCAGACCTCCTTCGGGAAGAGCCCCACAAGACGGGACAGCCTGCAGGGACCTTAACATACCCAGCAGCCTTTTGCTACTGCTGTCTAAATAGTGAACATCAGAACACATGCAGAGAACGGGAGATGTCCTGTGCTTTCTGAGAGGGGACTGGACACACCTGGAGCTCCCACCCCTGCAGCTGTCACAGGCCAGGACGGCAAGGCAGCCCACAGGTTGGCTGAAGCCACCCCCAGGCCAGAGCGAAGGCCCCATCACTGCCCCAGCCCTTCCCAGGACCGCAAGGCAGCCCACACATCAGCTGATGCCACCCCCAGGCCAGAGCAAAGGCCCCATCACAGCCCAGCCCTTCCCACTGGAGACACGGCCAGCCACGACCCCTCCCACCCTGTGGACATAAGGATGAAAATATGCCAGGGAAGGCGCCTGGGGTGTCAGGCAGGCCTCTCTCCTCCCAGTTAGTTCAATTTAGTTGAGATTTTAGGAGAGCATTTACAAAGCCAGGCTCTGTGTGTGGAATCTCCTGAATTGAATTAAAATACACATTTGGAGTTTGAAGCATGCTCTTATTTTTATGCCATAAAGACACTGTGGAGCATGTGAGGTGGCTCATGCCTGTAATTCCAGGGTTTTAAGAAGCCAAGGCAGGAGGATCACTTGAGCCTAGGAGTTAAAGACCAGCCTAGAAAACATAGCAAGACCCCGTCTCTACAAAAAATCTAAAACTTAGCCAGGCATGGTGGTGCGCACTTGTGATCCCAGCTACTCAGGAGGCTGAGGCAGGAGAATCACTTGATCCCAGGAAATCAAGGCTACCATGAGCTAGAATGGCACCACTGCACTCCAGCCTGGGTGACAGAGCAAGACTCTGTCTCAAAAACAGAGAGAGAGAGAGAGAAAGAGAGACTGAAATTTCTTTAGTTTCTGAGAAACTTTCAAGACTTCAGTGGTCAATATGTTAAGAATTTGAGATCTAGCCATGTCTAGATGATATATTAATCTCACTTTTGAGTAGGAGGACAAAATCTCTTTTCTGAAGAACATTTTTGCTGAATTCCTCTTTGCCTGCTTCTAACTCATGTTGATTAAGTTTCTAACCTTCCCTTAAAGTGACATCTTCTATAGCCTCTGATGTATTACTCAGCATTTTTAACTAAAGAACAATTGTCTTTGCTTATGTCTGCATTTCACAAAATTCTCATTGCACTCTATTGATTCCATGTCACCCATTAACACAAAATATTCCAGGACCCACAGCACCAGTCTTTGGCAGCTGCATTCCCTGGTTTCATAGGTTTTGTGAAGTGAATTATTTAGCCTCAAATGGCTAAAGTATATTTCAACAAATTTTCCAACAAATTTTCGTATTATTCTTTTTTTCCAGTTGCTATCTAGTAAGAACGCATTTAGTCATCAAGCAGTGAATTACAATCATACATAATGGCTACCTAATATAGTTTCACGTTGTTTAATAGTCAAATAGTAAGAAGTTAAGGTCTTAAAGTTATAGTTTAGTTACAAAGGTGCTAAAGAAATGCCTGTTTTGTTGTATAATGAATTTGTTTGGGGAAGAGAAAAGAGAAATAATGTTACTTTTACAAGTCTGTGGAATTTACAATAACACCTCCTTCCCTTTTTGTATCTAGGGATGCTTTCTACTGATCCAGGGTCACTGAAGAGTCAGATGCATGAGCTGTGCCCCCATCTGCCTGCCTGTCCAGGACCCATCTCCTCCAATGGGCTTGGAGCTTCTTGGGAGAGCACTGATTAGAACCAGACCAGCCAGCATTCTAATCCCTGCTCTTTCACTTAGTAGGGCTGTGACTGACAAAATGACATGTGTCTCTCCCTGAACCCCAGTTTCCACATCTATAAAATGTGGGCATAAATACCTAACTCACAGGGCATTTGTGAGGAGTAGATAAAATAACAAGCGTTGAATGTGTAACACAACGCACCTGCTTGTTAACACTGACACTACCTATAGCGACACACACATTTCCTGTGTGTTCACACACATACACAGGGCATGTGTTTAATCCTGTGTGTGGACGTGTGTTTAATCTCCGTACCTCCCAGACCCAGCACAGTGCATGGCCTGTACTACAAACCCCACAAGGCTGAAGAGGGTGGTGGCCTCTCCCAGAAGATGAACATGTTTACGACGGATGGCAGGACACACATTACAACTGTGTACAACTCACAGCAAGACAATACGCTGTAAATAACAAGGAAGCTCAAAGATGCTGATGATTAATTCTCCTTTTCCAGGGGAAGGTTTGATTCAGCTAGAAACATAGATTTACTCATTGTCCTACAAAATAAATCCTGATAAACAACTATATCACAAAAACACACCAGAGTTCCAGTCCTGTAAGCTCCTGTTATCACAGTCCTTTTTAAAAAGACCCTGCCTTTAATACACTTTCCTAACAAATCCCTTAACATGGGATCTATAGTGACTTCATTTGAGTTTGAATACCAGACTAGTAAACTTAAAAGAAGTGCGAGATTCCAAGCACGGATGTACTGACTCCATTACAAGATGAAAGCATAGTATGTCAAAACTGAAATAGGAAAAAAAGCTAAGAACATATACGCTTTCAACACTTGAGTTTACTTACAAATACAGTCACCTAAGCAAACCAGTGATATTAGGGCTGTTAACATTTGGGTGCCTTGACACCATCAAATAATTGGCCTGAACACATCATCCTTTGGAAAGCGAAGAGATCGATGAAAAGCCACGGTCCCTGCTCTGTCTGTACTTCCCACCCACCTGAAGTCCACTTTTATCTGCAGTGATGTCTAAGGGGTTGGTGACCCTGATGCGAGTCCTGTTTTCGGGGACTCCTCAATTCAGCCAGCGGATTACCTGGTTGTTTCAGATGTTGGCTTGTGCTTTGGCTGGGAAGGAACCAGATCCCCGGGGCAGGGTAGCAGGGACCTGCCCAGTGCTATGGATTGCATGAGAAGTCTCTGGTAGTTTTCTCAGTGACCTGTACCAACCCAGAGAAGCATGAAATACAGAAAACCTTGCTGTGTCTTCAGACTTAGTCTTGTTTTCTTCCTTTTTTAATT
The DNA here is from genome assembly GCF_024542745.1 of Macaca thibetana thibetana. Lineage (NCBI taxonomy): Eukaryota > Metazoa > Chordata > Mammalia > Primates > Cercopithecidae > Macaca > Macaca thibetana. The sequence goes on from NC_065585.1 coordinate 140,229,725, forward strand.
TTAATGATTGGGCTTGTTTTGGTCCTTTTACTTTTAATCAAATCTAGTGAGAATCCAACAGACTGGAAATTTGGAGTCTGGTTTCTACGCATTATTTATTAGTTCTGCCTCAGCTCTCTGTTTGCTTCCAGAGAAAATGTGTGTTACTAGCAAAGCCACCTTTGGTGACTGAGACATTGGAGAAATTTGTCTGTAACACTGTCAGGAATTTCGCCTCTGCCTCCTTCTTCCACGTCCTCCCCACTGCCATGAGGGACCCCTTTCCTGAGCTAAAAGTTGTCATCATTGCTCAAAATTATAAAATTTTGAGAGGAAATGGCAGTGCCTTGATGTTCCCCAGGGAACGCCTGGTCCCAGCTGTGCGCCCTGGACAGCCCCGTCTACGGCATGGCTTCCATCGGCTGCTGTCACACTTACCTGTGTTGCCAGTTCACTTTCATTTCTTCTGTAAAATACTTCATGAAACACTGAAGTCGTATTCCTTCTGGGGTGCAGAGTATCTTTAGTGGAGAAGCAGATTTCCCTGCAGAAAATAAAACATCCTCAGATCTAGGAAAAGGAGTGCTTGCTGTGCGATCACAGAAGGCGTCGCTGCGGCAAGCCCTCCTGTCCCCACCTGCAATCCTGTTCACACGTGTGTCTCTCATAAAGTTGGCCAGGCACAAATTCTTATACTTTATTCCCATGCTGTATCCATTCATTAAACAAGCTCTTATCATGCTAGAATTTTCTGAAAAGCTCTTTGCAGAATACTGTGAAAGACATAGAATTGTCTAAAAAGATTCAGCATCTGCCCCTCAGCAGCTTTGCTTAAGAAAAGGAGGCAAAGTAACAACAGCGCATGGCAAATGCTATGTGAGTTGACCCCACGCTGAAGTATTGTAGAAAATCCGCAAAAGGACTTAGCAGGACTCTTTCAGGTGGCAGTCAAGGAGACGGGAGCACCTCGGTTGGTTCTTCAAGACCAGTGAAGCTTGGGTCAGAGGAAGGAAAGCAGAAGAAAGCCCAGAGGCCACAAGAAAATGCAAGAAACGAGAACACATAAAGTGTGCTTGGTATAAAAATGTAGACTAATTCGATAGAGGTAGGTGATCGATGGGTCAGATATCAGAAAAGAGAAGATAAGGAAGTAGCATTGATGAACGCAGAAGCTCTGAACTGGGTAGAGATTATCAGATATTCAACCTTTGGAAATTTACATTCACATACAGTTACCTAGAAAACTAGATTTACATAATTAGCACAGATAATGGAAAATAAGATGGTCACCAACTGTTGCGGAGGATATTGTAGCAAACAGCCATTTTAAATAGTATTTTTTCATTTTAGTAAGCAACTTGAAATTTATATTATGAATCTTAAAATTATTCTTAGTTTTCTACGTCGTTATTGTGCTTCTAGTTCACTCAAAGAACATATTCCTAAATATTGAAAGAGCCTTTTCTTGCCCAAAGATGTGCATTGTACAATTATTTAAAGTAACGAAAACTCATTAATTTCTCAATAGAAAAGAGCTTAAACCATGATATTGTGATTCATGAAACAATAAGTAATTATTTTCAAAAGTTAATGTGAATGTAACATCTATATAAAACAAAAAATTATTATAAAATATGTGGGGGAAAAAACAAAAAATGAACGCTATTTGTGACTCCAACTATGTAAAAAAATAATACCAAAATAAAAACGGTTGTGATGGTGAAGCTCTTTGTTTTCCTTTTATCCTTAAATGCACATGAGGAAACAAAGAACATCAACCAAAAATAAATAAATAAAAACCCCTTCCGTGACAGAGTTGGGGAAGAATGAAGAGATCGTGCGTGAAGCTCTCTGCGGCTGCGTCACCGCGTCACGCCAGGGTACTGCCCGCCTGCGGCTGCGTCACCGCGTCTCACCAGGGTACTCCCTGCCTGCGGCTGCGTCACAACGTCACGCCATAGTACTGCCTGCCTGCGGCTGCGTCACCGCGTCACGTCGAGGTACTGCCTGCCTGCGGCTGCGTCACCGCGTCTGGCCTGGGTACTGCCCGCCTGCGGCTGCGTCACCGCGTCTCGCCTGGGTACTGCCTGCCTGCGGTTGCGTCACCGCGTCACACCATAGTACTGCCGCCTGCAGCTGCCTCACCGCGTCAGGCCGACATACTGCCTGCCTGCGGCTGCGTCACAGCGTCACAGCCCGGTATTGCCGCCTGCGGCTGCGTCACCGCGTCATGCCGAGGTACTGCCTGCCTGCGGTTGCGTCACCGCGTCAGGCCGACGTACTGCCTGCCTGCGACTGCGTCACAGCGTCACACCCCAGTACTGCCTGCGGCTGCGTCACCGCGTCACACCCCAGTACGGCCGCCTGCGGCTGCGTCACCGCGTCACACCCCAGTACGGCCGCCTGCGGCTGCGTCACAGCGTCACACCCCAGTACGGCCGCCTGCGGCTGCGTCACCGCGTCATGCCGAGGTACTGCCTGCCTGGACCTCCACACCTCCCTAAACCCCGCTAGTCCACTGCAAGGGAGGAAAGCACCCAGGAACCCGAGGGACAACAGGGGAGGAAATGGCAGACTTTGAGCCCATGCACAGCGCTTCCGGAGGTGGAGGGAGGGGCATGAGGTCTAGGGAACTGTGCGAGGCTAAGAAAGCCAAGAAGCGCCCAGGGAATGGAGTGAGCTCAGGACTCGGAGGGTCCCCGCATCTGGGCCGGCTGCAGACAAGAGGGTTATTGAAAATCTGTAAGAAGCAGAGATCCCTGACCACCATCTCCCCTCCCCAGTCAGGTGGGACTCTGTTTCCTCTACCAGGAGACAGCAGTTCACCCTTCAAGGAATCACAGCTTGAAAAACAGCTTGAGAACTGGGTTAAGTTAACAGACTGCAGAGCCGTATTCCCCCACCCGACCCCATTCCCTCCGCTCAAATTCCCTGATACTGACTCATGAGACGACCACCACCCTAACCAGGCGGAACACGGGAGGGTCGGAGCAGCCTGAGAGCAAAGCACACAGACCAGAAGCAACTCCCCCAGCCTCCATCAGCCTCTCCCAGTGCTCCGCCATCCTCCCCCAGTATTCCTCCAGCCTCTATCAGCCTCTTCCAGTGCTCCCCCAGACTTTATCAGCCTCTCCCAGTGCTTCTCCATCCTTCCCCAGTGCTCCCCCAGCCTCCATCAGCCTCTCCCAGTGCTTCCCCATCCTCCCCCAGTGTTCCTCCAGCTTCTATCAGCCTCTTCCAGTGCTTCCCCAGCCTCTATTAGCCTTCCCCAGGGCTCCCCCAGTCTCCATCAGCTTCTCCCAGTGCTTCTCCATCCTCCCTCAGTGTTCCCCCAGCCTCCATCAGCCTCTCCCAGTGCTTCCCCAACCTCCCCCAGTGCTCCCCCAGCCTTCATCAGCCTTTCCCAGTGCTTCCCCAGTCTCCCCCAGGGCTTCCCCAGCCTCCATCAGCCTCTCCCAGTGCTTCCCCAGCCTCTATCAGCTTCCCCCAGTGCTCTCCCAGCCTCCCAGGGCTCCTGTGTATGAGTCTCTATGCATCGGTGTGTGAGAGTCCACATAAGTGTGTGCCCATATGAGTATGTGAGTGTGTGTATGAGTGTGTGGGTGTCTGTGAGAGTTCACGTGTGAGTGCATGTATAAGTGTGTGTGTCGGGTGTGGGTATACTGGTGTGTGTGTGTATGAGAGTGGGAAATCGTGTGTGTGAGACTGCTGTGTGAGTGTGGGGATGTAAGTGTGTGGGTGTGAGTGTGTTGACAATGTGGCTTCCACTTCTTTCATTCTGATATGTCAGGGAGAGACTACGGCCCATGGTGTCCGGTTTCCCATGAGAATAAAGGTTCCCTAGTGATGTGGGAAGTTCTGGGCCTGTCCCCTCTGTCCCTATCCAACTCCCAACATAATGTGTATGTCCCCTCAGCGGCTGCATCTCTGCCTCGAGGTAACGAGCACACAGTGAGGACTCTGCCCTTTGCATTTGCCTTATACACACTCTTCAAGACCTTCTGGTCAGTTCTGTTATCCATGAGTGACCCTTGGGCACATTATGAGATATTTTAACACAAAATAATTTCATGAGTATAAGAGTAAAGCCACATTTTTACTACCCAAAACAATCTAAAGATTTAATGCAATTCTTATCAAAATTTCAATGTTGTTTTTCACAGAAATAGAAAAATAATCCTTGGCCAGGCACAGTGGTTCAAGCATGTAATTGGGGAGTCTGCAGCAGGCGGATCACACGGTCAGGAAATGGAGACCATCCTGGCCAGTGTGGTGAAACCCCGTCTCTACTAAAAATACAAAAAAATTAGCTGGGCGTGGTGGTGCGTGCTTGTAGTCCCAGCTACTCTGGAGGCTGACATAGGAAAATTGCTTGAACCTGGGAGATGGAGGTTGTAGTGAGCTGAGATTGACCCACTGCACTACAGCCTGGCGACAGGAAAGGACTCCATCTCAAAAAAAAAAAAAGAAAAAGAAAAATAATCCTAAAAGGTATATGCAATCAGGAAAGCCTAAGTCTAAGCAATCTTGAGGACAAAGAACAAAGCTGGAGGCATCGCACTCCTTGATTTCAAAATATATAGTTACAGAAACCAAAACAGCATGGCACTGACATGAGAACAGACAGATCAGCCAATGGAACAGCATAAAGAGCCCAGAAATAAAACTAAACATTGATGGTCAATTGGTTTTCAACAAAGATGCCAAGAAGACACAATAGGAAAAGACAGTCTCTTTAATAAATGGTGCTGGGAACACTGAATATCCACATGCAGAAGAGTGAAATTGGTGCTTTAACTTACGCCACAAGGGAAAATTAACTCAAATTGGATAAAAGACTTAAACATAAGACCTGAAACTGCGAAGCCGCTGGAAGGAAGCTTGAAAGAGACCCTTCACCCCGTTGATCTGGGCAGTGATCACTTGGATAGGACGCCAAAAATAAAGGCAGCAAAAGCAAAAGTAAATAAATGTGACTGCACAAAACTAAAAAAGCTTCTGCACAGCAAAGGAAACAATTGACAGAATGAAGAAAGAACCCATGGATTGGGAGAAAAAATATATTTAAGCTATGCATTAGCTAAGGGACTAATACTTAAAATCCATAAGGAACTGAACTCCACAGGAAGAAAACAAATAACCCATTAAAAATGGGCAAAGGATCTGAACAGATATTTCTCAAAAGAAGACAGAAAAATGGCCAACAGATACATGAAAAATACTGAACATCTCCATCAGGGAAATGCAAATTAAAACTGCAGTGAGATACCATCTCACACCTGTTAGAATGGCTATTATCAAAAAGACAAAAGATAAAATACTGGCAAGGAGAGAAGGCTACGCTTGTGCACGGTTGGTGGCATGTAAATTAATACAGCCATTATGAAAAACAGTGTAGAGGTTCCTCCAAAAACAAGCTGAACTGACATGTGATCCAGCAGTCCCACCTCTGGGCATTTATTTGTAAAGATAACATATGGTTTAACGTGTACAACGCAAAGTAAGAGGTGTAAAAATTCATTACGGCTATTCAACACGTGTACAAAGCTGCTCACAGCAATTGTGTACAAAGCCATCATGCCAGTTAACCTAAGACAGGATAGAAGAAGTGGCTAATCAGGAAGTCCAGACAGTTTCTTAAAGTAAAACTCAAACTCCAGACAAAACTGTGGGAAGTCCTTGAAAAAGCCTTATGGGCAGCAGATCACCACCCTGCCCTTCAATCCAGGGCCTCACACAGAACACCCACCGGGCGCCATCGTGCCCTCTTTCGCAGCGGTGACTGCCCATCTCAGGAAATAGTAATTTCAGCACCCCAAATGACTTGAAAATTAAAAGGCATTTACTTACCACAGACTCTACTCATTGCCAAAATCATATCGTCGTACACTGAAAATGAGAAGGGATACGCACCATTACGACATGTAATTTTAACAGAAAGCCGCATTTTCAATGTTTAATTAAATGGATACAGGAAATTGTGATGTTCAGTTGAAAAACGAATCATTAAAATGGCAATCTTTATCCATAAAAGGCTTATGTGTGCAATAAATCCTTCTAACCTATTCACTTTTAAACAAGGATCCAGAACGTTTTACTTAATATAAATCCAACTCTACATTTAACTGAATCACTGCCTCAGTGTTTCTATCATTTTAACTGCATTAGTAATGGGCTACTTGGCTTCTGATGATGGACCGAAATGACATTTCATATAAACCCAGAGTAATATCATGCATTGTTCTAAAACACTGAAAAAACTCTGAAGGCAGCCAAAGAACAAATATATTTTCTTGTACAGTGTTACTGCTAAAGAAACAAAGTGTGCTATAGCTGAGGCTAGAAATAGACCTGCCTTCAGAACACATCGCATCCTGTTGGTGAAAGGAATTTCTTGTTCACAGAACAAAGGTTTTCTTTTACCTTTGCCAGCTATTTCAAGGATGGACGCATCTTGGCCTCTGTCATCTTTCAAGGTTGCCTTGTATTCACCATGGTCCTTCTTTGACAACTACAAATAAAACACATTCCATATTTATGTAAAATCAGTACAGCAATAGGAAGTGTAATAAACTCTAATACATTTTCTTTGCAAACCACTGAAATTCAGGATGCAAATTAGAGGAATGCAGAATTTCGAGTTATTTGAAAGTGCCGTTTTTGTTTTGCGTTCATCTTGTATTACTCAATGCCTGATACCTTTGGGATGAGCAGCTGACAGGTTCCCCTCTCCAGGTCAGGCGATGTCTCCGTTTCATACAGAACGTCATCCTTGAGCCATTTGAAAACGGTTTCTTTCTTGGTGTTTGCAACCTATGAAATAGAAATCTTAAGTTTAGTATGTAAATCATTCTGACTCATGAGAAAAAGAAAGTCTATTAGAATTTTAAATCACAGAGCCCCCTCAAAAAACCTTAATTTTTACTATAGACAGTCTCAGATGAAGGCTTATGGAAAAGCTGTCACTCCTAATAACGTCAAACACATTTCTAAATTCCAGCTTCTAAAATTATTAAGTCCTCACAGTTGCTCACAGAAGGACAAATGATTCTCGTCATTCTAGTCCATGAAATTAGAGGGCGTAAAGATCTTTGGTCTATATGAAATGTCATTAACAAAGACAAGTCTTAAGCAATATATATAGGGATTTCTAAATAATATAGAATATTCTGAGGGTCTGTAAAGCTGCTTGGCAGCTGCTCTTTTAGCAGCATCAGATTTCAGGTACAGGGACACAAAGGAAATGAAACCTTAACACAAAAAATGCCCACTAGAGGTGAGGACCTTCCCTTAACTGAAATTCCTCACAATTCAATCACTGGCTAGAAACTAAGCTTTGCGGACTCCGAAGATAAATGAGCATTCCAATTCACATGCTCTGGCATTCCTCTGAGGGACGAGGAAGAGTTCATATTCAGCATGGCAGGATATACGAATCCCATCGCGCTATACGAGTCTGACAATTCTACGTTCATATCCATGTGGATTCAAGAAGAGTGATGTTGATGACAAAAGATTGCAAATAATTCAACAGTGTGATCAGCTCTGCTAGGGTAACAGTACAACACAGAATTTCCACATGTGCTATGGGAAATGGCATCGTTCTTGACAGCACTGGGACTGAATCTCTGTGAAGCAGGGGTTTCGTTTGTTTCACTAACACTTGTCCCCAAGTGCATGGCTGCCTGCCTGGCACACAGAGGTTGTCCTGTCAATGTTTGTGGAATACGCAGATGGAAGGTATCCCACTGAGCTCCTAAGTAGGGTCTTCCTTCTAAAGTCAGAACCACTCCTTGATAACAAATCTTAGAATGGACTGAGGCTGAGGCTCCACGACTCTAGCACACGATCCCCTTTCACATTTCAAGATTTTCTTTGGTGTCTCTTTTCAATGCCAATCTAATTGCTTACTGTCTCTTAAATCAATACTGTTTTCCCTTCCTCTCTTCTTCAAAGAAATTTTACATTGCTGGTCCTTTCCAATTTTACATTGCTGGTCCCTTCCAATAAATGCCTTTCCAATGACCTTCAATTTCTGTTTTCTAAAAAAATGTATTTGTCCTATAAGTGGGGGAGGCGGTTCTAATTCCCCAAAACAACTCATTTGTTTCTTCTCTGCACTCCCTCAACTTCTCTCTACCATAAACTCTTTAAAATATGGGCACCTAAACTGTACAAGAATGTCTAGGAAAGATGATAACATCACTTCTTAGGCTACATATGGCCCATTCCTGACTCACACTTCCTAAAAGTCAGTGCTAATTCTCCACTTCTGCTGTGTAACAGATGTTTAACAGATTTTCTTATGTTTATGATTGTGGTTTCTCTGTGTCTTAAACTTTTAAAAATGATTTTCTCGGCCGGGCGCGGTGGCTCAAGCCTGTAATCCCAGCACGTTGGGAGGCCGAGACGGGCGGATCACGAGGTCAGGAGATCGAGACCATCCTGGCTAACACGGTGAAACCCCGTCTCTACTAAAAAATACAAAAAAAAACTAGCCGGGCGAGGTGGCGGGCGCCTGTAGTCCCAGCTACTCGGGAGGCTGAGGCAGGAGAATGGCGTAAACCCGGGAGGCGGAGCTTGCAGTGAGCCGAGATCGCGCCACTGCACTCCAGCCGGGGTGACAGAGCCAGACTCCGTCTCAAAAAAAAAAAATGATTTTCTCTGAAGTTATAATGTGAATGTATCCCTGTATAAATTTTTCTCCATGTACCCTCAAATGTATTAAATTGCACCAAAAAACCCTCAAATCTCAAGTAATATTAGTTTTCCCAATATCTGTGTTTAAAGATTTATGAATTACTTTAGTCAGGGAACCTAAAATACTTTTAAATATTTATAGACGGTTCTATCCCACTAAGATAATATCAGAGCCCATGGAAAGCAGAACTCGGGGGTCTCGCCACTGGCATTGGGAGTGCACACACACGTTTTATGGCACGGTCAGAACAACAACAACAACAACAAAGAATAAATGGACACCATAACCGAGTCACTCTGACTTGCTCTGGGCTTTGAGTTGCTGACTCCCTAAGGAACTGATTTTTGCAGTGCTGATGTCTACAATTTTGAGCAAACATACCTTTCTGCGTAGGGTAAATAATTGGAGAAAGTTGTTTTTCCAGCATAAACGGACTATGTACACAGGCTATCATCAGTCGCCTGGTGGGTTTCTTCCCTTTAAGTATCCATTATGCTTTTCATTTGTTGAGCAAGACTTCTAAAGACCACCTCCCTTGCAGCTTCCTTGCAAGTAACCTTCTTCTCTTCTTTTATCAATGTTTTCATTTCTGAATCTTCCTTTTAAACATACTAGCGCAAGAAATTCACTACCAAAAATCTAAGTATTTAATAAATTTACCACAACCTTGAGTGTGTTTGATATTAAAGCCTTAGCTCTAGTTATCACACACACACACATACACACACACACACATATATATATACACAGGAAATCAAATTGCAAATTAATTACCAATACTGAGGATGATCAAAATAGTAAGAAAGGTTCGTTTCATCACACAAATTTCTACGAGCAACCTGCACCTATCTAGGGTGTGTTCAACACCCACCTAGTTCCAAACCCCCATGCCCACCCTCCTGCAAATCCCTGTGCCCGGGTCCACTCCCGAGTGCACTGCAGACCTCTTCATGGCAGGTCCCCACCCAACACTTACACACATCAATGAGTTCGCACCCCAGTGTCCCCACCGAGGTGGCCCAGCGGAGATCACCAAGGCTTAGCCCTGCCTCCTCTCCATTTGTCCTGCTTGGCCTCACTTTCCTGCTCAACTTAGACAGCTGGTTGACCAACTAACTACAGTTAAGCAAGACCCAAAGTTCCTATTCCATCTTCCCTTCTTGCAACATCCATCCAGCAAGACCCCAATCATGAATCTATCCCCTGACTCACACCAGGGTCACCGGCCACATCTGGAAACATCAATCCCAACACCCCTATTTGGGCCACTATGAACTGTCTCCACATTGGTTCACTCAGCAGTGATTTCCATTCTTAATAAGGAGCTCCCGTCATGCCTCCTTCAGTGGCAATCACAGCCCACTCCTGCCCTCCACCCCACCATGGGCCACCTTCCTCATCTTCAACACCCTCCAACCTTTCACTGGAAAGAGCATGAAATCAACTGGCTACACTGGTGGATCTGCTGCTTGCTCTGCCCTGGTTTTTGGCATCACCCACGCCCCCTCATTGTCCTTCACGAGGAGCTGCCCTGGGGGCCAAGCAGCCCCCTGCATGGCTGTGCTGACCTCCTGGTCTCATCTCCCTCCAGGCCAGCACTGCCCCTCCTGTGTCCCCATGCCCTCCCTTTCCTTCACCTGTGACTCCTCTTCTACTGACCCCTCTGCCTATAAATAGGATTGAGTGTCCCCATCCAGAAAGAGAGAAAGACAAAGCCGCCCTGACTCCCCTCTCTCCCCCTCACAGCCCGCTGAGCACCTTAGAGGGCAGCGGGCTCCTGCTCACATCCTCTCTTGTTTCTCATCTCCTCAGCCCACCACGTAGAGACCCCGCCTTGCCAACAGCACCCAGCCCGTGCTGCCTCCAGCCACCCCTCCTCACCCAGCCATGCAGCACTTCCTCCAGCTGCCCATCTTCACCCGGCCATGCAGCACTTCACTCCGAAGTCCCTCCCTGCCAGCGGCCACCAAGTCATTTGCTTTCCCTCTGAACTCTCTTGACGGTTTCTGCTCAATAATCCCAGAGCTGCTCTCCTCTTCTCCTCTGACAATCTGAATTTTCCAGAATGCCCCAATTGTTTGTGATGTTCCTGTCTCTAAAGGCTGTCCTTTGGCAGCTTGACCCACTTGCGTCATGTCCGCAGCCAAGCATTCCTGATACCTCATGAATCCACACCCAATATCTCATGAATCCACGTGCTCCAGTTGACTTTCCCATTGCTGTCAGGTTCACATGTCCCGTTGTGAGCTGGTTATGCCTTATTGCCCATTCCACGGATATAACTAAATCTTTGTGAAATTGAATGTATTCTCAAAACCCTAAAACTTGGCCCTCCCCATACAGTGCTGATCTCAAGTAATATCACACCCACTCGGTCCTTCCCTCTCACCCACACCCAGCTACTTGCCAACTCCTGCTGGTTTTAACTGCTGGATGTTTATCCTAAATCTCCTCTCTGTGGATATGAAACGGCCCTGCTGGAGTTACCCTCTCTCAGCAGCCTGCTGAAGCATCGCCCTCCAGCCCTGCCACCTCCAGCCTTCCTTGTCAACAAGCAGCCCATGTCACTGCACTCACAGCCCTCAGGTGCTCTGCACCCTCTCAGACCATGGCCAGCCTCTGGGTCCTGCAGGAGAATGCCCCACTTGCCCATCAGCCTTGGATTTTTTATTGTTTTTATTTTTAAGTGCACAGTTCAGCTTCTCTGTCCCTCCCTACTTCTCTGTCCCTCCCTCTTTCTCTGTCCCTCCCTGCTTCTCTGTCTCTCCCTGCTGCTGGATCTTCCTGGAACCATCTTTTCCCACTCACTGGCCTGCATAATTCTTAGTCCCCTTGGCACACGCAGCTCAGGAATCATCTCTTTATTGAAACTATCTGTTTACTTTTCTCTCTTATCCAGTAGACAATAAGAAACTAGTTTGGGGGTAAAAATAATGCATTATTGATCTTTTCCCCCCATCCCCTCATCCTGAGACAGTCAAATAGTAGGCGGGTTATTAAATTGAAGGTTTGCTGCTTAAAACAGCTTTTTATATTTAGTAATAAAACATTTCATTACTACATTGTTAAATGAAACTGAAAAAAGCATCTTGTCTCCAAAGCATGCCTTTTCTTTCCGGATGAACTCGTATGAGCAGCACCTCCAGGTGTATTTCACCAGGGCACGCTTTCTCATAAACTCAATAATGGTTTAAGTAAAATTTTTGTAATCCAACCTTCCGTTGCATCCCATAACACTGTAATCTTTTCATGAAGAAGAAAAGACAAGCACTAAAGTCCAAGTAATAAAAACTCCACAGAACCCAAAAGCCACTCTGCCCATCCGCAGTTACACAGACACCACACGTTTCATCACCAGCATCACAGATTTGGCCACAGCTGCTCCCTGAAAGGCCCCTCTGATAGTAACCAGAACGAGACTTATTGTTTCCCTGTTAGAACCAGGTTTCTCACCTTGCAAACAAGTCGAACTTCACATTCTTCTGTGACGTCCCAGTGCAAGTACTCAGCAAAATGAGGGCCTAAGGAGAAAAAAAGGAAAAGCAACTTTTTAAAAAGGAAAAAGGAAGTAAACAAATAAATATATAGCTATTATATCTATACCTACACATTTACGCATGGTGTGTATATATAATACAAAAGCATGTATTATATATATTTATGTAATGCATTTTTGGCGGAAACAATAGCTATGCAGAATGAAACTGATTTAGTTTTCAGGCCTGGGATGTCGACACATGTTAACACTGATTCTCCTCTGGAATCTGTGCTTCCTGGTAGGAGCACACCATCTGATGGCTCCTCCTTACTGACATCTCACATCTATTGCTCTTTAGAAAGGAGACTATTGAAATAATTATATTTTGTTTCCCAAAGTATATGTCTAACCGAACATTCGACAACACGGGAAATAATATCTTTAATAAGAGCATAGACATGAGATGAAGAAATAACAGTTTGACCTAGCAATTGTGTAAAACACATTTTCTTTAGATAGCATTCAAAATCAAAGATGGGTTTATGTAGGGTTTTTTTAAAATGTTAATCATTTTTATTTAAAATACATGTAGGAATAAGTCATACACTAATACCCTTTTGCCATTCAATGCAAAAATACAAAGCAGAGTTGGAAAGTATGTGTTGACTTCTTTCATATACATGAATACATCCTACAAAGTTGGCCAAAAAATGTTCATAATGTAGAAATAAGTAAAATAAAATATTTGTGACTATTAGAAATAAAAACAATGAAAAATAATGAAAATGAATGTTTTGATTTTATGTTTCATACTTCATATTCTAATTTTTCTCAAGAAGTATAGAAATCCCATATATAAAAATATTATTTGAATAAACCCTTGGGGTATGTTTGAGAATCTAAAATGTATTCATTTTCCTTTGTATGTAGTTAACATGTATTTGTAAAAGCAATCTAGTTAAAATATATTGTTTGTCGTTAGAAAATTTAAAAGCTCCCACAATTTTAAGTAGAATGAACAATTTCCTGGTGATAGGAATAGCCTCTACTGCCTTCGCTACATTTCAAAGCCGAATGATGCCCCTGCCTCCTCCACCCCCGTTCTTTATTCTTTTTCATTAAAATTGCTGGACTCTGTCTGGACATTAAAGCTAGAGGCACGCTTTCCTCATCACTCATGGCTATAAAGTGGGTTCCTTTCCCATGCAGTTGGTAAGCCCCACGCATCTACGGGATGCTCAGCCCCATAAGAAATATTAGGAATTCGACAAACAACAGAAGAGCCGGCCTGTCCTCTGAGTGCAGGGTAACATCCAGCCCCTCACAAAGGCTCAGAGCCCACGAAAGGAACAGCCGGGGCCCCTGTAGTCAGGGAAGGCCACAGTGGGAGGCCACAGGGAGATGGGAAGACCCACTTTGGACTTGAGATTGGAAAGACCTCAAGAGAGACAAGACCACAGAGACAGGCATGGATGCCCAGGAAGGGACAAGGTGAAGAAATCAGTCCGGCCCATCCAGGAAGTTGTCCCCATGGTGGGAAATAAGATCTGGTTAAGCGGTGGGTGCAGATTGTGGAAAGCCTGCGTTTATCTGATGCATGCTTTATGGGGCTATTACAGCGTTTTATACAAAGGGGCGCCTAAAAGAATTAAGTGTATCGAAAGAACCACCTCCCAGCAGCATATAGAAGAGAGTAGTTAGTCAGCAAGTCAGTCACACATCCTGGTTAGACTGATGGTTTCTTTGACTTAAGATAATAACAGGAAATGTGAACATTAAACAGAAGAGTCTGGGGCTTTTAAAGGTAGAAGCATTTTTTAAAATGCAGGCAAAATACATGTAAAGGACAAAGAACAGAAAAGTATACACATTTCTAGTGCTAAGAAATGGCAATGGTCTAACTTTTTTTTTTTTTTTTTTTTTTTTCTTTTTTTGAGACAAGATCTCACCTGTTGCCCAGGCTGAAGTGCAGTGGCGTGATCATAGCTCACTCCAGCTTCAACCTTGGGATCAAGCTAGGACTACAGGCATGCACCAACATGCCCAGCTTCTTTTGATTTTTTTTTTTTTTTTTTTAAGACAGGTTCTGCCTGTGTTGCTCAGGCTGGTTTTGAACTCCCGGGCTCTGGTGATCCTCCCAGCTCAGCCTCCCAAAGTACTGGGATTACAAGCATGAGCCACCATGCCTGGCCTGGCCTGGCCTAACCTTTAATCATTTAGAACAGCCTTTAGGGTCGCTTGGGATCACGTAGGATCTGCTTCTGACAAATACTCCAATCGTAAGTCTTTGCTTTATGCTTGGGGCAGAGGAGCAGGTCAGTGACTCACCTTGTTTCCTGAGAAATTCTTTCCTTTGAAACTCAGCCTCTTCCAGCACAGTCCTGAATGCTAAATTCAATATTTAAAAAAAAATACATATGAAACATGTTTGCTTCTCTCCAAAAGAATTTAATTTGAATTATCTTTTATGGACATATGGAAATATTCGATATAGCATACCGTCTCCAATAAGGACTAGAGAAGACTGACTTTTGGCTTTTCCGTCATGAATCTGCACAGTGTAGGTCCCCTCATTTTCAATAGTAAATCGATCCATCACCATCTCAATAATGCCAGTAGCTTTGTCACATTTAATTCTGTGTATCTGCAAGCAAAACAAGGGAAATGGAGAATTATACAAGGAAATCTCTCCTAGTTTTCCTTCTCAGCATTTAACAATTGCATCAGCCAGGAGATCTTAAGGGATTATGACAGGAAGAAACCAAAATGAAATTTTATCAAGGAAACCTCCCGGTGAACACAGATCAAACTTGTGGGTATGAGCTGTCACTCAGTGACAAAGCCTGGCTGTATGAGGAGATCTGAGAGTCCAAACCAGGTACCTTCTAGGCAGACTCCACACCTACCCAAGAATGAGTTACTAACGTGAAGCAGATAAAATTCACAGGAGAAAATAAAACGATATGCAATTGATATGAATTATAACGATCGCCAGCTGATGACAAAATCCCACATGGATAGCGCCAACAGGCAATCTCCACAGCCACTGTCAGCTTCAGTTCCTGAGACACAGCACCCACAAGCTCCAACCTGCTGCTGTCCATCAGGATGCAGGGGTTTCAGGTGAGGAAAGGATAAATGGACCTCCAACAGGTGTTGACTTTTTTTTAATCACTTTTGATTTTTTATTTTTTAAATGTTTCATTTTATTCTACAGTACATGCACAGATACATACGAACACATTTTATTTAGGTAATCCTACAAGTCGAAGAACAAGTGTTTCTCTAACACACAGATGCATTGAGTGAATTTGATCATTTTTTTCCCTCTGATTTTGTGATGTTTATTAATTAAATTTTTAACTTCACTAAAACCATTTTCCCTACCTTTATTAATGCTTATTTCTCTTTATTTCTCTTTTTTATGTTTTATTTTTAATTTTATTTTTTATTTTTTTGCTGGTTTCCTTATTTGGGGGTTCGATATTTTTACCTTTTTGTGCTTGATAATTATTATAAATTAGTATTAGTAGTTAAATTTCACTTTTTCACTTAAATAACTCTAATTCTAATAGAACCTTTCAAAACATCAATCAGTCTGTGTAATTTTTAGAACTGTTTCAAACCAATTTCATATGGTATTGGTTTTTGCCAATATATGTTCTTAATATATTCAACCATGTCTTCTTTGTAATTCTGAAAACAAGTTTTCCTTTGTAACAGTATATAAATTTGTCACATCCCTGTGGTCCCAGCTACAGAGGAGGCTGGGGCAGGAGGATCATTTGGGCGACAGAGAAAGACCCTATCTCAAAAAAATAAAAAGAAATTTTGTTGGGCTGGGTGCAGTGGCTCACACCTGTAATCCCAGCACTTTGGGAGGCCAAGGCGGGCAGATCACCTGAGGTCAGGAGTTCCAGACCAGCTTGGCCAACATGGTGAAACCCCCATCTCTACTAAAAATACAAGCATTAGCCAGGCATGGTGGCGCATGCCTGTAATCCCAGCTACTCAGAAGGCTGAGGCATGAGAATCACTTGAACTCAGGAGGCAGAGGTTGCAGTGAGCTGAGATCACGCCACTGCACTCCAGCCTGGGCAACAGAGTGAGACTCTGTCTCAGAAAAAGGGGGAAAAAAGAAATTTTGCCATATATAGTGCATACGACCAAACTACAAACATTTGCCCACACAATTCCCCCTTCCTGCCTGCAGTGCAGCTCTCTTATTGCTAAGATGGGAGAAAGATTGGGAGGGGAGGCTGTTGGTTGCTCTGAGAACATTAAACTGCATCGCTTCATGATTTCTAGGTTTTACTGTATGACAAAAACAGTCCACAGAAGCCTGGACTACCTGCCTCTCTGCTGCTTTGGGGATGAATGTAGGGATACATTTCATGCCTTGGAGTTCCCCGAGGGCCATGCCCCACAGTTCTGAGCTCGCAGGCCTCTCTGCAACCATGCAGCAGCTTCTGCCCATCCTTGCCGTGGCCACCTCACCCGAATGCAGCCCTTGTGACTGGCTCCAAGGGAGACTTCCCTGATGTCCCGGGGTGAGGCTTGGTGTTTTCTGGGGTCCACAGCCGTGCCTCCCCTCCCCCAGCAGCACCCTGCCCTCGGGAGCACCCTCCCCGGCCTACCTATCCTCCTGCTGTCTGTCTCACTAGACAATGAGCCCCTCAGAGCAGGCATGGCCTTACTCATCCCTGCAGCCTCACGCCGTGCCTAGCATCATGCCTGGCAGTGAGAAACACCAAACACATGTCCGTCGAGGTTCTGATGAGAACATCAGCTGGAGGGGGCTTAACTCATCCTGCCATCCGTGGTGTTGAGTGGCTGTGGTCTCTGACACTACTGAGTGACACTGAGCAATTTTAGAAGATAATTATCCTTCTAAGTGAGAGCCCACGGACGTGTTCAGGACCAGAGCGTCCTTCCCAGTGCAGACCCAGGAAGCCTTCTTGATCAACTGAGACCTTCCCCTCCTGATCAGTCATTGGCTGAAACTACAAACCTGTCCCAGCCAGTCCTTCCTCCATCCCTGGCTGCACCTGTCACCTCCCTTCCTTCAACAGCTAACCCCCTGCACCACCCTCTTTGACCTCCCTGCCCTGGTGCAGCCACACCTTGGGCACAGAAGCCCCAACCCAGGCAGCATCCGGGGTAGAGGCCTCCCAAGGCCATCGCCTGCTCCCAGCTCACCTTCCCCATGCCTCTGCTCACTCAGCGTTTGGGATGCGCTAAGATACTGAAAGGTTTTATGGCTGCTAGTGGATTGCATTGTACTCTACCTGGATGATACAATGTCTGACATTGAGCAGGGTCTTGACAGTAGAAAGACCACATCCCAGTGTGTGACTTGTCCTAAATGCAGCAGTAATGCAGGGCAGAACGGCGTCGAGGGCATCCAGTGTCCAATGCGGGACTCGCCCCAGCCATGCCACCGTAGAATCACGGGAGTCTGGACGCCCGGCCTCGGCTTCCTCGTGCCCAGAGTTAGCAATATGGCAGTCTCAGCTGCTGTCAATATTTTCTACAGATCTTCATCTACCTTTGGATTGATCCCAGCTGGAATTGGGGCAAAGGCTTTGCAGC
This sequence comes from Macaca thibetana thibetana, assembly GCF_024542745.1. Lineage (NCBI taxonomy): Eukaryota > Metazoa > Chordata > Mammalia > Primates > Cercopithecidae > Macaca > Macaca thibetana. The sequence continues at coordinate 140,247,475 of NC_065585.1, forward strand.
CTGAATAATGATCTTACCCAGGACCCAGAGAGGCTCTTGGAGCCTCATGAGCAAAACAAAACACTAATAGTCTGTGGCGCTCAGCAAATGAGGCAGCAAAGGAGACTCCGTCAGCCCTTAGAACCACACTCCTCTTACAACACTTGCCTTAGCAGCAATACTACAGAGAATTTCTATCTGCAGGTGACAACGTAAGTTTGGCCAGAAAATTAGCAACCTTCTTCTGATAAATCACGTGCATTTATTTTCACAGTGTTCTTCTTTCTGAGTTTACATTTCTGTTTTTATATTGCAAATGCCAGTGCCACCAGAGAGGCTTTAGAAGAGGAAAATTAGCAAACTAGCCACTTGGTTCAGGTTCTCTCTCTCTGTTCATTTTCTTCAGCATTGTTTCTAAGTTCTTCTGCCTGACATTCAAAGCCTGTATCTTCTGACCCATTCCATTCCCAAAAATATTTCCTAAGATCACTCAGGCAAACAGCCCCCTCTGTCGAGCCCACCCCTCCACTTCCCTGTGTCCCTATTCCCTGACCATTCCTGGCTCTCTGTGCACTTGAGCGGCTTGGAATGTCTCATTCTCTCCCTCCCATCCCCAACCCCCACCCCTCGAGCCCCGATTTCTACCTCCTTGACACCTATTTATTTCAATAACCCTCTACCCTTGAAATCCTTCCTGACTACTTCAGCCTCTTCAACTCTCTGCCTTCTCTGAATTCTGAGAGTGTTTACTGCACTGTTTTAATAGAACCTGGGTTCTATCTTTCTTCTCTGTCCTCCCCTCCTTGAAGGTGTATTTCTTTGACCCATGACAGTCTCTGTAAGGGCAGCTTCATATCTGACTGTTCTGTCCCTGCTGGTGCGTTGGCCAAGCGGATATTCACCAGGTGACGTACAGGATAGGTGCTGCCATCCACTGGGAAGGGAACAGGACCCCGCAGGCTCCCAACAGCTCCCGGGGATGCTGCAATTGTTGCTTCATTGAATCTGACTTTCAGGGTTTACGTGAATAAAGTCTGCTCCACTCCTACCCCAGGTTTTGATTTCCCATAAACATAAAAATCACCTTCACAATTAGAAATTCCAATATTATATCAGAGATGTAGATCACACAATGTATACTGTGTCAGATCACTGAGACTTTTTCTAAACAGAAAACTGGCACAGGAAATTGGTACATCTAAAATGATAGAAAGAGACAGAAATGGATGAGAAGGCATGACCTCAGACTGTTTTTGAGGGAGGGAGATTATTTTAAGAAATGGCTCAGCCGGGCGTGGTGGCTCACGCCTGTAATCCCAGCACTTTGGGAGGCCAAGGCGGGCGGATCACGAGGTCAGGAGTTCGAGACCATCCTGGCTAACACAGTGAAACCCCGTCTCTACTAAAAATACATTAAAAAAAAATTAGCTGGGCACGGTGGCGGCGCCTGTAGTCCCAGCTACTCGGGAGGCTGAGGCAGGAGAATGGCGTGAACTCAGGAGGCGGAGCTTGCCGTGAGCCAAGATCGCACCACTGCACTCCAGCCTGGGTGACAGAGCGAGACTCCGTCTCAAAAAAAAAAAAAAAAAAAAAAAAGAAATGGCTCAATTGCAGGAAGCACAACAACTTTGCCCCCATCCCTGGAGACTGACGTCGCTCTTGGAGGTGCCATGAGCAGGAGAGGGACCTGAGATTCCAGTGGATACACTGTCCCATGGACCTCGGGTTTCTTTACAGTGCAGAGTGTTTACTTTAAAATATCAAAAGTAAACTTCAGGTTGATCAGACAAATGCACTGTCATTGTTTGTACGACATTATCCTCACTTCGAACATCTATGAGTAGAGAATGAATGATAGGAACTTACTCTAACTGGCTCTGAGTAAGAAAAACGTATCATTCTCATCAACTAGAGTCTTAGCAATAGAGCAGCTTTTTCCATTTTCTTAGCTGCTGTGCTGCAATGTCTGGGTAGGTTTTAGAAAATAATTAGGCTTCTTGCTAATGCCATTATGCGGCAAGATGAAGTTCAATGATTTTACGAGTGTCATAAATACAGGCTTTCATATGGCTTCCACAAAATAGCATCAATCTTCAAATGTAAAAGGCACCTGTGGATTGTTAATTGAAGAAGTAAAATATATTCCAAAAGATTAGCCATGGAGCCAGGGCACCCATCCTAAAAGGAAGCTCTATACAGCAGGTAGGAAATGTCCATCAAAAGATATCCCACAAATAAAGTGCACTTCCCCTAAATTCCATTTCATTTCATAGCATGGTCTCTGCTCAAAGATTTCTCCAATTACCTGGATCAGAAACTAAGTCTCCCATAGGCAATAGTTATATCATCGGCTTTTTTGCAGCCCAAAGCTAGATGTTTTCTACTTTCTAGCCGGCTCTCCCATGTAGGAGTGAGTCTTAAAGTGTGTCATGATTCTCATGGAAAAGATTGACTGAAGAAGAAAATTCTATGATCCTTGTCCACACAAGACTTCTGTCTGGTCAACATTCATCTAACGGAGTCCTGCTAAATGCCCATCAGACACAAAGGCTGGACTACAATGAGGGGTCCAGCTTAGAAATACAGTAGGTGGGCTGCCTGGGAGAGTGAGAGGCTCCTGCATCCTACGGTTCCCCTAAAACTTGTGTAATGAACAAACCAATCAACACTGAGGACTTAGTAGGCAGCTAAGGTTGCCAACCACACTCTACACTGGGCACTAAGGGAAAAAGGCAGAAGCAGTAAAGATGGGGCCTCTGAGAAAGCCCCAAGCCACCACTGAACAATAAAGTCCCCATGAAATAGGGCTGTCCTTTAACTGGGTCCCAGGCATGCTGTACTTAGAAAAGAGGAAATTTATCGAAACACAACCAATGGCTTCTCAAATATTCTCCGGACGAATAAGGAGTACCTATCATAATTGTTAGGATTCATTTTATACAATCAAAAGCAGAACCCAGGTGGTGTCTGGACCGTGACATAACATGTGCCTTTTTTGTTGTTGTTTTTGAGACAGAGCCTTGCTGTCACCCAGGCTAGAGTGCAGTAGTTCAATCGTAACTCACTGCAGCTCAGACCTCCCAGGCTCCAGTGATCCTCCCACATCAGCCTCCTAAGTAGCTGGGACTACAGGCAAGCACCACCATGCCCAACTAATTTCTTAATTTTTTGTAGAGATGGGATCTCTTTATGTTGCCCAGGCTGGTCTTGAACTCCTGGGATCAAGCAATCCTCCCACCTTGGCCTCCCAAAGTGCCGAGGTTACAAGTGAGAGCTGCCGTGCCTGGCCAGAACATCGCTCTCGACAGCCACACTGTCAGATCAGTCTGCCACACCAAGATTACTGCCCAAACAGGTAGGGAAGCCACAGAAACTTATTCCTCAGGGATGCCTTCCATGGGAAGCTGTCGGCAGGGGGAGAATGCAGGGAGGCCTCTCTCACAATGGAACAAAAAATAGATACCTTCAAAACCATTATCAAGAATAAGTGGACCGATTCATCAAGGATATTTTCCCCACCTGACCTGAACCTTTTTCACAAAAACAAGCTCAAAGTCATTTTTAATTCCAACGGGCTCAGATTTTAAAGACTCCTGATGTCTCCTGTCACCCAGACCAAACCTTTGAACATTGTAAGAATCAACCATCTCCATTCATCTTGTCAACCTTCCACGCCCCAACCTTTAAGGCTCAAAAAGGGATGGAAACAGACAGAGTGTTGACACTCAGTAACTGACCTACCACAACAAAGGCAGGCTCCCTGCAAAGCCAGAGATCACTCACACAGGAACTCACCTCGCTGTCAGAGACTTCTCTGTCGTTAATAATAAATCGGTAGCTGGCGTCTGGTGATAAGTGCTCAGCCTGGAGCCAGAAGCGAACCTGCCCCTTATCAAAAATCTCATAAGCTAATTCTGATTTCAGAGGAATTGCTACAGGAAGAAAAGAAATCGCAAGTCAATAATGCATGAATCCTTGTGAGGAAGAATAGCTGCAAATTGTAGGGAAATATCAATCCTAGTTATTAAATTTTTTGAGAACGCGAAACCCTGGAGTATTAGATTATGGAAGCCAAAAATAAAACATAAAACTTGAGTTAGCCTGTTGTCGCCTCTAAAGCCTCATACCACGTGAGTTCTCAGTTAGCTTTCCGGACGTGTTTGATGAGTAAAGATGCCTGGATTATTTCTATATTTAATGCAATTCAATAACAGAAGATTTCACTTGATAGGAAATGAAATCTTGGATTTCACTTGGATTAGGAACAGCTATACTAAACCCAAAATTCAGATCACTCTGTACGCAATGCCAAGTTTCAACAAGCTATAATATAAGCTAATATTTGTTTTAAATCAATAGGTTTCAATCCTGTGAGCTGGGATCAGGAAATGAGGCCATCCTTTCCCCAAAGCTGTTCCTCCAAGAGCTCATGCATTAATGAACACGGCTCTCCAGCCAGCGGCTATAAGCAGAGGTGCAGGGCTGGAGGCTTACTTACTGGGGTTCTTTATTTCATTGCTCAATGCCATCAAACGTTCAAGCTCTGAAACAAAGAAAAAGTATTTCAATTGATTTGGACCTGCACATTGAGAGGTTTGTAGACATCAGCAAGGCTACACACGAGCAAGATTGGAAACCCCAAGGATTTAATTGGAGGACACGAAAGGAATTTAAACTACAAGTCTGAGGGACATAGAGGATAGCTTTACCAAAACTTCACCATTTTAAGAACCCACCTAGTACAGGGGCAGCTGAGGACAAGGCAGGGTACAGTCAGGGGGATGAAGGAATTGGGGGCAGGGGCAGGTATATCCCTGGAATGTAGGAAGACTTGGAAGACGAAAGGTTAAAGGGAGCCTTTTCCAGTTGCTTGCACTTAATGTGAGCTCTTTCCTAAAATTGATTGGACTGGCTGAGAACATGCTTGTGGCCTGTGACTTTCCTTCCCCTCTCAAGATTTCCTTCTTCAATCTCATTAAAGAAAAGTATACATACCACTCATTTCATCACCATAGTGTATTACCATGAATTTTAAAAAAAAGGAAGGAAGGAAGAAATAAAGCAAAAAAATAAATAAATAAACAAAATACACTGCATTCCTGAGAAAGTCCCAAGAGCAAGGTAAGAAAATCTGAGGCTCTAAGCCACTTCATTTTTCCTCCTTCCTTCCTAAAATTAGAGTCGGAAACAAGATGGTGGTCTCTAAGGCCTTCAGGAACATGTCTCTTCAAAATGGAAAAAGGAAGTCAGATTTCTCTGACCAGAAGTGAATTCACATTGGCAGCAGGTTTGACAGAGAGGACAGGCTTTCCCAGTTAAATCTTCTGGTAGGAATTTCCATACATGGAATGAGCTAAATCTTCAACTGCAAAGTTTCGCCTCAAATATATTTGAAGTCTATACACGATATGAGAGAGGCAGAAATTTTATCTTTTGCAAATACTTAAAATTAAGATGGAAATTTTGAAATGGTGCGGAGGAATGCATAGCTTTTCAGAATTCTTCAGGATGCCGTGAAGGTACAAAACTGTGCTGACCCTGGAGGCGGGGCCAGCAGAGGCTGCTTTAAAAGCATGCGAGTAGATTTTGGGTCCTTCCTTCCTCGCCCTGCCTGTGAGCGGTGAACTGAGGACCCCAGAAAGGTCTCCTCATTTGTCCGGCTGTGTCTTGTTAAATGTGCATGAGTTTTCCCGAATTTAACCAACATTGAGCCAGACCTGCACACTCAAGAAGCTGGGAGTGTGATTCTGGCTGCGCCGGCCATGGGTCCCTGCCCATCCTCCTGCCCAGCCCACAGCACCCATCCTGGGTCAGATGTTCTCAGATCACAGCCTCTGCATGATATCAACCAGGACAGTGATTGCTAACTAAAGGATCTGCTTGTCAATCGTAGGGCATCCCTGGAGATCATTTATGCCATCTGTGGAGAGCATTTTAATAGAAAACTTTTGGAAACTCACATGCCTTAAAGACCCAAAGAAACCCAGAGATCTGAGGATACCACCCAGCCCTACAAGGTCACGCTTCATCACTGCCCCTTCATTTTAAAATGTCTAAGGCTGACGCTGCCCTGCAGTGGGGTAGATGAGGGGCCACACAAATACACGTGACACCAGACAGTTAAAAAAAATCAGCCCTGCCTGCCTGAGACTGTGTGCCTGGTGAACTCAGATCTGTGAACCTACCTAAGAAAACTATTATTTTTCCCCTTGATTACTAAACAGACTTTTCTCACTTCTCTCTGCTGTCTTCCATTTGTAAGAGAACAGCAGGTTTTCACTATGGCAGTTAAACATTATTTCACGCATAAAAAAATTTTTCTTTGATCATCCAGATTTCTCATGTTGGAAGGAAGGGAAGACTCTTCCATCCGTAGGTCTCATTAATTTCATGGATTTCTTAGCTAATATGTTACCTTCTGCATACCAAACTATTAAAATGTGACTAAGATTCAACTTTAAAAGTACAAGTTGAAGGCTGTACAAGCAATATATCAGGACCAGAAACTGTTTGGTGGAAACAGTATAAACTTTAGAGTCTGTTTAATTTCTAAAGTAAGTTTTGGCTTATATATATAGCCCCTACCGCCAGCCTCCTGCAAACATACATCTTTTTTCTAAGCAAGTAAGCCTTTTCTATGTTGGCGTCAATCTTTAAAAGTGTGATAAAACCAAAACAGGCAAGGTTCTGCCATATAAATATTACCTTCTGGGTCCAGAACAAAACTGGAGGACACTCCGTCTGTATCACTTACAGACACAGAGTAAGTCCCTAAATCCTCCTTATCCGGATTCTTTAAGTACAGCTTGGAGCTAAAAAGGAAGAAGAGTAGGTGAATGTCGATCATTTCTACTGGCAGGAACTTCTAAAAGTTTCCAATATCCAACTTCCAGGCCTGACTTACTGATCCCCCACGGTTTCGATTTTAAACCTCTCATCATCTGCAATCTCCTCGTAGGATTTACACCAGGTGAACTGAGATGCGTCTGTCATTTCCTGGCAGTCGAAGGCCAGGTAGATGTTGCCTTGCTCGTCGACACCAGCACTGATTTCTTTGGTGCCTGCGTAAGAAGAGCATGAGGTGAGCGGCTCAGGGACACTGTGTTTTTTCAACTCTTTTTTGGGAGAGGGTGATATGGTTTGGCTTTGTGTCCACACCCAGATCTCATCTCAAATTGTAATCCCCAAGTGTCAAGGGAGGGAGGTGATTGGATCATGGGGGTGGTTTCCCTCATGCTGTCCTCATGATAGTGAGTCTCACGAGATCTGACGGTTTTAGAAGCACCTGGCGTTTTACCTGCTGGCACTCATTCCGTCCTCCCGCTCTGTGAAGAGGTACCTTCTGCCATGACTGTAAGCTTCCTGAGGCCTCCCCAGCCATGAGGAACTGTGAGTCAATTAAACCTCTTTTCTATATAAAGCACCCAGTCTCCGATATTTCTTCATAGCAGCGTGAGAATGGACTACTACACAGAGGTTAGCCAAAGCAGAGACCTCATCTCACACCAAATCATCTGTTGCATTTAATGACCCAGGGCTGATCAGAGAGTCATGAGATAGAAAACACTTTAGGGAGGATCTGGAGGGACTTGGTTGTTTTGTTGTTGCTGATTTTTTTAATTTATCACATTTCTGCCCACGTCCTTCTCTGCATCTCATACGACCGCAGAAAACCTATCAGGGCTGCCTCTCCAGGCCCTGAAGATCCTGTTCTCTCTGGAATCTCCTCCTCTGACCCTCAGGAGAAGCCCAGCAGCCATGTGCCCACCACGGAGCTTCCCCTTCACACAGCTCTGCCTTCTGCAAGGGGCCTTGCCTTGTCTTGTTTGGGAGTAGGGGTTGTTTGTGGTTTATTTGCTACTTTTTGATCCAGGTGAACATCTGGCCATGTGCAAGGCAGAATCTACGTCTTAGGAAGTAGATGTGTCCAATGACAAGACACATCTCAGCCTCTGCTGGTGAGTGGAACTGAGGCCATGAAGTATCAATGCTCTCGGGTTATGAAGAAGACACAGATGCAAGGAAAGCCAGGTGGCAGGGTGAGATGAAGCAACGAGAGGCCACCACAGAGAGCCATCAGGATCTTCACAGTCTGAGGCTGCACTGCTTCCTGACACTCAGGTCACACTCTGTGGCTGTGGTTTGGATGTGGTTTATCCCCTCAAAACTCATGTTGAAATGTAAAAGCCAGTGCAATGGTGTTGGGAGGTGGGGCCTTTAAGAGGTGATTAATGACTGGGGGCAGCAGCTCATGCCTGTCATCCCAGCACTTTGGGAGGCCGAGGTCAGCGGATTGCTTGAGCTCAGGAGTTCAAGACCAGCCTGGGCAACATAGTGAGACCCTGTCTCTATAAAAAATAGAAGGCCGGGTGCAGTGGCTCACGCCTGTAATCCCAGCACTTTGGGAGGCCGAGGCGGGCGGATCACGAGGTCAGGAGATCGAGACCATCCTGGCTAACACGGTGAAACCCCATCTCTGCTAAAAATACAAAAAACTAGCCGGGCGAGGTGGCGGGCGCCTGTAGTCCCAGCTACACAGGAGGCTGAGGCAGGAGAATGGCGCGAACCCGGGAGGCGGAGCTTGCAGTGAGCCGAGATCGCACCACTGCACTCCAGCCTGGGCGACAGAGCGAGACTCCGTCTCAATAAATAAATAAATAAATAAATAAATAAATAAATAAATAATAGAATAATAAAAATCTTTCTAAAAGAGGTGATGAGGTTGTTAAAATAGACTCATGTCTTTCTGGAAAGACTGGGTAGATTCTTGCCAATAACACAGATGTTGATTAGTTAAACTGGAGTGGACTAGTTCCAGTGAGAGTAAATGTTATAAAGCAAGGCTGCCTCCGGTGCTGGGTCCATTTCCACACACACCCAGTTCTCCACCGTGTTGTGGGGCAGTGGGAGGCCCTCCTCACCGGAGCTTCAGGAGCCACCACTGCAGATCCCGGCGCGTGCTTCTTAGACTTCCTGCCTCCAGAATCATGAGCCGAATAAACTTTTAAAAACAAATTACCCAGCCTCAGTGTTCTGTTACAGCAACACAAAATAGACTGTGTATCCTATGAATATGTGTCCTGCCTTCAGAAGTATTCACCCTTTTAAGGTTGACTCCAGGGAAGTTTTATTCATTGAAACCAAGAAAATGACCAACAGCTTTAAAATTTTCTGATAAAAATCCAGCAGTAATTTAAAAATGCCGTCCTTCCTGCACATGGTTTGATCATTCCAAGAACAACCCCTGCCAACCATGAAGATGAGCCAACGTGCTCTCCTTCTAACCCAGGGCCATTAGTGCACAGGCAGAGATTTAAGTGCATACTTCATTTGCCCATCCAAATCTTTTTAAAATAACGACAAGACATCCATTCATTTATCCGTACACCCATCCATACATGCACACATAACACATGCACACTCTCCCATCTATTTATCCATATACCCATCCATACATACACATGTACACATAATACATGCACACTCTCCCATTCATTTATCCATATACCCATCCATACATACACATGTACACATAATACATGCACACTCTCCCATTCATTTATCCATATACCCATCCATACATACACATGTACACATAATACATGCACACTTTCCCACTCATTTATCCATATACCCATCCATATATACACATAATACATGCACACTCTCCCATTCATTTATCTATACAGCCATCCATACATGTATACATAATACATGCACTCTCTCCCATTAATTTATCCACATGCCCATCCCATTCATGCATGCATAATACATGTACACTCTCCCATTAATTTATCTACACACCCATACATAAACATATCATATATGCACACTCTTCCATTCATTTATCCACACATCCATACATACATACATACACAGTACATGCACACTCTCCCACTCATTTATCCATACACCCATCCACACATCCACACATAATACATGCATACTCTCCCACTCATTTATTTATACACCCATACATAAACATACAATCCATGCACACTCTCCCATATATTTATCCACACACGCATACATACATGCACACATAATACATGCACCTTCTCCCACTCATCTATCCACACACCCATCCATACATACATAATACATGCACACTCTCCCCCCAAATCCTTGCTGTTCTGTAATTTTTGTTGTTTTGAATGACTGACAGCAAAGCCTTACCTGGTCTCGCCTCTACCAGCACGGGCTCTGACATGTCCGAGGGCTTCCCCACGCCGTTTGCATTGACTGCCCGGACCCTGAAGACATAGGTCTTACCTTGCTGCAGGTCACAGACCTTGAAACAACAGAGGAAACACCAGATGTGTGGAGGTAAAATAAAGATGACTTTGGAGTTTTTCAGATTGTATTATGAATAGACCTTTTCAAAAATAGCTTATTTTTCCAGTTGGAAACACGATACTTAATGAGCTAGAAAAGGAGGGAAGAGGAGATTCACAGCGGTGCAGAATTTGACTTTGGAGGAATAAACACATTTGCTACCAATCTGATAGAACCTCTTTCATTTTTTTATCTCTGCGTATTTTAAAGCAGAAGTAAGATCATACTGACTAGTTTATAATCTGGTGTTTATGTTTAACATAATTCTATGGAACTAATACAATTTTAAGTGTGATATTTAACTGTGTAAAATCATCATTGGGACATCAAAATTAAATCCATCTCTACTTGTACATACCTGGGTTATTCCTATTAAAACCTGCTTGGATAAACATCAATATATAGTTACTAAGCTTCTAGTTGATTTATGTAGCTGATTCTTAGAAGCTGACTCGTCCATTCTAAAGAAACTGGCTGTTTCCTGTCGTCAAAGGGTTTCCAGAAGGTGTCACCCGTGGAAGGCCCTCTCGGCCTATGCTCGGGCACCAGACCCAGACGTGACTGTGCTTTAGGGAAGGACGCAGGCCCGCCCCACCACAGGGCCCAGCACCCAGAGAAGAAAACCTCTGGGTTAAGGCAGTTGGCAACTCAGCTGGAGCATGTAGGCCTCCTGGGGCTCAGTCCTTACACCTGACCCAGTAACTGAGGAACCGCAAGTGCTGAAAACCGAAACATTTGGAGAAAGAGAGGCTGGCGGAAGTGCCACATTAAAGTTTTGCTCCATGTAGGAAAACTGTGTGTATACCTGTGTGTGATGTTCATCAAATGGACTTTAGCGATCACATGAATTAAGTAAATTCAATGCAGGGCATGAAGTGGAAGGACATAACACAAAATGCATCATCCCTGTGGAAAGCACACAGACATAGCCCATGAACAAACAATTAACAGCTATTAGACTGCGATGTGGAAGAACATAGGCGTGTCTGCGCAGCTCCCCAGGAGCGAACAGCATGTTGGTGTGAATGGAAGGAGGGCTCTGCGTCCTCAGGGCGCTGCTCCCCATCTGCTGGGACCCACGATGCGCGGCGGCTGCAGCCTCCGCAGCCACGCCCCTGTCCTCGGAACAGGTTCACCTTGGGGCTCAGTGCTGGCTTGCACAGAGATCGACAGCACTTTCACACACAGGGAAACTCCAAGACAAAAGACTTACCTTTATTTTTTGTTGTTTGTTTTGTTTTGTTTTTGAGACAGAGTCTCGCTCTGTCACCCAGGCTGGAGTGCAGAGGCTCAATCTCAGCTCACTTCAACCTCTGCCTCCCAGGTTCAAGTGATTCTCCTGCCTCAGCTCCCCAAGTAGCTGGGATTACAGACACCTGCCATGGTGCCATGCCTGGCTAATTTTTTTTGTATTTTTAGTAGAGACGGGGCTTCTCCATGTTGGCCAGGCTGGTTTTGAACTCCTGACGTTAAGTGACTGGCCCGCCTCTGCCTCCCAAAGTGCTGGGATTGCAGGCATGAGCCACCACAGCCAGCCAAGACTCACCTTTAAATAACGGTTGGCCGTTGTCGTCTGATTGACAGTGATCCACTCTCCAGCATCCTCCTCCCTGAAGTCCACGAAATATCCAGAAACAGGGCTGCTGCCGGAGTACACGGGGGCCTTCCACAGCATGACCAAGGACGTGTCCCTGACCTCACAGAACGTCAAGTCATAGGCAGGACCTGCGAAGTCAGATGCCACCTTGCTTCTCTGCACACAGCCAGCCCAGCACACCCACCGCCTGACCCAGCCCCGGGGACCTACTGCTCCTCCGGGACGCCCCCCACCAGGACCATCCGCATCTGTTCCCCATCTGATGTTCATCAGCCTCTCTTGGAGAGCGGGGTAAGGAGGGTGCTCAGCGTGATGTTGGGGGTCGGGGAGGAGGGCCCAGCCTCATGCTCCTGCCACCCCCTCTTTGGGCATCGGGGCCATTGTGGATCTACATAGAATCATTCAGAAGTCCACCCTGCATCGTCGCGACCAGCAGATGCTATCACAGAGAGGAACGGTGTGTAGAAAAGGACGGGTTCTCAAGTTACCCTCCAAGGGGCTGGACACCTGTCAGTCATAGTCACTTAGGCAAGCACCTGGCCAGAGGCACATCGCTGCAGCCCTGTCCTCTACGAACACCCACGGCAACTCTGAGGGCGTGTGGTGCAGAGGCCCAGGTCCAGGCAAGCACCAAGCGGTGCAGGGGAACAGAGAGGCAGCCCCGCCCCATCCTCAGCCAGTCTCGCTGTGGCCTTGAGCCTTGAGAGGCCGTCTCCTATTAACCCTCAAAAAAGGCTCGGGAAACTAGAAGGGCTTTTTCTTCTGCTGGTTTTCTAAGGTCCAAAATTTAATTTCATTAAAACCAGAAAGGCAGGAAGGCAGGAAAGAAGGTGGGAGGGAGGGAAGGAGAAAGGGAAGGAAAGAAGGAAAAAAGAAGGAAGGAAGGAAGGAAGGAAGGAAGGAAGGAAGGAAGGAAGGAAGGAAGGAAGGAAGGAAGGAAGGAAGGGAGGGAGGGAGGGGGAGGGAGGGAAAGAAGGGAAGGGAGGGAGGGAGGGAGGGAGGGAAGGAAGGGAAGGAAGGGAGGGAGGGAGGGAGGGAGGGAGGGAAGGAAGGAAGGAAGGAAGGAAGGAAGGAAGGAAGGAAGGAAGGAGGGAGGGAGGGAGGGAGGGAGGGAGGGAAAAGAAGGGAAGGGAGGGAGGGAGGGAGGGAAAGGGAAGGGAGGGAGGGAAGGAAGGGAAGGGAGGGAGGGAAGGAAGGAAGGAGGGAGGGAGGGAGGGAGGGAGGGAGGGAGGGAGGGAAGGAAGGAAGGGAGGAAGGAAGGAAGGAAGGAAGGAAGGAAGGAAGGAAGGAAGGAAGGAAGGAAGGGAGGAATTTTCTAATTGACTTATTTATCTGGATTCTTAGCAGCTGATTTGCTAAGTCAAAAGACGCTGACTGAAAGGAAAAAGGCAGTATACTCCGGCCGTAACATCGGAAAACACTCTGAACTTTGATCTTTTTCAGCTTCAACTTTCAGGATTTACTTTGTCAAAGTATGAGCATATTATCCATTGCATTTGATTCCTGATAGGTTAGAGGCAAAGAAATCAACATCTGGTACTTGAGAACTTGTGAAAACAAAGAGAAAATGTCAGCGGGGCACAGTGGGTGACGTGAACCTGTGATCCCGGCTATTCATGAGGCTGAGGTAGGACGATGGCTTGAGGCCAGGAGTTCAAGACCAGCCTGGGCAATGTAGAGACCTCATCTCAGAACAAAAAATCAGTAGAGTACTAGTTAAATAAATGCAGATCTGCAACAATTGGCCTTTTAGAACTGGAAGCCCCGAGATCCCCAAATGGCGTGAGAGGACAGCAGGAGCTAACCCACGAATGCGAACCCTGTTGTGCCTCCTAGCTGGGGCCCGGGCTCGCACCTTCCCCTCCAGCTGTGACCCTCTCTGCCTGCTCCTTTGGGGTAGGTGACCTGGGCCAAATCCTTGTCATAGGTCAGGGATGCATGGGAAGCTGTCCCTCCCCACAGTCTGGATCCTCCTGTGCTCCCTCCCACCTCACCCTCAGGGCCTCCTACTCCGCCCTCATCACTGGCCTGTGGACCATGCACAGCCCAAACTAGACGCTGGGCCTGCCTGATTCACCGCCCTGCACTGCACCTGGCACACGGTGGCTCTGCGGCTGCGGGTGTCAGAGGAACAGCATGCCGTGAAGGCTGGCGAGGCCCGAGCCACAGCCACAGAGGCCCCTTCCCAGCCAGCCTGTGCGCTAGAAGGCAGGTGTCCCGGGGGCAGCGACTCACCGGGCTCTGGCATGGTCCAGGCCTCACACTTGAAGTGCTCACTGGGGTCCGAGGGCTCCCCAATGCCAGCCAGGTTGATGGCAGCAATTTTGAACTCGTAGAGTGAGCCTTCCGTCAAGCCGTCCACCTATTCGGATTTTGTTTAAATTAATACATGAGATAAAGGATGCATTACAGTCCACTGAGGCAGAGGATTTGTTATAACTGGTTTGTGAAATAAAATATGAGAGGAAGGAACCGCGTCGGGAAATTGGACCAAATATTTCAGGAAGCCCCTTGATGGAGCCCGACAAGCAGCAGCCACGTGAAACCTTACGTGTCCCTCACTCAATCCCCAAAGGCTCCTACGGGGGTCGGGGACAGGTGATACCCCAGCGGCAGGTAAGGAAAATGAGGCACAGAGAGGCGACGGTCACCCAGGGCCAATGCAAGGGCAGAGGCCTGGAGGAGACAGGCACTCAGGCCACGTACTGGCCCCTGAGCAGGCCCTGCCCTGGACCCAAGGCGGGGTCACCCTGGGGACAGAGCCCACCACATCCCCCACACTCAGACTCTACAGGACAAGAGCCCCTGGGCTGCCCAGGTCCTTGGGGTGCTGCAGTCCAGGGCCACCCACCAGGCCCTCAGGGACACTGTCTGGCTGGAGGACAAAGCACTAGGGAGGCCTCTGGCCAACACTACGAGCCTCGACTCCACAGGGCTAGTGGGACAAAAACACTATCTGGGTAAACACTGTCTCGAAAAATAGCTTCCAAAGTAAGATATCTGAGGATAAACAGCTTCGGTCCATGGTGACGGCCTTCATCCTCCTCACTGGACGAGCTGCGAAGCATTCAGAAAGTAAGCAGTTACTTTTCTCAGGAATCTTGTACTGAGTAAAGAACTGTTGTGCCGAGCAAGATGACCCCAGGACAAAAGGACAGACACTCTGCGATCTCGCTCACATGTGGAATCTGAAACAGCAGCACTCACAAAGACGGAGAGCGAAAGGGCAAGTGCCAGCTGGCGGGGGCGCTGGACAGAGGGACAAAGTTCCAGCAGGAACAGGAGGGGCGAGTCCTGGTGCTTCCTGCACAGCTTGGGGATGAGTTAGCCCATAATAACGTGTTGTAGACACATTTCAAAAACATTTTTAAATAGATTTTAAGCTGAGCATGGTGGTTCATGCCTGTAATCCCTGCACTTTGGGAGGCCAAGGCGGGCGGATCACCTGAGGTTAGGAGTTCCAGACCAACCTGGGCAACATGGTGAAACCCTGTCTCTACTAAAATAATACAAAAATTAGCCGGACGTGGTGGCATGCGCCTATAATCCAGCTACTCGGGAGGCCGAGGCAGGAGAATTGCTTGAACCCGGGAGGTGAAGGTTACAGTGAGCCAAGATCATGCCACTGCATTCCAGCCTGGGTGACAGAGTGAGATTCTGTCTCAAAAAATAAATAAATGCATAAATAAATAGATTTTTAAATGTTCTCACCACAAAAAAATTATAAGTATTGGGAGGCAATGGAGATGTTAATAGCTTGATTTAATCATTCCATAATGTAAACATATATTAAAATATCACATTGTACCCCCTTTATACGTACAATTATTATTTGTCAATTGAAAATAAAACAATTTTTAAGTTGAGAACATTTAGACATTGTAAGGGGTCAAAACAGAGGTTGAACGCGGGCAAAATATCAGTCACATCACAACAAACTGGGAAGTTGCCTACATATCATAATATGTGTATAAAATATTGAAAATATATTATAAAGAGATATATTTATAAGGCAGAATTTTCTAGTAGACAAAGATTAGATCTTCTAAGACCTTACCGCCTCCACAAAGGAAAGCCCTCCTGTTGGAGTGTAAGTGACTCCCCAGGGGTCTGTGGCTCACCAGGGTCAGGATGGGAGCTGCAGTGTGAGATGAGGGCCGTTCATCCATGCTCAGATGAGGGGTCAAGGGTCGGGCAGGGAAACAGGACAATGGCTGCCAAGGGTGTGTCTGTCCTTGCTACACTCTGCACCTGAGCACCATGGGCACCGCGGCAAGGGACTCTCTTGGAGGCTTGACATACAAGAATGTCTCAGGGAAGCGGTGGGTGACAAGCAGAGAGCCAACATCACTCTTCCTAAACAGACATTCTGCACGACTCTCCCCTCAGGCTCACACGTGAGACTCCATCCCTGCCCTCCAGGCCTCAGCATCTGGGGCAAGGAACATTACCACGGTACTGGGACCAGATGCTGGTCACATCAGAGGTCATGGACTCATTGTCAGACCCACTCCACCACTGAGCTCCCTTCTTCACTGCTTCTCAAAAAGAAAAAGAATATGATTCCTAGGATCTTTTTAGCTCCAAAACTTCATGATCTCATGATACTATTTTTTAATCCATTTTTGTGTCTATCAAATTATCTAATGTCATCAAACGCGGAAACATTGCCCAAAAAATGTAAAGAACCACCCAGGCAAAAATAAACAAAGAAATAAAAACCAACCGACCGTTAGGATTGTCTGTTTGCTGGGTGAGGAATTGACCTCGTGCCAGTTTTCATGGTGAACTTCGCGCTTGTCCAGGTAGTAGCCCAGGATGGGCGAGCCACCGCTGAATTTCGGGACCTTCCAGCCGAGGGTCATGGAGTGGCCGTCACAGTTGAGGAGTGTGATCCCATAAGGATGGGACGGGACGGCTGCAAGGAAGCACAGCCAGGGAGTTACCGAGGGCCTCAGCTGGGGGTTTTGTCCCGGGGCAGCCAGCTCTAGTGTGGCAGAGCGAGGAGGAAGCAACGTGGAGAAGGGCCTGAACACTGTGCCCTCTGATCCCTCTTAACCCACATTTAACCACCTTGGTCTTTACACCCTTTTAAAGGGGATGAGTATAAAAAGAAATCAAAAGTTTATCTCCTGTATATGTATTGCTATTTCTAAGTGTATCCACTAAGATTTCCATAGGACAAGGGTGGTGAACCGTTTGAATCTGGTGTGAACATTTGACACAGCAGAAGATGGCCTGTCCACCCTGCCCCGTGAAAGAAGCTTCGAGAAGGAGCTTTCACCTTTACAACCATAAGGAATAACTACTCAGCATCTGTGGCCAGAGATGACAGATACGATTCCAGTTTGTTTTAATTCCCCACACAGTTACAGGAGCTTCAGGTTCCTTCAAATGAGTGTGAATTTGTGTTTCCCTGTTTGAGCAGGGCATTCGAAACAGACCACCTTCTCCTAACCAGTCGAGAATGGATGGGCCTGAGTCTGCTTTGCCCAGCTCTGAGTCACCTCAATGTGGCCATCCTCTGGTACCTGAGACACAGGTGACTAGAGTTAAGTGATTCTTATTGTAGAATAAAAACAGGTCAGGTGCAGTGGCTCATGCCTGTAGTCCCAGCACTTTGGGAGGCCGAGGCAGGAGGACTGCTTGAGCTCCTGAGCTGGAGATCAGCCTGGGCAACATGGTGAAACTCCATCTCTACAAAAAATCAAAAAATTAGCTGGGCTTGATGCTGCGTCCCTGTGGTCCTAGCCCATCAGGAGGCTGAGGCATGAGGATCACTGGAGCCCAAAAGCTCAAGGTCACAGGGAGCTATGATCGCACCACTGCACTCCAGCCTGAGCAACAGAGCGAGACTCTAAGTCTAAAAAGAAAATTACGGGTTTTCCTTTAGTAGGAATGACTTTAAAAAGAAAATGGGAATGTTTGAAAGTCCCTCATGGAAAAAATTGAGAGATTAATCTTAAAACAAGAGAGTCAGTGCTATGGTACCCAGCTAGGTGTTATCAGATTTGACATTCCTTGGAAATCCAACAGCAATCTCATTAGAAGACAAATTTTAATTTCTGAAAATGTAGCAAATTTAGTCAGAGATGAAAAATCATCAAGGAGCAACACAGTTCCCTCTGAAGTGGGAAGATAATACTGTGAATCCAAGTGTGTTGTGTGTGGCCTTTGTGTTTCAACATGTTTCTGAGTATGTGCACTTACTTGGCATGGTGCATTTCATGAGAAAGCAAAGCCAGAAGGCTGCAGCACAGCTTGACACAGCAACTGTTCTAGGGAGGGTCCCTGAGATTTAGGATCCCAATTGTCTCGTTGGATCAAAATAATAAAAACTGTTAAACACCACTATTTACCAACAAAGTCACAAAGTTACATAAACGTGACATTCTCTGAAGTGATTAAAGTTCCTTAAACTGAGAACAGGCCATTGATGTTGCTGTATTTTACCACATATTTTGAAAAGAGAAATGTATCCCCTATAGCACACATATACATATATATACACACATGATCATACATATATATGTACACACACACACATATATATATATACACACACACAAGATTGTACAATGGTGCCATCTTGGCTCACTGCAACCTCCTCCTTCCGGGTTCAAGTGATTCTCCTGCCTCAGCCTCCCGAGTAGCTGAGACCACAGGCATGCGCCACCACGCCCGGCTAATTTTTATATTTTTAGTAGAGACGGGGTTTCACCATGTTGGCCAGGGTGGTCTCAATCTCTTGACCTCATGATCCAGCCACCTCAGCCTCCCAAAGTGCTGGGATTACAGGTGTGACCACCGCGCCCGGCCTACAGCATACATTTTCACACGAGTACAGGTATTTGGCAACACATGTGACCTCTAATAATGTCTTCTATTTTTAATTTGCATTTTATTAGCATATTATCATTTCTCCCTCATTTCTAAGATGAGCAGCCAACCGAGAGGCTTCAAAGAAATGCATGTTCTCTGTTCAACAATCGAGTCCCCTTTTTCCCTCCAATAAATTTCCGAATGGCATCATAAATGTTTATTCATGCAGAAATGACAGTGTACGGGAGCCATCGGCCCAGAACAGCCTGTGAGTGACTTACTGAGTGCAGCCTGCACTTTTATGACGTCCGATTCCTGGGAATTTTCACTCATTCCCACGGCATTGACCGCCTTGACTCGGAAGATGTACTGCTCTCCCGTGGTTAAGCCGTGCACCACGAACCTGAGAAACACAGGGATCAGGGTCAGAACTGCCAGGCTCCACTTTTTCTCTCCTGCAGCAGAAGCGAAAATCATCCTGAACGCTCCATAAAAAATGTTTATGGATGACATACATCCTTCATTTTCAATTCCAGTTAATTAGCTCAACATTTAGAGTCTAAAAGTAAGGTCACAGCACCCAATTATAGCCGGAGCTGACTACACGTGGTGTCAAAGCCACTTGTTCTATGAGTTCACCTTTGCTTTTGCACTTTCTGGGCCTCGTCTGGATCAAAGGTCTATTATCCAACAGTATGCCATTCCTTATCTAAAAGAACCCATGTATGTAAAACTTAGTGAGCGGTAATCACACTGCAGTGGTTAGAGGCCAAGACTTGGAAGTCAGAGGGACTAGACTCGAATACTGGCTTTGACACCTCACAGATCCTCACAGATTTTATGGCCTTAATCAAGCTCCTTAACCCCTGTAAGCCTTCGTTTTTCTATCTGTAAGATGGGGATAGTTCCTACCCCACAGTATTGTTGCAGACACTACATGGAAAACTCGGTGGAGAACTTAGCACAGGTGCCTTGTGTATGGAAGGTACTCAGTCTGTGTAAGCAATTATTACTTATCATAGATAGTCAATAAATACTCACTAACCGTTTCCCTGTACTGGAATCATGTTTTAAGTTTCTTATTCTGATCGATATTTCCACATTTGGTGTGGGCTGTGAAGAACATCTAATTGTTATTCTTTTCGATGACATCTCTTTTTGTTAGCCACCGCTTTTTACAGTATATTTTTTTCAGATTGTAAAAGGAGAAACGGCTGAGCCATAATTGATCATTCATCCACAAGGGTGGTTCTGACAGCTGCCGACATTTTCCTAAGACGTGTATCCCAGAGAAGCCTAATACCTCAGACATCCCTGCACACTCAGCAGGCAGCAGGAGGAAGGGTCTCCAAAGGCGGGTCACTGGCTTTCCCCTGCAAAGCAGCCAGCATCCCCCCAAGCTGCCCCCTCCCCCCCAACAAGTGAAGAGTTGGCACCCGGTGGGGTCTCCATCAGGGGCTAGAGAATAGAACTACCAGGCACGTGATCAAAGCAACTTTCAAGTTCAAAAAAATCAATATGAAAAAAATAAAACGACTTTCACATTGTAGTCGCTATTTTTAACTCTGCTATTCAAAGAAAAGGCCTAAGTGCTAATTATGTCAGGAAAAAAAAAACAGGTTCTGAAACTCTCCTTTCATCCATAAATAAATCGTTTCGGTCAAGATGAGCGAGTGCAGCAACTAGCTCATCCAAGTGGTCAAACTGTAAATTATACAGTCCTCGTGCGTGGCTAACACAGACTCATTTATACAGAAGCCTTGTGGCCGTGGTACTCCCTGTGCCAGGGCCACGGGGGCCTCAACAGTCTTGCTTCTCATGCTTTATTTCAGGGCTGACTCCAGGGCTGGGGAAGGAGGCCACACCTGTTGTATCCGATGGGCTTGTGGTTGCAGGGCTCCCAGTGGTTGGTTCCGGCCACGCAGCAGTCCACGTAGTAGCCCAGCAGGTCCTCCTCATGCTTGGGTCGGTCCCACTGCACCACCACCGACGTCTTGGTGTTTCGGGAAGCAAGAACCCGACCCGGAGCAGAAGGGACAACTTTTTGTAGGAAACAAAAGGAGTGGTGAGATGGCATCAGAGCTTTGGAAGCTGCACCAGAGATCTTCCAGCCCTTTCCACAGGGAACTGGACAGCCAGGTTGGGGGCTTTGGAAGAAATTCAGACGAGGGGTCCGGGAGCAGGAGAGGAGCCCAGGGCCGACCACCCAAGGGCCGTTGGGAGGTGCTGGTCTCTCCTATCTCTTCCCAAGCCCCACACAACTCCTAGAGACACAGGATGACATCTATCCTGAAGCCTCCTGTCCCCCACCAAAGCAGTTAAAAAAGATCCTCTGTTGGCACTGGGGATGAGGCTACCTGGGTAATAACTATTTTTTGGACTGGAAATTAACCAATTTTAAGAAAGTAAGACTCAATTTTATCAGATCTGTTGGAATCTCCCAGGGGCACT
Source organism: Macaca thibetana thibetana (assembly GCF_024542745.1). Taxonomy (NCBI): domain Eukaryota; kingdom Metazoa; phylum Chordata; class Mammalia; order Primates; family Cercopithecidae; genus Macaca; species Macaca thibetana. Next base: position 140,268,659 of record NC_065585.1, read on the forward strand.
CAAAATTTAATCATGACCTGACCATTAGATCTTCTCATCTGGTGCCAGGCCCCACTAGTGGACTGTGGACTGGGGTCCAGTAAGGCCTTGGGGCCACCTGTGTCCTCCGTGCTGGCCACCTGGGCCACACCCCACAGTGTTTCTCAATGATGGACACTGTCATTTTTCACATGCGTCATAAAGCACAAGAAGACTGGGCCCTGCTGAGAGACAGCTGGTCTCGTCAAGCCTGTGGTTCTGGGTATGAGTTCTAAGAGCTTTGATTAAAACCAGAGCCAGATAGAAACTTGAGGATGCCCTGGAGGCAGCTGGCCTCATGACCTCGTTCATTTCCATATCTGGCTTTCTCAGGAAACAGGACATAGAGAGAGAGGGAGGAGGGCACCCAGGCACTCAGAACTGTGTTCCTGACACCAACGTGCCTCCCACGAAGGCTTCTGGGGATTTCCAGGGTACCTCCGCTTACATGCTAGTTAATTGCCATCCATGAAGGAGTTATGACTCCAGGGACTGCAATTCAGAATTTCTGTAATTTGTATGTGCAACCTTCCAAGAGGGACCGTCAAGCCAGATGGATAAGAAACTCTAGTGCCTGGCTGGGCACACTGGCTCACACTGGAATCCCAACATTTTGAGAGGCCAGGGTGGGAGGATCCCTTGTGTTCGGGAGTTCAAGAGACTGGCCTGGGCAATATGGTGAAACTCTCTCTCTCTACAAAACAATTGAAAAAAAAAAAAACACTAATTAAAAAAAAACAAACCCTAGTGTACTTAAAATTTGAATTACTTTAAAAGTGACCATTGCAGAGAAAAGGGAGCACTTATACACGGTTGGTGGGAATGTAAATTAGTTTGACTATTGTGGAAAGCCATGTCATGATTCCACAAAGAGCTAAAAAAAAAAAAAGAACTATCATTCCATGCAGCAATCCCAGGACTGGGTACACACCCAGAGGAACATAAATCATTCTACCATAAAGACATGTGGATGCAAATGTTCATTGCAGCACTGTTCACAATAGCAAAGACATGGAATCAACACAAATGCCTATCAATGACAGATGGGATAAAGAAAATGTGATACGTATATACCGTGGAATACTATGCAGCCATAAAAAAGAACGAGACCATGTCCTTTGCAGGAACGTGAGTGAAGCTAGAGGCCATTATCCTTAGCAAACTAATGCAGGAACAGAAAACCAAACACCAAATGTTCTCACTCATAAGTGGGAGCTAAAGGATGAGAACACATGGACACATAGAGGGGAACAACACACACTGGGGACTATCAGAGGGTCTAGGGTGGGAGGAGGGAGAGGAGCAGGAAAAGTCACTAATGGCTACTAGGCTTGGTACCTGGGTGACAAAATAATCTTTACAACAAACCCCCAGGACACAAGTTTAACTATGTAACAAACCTACACATGGACTCCTGAACCTAAAATAAAAGTTAAAAAAAAGTTTAAATAAAACAATGAAAGTGACCATTTCCTAACCATATTTTCAACTCACTTACTAGTTTCATAAAGAGAAGATGGAGCTTTGGAGAAATGTCAAGAACCAAACAAAACATGGCAGAGAGCTCTTAATCTCTCGTAAAGTGAAGTTTAAGTCCATTTGAACTTCAACTCGTTTATAACATTAACGTCTTTATTCACATAATTTAAGGCTATTTGGTGTCAACCCCACTCTTAGCCCGTCCTGACTTGGGGCCACCCAGGGTGACAGCTCACCGGTCACGTCCTGGGCCTCAATGGGGGATGTTATCTCCGATGGCTCGCTCAGGCCATGCCGGTTGGCTGACAGCACTCGGAACACATACGACTTCCCCTCCATGAGGTCAAACACAGCATATCTCGGGGACCTCACGGCCGTCTGGGCGTTGACTCGCTGCCAGCTGCCGCTCCCCACCACGGACTACAAAGAGAAACGAGACTGGCGGTGAAAACTGAGAGGTTTCCAGAGGCGTGTGGAGGAGAAAGAAATGCTCTGTTCTCTCTAACCCAGGTCCACCAGGCTCGCCCACCGTGTCTCGCACACAGAGGATGGCCATGCATCTTTTCTGAGTTTTATGAAACATGATGCCAGTTTGGAGAAAGAAGTCACAAATTACCCAAAGTTGATCATATTTACTAATAAATATTTTTCCATTAAAGTAAATTATTAAACATAGAAAACGTAAGAGAATCAATACACAGGTGGTAGTTTTAGCAAAATAGAATTAACCTGCAAATAATAAAGATAATTTAGAAGTATATTTGCAAAATTCCATCATAACTCAGTGGTTCACATTTCAATTTAAAATTATTACCATATTGCAGCTACTTGCAGTAGTGATAAAATGACAGCAATCAAAATGACTCTCCATGCAGTAAGACACACGATGATATGTTCATAGATTAAAAACCACATAGCCAGTTAAATTACTGTGAAAAGATATTTAGTCTAATAAGAGGAATTACGTTATTTTGTGGAATGTAACACAGAATGCAAATGGTATGATATAACAAGTACATTAAAATCTATGGAGAAAAAGACTATAACTATATGTACCACACTTTAATACAACTATTTAATATGGTGGAATTATTGTTGATTTTAATTGCATTCCATGTAACTTCTCTGTCTTTCCCAAATTTTATATACTGCTTATTTATTTTTTATCTTTCATAATTACTTTAAAAACCTTGATTACATTTTATTTTATTTTTTCACATAGAGATAAAACTCCTTTTTTGAAAGCAGTTTTGTGGTAGTAAAAGCTGGATATACATTGACCCTGGTCAGTCTGCTGAAAATTTCAGATAGCAACCCAGACTTCTAGAAATCAGACTCATATTTGAAGGGATTTTCTCTCATTTTGGTGGAAGTGAAAAGTCGCTATTTTGCATCTGCCCCAGGCGTTCGCGGTGGGAGCCTCCAGGGCGTCACGGGCCTGAGGCCCTCACAACCCCAAGCAACCGCAGTCCAGGTGTCTATAGGAGAGCTTCCTCTCCTACCTCAGAATGTGGGTCCACAAAGGGAAGGCTTATCCACGGCTGGGGGAATGTCAGTTAGCTCAGTCACTGTGGAAAGCAGTGCAGAGACTTCTCAGAGAACCTAAAGCAGAACTACCATTCCATCCAGCAATCCCATTCCTGGGTATGTGCCCAAAGGAAAATAAATCATTCACCCAGAAGATGCATGTGCTTGTATGTTCATCGCAGCGCTGTCCACAGCAGCAAAGACATGGACTCAACCCTGGGGTCCATCAACGGTGGACTGCAGAGAGAAAACGTGGTGCCTCCACACCATGGAATACTACACAGCCATAAAGAGGAACGAAATCATGTCCTGTGCAGCCACATGGGTGCAGCTGGAGGCTGTTATCCTAAGTGAATTAACACAGGAACAGAAAACCAAATACTGCATGTTCTCACTTATAAGTGGGAGCTAAACACTGGGTACGCATGGACACAAAGATGGCAACGATAGACATCGAAACCTACCAGACAGGGCAAGGGCTGGAAAACCACCTATGGTGTACAATGCTCACTACCTGGGTAAGGAGATCAATTGTACCTCGAAATCAGTATCACACAATATACCCTTGTCAGAACTTGCACAGGTACCCCCTGAAGCTAAAATAAAAGCTGAAATTACATTTTCTTAAAAATGTGTTTACTGCAAAGGCATAAGAATGACACAATGGGCCGGGCGCGGTGGCTCAAGCCTGTAATCCCAGCACTTTGGGAGGTCGAGGCGGGCGGATCACGAGGTCAGGGGATCGAGACCATCCTGGCTAACACGGTGAAACCCCATCTCTGCTAAAAATACAAAAAACTAGCCGGGCGAGGTGGCGGGTGCCTGTAGTCCCAGCTACTCGGGAGGCTGAGGCAGGAGAATGGCGTGAACCCGGGAGGTGGGGCTTGCAGTGAGCTGAGATCCGACCACTGCACTCCAGCCTGGGCCACAGAGCGAGACTCCGTCTCAAAAAAAAAAAAAAAAAAAAAAGAATGACACAATGGACTTTGGGGACTGGGGGAAAAAAAGACTGGGAGGGCGGGCGAGGGATAAAAGACTACAAATACGGTGCAGTGTATACTGCTCAGGTGATGGGTGCACCCACATCTCACAAATCACCACTAAAGAACCTACTCATGTAACCAAATACCTCCTGTACCCCAATAACTAATGGAAAAATAAAATAATAAAAATTACAAAAAAAGTGTGTCTGCCATGTCATCAATACCGACCGCAGGTGGTTCTGCCCACACACTGGCTCGACGGTACAGTCCTCTTTCTAAAACTGTGTTTGCAGGACAGGTGTTGTGGCTCACCTGGCCTGTCAACACATTGAAGCGCCTGTAATCCCAGCACTTTGGGAGGCTGAGGCAGGAAGATTGCTTGTGCCAAGAATTTGAGACCAGCCTGGGCAACACGGCGAGACCTCCTCTCTACACAAAAAATTAAAAATCAGCTGGGTGTGGTGGCGCACACCTGTGGTCCCAGCTACTCTGGGGGTTAGGAGGCTGGGGAAGAAGGACTGTTTGAGCCCAGGAAGTGGAGACTGCAGTTAGCCATGACTGTGCCACTGCACTCTAGCCCGAGTGACAAAATGAGACCTGGTCTCAAAAATAAAAATAAAAGTGTGTTTGCAAACTTGGTGTTTCTTGGATTGGTGGAGGATGAGGGGAATGAGGGGCCTGAGAAAATACCTTCCACCCCAGGAGAGCCCCACAGAGGGACTGACCACTTGTATTTTTGTAACACAAATAACGATATTTTGTCACCCAGAATTAATAATGTAATGTTTACCCTGAAATAATTCCAGTTTCTACCCCCTAGATAGCACGCATTGCAAATAAGCAGAGAAGCCCAGAGGGCCCTCCTCCATTCTGGAGTCTGAAATATGGTTCATTTCCATTTCTGTTTCCGCCATGCTGCATTGAGTGGTGCTGGATGTGATTATTGTACTAGGTGGCATAAGCTTATATATGTTATATTCTCTGTCACGTGCATACTGTCTATTGGATTACATATTATAATATAAATTTTGTATCACAAAACCATAGTTACAGCCTTTGTAGGACATTGGAGGCTTATCCAACTGTGGTCTACAACCCAATAGAGGGTCACCAAGTCAGATCTGTGGGTCACAACCTGTGTTTTTAATGTGACAGGACAGGCTAAAAAGAGAATGTGGGCTGGGTGAGGTTATCATTTGTGAAATTCTGTAGGTTACCTACATACACGTGTGTGTATTACAGAACTGCAATATACAATGTATTTTGTATTTCTTTGTATGCATTCAGGAAAAAAAAAAAAAAAAAAGCCTTCTATTGGATGATCTGGCAATTCTAACGCTTCTCCGTCTTGTGTGAATTTCCTCTACACGATTGCCACCCAGTGGCCATACAGCTTGTGCACAAGCACGGCCAGTGAGGAATCTGGAATCCCCAGACGTAGGTGCTTGGAATGCCGCAGCAGGAAGGAGATGGTGGAACCCTCCACGGGGCAGTGGAGATCACGGGCACCCAGAGAGGAAAGCGACTCCCTGCTCACACAAAGGTGCAAAGTCGGGCTAGGGCACAGCCCAGCCCCTGGTGCCAATTTCCGCCCCGGCTGTGGTGTGACCTCATGTTCCCCAGCAACGTGCAGGGTCTGGACCCACTGATGGACCATCTTTAAAACACAGCAAACACGACAGTGTGGGGCCACACTGAGATCACAACAGTGTGGGGCCACACAGAGATCACGACACTGGGGCCACGCAGACATCATAACACTGTGGGGCCACACAGATATCATGACACTGTGGGGCCACGCAGAGATCACGACACTGGGGCCACGCAGACATCATGACACTGTGGGGCCACGCAGAGCTCACGACAGTGGGGGGCCACGCAGAGCTCACGTCAGTGGGGGCCACGCAGAGATCACGACAGTGGGGGGCCACGCAGAGCTCACGACAGTGGGGGGCCACGCAGAGCTCACGTCAGTGGGGGCCACGCAGAGATCATGACAGTGGGGGGCCACGCAGAGATCTGCTTTTCCAGGACACAGACTGAGAGTTTACCTTCTCGATGAAGTACATGAGTGGGTCCTTGCCACGGGGAGTGGGTGGCTCCCAGCTGAGGACGACATAGTTTCTGCTGATCTCAGAGGCGTGCACATTGGTCGGAGGCCCTGGAACCTGGACGTCACCTGGAGGAATAATAAACTCGGTGAGTGCTGGAGGACCCCCATCAGCCTCGCCGTGGCCCACCTCGGGGCACTGGAGGACGCTGCCACATGGGTATCGCACTTTGCCCACCTCGGGGCACTGGAGGACGCTACCACATGGGTATCGCACTTTGCCCACCTCGGGGCACTGGAGGACGCTGCCACATGGGTATCGCACTTTGCCCACCTCGGGGCACTGGAGGACGCTACCACATGGGTATTGCACTTTGCCCACCTCGGGGCACTGGAGGACGCTACCACATGGGTATTGCACTTTGCCCACCTCGGGGCACTGGAGGATGCTACCACATGGGTATTGCACTTTGTCTTATTTCCATTGGGAAAAGCAAACAAACCCCAAAGATCTGCTTCTTCGGAACCAGAGGATAAGGTGCCTTTAGATCATTTTTGCTTCCGATACAGATATAAGGCAGTTCATAAGAAAGGAATCTCATCTGAAAGTCTTCCAGAGATTCTGCTGGAAGAGGGGGAAGGATTTACCAGAAGAAACCAGGCATTGCATCCGAAATGGAGCCCTGACTGCACTGGGAATCTGTGCAGAGAACGTATTCGCAGTCTGTGTTCTGCAATACGAAGCACCGCGGAACGAGGTGGCCCCACCGCTAAGGATCCCCTCCAGATTCTTTCTTTATACCGTGTGCCCTCAGAGCACTTAAATTATGCATCTGCTTCTAAAGCACCTTGCCTGCTCCTCCCTCAGAAGCTCAGTACCATATTCACAGGCACTGTAGTCCATGTCTGTATGTTTGAATTCTGGAGTGATGTTAATAAGCCTTTTGCAAATAACTTATGCTAGAATATTTGCAGTCAGAGATGCTCCATATGCCTCTCTTCTGACATACATCTTTTTAAAATATACTATGAAGTGTGGGAATTTCTGTCTTAATTTATAGGAGATTCTCATAAGGAGTGGAGGTGGAGGTTTTTCCAGACCCACAGTTCTTGAAATTGTGATACAAAATGTTATGAACCTCCAATTAGATTAGCACATGATTAAAATGGTCTGAAACCTCCCCGGGACATCTCTGAGCCCTTCTCAAAATCCAGTTGCTCCCTCAGGACTCTGTGGCAGGCCAGGAATTGAACACAGAAATAGCACAAAGCAAGACTGGGTTTCGTTTCCTGAGCCCTATTGCACAGTGCATTGCGTGTCAGAGACAACACAGGCTGAGCTGGGATCATTCTGGTAAGGTGCTGAATTTCACACAAGGAGTCAGCGTGTCTCCGGAAAGTGCAGAGGTAACCGGGGCGGGGGACACTCCACAGGCCTGCTCTCCACCCATGCACCGTGTCCACACCTCGAGACCCACAGAAAAAAGCATTCCAGAGAGAAGATGCGGAAAACTCATCTTCCTGTAATACACGCCGAAATCCCAAAATGGAATCCTGGTTTATTTCAGAGGTGCTGACGAGGGAAGCAAACCAAGGGGACAGAAAGAACAAGGCAACGAACAGAAGCAGCGAGCAGATGTGAGCCGCTGACTGCAGAATCTTGTTCACACTCTTGGAACGGTCTTGCCGCCTTTGCCCCTGCACGTAGCAAAAGACCAGAGAAAGCGGAGTGAGAGACAGTTCCTTTGATGACAAGGTGGGAAGAAAGAACACAGCTTTGTCAGCAGGGGATCCCCGGCCGGGGCAAGACACTTGAGTCATTCTTCACGTCGTCATCACCTCGGACAATGTGATCACAGGAGCCTTGCGGATTTGCAGATGCTCCCACCATGGAGAGAGGAGAAAAGGGTTCAAAAGGGTCCCACAAGCCAGGGAGAGGGAAGCACGGGGGTGGGCATGAGCAATGACCCTGCAGCTGAGAGGGGAGCCGAGGGAAAGCAAAGGAACGTTAAACACACACGAGACACTGCCAGGTACATGTGAGATACCGCTAAGCACACGAGAGACACCACTAAGCACACGCAAGACACCACTAGGCACATGCAGGATGCTGCTAAGCACATGTGAGATGCCGCTAGTCACACGCGAGACACCACTAAGCACACATGAGACACCACTAAGCACACGTGAGATGCCACTAGGCATATGTGAGATGCCGCTAAGCACACACAAGACACTGCTAAGCACGTGACACACTGCTAAGCACACACAAGATACCACTAAGCACACATGAGATGCCACTGGGCACATGCGAGATGCCGCTAAGCACAGGTTAGATGCCACTAAGCACACACAAGACACCACTAAGCACACATGAGACACTGATAAGCACACATGAGACAGCACTAAGCACACATAAGACACTGCTAAGCACACCAGAGATGCCGCTAAGCACAGGCAAGACACTGGCCAACGGTTCTACCCCCAGGGCACTGACACTGCCCTCACCTCTGCTTCAGCCCTGAAGGCTCCCGAGCCCTGTTCCAATGGGCCAAGTCAATACTAAATGAAAACAGTAAGAGATAAACACACACATACTTCTCGTATTATTATGTTATACACATTATTAATATATAATATATATTATTGTTGTAAAATGCTTTCACATTCAATATCTTATTTTGGGTTCTGTTCATGTATGGAGGAAGATACTACTGGTTTCCTCCACTTAAAAATCCAGAAACTGAGGCCGGGAGCGGTGGTTCAAGCCTGTAATCCCAGCACTTTGGGAGGCCGAGACGGGTGGATCACAAGGTCAGGAGATCGAGACCATCCTGGCTAACACGGTGAAACCCCGTCTCTACTAAAAAATACAAAAAACTACCCGGGCGAGGTGGCGGCGCCTGTAGTCCCAGCTACTCGGGAGGCTGAGGCAGGAGAATGGCGGGAACCCAGGAGGCGGAGCTTGCAGTGAGCTGAGATCCGGCCACTGCACTCCAGCCTGGGCGACAGAACAAGACTCCGTCTCAAAAAAAAAAAAAAATTCCAGAAATTGATCTCATAAAAACATAACATTTTCCTAAGATCACACAGCTACTGGGTGGCTGAATTGGGGTCCAGACTTAGGTCTTCTGGTTCCAACTTCTGCATTTTGTTCCCTCATCCACCTAAGGAAACCACAACCTCCCCAGGAGATTTTTCTCTAAGTAAATGAAACGCCGAGTTTATTTTAGATTTGACAGAATTCTAGGGTCCTGCAGAGCACAGAGCAAGTGACTGAGCACGTGGGCTGCAGATGACCCAGCCCAGGACAGCACAGCCAACGCTTGCATGCATAATTAGGAGAGAAAAACGTGATAAAACAGTAGAGTAAAAACACTCTCATTAAATTCTGCGAGAGTCTATTCTGGCCTTTCCAAGAATACGGTGTCCATTTTTCAACGAAGCAATTCAAGAAATACTGGGCAAGTTGGGTTTGTGTTAAGGGAAGAGCATGGATAGCCGTTTAAATGTTTGAAGGAAGACATTGCCCAAGATTAAAACGATACGGAAAACTTAGCAAAAAGTCAAAAATAGCAGAGGAGCCATTTTTAGCCAACAACAGTACTAAGTTTCTGTTTCTTTAAAACAGGTGGCATTTACCAAGTGTTTTCTAGCTAAAGCAATGGTAAAAGAAAAAGAAAATCAGCTGAAGAAAAAAGACACAGGTAGAAAAGGGAACTTCCTAATAGCAAATTCTTGAACCCAGAAATGGTTCGCTTCGAAACATTATAGATCTCTTTCTTTGGATAAATATTTTTTAAGTTAGAGGAGTTACTCCTTGTTTAAAATGGCTGAGGTGAACAGATGAACTTTCCAAACCCCCATATCAACGTAGCAGAATTTCAATTTCATACCCACTTCGTTTCTGACCATGGAAATTGCCTGTTCACTGTACACAAGGCGTCACGTCAGAGAACTGAAACCCGGGAGGCTGAGCCTCAGGCAGTGTCCACGTACCAAGTCAAGCAATTTTCCATCTGAGAGTCTCACCCTCAGCCTCCCATGACCCACCACATAAACACAGCCTTGGAAAAGTCCCCTGAGGATGAATAAATCCAGACTTCATTCCACACAGCCTGGGCTGCCTGTTCCTCCCACAGACCAGAAGCAAACCTCCAACAGAGGAGGGCACAGGCCCAACCAGCCAGAAACCTGCCTTGCTGAAAGCAAGGAAAACACGAGACCATGGAAAATAGCATCTGTGTCTTTACTCCAGCAAGAAATGAGAGCTACTGTTTCTGGACACCAAACTTGCATTTTATCAACTGGCAAACCAAGCCTCAGGACACCTGCTCTTTCTTCCTTTGACACGTCATGAACAGCGGGCTACGTCTATCCTACCACAATCACGTCTCGCTAGAAAGATAGACTGTCCCTCCAAAAAAGGCAGGGCTTCCGCCTGGGGAAGCTTCATTCCATTACATGATTTCCCTTCCCCAGTGCTCTTCACAATGGCCTGGACAGAAGGCAAATCTCATCACAGATATGTGACGTTTACAAAGCAAGTTACACCTTCTCACCGTGGCTCATTTTTGCCAGGCTGGAATCCTACACATCCACTCAGCATGGTCCGGGCTGCCCGTCTCCTCCCTGAATCTGTCTGCCTGTGAGGAGTGAGAAGGGGGACTACCTGTTCCTCCCACAGGCAACCAGACCTCATTCCACACAGCCTGGGCTGCTTGTTCCTCCCACAGGCCAGAACTAGACCTCATTCCACACAACCTGGGCTGCCTGTTCCTCCCACAGGCAACCAGACCTCATTCCACACAGCCTGGGTTGCCTGTTCCTCCCACAGACCAGAATCAGACCTCATTCCACACAGCCTGGGCTGCCTGTTCCTCCTACAGGCAACTGGACCTCATTCCACACAGCCTGGGCTGCCTGTTCCTCCCACAGGTCAGAACCAGACCTCATTCCACACAGCCTGGGCTGCCTGTTCCTCCCACAGGCAACCAGACCTCATTCCACACAGCCTGGGCTGCCTGTTCCTCCCACAGGCCAGGACCAGACTTCATTCCACACAGCCTGGGCTGCCTGTTCCTCCCACAGACCAGAAGCAAACCTCATTCTACACAGGCTGGTCAGCCTCAAGCATGCCTTCTCTTCCAAAAGAATTTGGAGCCATTTTTCAGTCATTCAAATATCCATGTTTTAATCATCGGCAAAATGGAAAGGGTTTACCATGCATGAGACAGAATACTAGGCTGAGTCAAAACACCAGATGCCCAGGAAGCTGCAAGAAGTTGCCCTCCCCAAAGCCCTCACTTTCATTCCTTACGTATGGAGTGTCCGTCCTGAGTTCTAGGTCTTTCTGGAGCCAGAGGGTTTGACTAAGGCTTAAAGGTTACCTTGGCTTGACCAGAACTCTTAAGGTCTTCTTTTGGGAGTTTATGTCCCTCATGGGACACATTGGGACATATGTTTGTTTTGAGATCCCAGAGAAAAATCTTCATGTGGCAGAAAATGCAATGTGTGGATACTAGATGGGGACATATCTGCTTCAGATGTAGAAAATCGATCCAGAAAACGTTTTTGAGACTGCAGCTCTGGGAGAGAGAACACGGCTGTGATTTTAAAGAGCAGCTCAAAATCACCGCTTCTTAGCCAGTGGCTCCAAACTAATTCGAAATCTTTCTTTTTAAGTTTTCACCTATGGCACTCTATGAACTCTAGTTATAAGTCCAATTAAAATCTTTTGATTTATGGTTAATAATGTTGGATTCTCGTTAACACATCATTCTTTCTAAAGCTCTTTAAAAGGAATATCAGGGAGAAGAAATATCCACAAAATCAAATATAAATAAGGACCAAGAACACCCTTTGGCAGGAAAGACTCAATGCATTTCAGTTAAAATGTCAGGAACAAAATTTTTGCTTAGAAAATGTAAAATGAAATCGATTTCACAATGCAATCCATGAGAACGGATCTTACGTCATCCAGGAACCAAGTCTTAGCTTTAGTTGGGTTTCTTCTCTACGAGTGCCCGAAAGAACGCCTTTGTAAACCCCAAATGAAAGGTAAGTCTAAGACTCACTACTCCTTCACCCTTCCTCCCACCCTCTCACTCTGTCTTGTTTTTTTCTTAGGGCTTGCAGGCCTGACCTGCAGTTTTCATTTTTCCATGCAGAGGCTGTGCCCAGTAGGGGGCGTTCTCTGTCCATCTCTCCCATCTCCAATTACAACTCCAAATCCCCAGGGGACGAGCAGCTGGAGTGATAAGGAGCGACTTACCTTCAAGGTCATCCTGATAAATGACAATCTCCTTCTCTCCTTCCAAATGAACGGCTGCAGAGAGAAAGGTTGACACTTGATTTGACACGCGAAGGTTTCCCAAAAAGCCCCCGTCTTTCCTAATTCTGTGCCAGTTCTGCATCTCCTCTGCATTAGGACTACAGCCTGTGAGTCCTCTGGGGGCATCCGAGCTGATTCTGGAAGTGTCCTGGTAACAGCACTTCTCCGCTCTTGGTGGTGGATGCAAAGGACCATGTGGGTAAGGAAAATACAGTGGCTCACCTAGAACCATAACAAAGGGCCCAGTCCCATTGAGGAATCTGTGTCATGCAAAATTAAAACTCAGAAATAGGATGGCCTTCTAAGTGTCATTATGTGTTGAAATTATATCACCAATGGAATAAAAAAAAAAGGTCTAATTCTGAGCCAATTTGACTGGATTCCAGCAAAGAGCTTTCTGGAGGTGAGGCACAATCATTTTAGAGTGTACATGTCATCCTGTTCTCATTCCTGCCGTGATGTTGGTAGAGACGTTGGAGAACAGTGAAACAGCCTGTGCTACACTCTGCACACAGGGCATTCTCTTGGCTCGCAACGAGTTGGGAGGGAAAGAGAGAATAGATCACACACAAAGCAGCCAAAGCTTCCTGGGCACAGTGGATACTGAGGCGTGAGCGGCTTACCTTGTAACCTTCTGAGGTCCAAGGGGTCAAGTGCGGCCACCGCATCAGAGACCCTGGAGGGGCGGCTGATGCCCGCACTGTTCACCGCCCTCACTCGGAATATGTAAGACCTTCCTTCAAAAAGCCCCGTGACTGGGTATTTGCAGATTTTCACTGGTGCATCATTGCACTGAACCCAGTTGTTCGTTCCTACTTCACATCTTCAAGTTAATAAAAGAAAAACAACAGAGAATAACAAATGTGGCAACCTACTAAATATATATAGGCATATACATACATGCACACACCGATTATAACAGGAAAATATCTCATGCCAGTAAAATCTGTGCTGCTAAAATATTGTCTTGTATAGGTAAACTTTAAAAGACAGAGCTATTTAGAAAATTCAATATATATATTATATGTATTATCTATTATATGTGTAATATATACCCATGAATCTTAATAATTTATAGTTGAAGATCAATTCCTGTCATCAAACACATTTAGGCAAAAATCTCCTCAAAAAGTTATTTTAGACATATCCTGAACAGTTCTTTTTCCGAATTATGTGACATGGTCAAGGCACCCCTAAGCTGCGCCGTGACCTGTCTGAGGCCCAGGCTGGGGAAACAGGCTCAGCCCGCTCTGCCTCCAGCTCCCACCCTACTCTGTGGGACCAAGAGCCCGGGTCCCCGGGAAAGCTGGCTTCCAGTCTCCTGGAATAACATTAGGGCATTTCTTTCTAGAATGCTTCTCAAGTGGAATGTAGAAGTCTTTTGAAAATATTAATTCCTGACCAGAAACCTGGAAATATAGGAAAGATTAACCTCCATTTTTCACAGGTTGAAAAATGTAAGAAAAAACTCTTCATGTTAAATCCCCAGGAGAAAAGAGCCAGTTCAGAAAATCAGTCTTTGGAGGGAGCACTTCAACCCCAGAGTGGTGCCTTCATCTGGGAAAGAACCAGCTCTCCCACTAAGGATCTAGCACTGTTAATGAAAGCTCTCTGATCCACAAGTCATGGGCTGTTTTAGCCAAAGAGAACAACAAGGTCAAAACCAAAAGTCTGGTGGGAAAACCTTGAACTTCAGGCAACAGCTGGCAAGTTGTAAGCCTGAAGGAAGGACAGAGGAGTAGCTGCACCCCCCACTTCCAAATGCACCCCCATTCCCAAAACGTTCGGTTGCTTTGATGTTCACGTTTGCTCTTTTTGTAATGAGGGGAGGAATGCGGATTGTTAACTGAGACAGTGCAGGAAATGGTTTGTGTCAACATGGCCAGAGAAGTTATCAGCTGTCCCAGGAGAAAAGAAGATCACTTTGTGGGTTTGTTTTTCTTGCTGTTGTTGCTTAATTCAAGGTAAGCCCTGAACAGCAGTCCCTGCAGAACTGTCTCTAGCACATCAAAATATTACTTTGATGGGGAATATTTAAGTCAAACAAGTAGCTTTGTTGGAAGAGAATTTAATCAGCGTAAAAAAGGTAAGCCAATTCCCTCTTTTTTTCCTGAGCTAATCACCTTATTTTTCTGTTTAATATACATATAAAATTTTGCATTTCTAGCAGGAACCATCCTCTTTTTTTTTTTTTTTTCCAGAAGGAGTCTCACTCTGTAGCCAGGCTGGAGTGCAGTGGCACAATCTCATCTCACTGCAACCTCCGCCTCCACAGCTCAAGAGATTCTCCTGCCTCAGCCTCCTAAGTAGCTGGGATTACAAGCACACACCACCACACCCAGCTAATTTTTATATTTTTCGTAGAGATGGGGTTTCACCATATTGGCCAGGTGGTCTTGATCTCCTGAACTCGTGATCCACCTGACTTGGCCTCCCAAAGTGCTGGGATTACAGGCGTGAGCCAACGTACCTGGCCAGAACCATCCTCTTAATACTCTCTAATTTCTAAATTCATTTTCTCAACTAGAATTTACTCCAATAACCGGAATTTGTATTTAGGGCATAAATTGCATATCTAGTAAACCCACTGGCTGTGCTCAGTGTACTTCCCAGCCTCCGAGTGCTGTCCCCAATACGGGAAGTCAAAGAGTTCAAACTCCACTGGCTCCAATGATGACCTAAACGTAAGTTATCAACTAAAACACAAACCCAATATTTCAAAGCTCAAGATTTCTCCCTTGGAAACAAGAAGAACACATATTCCCCAGTAGGGAAAAGGAAAGAACTTTGGTAGAAATGAGCTGGCATTCTTCACACCACTTTGTCTCTCAGGAGGGAAGGACAGTTCCAAACCTGAATTCTGCTAGAGCCAGGGCCCTCTCCAGTATGAGGCATAGCCCGTACCTCAACGGAAGCACAGCACGAGGCTCAGAGCAAGCCTGAAGACATTGGTGGGATTGGTTACTGGCAATTGGTTACTGTGCAACAGGCAAATGAGGCCACACTTTCAACAAAAAGAAACCCAGTGTGGTTACGCTGGGCTCAGCCTACTTGGCCGTATTTACCAATTGCCTAAACAGGACCTTATACGACCAATTAGCCATGGACCTAGAACCAATCAAAAAATGGGAACGTCAACCTGTGTTGAGAAAGATTTCTCAATATATCGTCCATGGTAAGATTCCATGTAGAAGACACTCACCGGTCCACAAAATAGCCCATGACCGGGCTCTCGGTGGTGGTGTTGGGCGGCTTCCAGGTCACGATGACGTAGTCTCGGTTGGCGTCGTGGCACTGCAAGTCCATGGGTGCGCCGGGGGCCCCTGTGACCAGCGGGTCAGCATCTTGGGGCGGGGAGAGAAAAGGCACACAGCTGTCATTTAAAGGCTGGGGTCACTGCAAAGCCTGTTTACAGCTCCTCCAAGCTCCAATTCTATCCCCTTGATTTGATCCCCTGTTTAATCCCCAAGTTCCAAGTACTAGAATATTTCTTACTCTGGTGGAAATTGGTGACAAGAAATATAAAATTATTTATGAATTAAAAAGTTTCAAAACATAGAATCCTCGATAAAACACTTAAGTCTACAAATTTTTGTCATTAGATCCCGAATTCAGTTCATCTTCTCTTGGTGCTGCTATGTTGCATAACGGCACGTGGCCAGAAAGGTGTGGATGAAACAGTGACAACAATTCAGCATTTCTAACACCTGAGAAATATCACCTGAGATACTATTCTATTTCAAAATCCTTAGGAAATTGGGTGATTTACTCTTTGGGCCAATTTTGAGCCAATGTTTGGGACGATATTGTATCATTCATTTCTCAGTCTATTGATGACCATGTTGCAATTAGGTTTAATTACAGCTGCATGAAAACCAACAGAGCAACTTAGAAAGTTAATACACAGAATGTTAACCCTCTTATCTGAACTATGTATTTATTCAGTAGCCATGGCTGTCCTGTGACGCATCCTTAGCAGTGTAAGCACTATCCAGTTTCCTGCTCACATATCCTCAGGGTATTAAAAGCTGAGAATTTCCTGACATTGAGCCAAGTAGTTTCCTCTCGCATTCAAAAGCCTCAGAAAGCGATTGAAAATGGTTAAACTCCCCACCCTCGCCTTAATTTCTTCCCGTTGTTGTTGCTGAGTGAGCAAGGCGATTTGAACCATGTTGCATGTATTGCCTTTTTATGGGGTGGAGCGTCATAGCAGCAGGCACATGCAGAGGATGGAAGGGACATTTAACGCCCACCTAATAATAGCAGTGAAACATGGTGGAAGTGTCTAACCTCACAGACTTGCAAGCTTAGGCTATCGTGTGGGAAGTGAGGAGGGTGAGATACGTTTGGTCAACATTTCTTCTATTTCTTTTCAGATGAAATATTCTTTAATGATAGAGTCCTTCCTTTAAGCTCTGATCTAATGGATGCAATGGAAAAAATAATCATGACGATGTACAGATGCATCCTGCACCCCGCTGGAGCTGGAGGCAGGTGGGAAGGTGAGAACCTGGGCAGCAGGTAAGGACACTCGGCTGATCAGGATGGAGCCAGGAGCCCGGGGACCCGGAGAGGAGAGGAGCAGCAGCCACATGGCACAGGAGCGCTCCGACGCCTTCCTTGTAGGTCAGCTGTGCCTCAGCAAGGAGGCTGCCCCTAAACCCAGAGGCTGCCGAGATGCCGCCCAGGGCAGAAGCAGGAGGGGAGTGAAATAGACACTGATAAAAACGTAGGTGAGGCCAGGCATGGTGGTTCATGCCTGTCATCCCAACGCTTGGAAGGCCGAGGCGGGGCCGATCACTTATGGTCAAGAGTTCGAGACCAGCCTGACCAACATGGTGAAATCCTGTCTCTACTAAAAATACAAAAATTATCCTGACATGGTGGTACACGCCTGTAGTCCCAGCTGCTCGGGAGGCTGAAGCAGGAGAATCGCTTGAACCCAGGAGGCGGAGGTTTCAGTGAGTCCAGATAGCACCACTGCACTCCAGCCTGGGCAACAAGGACTCCGTCTCAAAAAACAAATTAATAAATAAATAATAAAAATACAAAAAATTATACAGGCTCGGTGGCGGGTGCCTGTAGTCCCAGCTGTTCAGGAGGCTGAGGCAGGAGAATCGCTTGAACCCAGAAGGCGGAGTTTGCAGTGAGCTGAGATCGCACCACTGCACTCCAGCCCGGGCGACAGAGTGAGAATCCGTCTCAAAAGGAAAACAAAACAAAAAAAAAAAGGGTTGGGGGGTAGGTGGCCCCTCCTTCTCAGTCACATGATGCCAAAAACACTACAACTGTATAGCAGGAGCTCAGGCTCCAACAAAATTTAAATCCCAGCTTCTCCACCCTAGAGACATTTCTCCTGCCTCTGAGCCTCAACGGATTCATCTGGAAAATGGAGAACAGTATTTCCTTTTGCTGTTATTGTAAGAATTCTAGCTTATGTATACACGGATGTTTATGTAAGTATAGACACATACATGCACACCTATAGGATGTATACAATAGGCATTTTATAAATATATATATGTATATCACAAATTTTGTCTTTCTTTTCATAAAATGGAATGAGTGAAGCCTCCATAGTGAGTCTGTCGTGAAGACTAAATCCGTGTAGGACCCCAGCACACTGCCTGACAGAAAGCCTCCGGTGGTGATGGCTGTTGTGGCCACAAACGCCTTTTTTTTTTTTTTTTTTTTTGAGATGGAGTCTTGCTCTGTGGCCCAGGCTGGAGTGCAGTGGCCAGATCTCAGCTCACTGCAAGCTCCGCCTCCCGGGTTCCTGCCATTCTCCTGCCTCAGCCTCCTGAGTAGCTGGGACTACAGGCGCCGCCACCACGCCTGGCTCATTTTTTTGTATTTTTAGTAGAGACGGGGTTTCACCGTGTTAGCCAGGATGGTCTCGATCTCCTGACCTCGTGATCCGCCCGTCTCGGCCTCCCAAAGTGCTGGGATTACAGGCGTGAGCCACAGTGCCCGGCCACAAACGTCTTAAGCACAAGTTTCATTAAAGCGGTTGGTGGAGGTCACAGCACTGGCTGTCATCCTCACGTCTGTTTCTCTTAAGCCAAAGTCCAGAGGGAGTGGGTCGCTGGCAGGAGAGTAAGGAAGCTCTTCCCTGGGACTCCAACACTGTGCCCCTCTTTGTCCTCGGGCTACCTTCCCTGAGAATCAGTAAATCTGGTGCACTCACTTTTGGGAACCATTTATCAAATGCTCATGAGTATATGAACGAATGACGACTCTGGTCTATTCAGGATTGTGTCCTGATTCTTCTGTCTGCTCATCGGCAGGAAGCGCCTGGTGTGCCCGTGCACCGAGGGAAAATCGGTGCCACACGGGGGTCTCCAAGGATCAAAGTGGTCTCACACCCTCCTGACTCCTTTTCCCAGTGCCTCCTTCCTCCCAGGGCCACCTCCCCTCCCCGGGCACACACAAGGTCTGCACCCTGACAACCCTGCCACACCTCTGACAAACAGGAAGGCGCTGTGGTCACTGACGCCGCCCCGAGACACGATGCGCAGGGTGTACAGGCCCTCGTCGTCCTTGTGCAGGTGGCTGAAGGACAGGGAGGCCTGGCCTTCTCCAAAGAACATCTTCGTCCACTTAGACTCTTTCACCAGCACATCTGAAAGAAAAAGCGTTTACATGGAAGGTTTGCATCCGAAATCACCCCGGCAGGCAAAGAAAGCCTGAGGACACCAGCGCTGTCTCAGAGCAGGACAGGACAGTGCAGCTGCACACCACGGAAGGCAGAGCCGCAACCTGGTAAAATCCCAACAGCTGTACTTCATGGAAGCACATACATGAATGGAGCACCTACAGCCCAGAACACGGGCTGCCACCCCACAGCCCAAAACACAGGCTGCCACCCACACAGCCCAGAGCACAGGCTGCCACCCCACAGCCCAGAGCACGGGCTGCCACTTGAGTGGGTAAAGGTGGGACATGCTGCAAGTGGCCGCCAGCTTTGTCCTCAGGTAAGCTGGGTTCACCTGGGGGCTTCCTGCTTCTCTGCTGAGTGGCCACTGCCCCAACCAGCTTCCTCTGCCCATAGGGAATCACAGGGGCGTGCGTCTGAAGGGGCTACTGTCACATCTCCAAAGAACCCAGCATAGACCCTCTGCATCACCAAACTCTGAAAACAAAATGACTGGACTGGAAGGAAGAAAAGAATCGTAATAGGACTAAGGTAGCATTTCTGTCTAGAGATAGTACACAAGCTGCTAACCAGCCCCTTCCATGCAGTAATGTGCATTAAACTCAATCTCAATAGCATGAGATCATTCTGTCTGTGGTCGTACGAGCCATCAGTCTCTAAGTGGCTGCTCTAGATTTGGGGTTTCTCTCCAGGATTCTCCTGGATGAAGTTCAAAGTCAATGGTGGGCCGCCAAGTTCTCTACAGTCCCTCAGTTTGTTCGGCTGTCTGGAGCTGACGCAGTGGTAGAGACAAAAGCCACATTGACACCCACATTTAAAGGACATTTCGACCCAAATCCTCCTGGCGTGTGCCCAGATCTGGGCTGTGTCCTACTCACCATCACGGTACCACTCGGCTCGCGGCTGCACCCGCTTCAGGTCCGGCGTCACCAGCATGGTGCACTTGAGAGTGACCGTCTCGCCTTCCCTCCTGAAGGTGACCCCAAACTTCTCCAAAAACTGGACATCGAAGTGCGTGTACGGAATCACTGATGACAGGGGCACTGCACAGAAACGATGGAGGCTTTCAGGACCGAAGGGCAGAGAGCATCTTTGAAAGCAGACACACTCAGGCCATTACCACAAAAACATGACTTTGTCACCGCCCCACGGTGTGGAACACCCCAGCCAGGTCTGTGCTCCAGACGGAATATCTGTGTCCCAAATTCTAGGGTTGAATCCCTGACCTTCAGTGGGATGGTGTGAGGAAGTGAGGCCTTTGGAAGGCAATGAGGGTGGGATGAGATCATGAGAGCTGGGCCCCAGGACGGGGATGAGCGCCCTTGGAAGAGGAGGAAGAGGCCAGACCTTCCTCCCTTCCACGTGAGGACGCCATGAGCAGGTGCCGTCAGCAACTCAGGAGGAGGGTTCTCACCAGAAGCTACGCCTGCTGAGTGTCAGGCTTCTGCCTCCAGAACAGAGAGGATAAGTGCTTATTGTTCATAAACTGCCCCGGCCATGGCGTGTTGTTCCAGCAGCCGGAGCTGAGACAAGCCACTGCTGAAGAATTAAATGTCACAAAGTCGACCTTGTGGTGTCGTTAGAGGCAGGGCTAAGAACCTGATCGTGTGTGAAGACTAAAGGTTTAAGTCCAACCTCAGCCCCAGACTGTGGCTTCTGGCAAGTCACATGGACTTGGAGGCCACGGCTGCCTCCTCTTCAAAACAAACGGTGGTGTTTGTATCCATAGAGTTTAGAGTTTGCCCAAATGAAGTAACTAGATCCAGAAGTGTCAGCCTGGTTAAATTTCAAAAATATGTGTGGTAGGGGGAGTACATACATGTCAGGAAAAAATCTATACTGAATTTTTAAAACCAAAAAAAACTGTATGATTTACAGATATATGCACGTAAGGAAGTTTAAACAACAGCCACAGGCCGGGTATGGTGGCTCATGTCTATAATCCTAGCACTTTGGGAGGCCAAGGCGGGAGGATCACTTGAGCCCAGGAGTTTAAGACCAACATGGGCAACATGGTGAAACTGCATCTCTACAAAATACAAAAAAAACAAATGAGCCAGGTTTGGTGACACACACCTGTAGTCCCAGCTACTTGGGAGGTTGATTCCTTGAGCCAGGGAGATCAAGGCTGCAGTGAGCCAAGATCGCACCACTGCACTCCAGCCTGGGTGACAGAGTGAGACCCTGTCTCAAAAATAAATAAATAAATAAAAATAAAAAATTTAAAAAGCCACTGCAAATGCCAGGACGGTGTGGGAGACGGACAGGAGCAGCATTGGGTGCTTTAATCATCTCTGTGATTGTTTCAGCTCTTGGAAAACAACTGAAGCTACCCTGAATGGTACAGTGTACAATAGCTAATGTTGTGTTATGTAAATTGGACTTCGATGAAAAACAAGTGAAGCAAAAATAGCAAGATATTTCCCCCTGTCAAACACAGGTGGTGAACACATGAGCATTCTTACATGGTGATCTATGCTGTACCTGCACCATGGTTCTTGTTTAGGAAGATAAAATGTTCATAGGTAGGAGAAACTCCGGGATGGGACCAGGTGACTGCCAGGACCTGCCCAGCTCATCAGTGCCTGGGGCACCTCTCCACACAGGCTCCGTGCTGTCCTGAGGGCCAGAACTGCACACAAACGCCCAGATCTCCCGGCCTCCCCAGGCTCACCTTGGCCTGGTCCCTGCCTGCCCTTTGGTGGTCTTGGAGGCTCACCGAGTGTTGAATGTAGCCCAGCAATAAAAGTCACACAGAAATAGCAAGCGGAGGCCACGCCCACAGTGTCCAGCAGCTGCCAGGAGGCTCCACCCTCCATCGTCACTTTGGTCAACTCTCCACTCCCAGCACGTGGCCCGGAGCATCTAAGCCTTGCATTACAGTAAAATCAGTGCTTCCATCAGAATGTACAGTTCCTTCCTGGGAAGTTCAGGCCAATTCTAAAACTCACTCCCAAGCCATAAACAAGCTGCATTGAAAGTGCATCCATCATGTCCCAGTTCTCAGATGCCCTCATGGGGACCTCCTCACCTCACCCAGCATGGGTCACCCAGCACCACGGGACTGCGAGGGTGAAGCCAGCCCGGGGCCAGAGACGGCTTTGCCTCATTACAGGGCCACGGCAGGTCCCAGGCCTGGGGCGGGTTTCTGGGCCAAAGCCTGCTGCACTGCCCTCATTTTGACCTGAAGTTTTTTGTTACAAGGACCAAGAGACTTTTGGAGGAAAAAAAAAAAAAAAACACCACATCTCCTTAAACACAAAACAGCAACGGGATGCATTCAGGTCAAGAATTTGAATGTCTCTCTTTTTTTCCAATTCAAAAATGTAGTCTCTCCAAGCGATGTTTTCACCAGTCTAAAAATACCACCTAGCCATAGAATGACGTGGGAACAAATTGTCAGCACGCTAACACCGGTCAGGAGAAACTTGGAGGAGTTTTCTGAAATATGATTTTTGTAAAAAAGAGTTGGCCCTTAGGTGTGAACCCGGGAGGCGCGGCTTGCCGTGAGCCAAGATGGCACCACTGTACTCCGGCCTGGGTGACAGAGTGAGACTCTGTCCCCCAAAAAAAAAAAAAAAAAAAAAGATTTGGCCCTTAGGAAACCATGTTTTCAAATTGTCTGCTATGTCACTAAACATTTCACCACACAGAAAGGAAACGAAAACCCACTTACATCCTATCGGGAGTCCCACCGAACGGAACGGTTCCTCGTCTCCCCGGAACCCTGCAAGACAGTGAAGTGAGCACAGCAAGAAAGAGAAAAGCAGGAGGAAGGCGCTCCGTGAAAGCCCACCCGACACTCACTTCTCACCACCACCGCCGCGTTGGTGGACACCTGTCCATGGGCGTTGGTGGCCACTGCTGAGTACGTCGCGGTGTCGTCAAAGTCTGCCCTTGGAGAGAAAAAGTGAGAGAAAGTCTGTGGGACCGTCCTGTAAAAGTCAGTGACCCGGATTGCACAAAAGCATTCCTCGAAAGCAAATCACATGGCGTGGGTTATTTGTTCATGAGTGATTTGTACAAGAACAATGCCAGCTCTGTCCTTGGAAAGGTGAGGCAGCACTCGGTATTAATTATAGACACAGATGAAGGCCTGATCCCAGACGATGGTGCAGCTTTGGCCTTCAGAATAAAATGGTACTGTCACTCCTGAAAATCCTTTGTTCATTCTCAAGGAGAAGTCTCTATTCCATTCTGGTCCATTTTTACTACCTCTATAGAATGTGAGGCTTCATCTTGTCAATGGACAGCCTCCCGCGACCTCAAGTTCCAGCAGAACCACTCGTGACGGGGTGATACAGAGCCTGTGGGGGAAAGCCTTGGACCCGCTCCGTGTAGGAGCAAGGATGCTGCTAGAGAAGAAGACAGAGCGCTGCTTCAGGGAGGCCCTGAACCATGGCGGCGGGTCCATTCCGTGAGGGAGCTGTTCCCACGCAGGGAGTTGTTCCCAGGTGGGCAATCCATCCCATGACAGTTCTAAGGTAGTCCAGGAGCTTGAGCTTTGCTCCACTCTCCCAGGCGATCCTGGTGCACACGGGCACTGAGGGGCCGCCCTCGGAATGCTCTCCGCCTGGTGCACACGGGCACTGAAGAACTGCGCCCGGGATGCCCCCCACCTGTGCATGCAGGCATTGAGAAGCTGCACCCACCCTTTAATGCCCCTGGGATGAGAATCCCAGAATGAAGCCGCTGAGAACCCATCAAAGCCCTCAACACAGCTTGTGCCTGGCACACACAAAGGGTTCCAAGGTGCAAACAGAGACCGATTAACTCCTAAGTGACAAGCTCCCTGTTCCAAAAGCCGATTCTACAGCCCGACCCGGCTCCCCAGCAGGATTCCCATGCTCATAAGAAGCTACGTCCAGAATCCCAAAGTAATATGATCCCCAGATACGAATCACCCACTCAAGGGTGTATTGAAATGTCTGAGTTGGACTCTACCTGAGACACTGATGTATGTTTACCCCTGGGGAAAAAACAAACAAAAACAAAAAAACATGACTTAGGAATAGCCAGAGACCCCAGGCTCACAAACCCCAAGTCCCTGTGGGGGTGGGTCTTCCGCTTCCCCTTATCCATGGCACTAAAGCTAAAACTTCTTCTCTTGGCTGTGAACTGTCTTCCCACCAGCTTCCCCAGGAAACGGAGACAAGAGGGGGTAAGGAAGAGGCGCTGAGATCAGCTGAGCTTTTACTCAACACTAAGCCCTCTTCAGGTCACGTTACGTCAGCATTTCCATGTTCATCCCCAAGTAGCCTCGAAATAGACGTCATTATCCCGCTAGGATGGTGAGCAAGCAACATGGCAAGCTAAGAAGCTAGGTTAACAAGGTCCATGTGACTCCAAAATTGCATTCTTTCTGGCAGCTCCTTTCCAAGCCATGGACACCTGAGCAGAATCTTAATCTGGGAAAAGAAACAACACAAAAAGTCCCCACTTTTGAGAAAAGCAAGAGTTACTCAAGTCTGACTTTTCAAATGCATCAAGAAGCCAGTGCCTCCAGAGACAAAATCCATTCCTGCGAAGTCATCAGTAATTTTATTTTCTTCTCTGTTCCACTAGGAGCTGAACATATTTTCTCAGACCAAAAATTTCCATTTCTCCAACAAAAGGGAAACAGCGTGTCTGAGACCTGTGCTATTACCAAGAATTCTTTCCCCTCCTCCTGAAGTTCAAATCCAGCCTCAATATGTCAGAGAAAGCCATCCGGTCTCCCTGGCTGCCACTGCTCAAGGGACAGAGGACACCCAGAGCCCGGTCTGGGTAGATCTTCAAACCAAGAGCATTATCTTCTAGTTCCACCTTGGAGGAATACAAGCCGAACTACAAAATCATCAGCAAAGCTACAATTCCAGCCTGAACTCATTAGAAGCTACACTGCTATGCAATTTCCAGATTCACCACAAGTACAGCCATGTCTCCGGGGCAAAGTAACAGTGTGTGTAAAACACATAAAAATCCCATAAGTAGAGGCTTTCTCCAATGCTAAGCGTTAACAACCTGTGCTGATCTACCCATATAATTCACACATAATACTCGTATACACACTCCCACAGGGAGCGTAACCTGCCGCTGCCTCTCGGAACATGCCTGGGACTGGGTTCCGGGGTGGAAGGAGGAGCTGCTTCTCTGCGGAACCCATGGGCATTTCTCCATTTTGTTTGTTTGTTTGTTTTGTGCTCGTGTTTCTTCTTCTAAATAATAAAACCATTATGTTTTCATAAATGCATTCTCCAAACCCAAAGATATTCTTTTGGGATTCGCCCTCACCCTTCCTCTCCAACAATCCCACCCCCACTAGCAATAACACAACAGATGAGAGAAACAAGGGCGACAGCCTCCCACAGGCACTGCTGGAAGGATTCAAATGCCAGCGTATATGGAAGTGAGCAAGGCGGTCTGTAAAAATCTGCTTGATCAGAATCTGCTGACCTGGAGCCTGTCCTGTGAATGCACAATCCAGGTGGACTCAGACTCGCAAGGAGGGAGCCATTAAACCAGAGAAGCACAGAGCAGGTGCACGGGCAGTTCCCATGCAGGAACCGCCGGACGTGACCCTGCTGGACCAGGGCAGGACTCATGGGACGTGACCTGGCTGGACAAGGGCACGGGCTGTCCCCAAGCCCAGCAGGTCACCGTCATGACCAGTTCCTGAGTGAGGAGGGGTGAATGTCTTGACCCACCCTTGTCCTCGAGGAGCGGGAGTGTGGGCTGCATGGACGGGGCTGCAGCCAGTCCCCTCAAAAACCCTGCTGCTGCCTGTTACATAACATCGACGGCATTCACGCTGCGCCCCACAGCTCTCAACTCAAAACTCCCCTGCGTGCTGCATGTTCCTTCTTCCGTGTGTTTTAGCCGTTTTTAAACTGTGGTGTCAGTGTAGACTCAGCACATCACACACCGGTCAGTCATCGAAGCCCAACTCGAACCTCACGCAGTCACTTAACTCACGGGTACCGGGGCCTCAGGCAGAGCTTCTCCTACCACCTCTGGGTAATCGGATAATATTCTGAGATGTCAAGGTAAAAATGTTTTCACTTGCAACTACTTGTCTGGGATTCAGGATTTTTTTCAATATGAGGCAATAAGAAGAAGAGAGAATAAGAAGAAACCTTGAGCAATAAGAAGATATAAGAAAACTCAGGGCACAAATAGTTACCAAGTCTCTTTTTTCTGAGACGGAGTCTCACTCTGTCACTGGGGCTGAAGTGCAGTGGCGCGATCTTGGCTCACTTCAATCTCCGCTTCCCAGGTTCAAGCAATTCTCCTGCCTCAGCCTCCCGAGTAGCTGGGATTACAGGTGCCCGCCACCACACCCAGCTAATTTTTTGTATTTTTAGTAGAGATGGGGTTTCACCATGTTGGCCAGGCTGGTCTCAAACTCCTAACCTCGTGATTCACCTGCCTCGACCTCCCAAAACGCTGGGATTACAGGCGTGAGCCACCATGCCCAGCCTGCCAAGGTTCTTACACACCAGCAGCTGCCAGCCTCAAATTCTCCTTCCAAATCGGTGCCTTCATGAGACCAGCCCAATCATTCTTATCTACTGACTTTCCAAGAAACACATCGAGGGTGTTTTAGACTTCTAGAGTACATGTATTGAGCACCCACAGCTTACTAGGTTTACTTTGGTGATTAAATAAAACAATGTATTTGCAAACACTTTGTAGTTTCATCGTGTAATGTTCATCTTACGTATCAGTAATTAAGAGACAGTAGCTGAATTCCTGATCCAAAAGTTCAAAGATGATTCCTTCTGGCCTCTCCTCCACGGAAATCCCTCCTTGCCCTTATGGTCCTATATAGCAGCACAATTTCCAAGTCGTTTGAGAACCGCCACGAATTGCTGTTTCCCAGCTCCTTGGCAGGGGACAGTTGGGAGGGGCCCAGGAACGGGATAAACCTTGTCTTAGAATGGAGGAAATAGGATCACTGGTGCCAGGAGAGGAGAAGGAGGAGGGGGATGTGTCTCCCAGGCCAGCAGCCTCTCCCAAAGGGCAGGGAGCTTGTTTTTCAATTGACTTAAGGCATTAAGATCCCAGGGGAGTGCAGCCTCACGCATTAGCACTGATTAGCTCGTCAAATCACCAATTAGCACTTGGTGCTCAGAGGCAGCAGCCACTGGGGAAGAAGCCCTCCATCCACTTCGCGGCCCGCAGCGACTGATGCAAAACGCTGGGGCTCCTGAGCATGGATTCCGAAGAGAATTGATTCTGAAGACAGCGCTCTCCTTCCTTCTGTAAGGAAACCCATCACCCGAGCAAAGATCCCGACCCACTGACGATGGCGGTGGCCCCAGTCCATCCAGGGTGTGCCCCGCTAAGGAGCTTGCAGTCACCCCCAGGGTGGGCACGGGTGAGTCAGGCCTTCTGTTTATGGTCCCCGCTATCTCACCCTTTTCTATTTCTCTTTCGTCCTTGTTTCATGCTGTGTGATGTGTGTTAGAACACAGGTCCCTGTGTAGATTATAAACAAACACACAGACCTGCCCTGGGAGGGAGGTAAGGGTGAAACGGGGTTTGGCGGGTTTGCCCCCTGGCTGCCCCGAGGCCGGGAAACAGGGGGCCTGGGCGGAGGACGGAGCAGACCCGGGAGGAAGGTCAGCCACTCTCGCGTGGAGACTTCCTCAGCTTAGCCTTTGTCCACTCGGGATTTGGAGGCAAATCACAGCTTTGGTCCATGGGCAGTTCCCAAAGGACCCCAGTCTTCCTTCCCTTCCCGAAGCCCCACACAAGCACTCGGCTCACCCTCAGTCTAATTCCAGCCTTTGCTTCATGCTGTGAGAACTTGCAAGCGAGTGAGGGAGAGGCAAGGGTTTTATTTTCTGTTCGGACAGGTTCCCAGAATAGACGGAGAGAGTCTTCTCTGGTCTCAATTTATATAAACGTCCATGGGGCCCTTTGCCATCCCAGAGTCTCTGTTTAAAGGCCCCCAAAACAACCACCTGGGAGAAGTGGTTCTGTCCTGTCTTGAAGATGAGCAGACATGAGGTTAAGTGCCATATTGATTCTCATGGGCCTCATGTTCTCACATTGTAAGCGGTGATGACACTGGATTTGTAATTTAATTAAATCAAAATGTAAATAGCAAACTCTACAAATAAAGTACAAGAAGTGTTTCACCCTAAAATAATTCAGCAAGGAGTGAGTGGGGAGTGAGCCTGTTACTATGGAAAACCAGATAGATTGTTCTATTATAAATATTTTTATAAAAATACGAGAACATCATATTCTTTGAAGAATGAGGGCTCACATCCTGAGTCCCATGAGAAAATCTTGCGCGCGTATAAAACATTGCCAATTACAAATTTAAAATCAAATAGTGCCAACGGGGAGCTGCTTTTTCGGCACTTGAAGAATTCAGCTTACAGCGGCCAAAGAATATTCATAGGAATAAATGTCACTCATCTCACAGATGGAAAAGCTCATTCCTGAGCCAATGAAGATGTGGGTGCCAACACATTCCCCCCCTGAAAATGGCCACAGATCCGATGACCGGCGGCTCAGCAGTTTGGAATGAATAGCTGAGACAAGCTGTAATTTGTGGGCTTATCTCATTGCTCTTTTCCTGAAGCATATTAACATTTCATTTGTTTGGAGCTTCCCAGGACCAAGAAGAATACTGAGAGAAAAGTTGGTCTTGGAAATTTCCTTTTCCCAAGTTTCCCAAATACTTGCATATTCAGGCAAAATCCAAGTCCGTCAGAGGAGACCTATATTTGGGGATCATGGAGTCGTGGTGTTCCCGGGGCGGATTAAACAACTTTAGCTCACAAATGAGTCCATTCCGTTCAAAGCCCATACGGTTCCCAAGGTAAAGTTTGAATGTTGCCAACACCAGAGTCAATGTGACATTTTTCATTCTTGAGAAAGGAATATCGTTATTTTCTTTTTAAAACGATTATTGGAACACAGCTTGGGAACAAGCTGATCTGGAACTCAGACCAACCTACTTACCCCTAAACAGTCACGGCACACACAGGGTAGAAAGCAGACAGCCCCACACATCCACGAGCTGTCCGAAATGAAGGCAGATGGTCTCTTGCCAGACATGACGGCCTACGGTCTATTAAAACTCCCACAACTTTCGGAAATCCAAGGACAGAAAGTTTCTCCCTGAAAAACTTGGAGAGGTTGCCAGGTGAGGCATCCCATGCAGCCTGTGCCTAACTCCCCTGCCCACGCCAGGGCTCACCCCGCTGTGATGGCCACAGCTCTGAGAATACTTGGACCCCTCTCTTCACTAATGTCCAGTCGAGCCCAGCAGCAAATCCTGCTGGCTCTACCCTCAAAATCTGCCCAGAGCACCCGCTTCTTCCCGCTGCCCTGTGCCCTCCTGCTCCCAGGCCCCTGGTCCTTCCTGGATTCTGGCCAGGGCTCCCCACCAGGCCTGCTAGGCCCTGCAGCCTGTCTGCAGTCAGAGTGATCCTCTCGAGGTGAAGGTCACATCCTTCCTTCTCCCCTCAGCCCTCTGGGGTCTCCCTGCCTCCCTCCAGCAAAACCAATGTCCTTACAATGGCCCACGGGGTCCCCTGATCTGCAGGGCCACTGGCTATGCCTGTGACAGCTTGTCCCCTGCCAACCCTCTAGCCCGGGACCCCTGATGCACCTCTCAGAGCCTCTGTGCCAGGGGCCCACCCACTCCACAGCTCTGGGTCCTCTACTGGCCTTCAAGCCTTGCTCACGTGACATCTCCATGAAGGTCCACCTGGCGTCTATTTCACACCACAATGCGCCGCAGCCCCTCCCCGTGCCCAGCACTGCTGCTGTGGCTGGCTCTGTCCTTCCCTCACAATTGCCTCCTGATGCCAGAGAGTGGGACCTGGAAGGCGGTATCCAGGTCTTGACCCCTGAATCCTCCCGAGCCTCCAGGACAGCACCAGGCACAGAGCAGGCTCTCTGTGAGCAGGGCCGAGGAGCCTGCCAGAGGGACAGCTTTCCTAGAGAAACGCGGATTTATCTGGGGAAACGAGGCAGGATGCCCCACAAATTTCAATCTCAACTATCGCCTTTCAACAACCAACTCTAGTGAATCTGCAGCCGGCAGACAGTTCCAGCAGGAGAAAGGCCGCAGGCCTCATGCAGGCTCCTTGGAAGAGGGGGCAGGAGGGAGCCTCACCCAGAGGAGCTGGCGGACCCCCTGACTCAGGGAGGGCACCACCGGGCAGACGCCACGCTCAGGCCACCCTCACCCAGAGGAGCTGGTGGACCCCCGACTCAGGGAGGGCACCACCGGGCACATGCCATGCCCAGGCCACCCTCACCCAGAGGAGCTGGCGGACCCCTGACTCAGGGAGGGCACCACCGGGCAGACGCCATGCTCAGGCCACCGGGGCAAGCATCAGGAAGAACTGGCTCAAGCCACAGCCCCAGGCAGAATCAGAAATAGGAGGAAGGGAAGGCAGGAAGAGGAAGAGTTGGTGAGGATGCTGGGCGAGGGCACAGGGCAGGAGCCAGACTTTCCGCCAGGCTGGAGGGGACAAAGACTAGTCTCTTACTAAACACCAGGCTGGAGGGGACAGAGACGCCCCCCCTCACTAAACACCGGGCTGGAGGGGACGGAGACGCCCCCCCTCACTAAACACCGGGCTGGAGGGGACGGAGACGCCCTCCCTCACTAAACACCGGGCTGGAGGGGACGGAGACGCCCTCCCTCACTAAACACCGGGCTGGAGGGGACGGAGACGCCCTCCCTCACTAAACACCGGGCTGGAGGGGACGGAGACGCCCTCCCTCACTAAACACCGGGCTGGAGGGGACGGAGACGCCCTCCCTCACTAAATACCGGGCTGGAGGGGACGGAGACACCCTCCCTCACTAAACTGGAGACAACTCATTGGAACCCTCTTCTGGACCAGTCCCCATGCTCGGTGGGCCCTCAAGAGTAAGAATCCCACCAGCTCAGCCAAGCTCAAGCCCCTCCCTTGACAGCAGATGGGCTCCTCACCCCTCCATCCCCAGGGATGTCTGACGGCCCCAGCCTGCCTTCAGCCGGAACCCTGCCGGGGAGGCTCGGCGTGAACCCCGTCACCCCCGTCTCTCTGAGTAATTTCCCATCCACCCTACCCTGCTCCCTGGTCTCACTCCCACTTTCCTGCTGTACTCAGAGCTGAGCCCGGTTTCTCTCCCTGTGGTCCTGGAAGAAAGTCTTTCTTAACGTCCTGAACAAGTGTCAAGATAACTTTTTAACAGGATCCAATGTATAAAAGCTTTAAAAAACAAAAAACAAACAAACAGAAAAACCAAGACTTTCACTCGAAGCAGGCTTCTGGGGAGAAGAGGCAGGGATGTCACCTTCTGAGCTCCTCCGAGCTCCCTCTGGGGATCAGTGGGCACCTTTTCCTCTGAAGAAACGAGGCCTAACAATGACACACTCACTGCTTTACAGTTTAGTCAGAATAAAATCAATCAAATCGTATATTCCAATGTCTCGCTTACTTTTTACCTTATTAATATCCCTCATGTTTTCCTAGAAGGGATTTGATATAACTGACCACACACACAAGCACACACCCCCCAAACATCCCATTATATATATAAACATATATATATATAAACATATATAAACACAAAGTGCATCTTCTTGCAGCAACTCTATGAGTCCTATAGCGAAGATAAAATTGTTACTGTCTCTTGATAATTGTTTTCAGGAGACGTTAATGGCTTATCCAAAGTCACACGGTAAATGTGGCCTTCTGGCTCCTGGACAAGGGTGTGCTCCTTAAGTTCTATAACAGGCTGTCAGGTTCACTGGAAAAAATTAACATTAGAGCCATGGGAAGGTGCCATGATACACTACTGGTGAAAAAAGCTGACTTGTGTAATGTCAGGGTCCTTTGTGAAAAGTAAAAACCATGTATGCAGAGAAACAGAAAAAGAACAGCAGGGTCTCGCTTTTATTTAAAAAATGAAATGTGTGGGCCGGGGGCAGCGGGTCAAGCCTGTAATCCCAGCACTTTGGGAGGCCGAGGTGGGCAGATCACCTGAGGTCGGGAGTTCTAGACCAGCCTGACCGACATGGAGAAACCACATCTCTACTAAAAATACAAAATTAGTTGGATGTGGTGGCCCATGCCTGTCATCCCCACTACTCGGGAGGCTGAGGCAGAAGAATCACTTGAATCTGGGAGGTGGAGGTTGTGGTGAGCGGAGACCGTGTCACTGCACTCCAGTCTGGGCAACAAGAGTGAAACTCTGTCTCAAAAAAAAAAAGAAGTGTGTGTGTCATGTGAGAAAAGAAGAAATGCCAGCTATACAGCAACATACTGGGTGCTGGATATACAGATGATTGTCTTTCTTTTGTCTACATTTCATATACTGTTTTGATTTGCTATAAGAAAATCAAGGTTATTATTTTTTGAACAGTCTGAACTTAGGGTGTGTTACTCGAACCTGGTAGTAGGTGTCAATGAAACCTTCTTGCACTGCATGGAGGCCTTTCCACCCCGATGCCGTTACCTTTCCCTAAACTATCCACTGTCTTTATTCCCAGAGTTTGCATTCCTCTGGCCAGACACGAAGGAAAAACAAAGGGAAGCTTCCAGCACCAGTACCATTAACTCATAAATGCTATTTAAAGTCACCCGGGGTGCAAACAGACAGGTGTGATTTGGCCTCCAGTTACCCATCTGACTTCTTCTTTGGGGTCTGCAGTGCTGATTACTGGACACCAGCGTCCAGAGCCCCCACCGCGGCCATACCTGTTGATCTGCAACGTGTGCACGCCATAGTTGCTCTCAATTCTGTACTTTCCCGGTTCAGCCGCCTGGCAAATCAGACTGCCATCTTTGTACCTAAATGAGGAAAACACGTTTTTAGTTTAAAGGCAGAGTTGTTATTTTGTGTGTGTGCAATTCTGCCCCAGCTCCCCCGCGCCCCTCGGACGTGCTGCTGCCCATTTCTGCATGTTTCCCTTAGAGCCTCAGGTGGAAGGAGGACACAGCCCTGAGGGTGCAGCCCAGAGCTCGCACTGATTTTGATTTCTAAGGCGAGAGCAGCACTTGCCTCATTCAGACTCTCAGGGGATTCCCCACCTGGCAGATCCAACACCTGCTTGACTTTTGTTGGGAATTCAGGACTTGTCATTCCATGAGGAAAACTGGGGTGCTGGGTCCCGGACCCACCTACTTAAGCTGCAGTGGAGCTAGTGTCTCAGGGAGTTCTGCGGGACCTAACGCACTGACCCTGGGGAAGGGAAGCTGGCTTCATGGCTCCATCCAGAAGGCAGGACCACATCCACCCTGGCACCTCCACATCACGAGCAGGCGAGCCTCCGCCTCCCAAGCCTGCCTTCCAGAGAACCTCAGCATCCAGCCATCAGCCACAATGCGCCCGGTCTGTGGCTCAGAGTCCCAACCCCGCGTATAAATGCACATAGATCTAGGTATAACTTTAGCAATACATGTTGATACAAAAAGGGTCTCAAGGGCTTAAAGATGTAATTCTTCAATTATCACAGCTTGATTAACTGCAGCCCTGCGGTCCCAAAGCTTCAGAGTTTACGCTTTCCACTTATGAGTTTTTCACATTGAAAAGCAGACTCTCCAGCTCTGTGTACCTTCAGCAATCACGCGTGTGCTCTTGCAAACAGGACGACAGCCAGGCTCATTTCAGGGCAGTGACTTTTAAATAAAACCCTCTGGCCAGGCACATGGCTCACGCCTGTCATCCCAGCACTTTGGGAGGCCAAGGCAGGTAGATCACTTGAGGTCAGGAGTTCAAGATCAGCCTGGCCAACATGACGAAAACCCATCTCTACTAAAAATACAAAAATTAGCCAGGTGTGGTGGCGTGCACCTGTGGCCCCAGCTACTTAGGAGGCTGAGGCAGGAGAATCGCTCGAACCAGGGAAGTGGAGGTTGCAATGAGCTGAGATTGCACCATCTTATTCCAGCCTGGGCAACAGAGCAAGACTCCATCTCAAAAAAAAAAAAAAAAAAAAGCCCTTGAAAAATTTGTTGACTCAATGTCATGAAAATAAAAATGTGTGCATATTAGTTAAAGTGGATGTTCAGAGTTTCTATAAACATATTTCTGCATAAAGTTTCAACGCAAGCAGCCTCCAGCACAGGCTCAATGGCATTTGTCTCCTTAACTAGGATGTTTCTTAACGAAAACGCAGAACGGACTTCTTAACCCCCTAGGAACAGAGTGTCTCACCACTGCACCACGGGTGTGGGAAATCCTTGCACAGTAAAACAAAGCGTCACAGACATCCTCTCCCAGACGGTGTGGGATCGCAGCCGCACCAGGATCTCAGGAGCCCTGCTTATCCGCTCTTCGAATGTGTGTCTCTCCCAGGCCAGCTTGTCCTCCATCTGCCCCAAGAAGCAAGGATGGTCAGGTTCCCAGGCAGCGAGCCACACTCTGCCCTCAGCCCTTTGAGCACCATGCAAACAAGCTAAGATCTAGTCCACGCATCCCAGAGACCCAGCCACCCTGAGACCCTCCTACCATCTGCTGAATGGCGTATTTGTCCAGCTTGTCGCGGGCCTGGGAGCGTGCCAGGTGGACATTCTCCTCCATGTGGGCCAGCTCGCTGAGGAAGCGCTGTCGCTTGGCCTCGCCATAGGCGGCCACCAGGGATTGGTACCTGCGGGAGCCAAGAAGCCGCCTCAGTTTCAGGAGTCACAGAGAAAACCACGGGGCCCCTGGAGGCTAGAAAGAGCAGGCCGTTCTCTCCCCTGGGATTTCCTTAAGTGCGTTCAAGAAGAGAACAGGAGAAATGCTACTTCTGCTCATCTGTATCTATCGTCAAGAGTATATTTTGGTGTGTGAATGCCATGCATGATGAAGTTGTAAAGAAGAACGTGTATGTGATTTATTAATAAAAAAGAAAATACAGGAGGTGCCAGCCCCAACTTTCTTTCACCACCGAGAGTGCACAATTGCAACCGCTTGGAGGCCCTCAGAGATGCTTTGGAGAATTGCTGTGAGCCGCAAAAGACAACAGGCACCCACTCAGAGTCGGGAAGTTAATCTGCTCTCTTAAAAACAGAGACGTCGTTCCGCATCTTCGCGTGCCCAGAAACTCGCGTGCCGCAGGTGCTCGGTAAAGACAGGGCACCTCGGGAAATCAGGGAAGCTTTATGGATTTATCAGACAAAGGGCTTGATGCTTTCCCGGGTCTGAGACTCAAAACTGTTAGGTGCTGCTGGGCTAGGGGTGCTTCTGAAGTCAGTTCCATGGTTTGAAAATGTAGGAAAATGGTGATGTCCCTTTGTGTGAGTCTTCCTCTGCAGGGCAGCGAATAAAAGCTGTGTGTTTTCCTGGGAAGAATGCAGTTTCTGAGGGATTTTGAGACTGAATTAAAATATTTTGAGTTCAAAAAACAGATAAGAAATGTCTGAATGCTAAAAATAATAATAGATAAAGGATTAAATAAAGGATTCAGCATCTTCAATCCGTAGGGGCTGAGAAATGTCCACATCCTCACGGCTCACGTGCCATCTTGTGAGCCCCACAAATCGCACCCCAACACTGCCAGGCCCGGGCTGCCTCCATGCTCTGAGATGCTCCGGCAGCTCTTTCAGCCTCATCTCCCTCCCTCACCATCGTGTTCCCAAGGTCTCGCCGAAATTAGGACGCTCACTGTTCTGCTGCCGTCTTGGGATTCTGTCCCACTCGCGAGAAGAGTCGCGCTGCCATCCCTTTCAATCAAAACTCTATCCTTCCGTCAAGGCCCATCTCAAATGCCATCTCTCCCGTGGAGCCATTCCTAATTCTCCCCGCTCTGCCTTAAACGCCAGACCTCTTTTTATTTCTCTTAGGGCCTTTATGATCATAATTTGCATACATTTTATCCTTCCCGGGAGAAAGGGTTGGCTACTTCTCACCTCTGTATTCCCCAGATTCAGTACACAGAAGATGACTCATAAATACTCAGTAGTCTAAGCTAGGCTGGGGGAGGTTGGTTCCCGAGTGGCAGGGACGGGAAGCTGCACAGACTGCCTGGGAAGGAGGCGGTGGAGGGAAAGGCGGTGGAGCCGGAGCGCTGCCTGCGGTACTGTGTGAGCCACCAAGAGGCTGTTCGGCCAGGGCCACACCGCACAGAAAGTCCCAGTGTCGAAGCTGGAGCAGACCACAGGGTCACGGCTGTCCAGAGACATGGGGAGGGCTGTCCGAGACCCGCTGCAGGTTGGCGGTAAGGGCTGTCGGAGGCCCAGGGTGCAGGGCCTCTGTCTGAGGTGCTTCCACACCCCACACAGCTCCCATGGACCAGCGCTTCCCCTGCAGCAAATAAGACTAAGGCCTGGTGTGAGGCATTTGGGAAGTTCGCAGTCAGAATTGCAGAAAAGTCTGCAGCCTCTTCATACAGAAACAGGGTGGGAGGAACACTAAAACATAACCATAAAAGGAATGTGGATTTCCCCCCTTAGGAAACTGGGATCTCACCTCCCACCTCCCTGTCCCCACTCAGATCCTACACACCGCCTTTCCCTCCAACGTTTAGGGAACAGTCTCTTTGGGCCTCCACTGTCCTGCATGCCCTCTGCCTGGGGCAGATTCCTCCCAACCCCTAATGGGCTGGCTTCTGCTCCTCCTGCTTTCAACACACGGGTCTCTCCCTCAGAGACTCTCCCCTGGGGCCACCCTCAAATCACAGCCCTGCTGGTCTCTTTCATACGTCCTCATCCTCCTCCTGCACAGCACTCGCCACTGCTGTAAGCACATGCATGTGCGTGTTGAATGACACCAGCCCTGTACTGTGACTCTGAATCCCAACCAAGCGGGAAAATGCCCACTTGGTTCCCCCAGTATCCAGGTACTTCGTTCCCCAGTATCCCGGTACTTGGTTCCCCCAGTATCCATGTACTTGGTTCCCCCGGTATCCAGGTGCCAGATGCCAGGAGGAATTCTAGGAACATGTGTCCAAGAAATGAGCTACAGCGTCAGACATCCTGCATGGAACAAGCCTTCTTACAGGGAGTGAATCCCACTGACTTGCAGAGATCGAGAAGGCAAAGTTTGGTCTGTGCCCCGCAGCGCCGTGAACGTCCTTCTCTTGATGCCGTTTACATTTCTATGGGCTCTTTATGTTTGAGTTACAAGAGCCTCAGCTTATTCTTAAGTCAACAGCACCACTATCCTCTAACCCTCTATGATTCAGAATAACTAATTGGTCTGGAATTCCTCCCACACCCAACCCCAAGTCAGGGCATTGAGGAAATATTTCTGCCGGTCGATGATCAGTTGACCGTGACTTCAGCCCACGCATGCAAAGTAATGTCATTTGTCATGTACTGATTGCAGATGACAAGCCCTGGGACAGGTTGCTTGCAAGATACGGGGAGGCCCATTTTTCACTGGAACTGAAGGAAGATGTCAGAGGGACATTTCCAACAGGCCATATCTTCCAGAAGGATGTGTTGAGTGCCTTCAGAGCGCTGACATCTCTTCAGTATTTATTTAACACAGGGACATCAGCAGTAACTCACATCAGTGAGCCCACAATTTCATCTTTTGCAAAGGACCCACTTGTCCAGTGCATTAAACTAATATCCACCTTGGGAGGTCAGGGAGAAATACATGCTTGCAATGATGTTTGCAGCCCATGAGAGTGGTGAATTCTAATAAGGGCTGGAATCCACGGAGCTGCTCACATCACTCAGCACGGGGCTCACTCATCCCTCCCGGGCCCTTCTGCGCGATGGTAATAGAAGAGGCTTCACAATAAATCTCAATTAGTGCTTGCCCAACTCACTGAGATCCCCACGACTTATATTTACCTTTAAAGGAGGAAAGAACTGATTTCAAAACCACCTTCCCCATGGAAGACATGCACATGGGTTAGGAGAATACAACACTGGGGGGCTGCTGAAGAAAATCTCATGGAGAGCGTGAGCCGTGGGCTCCACACAAGGCTGGCACAGCCCCTGGGCTTCGTCCTCTGTCTCTACTATGTACAAGAGAGACTGGCATTTAACGTGAGCATCAGAGGTGCAGTGAGAACATAACCCATCACCAGTCATTCAAATCCCTTCTTTGAGTCAGATTTGGTATTGCAAGAGCATAGCCCAATGGGTTTTAGGACAATTTCCAACAGCCAAGGCTGTCATGAAAGTCCTTGCTGCTGAAACCATATGAATCACAGTAAGCCACTCACTGTTACCGTTTTACCAGCGGGGAAATTGAGCCATAGGAAGTTTATGCAATATGTTCAAGGCCACATCAATGTTTAAATGATAAAAAATAAAATGATAAGCTCAAGTATTCTATTGTGGCCTCCAAAACCTAAATATAGGTAGAAGAACTCTTTAATCCAATCCGTAAAAATCTGGATGGTGTTAACGTCTACATTTCAAACAGATTCTTTCACAAAAGAAATCTTCACTTTAGAATTCATTTACATGGCAAAATTATCCTATGACATTTTTAAAAATTCAAATTTTTTAAAATAAAGGTTAACCTCCTTGGCTATACATTGTTTATATTCAACAGATGGCTTCATCATTCTGAAACTTTCAAAGTGAAAGATGTTTACTCGAATCTCATTTTTCCTTCAGGTTTTAAGTGCTTTGAAGCTATAGATAAAATTCCCAGAAGTAGCAGGGGGAGATGAGGGAAAAAATATAGCAGGTATAAAACAAGGCCTCCGTGAACATTTAACTGTTCACTTCGTCCTTAAAAGATCAAAGCAATATCACCACCTGTTTCTCCGTCATCTGGAAATAATTTTAAGACTGGCATTTTTATTAATCCATCCCGTTCCTATGACATTTAGCCCCATGAGCTGCCTCTGTTGAAATGTAAAGCATGACAATTTATAGAATCCCTTCCCAACTCTTTAGTTTCCACACAACAACTGTTTAAAACCCTGGCTCCCGCTTAGGAAGATGACCTTGCTTGAATCTGCAGCCCTCCGCGGCTGTTCCTGCATAGCTGCAGAGGTTGCAAGTGGAAATTCAGAATTAATCTCACGCTGCTAGGTCTTGATGTTTTCAAGCGTGCTTATCCTGCTCTGTGTGGAGAGGGGCTGAGCTTGGCTTAGAAGCCACAGACCCTGGAGCTGTAAGCCCGGCTGGGACGTGCGTGAGACATGGAACCCTGAACAGCGGCATGAGCGCTCTGGACAGCAACGGTCTCTTCTGCAAAACGGTGGGAAGCCTGTGCCCAGTGGTTTTCTTGTTCGGATTAATTGAGATAATGATGGTAAAGAGAAGCAGGTGATTGGGAAACAGCAGGCTTCTCCCTCGCCCCAGGTATGGCCTGTGTTCCTCCGTCTTCCCTCTCAGCTAAGGTCGCTCTTCCCTTCCCTCCTCACTGTCCCTCCACTGCGACACCACGCAGGGCACAAGCAGAGTCAGGGAAGCCACGCGCTCACCTGCTTCTGTTCTCCTGCTCCTCCTCTTCCTGCGTGCTCACCCGCTTCGCACAGAGTCTGCAGGTGGTTCCTCCCAGGGACGTCTGGCTGGAGGCTCTCTGCGAAGATGACCGTTGACTCAGGGACTTCTGGGAAGATGCCTGGGTGGAGGCTCGCCTTCAGGAACATGGACACAATTAGGAGATGCACGTGCAGGCACAGTACAGAAATTTATCCTGACACACATCACTTTCTCTCTACACACCCCAAACCACTCATATACGCAGAGCACACACAAGCACACATATGCGCAGGCATATGAGAGGCATGCACCTAAACACATATATGCACATGCCCACACACACGTGTGCGGCCACACATGCACACATATGCACATACAATACACATATACACACGTGTATGCAAATAAATGCATAAATGCAAGGACGTGCCTTCCCACAAGCACATGCACATGCATACACACACTCGTGTGCACACATAAACACACCTACACAAGTGCACACACGCTTGCACACAGGCAAACCAAGCCTGTGTCCCTGTGCGCCCACACCCACACCCACACACACCCGCCCTGGGGTGCTTTCTCCCTGAGCTCACTGTGGCTGGTGCCACCTCCCCTCAGAGCCAGCCAGTGCCGGCCACAGTCCTTCTGGCTCCATGCCAGGATTATATATATCTTGAGGGATTTGAGACACCCCAAGGCTGCTGGGAGGGGCTGCAAATGTTTGGCTTTGTTTGGTACAAGGGATGGCAACTAAATAAAAGTACCCTAAGCGTTTCTAAATATAGGGTGTGGGTGACATGAGGCAGGCACCTGGGCCGCAGAACGCCTGCCTGTGGTCCCTCCCTCTCTTCACCACAGCCTTCCAATCAGCCCATTAAGATTGCAGATTTGCTGCTAGACAGTGTCCATGGGGGCGTGAGCTGCCATCCTCGATGAGGCCATCCCCAAGAAGCTTCCGGAAGGTGCGGCTGCACACTGGCCCCAGAGGCAGGGATTCTTGATCTTGGCACATCCATGATCAATGTAGCAAAATCACTAATATTGCCTCCCATTCCGTCTTTACTTTGCCACCCATTAATTTCTCTCCTACCGACAGCCTTTCCCACTAGTTTCAACCTCGTTTATCTTTATCTTGGGTGGCTTTTTAGATCCTAGTTCTGGAAGGCATGCGATGAGCAGTAAAATCAATGAGCTTATACAAAGGACTTCCTGCCTCCCCACCTCAACCAGGAGCTCAGAGCCCGGCCAGCAGGACCTGCCAGGACACGGCGCCAGCTCCACACAATGCGGCTCCGTGGCGGGACCTGGGCACGGGAGAGGCTGCCATCCCTGCTCTCTGACTCCTGCAAACCCG
This sequence comes from Macaca thibetana thibetana, assembly GCF_024542745.1. Classification (NCBI taxonomy): domain Eukaryota; kingdom Metazoa; phylum Chordata; class Mammalia; order Primates; family Cercopithecidae; genus Macaca; species Macaca thibetana. The sequence goes on from NC_065585.1 coordinate 140,309,389, forward strand.
TGCCTCTGCAGGGCTGACAGGACTGGAAAAGCCGTTAAATGTCAGACCCCCATAATCAAAGCCCCGCGCGTCTCATCAGCCAACGTCAGCTTACTTTTTTGACGCGTATTCATCCAGCAGGTACCGAGTTTGAACATTGCGGTAGGACTGGTCGAAGTGCTTGCGTCTCTTCTGGTAGAAGGGGACGGCCACGAGGGACATCTTGGCTCCTACAGAGAGAGTCACACACAGCACTGAGCTCCCTCGCAGGCATCATGAGGCCTCTGCAATTTCTGCATCATTCCCAAGGGGAAAATGAACTCCAGTTAATAAAACCCCCTTGGGAAGGGGAAAAAACGGAAGATTACGTAGCCAGAAATCACCTTAGACCAGCAGTCAGGAAGCCTATTAACTTCCCAGGGAATCCAACTTTATTTTTTGTTTTCTCCCATAACAGTTGGAAGATTGGGCTGGTGTTTCATTTAACTGTGAACTCAACAAGTATTCCTAGAACCCCTGGTGTGTTCAGGGCAAAGTTCAAAGCAATGTGAGTGGGAAGGACAAAAATAATTAAAGCAGATTAGAGAAGTAAACAAACACTTACAATACAAGAGAACATACGATAAGAGCCAAGAGCCCGGGGGAGATAGAAGGTGTCCTGGGAATGGCAGGAGCCGAGGATGGCCGAGTGGCCCGCGAGGCAGGTGACATTTGAGAGGAGCCTTGGTGGACAGGCAGGACTGCCAGGCAGAGGTGGGAAAGGAGGGCAGCCCGTGAGCAAAGGTTGGGGCAGGAGAATCCAGGATCGTGGGAGATTTGCAGGGGTGTGACCAGAGATCACTGTGGAAAAATGCAGCCGCAAGCAGAGGTGGCTGGTGTCTGGCTGGGGAGCTGGGGGTTGTTCCACCACACAAAGGGGGACATGGAAAAAGGGACTGGCTGGAGACGCCCCCCGGAATCTGCCGTCTGAAGTCTCGCTGGTTACAGTAGACGGTGTGGCAGGAGGTGAGCAGGAAAATGAGGACGGAACCTGGCATCAAAGCCACAGGGGTGTGGGGAAATTCGAGAGCGTGGATGAAATTCTCCCCAAACAAGAAATCATCGAGTTCCATCCTTTTCTCTGGGAACTTGCAGCATTACAGGTATTAGACATGGCAATCTGTTGTACATGTTCACCCAGAATACGTAAAATGCCAACATGCTGAGTGACTCGATCATCGCTACAAAGTGATGCGGGGACCGTATTGCTAAATCTCTGCAGTCATTAGTTGCCCAAACAAGGTGCAAAAGGACTCACAACCTGAGCTCCATTTTTGACTCTTCTGTTTAAACGAGGAGAATCTGTCCTTATTTAAAGACAGAAACTCCTCGGTAAGGCCCCATGGCACAGCCGCAGGGAGGCCACCCACATTCCGGCCCATGGGAATGAGACTTGGGTGGAAAATGCCAAGGGCTGCTGGGAGATGAATGTGTCGTTGTTCGGATCTCCAGGGTACGTGCTAGAAAACCTACCACAACACATAAATTGCCCCAAGGGCACTCCTTACGATCTGTTTCCTTTGAACTCTGTGATCTCCGAGAACGACAGTATTGTAGAACTTGGAAAGATCACTAGGGATTATCCAAACTCCTGTTCTACAGGGAAGAAAACAGGACACACGGGCCAGAAAGGAGAAATTCTTCCTCAAAACCATGTAGAAGAGGCTACCCCTGCCCCGAGGCCATCCTTATTCTGGGCCTTTATTGCTCTGCCACGCTAACTCTCTCATTGTTGCCTCTTAAAATTCAACTAGTCAACCAACCACCCCACCCCGGGAGGGCCCAGCCGTGTTTCAGAGTACATCAGCATGCATTCTACTCCACGGATATAACAGAACGTGGCACCTGACGGAACACAGTAAAAGCACATCTCCTCCGCCCGCCCCAATACCGAAGGCGGCGTCATAGCGCAGAGGTCAAGCGCCCGGGTTTTGACGTCTGGTAGACCTGGGATCGAATTCTGACTCCAGCATTCGGATGAGGCCTGGGTAGCTTCTAGCTCCTCTAGCTCTGGTGTTCCATATTGAATCTGCACCACGCCTGGCACTGGCCCTGGTACCGAGATCGGTAGCTGTCTCTGTTACACTGCAACTGTTATCGTGGCTCAAGAACTCTGCAGACAGGAAAAGGTATCTGAGAAAGTCTATGTATTGCTTTACTATTTGAAATCTCCCCCGATGCAGCTCACTGGGATTTTCCAATGAGTTAATCAAGGTGGATCTTCAAGAAACGCTTCCTGCTCGGAAACCCATTTACTCTCTCTGGGGTTCACCAGCAGGGTGCTGGGAAGAGCTCTCTGAACTGAAGTTGGAGCAAGGTTGGGGAAGATGTTTCAGCTTCCATCCAGTGTCCTATCCAAGGTTCTTCTGGGATTGGCCTGACGAATACCAGGCAGTTCCACTCCAGCAGACACGTGAGCCATCCCCAGTACCTGCTATTGCAGCACAGGCTCAAGTGTCATCACAGTATTTACTTACATTTATGTTGAGTTACGCCTCAGATGTGTTTGTACTTCTTGGCAAACGGAAGAGTAAAAATACAACCTATTAGGTCAAAGGAGAAAAAAGAGGAGAATCGCCCTGGATGGAAATCGTCCTCCTTAGACCTAAGACGTGGAACAACGTGAAACGGCTCAGGCCTTGAGAGCTCACAGACTAGCTATCCTTCAACTAGTCTGGAACGTCCTGTCCAGTGTGTGTGTAGAACCAGCAGCCCACGTATCACTGACTTGACACCCAGTCCTCTGGGCCTGGAAGTCTTCAAACACTTCATGTGTGAGGGGCTACACTTTGTAGTGCTTAGCAAGGCAGAGCTGGGATCAAGTGTGCACACTTCCTGCACTCCTCACTCCAATGGTACTGTACTGTGGAAGTCTCCCTGGGGCGTCTTTGGATGGGGGTCGTAGGCACTTTGCTGCATCTATCCCCACGTGTATTCCCTGCTCACTTCATGCTCAGGACCACCAAAATCAGGAGGTGTCAGAGGCTTTGCAGAATCCATCAGCCTCAGTTCATTCCACAAGAATGGCAATTGCCATGTGCCAGCCAAGCCTGAATCAGAACCCTTGGATTTCAACAATGAAAACATCTTAGAGCTCCTGGCTCAGAGGAGTAGCAGCCTCAAGTCTTCTGTGCATTTGACTCCCAGTGCCAGTGTGCCCTCAATTCCACCTTTATCAATCTCATGCCCAACCCAGAAACCAGCAGGACGGCATGTCCAGCCTCACCCACCCGGAATGTGTGTCCCATTGCAATCTCTTCACTCCTGGGGGGACTTCCTACGTTAGAACTTCCCCAGCGTCCCTCACCCAGCCTGGGCCACCACCTCCTGGCTGGGCGTGATGGTCCTCCTGAGTCAGTGGGGAAGCAAATTCCCACGGACTCATCGCGTGCTGGGTGCCTGCAGCCCTGGCGGCACAGGGCCCTTCTGCGTGCAGGGAACCCTGGAGAGGACCTGCCAAGTGCACCCTACAGGTCCAGCATCCCTTATCCAGAATGCTGGATCTGTAATCCATGGACCAGAAGTGTTTCCAATGTCTGATTTGTTTTTCAGACTGTGGAATATTTGCATTTATACTTACTGGTTGAGCAACTCAAATCCAAAAATCAGAAACCTGAGATGCTCACATAAGCATTTCCTTTGAGAGTCACGCCAGCGCTCAGAAAGTTTCAGAATTTAGAGCATTTTGGATTTCTGATCTTCAGATTTGGAATGATCAACCTGTACTATTTATGACACTATAAAGAAAATGGCAGGACCTAGGTCAATCAGCACCCCAATGTCCCTCCACTGCCTATGCAAAAAGCTATTTTCCTTTTTAAGGAACTATCTCAGACATGTGTTAAATATCCCCTATACACACCAAAAAGAGAGAGAGAGAGAGAGAGAGAGAGAGAGAGCAAACAGCCTTTCCTGGCAGGGCAGTTTTTGGTGTGAGTCCCTGGGGCTCAGGGGCATTGGGAAGCTGCGACTCCAGTGGGGACCTGCTGACCTTGAGCTCAGGGGCCTCCACCTGCTCTGCTGTAAAACCAGGAGGCTGAGCAAGGTGGCAGCTAACAGTCCAGCGGCTCGGACAGTGTGTGTGTAGGTAATCCTGGAGCCACACTGCGCTGTTAGCACAGACCGTCCCCAGGGAAATATGACTCGCCCGGGTCACCAGCAGGGCCACGGCCGAACCCAGGCGCCAGCTGAGTCTCCTGACGGCGTCCAGCCCACTTTCCACCACAGCCCGGCTCCCCGGCCACTCCCGGAATGCTCCTGACACGTTTAGGAATCATGACACCAGGATGAAACGTGAGCCTGTCCTCCAGTGCAGGGCACTGTGTGTCTGATATCCCCATCCTAATCCTCCTGCCAACAGTATGTGGAGCCCATTCCTCATGTCACCAGATGTGTTTTAATTTGCAAAAAATGTTTGTAGTACAAAACATTGACTTCCACTTAATGAAGGAAATTGTTGTTTGTACAGTTAAAAGTGTCAAAGTCAATAAATACACCAAATTATAGCATTTCTAGAGGGGAAATGGACTCCCAAACACACAGCGTTGGCCTGTGCCCCAAGTGGCTAAATCCTTGGCTCCCAAGACAAGTTTTAGCTCAGGACTTGGTTTATTAAATAACGCCTTAAATTATCTTTGTTCCACGCTTTCTTTGAGTCCTGTTTTACTTCTACTTAGAAAGGAATGTGAAATGGAGAATTAGAAAAAGCCAGGTGTTCCCAGCGACGGCAAACCCCTTCCACATGCAACCACCCAGCCCCACTGGCTTTCTCCAGCAGGTTTCATCAAGAGTGCACCCTGAGAAGGCACAGCCTCTATCAGCAGAAGTCTGCAGGTTCACAGCACACCCAACGGCACCAAGAAGAAAACAGCCATGAGCACGCTGTCATTTTTGGGCAAGGACTATTCTCTTTCCCATACCCTGGATAATATAGACTAGGTCTAAGCTGAATGACTCTCAACTCTCTTTTCCCCTAAGAAAATGTCCAGTTTTATTATTTCACACTTTTATAAGCCAGCTCTCTCCCTTGGGGAGGCTTTCATTTCTGAGAATCTCATGAAAATTGCAGACATCTCTCCCCTGACTGGGGGGCCCCTGGGGACATGCTGAGACCAGGGTTAAAATCCAAAGCACACACTGCAGGGTGCTGGACGGCACTTAGCAAAGACCATGGCTATGGCAAATAAAATGTTAGTTGAGCATAAAATTTCGTCAAAGAAATACAGAGCCCAGAACTAATTGCTCTGTTTTCCACGGTGAAGGGTGCCTGCGAGGGGGTGCACGGGCTCTCTCTGCTTGACCCTGAAGAAGAGCCACTTAGAAAATGTGAGTGCAGAAGTTACCAGTCCTCCCCTTAAAGCCACAAATTAGAAAAGGCAAGAAGAGAAAGACACTTACCCAGACAGAAAGGAAAATTGCAAGGAGGAGAGAGAAGCCCTGGCCACCAGCTCACCAAGCCACCCACTCTCCAGCCAAGGAAGGCAGAGCTGACTCCTGCAGGCGCCTGTGCCTCCCTCCAGTTTAAGGTCTGAGGAGCTGCTATATATAGACGCCCGGGCCTGCCTCTCCCCACATCGATGCCTGCATCATAAATCACCAGCCTGACCTCAGGAGGAAAAGCTTCTTACTCAAATGGAGGGCGGTGGAAATCACAATTCAAAACTGGAACGTGTCCCTTCTGAGTCCCAAAGTGCACTTTTCGCAGGAAACCGGGTGTGACACTTCAGCCCCTGACCCAGAAAGAGAGGGCAGGACGCTGACTTCCCACGCTCCCTCCCGCGACTCTCCTCCACGAGTTCTAATCCTTAGGTGTGAATCCTCAGACATATCTCCAACCCTTTCGAGCTACAGGTTCCCTGGCACATAAACTGATACCCCCGAAGGATTCTTTAATAATGACGGGGATTTCAGTGAGCATGTGGGCCATTCGCAGGCCTGGACTCCCGAGTTGGGGTCAGCTGTGGCGGAAGCAGGTGTGCAAGCCTGTGGGTTTGTGTGCGCGCACGTGTGTGTGTGTTTGTGTGTTTGTTCATTTTTTCATTTCAAGAACGACTCAGGTCTTCACTCGATTGCATCTTAGGGCTATTTTAGCAAGAACTGCCGACCCAGAAGAGGAGCAATGCCTACTGGGCAAGTCGTGGCTTATTTATAGCCATTACCGCAGATGCCCACGGCGTCTACACCACACGGATAACCGCAGGGTGCCCGTCGTTTCGCACAGCGTGTGTCCAAATATAAATAACACACGCCTGGCACGGTCCTGGGCTGCAGCCTGGCCAAGAGGCGGGGACTCAATGGGACGCCCCCATCTGAGAACCCGGACAGTCACACTCGGGCTGCACCTCCCCACAGGGGCTGAGGACTTGGGCCAGCTGCTCCGCCCACGGGGGCTCTGCTCCCCAGCTCCAAAATGCGTGTGATAACAACTTTCCTGTCAGTTTGTTGTGACGATTAGGGAAAATATGATATGAGAATTGCCTAGGAGCCTTAAGAAACTCCACGTTCTCACACTGGGGCATCAGGGGCACAGCCAAGAACCAGGGAGCAGGTGGATGGAGGCCAAGATCAGATATGAGAAAGATGCGAGCACAGCCTCTTGCTGGGCCCCAGTGCATCCTGGACGCTGGATCAGGAGGCGAGTGTTTCTGTCTTCTTCTCCTTCATATTCTGGTGGCCTAGCATTTAATTTAATTAGTGTTTGTTGAGTAGCTTTTTAGCCTATTCAGGCTGCTTTAACAAAACACCATAGTCCCTGTAGCTTATAAAACACTGGAGCTTCTTTCTCACAGTTCTGGGGGCTGGAAGTCCAAGATCCAGGTGCCAGCAGACACTGTCTAGTGAGAGCCTTCTGGTTCTGGAATGGCGCTGTCCCCGAGTCCTCACTGCGTCCAGGGCCGAGGCCGCTCTTGGGGCCTCTGTGTGAGGACACTGATCCCACTCGGGAGGTTCTACCTCCATGACCTTGTCACCCCCCTAAGGCTCCACCTCCTCACACTATCATTTTGGGAGTTAGGGTTTTAACCCACATATTTTTGGGGGGGTGCAAACAGCAAGACCAGAGCAAGCAATGTTTCCTTCCCATTTATCAGCATCTCCTTCCCTACGAAATCCAGTTCTCAGGGACCTGGGGGACTTTCCTTCAGCCCCTCTGACTTCCTGCCTCTGAGTGTGGCCAACACGGGAGGGGCAGTAATGGTGCCCTGTCCCCTCAGGTGGCATCTCAGTCCTCTGGGTCCCAGTGCTAGCATCTCAGGAGCGGAAAATCTCATCCCGGAAAGGGGCCTCTCCTGAGAGAAGGAAAGGCCAGCACACTCCTCCTCCTTATCTGACATTTCACGGTTGCTGTGCCCTCCTCCTGTGATATAGAAATTGAGTTTCCTACAGTGCCACGTCTAAGAAAGCCTGGATCTTTCAGCCTCACCACCCAGAGAGCAGAGTGTGACCCGGGACACAGACAGGCTCCTGTTGGGGACACAGCTTTGCCTTCTGCCGGGGACAGGAGACCCTTTCCTGCCCTCCTCGTAGGCCCCCATCTCCCTGAGCCATGTCTGCCCCTGCCCTCACAGGACTAGCTGCCGAAACTCCCTGGGTGAGGTGCACCTGCAGGAAGCCTGGAGCCAAGAAGGGACAAAGGACAGAGGGACGTGGTGGGACCAGGCACGGGCCCTGTGTTCTCCACCAGACACACCAACTCTGGGGCAGACAGGCTCCTTCTTGCCGAAGCTCCTTGGGCTGGCTTTCTATCATCTGCCATCAAGAGAATCCTAAGACAAAGGAAGAATCCAGCAATCTCATTTCCACAGCTCAAATTGGCAGCCTGTGAATGGAAAACAGTTGACCTCACTGAGGATGTCCCATGACATAGAAAAGAAGATCAAAATGAAAAGAGTGACATTTTAAAACCACATGCCTTCAATCCTGTGGAATCCCAGGCCAGATTGTTCATGGGTGAAGTTACATTCTATAAAGTAACAGTCCCCAACATTTTTGGCACCAGGGTTCGGTTTTGACAATTTTTCCAAGAACAGTGGGGAAGGGGGATAATTTCGGGATGAAACCATTGCATCTCAGATCATCAGGCATTAGATTCTCATAAGAAGTGTCCAGCCTAGATCCCTCACACGCGCAGGTCACAGTAGGGTTTGCACTTCTGTGAGAATCTAAGGCTGCGGCTCTTACAGGAGCTGGAGCTCGGGCGAGAAGAACACCAGCTGCTGTTCACCCTGCCATGCAGCTCCTCACAGGCCACGGACCCCGAGGCTGGGGTTCGGGACCCCTGTTACGTTGCACAGAGCCGAAACTGACATTTGATTCAGGAAAATCAGTTTGGATATTTGAAAGAAATAAAATTATTCTTAAGATATTTTGTTCACTTCCATGCATTCCATCTCAGAAAACAAAAAGTGCTCCTGTGTATTTTAGAAATTATCCATTCGACAGGCCAAACGTTCAGTTTTGTAATTCAAAGGAGGACAGCTCACCGGAAAGAGGCTTCAGAGTTGCAGCCACAGCACAGAGGGGAAGGGGCAGGGGGTCACCCTCCATGTTCTCCCAAACCAGGGGGCGATGAGGCCAACAACCAAGGCATCTGGTCCCCACAGAGCACGTGTGCACGGGCCGCAGAAGGGAGACTGGAAAATCTGGAGGCAGAAAACTCCCTTGAGGGCATCAGCCCCCATCAGCACTGCCTCTCATTCCCAAACCCTGAAAACCTGAATCTCAGAAAACAGGCCCACTTTAAAGAAAAGTGTTTTTTTGTTGTTTTTTTGTTTTTGTTTTTTGTTTTTTTTTTTTTATTGATTAATTGATTGAGATGGAGTCTGGCTCTGTTGCCCAGGCTGGAGTGCAGTGGTAACCTCTGACTCCTGGGTTCAAGTGATCCTCCCACCTCAGCCTCCCGAGTAGCTGGGATTACAATTGTGTGCCACCATACCCGGCCTTTTTTTTTTTTTTTTTTTTTTTTTGGTATTTTTAGTAGAGACAAGGCTTCACCATATTGGTGAACAGGCTAGTCTTGAACTCCTGTCCTCAAGTGACCCACCCATCTCGGCCTCCCAAAGTGCTGGGATTACAAGCATGAGCCACCATACCCAGCCTTGTTCCTTTTTTCTGTCTTTAGAATGTCTTTCTTCCTATCTATGCTTGTGCAGTTCTTATTTAGAACTCAAACCTCAAGAAAATCACATCCACTTAGATGAGTTAACTGCAAAGTCTAAATGTGAACCTTCTGAAAATGTTGATTGTGAGGGTAACCCTGTTTAGAGAAATACAACTGTCACCTTCTTAATTTCCAAGAAGTTCAATAGATGTCTCTTTGAGGCCATGCTTAGTCCACTAATTGACGAAATAGGTCGCTAACATTCAGAGGAAGCACCTTCCTTCTAACATTTCACTAAGTCAGTTAAACACGTGTCCACAGAAAGCAGCAGCTCAGTAATGAGGAACCCTTTACCGACGTGAATCACTACAGATTCCCAATGTTTCCACCATTTCTGAACCATTTTCCAGGAAAGTAGGAAAAGAAATGCTTAGGTTTCCTTAGCTTGTTTTTTCTTTTCTGTATAATTTTGACTTTATTTTATACTCCCTAGTAAGTTTACCTGCTACCTCTTTTGAAGCCAACATTAATGTAACTACACATCAATTTCTGAGTGAAGATTTCCCCAACTGCACCATCTTACTCTTCCCCAGACACTCTCGCCACAGCAGCCACCAAAGTGTTGGCTTCTTCTCCCCAAACATAGCACATTCTCTGTGCTTAATAAAGGAGTTCTGAATTAACTACCCAATGGATGGATTCGAGAGACACGAAGAACTTACTATTGTTAAGTATAATAGTTAATAGTGGCTCAGAACTAAACAGAAATATACAGCATTGACAAAGCTAGGCTATATTTAGTAATTCTTTACCTCAGCTTAAAAATATATATGGTAGACAGACAGACAGACAGATAGATAGATATTGATATAGATAGATATAGACACTTTAAATATATATATACTTTTAAATACATTTAAATTAATATTTATGGAACGTTTACTATGTCTCATAGTACCTGCATGCCTTAATACTCTAACTCTATGTAGTGGGTAATATATAAGACATGCGATGTCTGAAGTAGACTTTCACTTTTATCTGTGATACAGTTGCTTCTAGTAGGACAACATTCTTACCCAGAACAAGTAACAATCCAGACAAAATACAGAGAGTGAGAGATGGAGAAAGAGTAATGAAAGAAAGAGAGAAAAACAGAGAAGTGAATGGACACATGAGCTGATGGGCAGATTAATAGATAGACAGATGATGATGATGATGATAGGTTAGATTGACAGATTGATTGATAAAGAGATTGATGATATATAAGCTACATGATAGATAATAGATGATAGAGTGATAGAAAGATAGAAAGATATTTACCTTTAATAGATATATTAATATCTATTAATATTAAGAGAAAAAACACTGAATGAATAAAAAATAAAAACACCTTGCTTTACTATTTTTGAGTTCTAGGATTATCTTGGATATCTTCACTCTTTTCTTCTACAGTAACATGCTATCAATCCCACCAGTGCATTAAAAAATTCTCAGGCATTATATTGATTGATATAGATGTAAATAGATAATATATGATAAAGTGACAGAGTGATGATAGAGATGACAGATAGATAGAGATAGATGAATGATGGAGATAGATAGATAGATAGATAGATAGATAGATAGATAGATAGACAGATAGATAGATAGATAGAATACTAAGACAGACAGATGATACACAAGAGAGCTGTGAGAGCAGCCAGTGGTTCGAGGCCCAGTCCTAGTGAGAATTGTGCCTCCTGAAGTGGGCACTGTCTCTGCACATCACTTTCTATCTCTGAGCACTTTGCTGATTTGTGGCTGGGTTGAAGGTAAGGAAGAGGAAACAGTGCTGCTATTGAGAAGCAGAGGAAACAGCAGAGCTTCCCGCAATACTGTGAGGCTGGGGAGAGAAGCATTGGAGTCTGGGCCTGACAATGCATCCAGGATTTGAGAGGCCAAGATCCTGAAGAGAGGGAAGGCTCAAAGATCAGAGCCCAAATCTCAGCACCAGGTTTCACCTCAAAGCACTCCATGAGCATAAGGAGGCAAGCAAAAAGTGGTGAGAAACCAAAGCAGAGCTGCTGTTGGTTTTCCAGTGCTCTTGAGTCGGGGTTTAGGACCTCCAAGAAAGGTGGGGCTGTGTTAAACGAGGCAGACTCTCCATTTGCCAATGGTGTATATTCTTTGGTGAGTTGTCCGTCCAGACCTTTCGCCCATTTTTTCACTGGGTTGTTTCTTTTCTTATTGTTGAGATTTAAATGTTCTTTGGGCAGCAGTGCTTTAATGGATGTATATTTGCAAGTATTTTCTTCCAGTCTGTGGCTTGCCTTCCCATTCTGTTGATCATGTCTTTTGTAGAGCAGACGTATTTAATTTTATTGACGTCTGGCTTATCAATTACTTTTTTCATCGATTGTGTCTTTTGTGTTATTTCTAAAAACTCATTGCCATACACAAAGTCATCTAGATGCTCTCCTAGAATGTGTTTCTGAAAACATTAAAACACAAATGGAAATTCTAGAGCTGAAAAATAAAACTAATGAAGTTAAGAACTTGACAGTTTTCATAACACTTACTGTCTCTCCTTTTCCCCTAAGGCCAATATGACCCCCATGCTGTGGGTCACATTCCCTCACGTGGAATAATCCCAGCTCACACAGTGTCTGGAACACTTTGTGTGACCATTAGCTGGAAAGGAAAACCTCAGAATTCATGGAACAGCTGAAAAATACTCAAAAGGGCATGGACTCAGAAGTGGATCAAAACCAGCCCTGTGTTAAAGGCTGATCTCATGTCAACTAAAAAACTTAAAAGCAAGCTTTGAAATAATCAAACTGTTTGGAAAAAAAAAAAAAACTCTTCACTGTATTAGAGCCAAGCTCAAAAATATTTCTAGAATACAAAAATATCCAGCAACCAAGAAGTTAAAGTTCACAATATCTGATATTCAATTAAACATACCAGAAAAATGCAACATATAATGAGGAGAAAAATAATAGTAACATGCCCATAAAATTGGTAAACAAAGACATTAAAACAGTTGTAACTATGTCCCATGCACTCAAGAAGACAGAGAATAGATTGAACATACTAAGTAAAGACACAGAAGATATTAAAAAGATCCAAATCAAACTTTTTGAGATGAGAAATATAATGCCCGAGAATTGTTTAACGCACTGGTGGGATTGATAACATGTTACTGCAGAAGAAAAGAGTGAAGATATCGCAGATAACCCTAGAACTCAAAAATAGAAAATAAAGGTGTTTTTATTTTTTATTCATTCAGTGTTTTTTCTCTTAATATTTTATTTTAATAACTAATGAAAATAAATCAAAAATAAAATAGTAAGAGAAAAAAACACTGAATGAATGAAAAGAGCATTGAGGAAAACTTGAAGCAGACAAATACACATGCAGTGTCCCCAAAGAAAGAACTCAGACAAAAGAAAACAGTTGAAAAAATAATGTCCACATTTTTTCTAAATTTTCTGAAAAATATGACTGTGCAGGCACAAGAGGCTCAACAAACATCAAGCTCAAAACACATAAACCACACTGCACCAAGTCACATCATAATCAAATTGCTTAAAGCCAGTGATTAAAAAGGAAACCTTAAAACAGGGCAAGAAAAAGAAACACAGTGTATGTATAGAGAAGTGAAGATAAGAATGACAGCAGACTTCCCATCAGAAATGATGCAAACAGGAAGACAGTGACACAGTATCTTTAAAACGCTTGAAGAAAAGACCGTCAACCTAGAATCCTATACCCAGCAAAAAAAAAAAAAAAAAAAAAAAAAAAAGTTCTTTCAAAAATGAAAGTGACGCAGCCCAGGTGGTGTCAATGGACACTTAGTGGGGATCCCAGCAGAAAAGTGTCCCTGCCACACACACCTCTGATAAGGGAATCGGGACTTGTAGCCCACCTGATCATGCTCCTGCAGTAATCAGACAGCACCTCTTTCCTCTGCCAGTATGGTGCCTCCTAAAATATAACAATATACATAAGACCCAGAGTCTCTTAACATAATACCCAAAATGTCCAGGTTTCAATCAAAAATCACTCACTCCTACTTTATGCACATAACTTCCTCTCCTAATCCACAAAGTCATCTAAAGCCAGACATAGGAGATCCGTCAACTTCGCATTATCCCAACTACCTTCCCTCCCTGAAGCCAGCATCCCCGAGCTGTAGACCCCACTCCCTCATGGTGCTTAGGATGGGGATACGGTCAGTCCCTCACACCTATGTCCTCCACGACTGCATCTCTGTTGCTCAGTTGGGTCCTTTCCCATCATTATTGGAACATTTTTCAGGTCTCTCCTAAACTTAAAAACAACAAACAGTAAAAATCCTTTCTCAGACCCACTTTCTCCTCCAGCTGCTGCTCTGTCCTTTACAAGCAGTGTTCTTGAAAGAGTTGTGTATAGTCACATTTTTTCCATTTCTTCACTTTCCACTAACCCTATTCCAACCTCCCTTCCACTCATATCACATCACTAACCAAAATAGCTCTAAGCCACCAATGACCTCTGTGTCACCAAATCCACAGGACATTGTCAGCTCTCAGGTTACCTGATCTCTCCCCATTAGTTGGTCCACTTGACCCCCACCCCTTCCTGAAGCACAGTTTCCTTAGCCTCCATCGTGCCACACTCATCCCGTTTTCTTTCTGTACCTGTTTTCTTCTTCCCCCTTAGCTGGCTCTATCTTCTTCAGCCCACCATTAAGTATGGAAGTTGCTCCCACGCACTTCTCAAATCACTCTTCCTGTCTAATCCCCTGCTCCTTCCTAGGCAACCCCAAACACATGCTGTGTAGGAATGGCTTTAATTACTCTCACCTCCCTGATGGCTTCCAGAGGGAGGCTGGGCTCACGTTGAGTTGTCCCTCACACCTCCTTTGAATGATAAAATGGAACCTTAACCTCAACAGGTCAAAGACTAAACTCAGGAGCCCACCTGATCTGTTTGTCCAGTATTTTATACGCATGAATGGCTTATGCCAGAAACCTTTGATACCTCCCCGGGGCCCACAGAGCTTTAAAATTTCCCTCCTAAATACCCCACACATCCATGCACTTCACTCCAGCTCCACTGCCACCCACTCGTCCACACTTGACGGTGTCTCACCCAGATCCTGCAATAGTCTACACTCCCCACACTCCCACTTATCCCTTAGGATAAGGCTGAGGCCCTGCACCCCGACACCCACACTCATCCTCCAGGCTGAGGTTGAGGCCCTGCACCCCGACACCCACACTCACCTTCCAGGCTGAGGCTGAGGCCCTGCACCCCCACACCCACACTCATCCGTAGGCTAAGGCTGAAGTCCTGTGCTCCCTACACCCACACTCATCCGTAGGCTAAGGCTGAGGTCCTGTGCTCCCACACCCACGCTTATTCCCCAGGCTAAGGCTGAGGTCCTGCACCCCCACACCCACACTCATCTGTAGGCTAAGGCTGAGGCCCTGTGCTCCCCATACCCACGCTTATCCCCCAGGCTAAGGCCCAGATGAATATCTCAGAGTGCAGATCAGAGCAGCATACCCACACACCCCTGAAAGCCACTCGTGTTTTAACAAGCAGCAGACATACTGTGTGAAGCTCTGCATGGTCTGGCCCCCACCCGACTCTTCACAATGCTCTGCATGTCAGTGGAGCTAAGCTCCTTGCTCTGCCAGTCCCCCGACCTGCACAGGCTCTTTCCCACCCTTTGGATTCCGCACACACGGTCCTGCTCCCCATACAAACTTCAGCAGAAGCCCCAATATTTCAGATGCCTTTTCTGACCCCAGTCAAGGTAAGGCTCCCTTGTGGCGGATTCGCCAAGAGCTGGGTTTCTCTCCGGCAGAGCCCTCCTTTGTGTCTGCAGCGTGGCTTATGGCAGGGATGTCTGGCCAGCCAGTGTTGCCCTATGACCATGAGCACTGAGGGTTCCTCTGACCGGGGAGGTCCCAGGACCCCACTCAAAGTCCAGCACACAAAATATACTCAACAAATATTTGCTTACTAGACAAACCAACCAAATAAACTAGCTAACCTGCCTCCTGTAATTGCAGCAAGACATTTAGCGGTGATAAAACCGATATTCTTCCCAAACAGCAAGGCAATTAGATTGCTTAGAGTTGGGCATTACTCAGCATCTCTGTAATACGGTGCAAAGTTTTCCATATTGTGTTAATCAAAACATATCCTAGGAGACCTGGCAGCAGGCCATGGCTATGTGCCTGGCAGATATCATACGAGCATCTGCTTGCATGACCCCCCTTGTATCCATCCACGGGGGTGTAGAGGGTGCCGTGATTACACACTGGGGCCTGAGGAACACAAAGTCCAGCTCAGGGTGGTCAGAAGTTTCCTCTCCGACCAGCAATGTTCGTCTGGACATGGTAGGGATCGAAATGTTCTCCGTGGACAGGAAAGCCATTGAGTCCACAGACCTAATGCACACAAGGAGAGGAAAGTACGAGATTTCGGCCGTCGATCATGTGTCTAGGCAACCACAATTTCCCAGATCTTGATAAAATTCAGGGTTATAATGTCATTCTTAATGCAGTACGCCTGGCTGTGTTCTAAAGCTGTGAAAGCTGCCGGTCTGCTGAGTCAGCACTGTGAGACAGGAGGCCTTTCTCCTAAAGTGTCTGGCCCAGACGACCAAAGTTCGTGCAGAGATGACGACTGTCCTAGATTTGCACCTTCACTCTGACTGAAACAGTGCCTTGCACGTTGTAGAAGCTCAATAAATACATGTGCGTTCATGGGGAAGGCATGGCTTTTGTCCTGTGGCAACTGTTGACGGGTTTTTATCTTCAGAGGTGGTGGCATGTGGCCTCTAGCTATTGGGGAGTTTATCTCCAAATGGCATTCTGTAATCACACCAAGGCTGGGCCAGGCTCCGTCTGGCCACGTTGCCCTGAGCCCATTGTCAAGGGCACTGGCGCCCGGCCTAGTCTTCTGTTTGCTAATCTGTTGTTAAAGTTTCGTGCCCTATGGAAAATCTCTTCACCAACCCGCGGCCCTGGCTTCCTCATCTGTAAGGTGAGCGTGGGATTAGATGATCCTCTCTAAGCTCCAATACGCTATCGTTTCAATCCTGAATGATTGTGCTGGGGAAGGGAGCCTTAACGCGCACGAACAGGGCGACCAGCTGCCCGGCTCAGAACGGGATCCAGGAAACGGGACCCAGAGTGCAGCCAGCTGTGCCCAGGGAGGATTCCGTTCTGAAAGTGCTCGAAGGCTTAGCAATCACAAACAATGCAATCAAGCCATGTGTTCATAAGAAGAGTGCTTGTAATAAAACAAACATAGATGTCAGGCGTAAGAGCCATTCACTGTCAGGGGCCACCTGGTCCTGTGACGAGCAGGAGGTGAGTCGCATGTTCCAGCGCTCCAGAGGGGGCCGGGAGGGCAGAGACCAGGACAGGGTGGATGCCAGCCCCGGAGACATCCCAGGCCTGGGTAGAGCAGAGGAGAACATCGCCCTCAACCCCTCACTTCACCCTGCGAATGTAGAAATGGAGGCCCAGACAAGTTTAAAAACCAAAAACAAAAGGCAGGGGTCACATTGCTGTGCATTTAAAGGGTATGGACTAAAATTCAAATATCTCAATGTCTACACTTTGTGATGTTGCCTCCAGGAGAGGAAGGAGATGCAGAAAGCCAGGTGCAGGCCCAGGTGGGACCAGAGTCCAGGTGGAGGCCCAGGTGGGGCCAGAGTCCAGGTGCGGGCCCAGGTGGGGCCAGAGTCCAGGTGCGGGCCCAGGTGGGGCCAGAGTCCAGGTGCGGGCCCAGGTGGGACCAGAGTCCAGGTGCGGGGCCAGAGTCCAGATGGAGGCCCAGGTGGGGCCAGAATCCAGGTGGAGGCCCAGGTGGGGCCAGAATCCAGGTGGAGGCCCAGGTGGGGCCAGAATCCAGGTGGAGGCCCAGGTGGAGGCCCAGGTGGGGCCAGAGTCCAGGTGGAGGCCCAGGTGGGGCCAGAGTCCAGTTCTGAATGTGACGTGACCCAGACCTCCCCTCAGGTAGCTGATACTCCCGACTTCTGCACTGCCAGTCAGGCTCAGTGTGAGGCTGGTGGGGATTCATCCAAAACCGGTTTCTCAGGTCAAAAGTGTTTTAAACACATGGAAGTCAGAAATGGTCACGAGCATCCAGTGTCCTGTCATTAATATTTCTCTTCACCGTTGTGTCCTGGAGGCCTCGCTCCTGGGTAAACATGGACTGGAATGGGAGGATCCTGGGACTGGAGGGAGACAGTATCTGCCCGTAGTTGGGAGCTCAGCTAGGGAAAGGCTGCAAACACCAGCAGCGGCAGCAGAGGCAACGGTTTCCCCAGGAGGCCGAGTTCTGTGGTACCTGAGGTCAAGAGCGTGCATAGAGTTCACCCATGGCTGGTCCTAATGTGAGTGAACCTTCAGATTCGGCCGTGTTGGCAGCCGCACCTGCCCCATATGGACCTCGCACAGCAGGGTCCTGGCTGACTCAGCCAGCGGGAGGACGCGGGCGAAGGAAGCTTTCTTCTCGGGGCTCGGCGCAGGTCAGGGCTAACACTCACTGTCTTCCTCCCGCAGCGAAGCTTTTGGTCTCCCCTCTGGTTTAGAAGGAGAGCCATCAGCACCGAGGAGCCGGTCCTTCTTCAGGGTCCGCACTCAACCCCCAGCCCCTTCAGCTCTGGTTGGTGCCACTTAGTTGCCACGGCCAAGCCTGCGTCCTCGCCAGCCACTCACTAGCTCTGTGACATTGGACAAGGCACCAAATAAATGAAAGGGGGTGAAAATGAAGGAGTTAGACAAAGGCGTCTCTTAGGTCTGTCTCTTCCCCAAATCCCACGATCCTGCTATAATTAGGAACAATACAACTTGTCACCCAAATTGGGACTACATAAGAGAGAAATGATTAATAAACACTGCAGGAGAACAGGCATGCACCTACGGCTACCCGAACTATTAATATAATCAGCAGAATCAACACAACTAACGCCCAGCTGGGGAAGTATTTGACATTGTACATTTTGCAGAACTATGTGCATTTAGGAGATATTCCATACAAAATGAAATATTGAAAGGCAGTTGCTCCCTCTGATAATATTTTTTTCTCCAAAAGGCCATTATGTTTCCTTCTAGATTGGTTAACAGCTGAGTAAAGATTCAGGTTTTCCATGTTTTCCCCAAGAGCGCTGTACTTGATTATTTTCTTCTGTAGACATGTGGTGTTTTCATAGACTCGCCTCACTAACCATGGGCTTCTCATTGCCATTCTCCTTTAAACATTTCTCATCAGAGACTTTGCTACTGGTAAAGGACCCCGAGAAAAAAATGCATGGATAATACATCAGTGGTTAAAATATCCTAAATTAATAGAGAAGTTTTTTACATAACATTTTAGTTTTGCTCAACTATATATACAATGCACAAGCTTGTGCTTATGGCCTAAAAGTACTCAATTATTCATAAATTAAAAGATGACTTTCTTGAGTTAAATTAAGGGATGACTTCAGAAAATTGAGCAAATCATTTTCAAAAACATAAATAAATGAGAGTTGATTTCTACCCCTGGAGAGGCAGAAACTGTCTCATTCCTTTTTTATTGTTAAAAACTGTTCCTGGGAACTTACAGATAATATACACTCAATAAATATTTCTTTTTTTTTTTTTTTTTTTTTTTTTTGGAGACAGGGTCTCGCTCTGTCACCCAGGCTGGAATGCAGTGGTGCAATCTCGGCTCACTGCACCCTCTGCCTCCCGGGTTCAAGCAAGTTTTCAGTTTCAGCCTCCCAAGTAACTGAGATTATAGGCATGCACCACCACGCACAGCTAATTTTTCTTTTCTTTTTTTTTTTTTTCTTTTTGGAGATGGAGTCTTGCTCTGTCACCCAGGCTGGAGTACAATGGTGCGATCTTGGCTCACTGCAACCTCCACCTCCTGGGTTCAAGCGATTCTCCTGCTTCAGCCTCCTGAGTAGCTGGGATTACAGGCATGCACCACCAAGCTCAGCTAATTTTTGTAATTTTAGTAGAGATGGGGTTTCACCATGTTGGTCAGGCTGGTCTCGAACTCCTGACCTCGTGATCCGCCTGCCTCGGCCTCCCAAATGCTGGGATTACAGTGCCCGGCCAATTTTCCCATTTTTAATAGAGACAGGGTTTTGCTATGTTGGCCAGGCTGGTCTGGAACTCCTGACCTCAAGCAATCTGCCTGTCTTGGCCTCTCAAAGTGCTGGGATTATAGGCATGTCCACCCAATATTTCTATATGTGGACATTACAAAGAAAATTTAAAAACTGAGTTAAGAGATGAGGGTGAAGTCAGGAATGAAACCTGTGTTAATACTGTAAAAAGTAGAGGTAAGCATCAACTATTACCTTTTTGAATGTACAAAGTGATGTTAATTTATTGAAAATCAACAATATATAGGCATGTATAATCATATGACTTAAATCATCCTGTTTTTTAATTCACTGTTACACATTATTATCATTTGCACTTGGTCAAATACTATTCCTTTAGATTAAAGCTCAGACTTTTGGTCTCAGGATACCTATGCACCCTAAAAAATTATTAATATATTTTTTAAAACTTGTATTTAGGTAGATCATATCTACTTATATTGACCACATTAGAGAGTTTATATTTTTATGATATTTAGTTATTAATTCATTTTGAAATAATAATAATGATTCCATTGTAGGTTAACACAAATAACTTTTTAAAGAAACTACTTTTTGAAAGAAAAATAAGCAGAGTGAAAGTCTTTTATATTTTTTGCAAATCTCTTTAATGTTTGGCTTCAGAAAAGACAGCTGGATAGGTACTTTTGCATTTAATCTGCTGTGATTCCATTTTGGATCCAAATATATGAAGAAAACCTGTGTCAAGTAGCTGTGTAGTGGAAGAAGAGAGAATAATTTTAGTAGTCTTTTTAGATAATTGTGAATGGCCTTTTTCGCTACACTAAAAATCTGATTTCTCAAAGATTCATTGCAATGTGGAATCTGAGATTGCCCTAGTGAACTTTTCACACTGTTACATTAAAATATTTTCATCCCTCTTGCGTTTCGAAGGGATCTTTTACCATTTAACATCACGCATCGGTCATTTGGAAAACAGTCATTTGGAGTCATGCAGCTATTCCACATTTCATTATACCGCTGTGGATTACACACACATTGTTAATACAGCCACGGTCTCATCCGTATGATCAGACTAGTGTTCGCCTCCTGAATTGCCTACGAGGGTGTTAGAGGCGCTCAGGCATCTCCGGGACAAATCCGGCCTTGGGAGCCTCGCCGGTGAGCTAGCGACCCTCAGCCACTAGAGGGAGCGCCACACCGTCAGAACGGTCTTCATCCTTCTATGGGAAAAACCCAGCAAGAGCTGTTCCTTTAAGAAGAAATTCAGAGGCGTTTTACAGAAGACAGACAGTTAAAATGTAAATAATGCCATACCAATCATCTGTTGCAATGTTAAACAAAAAGTTATATTAATGCTAATTTGGCTCTAGCTAGTCTTAGTAATGGTATCCAACCAACAACATATGTATAGGTAACGGCAAGCTAGTTATTTACAGCAATGCTTATGTTGAAAATAAGTTTTGAAAACCTGGAAAGGGGGGATGAAAAGAGAGATTATAAATGTATTTATTACTACTGAACTGTACACTTAAAATGGTAAAGATGATAAATGATGTAAATATATTTCATCTCAATAAAAAATTAAAAGATAGATACAGATGGAGACAGAGATACCTATCTATAGATATCTCTATCTACCCCCACATAATATATTATATATATCTGCACATCGTGATGGTTAATTTTTATGTGTCAGCTTGGTTAGGCCACTGTAGCCAAATCTTTGATCATCATTATTCTTGACATTGCCATGAAGGCATTTTTAGGTGTGATTAGCATTTTCATCCATGGACTTTGGGTCAAGAAAATTGCCCTCCACAGCGTGGATGGACTCGCACACTCAGCTGAAGGCCTTCAGACAAAAAGCCTGACCTCCCAGGATTCTGCCAGGGACCGGCCTGAAGACTCAACAGCAACTCTTCCCTGGGCCTCCAGCCCACCCAGCACCTCCAGAATTACATGAGCCATTCCTTAAGATAAATCTCCTTTTATGTTGGGTTTTGTGTTTTACATCCTGTTGGTCCTGTTTCTCTGGAGAATCCTGACATGCACACAAACATTCATGCATGCAACACGAATACACAACACACACACAAACATGCATGCACACACAAATACACAACATACAAACTTGAATGCATGTACACACAAATACACAACACACAAACTTGAATGCATGCGCTCACAAATACACAACACGCATACACATGCATGCATAGACACACGAATACACAATACACACAAACTTGCATGCAGGCACACACAAATACACAACACACACAAATACAACACACACACACAAGCACTGAAGACTATCACTTGGGAAAAGAAGGAAATAAGAAAATCCCACAAAGTGAATATGAACAGTCTTCTTCTTGACAGTCTCTGTCACAAAAAATATTTTCAAGTGACAGCCTGACTTGGGAGCGAGCAGAAATAAAACCTGGCTGAAAGAAGGGGAGGAATGGAGTCAGTGAGCTCCCCAGGGACCCCAAAGAGGCATTCCCTGAAGGCGAGGATGCAGCTGGGTGCAAAGCTCAAGCCTCCATGCAACCCTCAGCATCCCCAGGAGACTCCCCAAGCCCTGAGCGGCTTATGGGAGTCCCAGGTTGAAGCTTCCCCACCGCACCGGATGCCTGCAGAGGTCATTGTACATATAACCTGGAAAAGCTCCCTGATCGAAGAGGAAAAGTTATTCCTACAAGTTAATTTTAATGATTTATTTTGTTTGACCCAATATATGCAAAAGATTACCATTTCAACTACTTCACACAGAAAATCACTAATAAAATCTTACTTTTGTCATGCTAAGTCTATGAACTTGGTGTGTATTTTACACTCACAGCACATGTTGAATCTGACCAGCCTCATTTCAAATGCCACAAGTCTCCCTGTGCCCAGCCAGTGGCTCCGCCCGGGAACTGAACCTGGAGGGCTCCTTTCTGAGGCAGAACCCCACTCCAAACTGCAACTCCCGGGAGCGGATTAAGCCCGAGCGAGACAGGATTGGCAGAGCCGGAAAAAAAGACAATGACCAGATCGACATGGGGGAAGGGAGCAGGCCAGGAAGCCTCAGCGAGTGACACATCCTCTTTTAAAACACGGATCAAAAACAAGAGCAGAGAACGGTCCGTGAAATTATACAAACTTCATGCCCCCACCCTCCTCCTAGAGGTTCAGGAAAGTTAAATTCTTAATCTTATAAGCACTTTCATACGAATGAACAACAGAAACATCAAGGTTACATCCCATAAACAGTCTTATATGGAGGAACGAGGAATAAACTAACTCTACAGGTGGAATTGAAAACGGG
This sequence comes from Macaca thibetana thibetana, assembly GCF_024542745.1. Taxonomy (NCBI): domain Eukaryota; kingdom Metazoa; phylum Chordata; class Mammalia; order Primates; family Cercopithecidae; genus Macaca; species Macaca thibetana. The sequence goes on from NC_065585.1 coordinate 140,331,928, forward strand.
ACAAATTCAATTCCAGTGAGGATAAGAATTGCGAGGAATCAGCCAGATGTGGATAAAAGCACGAGTTCATCCAATGGGTTACCTTCTGAGAGGGATGGGAAACCAACTTCTTATACTAAAAACTGGGTAAATAAAAAGGAAAGAATCAAGTTCCTTTTTCCAGTCTCTTGAACGTAAATGGTACCACTGGGTAACCAAGTGTAGGTGAGGGGTGCATCTCCTTATAAAACTGTTCCAGCTGACATTTGAAAACAAGGTGATGAGAGAGTAGCACCTTCTCAGACTCCTTCTCTGTTTTCCTCATTAAATTCTCAAATTCAGTTTTTTTCTTTCTTAAACTTTTCTGAACTATATAAGATTTATTTTTAACATTCCCTAGTAGATGTGTGTCTTCTAAACAACAATTACTGGGAATTTGAATACCACTTCAGCCCTTTTGAACTATCTTCCACAGGTGTTGGCCCCTTGCTAATTGACAGGCATTTCTAACCCTAGTGCCTCTGTTATTTTATTTTAGTTTCCATGACTCTGTAATGGAGATTCTATTATTATTGTGATTTTATACATGAAGAGATGGAGACTTTGAGAGGCTGGGCACGGTGGCTCATACCTGTAATCCCAGCACTTTGGGAGACTGAGGTTGGCCAATCTCTTGAGCTCAGGGGTTCGAGACCAGTCTGGGCAACATGACGAGACCCTGTCTCTACAAAAAGTACAAAACTTAGCCAGGGGTGGTGGTGCACACCTGTGGTCCCAGCTACCTGGTAGGCTGAGATGGGAGAATCGCTTGAACCCAGGAGGAAGTCAAGGCTGTGGTGAGCCAAGATTGTACCATTGCATTCTAGCCTGGGCGACAGAGTGAGACCCTAGCTCATAAATAAACAAATAGATTTTCAGGGTCACGTGTGGTACATGAGCAAGCCAGCCTGGAGTCCGAGCAAAGGATCTCAGCCTCAGAAGTGTGAGCTCCTTGCCTCCTTCTTGCAGGAATGTCTGCTGGGAAATGAATTATACCCCCGCCCCCAGGTCATGGTGAAGCCCTAACTCCAGTGTGTCTGTGTCAGGAGATGAGGCCTACAAGGGTGTAATTTAGTCTAAAGGAGGTCATGAGGGTACAGCCCTCACATGGTAGGATGGTGTCTTTGCAGGAGGGAGAGGACACAGCAGAAGGTGGCTGTCTGCAAGCTGGGAAGAGAGCCCTCCCCAGGCACTGAGTCAGCCAGAATCTGTATCTGGGACTTGCAGCCTCCAGAACTGTGAGCAATAAATGCCTGCTGTTGGAGCCGCCTGGTCTGGGTGTTTTGTTCCCACAGCTGCACTGACTGGTACAACACTCACAGCAAAGCTTGTTTGAGTCTTGTGACCTACAGCCTTAAATTGCTATTTAACCATTATGGGTGAGCGCTCTTGCACCCACATCTGTGTTTCAGGCCCCCAGCCCCCAGAGCAGGGAGTACGCCCCGTGTTTCTTTTGACCCTCGACAGTCTACTCCAGCACAGTGCTGCCAGCAGGTGTGGTGGGAAGTCGATTGCTGAGTGAGGTCGTGTTTCCAGGACGCACAACGTGGAGAGTGGAGCATGCACTTCAAGTCCTGCGTGTTCCAACTTAAGGAAGAGTATTCAGTGCCGCCCGCTCCCTCCCCTGTATCTCAACCACGCCCAGCTGTGACTATGGCCCCTAAGAAGCTTCCACTGTGGCTGGACACACGCAGAGGCTTTTGGTGGCTTTTAGTCTACCCCATGGGCCGTTGCTAGAAGTTTTGCTTCTCAGTCCCAAATGTTTATCTGCCAGAGACAAATCATAACAATACCATAGAACACGTGATCCGTCTATGATGAGCCTGTGAAATACGAGAAGCGCAAACGCTGAAGAGGACTATTGGCCACCGATGATCCCAACTCTACGTAAAGGTACATTCACAAAATTCACGGAAAGTTCAAAAGAAAATTGGGCGGAAGTTTAAGACTTTCATGACACGCTAATAAAACACTCACAATGGCCCACATCAATGGCAATCTACCTCACTCGCAGGACGTGTTTATTTTGGAAACGTAAGAAAATGTGTTTCTGGGCTTGCAGGCGAAGTGAGGGACAGCTCTAGGGAAGGAGCCAGGAAACCACAGCCTCCGGCAGAAGCTGCCCCGCTGCATGCAGCCCTCGTGCCAGAATGGCTTTGATGTTTGTCAAAGGGTTGTAAAAACAAAACCACATAAAAACAAGACTGTTTAACAAAGATTGCTAGGCCCACAAAACCTAAAATATTTACTACGTGGCCCTTTTCAAAAACAGTTTGCAAACCCCTGGTCTAGATCACCCAAGTTACAGAGGGATTTTTTTTTTCCATTTTATATGCAAAAAGTTTAATTAAAATAGCAGCTTGGGCCAGGCACAGCAGCTGACGCCTATGATCCCAGCACTTTGGGAGGCCGAGGCGGGTGGATCACCTGAGGTCAGGAGTTTGAGACCAGTCTGGCCAACATGGCAAAACCCCATCTCTACTAAAAATACAAAAATTAGCCAGGTGTGGTGGCAGGAGCCTGTAATTCCAGCTACCCAGGAGGCTGAGGCAGGAGAATGGTTTGAACCTGGGAGGCGGAGGAAGGCAGCATGTTTGCCTCAAGCAAAGAAGACACTTACTGAGGGATGGGAGTGTGAGGTAGGAGTGCACGTGCAAGTTACAATCCCTGACAAGACCCCCAGCCCACTGACTTGTCACTTGGAAAGCGACATTCCTAAACTGGCTACAGAGGGACTCTGCTCTGGGATGCCTCTGGCCTGTCTGATAAACGATATGATTTCCTTCTGCCAGTCTGCTTTGAGCTCTGTGGACAGGTTTCAAACATGGCTCTAAAATCCTGCAGTAACCCTGCAGCTTGACACAGAAAGTTTACTATGCAATGAAGCAAAGCTTCGAATCAGGCCAGTCTGTGTTGGCCCAGCTCAGTGTCATGCCTCCACCCTCACAGAGCCTGCAGCATAAAGCCACGGGAACCTCCCCATCCACCTAACAAAGCAAGGTCCTTTGCAAAATAGGGTTTTAAAACAATGAAGTCACAATGGCATAGACGAACTTACATTGGAAAGTCTAAATAAAAGTTTGTAGAGCAGACGCTTTCAAAACATTTGAAAATGTGAGGAAAGACTGCAGTTTTCACTATGCTAATATGTATACAATTAAAATTTGAGATTTTCCAAAAGGCGGCTCAAGGCTCCTTTGGTCGGTGGAATCCACTAGGCTCACTCATTATAGTGACTTTTTTTTTTTTTTTTTTTTTTTTTTGAGACAGAGTCTCGCTCTGTCACCCAGGCTGGAGTGAGAGGCGCGAACTTGGCTCACTGCAAGCTCCGCCTCCCGGGTTCCCGCCATTCTCCTGCCTCAGCCTCCCGAGTATCTGGGACTACAGGCCTGCCCCACCATACCCAGCTAATTTTTTGTATTTTTAGTAAAGACCAGGTTTCGCCATGTTGGCCAGACTGGTCTGGAGGAATCCACCTGTCTCAGCCTCCCAAAGTGCTGGGATTGCAGGTGTGAGCCACCACACAAGCCTATAGTGACTATTAACTCATCAAACTTGAATGTACATAGGACACCACAGTAGGCTCACATGAAGGGGGCCTGCAGTGTGTCCTATGATTAGCACAATCACGATATGATTTTATTCATCACACGACATGCATTATGTTTGAAAATAAAAATGCATTCGGCTGTCTAGCAAGCCTTTATTGTGTGTGTGCAATTTAAATAGTATACAATGTGCTGAAAAATTCTTTACATCCCCAGTTTGGTTTTGGTAGCTGTGATGGAATTTAAAAGAGTTTGATATTTCTCTAATTCAATATCCTGAACGTGTTCTTCACATTTGGCCCCGAGACGTCATGTTCCCGCTCACCAGCAGGTGGCGGTGTCGGATGCGGTCCTGGCCTTGGACGTGCGGTGCCTGCTGATGGGCAGATTTTGGAGACCCCGAAGCCGCAATCGGAACCACATCTTCTCAGAGCAGGAGGCCCGTATTGAGCACTGTGTTCTAGCGTCTTGTTCTACGGTGAGAATCCAGAGCCAGAAATGGCCTCCTGTCACTGCGCCTTTCTGAGAGCAGCGCCCAGTGCCCCCCTCTCCTTCGCTCTGACCCAGCCCCGCCGCCTCTCCCTCCTGGCCCGTGGCCCTGGGAAGGCTCCGTCCTCCTCCCTGCGGAGGCTCCAACCCTGCCCAGCTCCCGCGGGGCTGCCCCCGATCCGGTCTCCAGCACAGCACCCTTCACGCTCCCCTCCCAGCCTAATTACGACTTGTAATCATTCTGAGTAATTGCTTATATAATCTTATCATCAATCAAAACTGATGATAAAAACATTTCATTTTCAGAAAAATGGATCAATACGCATTCATCAGTATGCTAATTCACCCATTTACTAGTCAGTCGATTTTTAGACCATCCCACTCAACCTCCAGCTCGCGTGGTCAGGAACCATTTCTGTCCTTCCCATTTTTGACTCCCCCGTGCTTCTGTGGCTGGTGAAGCAACTGCGATGCGGGCGGAGGGATCAAACCAGTGGCTTCACCCTCAAACCTTAGCGGCTTCACCCTCCAGCAGCCGCTCCCCTTCAGGGAACAGGATGGACAAGGGCAGCCATCGCTGGCGGGTGTGCAGGAGCCCAGCCTCTTTCCGACCAGTGGCTTTGCTGTTGGAGCCTGAGGGCGTTCACAGTGACTTGCAGGATGGCTGGAGCAGGTTGCCAGCTGCATATCCCACTGTGACCAGGCGGGTGTCCACGGGTACACCAGCTGAAAGGGCTGTGAACTTGAGCTGAGCCGGGCACTGCACGGCTGTGGAGAGGGGAAGTGGCACCGGCAACCCCCACAGCAGAGGACTCAGTGCCCAGCAGGCTGGGGGAGCTGTCAGATGGGAGGAGGCACGAAGCGGGAGGAGCCACGGAGCAGGAGGAAAGGCAGCTCCTCCTGAGGGTCCACATGTGGTTTGCTTTGCATTTTAAAAATTAGAAGAGGGAGTCCTTTGTCCCACCCCCAGCTGCTGCACAGCAACAGGAATGTCTAGCAACAGAAACACCGACATCTCACAACTGTTGGGTGTGACTTAAAGTGGAGGCCGGGGCAGACAGAGGGAGTCAGGGAGCCCGGGGCCAGTGTTCCCAGGTCACTCATGGTCCCTGCTCCCGTGCCTTGTGGAGGGCAGGACCCTCTGCTGCCACTTCTCGGCGGCCCCAAGGACACACACACACACAGGCTCCTCTGTTTCAAGGGTTTATGGGGAAATGGAGAAAGGGAGAGGGGCGCAGTTAGGAAGAAGACTCTGGCCTTGTCCCTCAGCAGTCATGAGGCTGTGGTCACCGGGGCCTCCACTCTTTCTCAAGGAAGCCTCTCAGCACACTGCTGCCTTCCAGGGGCCTGGTCAGGACCTGCCTCTGTGGCCTCATTCTTCCTCTGGGTCCTGCCCCCGTTGGGAAGGAGAGCCTCCGCCCTGGGCTCAGGCAGGCTGCTTCGATTCCACCCTCCTGGGACCTGCAGGCCTCCCATGGGACACCTCCTCTACCTTGGCCTTGATCAGTACGGACACCCAGCACTGCCTCAGCAGGAGCACGGAGCCCGCGTGGGTCGGGTGCAGGAGCACAGAGCCCGCACACACCAGGTGCAGGAACACGGAGCCCGCGTGGGTCGGGTGCAGGAGAACAGAGCTCATTCATGTCAGCTGGGCGAGCGCTGCCCAGGCCCTGACCCCTGGCTGTAGGTGCCAGGGCGTGGAGCACTGTTGCCTAGAGGTAGCCCTGGTTCTACCCCCCTCCAATACATCCATGGCATTGAGTAGGTCCCTAGTGCTCTGGCCCAGCTGGCGATGGTCCTTCCAAGCCTGGTGGCTGCACACACAGTGCAGCACCCACCAGGTGAGCCTCGCTGGGCCCCACTGTCCTTCCTCCCTCTCAGCCCACCTGGCATCTCCACAGATGCCCACTCCAGGCCCCCAGCCTCAGCCATCCTCCTCACCTCAAACCTGCCAGGTTGGTCCCCGCCCATAGCCCCTGGTGTCCCAGGCTCTGTTGGCTTGGCCTCCTCCAGGACGCCTTCCCTAGGTCCTCTCAACCCAGCTCCATCCCAAACTCTGGTGCCACCCTTGCCAGCAGCTCATGCCTGCTGGGCCTCAACAGATGGGGTCATTTTCAGGTCCCGGCCCCCCTGACAGTGGGATGAGCTGCGACTGCATCTCATTCATCTCTGCCCGGACTGCACAGCTGGAGCTGGGTGCTGATTCATCTCTGCCCTGCTGTACACCCGTAGCTCGGTGCCAGCTGAAAGAATGACCTCCGCAAACGCTTTGATATTATCCATCCCAACCCAGAATCCAAATATCTGATGCATTCAACCCAAACGACAAACAGGGAGGCATTTGGATTGTGCCACGTATGTTGATTAAACATTTAACTAGACAGAGGAGTCAGAGACACAGAGTGAGGCAGAAAGGCCCAGCCATGCCTAAGGGTCCAGGGTCACAGAACGAGTCCACAACTCCAGCTACAAATCACTCAGCCCCATAGCTTGACCTTTTCAAAAGAACACAGAAAGGAACTTCAAAGGAAATCCTTGAATAGTTAAAAAGTATAAGGAATTAACATCTTAATGTTCTTTACTTCACTGCGAGGACCTCTTTAAACAGCAGAGACCACTAAGAGTCTCTCCAATGTGTTCCCTGAGTGCCATGGGGGAGGCAGGGAGTGGGTTCCAAGGTCTGGACGGTGCAGAGAATGGGCTGTTGTCCTCGAGCCCTGGTCCCCGTCCCTTCCGCACACGGGGGAAGACAATGGGCACCCTCTGTTCTGTGTTCTGTGTCTCTGTTTGCCCAGAGGCGGATCTGTGACGGGGAGGTGGGGGGAAGCATTGGGGTACAAAGCTCGCCAGAGACGTCCTTTCTGCAAATCCTCCCAAGGAAAGGGCCTGGGAGGCGGCAAAACAGCAGAAAAAGAAAACAAACGGAAATTGCCAAAGCCGATTTCCATAGAAAATGTGAAGTGCTTTTATTGCATCAGTGTCCGGTGCCCAGCGCCTCTGCAGGCTGAGGACTGACTCCCTGCTGGCTGGGCCCCGCCCTGCTAGGAGAGTCCCGGGCTGCGCAGGCGCGTCTTGCTGTGCCCGTCCAGGCTGTTTTTAGGTGACTCTGTGGCACTCTGTCCCCTCGGAGGGGACCGTCATGAAAGCACAAGGCCTGTGGTTCATTCCTCAGTCAGGATGGAATTTGACGTTAGAGCCACACACAGCACCACAGTGTCCGCAGGACTAAGACACCATGTGAACCACAAAACTACAGAGCAGTTTTAGGAGTAAACATCTTCCAAATAGCAACAGCTGTTGAGCAGCTATTTAGCTGGAAAGGGAACGATGCTTGACCTCAAACTGCCAGGAAATTCATCTGAAGGATAAGGGTAACTTTAATGGAACAGATTTTGTACCAAGTTGTCCTATATTATGACTCCAGCGGGGCCTGTCGTCTAAAACCAAAGAGAAAATCTGTCTGTTTTGGCTTCTGCACGTATTTCAGGGATGATACGACATGGCGATGTTGCTAATGGACATGATGTATCTTTTTGATAGATTACATTTTTTTCTTAGATTGTGTATGTAAGGTCAGTTACATTAGGACTATTTGATGTTTTCAAGATTTTCCAAATTATGCCGTGGAGGCAGGAGAAATTAGAATACTATGCTGCGAAGGGTAACATCAACTTTGCAGAAAAACAAATGGCTTCACGTTTTAATCTCACTCTTCTCCAAGTTCCTCCCCATAACCGAGCTACTCGATCTGCTTCAAAGTCCAGGAAGCTCACACTGTCCCACCCGAGCCTGTGATTTGGTGGAGGGACGACAGCTCCCGAGATGTCTTTGTGAGCACACAGGTGTTTAATGGGTGGCATAAATGTGTCAAGGTTGGAAGCCCGGTTTTGGGCAAAGTACGTTCAGGAGCTGGAAATTGCTGTGACAATTCTTCACAAGTATGCGGGCCACACACCTAGGTGCTCACAGGATTAGCTATAAAGGCTGTGAATGTGCAAAATTATTTTGAAGTCTCCTGCTGTCAATGATAGCTGATACCTAAATTGTGTGAAAATGTTCAATTCCGAGTTTAAAACTGATTTCATTTTACAGGCTTTGGAGGAAGAAGAGGCTGTGACATCCAGCCTGCACCTTTCATAGAAGATGCTTTGTTCTGTGATTCGGGAAGGTGTTTTATACGCCTGGGGCTGTTTATTGTTTAGCATCTCTCTCAGACAACTGTCTTTCAAACCCCCCGTTTCTCAAGTGTATCCTAATTCGACACCACTTCTTGGTTATGGCTTAGGTTTTGACAGTCCTGTTTAGTGTCCAATTTTGATTTCTTTTCCTGATTCCTGTTTTTGGTTTTGTCTTTTGAAGGCCATATGTAAGTGCAAGGAAACATGCTGAATTCTAATGAAACTTCAGGTTTGCATTCACTTCTTCAAGTGCTCATTTGACGTCCCTCCTACAATAAAAGGCTTCGGGTTTTTTGTTTGTTTGTTTGTTTGTTTTTGAGATGGACTCTTGCACTGTCGCCCAGGCTGGAGTGCAGTGGCACGATCTTGCCTCACTGCAAGCTCCGCCTCCCGGGTTCACACCATTCTCCTGCCTCAGCCTCCCGAGTAGCTGGCACTACAGGCTGCCGCCACCACACCCGGCTCATTTTGTGGGTTTTTTTTTTTTTTTTTTTTTTTTTTTTTTTTTTTTAGTAGAGACAGGGTTTCACCATGTTAGCCAGGATGGTCTCGATCTCCCGACCTCATGATCCACCGCCTCGGCCTCCCAAAGTCCTGGGATTACAGGCGTGAGCCACTGTGCCCGGCCGGCTTCATCTTTTTATGACACTTCTCTTCAGTCAGAGCACAGCTCTCCCTCACTTGCAGATGTGAGGCCACTGGGGTTTCCTCCAGGTGCCCTCGCTGTGAGCTGTCAGGCTCCCCAAAACTTCCCATTGTAGCACATGGCACTTTCTTGATGACTTGTGTATTAACTTGAATAGAGGCTTGTACACCTATATATACTAAGAGAACACGCTCAGAGGCAGAGTTTCTTATATAAAATCTATTCTTATTTCCTTTTATAAGAAAACTTGACAGTAAATTAAGAGATCAGGGAGTTTACATATTACCTACTGTTATTAACAAATATTAAACATTTTCATTGTTAACGGATTAATGATTAACCCCAAAAAGAGAAACCATCAGGAAAAAAAGGATTGGATTTGATGTTCAATGATATTCAAGTTAAGGATTATTATTCAATAAAATATCCCACCAAAAAATGCTAACAGTTATGTGGAAGAATATATTTAACATTTCTAAAATAAACAAAATGGTAATATCTAAATCTATAAGAAATTATAAATCCACAGAAAACAACAAAGAAAAAATACACAGAAGTTAAATGGCTGGTCACAGAAGTGAGTGGTTAATCAATAAATGAAGGCACTTTCAATCCCACAGGGTGGCAGATAAATGCAAATTAAAACGAGATTTTAGTTCCCTATCTGATGGAGGCAAATGGAAAAGTTGCATCAAAGCAAGTGCTGGTGAGAATTGTGGCAGGACGCTGTGTGCCGAGGGCTGTGGGGTGTGCCCCGCACAGCCTTGTGGAAACATGACCTGGCATCACAGTGTAGTTAGATAGGCATTATATCCAAGAGGCTTGGTGCATCCCAGGAAACCTGGCTGCCCTGTCACAGTGGAAAGCAACACTGGGAATCACCCATCCCAGTGGTCAGAACCTTTGCCATGGGTTCTGTGCTTGGAGTCCCAAATAAACTTAAAAAGCAGCCTAGACCACAAGGACGGCAACTTCTGGGCAAGCCCTGGTGCTGTGCTGAGCTCAGAGTCAGTGGACTTGGGGGACACGTGGCCCAGTGAGATATCCGCCAGGGCAGCCGAGGGAGTGCTTGTGCAACCCCTTCTCCTACCCCAGCAGCATAGCCCACAGCTCCAGGAGAGACTTCATCCTTCCCCTGAGGAGAGAAGAGGGAAAACGGAGGAGGCCTTTGTCTTGCAACTTGGATACCTGGTCAACCACAGTAGAATAGGGCACAGAGTCCTGAGGCCCTCATTCCAGGCCCTAGCTCCTGCATGACATTTCTAGACACACACTGGCCCACAAGGCAATCCAGTGTCTTGAAGAGAAGAACCCAGTCCTGGCAGGATTCATCACCTGCTGACTAAAGAGCCCTTGGGCCCTGAATAATCAGCAGCGGTAGCCAGGTAGTACCCGCCAGGGGCCTTGGGTGAGACTCTTCAGGTGTGACTCAGCACATTCCAAGCTGTGATGGCAAAGAAGAGAGGCTCCTTCTGCTTGAGAAAAGGAGAGGGAAGAATACAGGTACTCTGTCTTGGTACCATCTTGGCCACAGTAGGGTAGAGCACCAAGCAGTCTCTTGGGGTCCCCAGTCCTAGGCGTTGGCTCCTGGACAGCATTTCTGGACCTGCCCTGGGCCAAAGGGGAGCCTATTGCCCTGAAAGGAGAGTTCTAGGCTGGCCAGCATTCATCACACACTCACTAAAGAGCCCCTGGGCCTTGAGTGCACATTGACAGTAGCTAGGCAGTACTTGTTGCAGGTTGGGAGCAATGGTGGCCATGGGGAGAGACTTCTCTGCCTGTGAAAATGGGAGGTAAGAGTGGGAAGGACCTTGTCTTGTGGCTTGGATGCCAGCTCAGCTGCAGTAGAATAAAGCACCAGGTAGATTCCTAAGGTTTCCAACCCTTGTCCCTGACTCCCAAATGGTTTCTCTGGACCTACCCAGGGCTAGGGGGAGCTCACTGCCCTAAAGGGAAGGAAAGAAGCCTGGTTGGCTTTGCCACATGCTAATTGTAGAGTCATAGGGCCTTGAGCAAACTAGGCAGTAGCCAGTCAGTGGTCACCATGGGCTTTGTGTGAGTCCTGTACTGGCTTCAGGTCTGACCCGGCACAATCGCAGTGGTAGTGACCAGAGAGATGCTTGTGTCACTCTTCCCCAAGCTACAGGCAGCTCTGCATGCAGAGAGAAGCTCCATTTGTTTGGGAGAAAGTAAGGGAAGAGAACAAGAGTCTCTTCCTAGTAATCCAGAGAATTCTTCTGGATCTTTTCCAAGACCACCAAGGCAATACCTCTACACGTCTGCAAAAGCCACAGCATGACTGGGCTTGGGGTGCCCCCTAATGAAGATATGGCTGCAATGACTGAAAACTTAAATTCTAATGCCCAAGTCCCTTCGAATACCTGAAAAACCTTCCCGAGAAGGATGGATACAAACAAGCCCAGACCGTGAACACTACAATAAATACTTAATTATTCAATGCCCAGACACTGATCAACATCCACAAGCATCAAGACCATCCACGAAAACATGACCTCACCAAACAAACTAAATAAGGCACCAGGGACCAACCCTGCAGAGACAGAGGTATATGACCTTTCAGAAAAAGAATTCAAAATAGCTGTTTTGAAGAAACTCAAAGAAAATTGAAATAACACAGAGAAGGAATTCAGAATCCTATCATAAGTTTAGCAAAGAGATTGAAATAATTAAAAAGTCAAGCAGAAATTTTAGAGCTGAAAATGCAATTGACATACTGAAGAATGCATTAGGGCCTCTCACCAGCAGAATTGACCAAGCAGAAGAATTAGTAGCTTGAAGACAGGCTATTTGCATATACACAGTCAGAAGAGACAAAATAAAAAAGAACTTAGCACACCTCTAAGATCTAGAAAATAGCCTCAAATGGTCAAATCTAAGAGGTAGTGACCTTAAAGAGGAGATAGAGAGAGGTTAGAGTAGAAAGTTTATTCAAAGGGATAATAACAGAAAACTTTCCAAATCTAGATAAAGATATCAATATTCAAGTACAAGAAGGTTATATAATACCAAATAGATTTAACCCAAATAAGGCCACCTCAAGGCATTTAATAATCAAACTCCTAAAGTTCAAGGATAAAGACAGGATCCTAAAAGCAGCATGGTAAAAGAAATAAATAACGTACAGTGGAGCTTCAATCCATCTCGAAGCAGACTTTTCAGTAGAGACTTCACAGGCCAGTAGAGGGTGGCATGATATACTTAAAGTGCTTAAGGAAAAAAGTTTATCCTAAAATAGCATATGCAGTGAAAATATCCTCCAAACATGAAGGAGAAACAAAGGCTTTCCCAGACAAAAAATCATAAACTCTAAACCTGTCTTACAAGAAACACTAAAAGAAGTTCTTGGCCGGGCGCGGTGGCTCACGCCTGTAATCCCAGCACTTTGGGAGGCCGAGGCGGGCGGATCACAAGGTCAGGAGATCGAGACCACGGTGAAACCCCGTCTCTACTAAAAATACAAAAAATTAGCCGGGCGCGGTTGTGGGCGCCTGTAGTCCCAGCTACTCGGGAGGCTGAGGCAGGAGAATGGCGTGAACCCGGGAGGCGGAGCTTGCAGTGAGCCGAGATCGCGCCACTGCACTCCAGCCTGGGCGACAGAGCGAGACTCCGTCTCAAAAAAAAAAAAAAAAAAAAAAAAAAAAAAAAAAAAAAAAAAAAAAAAAAAAAAAAAAAAAAAAAAGAAGTTCTTCAATCTGTAAGAAAAGGAGACTGATGAGCAATAAGAAATCATCAGAAGGTGCAAAACTCACTGGTAATAGTAAATACACAGAAAAACACAGAATATTAACACTATAATAGTGATGGGTAAACTATTCATATCTTGAGTAGAAAGACTAAAAGATGAACCAATTAAAATAATAACTATAACAACTTTTCAAGACATAGATAGTCCAACAAGATATAAATAGAAATACTAAAAAGTTTAAAAGCAAGGGGACAAAGTTAAAGTGTAGGGTTTTTATGAGTTTTCTCTTTGTTTGTTGGTTAGATTGGCTGTTTATACAATCAATGTTAAGTTGTCATCAGTTTAAAGTAATGGGTTATAAGGAATTATTTGCAAGCCTCATGGTAATCTCAAATCAAAAAATATACAATAGATACAAAAAAAAGAAAAAAACACAAAAAGCAAGAAATTAAAACATACTACCAGAGAAAATCACCTTCACTAAAAAGAACACAGGAAGGAAAAAATGAAGGAAAGGAAGACCAGAAAACAAATAATAAAATAGCAGGAGTAAGTCCTTACTTATCAATAATAATATTGAATATAAATGGTCTAAATTCACCCATCAAAAGGCATAGGGTGGTAAATGGACTAAAAAACCAAGACTCAATGATCTGTTGCCTTTAAGAAACACACTTCACCTATAAAGAAACACACTACTGAAAATAAAGAGATGGAAAAAGATATTCCATGCAAATAGAAATCAAAAAAAGAGCAGGAATAGCTACGCATACATCAGACAAAATAAATTTCAAGACTAAAACTATAAAAAGAGACAAAGAAGGTCATTATATAATGACAAAGGAGTCAGTTGAACAAGAGGATATAACAATTATAAATATATATGCACCTGAAACTGGAGCACCTAGATATATAAAGAAAATATTATTAGAGCTAAAGAGAGAGAGAAACCCAAACACAATAACAGCTGGACCTCAGTACCCCGTTTTCATCAGACAGCATCTGGACAGAAAATCAAAAAAGAAACATCAGACTTCATTTGCACTATAAGCTGAATGGATCTAACAGTTATTTACAGAACATTTCACCCAAGAGCTGCGGAATACACATTCTTCTCTTCAGCGCATGAATCATTCTCAAGGATAGACGATATGTTAGGTCACAAAATGAGTCCAAAAAAAATTTTTTTAATGAAATTATATCAAATAACTTTTCTGATGACAATGGAATAAAACTAGAAATCAATAACAAGAGGAATTTTGGAAATTATACAAACACACAGAAATTAAATATCTGCCTGAATGACCAGTGGGTCAATGAAAAAATTAAGAAGGAAACTGAAAAATGTCTTGAAACAAATAATAATGGAAACAAAACATACCAAAACCTATGGGATACAGCAAAAGCAGTACTAAGAGGAAAGTGTATAGCTATAAGTACCTACATCAAAAAGGTAGAAAAACCTCAAATAAACAACCTCACAATGCATCTTAAAGAACTAGAAAAGCAAAAGCAAACCAAACTCAAAATTAATAAAAGAAAAGAATAAACATCAGAGCAGAAATAAACGAAATTGAAATGAAGAAAACAATGCCAAACATCAACAAAATGAAGCTCTTTTTGGCCGGGCGCAGTGGCTCATGCCTGTAATCCCAGCACTTTGGGAGGCCGAGGCGGGTAGATCATGAGGTCAGGAGATCGAAACCATCCTGGCTAACACAGTGAAACCCTGTCTCTACTAAAAATATAAAAAATTAGCCAGGTGTGGTGGTGGGCGCCTGTAGTCCCAGCTACTTGGGAGGCCGAGGCAGGAGAATGGGCGACAGAGCGAGACTCTTTCCCACGTTCCCCCCGCCAAAAAAAAGAAAGTGTTTTTTACTTGCAAAGATAAAATCTACAAACCTTTGGCCAGACTTAGGAAAAGAGAAAGAAGACCCAAATAAATAAAATCAGAGAGAAAAAAGGAGACATTTCAACCATTACTGCAGAAATTCAAAAGGTCTTTAGAGGCTTCTAGGAGCAACCATATGCCAATAAATTGGAAAAGCTAGAAGAAATGGGTAAACTCCTAGAGATGTACAACTTACCAAGACTGAACCATGAAGAAATCCAAAACCCGACAGACCAATGACAAGTAACAAGATTGAAGCCAGGCCGGGTGCAGGGGCTCACGCCTGTAATCCCAGTACTTTGGGAGGCCAAGACGGGTGGATCACAAGGTCAGGAGATCGAGACCATCCTGGCTAACATGGTAAAACCCAGTCTCTACTAAAAATACAAAAAACTAGCCGGGAGTGGTGGCGGCGCCTGTAGTCCCAGCTACTCGGGAGGCTGAGGCAGGAGAATGGTGGGAACCCGGGAGGCAGAGCTTGCAGTGAGCTGAGATCCCGCCACTGCACCCCAGCCTGGGAGACGGAGCAAGACTCCGTCTCAAAAACAAAAAACAAAAAACAAGAAACAAGATTGAAGCCATAATAAAAATCCCAGCAAAGAAAAGCCCAGGACCAGATGGCTTTACTGCAGAATGTTACCAAACATTTAACAAAGAACTGATACCAGTCTTCCTCAAACTATTCCAAAAAATAAAGGAGAAGGGAAAACTTCCAAACTCATTCCAAACTCATTCCACAAGGCCAGTATTGCCCTGATACAAAAACCAGACAAAGACATACCAAAAAAAGAAACTACAGGCCCCAATGAACCTTGATGCAAAAATCCTCGACAAAATCCTAGCAAGCCAAATTGAATATATTAAAAAGACATTCAACATGACTAAGGGGGATTTATCCCAGGGATGCAAGGATGGTTTCTGGTAGGCAAATCAATCCATGTGATCATTTCAATTGATGCTGAAGAAGTATTTGATAAAATTCAACATCCTTCATGATTACAACTCTCAAAAAACTGGGTACAGTTGGAAAATATCTCAACACAATAAAAGCCACAGATGACAGACACACAGCTAGTATCATATTGAATGTGGAAAAACTGAAAGCGTTTCCATGAAGAGCTAGAACACGACAAAGACGCCCTTGTTTTTTTCAGATGGAGTCTCACTCTGTTACTCAGGCTGGAGTACAATGGTGTAATCTCAGCTCACTGCAACCTCTGCCACCTGGGTTCAAATAATTCTCCTGCCTCAACCTCCCAAGTAGCTGGGATTACAGGTGCCCACCGCCATGCCTGGCTAAGTTTTGTACTTTTGGTAGAAATGGGGTTTTACCATGTTGGTCAGGCTGGTCTTGAACTCCTGACCTCAAATAATCCACCCTCTTCGACCTCCCAAAGTGCTGGAATTACAGGTGAGCCACCACACCTGGCCAAGGATGCCCACTTTCACCATTGTTATTCAACATACTACTGGAAGTCCTAGCTAGAACAATCAAAAAAGAGAAGGAAATAAAGGACATCCAAATTGGAATGCAAGAAGTCAAATTCTCATTTGAATTTGTGTGCAGATGATGTGATCTTATCATTGAACTCTGGCAATGCTGCAGCCGATCCATGTCATTACACATTTGTCCAACCCCATGGAACTCACAACACCAAGAGTGAGCCCTTATGTAAACTGTGTACTCTGGCTGGTGATGAGGTGTAGGTTTATTGATGTAAAAATGCCCCACTCTGGTGAAGGTGTTTACAGTGGGGTTTACACTATACGTGTTGGGGGCAGGCGACTTATGGGAATTCTGAACCTTCCTCTCAATTTAGCTGTGAGCCTAAAACTGGTCTGAAAAATAGTCTTCTTTGGCTCACAATCAAAGAATGCTAAAAAGAATTTGATGTCTTACGACTTGCAGTTAATATAATAATACTATTATCAACCTCCTGCCCTTAAAACTTTACCACGCAAAGAACAGAACTGGATGCCAAGAGTAAATACTGCTCTGCCTTCCGGACCCACAGCTGCCATTTTCCTTCCCTCTCCTCCTGTCGCTGGCTTGTCTCTGGACAACCTGCTGTGTGCCTGTGGCCACTGCATTTCTGCTCTTAATCATCTGCTTTGTGAGCCTAGAAATGACAGTCATGCATGCGAGAATGATACTTAGATTACAAGCAAAGACGACGTGATTGAGAACACAGGACGTTTGTGTGGCTTCTCAGAGCTGGGGACATCTGTTCCAGCAGCTGGAGGCTTGCTTCTCTGTGTCCTTACGGGCTCCTGGCTGCGTGTAAATATTAGAGGACTCCCCTCCGCTTTATTTCACTGAGAGCTCATTGCCTCTGTCACTCTCTGTAAGCGTCTTAAGCGTGGGTGTCCCACTTTACAGAGTCATAAATCCTCTCACAGTGACTCACAACACAGGGACCTCAACTCAAGTACATTTTGGACTGGAAAGCTGAATTTGTGACAGGCAAAGTTACAAGAAGGAGATTTCAGCCAGATTATTATTATTATATTATTATTGTGTGTGTGTGTGTGTGTGTGTGTGTGTGTGAGACAGAGTCTCGCTCTGTAGCCCAGGCTGGAGTGCAGTGGTGCAATCTCAGCTCACTGCAACCTCCACGTCCCAATTTCAAGAGATTCTCCTGCCTCAGCCCCCTGAGCAGCTGGGATTACAGGTGTCCACTTGTACCCGTCAGGATGGGCAGCTGAGGTCCTCAGGTGCTATGGAGCCTCTGCTTTCTCAGCCCACCGTGGTTGGGTCAGGCTGTTCACATTGCAGTTCTGGGGAACTGTTTGGGATTCTCTTACTATAAGAGGGTTTGTTTTCAATGCCTAAGCCTTCTTTTATCCTGCATGGGGTTTGTGACAAGCCACAGTCTTATTGGGGTGATACAAGTTAATAACCACAGGCATTTTTGCCAGGAGAGCATGTGGAGAGGACACCAAGCACCTGGTGAGCTCTGCACCGAGAATGATCCCAACTGCACTTAGATCCAGCCACCTGCTGGGAGGTCCTACCATAGTATTTTTAAGGGCATGGCAATGTGAGCACTCACCTCTGAATTCCCTGTTAAAATGCACATCTCTGGCTGCATCCAGGATACGATGGAGTCAGGGAGAATCTCTCATGTCAGGACACAGAATCCCTATGTTTAAGGAATAGCTGCAGTGACTCTTCTGGGCCCAGAGGCTGGACGCTGCCATGGCTATCTCCACACAGCCATCTCATTGGCACTCTGGGGCCTGCTCCGATCCAGATTTCAGGAATACAAAGCTGAGAACGTTGATGAGGCTTAGTGGCGTGTCCCAGACTATACAGACAGCAGAAAACAGAGCTGCAATAATGAACTGCAAACGACCCTCAGCGTTTTATCTACTGAGTCACAACCATCACTGAGGACCACGCTGTGGGGATTGATGACCGAGGCTCCACCACCCACTCACGCCCTCTGGAGCCCTCAGGTGTGGGGATTGATGACTGAGGCTCCACATTCCCGCCCTCCGGAGCTCTCAGGTGTGGGGATTGATGAACAAGGTTCCACGACCCAGTCCCGCCCTCCGGAGCCCTCAGGTGTGGGGATTGATGACCGAGGCTCCACATTCCCGCCCTCCGGAGCCCTCAGGTGTGGGGATTGATGACCGAGGCTCCACGGCCCCCTCCCGCCCTCCGGAGCCCTCAGGTGTGGGGATTGATGACCGAGGCTCCACGGCCCCCTCCCGCCCTCCGGAGCTCTCAGGTGTGGGGATTGATAACCGAGGCTCCACGGCCCCCTCCCGCCCTCCGGAGCCCTCAGGGAGCAGGCCTGGATGATGAATTCATCGGCTCGTGGCTGTGTGCATTCAACTGTTCAGTTTCTGCTGCTGAAGCGTTTGGAGGCACCGTTCGGGCCTGAGAACCCATTCTAAAGTGTTTGCCACGCAGCGTGGCCCACCAGCAGCAGGGCTGCCTCACTGTGCCAAGGCCCAAGGACAGGCATGACACACGGTGACGCCAGCAAGATGGGCTCTGAAGGGAGGCCCTTAACACACCTCCTTCGTGACCTTTGAGGAACTGAGCACAGTCAGCTGTTCTGTGCACAAATAGGTTTAATTGGGCTGGGCGCGGTGGCTCATGCCTGTAATCCCAGTACTTTGGGAGGCCGAGGCAGGCGGATCACTCGAGGTCAGGAGTTTGAGACCAGCCCGGCCAACATAGTGCAACCCTGTCTCTACCGAAAATACAAAAATTAGCCGGGCATGGTGGTGTGCGCCTGTAATCCAAGCTACTCGGGTGACTGAGGCGGGAGGCTTGAACCCGGGAGGTGGAGGTTGCAGTGAGCCAAGATTGTGCCACTGCACTCCAGCCTGGGTGACAGAGTGAGACCCTTTCTAAAAATAAAAGTGGGGGCTGGGGGCAGACAAATAGCTTTAATTTCATTTGTCTGAAGAGGTGAAAATTCCCTCTTTCTTGCTGAGAATATTAGACGTCTGCAAATTGTTCTCACTTCTTTCTGTTGCCTCAATTTATAAGATTCATCGCCTCAGTCTAAAAGGCCTATGTATTTCCTGGTGTTATATCAGGTTTAAAATACTTAAAATACTCAGTTAAGAAAGCCACTTTAATTTATAATAAAAATCCTAAAGCTCAGCACGGGGAAATGTTGACACCATAGGAAAGTTCAAATAGAATTCTATTTCCACAGAAGAAAATGCTATGACAAAAACGAAGATAAAAACTTCAGGTTGGAGAGCTTCTGTCTCCGCTCTCTTTGCTTAGGAATATACTTTTAGCAGCGTATTCCTTTTTTCCCCCAGAAAAATAAAGATTTCAAGCAGAAACATAATTTTTTCAAGACCCCTCACAAATGAACAATAACACTTGGTTCGGGCTCATGTTGAGTACAAATTTCGTATACAAATGTTTGGGCCAGCTGCAGTGGCTCACACCTTAATCCCAGTACTTTGGGAGGCTGAGGCAGGAAGAGAGCTCAGGGCCAAGAGTCCAACACCAGCCTGGGCAACATAGTGAGACCTCATCTCTATAAAAACAAAAAAAGTTAGCTGCCCATCGTGGCATGCACCTGTAGAACCAGCTACTTTGGAGGCTGAGGCGGGAGGATCACTTGAGCCCGGGAATTGAAGGCTGCAGCGAGCTGAGAGTGCACCACTGCCCTCCAGCCTGGGCGACAGAGGGTGACCCCATCTCAAAAACACAAACACACGAAAAAGAAGAGAAATGTTTGTGTCTACAAATTTTCAACTCCAAGTTTTTCTTGGTAGGAAGCTAGGTGAGGGTGGAGGAGGGGTCTTGGGGTCAGAGGAAGAGAGAAGCCCAGGTGGCCCGATGGCTGGGTGTCATCATGGCCGTTGCCTTATCTGCTCTGAGAGTGGGCTGGTGGTGACATGCAGGAGCACCAGGTCTCACCCTCACCGCAGTGTCCACGCAGCCCAGGCCCAAGCACACGGGACGGGAAGGAGCGTCTTCCTCCCACATCCTGGCCGCGCCTTTCATCTGCTCTGAACCGCTTTCTCCCTGGGCTATCTCAGCGCAAACCCCACGAGCCTGGGAGGCCTGTGTCATTTTCCAGTGCGGGTATGGGGCTCGAGGCCGCCCCTCCTGTGCCGAGCTGGTTCGAGGCCCACACTTGACCCTTGGGGTTAGCATTGGAGACACCGGAGGCCACGGGGTCCCGAAGACCCCAACGCTGTGTGCAGGGCCCCGTATTTAACATTCTAATCCGAACTCAGCCCAATCTGAAGGCAGAGGGGGATCTCTAAGCTCCAATGGCTCAGAAACGTGCAAAGGCACCTCCATGCTCCTCCAGGACGTGGAATGGCCACGAGAGGACAGGTCCCCAGGGAACGAGGCTCCAGGCCTGTTTCCATAAGGAGGGAGTTTCCAAGGCTCCTGGTCTCGGCCTCCCTGCAGCTCCTACCTCAGCCCCTTCTCCCCAGGGGAGGAGCATGGGGAGCGGCCCCTCCCTCACATCTGGGCTCTCTGTGAGATCTGCCCCCGGGAGCAGGGCTCTGTGCTCACTCACAGGGAGTCCTGGTGCCCTGACACCCTGTGGGTAGGTGGGGGTTGAGTGCATCTGACCCCCTGGGGTGGGGGTTGAGTGCATTTTACACCCTGGGGGGTAGGTGGGGGCTGAGTGCATCTGACTCCCTGGGGTGGGGGTTGAGTGCATTTGACACCCTGGGGGGTAGGTGGGGGCTGAGTGCATCTGACCCCCTGGGGTGGGGGTTGAGTGCATTTCACACCCTGTGGGGGGTGGGGGAGCAGCTGAGTGCATCTGACACCCTAGGGTGGGGGAATGTGTGCACTGACTCGAGTGGCCTTCACAAGCCCACGTGGCAACAAACCCAGTACCGGTCTCTGGCATAGCTCCTGCAGGTGAGGC
This sequence comes from Macaca thibetana thibetana, assembly GCF_024542745.1. Classification (NCBI taxonomy): domain Eukaryota; kingdom Metazoa; phylum Chordata; class Mammalia; order Primates; family Cercopithecidae; genus Macaca; species Macaca thibetana. Next base: position 140,352,781 of record NC_065585.1, read on the forward strand.
CGTGGCTGTGGGTCCCACCTGCCTGGTTTGTGAGCCATTTCTCAGTGCGTTCTCACCCGGGGGGGTGGGTGGGAGGACGTGTTCTACGTTAGTTCCCCCAAGCCCCAGTGCACCTGGTAACTTTCATGGAGGAGGTGCTGCTGGTGGAAGGGGAGGGGACACCAGGGAAGACGCAGGATGGCCCTAATGCTGTGACCGGTCTGCCCTGGTACATCCTGACCCACTCCAGGGGCAGGGGACTGTGCCTGGCAGTCCTACTGACCACCTCTTTCATTTTCTGTATTTTGTGATGTTTTGGCATCTTACAGAGCTTGCTGGCCAGGCCTGGGACAGGCTGTCCTCCTGGGGTCAGCCCATTCTTAGAGATAGGCTTGGCTGGGAGCTCATGTCCAGACCAAATGGCCAGAGTCCACACCCCCAACCCCTCCTCAGCTACTCACACACAAGCCCCACCCTTTATCACCCCTGGGCCCAGTACCAGGCAACTGGAGACCACCGTGATAGCACAAAGCCCACTGGAAGGACTCAAACCAGTGCAGTGCAGCGGCTCCCTCTGCCCCAACCTGCCTTCCCCGGGAACCAGTCAAGGCGCCGACCTCGGCTTCCACGTGCTCCTGTGCCGCCCACCCTGGTGTTCCCGAGGCCCTATGTGGTGTGCCCTGATCCCCCGCTGGGGTCCGTGAGCAGACCGAGGAATCCAAGGCACCTGGGAGTGGGAACGGACACCCCAACTTAGAAGCTCTGTGCAGGGGCAGCTTCAGGAGCCGGTGAGGGCAGTTCCTCACTTGACGGTGGGAGGTGTCAGCCCTGGGTCCCGCGTGCAGAGCTAGGATCCCTGATTCACAGGAGAAAACGCCTCATCAGACACTCGCTGTGGAGAAAGAAAAAAGCAATCCAGGCACGCCAGGAGCACTGGCACTTTCTGCATGATTTATTTCATCTCGGCATGAACTGACAGACATACAAGGCTCTGCACTATTTATGCCCAGGATTTTAAAACTCAAGCATTAATAAATACATTACGCAGATCACAACAGCTGGCCTGAACTTGGCCTTCAACAGGTGTAGTGTACCTTTAATAAATGGTAACATTTGAGAATCGCTTAGAGCTTGAATAGGCTTTGGAGGAGCTTTGATCTCACATGAGAACCCGTCTCCTGTTTTATGTGCGTTCCATCCAAATCCATTCACTTGGCGTGTCTGAAGCACCTGCCAGCATAGTGTCTGTGCCGGGTGCCTGAAGGCTGCACAGCCCAGACTTCCTCCCGGATGTGGAAAACGTGGAAATGATGTGGCCACTGAAAGAAATTCAAGGCAACTGAAACAACTGCAGATTTCCATTTTCAGCTCGTGTTATCTTCTTATGAATAATAACATTGCAGAAGGGGAAAAATCAGAAAGTTGATTGATTTTTAACCCAAAAATAAAACGTTTTGTAAGCTAGGAAAGCATCTAAAATTAACAAGAACACAAAAATGAACTTTTGCTTACATTTGCTCTACTAAGATCTTACAAGAGATTATGTCTTGAATCTATCTCGACTTCAGGAAGACAAAAGAACGCTGCAAACATCCTATTTCCAAATCGTTTACAGGAAGTGACCGACAGATTCAATGGTTGCTACCAGAATTACTGAAGTGACACCAGAAATTAGCAGAAACAGAGCAGATGATTAATTTCTTATTTGTAGCCAAACTGATACAGTCACGAGTTTTAGTTAAGTAGCCAAAGGATTTCCACAACATTCATTTTCTTGGAGAAGTCGGTGCCTCCACAGACTCAGAAACCAAATCCTGAAGTTCCAAATCCAGCTCTACAAAGCTGCAGGAAGCAGTGCAGAGTGGAGGGCTGTTCCCAAGATGAAGAATAAAACCGGAAGGAAAAGGAGGAAGGCTCAAGCTCATTCCTCTGCATCCCAAATGAACCTTGATTGGCAATAGAGAAGGGATTGCTGTCAACTAAGCAAAAGGTCAGGCTTCCGTGCATAACATTTTCCCCAAAGGACACCACTGCCTTTCCAGACATTTGGAAAGGCCCCTGCATATGGGTTAATTTCATGAGTCAGACATTTGGAAACGCCCCAGCATATAGGTTAATTTCATGGGAAGTGTGGATAGCTGTTATCAAGGCACCAGCCTCATCTAACTCTTTTAACGGGTGGATGACCAGAAATATTTTTGCATCAACCTTTTTCCTACACAGCGTTGGACGCACACTTAGACCATCACTTTGAATTCGAAAAGATCCTACCTGGGGCATCCGCCGGCACCAGGCAGTCTCAGCAATGCCTCTGCCCTCCCCGCAGCAGTCCCAGAATCAAAGCCTTGGAGGGTGTGGCTTTTCTCTTTGTTTCATGGGTGCAAACCCTAGCGGCTCCACACCCCAGGGACCGGCCCCCCAAAAGCAAAAACGTGGCTCATGGCGTGGCAGGTCCTCTAGTATGTGTTTCTATGTGATATCACTATTTAGAAACATGGTGTACACTATTCTATATATTTCCACAATAGGTTGGCTGGACATCCTTTAATGGTTGGTATTAATTCCTTTCTTTTATTCTTTAGGTTTCTTCGTGCATTTTGTTGTGAGGTGACAGGGAGTACCTGGGGCTTTGCTGCCGGGGCCCCACAGGAGGCTGTGCTACGTCTAGTGTGGGCATTCCTTCACTAAATGAAATGCTGGAAAGCCACAGGAACTGCACGTGACTGCAGCCGCCACTTCTCATATCCTCTTGCGGGGACAGTGTTACTCTGGAAGCCCAATTTCCACATTGCAGTTTCAAACAATAAACATTACAGGAATGATTTCACAAGTAAAATCACAGTGATAATAGCATATGAGTTTGATATTTAAGGACTGAAAATATTAGCCTGGTCCTGGTCCCATTTCATATAAAAATTTCTACCATTAATAATAAAATTCTAGAGGGAAAGGCAGGACAGTGTGAATGGTACACTGTTGAAAATGAACATTATTTGTTTCCTTTTGCTGTAAATACTGTTTCTACAACCATTTCTCCAGTATACTCCTATAAAAGGCAAATCAAGTCAGGCGATATGAAGTCTGTTTTTCTTTCCCAAGATGATTAACCAAGTTGCCAAGCTATCCCCTCAGTTCATGAGTAACCATGGGCAAGCAAACACATCCCCAGAACATACTCTAACCCAGATCATAAATTCCAGTCCCCGAGTCATGCATAAGGTTCAAGCTGATCACTTCTAAACACACTTAACTGAGACCTCTCATAACCACAGACTCTTTAAAAAGCATAACCTATTTTTCAATTACCCACTGATTTCTACAGAGATGGCAGTTCCCATCACTGGATTAACAAACAAATAATATTAAAGTAGGCATGATTTTAACTAGTTACGTTCCAGTAACTTTCATTTACTTTTACAGTAAGAGAATGGGTTGGATTCGGAGTTCAAATGTTTGCCTCTATTTGTGAGCATGAATCTCATCCTCAAACTCGTAATAGTAAGTCCTCTGTATACACACTTGAAAAGTAAAATGTTAACACAAATGAGAAACGACCCAAACGATTTGTTTTTAATCTTCATACCCTGTCAATGCAGTGAGCCTCATGTTAATTCTATCAGGGTATTTTGGAATTTAATTCAATACAATTAAGTACATGCAGTTTACTTGCTAATCTATGGTGATAAGCATGTCACTTCCTTGTTATAAACCTTACTATGCCCACTGTCACTCGGCCACACTTTCTTAGAATAATGACTGTAAAAATTAATCTCCCTCATCAGAACTACACGATCCATATTTAAAACATCATAAACAGTGGGTTCAAAATGTGCCTACACTTTTTTTTGATAGAACTGTCAAAACAAAATGATTTTCCCCATTTTTTAGGAATAATATTTTATCTTGTTCCAGAATATGAAAGCGGCTGGGGATACAGAGTGGGCTATCAAAGATTGCTTTTTAGACAAGCACCCCGGTAAGTTTTTCTTACTTATGATGTGCTGTTTGGTAACATTTAGCCACTAAAGACTTAAAATTTAAATAATGGTAAATCATCGCTACATCAGTTAACATCCCTTAAACTGAAAATATGAAAGCCCCGTTGGTCCAACAGTGTGCCGGAGCTGCTCTAGGCACGTGCGTTTGAGTAGCAATGGTGTGGGGGAAAGAAATACTTCCAATGCATATTGGACAAGAAACCTTACTGGTAATCAAAGATTTTACCTTTAATGCTTATTAAATTACTCTTTTTGGAGTTGAGCCAACCAAAGCAAGCACATGGTACGAAATTTTCAACTAAATTAGAAAGAGCTTTACTTATCAGTTATAATTTTAAATCTCAAGCCAAAAATAAAAAGCGTGACCCTCTCTGCGTGCTTCCCCTGATAGTTCGCGGCGACCTACTTCTGCGACCCAGGCTTCTGCACACAGCCTCGGTGCTCTGCGGGGTTCGGGACACCCCGGGGCCGGCTGCAGGCTGCCTCAGGACCCCACACTGTGCCCTGAGGATGACCCTTTGGATCCCACAGCCTTCTCTGTGTCCCGTGTCCAGTCTGTCAAGGGACCCATACGCACACCACCTGGGTCTCAAGGCATGGACCCCCAGAAGCAAAGACAAGCAAAAGGAAAGCAAAGCGGAAGCGGCCCTGAGAGCGTCCTCGGGGCTCCTTCGAAGCATCCACACCACCAGCACGGCTAGCGGCCCCGACTCCCCGCGTCCTCCTCCGTGGGCTCGATGGGGCCCGGGCCCCGCAGCCCCCTGCCACGGAGACGCCCGCCGGCCTACGCGGCTCCCTGCTCCCCTCGGGGCGACCTCTCGGGTAGGCTGAGAGCGAACGGGATGAGCACGCCCCGGACGTCCAAGGGGGCGCCCAGCGCCTCGAAGCCGCCGCCCTGGCCTGCGTCGCCACCGGCCTCGCCGTCCCGGGCGGGCTGGAAGCGCCAGGTGCCCGCGCGGCTCACGCAGTAGATGGCGCCGTCCAGGGCGGCGCAGCGGAAGGGCTGCAGGCCAGTGGGGGCTCCGGGGGGGCGCAGGGGCGCGGCGCACGGGCTCCACTGCTTGGCCAGGCAGTGGTATCGGGACACGCTGACCCCGCCCGGCCCCGCCGCCTGCGCCTCGCCGCGGCTGCTGCTCAGGTCGAAGCGGTAGATGAAGCCGTCGAGAGCCACCATGTCGGCCGAGCGCTCGCGGCTGCTGCTGCACGGGCACTCCTGCCACTCGTCGCGCCGCGGGTCGTACTTGAGCAGGCGGTAGAAGAGCGAGCCCCCGGACACGTAGATCTCGCCGTGGCAGGTGGTGGCCTCGTGCGCCACGGCGAAGGCGCCCCGGGGCAGCGGCGCGACGGGGGCCCAGCGATCAGCGCGCGGGTCGTAGCGCTCCACGCTGAGCAGGCACTCGCCGCCCACGGCGTAGAGGTGGCCGTCCAGGGCCAGCAGCCGCAGCTGCGAGCGCGCCTGGCGCAGGGGCCTCACGGCGCTCCAGGTGTCTGTGGCCGGGTTGTAGCAGAAGACCTGGTCTGACGGGCGCGCGCGGCCGTCGGGGCCCGCGGGCGCCACACCGCCCGCCACGAAGAGGTAGTTGTAGAGGACACACAGGCCGCAGCCCCGCGCCGGCGCGCCCTCGGGCAGCCGCGTCAGCTCGCGCCACTCTCCGGCCGCCTCGTGGAAGCAGTAGACGGCCGCGTCCCCGCGCGCGTCCGCGTCCCCCGAGGGGCTCTGCGGCCGGCTGCCCGCGCGCTCCCCCGCCGGCCCCAGCGCCGCGGCCAAGAGGTGGGCGCGGCCGGCGCGCAGGCGGCGGCGCAGCAGCAGGTCCCGCTCGGCGCCCGACAGGCGGCCGAACACGGCGGGCTCGCGCAGCACCTCCAGATAGTGGTCGCTCATGAAGCAGTAGGCGGCGTCGCGCAGCTCGTTCAGCCGCTGCCGCTTGGCCGCGCTCAGGACCTCGTAGCAGTTGGCCAGGCTCAGCTGCGGCCCCACGGCGTCGGTGGCGCGCTGCGCGGCGCCGGGCAGCTGCAGGCGGCGCGCGCCGGCCACCACCTCGGCCACGTTGTCGGGCCGCACGCCCGCCATGCGCCCGCTGTAGGCGTCGGCCAGGAGGAGCCGCAGCGCCGCCAGGCTCACCCCCTGCACCCGCAGCACGTCCCGCGACGCGCGCGCGCGGAAGTAGTCGCTGCGCGCCGCCAGCACAGCCTTGTGCGCGCGCAGCCGGCGCCCGGACACCTCCAGCACCAGGTCCGGCTCCCCGTACACCGCCCCGAACCCCGGGGGCACGGGCGCGGGCTCTCCGGGCTCCTCGGGGGACGCGGGGTCCTCAAGCCAAACGCGCGGCTCGGGGGACGCCGCCGCGGGCTCTTCCGGGCACGCGCGCTCCTCGGGGGACGCGAGCTCCTCCGGGGACGCGGCGCCCGCGCTGCCGGCCTCCCACTGCCGCTCCACCACCCGCGGGCCACCGCTGGAGGGCGGGGAGGTGGCCGCGCCTTCCGCCGCTGAGGCGAGGGACTGCGGCGGGGACTCCTCCCCGGAGCTGAAGCACAGGGACGCGCTGAGACTGCAGGGTGTCTGCGCCGGGGACGCGGCGCCCTCGCTCTCGCCCTCCCCCGCAGCCCCGGGCTCCGTCCCTGGGTAGAGGACGCAGGGGGCCACCGCGTGCTCCATGGCCCGGCTGTGCTGCGCCCGCACTCCCCCGGCTCCACAGCCTGCAGGTCTGGCCAAGGTCGAGCGTTACTCCGGGGTTTCCAGCCTCACAGCTTTTCCTGGCACGCGATCAGATTTCACTTCTGTGTGTCCACGCTTTTTTGCTGTGTGTGTGTGTGTGTGAGGGGGGTAATCTCACACGCTGCTCCCCGTCCCCCGCCTTTCCCCTCTCCTCTCCAGTGAGGAGGGGTGTGTCCAACTCTTGCTGAACTTCTGAACCCCAATCACTTTAAATCTGCCCAGAGAGTCTTGGTGAATGGATCTCCAGCCGGTGCAAGACCACGTCAGCCAACATACAGCACTGACGAGCTGCAGTTGACTCCGGTTGTTTCTGCAGCCTGGGTGACCAGGTGTCTCTCTCTGCAGTCTGAGTGACTAGCTGTCCCTCTCTGCAACGCCGGCTGACCAGGTGTCTCTGCAGTAGCGGATAACCAGGTATCTGCTGCGCCCTTTCAGGAGTCCGTGGTCAACCACTCACTTCACATTCCATCATATCACAGCACCCCCAGGACGCAGAAAGCTGAGATCAGCCGTGGCCCCAACTTCAGAGCCCCGATTTAACCCCATGTCTTGAAAAGAGTCCCCCTGTGGGCTCTCCTTCTTTGTGGCTCCCACTTGTGGCTACACAACTGCAAGGTCACGGGGAGGACACTGGTCCTGCGCGCTGGTCTCATGAGCTCTCCCCGCGTGTCGGCGTCCGCACCTCCCCAGATACGGGGTCATCCGTAATTCACTGCCAGGGGGGTGTCAGGAGAAGCCGCTGTGCTCCTGGAGGCCGTCCTTGCTCACGGGGCAGGACCCTTCCTCTGCAGCTTCCTTTGCTGGGATATCAGGTGTTTCCGCGTCCTCTCACCATTCTCTTGTTCCTGTTTATAGGACAGAAAGAGAGGATATTTGTGCGTTTTTCACTAAGGTTATTTCGTGTCAGTGGAGTCTACCACCCTTCCCTCTCCAATATTCAGATTATAGAATTCAGTTTTGGTGGTAAAGGGGTTGTGATTTTTCTCTGCTGGAGAATTTGATGAATAGGACATGCAGAATTATTTAGGAATTTTTTAAAGTACCCTCTCGATATTCCTTTCCTGATTTTGAGAACTCAGGAGAGCCCAGTTCAAGCAATAGGGACCATCAAACATTAAGGCCTGACACGCATCGGTTGAACCATATGAAGTTACTAGTTCTGTAGGTCAAAAGCATTCGAGTATCAACAATTTCCTGTTTTCAACATAAAAAATGTAAGTAGCATCAAGAACTCCTTTTAGTGAGAAAGCATGACTGGATTGTGTGATTTTACTAATTTATTAACAGATCACAAGTTTTCTTTCAGTGTTTCCCAGTTAATTATTTCAAATTCGGTTACAACTATTTGTAGAAAGGCTTTAGGATGCTTCTCTGGAATCAGCTCCAGCCAACAGCATGAATTCAGGACCCCAAATGGTGCCAACTCCTAAATCTGTTTAAACTCTTAGAATTACAACCCTGAAAAACCTCAGAGAAGCAATTATCCAAACAGCCTAAATGCAGCAGAAGGAAAATCAAAGCGGAAAGACTGAATGAAGTATGTGGAAGGCAGATGTGAGTGCCGGCAGATGCATTATAGAATACAATCAAATATCCTGCCTAAATTGGCAAACGCTTCATGGACACTCCCTAACGTACTGGGAAGAAACTTAGAGGTCTTAGAGTCCACATAAGGCAACTTCATTCTGGCTTTCTAAAGAAAAAAATGTAGACAACAAAACCAAAACATGACCAGGCTTATCTTTACACAGAATGCGTGTTCAGCTCTCAAGTGAGATGGGTAAAATGATACTTAATCCCCAGCATCTTCTGATGTTCTACTTATTATACGCAATAGTGTTACCTGCTTACTGTAAATGCCCTGCTCTTCCTGTCACTCTTTCTGTCCCTGAAAAGCCTTTCCCAGTATTCTCAGAAATAAAAGTGTCAAGTTGGAAACTACAGACGTTTAACTCTCCCCGTCTCTTTCTCTCCCTCCATCTGTCTGCCAGATATCTTTCACAATAAAATGTTGGCACACTCCCTATGTGCACAGAATTGTCGTAAGATGCCTGGGGAATGTAATATTAAGAAGATTTTTGAGTATCCTGAAGCTCTGATCCCCAGGGTAGGTCATAGACAATGGCTGGGCAGGACACAAGGGTCCCTGTGTGTTCACCCAGCCATGCCCACACTGACAGGTGCTCACCCCAGGCCCCCATCCTGCTGTCCAGTGGTGCCCAGTCCAGGGCCAGAGAAAGGACCACAATGTAAGGGTGACCCAAACCGGAAAAGCTGTGAAGCTGCATCAGTGAAGGGCACCAACCCTGAAGACGGTAGAGTCTCTCCAGCCAGCTGAGTCATACAAAGGAGAGGGAGAGCAAATCTAAGACAAACTTCTCTATCACATTAGAAATACACACGAACCTCATGTCTGAAATCAAATCTGAGAACTGGCTGTCTCAGTTGGCTTATTCGTTTAACACTGCTTCTGTAAGATAGAGAAGACAGAGCCCCTAGAAATCCAATGTAGTAAACTTTCTTCTTGGCCTAGAAAGGGGTCTCAGCGCTCCCTAGTTCTTTCCCTGGCTGGACTGTCCTGCGGTGTAGAGGAGCCTCCATCCTGAAAGTCATCTTTATGTAATTAATCATCACAGACTGAAGGGAAGTCATGCAATCAGAAAAATGCATTTTAAAAGCTTAAATTTGGAACTCTGCCCTGAAAAGTCCTATGAAATCAGTTCAAGGCCTGAAAGAGTGTTTGATAAGTATACATTTTGTTATAACCTCAGTTAAGCAAGAGAGACATCTCCATGATGAAAGAGATACACCGGAAAGCAGCCAGCAGCACCCCCAGCAGCAAGGGACCCATCTCTGCTGTGCCGACAAGGAAGCTAGAGGCTGAGTAGCCCTCATCCCACGTGCTTGAGCTCTTCAGGACTTCCCATTTTTTGAATTTTGGAATACTTGCATTTATACTTACATTTCAACTCCCCAAACCCCAAATCTGAAAGGATCCAATGAGCATGACGTCAGCACTCAAAACGTTTCAGATTTTGGAGCATTTTCAGTTTCAAATTTGGGATGTTCAACTCACACCTGGGATAGAACTGGTTCTTATTCCAGCTGGCCCCAGAAAGAATAAAACTCAGTCATCTCAAAAGTCATGATTCAAGCAGTCTTTATGTTACTTTTCCAACACACACACGTTATTAAATTGTGTCCTTCTGAGGGGCCCCTTCCAGCAAGAGGTGGAGGCCCTCTCGTATTCTGTGGCCCTATCATATTCTGTCGTCTCCACCGTCTCCCTGCTCACATTACAGACAAAGCAAGTTGGCAGAGCTGGGGATGGTCTCAGCATGGTACAGCCTCGCACTCTCACCGGGAGGAATCACGAGGCCTCTTAGACACCACTCCACTGAGATCACCTACCATACAGCCAAAAGCAGGCCAGCAGGTCCCTGTCCACCACCATCAGCGATGTTGTTTCTGACACCAAGATCTTCAGCTACGCTGTCGAGGAGCAGCAAGGCTGCATCAGGGGCTCGGGAGCCCTCCGCTGCCCCCTCTAGGAGGCTCTGGGCAGCGTTTCTGGGAGACGGTCTCACAGCACTAAACGTGCCTGCCCTGCCGGGGGTCTCCCTGCAGAATGAATGTGGTGTCAGACACCACGTGGAAAATGAGGTTAAGCAGGAGGCCCTTTTCTGTCTCAAATGATGTTAAAAGAAACTCGACATTAAGAGATTTTTGGGTTTTGGGTTTTTTTTTCCAGAATGACCCATTACTGAAATGTTTACCTTAAAATAGATGGAGAGGAGTCGGCCTTTGGGTTTAGCAGTCCTTTGAGGCGTCAGCAACTGTGGTGACTGTTAGGGTCAGATTTTTTCGGACAGGAAGTCAGGGATTTCCAAAGGGATTCCTCCCACCACCATTGTGCGGTTGGCTCTAGAATCAGAATTTCACCAAGAGGCTCCCTGAGGAGCGTCCATCCTTGTTACTGTGAAATTTACTGAAACTCTCCCACCCCCCACCAGAGCGTTTGGAAGGATTTTTTCCCTGCGTGAAAGTCAACAGGGGTTTCCTGAGCCCACTTCTGGAGTCACAACCAGGTGATACACAGAAAGTCAGCACTGCAGTTTCCAAGGCAGGCATGTGGGGGTGCGGCAGTAAGTGACCAGTTTCCTTCTTGCTGGTAATTAGGAAATCATTTCATAAGAACAAGGGCTAATTAAATATAAATAGTATTCAATGAAAACAATAAAATAGACATAGTATTTCCCCTCCAGAGGATGTAAGTTTCTTCTGGGCCTTATAAATATCTAAACTTTTAAGTTTCTATACATTTCTTTAATATTAATACAAATTAAAAAATAAGATTTTGTAGGATTTCCCAAAGTGCACATTATATATTTAATGTGGACGTTAGGATTTATTCAGAATTAAGTATCATTCTCTATTTTAGTAATACTGCTTGCTAAAAAGAATCTTCCTTTCAAATCATTACAGTCAGCTTAATTTTTTTTAAAGAATGCATTAATTGACTTAGGCAGTTTATGTAAACTTCTGTGGTATGTTTTGCTTCTAAGTCCTTCAGCCGGGCGCAGTGGCTCAAGTCTGTAATCCCAGCACTTTGGGAGGCCAAGGCGGGTGGGTCAACTAAGGTCAGGAGTTCAAGACCAACATGGTGAAACCCCGTCTCTACTAAAAAAGTACAAAATTAGCCAGGCTTGGTGGCACAGGCCTGTAATCTCAGCTACTCAGGAAGCTGAGGCAGGAGAATCACCTGAACCCGGGAGGCGGAGGTTACAGTGAGCCGAGATCACGCCATCGCACTCCAGCCTGGGCAACAAGAGTGAAACCCCGTCTCAAAAACAAACAAAAATTCCTTCCAGCGTCTTACACGCACTGCCTGTGTCCCGCCACACCCCGCTAGACCACAGTGTCCCTGGAATAGTGCTTGTGTGGGCCGCACCCACATGGCCTCCATCAGCACCAGAAAGATGCCATTCACACAGTTAAATAGCCAATGAATCGCGAGGTTAAGAAAGAAAAGCCATAAATCTAAGAAAAATTATAGCATCTTAGAAACCTCTAGGGAATCTCAGGATTTGTTTGTTTTTTGAGACAGGGTCTTCCTCTGTCATCCAGGCTGGAGGACAGTTGCACAATCATGGCTCACTGCAGCCTCAACTCCTGGGCTCAAGAGCTTCTCCCACCTCAGCCTCCCAAGTAGCTGCGACTACGGGGGTGCACCACCACAGCTGGCTAATTTTTGTATGTTTAGTAGAAACAGGATCTCGCTATGTTGCCTAGAGTGGTCTTGAACTTCTGGGCTTAAGTGATCCACCTGCCTCGGCCTCCTAAATTTGCTGAGATTACAGGTGTGAGCCACCACGCCTGGTCAGGATTTCTCTTTGATTCAATGTATTGATTCACTTTCAACTGTTGGTACACATACTGCTTTTCAAAGTTATTTTCTCTCCAGGCCCAAATGAAAACAGGCCCACAGCTTCTGGGCAGGCAGGATCGAAGGTGGGGGAAGCAAGAAGGGAGTCGGTGCCGTTACTGACACCGATGCTCCGTGGAGATGGCTGTCCTCACACCCAGCTCTGATCCACATGTTCTCAGGACTCTTTAAGGCATAGAAAATAGTGTAAGGGGACCATCAAAATGTGCAGAATTACACAGCCTAAAGCTAGCCAGGAGGAACCACCACTCAGGAAGTATATTTTCCTTGTAAAATGCAGCCCATATTTAACTTGGCCATACGGCTACTAAAAGCAAAAGGTTCTGTGCTGTCCCGGGGGGACGAGAAAAGTGGATTCTGCTCTTAGTGCCTGCCTTCAGGATACATACAATGGTTCAGGCAACGAGATACTACAGGGATAAAAGCAAACTAAAGCCAATTGTAGGCAGTATTTTCTGTGTAGTTTAGAAATGGGGAGGGGTGTCTACTGCAGGGTGGAGTTTCTCGAGTAACTGAATAAATAAGTAAATGTTCCATGATATACCTAGCAACATGAATTAGCGTCTGTCCCACCACAGCACAATCTATACTCTTTTAACTTTTTTTTTTTTTTTATTTGAGACAGAGTCTTGCCCTTGTCACCCAGGCTGTAGTGCAATGGCACGATCTCGGCTTACTACAACCTCTGCCTCTTGGGTTCAGGCGATTCTCCTGCCTCAGCCTCCCGAGTAGCTGGGATTATAGGCACCCGCCACCGTGTCTAATTTTTGTATTTTTAGTAGAGATGGAGTTTTGCTCTGTTAGTTAGGCTGGTCTCGAATTCCTGACCTCAAGTGATCCATCCACCTCAGCCTCCCAAAGTGCTGGGATTACAGGCGTCAGCTACCACACCTGACCTCTTTTAGCTTGTTTTTCATGAAGGACATCCTAAGACACCAGCTGGACTGCAGCGTGACCTGACGACACGTAAGTCCGAACGGACACAGAGCGGTGGCGTCTATTTTGCCAGGCAGCGTTCTGGTGTGTGTTACATCATGTTCACACACGGCACCCGCAGGAGCCTTCTGGGAGGTGTTGTGATTCGCCATTTATGTGATTTCATCAATATGCATTTTATCAGCCATGCAGTTTTAAGGGGCAGAGCCAGAAATGAGCCAAGCAACTGGCTCCACTGCCCACGCCATCAGCCACCGCGCCATGATGCCTCTTGAGTCATTCAGACTCCCGGCCCCGTCCGAGCTGACGCCTGTCACAGCCATGCACAGGGCTGAGCGAAGCCTCGGGAATGTTAAGGCAGGTTGCCGGTTGCCCCTGCATCCTGTAGACAGAACCCAAGCAAGTCAGGGTGCTCTGTGCAGTTCTGAGCATGATGCAGTGGGAGACAGGGCAGCACTGGGTCCTGAGGCAGGGCAGGCCCGGCCCGGCTCCACCAGCTGTCTCCCACCTGCCCTCCTGGGGGTCATTTAGGGGAATAACAGTAGGCTGAATCTCCTAGCAGGACTTAATTGGAAGAAGTAAAAGTATTGGGAATTTCCTGAAGAAGAGCTTTTACACAATAGATATTCTTGAAGTCCATTTACCGTAGGCTGGTAAATAAAGTATTGAGCAATCTGCTCCTAACCCACTCGCCCTCATGCCTCACTCCCCTCTGTCCTACTGCACGAGCTCATGGAATTGCCTGTGGCTCTCCTGATGAACCGTCTATGGGTGTGTGTGTGTGTGTAGGGAGTATTTGTGTATTCATGTATTACTAGTGGAGCTTTTGCCTGTGCAATTCTCGCTGCCTAAGACAACCCCCATTCTGGTTTGAGGAGCAGAATTCTTGCTCATTCTTTAAGCTCAAGCTGCCATGGTGCGTTCTCTAATAAGCCTTCCTCACTTCTGGTTTTAGTTGCTCCACAGTCTGTGTTTGCAGAGAAAGTCTTATTTTAGCACCACATAGTATCATTACAGATAGGGAGGTGTATGTGTCATCCTTTTCCTTAAAAATATAAAATTCACAAAAAGGAGGGTTACCTTTCACTCTCCCATTAGCACAGGCTGGGCTCTGCAAGGGCAACTGGATGGATGGATGGATGGATGGATGGACAGATGGATGGATAGACACATGGGTGGGTGGGTGGCGGATGGACAGATAGATGGATGGATAGACAGATGAGTGATTGGATGGATAGATGGATAGATGAATGGACGTTAGCCAGGGAAACTAAAACAATGGCAACTCTGAAAATACTCAGATGAAACCACAGAGGCCGGGCATGGTGGCTCATGACTGTAATCCCAGCACTTCAGAAGGCTGAGGTGGGTGGATAACCTAAGGTCAGGAGTTTGAGGCCAGCCTGGGCAACATGGGGAGACCCTTTCCCTACTAAAAATACAAAAAAAAAAAAAAAAAAAAAAAATTAGCTGAGAGTGGTGGCGTGCAGCATTTGTAGTCCCACCTACTCGGTAGGCTGGGGTCAGAGGATCACTTGAGCCCAGGAGAGGTCAAGGCTGCAGTGAGCCAAGATCATGCCACTGCACTCCAGCCTGGGCAACCGAGTGAGACCATGTCTCAAAAATAATAACAATAATAAAGTAAAAGCAAGTTTTTAAACTACACAAAGAATGGCAGATTAAGATATTATCCACATGACAGCTCCAAGTAGGGGCTATCTCACAAAAAAGGTTTTTTAAAAAAATAAATAAATAAAAGAGATCAATAGTTATATCTGGATGTTGGATTATAGCTAGGTTTTATTATCTCCTAAATAAAATGCTGAGTTTCAATATTTTCTAAAATAAATATATGCTGCTTTTATAATCAAAAAAAGTTGGGGGTTTTAAAGCATAGAAAAAGTCTATGAAACTTGAAAAAGTCTTAAGATACAGAAAGAAAAAAAATATGAAAATAAGGATGGGGGTCGAGACGATTATTATTATGACTTTTTTTTTTACTCTTTATACATTTTTTAATCTATTATGAACAGGCATGATTTTAAACTCATATTCCTGAACTATGGGGAGCATTTCCAACCTTGGGAAATCTCTCTAGGTACCTACACCTCCAGCCAGTGTTTCCTACCCCCGCTTCCAATGTAAGAAAAAGCCTCCACCAAGCTCACGCCCCTCTCCCTGCATCCGCCCAGCCCTTCCTCCCCTGCCTGTTCCTCCTCGCCCAGCGTATCTGGGAGACGCGTGGGTCACGTGCAGGAATTAACATTTGTGTTTTTTACTGCGTGCAGGAACTGTGCGGGTGACATCAGTTACCACAGTCTCCAAACCCCCCGCGAGGTAGGCAGCACTGCCCTGTCTTCCAGTTGAGGAAACCCAGGCTCGGGGATGAGAAAACTCATCCGTGCTCCCCTTCAGGCAGCGACAAAGCGCGGCAGGAACCCGCCCCTCTTCCTGGTGGAATGAACAGGAGGGGCAGAGTCCAGGAGTGCGTGTCCTGTGTGACAATCAGGTACTGCTCAGGCACCTTTCAGAAGAGGGAGGGTGGGCTTGAAAGTTAGACGTTCCTCAACTAAAGGCCTTGGGCAGACGATCTCCCGTCTCTGGCACTTCCTCGTGTAGGACGCCCGCCTCACGGTGTTTCTGCCGGGATGAAATAAGCACGTGTCGGCAGAGCTGGAAGGTCAGTGTGTTTCTGAGGCCTTCCCTTTGGTGTCGGACACACCCAGGTCAGAGTCTCTTCCCTGTAACTTACTCCCACCAAGAGCCCAGGCAATTTGCTCAATTCAGTGATCTCGTCCTAAAACGCGAAGACCCACTCACCGGTGGGCGCCTTCTCTGCCACTCCATCACTGAGTTCCCTTAGGGAAGTGCAGGGCCCCCAGGAAGCAGGTCTCGGGATCCTGGCTGGGCTGGTCACAGCTCATTGTCCACAAGATACCCTGAGCTCTCCTGACCCGGTGTGGGCGATACACGAGCCTCTGGGCTGATGCGGGAGCAAGGGCCTTGCCCTCATGGATCACAGAGCTGGAGTCGAGGGAAAGCTCATTATCTCCAGCAGAAGAAAGGAAACAATGCACAGAGCAGAAAACCAAGAAATGGGAAGAGGACAGGAGAGTGAGACCACTGCAGCGAGTGGTGCTGAAGAACAAATTCTGGGGGCTTCTGAGGTAAGCGTGCTAATAAATGCCACTTCTGGGTTAGGCTAGTGTGCGGGGATTCCCATCCCTAGAAACTGTAATCTTTCTGCCTAAAAGCAAAAGCTACTTCACCGGGCGGTCGTGGAGTTAAACAGGGTATTCACAGGAGCACGGTGCAGCCGCTACCCTAGCAAGCCTTCCACACGCAGGTGGAGTGCCCCCCAGAACAAGGTCTTCCCAAATGACAGAGGCCCCCCAGCAGGACAAGAAGGGGGCGCCAAGGCCCGGCAGCACCTACCGGAACAGGACGCCGAGGCCCGGCAGCACCTACCCAGACAGGGCGCCGAGGCCCGGCAACACCTACCCGGACAGGACGCCGAGGCCCGGCAACACCTACCCGGACAGGGCGCCGAGGCCCGGCAGCACCTACCCGGACGGGGCGCCGAGGCCCGGCAGCACCTACCCGGACGGGGCGCCGAGGCCCGGCAGCATCTACCTGGACATGCTCCCAGCATCTTCCCGGCAAATGTCCCATTTCAGTCTCACAGTTCACACTCGAGACAGGCAGACCTACCAGCATCTTGATTCAATAAATGAAAAAATGCTCAATGCACAGAAATACTAAGTTTCTAGTCTCAGAAGACTGAGCAAAATTAGCAGCAGACCAACACCAAAGTCCAATATTCTCCTCTCTTCCTCTGTCTCTGGAGCCTTCAACAAGCGGCCTCAAAAAAAAAACAAAAAAAAAAAAAAAAAACCAAACACCTGAGACGTTGTTATCTGTTCCCTAGTAAGCTGGCGCTCACAAATTAGCAGGAATTCACCCCTGCTGGTCACAAGTTTAAGAGGTTTGGTCAGAGCCATGGATTCCAGTCCCTGTGGTCTCACCCCGTGAGGATGCCTGCTTCTGACTCTGCGGTCAGGTTCGCAGCGAGACGCAAGGGAGGTGAGGGGGCACCCGTGTGTCCGGACCCTTAGCCGCTGCCTGCTGTGAGCTCTTCGGTGAGGCGATGCATCGTGCAGAGGGGGCACCTCAGCTGTGAAACGTGTTGCGTGGATTTCCTGATCTGCTTCCTGCATCTGATTGGTGGATTTTTAAAAAATGCAAATGTTCTGAGATCCATGCCGTATGGAGCTTAGTGTCTCCGTCATTCCTTCATTGCTGACATGATGATATACCTGCATGGACCATACCTGAAGGTAGGAGAGGAATGAGATGTCCTTGCACAGGAAGTGTGCGGTCGACTTGGTCCAAACCAGATTGGACAGGGAGCTGCTGGCGCCTGCCCTCGCTCTAGTTATAACACAGACTGTGCTCACTGGAATCGCAGATTTGGAAGTACTGAAAGAAAACTGGATGAAAATAAATCAGTGCATTCACTCAAAACAGTCTTTGAGTCAGAGGAGTACAAATCTTACTCTAGGTTTCTGTGAGTGTCCTTGGGGTGCAAACTGAAAATATGTTGAAATAGGAAGCGTCTGCCCTTCCGTGTGGCTCCAATTCAAGAATTATTGATTCAGCCAAACATAAAGCATGAGTACCAAGGTCGCACCAGAGCACCAAGGCTCTGGAGAGAGGCACCGGCTGAAAGACTCTCCTGAAAGTCCAGCCCTGAAGCCCAGCTCTGAGCAATGTCTGGGTCAACTTGACTCTTTCAAAATAAATGTTTCATTTTAAAACTGAAATCAAAGTTGAGTGTCGTACCAAGGAGGCTCAGCTGGAATCGGAAATGAGAGATTCCTGGGCTGAATAAATCCTACAATTGCTCACAACTGTTCGATCTGTTAAATTCACATTGATATCTCAATATTGACAATTAATTAACAATATTCATTCATTTGCTCATTTATTGAGCAGATATATATGAAGTATTTACAATGTGCCAGACAGTGTGCCAGCTACTAAAATAGTAGCAAGCAACCAGACAGACTTAGGCCCCATGGGGCTCAAGCCTCAGCGCGGAAGGCAAGTTGAGCCACTGCACGCATTTGAATAGAGTCAGGAAACAGGACAAAGGCTTGAAGGGACCAGCAATAAGACTCCAGGAGGGGCTAATATCCAGAATCTACAAATAACTCAAACAAATTTACAAGAAAAAAGCAACCCCATCAAAAAGTTGGCAAAGAATATGAACAGACACTTCTCAAAAGACATTTACGCAGCCAACAGACACATGAAAAAATGCTCATCATCACTGGCCATCAGAGAAATGCAAATCAAAACCACAATGAGATACCATCTCACACCAGTTAGAATGGTGATCATTTAAAAGTCAGGAAACAACAGATGCCGGAGAGGATGTGGAGAAATAGGAACACTTTTATACTGTTGGCGGGAGTATAAATTCGTTCAACCATTGTGGAAGACAGTGTGGCAATTCCTCAAGGATCTAGAACTAGAAATACTATTTAACCTGGCAATCCCATTACTGGGTATATACCCAAAGGATTATAAATCATGCTACTATAAAGACACATGCACACGTATGTTTATTGAGGCACTATTCACAATAGCAAAGACTTGGAACCAACCCAAACGTCCATCAATGATAGACTGGTTAAAGAAAATGTGGCACATATACACCATGGAATACTATACAGCCATAAAAAAGGATGAGTTCATGTCCTTTGTAGGGACATGGATGAAGCTAGAAACCATCATTCTCAGCAAACTGTCACAAGGACAGAAAACCAAACACCACATGTTCTCACTCAAGAGGTGGGAATTGAACAATGAGATCACTTGGACACAAGGCAGGGAACATCACACACTGGGGCCTGTAGGGGGGTGTGGGGCTGGGGGGCTAGGGGAGGGATAGCATTAGGAGAAATATCTAATGTAAATGATGAGTTGATGGGTGCAACAAACCAACATGGCACATGTATACCTATGTATCAAACCTGCACGTTGTGCACATGTACCCTAGAACTTAAAGTATAATAATAATAATAATAAAAGAAGACTCCAGGAGATAAGGACAGATGGACCTGGTTCTTCTGTGGGGACAGGTGCATACTCCCAGAATGTGAAAGTCATGCTGCAGCCTGAGAGAGGAACAGGAGAGCAGCCAGAGGAGTCCTTGAGGTAGAGACAAGCTTGACGGGTTCTAGAGACTGAGGGTGGCTGGAGCGCAGGGAGTGCTGGGGGTCTGGCAGGGCCAGCACAGGGGCCCGGTCACCTTGACCACAACGGGATCCACTGACGGCGTTTTAAAGAAAGGAAGCAGTGACGGGAACAGTAATATGATCAGTCTTGGGTTTTAGAAAGATTGCTTTGTGTCCTTTTCTACAAAGAAGGACTGATTCAGCTACTCCTAGATGGGTTTTGTGTCACTGTTCAAATAAATGACCTAGATCTGCATGTCTCAACGTGAGTCAATTTCATGAACAAAATTTTGAATTTCTGAAGGTTTGCAGTTGCAGAAAGATACTGGATAATTCTATTTACATACATTTGAACCATTAAAAAACACCTATGTCTTCTAGGGAAGTGTAAAAACAGAGAAATGAAGGACAGGCATGGATTACTGTGTATTGATCACTTCTGAAGAGGAGGCCGGTGACAGGACCACAGGGCTTCCAGTGTCTCTGTTCACGAGATAGACTATATCACTTGGGTTCCTTCTTTTTTTTTTTTTTTTTTTTTGGAGAGATAGGGTCTTACTATGTTGCCAAGGCTGTCTTCAACTCCTGGGCTCCACGGGTCCTCCTGCATCAGCCTCCCAGAGGATTACAGGAATGAGGCACCACGCCTGGCCTCATCTGGTTTCTTACATACACACAAAAAATATTTGAAGCGTAAGTGGCAAAATGATAACATGTATTAAATCTTAGTGGGATCCATGAGTCCATGAGTGTTTCTTTGTATTGCATTATGGTGTTTGAAATATTTTACAATTTACAATTTAAAGTGTAATGCCATATGTTTAAATAACTACCATTATTTATCAATTAAGTAATCTGGCCTGCTAATAAAAATGAGTGCAAACCATACAACCTTAAACATACCTAAGTAAAGTTAATCACCAGGTAAGAATGCTCAGGTTACTTCTGTATTCTTCCTGCCTGTGCCGCTGTGTAACTTACTCAGTTACTAAAAGTTCCAGCCAAGTGGAAATATGGAAATCTAAATAAAAACTTGTGTTTTGTCATTTTTAAAGTTCTGAGCTGTTGGTTTCATAGACAGACTTGGCCAAGATCACAAACAAGTTATGGCAGAGTTGGATGTAGAACAGATTCCCAAACTCGGCCTTTTCTAATAATCTCATGGGTTTATTTGCATCACTGGTATAAACTGAAAAGAGGGCAGAAACCCCTGTCTCCTACTTCCTTTTTGTGTTTTGTTTCAGTTAAGATTTGACACAGTCCCAATTCTGCCTCACCTGCATCATCAAAAACGTCAGCATGATTCTCAAAAGTAGGATGTTATTCAGCTTGTACTTGCTACTCAGACTTCGTGATGGGGGAACAATGACCATTCGCTGCTTTAGGTCCAGGGAAAATGCCTGAGATCCCCAAAGGCAGGTGCACCGTGGCCAACCCCAAACCAGCCAGGTGACTGCGTGCAAAGGGAAGGAAGGTTGATGACATGAGAATTGATTTGTCATTGTTACTGATATTTTAGCTACTATTTTTGATGCAGAAATCAAGACTTGTGGTCTGTCAAGTAAGAGTGCAGTTCTGTGAGCAGGAAGAGCCAGTTTCATATCCAGATGGTCCTGCAATTGCCAGGCGGCAGTGTGGATGCAAAACCGATGTGTCTATAATTATACCTTGAGACTGAATAGGAACAACCTGATGTTATCATCTGTTCTTTACAAACTCTTTTAACGTCTGACTAAATATGGTTGATAGATGAAGGTTGTCCACAGACTGGTTTTTATTTCATTATTTGTTAGAAACAAGGTCTCACTGTCACCCAGGCTGGATTGCAGGGGTGCGATCATGGCTCACTGCAGCCTGGGACTCCCAAAGCGCTGGGATTCACAGGCATGAGCCAATGCACCTGGCCAACAAATTTTTATTTCATTTTTTTTCTCTAAAATGCAGGTTTGAAGTTAACATCTGTAGCGTGTTCGGGGTGAGATGAGAGAACAGTTCAGTCTCACAAAGGTGCCTATTTAGGAAAACAAGGATTCCACCTTGGCAAACGCCACATGGCACCCAGGCTGGAACCTGAGCAGGCTGCCGTGTGTGGCTTGCCGGGCGCCAGGCGCCAGGACAGACCCTGCTGTGGAAAAGCATCTCCCCCGAGACCGTCCCATGTTTGGAATTCCCGAGGGGGAAACCCCTAAGTGCATGAGACAGTTTCAGAGGAATAAAGCCAGGTGGCGCGGGAGTTGGCCAGGTCAGGCAGGCTGCCTCTCTGCAGAGAAGCAAAGCACACCCTGATCTTTGCTCTGATGAGCTCCTGACAGCTCACCCTCACCAAGGTCTGTGTGGGCTCCACCTGTGGAAACCTCATGAGGTGCTCTCCTGTAAGAGCTCTGCCTTCTCCTGCCAGGTCACCTGCATTCGGCCATCGGCCGCCCTCTTTGGGGGTCTCTGGTGAGCCGCCTCCCACTCTGACTGGCTCTCGGCAACAGGAGTTCCTACAGAAGGGCTTTTGATTTTGTCCAGGGGCTTCCAAGGACCCAGGGCATACTGTGGATGCCCCATAGAGCATGAGAACGCGATACCTGATCACTCTGCCACGCCATTCCACCCTGATTCGAAAGCACATGACCTTCTAGTCGCAGCGACTCAGTCCGTGAAACACCCTTATGTTGGGCTTTGCCAACAGAGACCCTTTCAGATAACAGCCGAGAAGGCCAAACAGCAGCAACATGGCCTGAAACGTACATGGCCTTAAAGCGGGGTTTCATTTCCAGTGATCGGCTGCCACTTTTGCTTAATGATATGACCTTTTACTGCAGGAGATGCCACTAAACTAATCACAGTTTGTTTCAAAAGTCTGCCACATCTGCCCAAATGCTATGACTTCCTGTTCCTGTGGGAATTCAAGCATGAAGCATGGTTTTGCGTGCCTACCCTACGTGTGTTTTTTAGGTGGCCACTCACCTAGCTGTTCATGTGTGACTTTTAATTAATTTTTTAAAGAATTTTTAGAGATGGGGTCTCACTATGTTGCCCAGGCTGGTCTCGAACTCCTGGGCTCAAGTGAGCCTCCCACCTCGGCCTCTCAAAGTGTTGGCCTGAGCCACTGTGCCTGGCCCACGTGTGACCCTTTTTTTATGTTTCATTTTTTTG
This sequence comes from Macaca thibetana thibetana, assembly GCF_024542745.1. Classification (NCBI taxonomy): domain Eukaryota; kingdom Metazoa; phylum Chordata; class Mammalia; order Primates; family Cercopithecidae; genus Macaca; species Macaca thibetana. The sequence goes on from NC_065585.1 coordinate 140,375,242, forward strand.
AGCTGGAGTTTCGCTCTTGTTGCCCAGGCTGGAGTGCAATGGCGTGATCTCGGCTCACTGCAACCTCTGCCACCTGGGTTCACGCCATTCTCCTGCCTCAGCCTCCCGAGTAGCTGGGATTACAGGCACCCGCCACCACGCCTGGCTAATTTTTGTGTTTTTAGTAGAGATGGGATTTCACCTTGTTGGCTGGGCTGGTCTCAAACTCCTCAGGTGATCCACCCACCTCAGCCTCCCAAAGTGCTGGAATACAGGTGTGAGCCACCACGCCCAGCCCCATGCATGACTTTTTTGATGCATATTTCCAGTTTGTACGTTAGACTTCGACAAAATTTTCTTTAAAAAGCAATTCGTGCCTCCAAGCGGTCTCCAAGTTAATTGGGAGACGTAAGCTAAACACCAGTGAAATACATTTCAACATGCATGGTCTTACTTGCACAAGATGGCCCCAGGTCCTGTAGGGACAATGTGGAAAGTCATCAGCTTGACCCTCATGGAGGTGCCGTCAAGCACAACCAGTGAAGACCCAAAGCAGAAAAGATGCATCATGAGGTCATGCAGCAAGTGCTGAGGGAGGTGTTACAAGATAACCCAACAGATGATGGAAAGAGAGAGGGAGTCACTCCCCAGCACCCTGGTCAGGTCACGGAGAGGTGGCAGGCACAGGGTTATGAGGAGCACCCAGCTGCCCGGGACAGGACTTCAGGAAGAGGAGCATCGTGACTAGGGACAGATGTATGGCGGCTGTTACGTCCTGGCTGAGGAGTTCAGCTGTGATGACCTGGCCTAGATGAGGTCATCCTTTTTGGAGCATGGAGGTGGCACACAGGGTTACAGCAGAGGTGACATGATTCCGTGGGGACACAGCAGACGTGCCCAAGGCTGCCAAGTTCTAGGTGTGGCTATGCTTTTGTGGGTGGCACAGAAGGGAGTCCACCCAACTCCAGGCCTCTAGCAGGTCACTGCTGCCTCAGGGCACACATGCCCAACATGTGGCAGGAGGGGACGGGGTACAGTCAACATTATCTAAACCAAACCTCACCCAGGACATCAAAAGAGCCCCCCTGGCCGGGCATGGTGGCTCATGCCTGTAATCCCAGTGCTCTGGGAGGCGAGGTGAGTGGATCACTTGAGGTCAGCAGTTCGAGACCAGCCTGGGTAACATGGTAATACCCCGTGTCTACTAAAAACACAAAAATTAGTTGGGCATGGTGGTGCGTGCCTATAATCCCAGCTACTCAGGAGGCTTGAATCTGGGAGATGGAAGTTGTAGTGAGCTGAGATCACACCACTGCATTCCAGCCTGGACGACACAGTGAGATCCTGTCTTTAAAAAAAAAAAAAGTGCTCAGCAACTTGTACTAAAATTTTACTTCTGATGAATTGGCCCCTCTGGCATTATAAAATGCTGCTGGCATTAGACAAAGCTTCTGTGTGCTGCTTGACGGTTTTAACTTGAAGTCGATTTTAGCTTATATAAGCATAGCTCTCTGTGCTCTCCAATGCTTTCCATTTGCATGGAGTATCTGTTCCCATCCCTTCACTCTGAGTCTGTGTTTCCTCAAAGGCCAAGTAGGTCTCTTGTAGGCAGCATACAGTGGGGTCGTATACATTTTTAACCCATTCATACACTCTATGTCTTTTGATTGGAGAATTTAATGCATTTATGTCCAAAGTAATTATGGTAGGTAAGAACTTATGACTCCCATTCTCTTAATTGTTTTCTGGTTGTTTTGTGGGTCTTTTGTTCCTTTCTTCCTCTCTTGCTGTCTTCTTTTGTCATTAGATTTTCTCTTGTGGTATGCTTTGATTCTTGACTTTCTACCTTTTGTGTATCTACTATAGGTTTTTGCTTTGTGGTCACTATATTTTATGTGGAAGCTTACATAAAATACCTTACAGTTCTAACAGTCTATTTTAAGCTGACGATTTAACTGATTGAATAAAATAACTCTACACTTTAAACTCCGGCCCCCCCACCCATTTTATGCTTTTGATGTCACTAATGACAGGTTTTTGTACTGTATATCCCTTAACATATTACCATAGCTGTATTATCCAGGGTTCTCCAGAGAACCAGAACCAACAGGAAGGCTAGATAGATGGGTAGATGAGAGGGGATTTACCAGGGGAACTGGCTCACACCGTTATGCAGGCTGAGAATCCCACAACAGGCTATCTGCAAGCTGCAGAACCAGAGAAGCCAGTGGCATGGCTCAGTCTATCGTCAGAGGCCTCAGAACCAGGGAAGCCAACAGAGCAACTTAGTCCAAGGCTGAAGGCCTGAGAACCCAGGGGGTCACTGGCGCAAGTCCCAGAGTCCAAAGGCTGGAAAACCTTGAGCTTTTATGTCCAAGGGCAGAAGATGGTGTCCCAGCTTCAGGACAGGGGAGAGGGGGCGGGGGAGAGAAAGAATTTGGCTTTCTTCTGCCATTTTCTTCTATCTGGGCTCTCAGACAATTGGATGGTGCTGAGGGCAAATCTTCCTCACAGTGGTTCAAATGCCAGTCTCTTCCCAGAACACCCTCACAGACACTTCCAGAAATAATACTTTACAAGCTATTGGGGTATCCCTTAATCTACTCAAGTTGACACCTGAAATTAACCATCACAGTATCTTTTATTGTTTAATAGTTTTGTCTTTCAGTCTTCAGACTAAAGATGTAGTTAATTTACATACCACCATTACAGTGTTCGAGTATTGTGAATTCAACTGTTTACTTACATTTACCAGCGAATTTTACACTTTTCAATGTTTTTGTGTTACTAATTAATGTCCTTTTCTTTCAGCTTGAAGAATTCCCTTAAGCATTTCTTATAAGACAGGTCTGGTGGTGGTGAACTCCCTCAGCTGATGTTTGCCTGGGAAAGTCCTTCTCTCTCCTTCATTTCTAAATGACAGCCTTTCTGGGTACAGAAATTTTGGTTGGCAAGCTTTTATTTCCTTCAGCGCTCTGAATAGATCACCCCACTCTCTCTTGGCCTGTTAGGTTTCTGCTGTGAAATTCACTGACAGGCTCACAGGGTCACACAGCCAATTAGGGTTGGGGCTAAAATTAAAAACCAGACCCTGAGATCCTACGGCCCTTGTTACTATTTTGCACTATTGCAATGCCAGACATATGAAACAAGCTGAAAACAAGTCTGTGATCCAGCCGTTCATAAAGATTTCCACAAACCCCATGAAACTGCGGGAGACTCAGCCCATGCAACAAGCAGGCAGGCTTTCTGTGGCCCGTCGGGTTGAGCAGATGGCTAAAGTCGTGCTGAAAATTGTGAGGCACTCATCTGCTCTCGCTGGCACTCTCTGAGAAAAGACAGTTAATAGAACCAGGAGATGGTGTCCCTGCCCTGCCCCTGCCCTGGCGGCTGCACGGTGCCACCTCCAGCTGGCGGAGGCTCCAGGGCAGGGACAAGCACCTCTCAGCACACGCTGCCACTACAAACCACACCCCAGCCACCCCATCCGGATGCGGAAGCACGTGGTGTCCCCCGTGGAGGCTACCAGCAGCGTGGAACCAGAGGCTGTAGCTTCATGGAGCTCATTTCAAAAGTTCTGATTATCGGCCGGGCGCGGTGGCTCACGTCTGTAATCCCAGCACTTTGGGAGGCCAAGGCAGGCAGATCATGAGGTCAAGAGATTGGGACCATCCTGGCCAACATGGTGAAACCCCATCTCTACTAAAAATACAAAAATTAGCCAGGCGTGGTGGCGCACGCTTGTGATCCCAGCTACTCGGGAGGCTGAGGCAGGAGAATTGCTTGAACCCGGGAGGTGGAGCTTGCAGTGAGCCGAGATCGCGCCACTCACTCCAGCCTGGTGACAGAGCGAGACTCCGTCTCAAAAAAAAAGTTTGATTATCAGTATTTCACTTCATTTAGGCCGGCACACAGACTGGGCCTCTATCTTCTTATCTCAATATTTGTCCTCAAAATATCAAATCCCATCCAGTAGGATGTCATGCTTGGACACGGGATTCTATAAATCCCAGCAGATTCATAGAAAACGAAACACAGCAGCATTTTTAGGTAATTGAACGATGAAATACTGCCAGCTCAGGCTACAGGGAACAGATTCAGTACAAAGCGAGACTGGGCATTGGACTCCCAAAGTACTCTGGGCAGGATGCAAAAAAAAACCTCTCAGCTACAAACACAGGCCTCTCCAGGGAAAGGAAGAGCCACTCCCCAAACAAATCCAAGAGCCCAGAGGGTACAGCCAGGAGCGTGGAAGCCACCCAGGATGAGGCCCCAGCCCTGTCCAGAGGCTGCCGACCAGCACCCAGCTGCACTTCAGGACCACGTGGGCCAGAGACCCCTGTCTGCCGCCCACTTCCCCCTTTCTGAACAGGAAGGTTATGATAAGTACTTTTATGTGTCCACTCGGTTAGGCCATAGTACCCAGATATTCAATCAGTCATAGTCCGAACGTCACTGTGAAGGGTTTTTTTTTTTTGTTTTATTGTTTTGTTTGAGATAGAGTCTCGCTCTGTAGCCCAGGCTGGAGTGCAGTGGCGCAATCTCGACTCATTGCAAACTCCACCTCCCGGGTCATGCGATTCTCATGCCTCAGCCTCCTGACTAGCTGGGATCACAAGCACGCACCACTGCACCTGGCTAATTTTTGTGTTTTTAGTAGAGATGGGGGTTTCACCATGTTGGCCAGGCTGGTCTCAAACTCCTGACCTCAAGTGATCTGCCTACCTCAGCCTCCCAAAGTGCTGGGAGCCATGGCACCTGGCCTAAGCGTGTTTTTTTATGACATGATTAACATTTACATGGGAAGATTCTGAGTAAAACATGTTTCTATTCACAATATGGGTGGGCCTCATCCAATCAGTCAAAGCCTTAAGAGAAAAAACTGAGGTGGCCCGAGGAAGAGGGACTGTAACACCAGCACTTCCTTGGGTCTCCAGTCTGCCGGCCTGCCCTGCAGATCTCAAACTTGCTCCGTCACCATCAGATGAGCCAGGCCCTTCAATCTTGCTCTCTAATCCCTCTCACATGCGTAGACACACACACACACACACACACACGCACACACTGTACCCAGTTGGTTCTGTTTCCCTGGAGAACTCTGACCAGCACACACACACACACACACACACACACACACACGCACACACGTACCCAGTTGGTTCTGTTTCCCTGGAGAACTCTGACCAGCACGAGGGCCTACAGCAGTTCTCCTGTGCCTGCCCAGGCCTGTACACTGTGGGCTGGAGGTGGGTCTCTCATCGCTTTGGAGCACCAGCCTTCGCCTCGGAGGAGGGACTAGAGCCCAGGGAGGCACTTTCACACCTGGCTTCCATGATGAGTTCCTGGAGCCCAAGCCTGATGCCACAACAGAATGAGATTTGGGGATTGCCGTGGCCTTTTTTATGTGGAAGAGACATGACCTTAGTGGAAAGAGCAGATTCTGTTTTCCAAAGATGCGCCATGGATGCACCCCGCTCGGCACGCCCTTCCGGCCCAGTGAGCTTCCCCTCTGCTCACAGCTGGGACCCCGTTCCCTCCCCTTCTACATGGCCGGCCGGGGACTGAGGGGGAAGCAACACAACATGAACCCCCACCTTGTGAGAAAGGTGACCAGTTCCACCTGCTGTTTTCTCAGGCCACAGTCCGTGGTGACCCTGACTCAACACACAGGGAGTCCACTGCATCAAGGCTGCCACGCTGGAGCGAGTACACGGACGGCCACAGAGTGACGGGGGAGGTCCCTGAGGGGCCCCTGCTGCACCAGCCCCAAATGTGTCAATCCTCCTGGCGCAAGCCTCAGGCAGCAAGTCAGGAGCCTCCATGGTTCCAGCCCTTGGCCTTCAAGTTCCGCATCTGGTGCTGACTGGCACCAAGGTGAGCTGTGCCCAGCGAGACTGCAGACTTTTAAGCAAAATGAATGCTATTGCTACTAACACAGGAACAGAAAACCCAACACCACAAGTTCTCACTTATAAGTGGGAGCTGAACAATGAGAACACATGGACACAGGGAGGGGAACAACACACACTGGGGCCTGTAGGGGGCAGTGGAGGGAGAGCATCAGGATAAATAGCTAATGCCTGCTGGGTTTAATACGTAGGTGATGGGTTGATGGGTGCAGCAAACCACCATGGCACACGTTTACCTATGTAACAAACCTGCACCTCCCGCACATGTAGCCTGGAACTTAAAATAAAATATAAATAAATAAATGCTATTGCTTTAAGCCACTAAGTTGTGCGTGGCTTATTCAACAACCATGATATTGGAACAAGGGTCTTGCTATGAATATTGAGAACTGTGGACTGCATCTTGCAGGAAAGGGAAGCTATGAAAGGCCCAATATTGTAAGATCTTAAAAAAATAATTGCTCTGAGCTGGGCGTAGTGGTTCATGCCTGTAATCCCAGCACTTTGGGAGGCCAAGGCAGGAAGATCACCTGAGGCCAGGAGTTCGAGACCAGCCTGGCCAACATGCTGAGACCCCATCTCTACTAAAAGTACAAAAAAAAAATTGAGCTGGATGTGGTGGTGGGCGCCTGTAATCCCAGCTACTCGAGAGGCTGAGACATGAGAATTGCTTGAACTCGGGAGGTGGAGGTTGCAGTGAGCCGAGATGGTACCACTGCACTCCAGCCTGGATTATAGAGCAAGACTCCATCTCAAAATATTATAATTATTATTATTATTATTATTATTATTCTGACTTCTGTAGGAGGGTCTGTTCAAAGAGAGGACATGCAGAGCCTCTCCAGAGACTACTACAGAAGTCCAAGCATGAGATGGAGGTGGCCTGGACAAAGATGGTAGACTTCGTAGAAGCACGCCCGTACATATGTCCCCAGGACTCCACGTCTTTATGATAAAACAGTAACAATACCATCTAACATCGGCACTGTGGTTTTTCATTTACAAAACATTCTATGTGCCTCCTCCTATGTAATGATTTCACTTTAGGATTTGGGATGTCTCCATGCTACAAAATTAATCCATGTGAAACTCCATCAAGCTCTAAAGCAGGGATCTCCAATCTTTTGGCTTCCCTGGGCCATACTGGAAGAACTGTCTTGGGTCACACACAAAACAGACTAACACTAATGACAGCTGATGAGCTAAAATAATAATAATAAAAAAAAAAAAACTCATAATGTTTTAAGAAAGTTTACAAATCTGTGTTGGGCCACATTCAAAGCTGTCCTGGGCCACAAGTGGCTTGTGGGCCGTGGGCTGTAGGAGCTTGCTCTAAAGTGTGAAGGTCCATCAATTTATGAGAAGGAAATGCCACAAGTCAGTCATAAAATCGGGTGACATTACACTTTTACTAGGCTCTGCTCCAGCGCCCCTCGCTGGCCTTTCCATGCTCTGGTCCTCACCACAGGGCCTTTGCATACGATGTTGCCACAAACTTCCCCCTCCTGGGCTCCTGAGCCACCCCTCTCACCCCTTAGTTCTCGGCCTTAGAGTCCTCTGTTACGTGCATTCCCGGGAATGTATTCCTCTCCTTCAAAGCACTAGTCTCTGTGTGTTATCACCTAAGAATTAACATAATTATATGCTGAATGCCTTTCACTGTATTAAAGTCTCAGCTGCAGAGAGCAGGGAACTAGGCTGACTTTACTTGCAACTGTATCCCCAGCACCTAGGACTGTGCCTGACCCACAGCAGGGTGGCGGAGGGTGGAGGGGAGGGAGGGCGGGGTAACTCCACAAATATTCAGAAGGAAATTCATGCTAATCCTTCAAACAAAACGCACGTAAGACATGCAACGGTTTCTATTTCCAAGACACCATTTCAAAATCATTTCTAGCAGGAACCTGGCTGTTAGCAAAAAGCAAACTCCTACATGTTTTAATTTATTCTTAAAGTTTTTGCTCATTGTTAAATACTTTGCAAATATGTGCTGGGTACCAACACTATAATTTTAGCTTAATTACGATGATTTCAAGAGAAAAAAAAAAAAACTCAAGACCACAACTGACACGATGAACCCTTGACCTCCGGAGAAGGGCAGATACTGCCCCGAGTCACCCAGGGAACATATGCTGAATGACAGCCTGGTTTGTGATCAGGACACCCGCTGTTCTCCCGGCCCTTCTCAAGCCCACTCAGACACCACTCCTCCTTGATCACAGCCTTGGATGCAAGAAGGCTTAGAGGCACTGCAGCTGCCTAAGTGATTCCAGATTTGCAGGAAAGCTATTATTACTGAACAATCTGTGCTATTGGTATTTAGAAAACAACTGAAACATGTGCCCAGATGGAGGCATCCACAGCACGGAGAGTCTCTGGATCAGCACAGGGACAAAGACGAGACCTGCTGGGTTCCCACTGCGAAGGTTGCTACTTGTACCGGAACATACGGAAACCCCACTGAGCGGGTTTGCCTTGGAGTTTACAAATGATGCAATGACCTCCAAACCACCTTTCCGGATTCTTCCATCCTCCCAGGGCAAGGTGCTCTGAGGGTCAAGTTAGGCCCAGACATCAGTCAACACAGAGTCCTGCTCCCTGGGAATTTCTTTAGTTTCAGAGTCACAACATTAAGTTTTCTCCCCTCCTCCCAAGCCCAATGCTGGCTTAAATACAGTCATGAATGGTTCAGATGCAGACAGGTTCTGAGACATGGTAGTTAGGTGACTTCATCACTGTGCAAACATCACACAGGGTACTTATACACCTAGACGGTGCAGCCTGCTACACACCTGAGCTCCACTGCACAGTCTCCTGCTCCAGACTGCACACCTGTACAGCGCACACAATACTGCAGGCAATTGTAACACAATGGTGTTTGTGTATCTACACATTTCTAAGCATGAAAGAGACACAAGGAAAACAGTCTTATAATCTTACGGGACCACCGTCATCTTGGCGGTCTGTAATTGATCCGAACGTAGCTGTGCTAACGTATGACTATACTGTAAGCTACATTTTTAACTAATTTTATTATGTGCTTTATAATGCTATGGCCAGCAATGCCTGTGCAACTGACATGAAAAGTTCAAAGGCTTTATCTCATTACAATTTTTGCTTAGTTATGCCCTGATGGGAGCATTGCAATGCCAATTACCATAAATTTGCAGGCATCAGGTTGTTGCTGGAGCAAATCTGAAGGCAATGAACGCTCCCTTCCGTGATGTCAGGAGTGGGGAGGATTATTCTAATAATGTACACTATTAGCTCAGGATAAAAGACTGAAGGGTTCCATTGACATCCATTAAGGGTTCCTAATTGGAGCCCGAGTAACGGCTCCTTAGTGGGAAATGGAGGCGGGAACCCGGCGAACTTCTCACTTAGTGCCTGAAGGGATGGCAGGAACTTTAAAATCTGACGGCGGTGCCTTTCGTGGGCTGAGTAGAATAAAGCTCGCTGCACTGATTTGTTCCTTTTCTCTTCCTTAGAATAGACACTGGAGTGGGTGGAGGGGGAAACGGTTTTGCAGGACTCTAAAAAGGTGAAGGGACTTTGGTTAACCCTCTTTTCCTGCTCCAGAAGGAGCCCCGCCTGAGAGGAGGGACCCCTGCGGAATCCCGCCCAGACCGCCCGGAGGTCTCCCCAGCACGTGGGGCGGGGGCTGGAGGGGGTGCCCGGCAGGGCTCGGGAGCCGCGGCGTGGTGGGGCGGGTGGTTCGGGGTGCTCAGGGCTCGCGGGGGTCAGCGGCCCGGACACCCCCGCACCCCGCGCGCAGCCGCGGAGGCCCAAGGGCCGCGCTCCCCTTCCCGGGGCCCCGAGTCCAAGAGGGACCCCCGTCCGCTCCGGACAGCCGATCCCCGCGACCGCCGAGAGCCAAGCGGAGCAACCCCGGGTGGAGCCCCCGCCCCGGCCCCGCGCGCTTGGCTTCGGCTTCAGCTCCGGCTTGTGCTCCGGCGGGGGCGGCGGGACCCTCGGCGGGGGGCGGTGACCATGGGCGCGGCGCGGGCAGCTCATTGTCTTCAGGCCGGAGTCGCCGCGTCCCGGGGGAGGCTCTGGGGCAGACCCCGCGCGGAGGCCCCCACGCCCCCTACGCGCCCTCCCGGGGGCTGAGCGGAGACCACCCACCGCCGCCCACCACGCCGCAGGCAGCACCGCCCCCTCCCCTCCCCTCCCCTCCGCTCCCCTCCCCTCCCCTTCGCTCCCCTCCCCTCCCTTCCGCTCCCCTCCGCTCCCCTCCCTTCCCGTGCCGGCCTCGCCTCCCCTCCGCGCCTCTCCCCTGCCGGCCTCTCCTTTGCTCCCCTCCTGCCTTCTGCCGCCCTCGCCGACCATCCCCCGCCCCTCCGACCCGCGCCTCGGGCTCCTTCCAGCTCTGCCCGCCGGGCCCCGCCGCTGCCTCCCCGGGGTCCGCCCTACCTCGCCGCGGCTCCTCTTCAGCCCCCGGGCCCGGGACGCGCAGCCTGGCGGGTGGGCTCCGGCGCATGCGCGCGGCCTCCTCCCAGCACCTGTGGGAGCCGCGGCCCGGCCTCTCCGAGCACCTGCGAGCGCTCCTGCTCCTCCGACCCGCAGCGGGGCGTGGGCGGCAGAGGGGGCGGCGGACCGGCCTCTCCGCCTCTCCAGGCCGCGCGGAGCCAGCGCTCCGGCTCCCGGCTGCGAGGGGCGCGCGCGGGGTGCGGGGAGGGGGGCGAGCGCGTGCACACGGGGCGTTCTCGGGCGCGCGCCGCCTGGCCGGGTCTGCGGACGGGCTGAGGAGCGGCTGCGGCTCCCCCCGGGCCTCCCTGCCCCGCGCCCGCCCGCCGGGCGCTTCACCCCTTCCGGGACCGCGGCCCACGCCCCACCCGAGCCCGAGCCCACGCGCGGGGGCCGCTTCCTGCGAGGAGCGGAGACAGGTGGCCGCGGGCGCAAACAGGGGAGTTTTGTGCGCCTATTTTTTGGTAAAAGTAGAGGCGATGCGTTGTTGACATATTTAGTGGTTAAAAACCTATTGCCAAATTCTCACAGATTCCAGAATGTTTTAAAGTTTACAACACGAGAGTGGACGAAACGTCGGAGCTTTTTCTCATAACCAGAAATGTGGCCTCTGCCTCCCACCCGGGCCCTGCGGCGCAGCCGGGGCTCAGGGCGGTGTGGACGGAGCCAGGATAGCAGCGTTCCAGCTGCTCCCAGACTGGGTCCTAATTAACACTGGACCCCTGCTGGCAAATGCTATTTTTAATGGTTTTGTGCAAATTAATGACGATGAGATTTCCATAAGCACGGAGAGCCGGAGGCTTTACTTTCTCTTTTTTTGTTCTTTTTGCTTCTGACAGTCTTTGCCAGTTGCATGCTGTATACACATAATTAGCCATTATGACTCCAGCACCAAAGCTAACGCCCCGAGAACATCTTTAAAACCCTTTTCACTCAGTTGCCAAGAAGAGTAGTACCTGCCGTCAGTACTTGAATTACAGGAGGCCGAAACTAAGCGAGCTACTCAGATTTTTTGAAAATTGAAAACTTTCGTTAAACAGACGCTTTTGGTGGGGGCTAAAATAATTCCCGTGCTGCTCCATTTTTATTTTGTTCAATTTACTCCAAACATGTTTCAGACTCTACTGTGATTTAGTGCATCTCTACTTCCCTTTGGCTGCAGAATACTTCTTCTTTTTCTGTGGTCCTTTCTTTTTTCTTTTTTTTTTTTTAGAGATGGAGTCTCGCTCTGTCACCCAGGCTAGAATGCAGTGGTGCAAGCTCAGCTCACTGCAACCTCTGCGTCACGAGTTCAAGCAATTCTCCTGTCTGAGCCTCCCGAGTAGCTGTGACTAGAGGCGTGCATCACCACACCCAGCTAATTTTTGTATTTTTAGTAGAGACGGGGTTTCACTCTACATTGGCCAGGCTGGTCTCAATCTCCTGACCTCAAGTGATCCACCCGTCTTGGCGTCCCAAAGTGCTGGGATTACAGGCGTGAGCCCCCACGCCTGGCCTAACTACCCCCATTCTTTTCCAGAGAACCGTGAGCAGGCCAAACAAAGCCTCATCTGGCTTTCCCACCGCCCTGGGGTTGGGCCCCCAGAGGCCCCGGAGGTCACCTAAGACACGGTGCTCTGAACATACAAGCCCCACAGCATCTTGTCTGCCATCCTGCCAGCAGTCAGAGACCTGGGAATAGGTCACACTGCCCACTGGATTTTACAAGCTTGGCATACACTAGGTTCTCCATAAATACTGAATGAAAAAATCGCTGAAGTAACTTATAACATCCATCCAAACCCCACACCATCTAGTAGATAAGTAGTCTGTGGGGAGTCCCATATTTTTCTTTCTTTAGATATTTATTTTAGAAATGGACTGTAGGCCCAACATGGTCTATGAAACTTGCAGAGGAGCATTTCATGCCTTTAATTAGTTCTTCATAACTACAGAGACCTCTAGAGTTCCTGAAATTGAACTGGGTTGTAATACTGTCAAGAAGAAGGGGGACCTATCTTAAATCTATTTCAAGGGTAATACTATTTTACTATGTAAATTTTCCCCTGCTCAGGGAGAGCCTGATCGAAGCATGCAAATATTTCAACATGCAAAACCACCCTGAAAATAGAAGTGAAGCTTATGGAGTTGTCCAGGGCACAGTGGTTTACTGGCCTCTGAATGCTGGATGCCATCAAACTGGGCTCCAGGCTGGGAGGACTCTGAACCGAATTTGTAGACAGCCCGCTTTGGAGTTCAGCTGATGGGACCTTAGACACCAGCCTCACCCTCTGCCAGTCTTGTGATCTGGAGCCAGATACTTGGCCTCTCTGTGCTCCAGGGAGACACCATTGCACCTACCTGAGAGGGCTCAAGGAGACAATCCGTGCAACTCACTCAGGATACTGGATCTTAAGCCAACGGGCGGACTCACATTCGTCACCTCTGATTCTGTCGCTGCCCGCACGGTGACTTAGCAAACACTTCTTCCTCTCCAGCTCTGCTTCTTAGTCTCCAGCTCCGCTGCCCGGCTCGGGTACTGGATGTAGTTTTCTAAATGTGCTAACACCAGACAACAGATAATTTCCCAAATGCTTGTATTATCCCATAGGAGTTCATGTGTTCCTCCCCCAACCAATAAAGCTGTTAAATCCCAATAACTGTCAGGAATGGAGCCAACTGCTATAAAGTACTTCCAGCTTCTTGGCATGAAAAAATAATTAGAATATATGTGTTGGCTTTGAAACAATACTCACTGGTTCATTTAAAAATTCTGTGCATATTGGGCCAGGCGCGGTGGCTCAAGCCTGTAATCCCAGCACTTTGGGAGGCCGAGACGGGCGGATCACAAGGTCAGGAGATCGAGACCATCCTGGCTAACACGGTGAAACCCCGTCTCTACTAAAAAATACAAAAAACTAGCCGGGCGAGGTGGCGGGCGCCTGTAGTCCCAGCTACTCGGGAGGCTGAGGCAGGAGAATGGCGTGAACCCGGGAGGCGGAGCTTGCAGTGAGCTGAGATCCGGCCACTGCACTCCAGGCTGGGCGACAGAGCCAGACTCTGTCTCAACAACAACAAAAAAAAAATTCTGTGCATATTGTACAGAAGTAAAGTCTTGGCCCTGGCACTCCCTCAGGTGAACCTTACCCGGCCCTGGTACTCCCTCAGGTGAACCTTACCCGGCCCTGGCACTCCCTCAGGTGAACCTTACCCGGCCCTGGCACTCCCTCAGGTGAACCTTACCCGGCCCTGGCACTCCCTCAGGTGAACCTTACCCGGCCCTGGTACTCCCTCAGGTGAACCTTACCCGGCCCTGGCACTCCCTCAGGTGAACCTTACCCACCTCAGTGCTCCCTCAGCTCCGATGAACTGTGTGCAATTGCGTTTTTCTCACAAGCTGCTTTGTAAATACTGTGAAGCTCTTTCCTTATGTCAGTCTCTCCACCTATGTCACCAGCCAGCGCCTGAGACCCTCATATTCAGGAAACTGTGCTCCTAAGTCCTCCAAAATATTGTCCACTATTAACCATCAATAGCACACATGTATTGGCCGTGTGCTAAGCGTGTCATTCCCCAAATTTTATTTTTTTGGGACAGAGTTTCGCTCTTGTTGCTCAGGGTGGAGTGGAATGGCACGATCTCAGCTCACTACAACCTCCACCTCCCAGGTTCAAGTGATTCTCCTGCCTCAGACTCCCAAGTAGCTGGGATTGCAGATGTGCGCCACCACGCCCGGTTAATGTTTTTTATTTTTAATAGAGACGGGGTTTCACCACATTGGTCAGTCTGGTCTCAAACTCCTGACCTCAGGTGATCCGCCCTCCTCAGCCTCCCAAAGTGCTGGGATTATAGGCGTGAACCACTGCGCCTGGCCCCCAGATTTTAATTTACAGACAGTCCCAGGTTTAAGATGATACCCTAATTGTGCTGATTTCCCTAAAAGGGAAACAGAGGCCATGCGGGCCCAGCAGTGTGAGGGAATGAAGCCAAGTTCGGTAACTGTTGAGTAAATGAAGGAATGAGGCCTGTTGAGCCCAAATGCCCATCGCTCATCATCCCTGACAGGCTCTCCCAGGGGCTGCGGGGGCTGGGCATGCGGTTCCCTCAAGCAGACTGCAGGTTACCCGCAGTGAATTAATGCTGCCGTCCCCAAATGGCCATTACGTTTATTAGTGGGAATCCTAGTAACCATTTTTCAGAAAAATAAAGGAAATAAGATGGCAACCATTACTTTAAAATAGTTTCAAGTATCTATTAATAATGTTAGAGCAAGTTAGCTGCAATTTAAAATATTTTCAGGGTTGGGGACAGTGACTCACACCTGTGGTCCCAGCACTTTGGGAGACTGAGGCAGGCAGATCGCTTAAGCCTAGGAGTTGGAGACCAGCCTGGGCAACATGGCGAAACCCTGTCTCCACAAAAATACAAAAAATCAACTAGTCCCAGCTACTCAGGAGGCCGAAGTGAGAGGATTGCTTGAGCCTGGGACGTCAAGGCTGCCATAAGCCATGATTGCACCACTGCACTCCAGCCTGAGCAACACAGTGAGACCCTGTCTCAAATATATATATACATTTATTTATTTATTTTAAATATAAAATTTATATTTTATATTCTTTATATTTTATATATAATATATAATTAATTTATAATATATAATTATATTATGATGTATAACAATTATATTATATATTATATATAAGTTTATATTTTTTATATATTATAATATATATAATACTCATCCCAGGGTTTCGTGTCTCTTCCATACAGGCAGGGCTTTCCACGCTATTGGGAGTAACGTGTCAGTTTATGATTTTAAAGTTTTCAATCCGTTATAGACAGACAACATTTCAATTTACAATACAAATAAAATTTTAAAAGACATACAGAATACAAAACCATTACCTTAGTGTTAGGTTAAACAGGCGTATAAAATCACGCTGTCAAACTGGTACACAACTTTCTAAACACTGCTTTCAGTTGTAGCACTGGTGGCGATGTTGGTCCTTCCTGGAGGGTTCATGGCCCACAATAGCCACGCTGTGAGCCGCATAGCTGAGGGTCACTGGGTGATGACTGAGCAATTGGCTGGTTGGTCCCGGAGAAATGCACATCTGTGCCCTGGCAAAGGCTTCACCATGCCAGGTGGGCGCAGCTGGAGTCGTCCCTAGACTCAGTTTTTCCAAATAAAGTCTTCCAGCCGAATTAGGCAATACGCTTGGGAAAAAGTAGTTTTGGGGTATAAATGTTTGAAAATGGCTCTAAACTATCTCCATCAGTATAAGAGGACATCTAACCGCTCAGCCAAAGAGACCTCGATGTCTTCTGACCAGGCTGACGAATCTCTCCTTCCTGCTGCTGTCTGGGATTAAAATGCTAAGGTTTGCAGGGTGCCAGGAAGTCACTTTAAAACACACTAACGGTCAAACTCGGATGGCCTCTCTGTTTAACACCCAGGCCTTTCGGGATGTGGGGATGCACGGGGTTGTGGACTTAGGAGGGTGCGGGACACTGACTAGCTGCAGAGCTTCCGCGTGGGCGTCCTGGGAGGTAGGTCAGCCGCCTGCGCAGCTGCCTGGGGCTGGGTCACAGGGAGTGGCCAGCCCCGTCCTTCCTCCCCTGCTGCCCCTCCCCCGGCTCCAAGGGTGTCTGTTCTGCAGCAGGAGGCTGAAGTGAGGAGGGTGGGGGCTGACCGCAGAGCCTCTCCCAGCTCCACCTGGCTCCATGGCCCCTGCAGCCCTGAAGCCCCGACACCATCCTGAGAGTCCCCGTTCCTGGTATCCCAGGCGGGAGCCTGCAGGGAGCGCCGGGAGCCTCAGAGGGGAGGACTCGGAGGAGACCGGGTCAGAGGGGGGTCGGCAGGACCTTCCTGCCCTGGGCGTTTCCTCAGAAGGCTTCACCCTCTTTCTGGGCAGCCCCAGCTTCGGCGGGTTCTTCGCCGGAAAGGACCTGCAGTCCTCAAACCGCCTTGGCCTCTGCACCTTCCGGCAGGACCCTGCTGCGACCAGAACTCCTGGGCCCAAATTCTAACACAGCAGAGTCTCCAGAGAAGTCGCCTCCCACCCCGGGCCCCACCAGAGGGAGCTGAGGCAGGAACGGGCCTCTGGGCCCCGGGGAACCACAGGGAAGCGGGGGCGGGCAGTGTGGGGGGCGCCTGTCGGACCGGACGGCTTTCGGGTAACTCGAACCAAAGCACGTGCTGAGGACGGTGAGCAGCGGCAGGCGGGCGGCTCTGTCTGGCCCAGAGGAGCCGCACCAGCTCCCATCCCCAGAGAGACCCCGGTGCCTCCATCCCCAGAGAGACCCCAGTGCTCCCTCATCCCCAGAGAGACCCCGGTACCCAGATCCTCCGAGAGACCCCGGTGCCCCCATCCTCAGAGAGACCCCGGTGCCTCCATCCCCAGAGAGACCCCAGTGCTCCCTCATCCCCAGAGAGACCCCGGTGCCCAGATCCTCCGAGAGACCCCGGTGCCCCCATCCTCAGAGAGACCCTGGTGCCCCCATCCCCAGAGAGACCCCAGTGCTCCCTCATCCCCAGAGAGACCCCGGTGCCCAGATCCTCCGAGAGACCCCGGTGCCCCCATCCCCAGAGAGACCCCGGTGCCCGGATCCTCCGAGAGACCCCGGTGCCCCCATCCTCAGAGAGACCCCGGTGCTCCCTCATCCCCAGAGAGACCCCGGTGCCCAGATCCTCCGAGAGACCCCGGTGCCCGGATCCTCCGAGAGACCCCGGTGCCTCCATCCCCAGAGACACCCCAGTGCTCCCCCATCCCCAGAGAGACCCCGGTGCCCCCATCCTCAGAGAGACCCCGGTGCTCCCATCCCCAGAGAGACCCCAGTGCTCCCCCATCCCCAGAGAGACCCCGGTGCTCCCATCCCCAGAGAGACCCCAGTCCTCCCATCCCCAGAGAGACCCCGGTGCCCCGATCCTCAGAGACCCTGCTGCCCGGATCCTCCGAGAGACCCTGGTGCCCCGATCCTCACAGAGACCCCGGTGCCCTGATCCCCAGAGACCCCAGTGCCCCCATCCTCAGAGAGACCCTGGTGCCTCCATCCCCAGAGAGACTCCAGTGCTCCCCCATCCCCAGAGAGACCCCGGTGCCCGGATCCTCCAAGAGACCCTGGTGCTCCCATCCCCAGAGAGACCCCAGTGCCCCCATCCTCAGAGAGACCCCGGTGCCTCCATCCCCAGAGAGACCCCAGTGCTCCCTCATCCCCAGAGAGACCCCGGTGCCCGGATCCTCCGAGAGACCCCGGTGCCCCCATCCTCAGAGAGACCCCGGTGCCCCCATCCTCAGAGAGACCCCGGTGCCTCCATCCCCAGAGAGACCCCAGTGCTCCCTCATCCCCAGAGAGACCCCGGTGCCTCCATCCCCAGAGAGACCTCAGTGCTCCCCCATCCCCAGAGAGACCCCGGTGCTCCCATCCCCAGAGAGATCCCAGTGCTCCCATCCCCAGAGAGACCCCGGTGCCCCGATCCTCAGAGACCCTGCTGCCTGGATCCTCCGAGAGACCCCGGTGCCCCGATCCTCAGAGAGACCCCGGTGCCCCCATCCTCAGAGAGACCCCGGTGCCTCCATCCCCAGAGAGACTCCAGTGCTCCCCCATCCCCAGAGAGACCCCGGTGCCCAGATCCTCCAAGAGACCCTGGTGCTCCCATCCCCAGAGAGACCCCAGTGCCCCCATCCTCAGAGAGACCCCGGTGCTCCCATCCCCAGAGAGACCCCGGTGCCCTGATCCTCAGAGACCCCGGTGCCCGGATCCTCCGAGAGACCCCGGTGCCCCGATCCTCAGAGAGACCCCGGTGCCCCGATCCTCAGAGACCCCGGTGCCCGGATCCTCCGAGAGACCCCGGTGCCCCGATCCTCAGAGAGACCCCGGTGCCCCGATCCTCAGAGAGATCCCGGTGCTCCCATCCCCAGAGAGACCCCGGTGCCCCCATCCTCAGAGAGACCCCGGTGCCCCGATCCTCAGAGACCCCGGTGCCCGGATCCTCCGAGAGACCCCGGTGCCCCCATCCTCAGAGAGACCCCGGTGCCCCGATCCTCAGAGACCCCGGTGCCCGGATCCTCCGAGAGACCCTGGTGTCCCGATCCTCAGAGAGACCCCGGTGCCCTGATCCTCAGAGAGACCCTGGTGCTCCCATGCTCAGAGAGACCCTGGTGCCCCGATCCTCAGAGAGACCCCAGTGCCCTGATCCTCAGAGAGACCCTGGTGCTCCCATGCTCAGAGAGACCCCGGTGCCCCCATGCTCAGAGAGACCCCGGTGCTCCCATCCCCAGAGAGACCCCGGTGCCCCGATCCCCAGAGAGACCCCGGTGCCCCCATCCCCAGAGAGACCTCGGTGCCCCCATCCTCAGAGAGACCCCGGTGCCTCCATCCCCAGAGAGACCCCAGTGCTCCCTCATCCCCAGAGAGACCCCGGTGCCTCCATCCCCAGAGAGACCTCAGTGCTCCCCCATCCCCAGAGAGACCCCGGTGCTCCCATCCCCAGAGAGATCCCAGTGCTCCCATCCCCAGAGAGACCCCGGTGCCCCCATCCTCAGAGACGCCGGTGCTCCCATACTCAGAGACCCCGGTGCTCCCATCCTCAGACCCCGGTGCCAAAGCTCAACAGAGCCTGTCCTGGGTGTCGTCTCTTTCTGAGGAAAGAACTTACTCTTTTAATCTATAGGAATGTATTCGTTTTCCATGGCTGCTGTCACAAATCGACAGAAAACTCGTGGCTTCAACAACACAGATTTATCATCTGACAGTTCTGGGGCCAGAATTGTGCCATGGGTGTCACAGGACAAAGATCCTGGCGTTGTAGCTCCCGTAATTCCCACGTCATGGGCGGAACCTCGTGGGAGGCATTTGAATCGGGGGTGGGTCTTTCCTGTTCTGTTCTCCGTGATAGCAAATAAGTTTCCTGAGATCTGATGGATTTATAAAAGGCAATTTATAAAAGGGGCTGAGCAGCCAGTGCACCCGAGGGGACACGTGCCTTGCACCGTCCCTGTCACCCTCACTTTGCAGACGGAGGAGGCAGCTCATGACCCTGATTTGACATCTGACAGTGAGAAAACCAAAGAGCAAAACCAAAGAAGCACATGCTGCTTGCCTGCTGCCATGTAAGACGTGCCTTCGCTCCTCATTCACCTTCTGCCATGATGGAGGTCTCCCCAGCCATGTGGAACTGGGAGTCAGTTAAACCTCTTTCCCTTTATAGATTACCCAGTGTTGGATAGTTCTTCACAGCAGTATGAAAATGGACGAATATAATCTCTGTCTCTCTCTCTCTGTCTCTGTCTTTCTCTCTCTCTTTGTCTATCTCTGTCTCTCTGGCTCTGCGTGCCTCTCTCTCTGTCGTTCTGTCTCTTTGTCTCTTTCTCTGTCTCTCTCTTTGTCTATCTCTATCTCTGTGTCTCTGTCTCCCTCTCTGTGTCTCTCTTTCTCCTCTGCTTCCACTCTCACATCTCCTTCTCTGTCTCTGCCTCCTTCTTACACAGACACCTCTGATCACGAAGGGCCAGCCCAGATACTCCAGGGTCATGTTTTCATCTCAGGATCCTGAGCTTGGCCGCACCTGCAGAGCCCCTTTGCCACATAAGGCCACATATCCACCGTATCCAGGAATGAGGACGTGGACATCCACAGGGGGGTTGCTGCCCAGCCGCAGGACGCTGCATAGGGCTGGGTGTTAGGGAAGCAGCAGAACACCACAGGGATGGCATCTCGGGTCAGAGCCCAGCAAGCCTTGCTCCGCTCCAAGCTCCAGCTGCTGCTCAGAACCAGCCTGCCGCAAGCAAGCAGTACACGTTTGTTGGAAAATTGAAACCATCTAAGTAAGGAGTGAGGAAATGCTGGGATAATCGAAGCAATCGCAGCCCACAGGGATGCATGACTGAGACGGAGGTCGGGGGAAACTTATTACATAAGAGCTCCTACCTACGGACTATGGGTGACACGCAGACACCTTCCCAGTTCTGATTCACTCACATCTCCTGCCAGCTGCATGAGGCAGCTCCTGCCGGCTCCGTTTAAACAGATGTGAAGTCATTAGCCCAAGCAGCTCTCAGTCCAAGTTAAAGTTTGGGTTTCGGGGCCTGCGTGCTTCATCCGTCATTTGTGTTTCTGAAAAGTGAGATGAATATAAGTTCCAGAACAGCAAACGCGATCTTCAGGCCCCAGGACAGCAGTACTGAGTGATTCCTGGACACACGGGGCACAGCTGTGGGCACACCTGTCCCGGGAGCTCACAGCCCGGTGGGCAACCATGGACCCGCAGATCCCGCAGCCGTGGGCATGCCTGTCTTGGGAGCTCACAGCCCTGGTGGGCAACCGCGGACCCGCGGATTCCGCAGCCGTGGGCGTGCCTGTCTCGGGAGCTCACAGCCCCGGTGGGCAACCACGGACCCATGGATCCTGGAACCTGGCCGAATTCCCATCTAAAACCTGCACCTCCTGCAGAAAATCAAGAGGGGTCTGTTGTAAACTTGGAATATGTGAAAAACCAAGCCCAAATTTACTGTTTGTGCGAGTCAGATGTACGTATGTTGAATTTGCTCAAAATAAGGTAAACTAAAATGTCTCCCACCACCAGAGGTTGTTCTTTCTGGCTCAGCTGAGTATGGATCCAGGCCCCTTTAGGCTGAATGCACTGTTGGGTTTGGCTTAGAGGTGAACGAATGGAAGAGTGTTCACAGACGGGCTGACTGGCACTGCTCACTCCTGCTAGCCCGTGTGAGAATTCCATTTCATGACCTAAAGAAGAAACTTTTAAAAATTCAAAATAGACTAACTGCTGAAACGAGACAGGCACAGTGAGAACAGGGGGGACGCTAGAGACCACAGCAGGACCCCACATGGTGGCAACAAAAGGCAAACCAAGCCGTTGATTTTTGATTGCGTGGAAGATGGTGAAGATGAATCGTCCCTTACTCAACCGACCGACCAGGGTCTTCCAGCCTCTGTGCCGTCAGCGTCTGGGGCTGTTCGGGCAGTGTAGGACACGTGGGGCGTCCGTGGTCTCTGCACATGGATGCCCGGTGCCCACGCTTCCCCCGACCTCTCCCTGTATTGACCACCAAGGTGTCTCCTAACATTGCCGAAGGTCTCCTGGTGGGTGGGGGAAGGTGGAAATTGCCCCTGGGTGAGACCCACTGAACTGCAGATGGAACGGGACTCTCGTATGTTAGCATCAAAAGAAGCAATTATTTTTTTCCTGAGCAGAAGAAAATAAACGCAAGCCCCTCGTTGCTCATCTAACAAGAGCAGCCCCCACTTTACTTTCTCTCCACTTTGCTTCTTGAGCCTGTGCCTCGCACCCACAATCCAAGGGGTCAGAGTCCGGACAAACCTGTGGGTATCGAGGGTAAAGGTGCCTTCTGGGTCACTGATTCTTGCACCATGGCATTTGAGGCTGCCTCCAGCACTGCGTCCAAAGACCCTGTCCCAGAGGCCCAGCAGGGCAGGACGGAGACTGCGGGCCATTGGCACACAATGGCACACACAGGTGCCTCTGCCTCGCCGGCCTGCCCTACCGCGCCCCCTCCACACACCCCACCCCCACCACAGAGCTCTAGGCTTTTGCCATTGATGGTCAAGCATCATCCTACAAGCCTGCAGAACAGCCCGTCTCTTCTTTATCCTCGGAAAAGGCGGTTCTGCCACACTTGGCTGTGTGCCATCTACACGGGGTACCCGCTTGGAACCAGAACGTACAGAACCCTCCGGGTCTCAGAGGCTGCCAGCTCTTTGGGACTGGAGGGCGGCTTTCCAGCTAGCAAGCTGGGCCTTGTCGCCACCGTTTACAATACGCAGGAGGGAAAAGCCCCCGATGGCACTAGGGCACAGATTCCTGTGGACAGCTTTTGGTTGGTTTCTGCTTCTAGCCCTTTTGTTTGTTTGCTGTGTGTCCGGGCCGGGCTCCAGGCCATGCGGTTAACGGCCCTGGCTGAGCCCACAGCTTCCCAGGGCCTGAGTCTCACTGCCCCTTTACTCTGTAATCCCAACCCCGTCATCCTGACTCGGGTCAATTCTGGTAATGAGGGCGGCCGTGTGTCACAGAGCCAGGCTGCTCCTACCGCCCCTGGCCAAGTAGCCCGCGGTGAGACTCCCACACACGGAGCCATGGTGTCCTGTCTGCAGGACGGGAGTGAATGACACCTCGCGTCACTAGGGCCGTGCTCAGAAACGCACTGATCATGGGAAGGGGCCGCAGCGGCCAGCGCACCCGAGGGGACACGCGCCTTGCATCGTGCCTGTCACCCTCCCTCTGCAGACGGAGGAGGCAGCTCGTGACCCTGATTTGACATCTGACAGTGAGAAAACCAAAGAGCAGGGATTTTCCTGTTCCTGCCCTGGCTCTGCTGCTTTCTAACCAGGAGCCCAGAACTTGGCTCATTTTTGTGAGAAATGGCAGAAGCCATCGGACGCAGGCCCGGGAGGTGAGGTGGGCACCGGGGGACCCCTGGGAGCACAATGGTGTTTTCAGCCACCAGAGGCCTCCGTGTCCACAGCAGCGCACGTGCATCCCTCCCCACGGCAGCTGGGGATGCCGAGTTCACTGCCCTGCTCCAACGGTCAGTTCTTCTCCAGGCCCCTTGAAAGAGTGGAGGGGAGCAGGGAGCCGACGGAGCCCCCAGCTTCCCGCCCGAGTGTGCACTGCCCAAGCAGGGCCGTGGGGGCCTGGCGGGGAGCACTGTTTCCTGCCCAGTGCCAACCTGACTGTACTGGGTTGGTCTTCCCAGGAAATGGTGCCAAACTGCAGGAGCCACAAGGCTGTTGCTGGCACACTGGACACTCAGTGGGGTCTTAGCAAGGCCAGCCTTGGTGCCAGGGAGCCCATGATACTGAGCTGGGGAGCCACAACAGCACCACCGCAGTGGCCCTTGTGTTCCTACACCCATTGCACAAACCCTCTCTGGCCAACAGCCCCAGACAGGCTACTCTGCTCACCCCGTGGTCTGGGGCTTTCTCTCTGGGGGGCGTTAACACAGACACAAAGACACAGGCTTTTGCTCATCCTCTTCCACCTGACAGGACGACTGTGTGCCCTGTGAGCGGCCGTCGTGTGCGGAGGAGCGTCCTCCACAGCTTCCGGCAGGGCCTTCCCTGCACAGGACGAGACAGCCAGGACCGCAGTGCAGGCAGCAAGGACGGGGTGTCCCCACGCTCCCCCAGGGGCCAGTTGCTGCAGGGCACTGCACGTGGCTGGGTGTGGATGGGGTGGTGCAATGGACGCTGTTTCCTGCATTCTACTTCACTTTCTGAACCTGCTCGGTGCTGTCCCTAAGGTGTCGTGTCCATCCCAGCCTGCAACTCACCCATCTCATAACAGCATTCCACGGGCTGCTTAGCTCACAGTCAGCATCTGTTCTGGGCTGCAGGTTTGGGTCCCCCCAGATTAATATGCCAAGGCCTTAATTCCCAGTGTGATGGCCTCTGGGAAGGGATGAGGTCACCAGGGTGGGGCCCTCACGATGAGATCGTGTCTTTATAAGAGAACTTGTTTCCTCCCCCAACCATGGGAGGACACGGTGAGAAGCTGGCTGGCTGCAGGCCAGGAAGGGGCCCTTGCCACACCCAGCCGTGCGGGCACCTGGATCTGACTTAGCCTCCAGCACAGGGAGAAATCAACATGGTGAGGCTGCCCAGTCTATGGTGGTTTGTTCTGCAGCCTGCGCTGAGAGTGGCCTCTGTGTGGATCCTGGCGCCCAATTTTGACTGGGCCTAGTACCACCCAAGCTCCATTTTTCGATTGGAGATAACAGAGCCTTGCTCTGCAGCTCTGTGGGCCGTGCTGCTACAGCAACGTCTCAGCACAGTCCCATCCGTGTCGTCATGAGGCCGGCAAGGCGCCTGTGCCGCAGAAGTGGCTGAGCAGCTTGTCCTTCTCTTGGCCCCCTTCAAAACTGCCAGCCCCAGAGGCTCCCCAGAAATGAGCTGGAGCAGTCTTCCCATGTGTAGTGCATGCTGGGTCCAAAATCCAGAGGCCCCCCAGTCACTGCTCCCCAGAATGGCAAGGAGCGTGGGGTATGGTTTGCCCTTTACCTCATGGGGTGTATCAGGGCATGCACAGATGCTGAAACCCCAGAAGCTTCAGTGATGTGGCAGGCCTGCGATATCTCCCAGCCTCAGGCAGACACCTGCCTGCCTTGGTCACCCGACTTCTCCCAGGTCCAGGCAGCATGAGATCATCGACACAGTAGTGACCTTGTCGCCTTACAGTCAAGCCAGGGTTCAGAGCACAGTGAGCACGGCAGGAAATGCACTGCAGTCCTCGCCCAGTCAAGGCAAGCTGTCTTCGCTCCATGGATAGGTGTGCAGAAAAGTGCAGCTGCTGAATCGGCAGCTGCGCTGATCTGTTCCGGTAAAGATGCTATTTGTCACTGCGGCTGTGACTGGAGAGACCACCTGGTCATGCTGCAGGACCTCACCGCCGCCTTCCACCACAGCCTGGGGTCTGCAGTGCCCAGTTCCATGAATTACATGGGAATTGGTGGGCACTGGGATTTTGCCATCCTTTGAGCCTCTGACGGCAGCTCTGATCTCTGCAATTCCTCCAGGGAGGCAGGATGGATTTACCGATTGGGTAGGAATGGGGAGGGGTGTTCAGAGCCTTCCAATGGATGGTTCCTAATTCAGTGGCTCTGACTTCACAGGTTACGGAACTAGTGATGGTTTCTGCCAGCTGCCAGCTCTGTCCATCCCAATTACACACCTGGCCCTTGTGAGAGGGACATGGGCCGAACTCCACGTGCCACGTGGCTTTCATAAGACCCCTCTACAGCCCAAGGGGCTGCTCTGCTTCTCTGCTTGGTGGCAACTCGGAGCCTGGACAGTTTCCGAGGTTGGCTCTTTCCCATGACCACTGCGGTCTTCCCGGCACATGGATGCAGGTCTCTGTGGGGAAGCATGGACCATGCATGCTTGCAGTTTACGTTTGGGGTCCTTCCTCAGGTGAGCCTGACTCCCCCTTCAGTCGATGAGCTCCGAGCCTGTAAGCTGACTCAGGTGTGGGACTTGGACCATGACCTGCGGGTTTTCGTTCATTGCTGAGCAATGTCTCTTGGTGTTTTCCTGTGTCCGTTCAGGCTGCTGTGATGAAATATCAAGCCTGGCCACGCCTCAGGGCAGGACAAGGACCCCATCAGGAGGTGAGATCATGGTGCCAGTCAGGCTCCCTGTTGATCAAGTTACTGAGGGTCTGCCCAGCAGATGGGGGCCAGGAAGCTGGCGCAGATGCAGCCATTTGGCCCTGGGCTCCCATGTGTCCTCCTGTCACTGGGTTAATCCCTGTCCAGGAAGAGCCCAGGGCTCTGCAGAGGAGAGGGGGAATAAACGGACAGCGGAAACCCCAAAGGGATGCTGCTTCTCTCTTGTCGCATCCCCAGGGCCTAAGACAGAGCTTGGCCTCACCTCTGACACTCATCAGGTGCTCAATAGAAGCTTGTTGCTTAGCGAATGCACTTGCCTCTACGCATGGCTTCCTTCGTTGGTGATACGCTTGTTTTCCTCATTCACTGTGAGCCTGTGAAAGCGGAACCCATGTCCCAGCATAGCAGGAGTTCTCTGCAGCCCACATTCTCCGACCTCTTCCTCCCCCACAGCCCTCCTGTGCCTGCCTCTCTCAGGATCTCTGGAAGTCTCTCTTCTCTAGGAGGGCAGTGGGAGGTAAGAAGTCAGTTACACAGACCCCACTCTGTCCATGTCCCACACCATCAATCGTGTGGAAAGATTTCTGTCCCAGCAAGTTAACTTTACACATTGAATTCATCTGTCCGTGTAAGATGTTGGCCCTGGTCTCGTAAAACCACCATAATAGGAACATTTTACAGGAAATTCATTCTACTCATAACTCAAAATGGAATGGCCAAGTACAGGCTGGGCATGACTGTGAAGTCAGAGCCACTGAATTAGGAACCATCAACTGGAACCATCCGAACCCTCCTCCCCATTTCTACCAAGTTAGTAAATCCATCCTGCCTTCCTGGAGGAATCGCAGAGACCAGAGCCGCCGTCAGAGGCTCGAAGGGTGGCGAAATTCTGCCCACCAATTCCTGGCTCACACCAGGAATCTCAGCACTTTGGGAGGCTGAGACAAGAGGACTGCTTGAGGTCAGGAGTTTGAGACTAGCCTGGACAACATAACGAGACCCCATCTCTATAAAATGTTAAAGAGAAAAAAAGAGTTAGGTGTGGTGGTGTGCATCTGTAGTCCCAGCTACTCAGGAGACTGAGGTGGGAGAATCGCTTGAACCTGGGACGTTGAGACTGCAGTGATTGTGGGAGCCCAGGGGGGTTATGGTGAACCATGATCACGCCACGGGACTGCAGCCTGTGCAACAGAGGGAGATTTTGTCTCTTAAAACAAAGAACAAGTACATGAGTCGCTTGAAAGATTCCCAGTGACTACTTCCAATTCAGAGCGCCATCCTCCACGCAACCGGGTGTGCTGCTGGGATTTAGAAGTAGCAAGTGGTGATGCAGCTAGGAATGTGCAGACCAATCCCCCCGCCCCCGAGTGTGATGCCCCTTTCCATCTGACACATAAAAGAGGCAACTCGTCCTACTGCATTTTAAAATAAAAATACTTTATTTATGAAGTCAGACAGCAGCTAACAGTTGGAGAAGCTTGGGAAGAAATCACTTTCACATGGGGGATATATGCAACCTAGAAAATATTTGGCTAAGTCATAAAATTAACATTTTTAGTCATCTGTAAAGTGCTGAGACATTTATTTCTGGTGACTGCCTGGGTTAGGATTTTTTTCTTGTTACCCGTCCAGTAAGTGAAACATTGAAATACACGTTGAGCAGGATGGAGTTCACTAAGTATGCACCTTGACAGGATGGTGTGCACTCACTATGCACCTTGACAGGATGGTGTGCACTCATTATGCACCTTGTCACGCGGGGTTGGCTCTGCGACTGCGGAATAGAAACTGATGCGTTCTGCAGAGGAGGCGTCTGCACAACAGACAGGCTGGCCCGAGGTCACGCTTCTTGGCCTGGGTCCCGCTCAGCGACAGCAGCCAGCATGGCCTAGCACCAGGAGTCATTCGGAGCGTGCGTGCTAAAGCAGACACAGCGTTCCAGGTCAAAGGGGCAAGAAGCCGCACCAAGGAACTAAGCAAGACTGCTCTGCCTATCTCCTCTAACACTAAAGCACACACGTTTCTCACGTGGATAGTCACTCTATTGATGCGAGAAGGGAGGAATAATTTGGTGTTGATGCTTGAGTCCAAATGTTGAGCATTTTGGTTCAAAGCACACATTATTTGTGAAATGCTACAGATAATATATTGACTGAAACATTAACTGTTAATTTTTTTAATAGAAAAATGCAATATAAAAATATTACTTTGTTAAAATATACAGTACACATATTATACCACTTTGGAAAACCCAGCTCACTTCTGAAAGCAAATCATGCTAACTGGACTGGTAGGTGTTACCTGGCTTTTAAAGTTGTTAACAACTTTTATTCTGAAATTCAAAAATAGAGAATATAAATAAAAGTCGTGAATCTGAATCAGGTAAAATTATTTTAAGAATTGTTAATAGATGCCTGCACTACTGAATACACATATTTTCTCATAAATTCTTAGTCTGCGAATTCTGTAATATGATATGACAGGTCTGGCACTGAGGAAGTTTAACATTTAGTATTTATATATGGACTACAGCAGTCAAAAAGAATGTGGTATTTTCCCAGAACTGCACTCAATTACTCGAAAATTGCATCAATCTTCTGCCTTCGTTAGAAGTGCTTGTAATTACTTCTGCTGTACGGAAGAGAAGGAAGGAATTGGCAGGAACGCCACCATGACGATATTGCACGTTTCTCCCCCAAATACTGTTTTTAATTTATTCCCAACCAGTGTAGACACAGCTTAATCACTCAGGCTGTAGGATTAGCTGAGAAGTCACCCTTGATTGCAAATTCTGACAGCAGGAGGCGGCCGCCCTGCTTATATATTCAGCAGAGGGATCTGCCAGACCATGACGGACGGCGCCAGCTCCTCCTGGTGGGGCTGCCGGGCCTTCCTGTGCACCCGCCGGTGGCCCTGCCCTCCACAGACCACCAGCGCCGAGCTGGCCTTGGCTTTCTTGGCCCGGCGTGCTTTGCTTCTCAGAGAGACGGGATCCTTCAGGAGGTCACAGATGGTGCTGTCCTCCGACCTGTGCTCTAGAGAGCTGGAGCCGTGAGACAAGCTCAGGGACCCGGACGAGGAGGACACGTCGCTTTTCTGAGTCATCGATCCCAGCGAATCTCCCAACCAGATGGCTGTGTCAGCGTCACCCTGGTTCAGGGACGAACCGGTTCCTTCACTCGGAAGTGCATCCTTCTGGTCTTCGTCCTGGGGCTCGGGGCCGGGAGCCAGGCCGTCCCCGGATTTGTCCTTGTCTTTCTCATGCAGAGCCGTGGCCAGGATGATGAATTTGACAGGACCGTTGTGTGCATGGTAGGAGACCATGCCTCTTCCTGAAAAGGGAAACAGTTCAACAGCTGTCTTTTAAAATAGGCAAAATGTGAGAGAAGGAAGCAAAAAGTGCCTGGCTTAACCCCAATGCACTCCTCCCTGCCCAAATAACGAAACCTGTCACTTGCATACTTGAATCATAGGCTACAGTGGAAATATCTGGATTATATTCTTCTGGGATTTTAGTTAATGTGAAGAAGGCTTTAAAAATGATTTTCTAAAATAGAAAGTTGTGTTTTCCTCAGCAGTATTTCAGTTCTAATACTCATACTGTACTTTTCAAAGTAATAAAATAGTCATTTTTCCATTCTGCATAAAATACCTTCTAACTTACCCTATGGAAATATCCCAAATTTTCCTAAGTCTTGATTAGAAATATTAACGCCTGAAATGTGTTGGTTTGGGAATGAAATAACTAAATTGCTGGCTGGCTGCCATTTTTCTTTTTTTTTCTTTTTTTTTTTTGAGACGGAGTCTCGCTCTGTCCCCCTGGCTGGAGTGCAGTGGCGCGATCTCGGCTCACTGCAAGCTCTGCCTCTCGGGTTCCTGCCATTCTCCTGCCTCAGCCTCCTGAGTAGCTGGGACTACAGGCACCTGCCACCGCGCCCGGCTAATTTTTTGTATTTTTAGTAGAGACGGGGTTTCACCGTGGTCTCGATCTCCTGACCTTGTGATCTGCCCGCCTCGGCCTCCCAAAGTGCTGGGATTACAGGCGTGAGCCACCGCGCCCGGCCAGCCATTTTTCATTACAAAAACGTTCTGGGGTTCAGAACAATTTAACTCTATAGTTTGATTAAAGTTAGGACTTTCAGTTTTCAGATGATGTGATTCAAATTTTAAAGTCATCATTGTATCAGAAACACTTGTAGGTCTTCTTAATGGCACAGAGTCCTGCAACCCCCACATTGATTCTGTAGCATCACGTGGGCCTGGCGTGTCTTCTGGGTGCTTCGTGGGTGACATGACATACGGACAGGGGCACGTGTCCTTTCCCCCAGTGCTTTCAGTATGAAACAGGCCCCAGCCCTCACCATCATCCTACTCTGGCCAAGGCAGATGACATCACTGAATCTTCCACCATGGTGAGAGTCCATTTCCCAAAGAGCAGAGTGGCAAAGTGAAGTCTGCAGGGAGCGGGAGCTGGGGGGACTGGGCAGGGACAGGGCCGCTCATCACCTGGGGAAGCGCGCACCTGGGTTCCCTGCACGCCAGCAGTGATGCTGCCCCGGGCATGCCCCCAGGAGGAGCTTCTGCAGAGCCAGCCACACAAATATTCAGAGGCTTGATGTGTAATGCCAACGGGTAGCACCTAGCTACCCATCCAGAGAAACACAGTGAGTGCACCTCCTTTCAGGAAACACCCAGCTATCCACCCAGAGAAACCCGTATAGTGAGGGCGCGCCTCCTTTCAGGAAGCACCTAGCTACCCGTGCAGAGAAACACGGTGCCAGTGTACCTCCTTTCAGAGGCAGGCTGCAGGCAGGGAGAGGAAAGCGCTGCAGCTGCGGCACCCGCAGGGACCGACCCCAGCAATGCCGAGAGAAAAAGCAACAGAGGCTGCGCGCACCACGGGACAGCTACAGAGAAGTGCAAAAACAGGAGAGGTGAAAAGAACCCTGTAAGATAGACACTGGTACAAGTACAAAGGAGAACCAAAGGAATAACTGATGTAAAACTGAGTAGCGTCGTTTCCTAGGGTGTGAGCGGAGACAGCTGAGGCTGAGAAGGGGCGGCTGAGGCTCAGTGTGTGAGTCACGGCCCCTTCTGAGCTGGGCACAGGCATGTGGCCTCTTCTCATTACCAGGTAAACTGTGAAACTGTGTGTGATGCACAATTCTATGTATTTACAGGCTGAGTGTCCCTTATCTGAAATTCTTGGGACCACAAGTGTTTTGGATTTCTTTTTTTTTTTTTTAATGTTGGAATATTTGCATTGCACTTGATGGTTCAGCATCCCCAAATCTGAAATCCAAAATCTGAATTCCTCCAATGAGCACTGCCTTTCAGCGTCACATCGACACAGAATTTGGAGCATCTGAGGCCAAGGCAGGCGAATCACTTGAGGTCAGGAGTTCGAGACCAGCCTGGCCAACATGATGAAACCCCATCTCTACTAAAAATACAAAAATTAGCCGGGCGTGGTGGCAGGTGCCTGTAATCCAGCTAATAGGGAGGCTGAGGCAGGAGGATCGCTTGAACCCAGTAGGCAGAGGTTGCACTGAGCTGAGATTGTGCCACTGGACTCCGTCCCGGGTGACAGAGTGAGACTCTGTCTCAAAAAGAAAAAAAAAAAAAGAATTTACAGCATTTTGCATTTTGTTTTTGGATTTGGGGTTCGCAACACGTATAATCACATAGCTCATAATAAAAACATAAATTAGGA
This sequence comes from Macaca thibetana thibetana, assembly GCF_024542745.1. Taxonomy (NCBI): domain Eukaryota; kingdom Metazoa; phylum Chordata; class Mammalia; order Primates; family Cercopithecidae; genus Macaca; species Macaca thibetana. Next base: position 140,406,432 of record NC_065585.1, read on the forward strand.
AATGAATGGCAAACTAGAATTCCTTAATCCTCACGGGTGGACCTGCCACAATCTGAGTGCATGGAAGCCACTGCCAGGTCGGCCCGGGAGGAAATCCCAGAAATGGAGCCCGTCGGAACAGTTCTGCTCTAAGAGCTTCCTACAGAGCGTTTTCTCTGTTAGTATATCCCGCTGGGTGACATCATAACCCACATAGAATCTCAGGCCATGGTTTACTGAACTTACAGGATGAGGAGTTTTCCGCGTTACTGCAGGCTCTGCCCACACCACCTCTGCTGGCTGCGTTCTACCCATTACCAGCAATGCCACCATTTTATTAAACGGCCCAATCCCTCATTACGAACTGCAGGTCACCTATTTTGTGCTGTTAAAAATTAAATGCTGTGGCAAATGTCTTTTTTCATCATACTTTGTTCCTACATTAGGCTGTTTCCTGGCCAGTTCCCTGGATTGGGAATCCTGATTCCAGACACACGAGCATATTTTAAGGCCTCCAATCCCTCACGGGACTGAGCTTTCCAGAAAGGCCGTGTGCTCCAGCCTGAGCTCCTAATGACACGGCAACAGCACAACGGAGCCTTTTTGGATCCCGGCTTCCTTCTTCACAATATAAAATACAGAAAGGACCGACGGAGATCCCGGCTTCCTTCTTCACAATATAAAATACAGAAAGGACTGACGGAGATCCCAGCTTCCTTCTTCACAATATAAAATACAGAAAGGAATGACAGAAACTAATTCTGGCATTTAACAGAATAGGAAAACATAAGATTCTCCTTGGACTACTAACGTAAGAAACAGAAAACATATAAATTGGTAATTCCAATTAAACAGACAGTCTACTAAGTCATTATAATACCATGAAAACATACAGATAATCTGAATTGTGTAACAATCCCAGGATGTTAAATCACACTACGCACAGATAATCTGAATTGTGTAACAATCCCGGGATGTTAAATCACACTACGCACAGATAATCTGAATTGTGTAACAATCCCGGGATGTTAAATCACACTACGCACAGATAATCTGAATTGTGTAACAATCCCGGGATGTTAAATCACACTACGCACAGATAATCTGAATTGTGTAACAATCCCGGGATGTTAAATCACACTACGCACAGATAATCTGAATTGTGTAACAACCCCGGGATGTTAAATCACACTACGCACAGATAATCTGAATTGTGTAACAATCCCGGGATGTTAAATCACACTCCGCACAGGTAATCTGAATTGTGTAACAATCCCGGGGTGTTAAATCACACTACGCACAGGTAATCTGAATTGTGTAACAATCCCGGGATGTTAAATCACATTCTGCACAGGTAATCTGAATTGTGTAACAATCCCAGGATGTTAAATCACACTACGCACAGATAATCTGAATTGTGTAACAATCCCGGGATGTTAAATCACACTCCGCACAGGTAATCTGAATTGTGTAACAATCCCGGGGTGTTAAATCACACTACGCACAGGTAATCTGAATTGTGTAACAATCCCGGGATGTTAAATCACATTCTGCACAGGTAATCTGAATTGTGTAACAATCCCAGGATGTTAAATCACACTACGCACAGATAATCTGAATTGTGTAACAATCCCAGGATGTTAAATCACACTACGCACAGATAATCTGAATTGTGTAACAATCCCGGGATGTTAAATCACACTACACACAGATAATCTGAATTGTGTAACAATCCCGGGATGTTAAATCACACTCCGCACAGGTAATCTGAATTGTGTAACAATCCCGGGGTGTTAAATCACACTACGCACAGGTAATCTGAATTGTGTAACAATCCCGGGATGTTAAATCACACTCCGCACAGGTAATCTGAATTGTGTAACAATCCCGGGATGTTAAATCACACTCCGCACTGCTATGCTCTATGAGTCTGCAAGACAGGATGCAGCCACTCAGACTGCAGCTGCCACTCACCGGTCACTTTGGGAATCCCTTGCAGACGTGGGACTGGCAGGGCCACGAGGACTCCCAGGCTGGTGCCGACCATCAGCAATCCGTGGCAGACGAGCAGGCTCGTCACCGACAGCCGCTGGTGCCCTGGGCAGAAAGACATACGAGTGGTTTCGGGTCTGGTTTGTGCAGCAGAGTTGGTGGGGCGGTGAGGGAGCTGGAAACCCCACAGGTCTGTCATGCCACCACCAAACCCCGCAGGGGCAGGATGTGGCACAGGAGTTCCCAAACCCGAGCCCCAGGCTCCTCAACCACACGAGCAAGACAAGGGTCTTGGGGGCATGCCCTGCGTCTGCACCTGGACAGAACAGGCCCGATGTCTGGCCGGGTCTCCTGGGCTGTCGTCTGCATGGCTCTGCTCGGCCCCTTCAGCCCTGAATCAAGCCCCTGGATGAATCTGTCTAAACCTTTTGCTTCCTGGCCGTGTAGCACGTGAGCTCGTGAGCCCCCGACACACGCAGCGGCCTGTGGTTCTTTGGGAGCACAGAGGCCCCTTTACAAATGAGGAGAGGTCTCAGCGCGCGCGGCTAGACTCGAGTAACGGGCCCTCAGCCGCAGCTGGACCCTAGAGGGAACTGAAAGGCCTCTTCAGGGCTCTGCGTGAAGAACAACATTGTCACATGGCCTCGGCGCTGGACACAGCAGGGAAACGCCACAGTGGACGGCGGGGTCAGAAGGGCCTTTGAGGTTCTTTGTTAGTTTGGTTTTGATTTGCTTTACAGCCAAGGATCTGAAGCCCAGAGAAACTAAACAGTTTGCTCTGGCCGTGACAAGGCTAGAAAGTGGCTGCCAAACAATGTGGGAGATGCATGGCCTATTCCAAGACCCCGCCTCACGGCAGTTACAGGAAGACCCCACCTCACGGCGGTGACAGGGAAGACCCCGCCTCACGGCGGTGACAGGGAAACCCCACCTCATGGTGGTGACAGGGAAGACCCCGCCTCACGGCGGTTATAGGGTGGGAGACGCATGGCCTGCTCCAAAGACCCTGCCTCACAGTGCTTACAGGAAGACCCCACCTCATGGCGGTTACAGGGAAGACCCCACCTCACGGCAGTTACAGGGAAACCCCGCCTCACGGCGGTGACAGGGAAGACCCCACCTCACTGCAGTGACAGGGAAACCCCGCCTCACAGCGCTTACAGGGAAACCCCGCCTCATGGCGGTTACAGGAAGACCCCGCCTCATGGCGGTTACAGGGAAGACCCCACCTCACGGCTGTTACAGGGAAGACCCCACCTCATGGCGGTTACAGGGAAGACCCCGCCTCACAGCGGTTACAGGAAGACCCCACCTCATGGCGGTTACAGGGAAGACCCCACCTCACGGCTGTTACAGGGAAGACCCCGCCTCACAGCGGTTACAGGAAGACCCCATCTCATGGCGGTTACAGGGAAGACCCCACCTCATGGCGGTTACAGGGAAGACCCCACCTCACAGAGGTTACAGGAAGACCCCACCTCATGGCGGTGACAAGGAAGACCCCGCCTCACAGCGGTTACAGGAAGACCCCACCTCACGGCAGTTACAGGGAAACCCCGCCTCATGGCCGTTACAGGGTGGGAGATGCATGGCCTGTTCCAAGACCGCACCTCACCGCGGTTACAGAGAAGACCCCACCTCACAGCAGTTACAGGAAGACCCCGCCTCACGGCGGTTACAGGGAAGACCCCGCCTCACGGCGGTTACAGGGAAGACCCCGCCTCACGGCGGTTACAGGAAGACCCCACCTCACGGCGGTTACAGGGAAGACCCCGCCTCATGGCGGTTACAGGGAAGACCCCGCCTCATCGCGGTTACAGGAAGACCCCGCCTCATCGCGGTTACAGGAAGACCCCGCCTCATGGTGGTGACAGGGTGGGTCTGGACTTTCACGTCGTTCCCTGCAACTCTGACACAATCATCAGCATCACGGCCTTCCAACACAGACAAGATAACCCCAGTGTTTCTCTATTTAGCCCCAAAGCTGAGGAGCACAGAAGGTCAATTTAGCTTGTTCCTGAGAAGTGACGGTGAACACTTAAAAAGTTTGATTCTTCTTTTCTGTAGACATAGAAGCTCTTTTAAATATCCCTGCATTTGACCCAAAGTTCATCTCAGATAAAGAGCATGAAAAACAATCTGACACCAGAGCCAAAGACTCAGAATTGAGGTCAAACAGCCTCACCCAAAACAGAAACAAAAAACAAAAAACACGGAATCTGTATCGACAGGCATCAAACAGCCTCCTCAGAAAACAAAAAACCCTCACTACAGACAAAGACAGACATTTAGTTCTATTTCTAAACGCTGATTGATATTATTTTTAAAAGCTCCCTAATATGCGTGTCCCAGGAATTCCGAATGTCTGCCTGGCTGCCGTGATGTGGTCAGGGTGATGGTGAATCCACAGTCCTGCACGTAAGCCGTGGCTGTTATTTTCTAAAGCTGATGAAAAACACGGCAGCCGCTTCGAAGCTGATGCGCAGGATTCCCAGCTGCTCCCAAGCGCGATCGCTCTACAACACGGGGCGCAGCCCGGGGTGCGGCCGCAGAGGGAGTGTGGATGCTCTTTCTAGAGCAGCAGTTTGACTCAACGGTAAGTATTTTCAGTGTGAAACATGACTGTCTGATGAGAGAGAAAACCAGTGTGCACACGAGTTCAGCACACAACCTGAACCGGGCCTTCCCAGCCCTCCGTGTGGCACTGGGATGGGAAGCAGCCCTGGGGTGGGAGCAGGGATGTGAGATGCTGGGAAGGGGAGAAGCCCCACCTGCGTGCCGGGAAAGGCTGCGGCCGCGTGACTGAAATGCTGGCCTGGCTTCTGGAAGGGCTCCTGTGATGCTGGCCAAAGCTTGCATTTAATAAAAAGGGCAGGCCGGGCGCAGCGGCTCATGCCTGTAATCCCAGCACTCTGAGAGGCCAAGGCGGGTGGATCCCCTGAGATCAGGAGTTCGAGATCAGCCTGGCCAACATAGTGAAACTCTGTCCCTACTAAAAATACAAAAATAAATAAATAAATAAATAAAATAAAATAAACGAGCTGGGTGTGGTGGCGGCGCCTGTAATCCCAACTACTCGGGAGGCTGAGGCAGGAGAATCACTTGAACCCAGGAGACGGAGGTTGCAGTGAGCTGAGATTGCACCATTACTCCAGCCTGGGCAAAAAGAGCAAAACTTAGTTTCAAATAAATAAATAAATAAAAATAAAATAAAAAATAAAAATTAAGCAGGTAAAAACCAGACGTGAATGTTTTAACTGGTTTCAAAGTACCCAGGAACTACATAGGACAGTTAAGTTCCAGAGAGCGGCTTTCCGTTGCATTTTCCAAGCAGTCTGCCCATCGGCATCTTTAATTTTACATAAGAAAGTTGACTGCCACAGTCACGAGATCATGCGGTCATTTTCCGATTCCAGAGGCTGTGGTGAGTGCCGCTATCCAGGCGTCCCCTGCCCATCCGGAAGCGCCAACGATGACCTAGAACAGGACAGCAGGGTGTGTTCCAGACGGGGCTGGGTCCCGGGAGCTGCAGCCCACGGAGGTCTGCTGGGAGGTGGGAGGCGGGGCAGCTGAGGTGGTGAACGGTGATGCAGCTGCACAGTGAGGTTGGTCAATGGGTTACAAGCGTGAAGTGGGACTGACTGCACGTGAGCCGCTGCTACATGGCCACTCCGTTGGGAGCCACCAGGGCCTTCCATAGGCAGCCACAGAGAGACGCATTTCCTGCCCTGGAGGCTGGGAGGGGCTGGGGGTGTAAAGGACACCATCCAAGTTCATTCAAATAACCTCAGAGACAGAACAGTGACTGGAAGAAGCAAATACGTCCCCCAAGTGTCGGAGGAAATGCTACCAGGGGGATTCACCCTCTGCTCTTCCCAGTCTGGAATACAAACCGAAGGACAGGCCAGGGCCACACAGGCTGCCGAGAGAGGCTGTGGCTCCCAAGTCCTCGGTCTCGTTCCTTAACTCACCATCTTGAGTCCGGTTTCATTGGTGTTGTCTCTGGTCTTTAGAAAAGTTACACTGGTTTTTTTTGTTGTTGTTGTTTTTTAATGGAAATTTTGGCCATTTTATTTGTTCACATAGTTCCTGGAGGCTCTGTATTCACTTGGTGGAGACTCAGAAAAGTGCAATTTACCACGGGGTCTCAGCACTTTTCCATAAAAAATATCCTCCTTTGAACATGCGGGACAGAGCAGGAAACATCTGCCCGGTGATGTAACCTACTGCAACTGCTCACAACCTAAAAGCTGAGGCGCCGTGAACCCACTTGCCGTGAACTCTGCTCCTTTTTAACTTAGAAAGGTCATGACTGCTCTAACGAACGTGCATGTTAATCACAGGCCTTCATCAACCGTTAGTCTGTGTCGAACCTGATGTAGCTTATGTGAAAGAACGCAAGCTAAATGGTTTTCAGAACTGAATTCCAAATAGAAGGAGTAAAGCCAGGTCCTTAGCTACAGATTCACGGAGTCCCCAGGGGCCAGCAGGCTGAGACCCCGAGGAAGGAAGGTGGTTTCATCACGCCGTGTGAACTTACACAAAAGGCAGGAGTTATAGTACAGTTTGCTTATTTCAAATTTTGTTGTTTTTCGCTTGGCAAGTCTTCATGTGCAGAAGCTACCTGACTTTTATATTCCAGCAATAGCACAAAAAGATAATTTTATGTCTTGTTGCCACACACACACACACACACACACACACGAAAACCCATTTGAGCATCGTCATGAATACAACTCGAGAATGAAGGTTTTGTGTGTGTGTGAACAGAGCACAGCGGACATGTGTGGGCCTCCAGGAACCATGTTGGATGGTGAGGAGGAGAAGAACCCAGGAGTGGTGACGGCCCGGCGACCTCAGCGTCCGTGCGCTTCAGCGCCGCATGAATGTGCCCCGACCGGAATGTCTAAACACAGTGTGGAATGCCATAGTGCTTATTTCTATGAAATATGAAATACTGGCTGAAAGGCAAAGACGACGGGACAGAGGAGACGAGAGGAAAGGACTCTCTGGAGGAAAGGACTCTCTGGCTACTCATTCCGTCTGAGTCACAAAATGCAACGAACATCAGAATCATTTCAGTCTATGCCGCACCGAGGATCTTACAGAGAATCACGGTTGGAAGCATCACAAACAAAGCTGAACTTCTGCTGTCACCGAGGTCGGCTCTAACCCATGTACCCTTCTCCTACTGAGGAGGCCACGGTGGCCACAGACCACAGCCTTGGAGCAGAGAACTGAATGTGGGTAAAGCAGTCAGTGTTCCCCAGAAATCAGTGAGGCTGGAGCTATTTCAAACTTAGTACTGAAATGCTGGAGAACCTGCCAACTATGGGCACAGCGCTCCATCTGGACAGACGCATGCGTTTGCTTTCACGCGGGTCTAAAATGCAGACCTGACTCTGTGTGCAGGAATAAGTAAAGACCCATGATTCAGGGGCCCCCGGAGCAGGGGGCTGAGAGCACACACTGTGGCCGTGCAGAGTCAGCCCAGGATGTTAGAGGGGCCTGGGAGGGTGGGCGCCAGGGGACGGTGGCTCTGCAGAGCCCCGCACATCTGCTGGCACCAAGTGAGAGGCTTGTGGCGGGCTTGGGATGGATCCATCATGAGCTGAAGGGTGACAAGTACCAAGGAAGGGAGACTGAGCGCCCAGCCACAACTTCATCATCCAAAACACACAACACAGGCAGCTGCGATTTAGCCAGAATCTGCGACCTGAGCAGCCGGCAAGGGCTCTGCATTCTGTTTCTGGACCGGTGCAGGACTGTGTTGGGTGCTCTATGCTTGGAGGGAAGCAGGATGATTCTGTCTTTCTCTTCTACGGAGTAGACAGTATCTAAAACAAAACATTAAGAACCTGCCATACAGGAGTGGCTTTCGAACAGCAGCAGCAGGGAGGCGGGCGGGAGAGGCAGCTGACAGTGGGGTGGGGTATGCAGACGGGGGGCGGGGATGGGTGCTGACAGTGGGTGGGGTGCTGGGATGAGGGGGTGGGTGCTGACTATGGGGTGGGGTGTGGGGATGGGGGCGGGGGCGGGTGCTGACAGTGGGTGGGGTGTGGGGATGGGGGGTGGGGGTGAGCCCTGACTATGGGGTAGGGGGTGGGGATGGGGGGCAGGGGTGAGCCCTGACTATGGGGTGGGGGGGGGGGGATGGGGGCGGGGGTGAGCCCTGACTATGGGGTGGGGGGGGGGGATGGGGGCAGGGGTGAGCCCTGACTATGGGGTGGGGGGTGGGGATGGGGGCAGGGGTGAGCCCTGACTATGGGGTGGGGGGTGAGGATTGGGGGGTGAGCCCTGACTATGGGTGGGGTGTGGGGATGGGGGGGTGGGTGCTGACTATGGGGTGGGGTGTGGGGACGGGGGCGGGGGTGGGTGCTGACAGTGGGTGGAGGGTGGGGATGGGAGGTGGGGGTGAGCCCTGACTATGGGGTGGGGTATGGGGATGGGGGCGGGGTGAGCCCTGACTATGGGGTGGGGTGTGGGGATGGGGGGGTGAGCCCTGACTATGGGGTGGGGTGGGGGGATGGGGGTGTGGGTGCTGACCGTGGGTGGGGTGTGGGGATGGGGGCTGGGGGTGAGCCCTGACTATGGGGTGAGGTGTGGGGATGGGGGGGTGGGTGCTGACTATGGGGTGGGGTGTGGGGATGGGGGCGGGTGCTGACAGTGGGTGGGGTGTGGGGGATGGGGGCTGGGGGCTGGGGGTGAGCCCTGACTATGGGGTGGGGTGTGGGGATGGGGGGGTGGGTGCTGACTATGGGGTAGGGTGTGGGGATGGGGGCGAGGGTGGGTGCTGACAGTGGGTAGGGGGTGGTGATGGGGGGTGGGTGCTGACTATGGGGTGGGGTATGGGGAGAGGGGCGGGTGCTGACAGTGGGTGGGGTGTGGGGATGGGGGTGGGTGCTGACTATGGGGTGGGGTGTGGGGATGGGGGCGGGTGCTGACAGTGGGTGGGGTGTGGGGATGGGGGCTGGGGGTGAGCCCTGTCTATGGGGTGGGGTGTGGGAATGGGGGCGAGGGCGGGTGCTGACAGTGGGTGGGGGGGTGGGGATGGGGGCGGGGGTGGGGGGGTGGGGATGGGGGATGGGGGTGGGTGCTGACAGTGGGTAGGTGCTGGGACAGGGGCGAGGCTGTAGGCCCCCAGAGCGCAGCCTTTCCTATCCTGCTTTGCTTTTCATAGCCTGGGCGTGAGTGCTGTTGGCTTTTATTAAATCGTGTGCAAGGGTTATTTTATTAAAAAATCAAATTCAAAATACAGACTCCACTCACACTGGCCAGAGCCTTCCCTTCATTAGGAGTTTCTTTCTGATCCTAACCGGAGAGGGATAAACACCAAAGATCCTGCGGGGCCGCTGAATTTCCATGGCCGCTCTCGGAACTCTGGAACCAGGGTAACCGTGGGCTGCTCCTCCCCAGAGGGAGGCCTGCGCTGCAGGCAGCCGGGCGGGATTGGGAGGCTCAGGGGCTGCAGCCCACGGGAGGTCGAGGGGAGAGGTTTTTCTTGCAACGCCCTCCTCACCTCCCCTTGTGTACAGAACTTTGAACACACGGACACTCACTGCCACGTGAGAGCTTTGGCAATTACGGATGTGACTTGGTTCTGTCCCAACAACGACAGCGCATTCCTGCAGCAAACATTTGCTCCAGCAGCGAGTGCTCCAAAGAAAACACAAGGTCCGCAGCAGAGCGTCCGTCTGCTTTCTAAGCCACGGGGACTTAACCATTTTGGTTCTCTAAATATAAATCTGCATGTTACATAAACCTCCTTTTCCTTTTTTTCTCCTCCTTTTCCTCCTTTTCTCCACCAAGAGAAATCTCCTGGAGTATTTTAACAATGACTTGTACAGTTAGCCCCTGAGAAACGAATGGCTATCACGGACTCACCATGCACCAAATATATTCACCCTCCCACCTCCAATGGGAGTGCGGAGGGGACGCAGCGGCCCCGAGGAACATCCTCAATGCCTCCTCATCCTCCTCATCTTCCCCTTGTCAAAGGACAGCCTCACACCCGTTCTAGAACCAGACCCCTAATCATTGTGGTTTTTTTCAATGTATCATAAATGGCCCGTCATGGACTGATTGTATCTCCCCAAATTTCGATGTCAGCCCTGCCTGCAGTGGGATGGTACGAGGAGGCGGGGCTTTGGGGAGGTGATTAGGGTCAGATGAGATCATGAGGATAGGGTCCCCATGATGGGATTAGTGCCCTTACAGGAAGCGGAGGAGACCCCAGGGCTCTTTTTCCACCACATGAGGCCCCAGTCAGAAGGCAGCAACTGCAAAGCAGGAAGCAGATCCTCCCAGAAACCTGCCCTGCAGGCACCGTGCTCCTGGGCATGCAGCCTCCAGAACGCGGAGGGGCAGCCTCTCTGGCTTGTAAGCCTGCCCATCTGTGGCGTGTATCACAGCAGCCGAGGGGCACCGAGGCAGAGCCCTTACTTCATGCCTTCCCCTTAAAACTGCAAACATCTTCCAATACTCACCAGCAGGCAAAGAACCAAAACAGCCCTTCCATGGACCCCAGTGTGGCCCCAGGCTACCCATGAAGGAAGCCAGTTGGGCCCCTCCTCATTTCTTTTCTCCACACCCTGCTGTAGGATGATCCTTCCAAAACTCAATGTGTAACGGCCTCCCTCCCTGCCCAGAAACTTCAGTGATACCCACCAGCAACGGGGCATTCACAAACAGCCTCTCCCCAACAGCCCCGCCAGCCGCAGGGAGGCCGCCTGTTCCGCCTTCTTCGGCCTCAGGTCCCGGCTTCCCCAGGGCCTTGTTGTGCCGATAATGAGAAATCGTCTCCCACCCGCTTTGACCTATAGAGATGGCACCGCCACGTGGCTCCTCCCAGCACGTGGCTCCTTCAGGGGCCTCTGTGTCCTGCACCAGGAAGCACTAAGGTGGGCTGACGGTGCTCCGCACCCCCATGCCCATCCCTGGGCCCCGTCCCACCCCCTTACCTGGCAGCATATTGTGAACAGGGGTGGCGATGTTGATGTCCTGCAGGTGCTTGAGAGTTTCCGTGTGAAAAAGGCGGAGTGTGGACCCCGAGGTGAAGGCAATCCAGATGCCAACGCCGGCCACGGCCATGTGGGAGATCACCATGCCTTCCTCCTGGTGGGCCTCCAGCTGACCCTGTGAAATCGAGAGAAGGTCAAGTCTGCTGGCCCCATGGAGCGAGTCTGACTGGGACCTGTTGGGTCCGTGTGGTGTCCAGCTGGAGCGCCATTCAGTGGCTGCAACACAGCAGCAGGCTTTGCTCCAATCACAGGCCTCCCCAGCAACCGAACACCAGCAACCCAACTGCCTGCCATTTTAATCATCCTGGCTCCTTCATGAGCCCAGAAAACGGCCACTCTGAAGACACAGGCATGGTGTACCTGCCGAGGGGCCCAGGCCACTGAGCTTGTGTCCAAAAGGAGACATGGGCAGGCAGACAAGAGGCACAGGAGGACCCGAACCGTGGGGACTGATGGAGGAGGCTGATCCATTCCCCCAGGCCCATCAGAACCTGCCCAGAACCTTCCCTGAGGTCTCCAGGCTGTGGCGTGGGTCCCCACCGCCTGCCTGCAGCCCGACCCTGGTTCTGAGTCCATGCCTCCTCTTAGCTCTGCTGTCCTGGACAGGCGCCTTCTGCTTCTCCATGCAACCTGGTCCTTCTGGAGCTTCCAGGCTCAGCTGCAGCCCCACAGCTCCAAAAGTGCATCCCAGCAGCCTGCTCTGAGGGTTCCCACTGGTGCCTGGGCCTGGGCCCTCGTCACCCCGCAGCCAGCAGGGGCTGCTCACACAGCAACCCCCCGACGTGGCCTCAGGGGCTGCCTGGCACTCAGGCTCTGTGGGATCAGTCCCAGGAGAACTGTCCCCGCCCTGCCCATCAGGGATTGCAGGGGGCAGCAGGGGTGAGGGCTGGGACGAAGCTTAGAGACACTGTGTGCCCCAGGAACCAGCAGCCTCACAGCTCTTGAAATTAAAGAAACTCACGATCCTGCACAATTATCTAAAGTAAAGTGATGAAACTCATAAAAACCCACAGGAAACCACCAGACTGACATCTCCGCCCTATGAGTTGTCCCACAATCTGAGAATAAGAGAAAAGACGATGGCCCCCATGGTGGAGACTGCTGACTCCACGCACATGCCCCATGGCACCAAACCCCATCCTGCAGCACCAAGCTACACCCAGAGCCCACTGGGCAGGAACTCAGGGATGCGACTTCAGTGGTTGGCAGATCCCATCTCCCGTGGTATTGCCTCTTGTTTCAGTTGAGATTCCATCAGGAGCGGAGGGTAGAGGAGGGCCCCAGCCTACACAGGAGCATTGCAGGGCCTGAGAGCGATGCCATCTGAAGAGGGGACTGTGTCCTCAGGCTGGGCACGCAGGGGTTGGGGTCCCAGGGAGGCGATACAATGTGGGAGGCTGGGGTCCCCAGGGAGGGGACACGGTGCGGGAGGCTGGGGTCCCCAGGGAGGCGACACGGTGCGGGAGGCTGGGGTCCCCAGGGAGGCGACACGGTGCGGGAGGCTGGGGTCCCCAGGGAGGCGACACGGTGCGGGAGGCTGGGGTCCCCAGGGAGGCGACACGGTGCGGGAGGCTGGGGTCCCCAGGGAGGCGACACGGTGCGGGAGGCTGGGGTCCCCAGGGAGGCGACACGGTGCGGGAGGCTGGGGTCCCCAGGGAGGCGACACGGTGCGGGAGGCTGGCCCACACGGCCCCAAGTCCCATCACTGTGGATCTGGCGCGGGCTCCACATCTGACTGTCCGCCCCCTGGAGCAAACTGGAGCCCCCCAGGTCCCCTGATATGAAGTGAGGGCCCTGCTTCTAAAATGCCCATTCTAGAGTCAGTCGTATAAATGCCTCTTGCCATATGCCCGTAGTTTCCTCATAGAAAATTTCTTCAATAATCACAAGTTGAATTTAAATATTTGTCAATGGGAAGGAACTGGTGCTCACAATTGCGAACGAGTCTGCGTCACTGACTTGTGACTTGGTTCCTATGCAGAGAACCCAGCTCCTACCCCTCAGCGGAACACGAATCTCGCACACAAAGATCCCAAGTGTTTTATGAACTGAAGCTTCACAGGCTCTTCACCGTCTAAACGATCTGGGCTGTGCGGCGTGGGAGAAAGAGCATCTGCCTGGGGGTTGGGAAGTCTGGGTTCTCATTCCAGATGGTTCTAGCGCGGGTGCTTTTGATCCCTCCTCCCTCTGACTTGGCCTCCTGCGTGACAGAGGAGAAGGCGTGCAGGCCCACACTCCCCTGACACTCCACCTCCAATCCGGCCTCCTCCTGGCACTGGCTCCTTCCTGCCCCGCCCCTCGCCCTCCTCCTGGCACGGGGCCCTGCCTCTCCTGGCTTCTGTCATTCAGCCCCAAAGCATGTACAAGTCTCACTCATCTTAAATTAAAAAGAAAAAGAGGGAAAAAGGAAAGGAAGAAAAGCCGTGTTCCCCTTTCTGGCTGGGCTGTGCGGTTCCCCCTCCTCCTGCCTGTGCTAGGCAGGCCGCTCCCAGCAGCCATCGTTGGAGACAGCTCCTCCACCTGCTTCAGGCTGACACCTGCTAACTTCCCAGCTACCTCCAAAACTGCCACCTCCTTTTGAAAATACTGAGCTATAATTCACATATCATGAAGTTCACCCTTCTATAGGGTGCAATTCTGTTTTTTAGTATATTCAGAAAGTTGCCAACCTTCACCACTCTTGAATTCCAGAACATTTCATCACCCTCAGGCCCCCTTCCCCAGCCCCGGACAACCACTCATCCATGTTCTGTCTCTGGATTTGCCTGTTCCGACATTTCATATAAACAAAATCCTACAACGTTCGGCCTTTTGCGTCTGGCTTCTTTCTCTGAATTTGGCGTTTTCCAGGTACATCTACTTGGTGGCGTGAGTCGGGGCTTCCCTCCTTTCCAAGGCTGAATCCAGTCCCTGTGTATGAAGGAACCACATTCTGTTTGTCCATTCACGAGTTCCTGGGCATCTGGGCTGCATCCGCTTTTTGACTATAAATAACCCTGCTATGGTCAATCGTGTCTACATGAATATCAGGTTCTTCTGAATCTACACCTACGACTGGAAATGCTGGGTCACCTGGTCATGCCATGAGTTACTTTCTGAAGAAATCACAAACTGTCTTCCCAGAAATTGTACAATTCTGCATTCCCACCAGCAAGTAAGAGTCTCCCAGCATCCTCACGTGCTCTCCCGTGCGTGCTGGCTCCACTGACAACATTATTCCTGCCATCCCAGTGTGTGACAGACACAGCGCCTCATTGTGGTTTTGCGCCATGATTCCCTAACAAGCAACAATGCTGACCATCTTCTCGTGTGCTTATGGGTCGACTGTAAATCTTTGGAGAAATATCCATTCAGTTCCCTTGCCTTTAATAGGGTTAGTTTTCTTTTTATTAAGTCCTAAGAGTGTGCTAGATGCTCTGCATACCAGATCCTTCTCACATGAGCTGTACGTATTTTCTCCCACTCTGTGGGTTGTCTTTTCACTCCCTTGATAGTGTCCTTTGAAGCAAAAAGGTTTTAATTTTAATGAAGCCCAAGGTATCTTATTTTTCCACATTGGTTGCTTGTGCTTGAGATGTCAGATCTAAGAAACCACTGTCTAGTCCAAAATCATGAGGATTTACTCCTATTTCTTTTAAGGGGTTTATAGTTTTAGCTCTTACATTTACGTTTTAATTCACTTGAGACAATTTTGTATGTGGTGTGAGGCAGGGGTCCAGCTTCATTCTTCTGCACATGGATACCCAGTTGTGCCAGCAGCACCTGTTGAAGAGGCCATTCAATATTCAAATGGAATAGTTTTGGCACCGTTGAAAATTTTGTGACCACAGATGCATGTGGTCTCCGGTCTGTGTCACTGATGTATGTGTCTGTGTGGTAAAATCTGAAATTAGGAAGTGTGAGCCTCCAATTTTGTTGTTTTTCTAGATTATTTTGGCTCTTCTGGATCCCCTGCACTTCCAGATGAATCTCAGGATGTGCTTGTCAAGTTTTGCTGAAAAAAAAATTAAAAAGCAGTGGAAATTTTGATAAGAATTGTGTTGAATCTGCAGATCCATTTGGGGACTGTTTTCTTCTTAACAATAGTATGTCTTCCAATCTATGAACACAGGATGCCTTCCCATTTATTTAGGTATTCTTTAATTTCTTTGAATGATGTCTTGTAGTTTTTAGTGTATACATCTTGCATTTTTTTATTAAAAATTTCTCTAAGTATTTTTCTTTTTGACAGAGTTATAAATGAAGTTGTTTTCTTTGTCTCATTTTCAGGTTGTTTGCTGCTAGCGTACAGAAATTTAATTGACTTTTGTATACCGATCTTGTGCCCTCTAACCTTGCTCAACCTGTTTATTAGTCAAGTAGTTTTACTGTGGATTCCTCAGAATTTTCTACATACAAAAGGATATCACATGCCAATGCAACTTTACTTCTTCCTCTCATCTGAGTCCTCCAGCTTTTTTCCCTTGTCTAATTGCTCTGGCAGATCCTCCAGTACTACTTCGAATAGAAATGGTAGAAGCCATCCTTGTCTTGTTCTTGATCTTCAGGGGAAAACTTTTCTTCTTTAACCATAAAGTATGATGTTAGCTGTGAGTTTTTTGTAGATGCCCTTTGGCAGGTGGAGGAAAAGTCACTTTCTAGTCTTAGTTTGAGTGTTTTTATCATAAAAGGGTGATAAATTCTGTCAAGTACTTTTTGTGCATCAATTGAGATGATCGTGTTTTTCCCCCCATTATTCTGTTAATGTGATGCATTCCACTGATTGATTTTCATGTCCTGAACCACCTTTGCATTTTAGGAATCTATCTCATTTTTCCAGGGTACACAATCCTTTCAGTATGCTGTTGATCTCACTTTGCAAGTCTTCCGTGGAGGATTTTTGCATCCATGCTCACAGTGGATACTGGTCTGTGGTTTTCTTGTCGTGTCTTTGGTATCGGGGTCATGCTGACTGCAGAATGAGTAGGAAGTGTTGCTCCCTCCTCGTCAGTATTTTTGGAGAGTTTGGGAAAGAGTGCTGTTAATTCTTTTTTAAGATGTTTGGTTAGAATTCACCAGTGAAGCCATCTGGTCCTGGGCTTTTTGTTGTTGTTCAGAAGTTTGTGATTACTGATTCAATTTCCTTACTAGTTTTAGGTCTATTCAAATGTTCTATTTCTTCATGATTCAGTTTTGGTAGTTTGTGCCACTCTAGAGTCTGTCCATCTCGTCTAGATTATCTAATTTGTTGGCCACCTGCTGCCTGTTTCACGCACAAGTCTCCATCATAGCTGGTTTCTTGAGCCAGTTCAGAATAAAGCAGAAATTACTCCCTGGAATACTGTTTGGGGCAGAGGAAGGCGACTTCCATAGAGAGGATTTTAAAAAGCAAAACAAACAACCGTGGCGTATGAGGGAACTCTGGTGTGACTAGAGAATAGATGAGAGACGCTTCTTTCTTTCCTCGGGCTGTTGACTCTTTCACAATCACGATCCAAACTTCTGGAAAGATGATTTTAGAAAAACCAAACCCTGCCGGGCGCGGTGGCTCACGCCTGTAATCCCAGCACTCTGGGAGGCCGAGGCAGGTGGATCACGAGGTCAGGAGATCAAGACCATCTGGCTAACATGGTGAAACCCTGTCTCTACTAAAAATACAAAAAATTAGCCGGGCATCATGGCGGGCGCCTGTGGTCCCAGCTCCTCGGAAGGCTGAGGCAAGAGAATGGTGTGAACCCGGGAGGCGGAGCTTGCAGTGAGCCAAGATCGCGCCACTCACTCCAGCTTGGGCTACAGAGCAAGGCTCCGTCTTAAAAAATAAATAAAATAAAACCAAACCCATGGTTTGTTTGGGCCTCAGTCCCAGAGTTTTTAACACAGAACAACCTCCTTGGTTCTAGTACCCAAGTGTCTCACACCCCATGACACTTCTGGCAAAATACTCTTCTGAAAACAAATTTTGACATCTGCTCCACGCTGAGAACCCTTCAATGGCTCAGCACTGTCTGCAGCAAAAGTGCTGTTTAAAAGAAAACTACACAGAACTCTGCTCCAGGAAGTCAAGTCAAAGGCGGCTGCCTTCAGGGGCATGGGGATGTCTGCACTGCCCATGCTTCCCCCCAACCCCCGTGAGCCGAGCCAGTGACAGGACCCAAGCTCTTCGTCCCCTACTGCGCTCGCAGACCCACCCTCTGCGTCCAGAAGCCCCTTGGGGACCAGTAGTCTCGAAGCCTGATGCATCTCTCCCTCTCTGAGGTGCCATCCTGGTTTTTCTCTTAGTGAATCCCTCCTTACCCTCGACCAGCCAGCTGCACGGGCACCATCCCTAGGCAGCTGCCGAGAGCCCTGTGCCTACAGGGACGCATGCCTGGCTTGACACTTTGCTGCTGCCGTTGTGAAATTCGTAGTAACTGTGGGATGCGGGGCCCCTGGATATCGGCTCACTGGGCCAGCCTGAGGCCCGGAGGGAGTGTTGCCCCTGAAACTTCCACAGCGCCCTCACTCACGCTGGCAGCCCAGCCGTCCTGGGACGGAGAGCCGGGCCTGTGTTGTCAGTGTCTCAACCATCTGTGGTTGGTTTGTTTTTGCACAATGCTAGGTACTTGGTGAATATTTGCTATGTTTCTGCTGAAGGACAGATTATATGGATGTTACCTTAGTACTGATGTTGGGCATGGCTTCTCCTTTCTCTAAGCCTTGGTTCTCTGAAAACAAGAACATTGGGCCACAGGATCTCTAAGTCTCTGTTTGCCTTGAAATTGTGTGATTCTGAAGGTGTCTGAAAGAAATTAGGCTACGGATTCCACAGCGTTTGGGGGTCTCTGGGGACCGACATTCCAGAGTGTTCAGGGGTCTCTGGGGACCGACATTCCACGGTGTTCGGGGGTCTCTGGGGACCGACGTTCCACGGTGTTCGGGGGTCTCTGGGGACCGACGTTCCACGGTGTTCGGGGGTCTCTGGGGACCGACGTTCCACGGTGTTCGGGGGTCTCTGGGGACCGACGTTCCACGGTGTTCGGGGGTCTCTGGGGACCGACGTTCCACGGTGTGCGGGGGTCTCTGGGGACCGACGTTCCACGGTGTGCGGGGGTCTCTGGGGACCGACGTTCCACGGTGTGCGGGGGTCTCTGGGGACCGACGTTCCACGGTGTGCGGGGGTCTCTGGGGACCGACGTTCCACGGTGTGCGGGGGTCTCTGGGGACCGACGTTCCACGGTGTTCGGGGGTCTCTGGGGACCGACGTTCCACGGTGTTCGGGGGTCTCTGGGGACCGACGTTCCACGGTGTGTGGGGGTCTCTGGGGACCGACGTTCCATGGTGTTCGGGGGTCTCTGGGGACTGGGACTCCAGTGTTCGGGGGTCTCTAGGGACTGGGATCCAACAGTGTTCGGGGATCTCTGGCCTCTTCTGCTGACCTGGGCCTGTTGTTTTATTTTCTATGTTTAGATATAGGGTCTCGCTATGTTGCCCAGGCTGGCCTTGAACTCCTAGCCTCAAGCAGTCCTCCTGCCTCAGCCTCCCGAGTGGCTGGGATTACAGGTGTGAGCCACCACGCCCGCTTAGGCCTGTTTTGTTGCCCTGTGTCTCTTTCTACACAATGACAAGAATTAAATCCCTATGAGAAAAAATGCATTGCTGCAGAAAATCACTATGTTGCACTATTTAGGTCATCTTTAATATCTCACCTATTTTATTATTTCATTCTGTTTTTCCCTTCAGTAGAGGATGGGGGCAAGAAAACATTTTCCTCTCTTTCTTTCCTTCCATCTGTCTTCAGTCAAAGAGCACTGCATGTTGTAGAAACTCAAGAGTGAGGAAGAAGAGGTTTGCACTTCAAGCAGCTGTAGTCATTCAACTGAAAGGAGCTGTGACTCAAGGTTCTAAGCAACAGACCTGTCCAGGCAATGCCCCCCAGAAATCCAGAATGATTCTCCCTTTCCTAAATGTCAGATCCCTCAGCACTACATCCGTGTTCCTAACACTATGAGATTTAAACAGCAATTGGACAAACCCAGGGTAAAGGGCCATTTGCAGTTGGGGAAAAAGAGATACTTCCCCTCCCCTAAAGTGTCCAGGGGACTGTGACCGGCACCGTGCGGCGGCTCAGCATCCACGGCATGTCTTCCCATCTGCTCCTGACGGTGCTGACAGGCAGGTGGGTGCCCCCTGCTACGTCGCGGGTGCTGCACCAAGCACCTGGCTCGGCATCTCCACTGGTTTGCCCGGTGCTGCTTTGTTACGGTGCTAGAGCTGGGACGGGGGCCGGCCACCCCCACTGGTAACCAGGCTGGCTCCTCCACCGGCCCAGTCACTCCAGGAACGCCGAAGACTCAGAGCCTCGGGTGCCTTTTTCTTCCAAATACAGCTGGCGTCTCCCAACCCGCTCAACCCAAGCTCAGATCACAGGCAGCTCCCAGGCCGGCACTGTTCTGACAGCATATGGTCATTCGGGACGGATCCCCCCGCAGCTGCTGCCCCCACCGTCAGCAGGGCGGACGCACACCCGGGGCTCGGATCCCGCAGGCTCAGGTCCTGCGGGCTGCACCTGCCCCTGGCCACAGTTTCCCTGCACAACGGGAACGGCAGGATGAACTTCATGTTTTCAGAGAGAGCAGATTTTTGCTTCTTTCTAAAAATGCATTTAGTTATTTTGGTACTGAAAATGCAAGGAAACAGTCCTATATCTGGATCCAAACACACTGCTTCTGAGTCTTCGAGATTTACAGCATATAAATTACAAGCAGCCTGAGAAAGGAGAATTACCCCCAGCTGTCAGCTCAGACAACCGAGGCCCAGGTAGGTGGCTGATCCAAGATCACTGGATACTATATGGCTGAGCTAGGATGTAAACCTTGTGCTTCTGTAATACAGTTACTGGGATGGCTGTACTGAAACCTTGTGCCTCTGTATTACACAGTTACTGGGATGGCTGTACTGAAACCTTGTGCCTCTGTATTATACAGTTACTGAGATGGCTGTACTGAAACCCTGTGCCTCTGTAATACACAGTTACTGGGATGGCTGTACTGAAACCTTGTGCCTCTGTATTATACAGTTACTGGGATGGCTGTACTGAAACCCTGTGCCTCTGTATTATACAGTTACTGGGATGGCTGTACTGAAACCCTGTGCCTCTGTAATACACAGTTACTGGGATGGCTGTACTGAAACCCTGTGCCTCTGTATTATACAGTTACTGGGATGGCTGTACTGAAACCCTGTGCCTCTGTAATACACAGTTACTGGGATGGCTGTACTGAAACCCTGTGCCTCTGTATTATACAGTTACTGGGATGGCTGTACTGAAACCCTGTGCCTCTGTAATACACAGTTACTGGGATGGCTGTACTGAAACCCTGTGCCTCTGTATTACAGTTACTGGGATGACTGTACTGAAACCCTGTGCCTCTGTATTACACAGTTACTGGGATGGCTGTACTGAAACCCTGTGCCTCTGTAATACACAGTTACTGGGATGGCTGTACTGAAACCCTGTGCCTCTGTATTATACAGTTACTGGGATGGCTGTACTGAAACCCTGTGCCTCTGTATTATACAGTTACTGGGATGGCTGTACTGAAACCCTGTGCCTCTGTATTACAGTTACTGGGATGGCTGTACTGAAACCCTGTGCCTCTGTATTAGTTACTGGGATGGCTGTACTGAAACCCTGTGCCTCTGTATTACACAGTTACTGGGATGGCTGTACTGAAACCCTGTGCCTCTGTATTAGTTACTGGGATGGCTGTACTGAAACCCTGTGCCTCTGTATTACACAGTTACTGGGATGACTGTACTGAAACCCTGTGCCTCTGTATTACAGTTACTGGGATGGCTGTACTGAAACCCTGTGCCTCTGTATTACAGTTACTGGGATGACTGTACTGAAACCCTGTGCCTCTGTATTACACAGTTACTGGGATGGCTGTACTGAAACCCTGTGCCTCTGTAATACACAGTTACTGGGATGACTGTACTGAAACCCTGTGCCTCTGTATTACACAGTTACTGGGATGGCTGTACTGAAACCCTGTGCCTCTGTATTATACAGTTACTGGGATGACTGTACTGAAACCCTGTGCCTCTGTATTACACAGTTACTGGGATGGCTGTACTGAAACCCTGTGCCTCTGTATTACAGTTACTGGGATGGCTGTACTGAAACCCTGTGCCTCTGTATTACACAGTTACTGGGATGGCTGTACTGAAACCCTGTGCCTCTGTATTACACAGTTACTGGGATGGCTGTACTGAAACCCTGTGCCTCTGTATTACACAGTTACTGGGATGGCTGTACTGATGGGGTACAAGGGCTGTGGACAAGCTCAGGAACGGTGCTGGCCTGCCTGGCAGCACTAGCTAATCCCTGGCTCCACGCCACACTGAAGGCTTCTCGTTCTCTGGGCATGTGAAATAAGAAGTGCCAGATGGATATGAAAAGTAACAGGAACAAAACTGCCAAAATTCATCTAACATGTACCCTGACCTCCCTGTCCAGCTATTTTCCATCCCTGTCCAGCAGGCCGGGTCTCGAAGGATGTGGGGGAGGCTGTGTCAAAAACAGACACACATACGGGAATGCTATTCACGATCCATGGCAGAGCATTGGCCTCCAGGAGGCTCAGGACCCAGGTCCCATCTTCACCTTGCCCCAGTGTGGACCTCGCATCCCTAACCAGACCCAGGTCTGCAGGGGCCAGCCGGAGAGCCCTTTCCTGGCTGAAGACGGCATTAGCCCGCATCCCGCCGTGCCTGCCAGCCAAAGCGGCATCCACGGGGCAGCTCAGGAGCCACTTTCCCTCTGAGACGACAGAGGGCGCAGCCTAGGCACGTCCTGAAACCGGTCTCATGAGGGTGTGCTCTGAGACGACAGAGGGTGTAGCCTAGGCACGTCCTGAATCTGGTCTCATGAGGGTGTGCAAATGCGATTCATGAAATAACCAGCAAAATGTCCTAAAGTTCCTAACCCGGGGAACTGGTTCATCCCTCCTAACGATGGTCTAGACGAGTATTTTCAGAAGCTCTTAATACCGTTTCTTTCTGGATTTGTGACGATCTCATCATTAGAACGTCTTCACAGCCTTCAAAGAGATGAAATTAGACCCCTCGCCCCAACTGAAGACATTCTTTCCTGTGACCTTTTGTGTGAGGATCAAAGGAATTTTTTTTTTTTTTCTTTTGAGACAGGGTCTTCCTCTGACCCAGGCTGGAGTATAGCAGTGCAATCTTGGCTCACCGCAGCCTCGACTTCCTGGGCTCAAGTGATCCTCCCACTTCAGCCTCCCAAATATCCGACAGATGTGCACTACTGTGCCCAGCTAATTTCTATGTTTTTTGTAGAGATGGGGTTTTGCCATGCTGCCCAGCCTGGTCTTGAACTCTTGAGCTCAAGCAATCTACCCATCTTGGTCTCCCAAAGTGCTGGAATTACAGGTGTGAGCTGCTGTGCCCAGCCCAAAGGAATTTTCAATGATGAGTTGGTCCATGTTATTGGCTGAAAACACACTGTTGTTATCCCAGTTTGTTTAGGGACAGTGGGGTCAAGAGATGGCCATGAACAGACAGTAAAAAAGTAAGAGCGCAACCTCATAATAAATGCCACACATGACATGACTGAAAACTGCAAGTGTGAGGGTAAGTATGTAGCCTTTTCCTCATCACTTCAGGAATGTCTGTCCAACCGCACACACACACACGCTGGCACGTCACACAGCCACTGACAACAGCAGACTCGGGTGGGCTCACCAGGCACCGCAGCCTCCCTGGGAGTGAGCTCGGACAGTGTTCTGCAGCCTGCTTGCCCACATGTGCCCCTATGGGCATGCATTTAGGAACACCCACAAGGAGAGTGTGGGCCTCCTCCCGCTGCCTGAGTTCACCCGCTCCGTGGGGCACAGATGACCTCATTTCCCCAGCTCCTCCCATCCGCGTGCATTTAGGACACTCCCAAGTGTTTGTGATGCCAGCAAGACTGCAATGGACAAGCTCCTCTGTAGAGTGGATTTCTCTAGGGTGGGGAGCCGCCGGGAAGATGTTATGAACCCCAGTGCTAACTGGTAACAGGTGAGTGCCCTCCAGAGGGGTTGCCCTAAGGCCCTGTGGTGCCGAGGGCCCTGTGCCCCACATTCCAACTGGGTCACACTTAGCGTTTACCTTCTGTCAATCTGAAGAAATGGCATCGTGAGGACCAGTGGTTGCTGGGACGGCGGGAGGGAGGGCTGAACAGAGAGCAGAGGATGTCCAGGGCAGTGAACCCACTCTGCGTGATGCTGTAGTGGTGAACAATGCTACGATACATTTGCCCAAAACCACAGAACCGCGGCACCAAGCATAAGCCCCTGGTGGACCCTGAGTGATGAGGGACTGTGGACCCTGGCCAATGATGTCAGGCCCCTCTGAGTGGTGAGGGACTGTGGACCCCGGGCAATGATGTCAGGCCCCCCTGAGTGGTGAGGGACTATGGACCCCAGGCAATGATGTCAGGCCCCCCTGAGTGGTGAGGGACTGTGGACCCTGGCCAATGATGACAGGCCCATGCGGGCTCACTGACTGTAACAAACGCACCACTCCAGGACGGGGCTCATGGGGGGGTCGGGGGGGGGGGGGGGCTGTGCGTGTGTAGGGGGAGGGGTACATGGAAAATTCCGCACTTTTCATTCAATTTTGCAGTGAACTTAAAACTGCTCTAAAAATAAAGTTTATTAATAAAACAGTGCCTTGTTTTAACAGGCAATGTTAGTTGCTAATGAGGCTAAGTTATATGTGTATGAGTTTATTGTTTATTTCTATTTCTTCTTCTGAGAGTTGCCTGTTCATGTCCTTTGAACATCTTCTATTGGGTTGGTTATCTTTTTCGTAGTTCAATAAGAAATCTTTGTATTTTAAGAACATTAATTCTTAGTCATATATACAGGAAATTTTTTCCCAATTTTTCCTCCATAAGTATTTGATACACATATTTCAATGTGAAAAAAGTTATTAAACTGTACCATTTTATTTATTATGGTAACATCTGGGTTTGTGGCATGTTTGGAGAGGCTTTCCCCATTGCAAAGTAATAAAACAATTCTACTGCTTTTTATCTTAGAGGCTTATAGTTTCGTTTTCATGTTGAAATTCCCATGCATCTGGAGTGTTTAGAAGAGGAGAGGGCCAGCTCTGCATTTTCCAAATGCCTGCCCACTTATCTCCTGATTCTTTGGTGAATGATCCATTTAGCCCATTGAATTTAAATGTCACCTCAATCAAATGCGAATTTTCCCTAAGTCTTGGAGGACTCTATAGGTTCATACTGAACACATTTCTTAAAGCAATGTTTCTTTTACTTAGTAGGTAACCAGTGAACACAGCTAACTGGTTAAAAAATGGTTAGTTGAATTTTCTTGCTAATCTCATCTTTCTGAGCAAAATCTAGAAGGGATATTCTTTTCCTTTCCCTTTTTTTTTTTTTTTTTTTGAGACAGGGTCTTGCTCTGTCACCCAGGCTGGAGTGCAATGGCAAGAATTCAGCTCAATGAAGCCTGGACCTCCCGGGCTCAAGTGATGCTCTTGCCTCAGCCTCCCAAGTACTTGGGACTACAGGTGCGCACCACCACATCCAGTACCGGCGCGCACTGCCAGACCTAGCTAATTTTTTTATAGGGACAGGGTCTCACTTTGTTGCCCAGGCTGGTCTGGAACTCCTGAGCTCAAAGGATCTCCCAACCTCGGCCTCCCAAAATGTTGGCATTACAGGCGTGAGCCACCGTGCCCGGCTAGAGGAATTTTCTTTTAGCACGTGGCCACAGGCAAGAAGTCTGCTTTGACTTCGGCACTGGAAGTCAGCTGAGCTGCTTCTGAAACGCACCTTTTCCGCGCTGTGCAGCCACCTAAGCGACTTACCTCCACGGCATGAGTCTCCACGCTGATGATGAAGACTTGACCCCCAGAAGCCGCCCACAAGGTATCTTCCATCATGAGCAGACTTCTAACTGGCAGGACGCCTAACTTGATCACTTTCTGAGGTTCTGAATCCCAGGATCCATCTTAAAAGAAAATATTTCATTTCATTCAAGCTGTTTTCTGTACACAGGAACAGGAAAATGGGGTCGCACATCACTTTAAATAACTGACAACCGAAAGCTCACCCCCAGTGTTAACGCTCGTGCCTGACCCTGGGTGTGTCCGGGGGTTCACAAGCTGACACCCGCCCCAGTCAGGCCATGGTGCACAACTGGGAAGCACAGACAGCTGCGGGACAGGCAGCCCTCAGGATCCCCCCTCCCCACTGCCTATCCCTTCCGTGTGTGTCCCAGACAAACCACTCATTCACCCTGAATCTCAGCTTCCTTCAGGGTAAGATCGAGACCATCCTACCACTAGCCACAAAGGTTGTTTCAAAAATTAAAAATGAAATAACGGGCGTACAAAGCTCAGCAAAGTACCCAGCACACAGGTGTTCAGTCAATACTACCGTTTACAATAATAGTACATAAGATGATTCGGTCATCATGAAAAGGAACTGCATTCACAGTATAACCGGGGAGATGTTACATTTCCCCATTAGCTGTTTCCGTTCTAACATGTGCCTTGCTCTATACTGCATCACGAGGAGAGGCCATATATTCACAGAATACTTTAAGAAATCAAAATTGAAGTAAAAGGAATTCCTTACTTTTGATGAGTTTGTTCCCTTTCTTGAAGCCTAGAGTCACATGAAATATTCTGGTCTGAAAATATTTCCAAAGATCTACTGACGAAGTCTTTCACACTTTATATCAAGTATGAGTTGCTAGCTTGAATACCAATAAAAATTATTTGAGGCAAGATTTACTACAAACTTTTAAAGTGACTAATGTAATTATCCTATAAATAATTAAAATGAATTCTTCAATTCTCAATTTAACCATTAATTAAGCCATCGACCTTAAAAGTGTAACTAAATTATTAATCCATCAATGCCGTCGACTTCCTAATCAAATAAACATGCTTCACTCAGTCAGGAGAACAGCCTCAGTTCTTATCTCCTTGCTCCAGATTTCAAGCACTGAACCTTTGAATACAAAACAAGTGTCTGAAGCGGAGGTGTGCAGTCACTAAAAGACAATTATGCAAGCTTTGACTTTTGTGGCATACTTTTAGTTATGATTCAACGTTAATGGAAATGCTTTTATGTTGCAATTAGGCTAAAAGTGTTGCAGGGTAATTATTAGCCTCAGTGAACACAGGCCTGCTTTTCATTTGCAATATCTGCACATTGTATCATTATGTGATTAAATATGCACATGCACCCATGCACAACGCACATGCAAGCACACACACAAGTGCACATGCCATATGCATACACACACGTGCACGTCACACACATACACACACACGCAGGCATGCACATGTACACACGCACTCACCCACAAGTATGTGCACCTGCAGTCACATGCACACATGGACACACACATGTGCACATGTATACTCAAGGCACACAAACCTGCCTGCACACACACATATGCCCTCCCAATCACGTGTGCATACACACATGTGCATACATGCACACACACCTGCTCACACATGCACATCCCCTCACACTCCTGTGCATACACACATGTGCATGGGCCTTCCCATTTGGTACTCATAGCCCTTTAAAGCACTGCACACTGCAACCTCCAGAAATATGTGGGTTCAGGGCAGAGCTACAGTTTTCTCTGACATTCACACACTCTGAAGGGCATGGAGTGGCACAAGAACGCAGGGTTTTGAATCCTAGGTCAGAGCTCTCTCTATCTACTGCCCACTGTGCTTGGATCCTGGCTGTCCGGTGTGGCTTGGCAGTGTCCTACCAATGGCACAATTCCTTTGAAACAAGAACTCCAAGATCAATGACAGGATGGCCTACTTCAGACATTTTGCTTGGTTAAGGTTTAACTTCCAACAATTGAACTTTGTTCTCTGAGCACCTGGGTGGGTCAATCTGCAGTGTGGGCTTGTCTTTCTTGGGATGACTTCTCCCTGCGTATGTGCCCCAGGCCAGAGCCCTCAGCAGGCTGCCCACATCGCAGCCGGACCCAAGCACACGCTAATGACGTTTTGAACTAACACTTAAAAATCTGGAAATTGCCCACAGAATTTCAGATTTTTAAGTCCCTTGAAACATCAGAGCCCTGGCAACAGTGAGGGGCTGGGAAGCAGCCTCCTCCTCCCTCTGCACAGGCCGAGGCCTCCAGCCAGCCACGTTCCTCACCACCAAGAATGCAGTGGCAGGCTATGCGCTTCTGAACAGGCTGCCTCGCACACTCCCACACGGTACGCCCGCCAGCGCTCGGTGAGGAAGACGCAAAGCGACACGTTCGGCAGATCTCAGTTACAGATCATGCAACGCGTCTGATGAGGCGAAAACACAGCCCGGCACAGGGCTCCGCAGCGGACAGGACAGCGATGCAGACAAGTAAGAGGCTGGAGAGAAGCTCGCTAGTAAACCCAGGGGAAAAAAGGGAGACATAAGCATAAAATACATTTTATGTAATACAGATGTGATTTCTATTCCATTTAATAGAAATGCGATTTCTATTCCATTTAATAGAGATGCGATTTCTATTCCATTTAATAGAGATGCGATTTCTATTCCATTTAATAGAAATGCGATTTCTATTCCATTTAATACAGATGTGATTTCTATTCCATTTAATAGAAATGCGATTTCTATTCCATTTAATAGAAATGCGATTTCTATTCCATTTAATAGAAATGCGATTTCTATTCCATTTAATAGAAATGCGATTTCTATTCCATTTAATAGAAATGCGATTTCTATTCCATTTAATAGAAATGCGATTTCTATTCCATTTAATAGAAATGCGATTTCTATTCCATTTAATAGAAATGCGATTTCTATTCCATTTAATACAAATGCGATTTCTATTCCATTTAATAGAAATGCGATTTCTATTCCATTTAATACAAATGCGATTTCTATTCCATTTAATACAAATGCGATTTCTATTCCATTTAATACAAATGCGATTTCTATTCCATTTAATACAAATGCGATTTCTATTCCATTTAATAGAAATGCGATTTCTATTCCATTTAATAGAAATGCGATTTCTATTCCATTTAATAGAAATGCGATTTCTATTCCATTTAATAGAAATGCGATTTCTATTCCATTTAATACAAATGCGATTTCTATTCCATTTAATAGAAATGCGATTTCTATTCCATTTAATACAAATGCGATTTCTATTCCATTTAATACAAATGCGATTTCTATTCCATTTAATACAAATGCGATTTCTATTCCATTTAATACAAATGCGATTTCTATTCCATTTAATACAAATGCGATTTCTATTCCATTTAATACAAATGCGATTTCTATTCCATTTAATACAAATGCGATTTCTATTCCATTTAATACAAATGCGATTTCTATTCCATTTAATAGAAATGCGATTTCTATTCCATTTAATAGAAATGCGATTTCTATTCCATTTAATAGAAATGCGATTTCTATTCCATTTAATAGAAATGCGATTTCTATTCCATTTAATAGAAATGCGATTTCTATTCCATTTAATAGAAATGCGATTTCTATTCCATTTAATAGAAATGCGATTTCTATTCCATTTAATAGAAATGCGATTTCTATTCCATTTAATAGAAATGCGATTTCTATTCCATTTAATAGAAATGCGATTTCTATTCCATTTAATAGAAATGCGATTTCTATTCCATTTAATAGAAATGTGATTTTTCCATTTAACAGAAATGCGATTTCTATGGCATTTAATAGAAATTAGAAGAACAGAAAAAAATCCAGATTATGTGAAAAAGTCCTATCAATACACATTTCTCCACGAAGCTTCATGAAAGAGTTGAGTGCAGAGTGATAGGAACACAGGCAGCAGCAGGGAGGTGGCCTCCGCCTACCGTGGAGCAGAGACAGGATGGGAAAGTCGGCCAAGGAGGCTGGCAGAGGTTATGACAACAAATGAATGACAAAGCAGGACTGGAATGGGAGAGCCCCACCCCAGGACACACAACCGTCCATGGAGAACTGAAATCATGAGGCCAAGTGAAGAGGGGGTGCAGACCAGAAGCCAGGCTGAGGCACCCACCGGAAGACAGGGAGGCAATCACAGGCCCGCCAAAGAGCCAGGGATCGGCCAGCGATCAGCAGGGTCAGAGTCCAGATGGCTGTGGGGGCGAGACAGGAGCGGCTCCTGTGCTGACTCTGCCCACCGGAGTCAGAAAGAAGACCAGGCCTTCTCGGTGCAGGTGCACACACAGGCCAGGCTGGAACTGAGAGAATAGACGGACCCTTTTATATTGTTTTACATTGTTTTCTGCTCAGAAAAGGAAAGAAAAGCGAAACAAAAGGCAGGTAGCCTGGCCCCTAGGAACCAGACCTGAAATCAAGAAACCAGACCCAAAACCAGGCTTAGGCCTGCCTGACCTAAGCCTGGTAGTTAAAATTCCACCCCTGACCTAGCAACTGATGTTATCTATAGATTCCAGACATTGTATGGAAGGATATTGTGAGACCTCCCGTTCTGTTCTGTTTCGTTTCACTCTGACTACCGTCGCTGGCAGCCCATCACGTACCCCCTGCTTGCTCAATCGATCACAGCCCTCTCCCGCGGACCCCCTTAGAGTTGTGAGCCCTTAAAAGGGACAGAAGTTGGGCACCTGACAAGCTCGGATTTTAAGATGCTAGCCTGCCGATGCTCCCAGCTGATTAAAGCCACTCCCTTCACTATCTCGGTGTCTGAGGGGTTTTGTCCAAGGCTAGTCCTGCTATAGAACCACATCGCAGAAGGAGGGGCTGTCTCCATGGAGCCAGTGGAGAGAACCTCCCCAAGGAGGAGGCGTCAAAGTCCGAGGGCAAATAACACCCCAGGCTCTGGGAGGGGCTGGCGCAGATTTCTAAGGAGGGAGGAACTCCAATAGCAGCAGGCGGCCAAATGCTCAAAGCAGAGAGAACCAGGGGTGGTTGGAAGGCGGAAGGCCTTGTGGGCAAGGAACAAGGACTGGAGGACTGGAATTCTATTCTAAGTACACTGGGGACTCACCAGACAGTTTTCAGCAGGGGAGGTAAAAACCTTATTTACAGTTTAAAAAGCTCAATAACAAATATTTGGAGAATGAATCAGTAGAAGCACAAGAATGAACGCGAGGCTAGGCTGCCATTCAGGCAGGAGCTGGGCGGTTTGGACTAGGGTGGTGATGGTGGGGGAGTGAGCTGGGACATGGGGCACAAGAACAAGTGGTGGATGGCCTGGGGAAGACGACAGGACCCACCAAGGCATCACTCCCAGCCGTGGGGAGGGTGGCGCAGGGCCGCTTTCGGTGAGGGAAGCCCTGTGTATTCCACTCCGGCATGGCAACGCTGAGACTGGCTGGGATCCAGCTGGGGCTCGGCACCCCTGCACTCAGGGCTGAGTGAGGGGCCAGGAGAGCAGCCTCAGCCAGCACCAAGGAAGCTGGAAGGAAAGCCCCGTACCCAGAGCTCCCACAAGCAGCGGTGGCCAGATCCACAGAAAGAGCCTGCAAAGCACAGCTGCCACCAACGCGGCAGGGGCTGGAGAGAGAACAGATGCACAGCAGCCTGCCCACCCCCAGCGGCTGCGGGGACCAGGCGGGATGGGCCAGGGAGCGCCTCGTCTGTGGCACCCAGCAGAACACAATGCAGTCCTTAGCCCTGTTGGCCAAGAGAACAGCAGGGACCGAGGGCACAGCACCGGGGCAGGGGGCTGGCCCAGGTCCAGGAGGCCCCGCCGGGCAGGCAGGCTGCCCTGCCCAGCTGGTCAGCACAGGACACGCTGAAGGAGGGCACTGCATGGCCCGGCGCCCCCATCCGAGGGGGAGAAACGGGCAGGCCGAGGGAGGGGGAGGGTGGGAGGAGACGGGGAGACTGACTTCTGAAACGATGTCTCTATATTCAACAAACACCTTTTGGGGAAGAAGCAAGGCATACAGGCCTAGGGCAAGGGTGACAAGCGCAGGAGCGGAGGCGCAGGGGCGGGGGCGGGGCGGGGGGATGGGGGTGGGGTGGGGCGAGAGGGGGGCGAGAGGGGGGCGGGGGGCGGGGGGCGGGAGGCCCGGGGGTGGGATGCTAAACCAGATGCAGCGTCCCCCCAGTGAACCCCAAGGACCCGCCAGGGGGCTGTGAGACCCGCCTCACCTGGGGCCCTGGCGTAGCTGGCGACCGCCCCGTTGACCAGGCCAGCGTACAGGCTCTGAGACGTGCAAGCCAGGCTCATGACTGTGGACTTCTCGGGAGTGAAAAAGTGCTGAAGTCTCACTTTCTTGGCGCCTTGACTGCTTTTATAAATGGAAATGCTTTAAGAGAAAAATACAAGCTCATAAATACATTTGCTCCTTGTGAGAAGAACCAGGATGCCTATTAACATAAACACAAAACTTTCCAACTCTTCCCTCTTGCCCTTCCTTCTCCATTCCTAGGGACACTTGCCTGTACTTTTAAAAAATTTGCAACCACCTTGATTTCTTTATTTTTAAAAGGGAAATTCTGGGATATATGAAAAAAATTAGTTCTTCCTATGTATCTTGGAACTTCACATCAGGCAAATCATTTTAACTCTCCTTTAAATGGTGTCAGCAATTCAGTATGATCATGACATAGAATATGGCTGTTTTATTCCAAAATATAAGGGGGATGTGCTTTTAAAAACCATTAATAAAAATGAGACATTTCAGTGGCAAACAGCCAAACGTTCCCCTTTAAAGAAATACTACTTCTCTTTAAGAGTTTCCTAGAATAATTTCCATGGGTCCGATTGACTAGTTATTTCAAAGTGCAATGACCCTAAAAATGTCCCCTGGTATCCCCTAATTCCTGCACGAGCTATTCCTGAGTCAAAATCAAGGACTCTTTCCAGGACAGGCTCCCCACCACGCCCTCCACGGGCAGAGCTGGCTGATCCTCTGCAACGCGGTCAGCACACCCTACCTTCCCTCCTCCGTCCCTACACAGATCGTGGGGACCTCAGAAGCTCTCACGGCCGGGGTCTCGGGGTCCAGGGGTGCCCCGGGCTCTCTGCGCTTCTCCTCAACGGGAATGTACAGCATGCAGAGGATGCGAGATTCCACATTGAAGCACTCGATGACTTTGGGGGTGGAATTTTGAAACGAGACGATGGCAATCTGACCCATTTGATGGGTGCAACTTCCGATCTGAATCAGAGAATCAGGAGGAAAAAAGAAAATGAGCATGTGGGGGCTTCCATAATACGCTGGAAACTGACACTTAAAGGCCACGACAAGCTTCGATTTTCATGTGAGAATCAACACACTTAGAAAATTCAAAAAAATGCTTAAACAATTGCTCACGGAGCCCCTTTTTCTTTCAACATATTTAATGTGGTTTCCAAAACATTTTAAAGCAAGAGCATAGCTTTCATTTTCACAAAGTCACATTTCTATACTTTAAAAATCATGTACTCATCACAATATGAAGGTAAGGGCCCATCCATCCTCAATTTAAAATCCTAAGAGGCAGATCATTATCAATTTTAATAACAACACTAATGTTTAATGACCTTGGTTAAGAAAATAAACCTTTCAAATGTGAAAAACACCAGTAAGAATACATCCCAAGGTAGATCATTGGAATTCAACATGTGGTATGCTGTGGAATTTCTTTTTTTTTTTTTCTTTTTTTTTTGGAGACAATCTCACTCTGTCACCCAGGCTGGAGTGCAATGGCATGATCTCAGCTCACTGCAACCTCCACCTCCTGGGTTCAAGCGATTCTCCTGCCTCAGCCTCCCGAGTAACTGGGATTACAGGCACATGCCACCATGCCCAGCTAATTTTTGTATTTTTAGCAGAGATGGAATTTCACTATGTGAAAGTACAGATGGGGTTTCACTATGGTTGGCCGGACTGGTCTCAAACTCCTGACCTCATGATCCACCCGCCTTGGCCTCCCAAAGTGCTGGGATTCCAGGCGGAAGCCACTGCGCCTGCCGGAGATTTTCTAAAGTAGCATTGCTGCAACAGTGTACATGAACTTCCTGTGTGTTTGAATCTCTACAATGAGAACACATAGCATAGTTTCCCAATTTAACCTCAAATTTATTTATTCATTTTTTAAGTGGGAAAGGGTCTGATCCCTGTGCAATTTAACCTCAAATTTATTTATTCACTTTTTAAGTGGGAAAGCGTCTGATCCCTGTGAACAGAAAGCACTAGCTGGTTTAGGGTGGCATTTTCATTGATTCTTTTTCTTTTCCGCCAACTTTGAGAATGTTGTTAGACTCTCCTTATTCTTCCTGTATTTGCTGATGATACAGACATCCTACTTTCATGCTTTTGTGGGAAGGACGCCAATCTGCCAAGCCCCTGTCCTGCCTACAGGGCCTGGGGGCTGTGACCAGGCCAGGGGATGAAGCTTCAGCGATGACAGGTCTGCCTACCCGGATGGAAAACGGTTCTCTTGGAAGTGGAAACCCACAAGGGAATTAAGGCTGCTCCTCCATTCATAGGCTGGTACAAATGAAATACCAGGTAATTCGGTTGTTCAGTTTCTGACACTCAACTAGGAACACCGACCAAGCAGGAGCTGTGGCTGTGAGAAGTGAGAGGCAGTGGCGTGCTGCACAGGATACCTGGGAGGGAAGCATGAGAGTTTGGAAAAGCACAGTGGAGCCCTGGAGGGCGAGTCTGAGGCTGCAGGGAGGGAACACAGGAAACCAGAGACGGGAGAGCCTGGGACCACACAGCTCTAAGAATGTCCTCTGGTTTGCAGAAACCAGGAAAGTCTACTGCAATTCCAGCCTAATTTCAGATGCGATATTTCATTTGGAACAAATTAATTTTAACTGCTAAGTTTCCACTGGAAAAAGCCAGTCTTGGAACAAGAAAAAAAATCCATGCAATGTTGACACCAAAATGGAAAAACATATTAAAATTATTCTCTTATTAGTTAGTTGTCTTTGGACTGAACTTTATCTGGTAAATGTTTTAGATGAAAAGGAAAAGAAACAAATATTTGCATTCCTAAGAACTCTAAATCTTTTCCAAAACTTCCTTTTCAAAGAAGTTTTCATGTTTATAAGTACACTCTGAGATATGCCACCACCAACTCTCTACTGAGCAATTCACATCTCAGTCTCTCATCACACTAACCATGAATGTTGATTCTCTGTGAACTTGCACCAAAACCAAATAAACACATCTTACCCACAGGAAACCATGTGCCGTGGAAAATGAATCTGGCTGGCTTTCATTGTTTAGGTAAGGTTCGGGATTATAAGCAGCACATTCAATCTAAAATGGAATAAAATCAAACACTCACATATAAAACAGAGCTAAGAGGCCCCTAGACTACCTAACGTCTTAAATGGATGACTTACTTCCAATGTATAACCACAAAAAATTACAGGTTCATCATCTACAAAAGATTAAAATAGGGAGGATAAAAGTTTAAAAGTACAACTCTCAGAAGTTAGCTTTTTAGAAGCGAACACCTAAGTAGATTCAACCTTCGGTATCTTACTCTTCAGATCGCATCAGCACGCTGAAATCCAGCGTGTCGGGGCACTTCAGATGGGAGGGCTCGCCCTGCAGGCATCAAGTGCAGTCTGTGATGGCCTGTGCCTCTCCCCTTCCCTGTCCCACCCCAGCCTCTCCCAGAGGAGTCCTGTGCACTGCCTGAGACTCCCAACGGGAGGGGTCCGGGAACTGCTGGGAAACCCTGGCCAGAGACCAGGGTGAGAAGAAACATCTTTATTTCTTAAAGAATAGGACATCGTCCACATCACTGAAGGCCCTGGCCTGTGATGCCTGAGTCAGCAACACTGGCAACATTAATAAGATGCCACCCTGGAGATGGAGTTGAGTCCGCCAAGGCAGAGAGCGGGCATGGTGCCTCAAGCAGACAGAAGACCTGGAGTTAACGATCCACTGTGGAAACAGACTGCTTGCCAAGCAAAGGCAAAACAGAGCTACAAATGTGAAACATGTGTCCCGTTTAACTAACAAGGCCTCAGACGCTGTGGTACTGCTGGAATACCCAAGGGTCCTGGCCCAGGACTGGGCTTCGGAGACAACGGCTGGGCATTTTTTTAGGTTTCAAACAACAGCAGTCTTATTTCCAAACAAATGACCTCTAGAGAAGCGGTCACTGTGGTGAACCTGGGAAGACCACATTCTGACCACGCCCCTTAAGAATCATCCCAAAGTGGCCCAGTCAGAGCTGCGAGGTGCACCCCACCCCAGGCCGTGGGCCCTGCTCCCTTCACCTTGAACTCCTGCTGCTTGGCCACCATCACGGGCATATGTCCGACAAGGAGAGGATGCTTCTCCTTTTTAATGTGATTCCCATCGTCTTCCACACAGAACCAGCCCATGTGGTTCTCCTCTTCTGCGATTAGATTCAGAGAGAAATGAGCAAGAATGCAGTCAACTCACACACAACAGACCTGCTTCACAGGTCACAGCAGGGGAAGTTTCTGGCATTCTGTTTGTATAGGGCCAGACAACGCCATTGTGGAAAACAGACAATCTCTTCTAAAAGCATAGGCTGTATATTCGCAGCATTATTTTAGGAGGCAGCCTGGTCTCATCTAAGCGGCAGGGACCTCTTCCTGTTTGCGCCTCCTGAACACGCTGGACCCAAGGGCTGTGAAACTTCACTGTATAAACCACATAGGTCTACTTCCCTTTGTCGTTCTCCAGTTTTTCCAAAGCAAAAGAAATGTTTAGATTCAAATACCAGAGATGTACTGAGAAACTCTAAAATATGGTGTAATACTATGGGATCAACAAAAGTACAATGAAATGGAGAAATATTTTACTACCAAAGCAAACTGTCAACCTGAGCATTAAAGAATATGTAGCTGGCCGGGCGCGGTGGCTCAAGCCTGTAATCCCAGCACTTTGGGAGGCCGAGACGGGCGGATCACGAGGTCAGGAGATCGAGACCGTCCTGGCTAACACGGTGAAACCCCGTCTCTACTAAAAAATACAAAAAAAAAAAACTAGCCGGGCGAGGCGGCGGGTGCCTGTAGTCCCAGCTACTCGGGAGGCTGAGGCAGGAGAATGGCGTAAACCCGGGAGGCGGAGCTTGCAGTGAGCTGAGATCCGGCCACTGCACTCCAGCCTGGGCGACAGAGCGAGACTCCGTCTCAAAAAAAAAAAAAAAAAAAAAAAAAAAAAAGAATATGTAGCTGATCTGAAGACAAAGAGGGGCTTATCCGCACGTCCAGCTCATTCTCTTTAGAGAGTGGCCACTTCCTCATTTGCTAAGTCACTCTGAACCTGACCTGGCAAAAGACCAAATTATTCAGCAAATGGAGAGGGGCTGTGTTTCCGCTTCCTCATCAAGTGAGCACAACGTCAGGACAGCTTTCCCTTCCAGGACAAAGCCCTTCCGCTGATGAGAGCTCCCTGGAGCAATGGCATTACCCACACTCCGCACTTCTCTTCTGTATTTTATACTCCGTTAACATTTCAGACTATCTACAGCAGAAGGAAAATTTTACACACACACGACATCCCAGTGTGTTCTGGGTAGCAAGTCTGTAAGCGTGTGTATAAGTACATTACACACACCCAGCAAAAAATAATCAAGGCTGAAGAGACATAGGAACAAGGAAATCATAAAGTCACATCCATCTACAGTGAAACCCCAGGGTTTATCTTTGGTGCTGAGAGGATCTTTACTGACCCCTCAGCCCAACCCTGTGTTTTGCTTCTCAGTGAGGGGTGAGCACAAGGGCCAAGAGGAACAACGACCTCCCCTGCCATTTGGAGGCCACCGCCCACCGCCCACTGCCCACCGCCC
The DNA here is from genome assembly GCF_024542745.1 of Macaca thibetana thibetana. Lineage (NCBI taxonomy): Eukaryota > Metazoa > Chordata > Mammalia > Primates > Cercopithecidae > Macaca > Macaca thibetana. Next base: position 140,443,185 of record NC_065585.1, read on the forward strand.
ACCGCCCACTGCCCACCGCCCGCCTTGAGCACCTGGCACATGGTCAGGCTCCATGGGCTTCCTCTGTGTTCAGCTGCCTCAGCTGATATTCATGTTCTGGTACCAGAAACACCATCCATTTTAACACAAAACCCCTCCATTTTAATATGCAAGCCCTCCATTTCAATATGCAAGCCCTCCATTTTAATATGCAAGCCCTCCATTTTAATATGCAAGCCCTCCATTTCAATATGCAAGCCCTCCATTTTAATATGCAAGCCCTCCATTTCAATATGAACATCTTAAAAATCACCGGTGCTAAGGTGAATTTTCCTGTTTAGAAACACTTTCGGGTCAATGGATGGATCTACTGCTGAGTTTCCTTCTCAACCCTGACCCCCCCTGTGGGCAGGAATTCATCATCACGCCGCATGCCTCATTCAGCCTCAGTCAGCCAGGCCTTACCCAGGGCGAGCTTGGCCATCTGTAAGCTGTTGACCCAGGACTCCTTGATGGCCGGGGTGAACGTATTGAACACAGCTGTAAAGAACGTCGGTCGCCCAGATCTGCCAGAAACAACAGACAAGCATTCACTTTATAAAACGTGCTCCATCCTGTGAGGTTAAATGACACATTTTGCCTGTCTGATAGAATCAGCAAACCAAAAAACATGCATGTCATGACAAAGAACCATTTTTTTTCCCCAGCATTGGCCAAGAAGGTTTCGTTTTAAAGCTACTACTAACTTGTCCTGCTTCCCCGGGAGCTGTAACTGAATTCTGCAGCAGTCCGCAGCTCTGATTTCATCTTCTTTCTTCAAAATAAGCCTTTGTAAACCTGATGTCCAGTCATGGGCTACTGACTGGTTTAAGTTCTACAAAGGAAATAAATACGCACATTTCAAAAGTGTTTAAAAAGTAGGGCCATCCCAAGGAAGATAAAAAAACAAAATTTTAATATGAGAAATTCAGACCAAATGAAACTATCGGATTATGAAAAAGAAAGCTTTGGGAGTCAGATGACATTGGTGGGGGCGGGGCTGAGACATTTCTAAAATAGAACTGATATTCAAGCCTATTGGCAAAATGAAAAAAAGTTACCATCATATAGTCTCACCTTATCTAACATAAGAGAAAATGTACATTCAGATTAATTTTTAAAGTCAAAGTGAATTCTCACTTCTGGTAGAACTTGGAGATATAATCACATACTTACAATGACTTACAAGTAAAGGCAGAATCTTAAATCCAATTGCTTTGATTGTTACCTGATAGTTTCCTTTAAGGTTTCCTATCAGCTGAGTGATTTGACCAATTACATTTAAGTCATGCAACAAGTTTTGTAAATCTTGATACAGTTGTCCTGGTCCCATGTAAACTTTGTCTACAAAATAAGCAAAAAGAAAAAAAAAGAATACAAATGTAAAGCCATATTTACTCCAATACTTGAGGGAAGAAAATACTATAATACTAGTTAAATAATTTTTAAGTTGAGGGGTGAATCTAGAACTTTTAAAAAGTGGACACTGTCAAGCATTTAGTGGTTTTTCCTTTTCTAACATTTATGTAGAAATAATTTTAGATGGAAAAGTTGCAAAGAGCTGCCTCCTGAGTGCCCAGGCCTGGCTTCCCCGAGGAAAACATCTGACTTAAGCGTAGCATGACCGTCAAACCCAGGACACCACATTGACATGGCACTCCTGACTGATCTACAGACCGTCTTCAAACCTCACCGCTTTCGCACGAATACCATTTTCTAGTCCCGGATCCAGCCCAGGGGCTCGCACTGCGTTCAGTGGTCACGTCCCCAAAATCTCCTCCAGTCTGGGGGAGTTTCTCAATCTTCCTCTTTTGCGACCCTGGCATTTTTGGAGGAGGCTGGTGAGTTACAGAATGACAGAGTGTCTCACAATTTGGGTTTGACTCATGTTTTGTCCCTTTTGTATCTTTTCAACACTGTTGACATAACAGCTATTAGTAAGAGGCACTTCAAAATGATATTTAATCTCAACCACATTTCCAATAACTGGGGTCATCTACCATCAAAAAGAGTTCCCCAGTGATCTTTCCTAAAGTTTTTTTTTTTTTTAAAGGGAATAGAAATGATTTGTCTTCGATGACTTGGGTTAGAGGAACGACGCATGTCCTGGGGTCTAGGTGCCCAAGTGAGAATTGCTCCACCCCTCACAGAGGGTTTCCTGTGCACTACAGGAAGTGATGTTCAAATACTTCCCCATTAAATCCCACGACGGGCCCACAGGCACAGAGGACAGACTCTCCCATCTCCCCACCTGACTGATGACAGATGAGAAGGATTCGATCTCAGAATTAGCCTGAGTGTCTGTACTTTAAGCAATATGCAGTAATACACTCCTTCTTTTCCACTTTTCATAGAAATAAATTGTCTAAGGTCAAACAACCAGTAAGAGAAGGAGCCAAAATTCAAACCCAAGGAGAAGAAATTCACTTAAGTTGAGTAAGGTGCCTTGTGTTTCAGCCGGACAGGCCTCCCGGCCATGGGTCTGTAGAATTGCACAGACCTGAGCATAGTGGAATCGCACAGACCTGAGCTTACACCGCCCAGAACTTGGTTTCAGGCTCTGACGTGGACATTCTGAAATTCTTTTTCTTTTCTCTTTTTTTTTTTTTTTTTTGAGACGAAGTATCGCTGTTGTCCCCAGGCTGCAGTGCGATGGTACCATCTTGGCTCACTGCAACCTCTGCCTCCTGGATTCAAGCAATTCTCCTGCCTCAGCCTCCTGAGTAGCTAGGAATACAGGCACCTGCCACCATGCCCAGCTAATTTTTGTATTTTTAGTAGAGATTTAGTAGGGGTTTCACCATGTTGGCCAGACTGGTCTTGAACTCCTGACCTCAGGTGATCCGCCCGCCTTGGCCTCCCAAAGTGCTGGGATTACAGGCGTGAGCCACTGCGCCTGGCCTGGACATCCTGAAATTCTTAATAATTTTGAAGAAAGGACTCTGCATTTCCTTCTGTGCTACATCCCACAAATTATGCAGCTTGTTCTTTTAGTGTATGTAACATATATAATACATATATATGTCAAAACTGAAAGAACCTACATATTTCCAATAAAAATATTTCAGATATATGTATCTAAAAATATTTACTATATAACTGAAGAGTAGCATAACCATTTATAATTTTGCAGGCACTTTATGTTAAAGACAAGCTTATGTGGTATTTATGCACATGGTAGGCCTGATTTTTATCCACTATCTAGACAAATTCAATTACTAACTGCATTTGAAGTCTCATGAAGTTTCATAAAAAAGGGAGCAGCCAGGCACAGTGGCTCACTCCTGTAATCCCAGCGCTTTGGGAGACCGAGGCGGGAGGATCACCTGAGGTCAAGAATTTGAGGCCAGCCTGACCAACATGGAGAAACCCCGTCTCTACTAAAAATACAAAATTAGCTGGGTGTGATGGCACATGCCTGTAATCCCAGCTACTCGGGAGGCTGACGCAGGAGAATTGCTTGAAGAGGGAGGCGGAGGTTGCGGTGAGCTGAGATCACACCATTGCACTTCAGCCTGGGCAATGAGAGCTAAAGCCCGTCTCAGAAATGAAAAAAAAAAAAAAAAAAAAAAAAAAAAGGGCAAAGTGATCCAGTAGTTACACATAGCAACTTTATGTATGCTTACAGAATGCTTGCAATTTAAAATGTTTCGTAACACACATATTTGCTTTCATTCATAAACTCTGATAATAAACTCTATAAACACAACCTTGTAATACAAGTATAGGCTGGGTGTCGTGGCTAATGCCCACAATCTCAGCATTTGGGAGGCCAAGGTGAGAGGACTGCTAAAGGCCAAGAATTCAAGACCAGCCTGGGCAACATAGTTTAAAAAAAACAAAAACAAAAACATAGAGTTAAAAAAAAATTAGCCAGGCACTGTGGTGCATGCCTGTAGTCCCAAATACTTGGGAGGCTGAGGTAAGAAGATCACTCAAGCCAAGGAAGTCAAGACTGCAGTGAGCTATAATTGTGCCACTGCACTCCAGCCTGGGCATCCAAACAAGACCTTGTATCAAAATTAATAAATAGATGAGTAAATAAAATTATAAGCGCAATGTTTATTAATTAGTTGACTTCGTTTAAAATATGATCTTCACAATTATCATTCAATCAAATTGAACCTTCTATTTTTGGTGTGCAGCTCTATATATTCTCACACATGTATACATGCATATAAACATCTCCCCAGTAAGCCTGAGGGGGAATTCCAGGGCACACACAACAGCTCCATCACCCACAGAACAGCTCTATCACCTACGGAACAGCTCCATCACCCAGAGAACAGCTCCATCACCCAGAGAACAGCTCCATCACCCACAGAAGAGCTCCATCACCCACAGAACAGCTCCATCACCCACAGAAGAGCTCCATCACTCACAGAACAGCTCTATCACCCAGAGATCAGCTCCATCACACACAGAACAGCTCCATCACCCACAGAACAGCTCCAATACTCACGGAACAGCTCCATCACCCACGGAACAGCTCCATCACTCACAGAACAGCTCCATCACTCACAGAACAGCTCCATCACTCACAGAACAGCTCCATCACTCACAGAACAGCTCCATCACCCACGGAACAGCTCCATCACCCAGAGAACAGCTCCATCACCCAGAGAACAGCTCCATCACTCACAGAACAGCTCCATCACCCAGAGAACAACTCCATCACCCAGAGAACAGCTCATCACTCACAGAACAGCTCCATCACTCACAGAACAGCTCCATCACCCACGGAACAGCTCCATCACCCATGGAACAGCTCCATCACCCACAGAACAGCTCATCACTCACAGAACAGCTCCATCACCCAGAGATCTGCTCCATCACCCAGGGAACAGCTCCATCACCCACAGAACATGTGGGATAGTCACAGGGATTCACAGGTGCACAGATTTCAGTTCATTGGGAGGAGTAGGTTCAAGAGGTCTAGTGTAGTTAATAAGGTATTGTATACTTGAAAATCACTAAGAGTGGACTTTAAGGTTCTCACCATGAACAAATGGCAAGTGTGTGAAGTAAGGCATATCCTAGTTAGCTTGATGTAGCCATCCCACAATGTATACATATTTCAAAACATCATATTTTAAACTGTACATGTATATGATTACTTGTCAATTAAAAACATAAACGTTTTTAAAATAAAACACACACACACACACACACACACACACACACACACATAGTGCCACTGATGTGAAACTATCACAGGAAGGGATAATACTCTTTTCCTAGGGTATTAAAGAACCTTCTGTACTGAGATAAGGAGGAGTTCCTCGACCTTACGGAGCATGGAAATGTGCTGAAGTTTTACGTCTGCCGGATCATCAGACAGTTCGTAACAGGGCACTGTCAGGGCACAGATGACACCACGGAGCAACCCAAGGCTTCCTCATCAATAGGGACAATGTGCGCTGCCAAGGGAAGCATCCACACTCACATCCCAAGAATAACAACAAACCACACAGTGCGGCCAGTGCTTTTCAAATGTGATACTCAGTTTCGGAAAGAATTGTTTCATGTTGATTTCAGGCCAAAATTGATTAAAGAAACCCCTGCAGTCCAGGCGCAGTGGCTCACACCTGTAATCCTGCACTTTGGGAGGCCGAGGTAGGCGGATCACCGGAGGTCAAGAGTTCGAGACCAGCCTGGCCAATATGGTGAAACCTCGTCCCTACTAAAAATACAAAAAAAAAAAAAAAAAAAAATAGCTGGGCGTGGTGGTGCACACCTGTAGTCCCAGCTACTTAGGGAGGATGATGCAGGAGAATCACCTGAACCCAGGAGGCAGAGGTTGCAGTGAGCCAAGATCACACCATTGCACTCCAGCCTGGGCAACAGAGGGAGATTCCATCTAAAAAAAAAAAAAAAAAAAAAAAAAGACAGAAAGAAAAGAAAAAGAAAGAAACCCCCCGCAAATCAGAATTTCTGTTAGAGTTGACTTCCAGCCCTCTAGTTGACAATTTCTGGAGTTTTCAGTTCTTTGTCGCTCCAGTGACACACAACTGCTGCACTTCTGCAAAAGCACTTCCCGAGTCTTTCTCACGGACACTTCTCTTGTTTCCATGGAAATCCCTGCAATCTGTTTGAAAATTCAGGGTCTGTCAGTGAAACGGAATTTTGTGTGGCAAACAAGGAAGGGTTTGTGTGGCCAGATCAATAGCAAGGATGGCTGGAAAAGCCCCTGGGGGTGTGCTCGGTCCCTGAGAACCTCCATGCCTGGGCTCAAGGGGCACCCTCACAGCATCTTAAAGCCTCTCCTCCACAGTGTGAGACTGTGAGGTGTCCGAGCCGGAAGGTGTCTCCAGGCACTGCAGAGGAGGTGAGATCAAGGAGGAATGGGCACTACCCCTCTCCATGCCAATGGCCTGATTGTGGGCAGCCTCAGCCCCCACCAGTATCCTCTGCAGCTGCCCATCGACCTTTATGGGGTCTGAAGACCTCTGCACCTCTGTAGCTCCTTAGCCCCGTAAAACTCCTGTGTGCATTTCCTTCTGGTGTTCTCCTCTTCAGGGCTGTGGCAGGGGTCTCTGCGGACCACACCCCCTAGTGCGGCACGTCACCTCTGCCTCTGCCTCCGGACTCCTGCGTTCCTGGGGGCCCTGCCCTCCCCAGGACCTCACCTGCCTCCTGCAGGGAGCTTCCCATGGTTCTCAACCGGCAAGGCTGGTGCCGCCAAAGGAAACAGACTTAACATGGAACTGCCCCTTTCCTCCTGGAACAAAGTTGACCAAAAGCCTCATCTCCCTTGCAGGTGGAAAGAGTGTTCGCATTAGACATTGTATGTCTAAGAGTGTCTGTGCACAGTGTGGCTATGATGGAGGAAGAGCTGATCAGAACAGGGTGCTAAAGAGAGACGAAGAGTCAGCCGGGCACGGTGGCTCACGCCTGTAATCCCAGCACTTTGGGAGGCTGAGGCAGGCAGATCCCTTGAGGTCAGGAGTTGGAGACGAACCTGGCCAACATGGTGAAACCCCATCTCTACTAAAAATACAAACATTAGCCAGGCGTGGTGGTGCACACCTGTAATTCCAGCTACTCGGCAGGCTGAGGCAGGAGAATCGATTGAACGCAGGAAGCAAAGGCTGCAGTGAGCCGACGTGGTGCCACTGCACTCCAGCCTGGGCAACCGAGTGAGACTCCATGTCAGAAAAAAAAAAAGGAGAGAGACGAAGAGTGGCCGTAAGGCCCGTCCTGCAGGGCAGAGGCCGCGGGAATGGGGGAACTGCTTTCCCAGCTGCAACCGCAAAACTCCCAACAGAGGGGTCTTGTTCTCTCTGGCCACCCTTCCAGAAAGAGCTCTCTAGAAGCAGCTCCTTACTTCAGTGAGCAGAGCAGGATAAATGATCCCCACACCTAAAACGCAGAGGGCAGGCTGGAGCCCCAGGTGTGTCAAGAGTGTCTAAGAACATGAGCCGAAGAAATTACCCCAAAAAAGGGAGCAAATTTAACAACTGAGAAATTAGAAGCTTCAGACTTCTATAAAATTATAGACACAAATAATATGTGGAGACATGTAAATACAGGCAATTATTTTCCATAAAGATTACATATAAACACATTAAAAATAATATTCTGAAACCCCAATGATAAAATGAGCAATTTCCAGAAAAGATACAGATGGCCAATATATATGGAAATGCTCACTCTCAGTAGTAATCAAAGGAAAGCAAATTAAAACAGCCATTAAATCAGGTGAGGTGGCATGCACTTGTACTCCCAGCTCCCCAGGAGGCTGAGGCAGGAGGATCACTTGAGCCCAGTCGTTTGAGGTTGCAGTGAGCTACGATTGTGCCTCTAAATGGCCACTGCCCTCCAGGCTGGGCAAGAACCCAATCTCAAAAATAAAAAGGCAAATTTACATAACTGTTCTTTACAAATCAAATCATAAAAGTTTCATTGTGTAATCAAAGTCAGACATAGTCTGTAGAAATGGAAACTGGGGAAAATTTCCTGGAAAGTCACTTGCAAAAATGTATCCAGAGTCTAAAAGAGTACACAAATGTTCTACTCTTTGACCTGAAAATTCCACTTCTAAGGAAATTACCAGACTAATGTGTGAGGATGTCTCCACGTCACTCTTCGTAGTGGTCCAGTAACTGGAGAAGCTTGCAGTATGCAATAAACTCAGGTTCAATCACGAGGAAACATCCTGTAGTCAGTTTAAATGACTTTGATTCAGAATTTTTAATGACTGAGAAAATGGTCATCCTATAACGTTAAATGAAAATTCCCTATACAGGATCACGTAGAGCAACTGTGGTATATGGACAACAGTGTGAGAAAAACGCTGGAGAGAAACCACTCATGTGTTAATATAGTCTCCAGATACAAGAATTACAGGTCATTCTTACTGTCTTTAAACATTTTAGTGTTTTCAACAGAGAACAAGAATTAACTCCCAGGAGAAGGAGGGTAATATTTAAATAGCATCATACATAAGTCCTTAGTCTGATAAGAGGCACCAATTCAATTTCTCTATAAGCAAGTAGTTTTCTAACATGGAAAGTATAGAAAAATCTTGGTTATGAACCAGTAGTGATCCCAGCTATAACTCAGGCAAAATAAATCCTATGTGGTTCTGGACACGTTACAGCAGCTCCTCCCAACGCAAGGCCTAGGAGACTCCCAGGTGCAAAGCTGAAACCACAGCACTGAACAGAGAAGAACAATAAGAACCTTCCCCTGCGACTAAAATCCAGTTTGGCTTTTAGAGTTTTAAAAAACCCAAGCATTTTCTAATGTGAACATCACACTGTCACGAAGATACATGTCACGTCTCAAATTCCAGATCTTTAATCAAGAAGTAAAACCATCCCTATAGCTTCATGGAGTTTAAAAACCCAGAATATAACATTAATTTGCTCAACATCTACCTCGTATGTGTCCATGTGTCCTAGGACATGCATGTGTGATTCCCACAGAGATAGGACCCTGTCCACAGGCCCTCCTGCATGAGCACCTTTCCATGGCTGACCGTCCGCACTTAGGGACACATGCCGGCTCCAGTTTCCTAAGGGAGTCTTCTCCACTGAGACTTATGGGAATGACTGGCATGTGACGCACAGGCATGGCACTCATCTGGCCCATCCCCATGGCCGAGGAGCTAGGATCGCTGCCCTGACAGGCTGGCCTTCAGGTCCTGGACAGGGCCATGACCCTGAATGTCTGAATGAATGTTTCTGGAATGTCAACTTGACTGACAGTCATAGCTCCAGGGATGCATGGGTGTCTAAGGTCACAGGTCAGCTATACAGGCCGTTAGGAATGAGTATTTTTGGCATCAACAGATCACATAGACTAGTGTGCATGTTATATTTAGAAAATATGGGTATCCCTCTTTGCATGGAAACACTTCTCACCTGCCTCCTGTTGAGCTCCTAAGACAGAGAGTTTGAAGGGTGTGTTACTAAATACCCAGAAAATTCACACCAGTGTTTGTCCCTGAGGTAACAAGGGATATAAACAGACACAGTGACAGAGAAGGCGGCAGCCGTCTGCGTGGAGAACAGAGCCATGCGTGTGGCATCACCACCTCTATGGGACTGTCCTGAAAGCACATGTGATGCTGGAAGACCCTTTCCCACTTTCGGTCCATCTGCCATGCTGCCCCCATTTCCTCCCCCAGACAGAGGCTGAGCCTGGGGATGGGCTTGGAACAGCCATTCTAACAGGGACCCAAGTCCCAGGCTGGCTCTGGGCTTCCTTAATGGGCTCTCATTTTGTGAAAGTATGAAATATTCTTTAAAAGTACAAAAGCAGAGAGAATAACTCACGGACACATTTTTATCCATTGCCCAGAATTTGTGATGTTACTATTTTGCTCCACTCACTTCAGATGCCATTTTCATCCAAAAACCCTGAAAAGGTTTTTTCACGTCTACCCCGTTTTCACTCTGCCTTCCACCTGGAGTCGGCGCCCATCCTCCCTGAGCGCTCTTTGCGGTTTTACTCCCTGTGCATATTGGAAGGCCCTTCTCAGCATACAGATGCTGTCTGTAGGAAGGGAGGCCGTTCATCTGCATTGAACACGCCACGTGAGCACACAGGGGCACAGGACGCAGAGAGCGGCGGCAGGAGGTCAGCGGCTCCACAATCGCGAGCAGTTGCATCCGCTCCCCCAGCGAGGGGCCCGTCTGTTGGTGTCACATCCCGCAGGCACGCCGACCTCGGTGTCGCATTGCAGGAAAGCTACTGAGGACTGTTTCCGGACCGTCCACGGTATTCAGTGTGGAAAGCCGACCTCCCTGCTACCTTTGGCCAGGTGGTGTGTTTGCTCTCGGTACTCATCCAAGGATTATAATGACACTTTTGAGTCCTGGGACAGACCTGCAAATCCACACGCCATACAGGAAAAACAGCGCCAAGTCCTGGCCTCATCTCCCGCACGCACGCACGTGCTGTTTTAAGGTACAACGTTCAGACGATGCAGAAGCGGCTCTTGCCACAGCAATGGAGCACACAGGCATTTTGTTCTGTTTCCTTTCATTTCGACTGCTGTGTACTTCAAAACACGACAGCTTTGCCATGGTGGGCTTCAGCTGCGCCTGTCCTCCAACCTTCAAGGCAAAGTTCACTCTTACAGGCGTAAGGAGGAAGAATTGTGACCCTTCCCGCCCAGAAGTACCTGACTCTGGAAAGGACCTGTTGGAGACCAGGCACTGTCCCTGCCTGCAGGCGAGGCCATGCAGCGCGTCAGGCAGGGGCCAGGGAGGGAAACCGGGGTTAACCCGTCACTCCTGGGGTCCCACACACCCGGTCACTGTGTCCAGAACACCCTCGGGGCTGTGGCTGGACGTGCCGCTCAGACCCCTCCCTGCCTCCACGGAACGGCCACCTGGCCACACATCCCTGGAGGCCGCAGCTCAGGGGAGCCTCATGAGGAACCATTCACGTTTTAAAAATACAGCTGCGCTTCTCTCGCTGCCTTCTGCTTCAGGAGGATCAGTCAGGTGTATATTCACCTGTTGAAGCCTCCCTTGGCCGGGCTCACTTCTATTTAAAGATGGTAAGTCACGCCCTCCTTCCTCCCTCCTTGGTGCTGGTTCTTTGCTAGTAGTGTTTTGCTTTGTTTTTTAAACCATGTGAATTTTGTGGGGGAGGTCCTATGTTTTCTGGGAGCTCCCTCAATGCTGTGACCTCACCCAGGACCCTTTCTGCATTTGCCTGTAAGTTCCCCTCTTAGGCAAGTGCTCGGTGCTCAGCAGGGACCCTGAGCTTTCAGGAGCTGTCCCCCAGCCTCCTTACGGTACAAGCTTGCTGGCAGCTCCTCCAGCCACCTGTTCATAATGACTCTGTGTCTTGTTACAAATCGTCCTGTACCGACCGCCATATCCAGCCCGACTGTACAGAAGCACTCCTGGCACTCAGGACGCGCTTCTGGGACAGAAAGCGGAACGGGTCACTGCAGGGCGGTCTGAGTGGACCTCCTCTCTTGCTGCAAAGTCCGACAGCACTCAGGGAGGTGGCGGCCTTCTGGAAGCTGTGGGGCCCCTTCTAGGCAAGCTGCCAGTGCTGGGACGGGACGCTGGTACTGGACCAGGTAGATGCTGGTCCAGTAACAACCTAAGCCAGAAGGATCAGAGGCCAATCGTGTTCTGTTAAAAGCTGACCTTACAGCGAAGAACAGAGATGTTTTTTATCTTCACTCATGTTTAAGGATTAACTAACTAACTACAAAGTACTGTGACTGATTTTTACAAAAGTACATGAATATTTGCACATCTGAAGGAGTGTTCCCCTTTAAAGTACATTCGACTTGTACTCACATTTCTCTAAACATTTTAAGAGCGTCCCCTGTACACTGAGTTGAGACCAGTTGAATAAAAGTGAGCGCGTGCACACACACACACACACACACACACACACACACACACACGGATAACTTCTCCCTGGGCAGGATGGGTGGTAACAGCTCTCCAGTGGCCGTTCTTCTGAAACACCCTTGAAGACCAGAGCCCGGCTGGAGCAACCGAGCTCACCTCTCCTCCGGTTCTAAAGGCTCCCAACAGTGGGGCTATGCGACACCTCCCCACTCATCCCCACAACTCCTACCTGGCACGAGACCTCGAGAACTGGGAGTGCTTGACAGTCCGTTTGTTGAAAATGAATTGAGGTTATAAAGATCCTGCATGAAGAAACCCCCTCCCCACACACACACGGAATGGCAACGGCAAACATTACTTTCTCATAAATCCACCTGCCAGACAGGATGGAGCACAAAGAGAGAAGGAACAGCCCAGTGGAGTTCAGCAACAAAGACGCGGCACCAGGCCAGAGCAACCGACAGCTCAAGATCGATATTCCTCCTCCCCGCCACCAGCCCCGATTGGGGAAACTCACAAAACCTTTAAAATCACCCCAGAAAACTACACATTTTTCAAAATAGCATCAGAGAGTTTGGGAGCTTAAACCAATCCATGGATCCATAGGGGACCCATGGTCACCAGCTTGCAGCCTCTGCAAGAGAGGAAAGTGTCACATCATAACTCCGGGTGTCGAACACCACAGAGCAAACCCAGGATCCACATGGCGCCTTTGCAGGGACAGGGAGCTCCCTGCTGTCTAACACCGCAGAGCAAACGCACAATCCACACAGCACTTTTGCAGGGATGGGGAGCTCCCCGCTGAGTCTAACACTGCACAGCGAACACACAATCCACACAGTGCTTTTGCGGGGACGGCAAGCTCTCTGCTGAGTCGAACACTGCACAGCAAAGCACAATCCACACGGCACTTTTGCAGGGATGGAGAGCTCTCTGCTGAGTCAAACACCGCACGGCAAACACTCAACCCACACGATCCACACGGCACTTTTGCAGGGATGGCGAGCTCCCTACAAAGTCTAACACTCACAGCAAACGCACAATCCACACAGCGCTTTTGCGGGGACGGGCAAGCTCTCTGCTGAGTCTAACACCACACAGCAAACGCACAATCCACACGGGGCTTTTGCGGGGACGGGCGAGCTCTCTGCTGAGTCTAACACCACACAGCAAACGCACAATCCACATGGCGCTTTTGTGGGGACGGGCGAGCTCTCTGCTGCAGCTGCTCACTGGTCTCGGGTGGTTGCCACGCAGCCCTCTCTGCAAGCAGAGGTTGTTGGGCAGTGCTGCCTACACTCTGTCAATATCAAGTAACACACCAACGTTTCCAACACTGAATTTTAGAACAGTCATTCAAGCAGCAGAAATCCTACGATTATCAACTGAGAACGAGAATTTCTGACTTAGCTTCTCGATATAATTTAGAAGTGACAAACGCAAGAGAACTGGAAGAAACAGAAACACTGAGAGTGAATTTGAAGTCATTCTATGAAAACTCTGAGGGAGGCATTAGAGGCAGCCCCATGGAGATGTGGCTCATGGATGTGCCTGGGTTTTGTCAGCATAAACGGTAAGGAGTGAGCTGAGATGAGCAGAGTGAAGGGACGTCATTCGCCGGCTGCAGCATGGCACTCGTGAGATCAACATAATGGATTTGAAGCCACGTAGACCCCTCATGATTGACGGTAACAAGAGACTGTCGGTCCACCCTGGATGAATCCAGACGTGTTGGGATAGAACCCCTGCCAGTCCGCAGCATGAAGCACAGCACCCACTTACACCTTCTCTGTAAATGCAAGACAGCACCATGCTCTTACCTGACGTCGGAAAAAAGCCCCAGAGAATTCTGACTTGAGTTCTATCTTCAGACACACAGAGAATTAGCAAATTTTAAATAATTTGTTTTAAAAAGTTTTTTTTAATCTAGAAGAACAAAACACTATTGGTGGCAAAACAAGTTTATCACTTAAACTCTCTGTTTAAGGCAGTGGGCAAAAAGATGTCCAATGAAAAACTGGTTTCACTGAGGTTGACTAGCTGCTTTTTCCATAGAGACGTGATTAAAAAAAAAAAAGAGTCAATGCAAGTCTGCAAAACACAATCATATATGTTTTCAAGTGTGTTCCAAAGTCCCCTGAACTGGAGATACAATACCAAAGATCTCCTTGGATTCAGAATAAAGAAAAAGATTTTCTCTCCAATGTGACATATTTCTTTTTAATAGACAATGACAACTTGTCCATACTCAGTGTTTCTCCTCTTGCTGTGGCTGATGAGGAGCTCACAGTTAAATCTAGAGTGCAAATGCAGTGATCAACTCACTCCAGGTTCTTTCCTCCATACAGTATTTTTTAAATGGGTTGAATCACCCTGCTTTATGCTTTTTTCATATTGCTAACTGATTCTAATCTTATTCTAAGTTAACTCAGCATAAATCATAAATAAAAAGATGAATAAGAAAATATAACATTGCATGGAATACATACTATTTTATGGATCAAAGTCACCTTTAGCTATTTGAATACAATAAGACCATCTTAATTATGAATAAATTCTAAGATCGCTAGCATTATAAACTACCCAAAGGTGTTTTTGTTCACGAAACCACAACATAAACTTGATTGCTAATCAATGTTTCCAAATAATTTAAAAGGATTTTTGAAAACCTTTAACAAGGCATCCAATTTGCTCTTGAATAAAATGTTAATGGATCACGTCAATTTGGAAATCGTTTCTCTGTCCCCACGTCCCCTCTCCCCCCGGTCCTCCCTCTTGCTCTCCACACCACTCCCGGAACAGCTCGTTTGGGAAATCTGGATTTTGGTACTTCGGTTATTTGTGGAGAGGGTCTGATACAGACGCATACTACTTTAAGTAGAAGGAGGATTTAAGAGTCAGAAATTTAAGAGATTACAAATTGTAATAATATGCTTGACGAATTAGCCTACTAGGCAGATTACCAAACGGAATGACTATTAACATCAGGGGAATGAGAAAAATAAAAGCGATCCCAAAGCAAATGAGACCTAATACTCCTTACATCATGTTCTGCAAATCCACGTGAACATGCGAATTCAACCAGAAAAGGTTAAAAGTTCTCAAGTTGTTTTCTTGCTTCTGAACATGTCAGAAGCAAAATAATCTGAAAAACTGATGCATATTTAACCTATAAAAGGTGAACTGAAAGTTCCCATGCATTGTTTTTTTAATTGTTCTACAATTCAGGGGTAGAGGCCAAAAAGTGAATAAAACTTAGCCAGTCGTTCTTCGGATTTTTTAAAAAATGAAGAGAAGGTAATGATTTTTACACTAAGATTAAAATCTGCAGTCTGAACAATGTTGGGTAATAATAATCATAAATCGTGTGCAATGCTAAGACATTTCCAAAGCATTCTGACACCTCCCATTTCACCTTGGGAAGTTCGTGGACAAGCACTACCTCCACGGGGAAACTGAGTAAAGACACCCCAACGCTGCCCGGCAGTGCGAGCAGGTGGACACAGAGCCAAACTGGAACCACCACCGCCTCAAGCTCGACGACTTCTGCGCCAGCTCCACACACTCAGAGACAAACACTGAAGTCCTCATCTGGTTAACCGGAAACGCAAAACTGAGCTCACTGCACCGGGAAGACGGAATCCTCTTCTGAGTGGCCCGAACCCGAAGGAGCCCCAGCGGCACACGGGACAAGTCAGAGATGAGCAGCCGACTTGACCATGTTAGTGAGGCAGTGTACAGATTCTAGAGACTGGATCACCTCTGCAGACTTCCCTGTTAGACCCTGAGCCTGCCATGTCAGAGCGGACGCTGGCTGCACGGCTGACGTCAGAGCGTACGCTGGCCCCACCGCTGACGTCAGAGCGGACGCTGGCCCCACCGCTGACGTCAGAGCGTACGCTGAACCCACAGCAAACATGAACGTGAGAGGGAGCGTCAGATTTACCGTGTTAAACCCTGAGCCTGCCATGTCAGAGCGGACGCTGGCCGCACGGCTGACGTCAGAGCGTACGCTGGCCCCACCGCTGACGTCAGAGCGGACGCTGGCCCCACCGCTGACGTCAGAGCGTACGCTGAACCCACAGCAAACATGAACATGAGAGGGAGCGTCAGATTTACCGTGTTAAACCCTGAGCCTGCCATGTCAGAGCGGCGCTGGCCGCACGGCTGACGTCAGAGCGGACGCTGGCCCCACCGCTGACGTCAGAGCGGACGCTGGCCCCACCGCTGACGTCAGAGCTTACGCTGACCCCACAGCAAACATGAACGTGAGAGCGCGCGTCAGATTTACCGCGTTAGACCCGTGTTTGCACGAATGTGAGAGAAAGCGTCACTTACTTGGCTTAGCGTTCGCAACCACGGCCAGGCTTTCAGGCGGGTGAACGGCAAGGTGCCTGCTGTGCTCGCCCGCGCCTGGGCTGCTGCCATACTCGATGGCGTCCACGTGTCCCAGCGGAACGCTCCACTTCAGCAAGTACCTTTGGCTGCTCATCACACGGCTGTCATGAGAGGCGCTGAAACGACCAGAAGATGCCTGTTTTACGAATAATTACGTGGACACGTTATGGTAACGTTTGTCCCTCAGATATTCAAGTGAGAAACTTTCCATTGCTGAACTGTAACTCTTCAGACTTTGTCACAGGAGTAACTGCCTCTGACTTTCTTACAGAATCCCCACTCGCTGCCATAAAGAGGCCTGGAGGTGGATGAGAGAGAGTGCAGGGAAGAGCCGCACAGGGACGGATCTCCCCGAAGCGCCGAGGTTTTCCGTAAAGGCTTAAAAGGAAGCAGCTCGGTGCTCGCTGATGACTCGGAGCAAAGGTGCTCGATTCCCAGGAAGTCTCCTATGTGGATAGAGATATTCTCTGGTGGTTTCCTAAGAGATTCCTGCTTTACTCTTTTATGGCTACACCATAACCATTTTAAGAGAATCAAATACCATTATACTCCATGACTAAAATATGTATCAAGTATACAGAAATTGAACAGAAAAAAAAAAAAACCTACGACTTATACAGATTATTTTCTTCTTTTATCATAAATAGAACACATACGTGAAGAAACACAAAACACGTATGTATGGTCTAGTGGAAATGGCCTGCGTCAATATATGTGTAGCTGCCACCAAGGCCAAGGCTGTGACTTCGCCATCATTCCTGCAGTCCCAGGTGCTCAGGAAATCCCACCCTCCAGAATCAACCATTATTCTCAGTGATCATCACGTTTTGCTTTTCAAGATATTGCCGTTAAAAATCAAAGTATGGTAAGAATAACCAAAATGCTGGGTGCTATGCATTGGACTAAGCACCTGACTTGCTGGGAGCCTGCCTGCACCCAAGCTCTCCAGTTCCCTCTTATACCAGAGCACTCTGCCCTCCATGACGACATCCAGTCCATACAGAAAGGGAAAGGAGGAAAAATAATTCAGACACAGGAAGAGGAAAGACGGGTTGTATTCTGTGAATTAGACTGTGCCTCCAATTTAGAAAAACAGAAATGCCCATGAGTTCTTACCAAAATTTCGATTCCTCCTCTTTGAATGTAAAAATCTCCATCCTTACAGAGGAGGTTTAGAATCTTAATTCTACAGGGCCGACCAAAGGGTCCTTGGGGGCATGAACCAAAATGGGTTCTCATCTCATCACCTTCGGGCAGTGTCACTGAAAATCTCACACTGACAACACGTCCATGGGAAATGATTGTGACTCACCACCACACTTCGCAAAAAAAGAAATTCAAGCCCTGTCATTGTGGGAAAGGCAGGGGCATTATTTTAAGGAATCTAGCAGTAAGCACAGCTGAGTTACTAATAAAGTATTCATTTTAATTCATCTTTAAAGTACACCACTTCTATCAGTGTGAGAATGTTAAACCTACTTAAAACTGCCCAAGAGCCAAGTGTGTCCTGGCGCTCCCCGACAGCAGACCGGGGAGTGGGGGGGGGGGGGGTTCTGGAGCAGGGGTCAGCGTCAGACAAACATCGATTATGAATGTGGAAAAGACTCAACAAGGACCATTATATTTGCACAGGACTTTGCTGTTTACAAGGTCATTTCACTTCTATGATCTTTTCTCCCAGGGCAGGTGGGACAAGCATTCATGTCCCCAACTTGACACATCATGTTGGCCAACTTGCAGGTGAGGAGCTGGGTGGATTCAGCGACATTGGGGCCGCTTCACTGAACATTAACTTTCCAGGTGTTACATGGAGAGGGGGGTCCTGGGACAGTTAAACTTGGAAGCCATCCTGCTAGGTGATAAACACCATTAGTCTCCACACTGTGGGAAGCACCTCATAAGATAACACCAGGGAAACAGGGGTGGAGACACCTTATTCTGCATCCTCGCAATTCTAAGCATCCTCTCGAACAGCCCACACCTTGAGTTCTCCAGCTGCAACCTCCCACGGCCTCACTCTGTCAGCTCCTCTCCAACGCAGGGTGCAGCGGGCTTTGCTTCTGCACATGGAAGGCAGGTGGCCTGTGGCTGTCGCCAGGTGTCCACAGTGAAGGCTGAGCCATGGGGTATGAGTCAAATGAACAGGGTTCTTTCTCTTACAAGGAGGAGTATCATTAAAGACTGGTATATATATTTTTTGGACTTATTTTGTAGCTGCCACAAAATAAGTGAGGATGATGAGAAGCAACAATGAAAATCTGTCCCTCGCAGGCAGTGCCACGTGCCAGGTGCCCTGCGGCAGCTTAATGAATGTCCTCGCCTTGACCCCTGAAGAGCCCCACGAGAGCGTACCACCGGACTCATTATTTTATGATCAACCCTGTTGCACGGATGAGGAGTCCAAGGCCTAGTCAGAGCGGGTAATTTTCAGAGTTCAGAGAAGGTGGAGCTGGAGTTCACGCTAAGGAGTCTGACTCCTGAGGGCTGACCTGCACACCCTCGCTGCCTGGGTCTCTAAGGCAAGGTGAGGAGGGCAGGCAGATACATCCAGCTGCTGGAAAATGGGGGTGACGGACATGAAAAATAGGGCATGTTTAGTGGTGTACTGGCAAATGTTTAACAGCTGGCTCTCACTGGGAGGACAGGCTCCTAACACGTTGTGTTGGGCAAATTCCGTGGTGTAAATGCTCCCATGTGGATGACTTCAGGCTACCAAATGTTTAGCAATTGGCTGTCAAAACTCTGGACGATTGAACGCTTGACTCTTGTAAGACATGATGAATTGCCACTACATTCGCTGGCATTATTTTCTACAGCACCAGGAGCGTTATAGTTAATTTTATCTGAATTCCCTTATCATCTACCTATATTTGAAGACCTTTTAACTTCTCACATATCCTTATCTAACTACAATATTCCATGTGTTGGAAAACGATTCTGATGTAAAACTATTTTAAGTGAAAATAACTCATTTTCTTGGTTTACAATAAATATGAATATACCCAACTTTATTATATTTAAACATTTATCAAAAATATATTTATAGAGAAGCAGGTAAAGAGAGAATTTAAACCATAAGAAAAAGAACTCCTGAATTATTTAGGAGGATTATGAAGAAATTCAATTTAGTTTCTAGTTCCACCATCAGCCGTGTTTAAAGAGTATATAAACCTCTACGTACTTAACTTCTACTAACAGTGACTTGGTGACTTCTATTTAAAAATAAGCTTGCTTATAATAAGGGTTCCTTTAGTCACAGGACTAAGCTTTGGCACAAAAAACCAGTTCGGTCTGAGTGACAGAATTAACAAAGTCATTTATGTGCCCTTAGGCAAAGGTAACATGTAATGATAGGACTGCTATAGAGAATTCAATGCACTTACCGTGAGCTGACGGTGGCACACATTAACACATCATTTAACATGAAGACTCGGCGTTCTTTGGTTTTAACAATCTCTCCTCTGTCGTTGTAAACTGTTTCTATCATATCATCAGATCGAATGAGGTATCGGCTTCCACTGCTGAGAAGCTGGACATTCAAAACACAGCGCAGGGACCACAGTTGAGTTTACCCAGAAAAGAAAAAGATGAGGAAAAGTCTGGTATGGAGTCTGAGGGTGACTTTCCAAACTGAGCGCTTTACGGAAATCGTTCCTATGTTCACCGTGACTGCACCGAACATCCACCTGCTTCCTCACAGACTTTCACCGCACAGTCGGCCCTCCCACGATTTAAACACGACATTAACCAGGAACGGTGAGGAATGGAAGGAATTGTTTCATAATTTTACTTTTCCCTAAGTCAA
Source organism: Macaca thibetana thibetana (assembly GCF_024542745.1). Lineage (NCBI taxonomy): Eukaryota > Metazoa > Chordata > Mammalia > Primates > Cercopithecidae > Macaca > Macaca thibetana. Next base: position 140,463,237 of record NC_065585.1, read on the forward strand.
CCTAATTAAGCATAGTTCAATGACTATCTTAACTTCTCCACGTAGGCCATATTTTACTTCACTGAGCCAAACCAAAACCATCAGTTCTTCAGAAAGATGCTTTGTATGAACCAAGACAATGGCATGCGATGTGGAAGTCAGACTACTTTTTTTGTTTGTTTGTTCTGAGATCAAGCCTTGCTCTGTTACCCAGGCTGCAGTGTAGTGGCACAATCTCAGCTCACTGCAACCTCCACCCCCTGGGTTCAACTGATTCTCGTGCCTCAGCCGCTCGAGTAGCTGGGACCATAGATGTGCGCCACCACACCCAGCTAATTGGTTTCTTTTTGTATTTTTAGTAGAGATGGGGTTTCGTTATGTTGGTCAGGCTGGTCTGGAACTCCTGACCTCAAGTGATCCACCCACCTCGGCCTCCAAAAAGGCTGGGATTACAGGCGTGAGCCACCGCACTCGGCCAATACTTATAACAATTCAGCCCACAAGAAAACAGAGTCCTCAGCCCCGGTGGTCTGTGCTATCTTTTGATTCTAGATCTGCGCTGCTGCCCAGCTCTGAGCAACCAGCGAGACACCTGCCTCCCTGACTGTCCTTGCCGAGTGCACGATGGGAATGATGGGAATGAGGGAATGATGAGGTATGTGCGTGACATTCAGGGTGAAGCATCATCACCTCTTCCTGGGCCTCTGGGCTTGCTCTGTGCCCCACATGTATTCAGAGGTTCAGGTGCCACAGGGAGCATGATTTTAAATAACATCAACCATGTCAAGAATATAACTGAATACAATTTGCTGCTTATAAATGTTCCTACATAAACCATTTGGAGAATTGGGAAAAGCGTGTGGCTTAAAGTGTATTACCATAAAGTTCACACAGTTAAATTACTGAATGTCATTGTGACATAAGAAACTACTCCTAATGACAAAACAAACTATGATTTTAGCAACAATGAATATTAGATGCAATAACTTAACACAGTTCATACAAATTAGCATCTCCCTGTGAGCCAGGGCCTTCAACGAATGCAGGAAAGCCCACATAAAACCAGAGCCTGCTGCAGAGAAGTAGTTATGTAAGCATCAAGCTGAAATGTAGCCTCGCAAATCAAACACCGCCCTCTGGGTCCTGCATCTCTTTTGGGGGGTCAGTACAGCTTAGCCCATGCATAGGTGAAGACAAAAAATGTTTGTGATTTTTTTTTTGAAGCAGGGTCTTGTTCTGTCACCCAGGCTGGAGTGCAGCAGCTCAATAACAGCTCACCGCAGCCTGGACCTCCCAGGCTCAAGCAATCCTCCGGCCTCAGCCTCCCAAGTAGCTTGGACTACAGGCATGCCACTGTGCCAATTTTTTTTTTTTTTTTTTTTTGGTATGGGGTTTCACTATCATGCCCAGGCTGGTCTCAAACTCCTGGGCTCCAGTGATCTTCCCACCTCAGCCTCCCAAAGTGCTGGGCTTACAGGTGTGAGCCACTGTGCCCAGCCTGTAAATATTTTCAGCTTTACTATCTGAAACTAGATAGTTATTTTGAAAGCAAAATTAAGCTAAAGGAGTTGCTTTAACTATTACTATCTGAAATTAGATAGTTATTTTGAAAGCAAAATTAAGCTAAAGGAGTTGCTCTTAACCTCTTGGGAGGTCCTGGATCCATCTGAGGGTCTGATGAATGTATGAATCTCTTTCCTAAGAAAATGCAGACAGGCTGTTAAGGTTTTACATACAATTTCCACATTGGGGTGACTCTCCCAAAGGCCTCCATCCACCCCAGTTAAGAACTCTGGGCTAAGGGAATTACTCCCAACGTTCCAAGAGATTAGTATTGCTGGATAATGACAGCTTATTAGTACAAAGCAAAAATAATTTTGGAATAGAGTTGAAGAAACCCTCTCTCAACCTTGTTCAGGTATCTTTCGTTTATGGCTTTGGCTATTTGCTTAACTTCACAGCGTTGATCAGCATCTCTCTTTCTTTCATTTAACTTCTCTGCCAGTGTTTCGAGCTCTGTCAGGGCCATCTGAAGAGGCAGCCTGTCGGGGTGGCCTTTGGAGGTGTTCTTCAGCATGTCCTACAAGCAAGAAGGGAGAGGTGGGCGGTTACCATGTGCGCACTCCCAGTGCAACGACAGTCACGTCACTCACCAGCTGACGATGGAAAGGAGGCAGTGGCATCCGTCATCCTGGGGAAAAATAAAGTCAGTTCTTGGGAAGGGATGATGAGCTGAGTGAGTCATGACTTGGCTGAACATCTGAACAGCTTCCTTTGCAAAAACAAAATCGAAAAAATAGCTCTGTGCAATAAAGGACACGCTAAATATGAACATATCACAATCTCAGAACTGCCGTGCGCTTGGAATGATGCTCACGATGATGAGAGATTGTCCTTCTCAAGTTGAGTCAGACAGATGAACCCACGCACAGATGGGTCCAGCTACTTTCTTCAAAAGATCAGTCCCCCAATTTCTAATGTGCAGGAGTTCTGTGGTGCCGAATAATGCACCCATGGCGCCAACTCACACAGCAGGATGGAGTCTCTCTCACACTGACAAAGGAACCTGATTTTAGGGCAGCAAAGATGCATGACACAATCATGGTGGGTCCATGTCACTAAACGTTCATCCAAACCCACCGAATGCACAGCACAGGGGTACATCCTCCTGTGACTGTGGCCGCTGGGCAGTGGCTGCTCCTGGTTGTCACAAATGCACTCTGGCGGAGATGTTGTGGGCGGTGGGGCGGGGGGGTGCTGTGCATGTTGGGGGAGGGGTAGTTGGGAAATCTCTGTACTTTCCACTCAATTTTGCTGTGACCCTAAAATGTCTCTTAAAAAGTCATCTTTAAAAAAAGGAGTTGAGCTACCTCTTCTCCCAGTTAAGGTTTCAGATAAGCACAAGGAGGTCAAAGGGAGGGTATGTGGCACAAATCAGCAACAACTGCCAGCAAAAAATGACGCACTGCTGCCAATCACAGGATAAACTTTAACAGGCAATAACAAAAGGACACTTTCGTCACCTTGGTTTTATGCAGGGCCTTTTGTTTCCCAGCTTGCGTTCACATTTGACACGCTGATGTTTGCTGAAGGGGCAAACGTGAACTTGAAACACTCTTTCTCAGAATTAAATGTGGTTCTGCAATGAGATCTCAGGGACACGGGGAGGGGAGCATCACACACCAGGGCCTGTCGGGGGTGCAGGGTGAGGGGAGGGAGAGCATTGAGACAAATACCTAATGCACGCGGGGCTTAAAACCTAGATGACGGGTTGATAGATGCAGCAACCCACCATGGCACATGTATACCTATGGAACAAACCTGCACATTCTGCACACGTATCCCAGAACTTAGCGTGAAAAAAAAAATATGGTTCTGCATCTTGCCTACCAACTTTTACATGTTTATATGAATATGAGCAGTCATGGAATCCAACAGTGTGCTTATCTTTTTAAACCTTTTTTTAAAATCTGGAAAGGACGCTGTATAAATGATCAAATGTTTCCAGTTTGTAGTGAATATAAACAATTCTATACATTTGTTTCCTATGAGTCACAACGAATTCTATCAAGGCAAAAAAGAACAATCTTAACACTAGTTCTGCATCAAAACCACACACTGGCGGTGGCACCGGGGACTCGGCGTGCGATGGAGACAGCAGCCGGCACATGGTGGAGTCCAGCATGCCGTGGGGCCGCTGAGCACAGCCAGGAACATCTGCTGGGCCGGCAGCCTCCCGAGGAGGCCCAGGGAAGGAGAAAAGTGAAATTTCTCGCTGCTATTGTTACCAGAAATTGTTACTTATCTTTGCACAACAATAGAGAGAAATAGGTAGCTGGGATAAAGTAAGACAAATGTCACACGCGGCTGATGGATGTTTCCGGATCCATGGGAGAAACTGACAGTCCCAGCAAAGCCAGGGTGAGCCGGCTTCACTGCCTGAGCCAGGAGACAGCTGTGGCTTCACAGCACCTGTCTTAGAAAGAAGGTCTGGGAGCGCTAACAAGGAAAAATGCAGGCAGGACCGGAAAGTAGAGACCAGGAGAGTCACTGGGAGGAAGGGGACAGAGGGTGTCCAGGCCCCTCCCCACTGTCTCCCCATCCACCTACACACAGCACACGGACCACAGCAGAAGGCAGGAGGGACGGTATGTGCTTGTACCTGCTGACTCTCTGCAGCCCATCTCCTTGCCCAATCCCAGGTGCCCTGAGCACCCACACCTGAGGCAGGGCCCCTGAGGCACAACCACGTAATGACCAGATGCAGACACCACCTTGTCTCCAACTGTGCTTCTTCCGAAGCACGTGGACCCACCCTGTTCCCCTCCGAGAACACTCTAGGATGCGCCAGCGTTTCAACAAATGTGGGCAAAAAGTGTCCCTGAGGGAAACTGCTGGGCACATCTAGGACCTGCAATTTGTTTTTTCAGATCAAGGCAAAGACCATTTTCTGCTTCGGGGGCAACGAACTCTGTGTGGGAAATTCTAAGGAGGGTCTCTCGAGGCAAGGAGGGAGGAGGACGGGCACACCTGTGTACAAACTGACCTACGTAACTGCTGGTGACGATATGGAAGAGCACGTTGAGTCTTTCTAAATGAGTCTTTCTAAATGTCTTTCTAAATGAGTCTCTCAATTCTAAATGCTGGTGACGATCTGGAAGAGCACGTTAAGTCTTTTGACTTAAACTCAGAATTCCAGTTATGTAATAAACTCAAGAATTTGGGTGTCAAAAGGCCGATGGAAACGTGGGAGCTGCTCAGGTTCCTCAAGATCCCGGTAGAGGCTTTTCCCTGCGGTTCCCTCTCCCGTTCCCTTTCCAGCAGCCCCGCCCACAACTTCTGTCTAAAAAGAACACACTTTGGAAAAAACCTAGGCAAAAGTAGTTACTTACTTACTTACTTGTAGTTACTTACATTTAACCAAAACCTAACAAGCGCGTTTGAAAATTATATCCAAATTTAATAAATCAAAAAAAATTTAAAAACTATTCTGATACATCATAGAAAGCCAACAAAGGGTGTGACCTCACAACACAGTCGGCGCTTGCTATCATCCCGGGTGACCAGGAACCACCCAGGGACTCACTGGTGCATCGCTAAACACAGGGCATGTGGGCCGCTTCACCCGTATGGTTTAGGAGGCGACACAGGGTGTGTGGGCTGGTTCCCCTCGTATGGTTTAGGAGGTGACTGTAGCCTTGCTTCTGGCCCCTTCACAGCCTGGTGACACCCTCCCAGCTGTGGCTGAATAACTAACATCTAACAGGCAGCCTGACCCTGTTCCTCCCAAGCGCCAGCCTCCCTCTCACGAGGAAGCTCATTCATCACGTCCGTGGCTGCTTGCCAGAAGGCCAACAGCGTGTCACACGTATTAGGACCCAGGACATGTTTGTCAGCTGAAGAAATAAAACACACTTTGAATATTTTGATTTTGGGGAAAAAACCAGCTTTTGTTATTAATGCTCTAGTACAGGCAAACTGTACAATGTTAAAAATATAAGCGAGAGGATAAAATTAACATGACCCATCACCCTAAACACGGAAAGAGCCCATGTTGATACTGTAGTATGTATCCTTTTTCACACTTTTATGACTACTTTTATGTAAAAAGAATGTGCCACAGATTTGGTTGATCAAAAATAAATATAAAAACCTCAGTGGAAGGGGACTTGACACTATTTGCCAGGTGCCAGTTCATTTCTGGCAATGATTTCACCAGTTCATCTTAATCAGCTCTAATAAGCAGGCAGGCAAAGCAGAGTTCTCTGATTTAATTAGAAAAAGCAAGCTGAGTAATCATTGAAAAATCGACACAGGCAGAGGCCAGCATGGACTCTCCTTTGAAATACCCTCCCTGGAGGCATGGCATTCATTTAAATAAAATGGGCGCTGAGCCCCGCAGCCTACAGGGTCACCTGGGCTTCAGGGTATGTGGGAAGGTCAGAAAACGAGCGGCAACCACACATCGCGTCAGACATCACCGAGAGGCCGTCCGCTGTGAGATGTCCTGTCGGCACTCAGAACGGGCCTTCTGTTCACGGTCACAGGCATCCAACTGAGAACCCTTAGTTTAGAAAAATGAGGGTCCAGTGGAAAGTGTCTTCCCCATTGCGGCATCTCCCTGTCCTCGGTGATTTGCTGTTGAATCAGTGATGGGTATGTTTTGTTTAAATCTATTCTTAGCTTTCCAAGCCTGTCCATCCCCTCTGGGCACAGAGGCAAGAATCATTTTTCATGTGATTCTAGACCAGACGCAGGCACACTGGAGAAAGGAGCTGTGACCTGTGGGCCACTGATAACCGAGCCCTGCAGCCCCCCAGTGCCGGGGCCCCACGAGACAGCGCATGTGACGGGCCAGGGCCCATGGACACCCCTCCTGCAGCCCATCCCCTCTGTCCCCCAAGGCCGGCCTCGCAGGCACTGGGCCCTACAGCTGCCCCCGAAGTAGGGTGACTCTCCGCAGGTCTCCACCTGCCTCTACCCCCCACCTCCTATAACTGCCTAGAGAGGAGATGGGGAGACCCAAGGGGCGGCCACTCCAAAGTGGAGGAACAGATGCCATTTTTAAATGAATCATGGACGAGCCGGAGACGAGCCTGAGGAAGCCACCGTGAAGCACTTACCTGGAGCAGGAGGATGAACTGTGGGAACCTCTGGATGGGCTTCATCATCAGGCTATAGAGCGTGGTTCGGTCAGGACTGGCCTCCTGTTCCTGCTGTGGGGGAAGGCACTGGGGTCACCTCCCCGTGGGGCTGCCATGCCCTGCCTGCCCCTGGGGCCGCCGCCTCCCCACAACACTGAACACCCGGGAAAGTCAAAAGCCTGCACCTTGTCTTCAGCTACAAGAAGAAACTTGGCCAAATACCTTCCAGCCGCTTTCTGCACCTGCTCTAGGGGCTTCCGCTTTGCTGCAGGGGCCAGGCCTCCCGTGTCGGCCTCAGCTCCCGGGGTTAATTCCCCAGGCCAGGGGACTGGGTAGATTCCAGGGGGTGTCCTTGGGTGTCTGTGTTCTGGCCATAGTGGGTCCCTAGAAAAGGCTGGCGACCTCTTCTGGTGCCATGGGCAGAAGGACGTCCTGGAGGCTGAGGGCCCCTCTCCCTGAGCACATCAGGGATGCACAGTGGGGCCATTTGCTACCGAGGCTGCTGGGCAATGTTGACCTGGGGGGAGTCTCCATTTCTCTCCGCTGAGGGGGCTGCGCAGTGAAGAGGGCAGACAACACAGACCTGGCTGTGCCCCGGTCTCTCCGCTCACAGGGCACCTGACTCTTTGGGGCTCAGGTCCTGGAGCTATGAAATGGGATGAGAGAGCATATCTCCTAAGGCCACAAGGCAGCCGCCAGCTGAGGAGTGGGCACCGCAGTCACAGCCACGGCTGACATCAAAACTACAACAGAATCCCCAGAGGGAGTGCGCTCTCAAGTGAGTCCATGTTTTCTTTCCCCAAGAGAAAGAGATGGTGCCCTAGCCAAAGGACAGAGCCCATAACTGTCCAGAGTGGGAACTGCGATCCGATCCCTTAGGACAGAGCCCACAACTGTCCAGAGCGGGAACTGCGATCCGATCCCTTAGGACAGAGCCCACAACCCTCCAGAATGGGAACTGCAATCTGATCCCTTAGGACAGAGCCCACAACTGTCCAGAGTGGGAACTGCGATCCGATCCCTTAGCAAACCTCGAAGGGCCACAGACTGTGTTCCAGCAAGAGCGGGAGCCGCCGTGCTGGATAAGGCAGACGGAAAATATTCCAGCTTCAATGACACGTTGCTGTGGGTGAGAATGCTTGCCCTGTGTTCACTCGCTCCAGGTAGCAGCAGTTTCCAAGAAACAGTCCAAGTAACAAGAACACAGTTTGTCCCCGGGGTTTATCATGCAAATGAGGGGCTCCACAAAGGAGACTCAGTTCCGGGATGTCTTTGAAGGGGGTTTCAGCCTGGTTCATTGTGCAGCAAACTGTCAGAACACAGCCTGGGACACGCATCCCCTGACTGGGGAAGCCCTGCCTGCCTGCTGATTAAATAACGCTCGCCCACACCTGTCTGGGGACATGCTCCCCATCACTGCCAGGTCAGAGACCACTGAGGAAGGCCGTCAGCGCTGTCCTCAGCATCGCAGGGAACACAGCCCGCGTCCCCGAGGGGTAGGGCCCGTTCCAGGCTCTGACTCTCCAGGCCGGTGCGTATCCCCAATCCCAAAGAGGCCTAGAATTGAGATGTTTGGTTTCTTTGATTCCTAATACCATACTGAAGGACAGGGAGGAAAAGGTAACTTTGGGATCTGATCTTGACTTCTTTTTTTGGGATCTGATTTTAACTTTCTTTCTGTCTATTCACTGATATGCTTTTAAGGATGTGCAAATAAAATTGTTTTCAAAAAGCTACATTAGGACCTAAAATTCATCTTCATTTCTAGCATTAATCCAATACCTAGGGCACTATTGGTACTGAAATCTTAATAATGAGTAACTGCATTTACAGCCAAGGTTTGACATGTAACTTATTATCAGATGGTGTTAAAACCCAAATGAAAAAAAAAATGTGTTTACCTTTAAAAATTCAAGAAAAGCAGGCTTTGTGGCACATGTTTTCTTGAGGACGGCCACGGCTGTGCTGAAATTGTTCACATATTCGCTGTATGCATCCAGCACCATGGACTTAGAAAACTGCAACACAGGAGGAAATTCAGAGAGAAATCACAGAGTCCAGATACCCCTTTTCCAACATGAAACAGAAGATTTGAAACTCGCCCTCAAAATACTCGTTCAGTCACTGTGATGTTTTCATAGGATAGACTATTACGACTGTGAGATTTTTTTTTTCTTTAAGCAAGCTTGTTAGGAATTAAGTTGCTGGTTTGATCTTATTTTTTGGCCCAAGAGCACTTCCTGACATTCTTGTTCAAAACCATGGTAATTTGGGTTTCAGTTAAGAATGTTTCTGACTACAGACAAATAAGGATGGTGATTTTAAGTTCCTGCCAAGTCTCACTTGGTGGGTTCAACCTCCAGGCAAGAAAGTCATGCAGCTCGTTCCATGGTGGGCCCAATATCCTGAGACACAGGCCTCAACCACACCCTGGAAATGAGGCCTGGGGCGGGAGCTGATCCTGCTTCTCTGGAGTAAGATACAATGCCTCACACGTGTTCGTTTTCCTAAAAGCACAAAGGTGTTCTGTGAAGAGGCAGAAACATTTGTCCTTGCTATCAATATTCAAAGACAGAAAAATCATTCCATGTTGTTCTAAGAAACCCAGGTCCTTTAGGATGGATGGCAGAGCTTTGGTGTGACGGGCGTTGATACAGGAATGCTTTCATCAAATTCTATTTCTTAAAAAAATCTGTTTGCATTTTAAAATATGTTGGGAAGGTAGGTATTTAAGGAACAGTGATAAGGCTGAAGTTAATATATAAAACAGCCAGAAAAAAATCCAATAACAAAACAAATATCCAATATTTCTCTGTTTTTTAGGATCCATAATGGTATTATGCAAATATCTCTTAAGAATTTTGTTTCTATATTTATTCAAAGCATTTACGGACCTCATCAAGTACATATATAAACTATATAGGAAAACATTTCACATATTATTATGATAGCATTCATTTAAGAAGAGGAACACTTTTTTTTTAAACTTGCAAGCTTGTATCCCTTTGATAGCATCATAGTCTTAAATAATTACAGAAACCAATCTGTTTCACTCACAATCCTCTACATCTAGGTAGAATCCAACCCATATACAGTAAGTATGATTCATACACGGAGTGAGGATACAACGACTCGAAACTGTCAGTGCAGAAACCATCAGTGGTTTCCAGGCAGCTAACCCTTTCTCCTGCCAGGAAGTGTTCATGCAAGCTGTTGCAACATCGTATTCCTGTGTCACAGCACAGGGCCGAAAGCCTGTATCCACACAACAGAAGCTACAGCCAAGGGCAAACGTTTGAGAAAACATCTAGGAGTCTTCCCATCACGTGTTTTCTATTTTTCACAGGCACAGAGAATTCTGCACCCACAAAGTGACACCTAGATCAGGAACAGAACCTGTATAAGGGCTTAAAAACGGCAATTTTACGTTACCAAACACAGAGCATCCTTGTTCAACAACAAAAAGCTCCAGCAAATCATCTAACGGGGTATCTAAGGCTTGACAAAGTACATATGTTTAAATCGTCCCAGGTACAGCTTTTGTTCGGAGCGTCTGCCTTTCTGCCGTGGCCTCCCTAGTAAAGATCCATTTGTCATTTCCCTAGTGCACACACATGGCCAGGGCATTGCAGCTTCAGCCTGACCTTCAGAGAGAACTGCACACTTGTCAGCTTGCAGGAGCTCAGGGACAAAACATCAGCCTAAGAAGGGAAGAGAGGACAGGTGCATGGAGAGCCCTGTGGACATCTGGGTGTCCCGGCTTAATTACCGAAGCCACGAAGACATCACCGATCATTTCCACGGAGTCCCACTCGGAAACGCGGCTGGCCAGCGCGATCTGAAACAGCGAGTGGCACTGCAGGATCTCTTTGACTCGGTAGAACACGGTCTTCAGCTTCCTCTCGCTCAGAAACTTTGGCTCCATCTCAGACAGCGGTTTCTCATATTGCTAAGACAAAATGAGCAAAGACGGGTCAGACTTTTCTCTTCAGACTTTTCTCTTTCAGAGCTTGGGTCTTGTTCTGTTGCCCAGAGTGTAGTGCAGTGGTGCGACCAGAGTGGAGTGCAGTGGTGCGACCATGGCGCACTGCAGCCTCAAACTCCTGGGCTCAAGCCATCCTCTCACCTCAGCCTCCCGAATAGCTGGGATTATAGGCATGTGCCATGGGGCATGGCTGCTTCAGACATTTTTCTTTCTTTTTTTTTTGAGACAGTCTCAGTCTGTCACCCGGGCTAGAGTGCAATGGTGTGATCTCAGCTCACTGCAACCTCTGCCTCCTGGGTTCAAGCAATTCTGCCTCAGGACCATAGGCGCATGCTGCCACACCTGAGTAATATTTTGTATTTTAGTAGAGATGGGGTTTCACCGTGTTGCCCAAGCTGGTCTCGAACTCCTGAGCTCAGGCGACCTGCCTGCCTCAGCCTCCCAAAGGGCTAGGATTACAGGGGTGAGACACCGAGCCCGGCCCAGACATTTTTAAATCTCAGATAAATGAATGTAAATATTCACTTACATAAATTATATTTATTTCAAAATAAATCGTGATGATGTCAATATACAGACACAATACTTAGATCCTTTTGAGAATTTTGCAAATTTGCATATGTTTCATAAACATATATGTTTTGCATATATGTATCAAAATGTACATACATAAAAAAGATAATAAAAATGTATGTATTATGTAACATGACATTTAAGTACCTCCAAAATCCTCTTAAGAGCATCTACGTAGTTCTTTTCACTGTCGACAACTGAACCCAGTATATATCTTCTTACAACCTGTTGGAAATTTGAAAGTACAATGATAGAAAACTGCTTTATAATACATACAGATACATTTTACTTCTATGCTGAGGCTTGCTGATAAATAACTTTTCTATTTTTAGAAAACAGTGCATAAGGGTAACCTAATTAAATAACATTACAGGTACAAAACATACTTTGCCCCATTAATACAATTATATAATGTTTTAAACCTCAAACTATGAACTATAACTACAGTAGGGACAAAAAAAATTACAGCACTGAAAAGAAATTCCTCCACTTATGCAACGATAATAAACTAAACTAACTGATTGTATTTTATGTATCCAACATTCTGGTAGATGATACGTCATATGATTAAGGATAAAAATAGTTCCAGTCTTGATCAATGAATGTTACTAGCAACACTTATCTAAAATCCTTATTCCAAAGTTCTAAGAAAACAAAGTTTGTGGAATGTGGAGGAATCTTTTTTTTTTTTTGGCAAAGATCTTTCAACCATCCAAAGATCTACCTATGAAGCCACAAATGTGGACAGTAAATTATTCATGTCACTTAGAGGTGCAAAAAAAAAAAAATCCCTATAATCTGATATGTTTGCAATTAAAACCTTACGTTATTTTCTGTCTTGCTTTTCATCACTGAAGCACATACAAATACAGACTTGTGGCTGTAAGATCCTGTGAAAGGCCAATGAGGACACCCAGCATTTTCCTCATTCTAAAGACAGTCCAGCTAGTGATCATTGTACTTTCAATTTGCCAATTCATGGAAAACAGAGCAAAACAGGGCAATGGAGTTGCTCCTAAACCAGCATGCACACTCACGCATATGAACACATGCACGGGGCACAGCACACCACACAGACTCCTGCACACACCACCCCACATACATGCAAGATAACACCCACATGCACGCACAGAAACACACCACACACATGCACACACACCGACACACCAGTGTAGTACCAGGCTACCTGCAGCCCTGGATTACGCTATTTGAAGGGACTGCATTGCCACCTAGTGGGCAAAGAGCATTTTTCACAAAGGAAATTTCTCTGGTTAAAAAGATAGCAGGGCAACCAAGATTTACAAAACCTGATTGACAAGGAAGAGATTACTCTTTTTAGAGAAAGGATTATTCCGTTCGCAAAAAACAAAAATAAACCCTTCTAAAACACCCAAAGAAGAAACTGATGTATTAAAAAATACAGATGTGGCTAGGATTACACACACACACACACACACACACACACACACACACACACACACGGCTAGAAGCTGGGAAGCTGCAGCTGCTGCTGCTGACTGATTCAGAGGAAACATTAGAGCTTCCCTTTCAAATGACAGCTTCCCTTTCAAATGACAGCTTAGAACTCAAAAGGACAAGCAACCCCTCCCATCATCAAACCCAGGCCAGTCTTTGTTCTGAAATTCAGATTCCCAGACACTATCCCAAGGCCCCGGGGTCAAACATAAAAATGTATTTGTGTATATATACATATAATATATATTATAAATAATATGTTATATACTACATATTATTTATATGTGTACATATATTATGTATATATATTATTTATGGGGGTGTGTGTGTGTGTATATATATATATTTAAAAGTCCTGAGATGATACTAATGTAGTATCAGGTCAAAAAATCTGGAATGGTATAATACTAAAATACAAAAACAACACCGATCTCCTGGGTTTCATGGCTACTGCATGTGATGTCAGTCTTTTCGGCAGTTCAGTGTGACACATCGAATTGTATGCCCGCTAAGGGGTGGGACGGGGAGCCTCCAGTGCTCAAGAAGAGTGTCACTCTCTTCCTGAGAAGCCTAACCTAAAGTCATAGAGGAGAAATCCATCCTGAGGGCAGCCCCCACAGGGAGGGTCCCTGACATGAAGGTCACGGGGCAACTGGACGAAGCCAGGGCTGGAGGTCAATCAGAGTGGCTCCTGGGTCTGAGCCTGGAGAGCCGTGGATGGGGCCTGGGCCTGGCCCAGCCTGCCCTTCCTCATATCCCCAGCGTGAATGGGGACAGGACAGGATCCTCTGTCCTCCAGCATCAAGGGTGCTTTCCAAGTAAAGACCGACCCTTCTTTATTTCAAAAAGAACATTTTCCTTTTTCCACCCCCAAATTAGACATACAAAGAATGTTTAACATACAGCATTTTAGAGTTATGTTTCCCTTAATTCAATTCTAGAGAAGAACAAGAATTAAAGAGCATCAATACCCCCCATTTAACCTTTCAAGAGAAAACTCCCAGGGACAACACATTTGGCAGGAGGAAAATAAAATCAATGTGAATCGTGGCTACAATAAAGATAAGCTGCATGAAAAAATACAGAAATCCTAAATACTGCTAAGTTTTTAATCCTATCCCAGCGGTCATCTAATTGAAACTGACAGTGCTGTGCTAACACCACACAGAGACCTTCCTATACAGGACTTCACTGAAACATTATGGTGTGATGAGCAAGATGGAAATAGACATTAAAATCCACCCTTCAAAGAAAAGGAAAACTGAACTTCAAAAACGAACTACTAGACAAAAGTAACCGAGATAATCAGATCAAAAAACAGGATTTCATCCAGGTCTGTGAGACTAATTTGGGAAGCTTAAACCCTTTACAGAAACCATAAAACAATGAACAGTCACCACCAATTCGCTGACCAAATCCGCCAAAATCAGTGCCCAACAGACAGGCACTTGGAAAAGTGCCATACACAAAAAGGTCAAACCATCTTTCCTCTAATATCTGCACCACACCTCTACTAATCACTACTCACTCTTTCCTCAAAGAACCTCGATTCCTACCCAGTGACATCCCACAGACCCCATGCCCCCATCACTGTCTCCTCACAGACCCCTCATACCCCACTGTCTCCTAACAAACGCTCACCCCACTCACTGTCTACTCACAACTCTCACCCAACTCAGTGTCTCCTCACAGACCCCTCACACCCAACTCAGTGTCTCCTCACAACTATCACTCCACATAGTGTCTCCTCACACTCCTCACCCCACACAGTGTCTCCTCACACCCCTCACCCCACTCAGTGTCTTCTCACAACCCTCACCCCACTCAATGTCTCCTCAGACCCTTCACACCACTCAGTGTCTCCTCACAACTCTCACCCAACTCAGTGTCTCCTTATAACCCTCACCCCACTCAGTGTCTCCTCACAATCCATACCTCACTCAGTGCCTCCTCGCAAACCCTCACTCGGTGTTTTAACAAAAACCCTCACCCCATTCTGTGTCTCCTCACACACCCCTCACACCGCAATCATTGTCTTCTCAAAAGCCCTCACCCCAATCAGTGTTTCCTCATGACCCTCACCCTACTCAGTGTCTCCTCACAGATCCTTACCCCATTCAGTGTCTCCTCACAGACCCCTCTTACCCCACTCAGTGTCTCCTCACACACCCCTCACACCACAATCATTGTCTCCTCAAAAGCCCTCACCTCACTCAGTGTTTCCTCATGACCCTCACCCTACTCAATGTCTCCTCACAGATCCTTACCCCACTCAGTGTCTCCTCACAGACCCCTCTTACCACACTCAGTGTCTCCACACAACCCTCACCTCACTCAGTGTCTCCTCACAGATCTCTCACCCCACTCATTGTCTTCTCCACACAGACTCCTTACCCCACTGTCTCCTCAGTACCCCTCACCCCACTGTCTCCTCACAACCCTCACCACATTCAGTGTCTCCTCACAAACCCTCACCCCACTCAGTGTCTCCTCACAGCCCTCCACATTCAGTGTCTCCTCACAACCCTCACCCGATTCAGTGTCTCCTCACAACCCTCACCCCACTCAGTGTCTCCTCACAAACCCTCACCCCACTCAGTGACACCTCACAGACCTCTCACACCCCACTCAGTGTCTCCTCACAACCCTCACCTCACTCAGTGTCTCCTCACATATCCCTCACACCCCAGTGTCTCCTTAAAACCCTCACCCCACTCAGTGTCTCCTCACAACCCTCACCCCATTCAGTGTCTCCTCACAGACCCCTCATACCCCACTCACTTTCTTCTCACAGACCTCTCACACCTGTGTGTCTCCTCATAACCTTCACCTCACTCAGTGTCTCCTCACAACCCTCACCCCATTCAGTGTCTCCTCACAGACCCCTCATACCCCACTCACTTTCTCCTCACAGACCTCTCACACCTGTGTGTCTCCTCATAACCTTCACCTCACTCAGTGTCTCCTCACAAACCCTCACCCAACTCAGTGTTTCCTCAGGACCCTCACCACACTCCGTGTTTCTTCACAAATCTCACCGCACTTGGTGACACCTCACAGACCCTTCACACCCCAATCAGTGTCTCCTCATACCCCCACCCAACTCAGTGTCTCCTCACAGAACCCTCACCCCATTCAGTGTCTCCTCACAGAACCCTCACCCCACTCAGTGTCTCCACAGAGAATCCTTACCCCACTCAGTGTCGCCTCAATACCCGTCACCCCACTCAGTGTCTCCTCACAGCCCTCACCAGATTCGGTGTCTCCTCACAACTCTCATCCCACTCAGTATCTCCTCACAACCCTCACCCGACTCAGTGTCTCCTCACAATGCACACCCAATTCAGTCTCCTCACAAACCTCACCCCACTCAGTGTCTCCTCAGAACCTTCAACCCCACTCAGTGTCTTCTCACAACCCTTACCCCTAACTGTCTCCTCACAACCTTCACACCACTCAGTGTTTCCTCACAAACCCTCACCCCACCTAGTGTCTTCTCACAAACCCTCCTCCCACCCAATGTCTCCTCCCAACCCTCACACCACACTCACTGTCTCCTCACAACACTCACACCACTCAGTGTCTCCTCACAGACCCCTCACACCACACTGTTTCCTCACAGATTCCTCACTCCACTCATGTCTCCTCACAAACACTCACCCCACTCCATGTCTCCTCAGAAACCCTTACCCCACTCAGTGATTCCTCACAGACCTCTCACACCCCACTCAGTGTCTCCTCACAACTCACATTTCACTCAGTGTCTCCTCACAGATCCCTCACATCCCACTCAGTGTCTCCTCACAACACACACCCCACTCAGTATCTCCTCAGAACCTTCACCCCGACTCAGTGTCTCCTCACAACCCTTACCCCACTCAGCGTCTCCTCAGACCCCTCATACCCCACTCAGTTTCTTCTCACAGACTCCTCACACTTCACTCAGTGTCTCCTCACAACCCTCACCCCACTCAGTGTCTCCTCACAACTCTCACCACACTCGGTGACAGCTCACAGACCTCACACCCCACTCAGTGTCTCCTTACAGACCCCTTACCCCATTCAGTGTCCCCTCACAGAACCCTCACCCTACTCAGCATCTCCACACAGACTCCTTACCCCACTCAGTGTCTCCTCAATACCCTTCCCCCCATTCAGTGTCTCCTCACAGCCCTCCTCACTCAATGTCTAACACTCACCCCAGTCAGTATCTCCGCACAACCCTCAGCTGACTCAGTGTCTCCTCACAATCCACAACCCCCTCACTGTCTCCTCACAAACCCTCACCCCACTCAGTGACTCCTAACAGACCTCTCACACACCACTCAGTGTCTCCTCACAACCCTAACTCCACTCAGTGTCTCCTCACAACCTTCACCATCATTCAGTGTCTCCTCAAAACCCTTACCCCACTCACTGTCTCCTCACAACCCTCACCCGACTCAGTGTCTCCTCACAACCCTCACTGCACCTAGTGTCTCCTCACAACCCTCACCCCACCTAGTGTCTCCTCACAACCCTCACCCTACTCAGTGTCTCCTCACAGACCCCTCACCCTACTCAGTGTCTGCTCACAGATGCCTCACATCACTCAGTGTCTTCTCACAACTCTCACCCCACTCAGTGTCTCCTCACAACCCTCACCCCACTCAGTGTCTCCTCACAACTCTCACCCTACTCAGTGTCTCCTCACAACCCTAACCCCATTCAGTGTCTCCTCACAACCCTCACCCCATTCAGTGTCTCCTCACAACTCTCACCCTACTCAGTGTCTCCTCACAACCCTCACCCCACTCAGTGTCTCCTCACAGACCCCTCACATTCCACTCAGTGTCTCCTCACAGACCCCTCACATTCCACTCAGTGTCTTCTCACAGACCCCTCACCCCACTCAGTGTCTCCTCACAACTCTCACTCCACTCAAAGTCTCCTCAAAAACCTTCATCCCACTCAGTATCTCACACAACCCTCACTCCACTCAGTGTCTCCTAACAAACCTCTCCCCACTCAGTGTCTCCTCACAACCCTCACCCCACTCACTTTCTCCTCCCAACCCTCACCCCACTCACAGAGTCTCATCATAGACCCCTCACCCCACTCAGTGTCTCCTCACAACCCTTACCCCAATGACTGTCTCCTCACGACCCACACCCCACTCCGTGTTTCCTCACAACTCTCACCGCACTCTGTGACTCCTCGTAGACCCCTCACACCTCACTCAGTGTCTCGTCACAGACCCCTCACCCCACTCGGTGTCTTGTCACAGACCCCTCACCCCACTCGGTGTCTTGTCACAACCCTCAGCCAACTCAGTGTCTCCTCATCTCACCCCACTCAGTGTCTCCTCACAATACTCACCCCACTCATTGTCTCCTCACAACCCTCACCCAACTCAGTGTCTCCTCATAACTCTCACCCCACTCAGTGTCTCCTCACAAACCCTCAACCCACTCAGTATTTCTCAGGACCCTCACCACATTCCGTATTTCCTCACAACTTTCACAGTACTCAGTGACACCTCACAGACCCCTCACACCCCACTCAGTGTCTCCTCATACCCTTCGCTCCACTCAGCTTCTCCTCACAACCCTCACCTGATTCAGTGTCTCCTCACAACTCTCACCCCACTCAGTGTCTCCTCAAAACCCTCACCCAGGCCGGGCGCGGTGGCTCAAGCCTGTAATCCCAGCACTTTGGGAGGCCGAGACGGGCGGATCACGAGGTCAGGAGATCGAGACCATCCTGGCTAACACAATGAAACCCCGTCTCCACTAAAAATACAAAAAAATTAGCCGGGCGTGGTGGCGGCGCCTGTAGTCCCAGCTACTCGGGAGGCTGAGGCAGGAGAATGGCGGGAACCCGGGAGGCGGAGCTTGCAGTGAGCCGAGATCGCGCCACTGCACTCCAGCCTGGGCGACACAGCGAGACTCCGCCTCAAAAAAAAAAAAAAAAAAAAAAAAAAAAAAAAAAAAAAAAAACCCTCACCCATTCAGTATCTCCTCAGAACCCTCACCCGACTCAGTGTCTCCTCACAATCAACACCCCACTCAGCATCTCCTCACAAACCCTCACCCCACTCAGTGTCTCCTTACAATGGATACCCAATTGAGTGTCTCCTCACAAACCCTCACCCCACTCACCCCACTGACTCCTCAGAACCTTCACCCCCACTCAGTGTCTCCTTACAACCATTACCACACTCACTGTCTCCTCACAACCCTCACACCTCTCAGTGTCTCCTCACAAATGCTCACCCCACTCAGTGTCTCCTCATAACCTTCACCCCACTTAGTGTCTCCTCACAAACCCTCATCCCACTGAGTGTCTCCTAACAACCCTCACCCTACCCAGAGCCTCCTAACAAAGCTCACCTACCACAGTGTCTCCTCAGAAACCCTCACCCCACCTAGTGTCTCCTCACAACCCTCACCCCACTCAGTGTCTCCTCACAAACACTAACCCCACTCAGTGTTTCCTCACGACCCTCACCCCAATCCGTGTTTCCTCACAACTCTCACCACACTCCATGACTCCTCACAGGCCCCTCATACCCCACTCAGTGTCTCTGCACAGACCTCTCACCCCATTCAGTGTCTCCTCACAAACCCCTTACCCCACTCAGTGTCTCCTCACAACCCTCACTGCACTCAGTGCCCCCACACAGACTCCTTATCCAACTCAGTGTCTCCTCAATACCCCTCACCACACTCAGTGTCTCCTCACAACCCTCAACCCACTGAGGGTTTCCTCACAAACCCCATACACCCCACTCAGTGTCTCCTCACAGATCCCTCAACCCACTCAGTGTCTCCTCACAACCCTCACCCCACTCAGTGCCTCCTAACACAGCTCACCTCATGCAGTTTCTCCTCACAAACTCTCCCCACACCTAGTGTCTCTTCACAACCTTCACCCCACTCAGTGTCTCCTCACAACCCTCACCCCACTCAGTGTCTCCTCACAACCCTCACCCCACTCAGTGTCTCCTCACAACCCTCACCACACTCAATGTCTCCTCAAATACCCCTCACACCACTCAGTGCCTCCTCACAGACCCCTCACCGCACTAAGTCTCCTCATAGACTCCTCAGCCCACTCAGAGTCTCCTCACAACCCTCAACCCACTCCGTGTCTCCTCACAACTCTCACCCTACTCTGTCTCCTCACAATCCTCACCCACTCAGTGTCTCCTCACAATGCTCACCTGACTCAGGGTCTCCTCACAGACCCCTCACACTGCACTCAGTGTCTGCTTACAACCCGCACTCCACTCCATGTCTCCTCAAATCCCTCACCCCACTCAGTGTCTCCTCACAATCCTCACCCTACTCAGTTTCTCCTCACAACTCTCATTCCCCTCAGTGTCTCCTCACAAACCTCACCTCACCCAGTGTCTCCTCACAGACCCCTCACACCCCACTCAGGGTCTGGCGTCGTCTCTCTCACCCTCACTCCAGCACCCTGCCTACTGGTTTGCAGCTCAGGCCGCTGTCTTGGCTTGGGCCATGTGTCCTCAAGGTCTCCTGGCTCTTCTGGTCCTGAGTCACTCACACTCCTGCTATGATTCCTGTCTAGTCCCTCATCTGCTAGGAAGCTGTCCTCCTGCCAACATTAGCAGCATTTCCTCTGTGATTTTCCCTTCTTTGGGTATTTTTGGTTTTCAGCTTCATCACTACACTAAGTTCTCAGAGTGCAGGATCCAAGTTCCTCTCACATGGTGTGTCCTCACCAGCACAGGCACCCACCTGCAGTGAGGGATAGTAGAGGATTGGCCAGTGTGTTATCCTATTGAGCGCCTCATAGGACTGGCAAGAAGGTGTTCAGCCATGAACCCCTTTTATAGCTCCTGAGTCTGAAGTAAGGACAGCACACACAGGAAAAAGTGCTAGATTCTCTGTTTCTGGCAAAGGCTGTCAACCATCCCCCTGGGCATGTGGCAGCACAGATCACATGGCCCCAGTGAGCACAGACAGGTTAGTGGCAGGCTGTGATGGGAGAGACTGAGATCAGACACGACCCCTTCTCGCGTAGCTGGAGGATGCAGTTGCGATGATCAAGCTCCTCCAAGTCCAGGCTTCCTTACAGAGTATACAAGGATAGCAAGGGGATTTGCGAGTATGAAACTCAGTGAAACACACCAGGGACCCGGCATGGGGCCTGCACAGAGCATGCACCCATGAATGACAGCCGCTCAACAACCGTCTCCAAGCTCTGTGGACACTTTGTCCCGTCACTTGTGTGATGCTGCTGACAAAACTAATACTTCAGTCATCGCTGCTCAATTCCGGTGAAATGTAAGCTTCCTATTTTAGCCTGGCTGACTATGAACAGCTCGCAGGTTTCCCTTTTCATCTCTTTTTAAACCCTGGCCAGTCGCTAAGCATTTCTATGTTGTTTTTCTTTAATCTGACAATGATCTCTCTCGCTCTATCTGCCTACCTGTATCCAGGGATCTCCCCAGAGGCGTGGATTACACGTGTCTGCCTATCCATCCTGGTGTCCATGATTTGCACCTTGCTGCCTGTGTGGGAAACAGCTCCCATCATCCCAAAGCATCAGCCCTGCTGCTAAAGGCCTGCAAACTCAGTGCTGTCACTCTGGTTCCTCAAGTTTTCTCCTCCTTTCACCCAAAGGCAATCCAGTGAAAACCAGTGATTTTTTCTCTTCTGCTACCAAGTACCAGATTTTTAAGAAACGCATTATATTCAGATTTAATTAGTTATTGAAAATCTGTCATTTTCATCTGAGTCTCAGGTAGCTACACACACATACTGACCAGACACACCCACACTCTGTCTCTGTGAAAGCACAAACTGTGTGACTGACTCCCACGAATAAGTTCCTCCCCTTTCTCACAGTTACACTCAGGGGTGCCTGTCCAAAATATTTAAGGACCAGAAGAGCCTGAGTCCAGGCCACAGCTGCTGACCAGGGTCCCCCCAGACCCTTATTGAGCCCAGCTTTAAGCCTCTAAGTGCTGGGCCAGGAGTCTACAGTGGAGGGCCCGAGTGGATGCAGAGTTTGAGACAGCAGATATTTACCAACCAGCATCAAACATACACATATTTAAAAACCAGCACAGCTCTGCTGGTCAACAGTCCCTGAGTGTCAGCTCCGCTCATCTCACCTGCTGCTGAGATAAACCCTCGGGCATCGGGGTCAAGATGGCTTCTGGGTGCTTGCAGTCAACATCAATGAACAGATTCTGCTCTTCCTCAAGAGAAGATCTGTGATCTTAAAAATAAGTCAAAATGCATGAGCTTTACATTGAAATAATATATTCAGAACATTATAGTACACTCAAATAATATGTCAAATAAGTATTTTGTGTAGACCTTTCAATTTTCCATGCTTACTTGACACCCAGCTATTATTAAGTTAAATTTTTAATAAATCCAATAAAATATTCTTTCCACAGGGTAATACAGTATTTGTCTGTATTTGAAATTTTCAGTATTTAAAGTTTAACTTCAAAAGGGAGAGGTGCCATTTGAATACATGGTAAAGTGGCAATATTTTGGCATTTTAATGTTTTAGAATATTTCGTAAATTAAATAGTTTCTTAATCTATAAAATATCACAATCAGAAACAAGGAAACAGCTAAGAATGGCTAAGAATGCTCACTGAAAACTGAGGTGAGTCAAAAGTCAATGAAAACTGAGGTGGCACTTAGTATATTTCTTGTGTCTCTCTCACTGGACACCTTAAGAAGCACAGCTTTCCAAAACTCAAACAGTTTAAACAAACACTAAATTCACAGTTGGGTGTGGTGGCTCACTCCCCTAATCCCAGCAGTTTGGGAGACTGAGATGGTAGAATCACTTAAGCCCAGGAGCTCAAGACCAGCCTGGGCAACACAGCAAGACTCCAGCTCTACGAAAAATTTAAAAATTAGCCAGGCATAGTGGTGAGCACCTGTACTCCTAGCTAGTCAGGAGGCTGAGGCAGGAGGATGGCCTGAGCCCAGGAGGTCGAGGTTGCAGTGAGCTGTGGTTGTGCCACTGCACTCTAGCCTGGGCGACAGTGAGACCCTGTCTCTAAAAAACAAGAAAACGTCTACATTCACTTTTTAAAACACCACTAACTACATTAAAGCATCTACAAAATGGCTGGAAATCAGAAAAGCACGGGAAGTTTTAGGGGATAGAAACCTGAGTTTTTCTGGTTCAAAGATCCCAAATCCTGGCTGCACAGAAACATCTACCTAAGGGGCTTTAAAACCTACTGATGCCCAGACTTTTCCCTCAGAGATCAACGGATCAACCAGGGAAGGAGGGCCTGGCACCAGCATGTTTTAAAAGCTTTCTAGTTAATTCTTAGGTACAACCAGGATGAAGAACAAAATTCTGAGCAAGCCTCTCATTTTATGGCTTAGGAAACTAGGGTTGGCAGGTTAGAGATTTGCCTATTAAACCACCGCATCTCTCCAACTGATCCCCCAAAGAGCACCCCCTAAACCAGAGACAAATCACGACCTGCTCCCAGGTCCTGAGTCAGGGTTTCTCAGACTGTCCCACACACCCAGTCCTGGGGGACTCCACTGGCCTGCAAATCCTGGCTTGGGAGCCTGGCATGGGCTCTGGGTGGGCAGTTGTGATCAGATCCTGGAGTCTGGGTCCCGGTCAGGGGGTTGCTGCTGGTGGCAGACACACTCCTTGAGGCAGTGAATCCGGCCCCAAATCCCAACTCCTCACTGGACTGAGCTGCCTGTGCTTTCCAGGGGCTGTGTAAATACAGCCACCTCCTCAAAAGCTGTCCTTTGCTGCCCCAAGCACCTCATGGCACCCCTATCAGGGCACAATATTACTGCATATGTTATTAGAATGCACCTGCCTGTCTCCATCACCAAATAAACCCCTTGGGGATGCTGACAGCTTTTCCCGACCTTGTCTGAGATGCCGAGGGCTTCATTAGGACTGAAAGAGGAAAAGGCCTCCTGAGTTACACCATGTCATACCAATTACACATCGTATCCGAGGCCGTTCCTTGAGGGAACACATGATTGTAAAGTCCCTTCCAAGTACAAATATTAGCAAACGCTGCCCACGTTCTAGCACCAGACAGGCACGTTAGAAAACTGGAGAAACAACCGGGAAATGCCAGGTCAGAGTCACAGCGACCCCTGTATGACAGTGAAGTCTCAGCCACCCTCCAGTAACTCGACCTCAGGACATCTGTGCAAAGGCTCCGAGAAGTTTCCTGGGACGGTGCATAACCCTGGCCGGCCGCTTGTTGCCACCATGCATGACACCTCCACACCAGCTGCCTTTTCCACACATAACTGCACAGACCACTGCCCCTTCGTGAGATTTTTAGAAAAACCTGGAAATTCTGCCATCTACTCCAAATCTCCCCTCACCAAGGAAAATGTTCCTGAAATCCCAGTTCAGGATGCTCACGACCTCAGTCCCTGCAGGACCATGCCCAGGAGGGCCGATGTGCTGTAAATAGGGAGTCCAATGCCAAGAATCCACAGTGACGGAGGCCCCTGCGCGGCCCTCCCTAGATCCAGCCAGTGATTCTCAATGATTCCCCGCTGCCGGGTGCCCTCCGCCTAAAACGCCACCCCTGCAGGGTGGGGAGGCCAGGGTCAGCGGGGCTGATCCAGACCCAGGCAGTGAGCAGGCCGGTGCTACCCGAGGCTGCAGGAGTCTGCACGGCCACCCCCAACCCCAAGTCCTCCCCGCAAGATGTGGCCACCCCCCAACCCCATGTCCTCCCCACAGGAAGACGCACAGGCACGGACCCTGTGCAATGAGAGACTTGGTCCTGATGAACGAGCGGCCCCTCTTCACAGCCGCTCTGGTCCTCTCCAGCCCGTCCTTGGTGCCGTCCTTCGCAGCCTTCACGAGCTTCTGCATCTGTGACAGAGAGGGAGATGTGAGAACGGGACGGTGGTAGAACCCACCTGTGACTTTCATTTGCCTGTTTTAAAAGAATACTGTCAAGTAGTCTGGTTCTTGTGAGCGCATGTGTCATGTGCAGTTCTGGGCTAGGTTTTGTTTTGGTTTTGTTTGTTGGAAAAAAGAAAAAAACAGACTTTGAAAACACAGCCCTTCCTGGACATGGTCAATAATGTTCCCTGCTCCATTTACAGTATTATGTGTGATCCGCCCACACAAACAGCTACGTGGGGGTCACAGGTGAGTCACTAACGTGCACAAATGTCAAACAACTCGCCCCGAATTAAATGGCAAAACAACTAACTGCAGACGCTCACAGCTCCAGTTCAGCCTTTTAACCTCCCCGGGGCTTCCCACCGCACCCCACGCTGGGGCAAGGCCAGCTGTTGACAAGGCCACCTCACACGCATGGTCACAGGGACCCAGCCCCAGTCACGGGGCTGAATTCAAGGCCCGGCAAGTGCTGCACACATGCACGGGATCCACCCGAGGGAGGGTCGGGGTGCAGCACACTGCGGATGTCAGACTTGGAGGCCACGTCCCCCGGGCCTGGGGCTCCCTGCCTCCACTTCCTCAGACAGTGCCGTGCTGGACACTCACGGCTGCCTGGACTCAGGCGTCTGAGACTTCTCCTGCCATCTGACTTCTTACTCCTTAAAAACCGAACATCTGAGGTACTGGCCACTGGACACCGAGAGATTCCTCTCTAAAAGATGATCTCTTATGGGACCACCGACGTCCCCTTCCCAGGGACCTCCCAAAGGGACCAGCAGTGCAGCTGAGAACCAGGCTCTCTTCACTCTGGGTCACATCACTGCGGGAGGAGCGGGGCTGCTGGATGCCAGCGTGCAGACAGTTGCTCTAGCCCTGGCCGTGTCTGCCTGCCCTGGACTTCCAAACGCCTGAGGGCTGCCTTCAGGAAGTGTCCACCATGAACACCACGCAACACGCCTGGCCTCACACCCGCGTCGCCCACCCCAGCCCATCTCCATCACTTGCAACTCTGTCCCCCATCGACGGCGTTAACATCACGGCCCCCGTGGGCTCCCCCACTCCTGCATCTCCCAACCCCACATGGGACCACGTCCTGCTGCCATTTCCTCGGTCCCTGCACCCATGCCCCTGCCTCCCGCCCGATGCCGCAGACAGCCCTGCCCGCCTGCGCGTATCCATCCCGCACAGTCTGCCCACCTCCTGCTCTTTCTCAATCCCGGATCTGGGCTGTGAACCCTTGGTTTTCAGCCAGCCTGTCAGGATCCCTGGACAGAGAATCAGAGAACTGCAAACCGACAAACTGGAGAGCCACCACGGTCCCTAAGCCCCAGCTCCATGCACAGCAGGTGAGACCCCAGGTTCCAGGTCACAGCCTCGGCCAGGTCTCCTGGCTCCCAGAGCTGACACGGGGCTGCTCTCACTAGGGGAAGCGAGTGTGCTGGGCCCGACCCTGGCTGCTTCCCCGGCCTTCCTTCCCCGCTTCCCACAGTGCCCTCACCTGCTTCAGCCAGGGCACGCCCCGTGTCTGTGGAAATCTCCAAACGTAGCTCACACACCCCTCCCCTCGCTCTGATGGTGCCCTCCGCTCCTCGGAAACCCCGCCACACTGCCTGCCGCCTCCGGCAGGTCCCATCAGACACCCTGCAGGAAGCCAGCCAGACGCTGGATGTGAGGGGGTAACACGGCTCCCAGGAGGCGGCCGTGGCTTCGGATGGCCCAAGCACAACACGGTGGATGAGCCGGCTGCTCCAGAAGCCGTGTGGAGTGCACGTCCCTTTCCAGCGAGTGCCACTCAACACATGTGAATGATCACAAAATACCAGCAGGATAAAAGGTCAAATTCCAGGAAAAAGTACTTGACAGTGCCCTTTTAAAAGACATCGCGCGGAACAGACTGTCACCACACTCACGTCCAGCAGTTCTCAAGCGTTCCGGTCTCGGGGGCCCTGGACGCTCTTAAAAATTATGGAGAGCCCAAATGGCTTTCGTTTACGGGGATTTTACGTATCAATATTTACTGCATTTGAAGTTAAAATGCTGAAAAAGTTTGGATATTTTTATAAATGTTCATTTAAAAAATAATCAACCTATTACATGTTATCTCAAATAACATCAATGAAAAATTGCTGTGTTTTCCAAAACAAACAGAAAGTGGCATTGTTGTGCATTTCTGGAAACCCCTATCACGTAGACAGCCGGACGGCATTGCGCCAGCTGTGAGGCCACAACCGTGGAGCCTCCAGAATGTTCTTGGGTTCCCGGTAAGAGGGAGACAGTGAAAGGCACCGAGCGTCTCAGAGTCCATGTGAGCCCCAAAGCGCCGGGGGATGCCGGGAGCCCCGGACCACCCTTTGAGAACCGCTGTTGAGACAACAAGGACCGACCAAGCCACATGGTTTTTCTTTACTGCCCGGCCGGCGAGTGGGGGCAGCGGCCGGGGGCAAGACTCTACCTTCAGTTCATGCTTCTGCCTGAGCTGCTGAATCTCCACCGCGCCCACCGTGCTTGCCATCAACTCTCTCATCTTTTTCTCATAGTGCTCCTTTAAACGGGTTAGGTCATGAGAAAGCTACAGCATAAAGAGACACAGTCTTTTCACAAAAAGGCTCTTTTTGGTTCTTTGGGACAATTTTACATTGAGCGGATACTGGCAGCATCTGCAGTGGCACATCAGGCCTCTCCTGGCTGGGGGCTCTGGGACCACACGTGAGAGTCCCCATTACTAGCCCGGTTGGTCCTTGAGAGATAAATGCACAAACCGTTGGCCGGGCGCGGTGGCTCATGCCTGTAATCCCAGCACTTTGGGAGGCGGAGGTGGGAGGATCACTTGAGCTCAGGAGTTCAAGACCAGCGTGGGCAACATGGTGAAACCCTGTCTCTATTAAAATCACAAAAATTAGCCAGGCAGGGTGGTGCGCGCCTGTGGTCCTAGCTACTTAGGAGGCTGAGGTAGGAGGATCGCTTGAGCCTGGGAGGTGGAGGCTGCAGTGAGCCGTGATGGTGCCACTGCACTCCAGCCTGGGTGACAGAGTAAGACCCTGTCTCAAAAAAAAAAAAAAAAAAAAGAGAGAGATAAATGCAGAAAGGAGTTAAACATGGCATCAAAACACAGACACTATCCAGACGCCAGGCTACAGTCTTCTCCGTGCTAGACGGGAGCAAACGCACGCACACAAAATATCTGTAAAATCGTTCATTTACATTTTGGTGGAATGAACATTATCCAATATACAAAAATACAGAAAATTATTTTTATGTCAGCATCCAAGCAAAAGATACTTGTATTTAAACTGTACTGAAGGTGACATTTTGGGGATGGCAGCATGGATTTTCAACAGTCTCCAACCTGAGGTCACTTTCTCTCTGACTGACTGGGGACCCCCTGGATCCTTGTCCGTGTGGTCACAGACACTTCAGATGCACGTGGCTGAGGCCCCACTGCTCCTCTGGGGGCATTTCTCATGTCACGGACACTTTAATAAAATTCGAGATTTTTTGAGATGACTTTTGAACAATATCTAGTTTTATTTTGGTTGTTTTTAAAATGTGACCATTTAAACCAGAAAACTTGGTGCTGCCTGCAGCACTTCCATCCTGGTCAGGCCTAACCCAGAGGCGCCCTGTCTGCACCCCACACAGTATTCCCCAGTCCAGGCCACTGTCCTGGCAACATGGAGGTACAGGAGACGCTGGAAATGCAGAGCCCGGCACTCCCGGGTTGTAATTCTGCACCATAAACCCACTGTGTGCTGGCTTTCCCCAGCTCCTTCTCCCAGCAGGGAGGGCTACTGAACCACTGGCACTGCCTGGGCAGTCAAGGGCTCCTCTGGGATGTGGGTCTGCCCCAAGGCAAGGGCAGGGTCTCCTGAGTTATTATTAAGGAGTGACTACTAATGCCTCTGGGCTCCTCAGTGGCCTGGCCCCTCTGTCCACAGCCCACCACGAAGGCGAAACCAAAGAAGGGAAACCCCAGCATGTAACCCACGCTCCGAGGCACCCACCGAGCCTCCATCTGTGACATCAGAGTCCAGCACTCTTCTTAAATCTCAGTTTAAATCGTGTCTGACTCAGCTACAGCAAGCTAAATATCATCTTAGTTATCAGCTCTGTTAAAAACTACAACTGCAGGCTGGGTGCAGTGGCTCACGCCTGTAATCCCAGCACTTTGGGAGGCTGAGGCAGGCAGATCACGAGGTCAGGAGTTCGAGACCAGCCTGGCCAACATGGTGAAACCCTTTCACTACTAAAAATACAAAAATTAGCTGGTGATAGCAGCTGCCTGTAATCCCAGCTACTTGAGAGGCTGAGGCAGGAGAATCGCTTGAACCCGGGAGGGGACCTGAGATCATGCCATTGCACTCTAGCCTGGGCGCAGGCGAGACTCCGTTTCAAAGAAAAAAACCAAACAAACAAATAAACAGAAAAATTACAATTGCAGCTTCATTGGTTGTTTAAATCGCTATTGTAATAATGATGGTGACAGAAAAGATCGAATTCCTGGAAGAACTTGTGAATGAAACTGGGTAGGTGAGCTGACCGCCATGATCTGGTAGATTTTCCTTGAGTTTCATGAAGCAGGTTCACAGAATATGAGAATTGTAGGCAACCCATAATCACTTGTAAACCACAGGGATGTGGCAGCTACGTCCAGGAGTGAAATCTCCGCTTACTGGGGGCTACTAGGGGACGGGCAGGATAAAACCGGTTATCACCAACTGTCACTATGGCGGGCATCGGGTCACCATCTGTATCAGTAACACAGGACTTGCTGGCCTCAGACGAGGACTGTGTGTGGCCTGCATCTCAGCCTCACACGGAAAGTACATGGACTTCACTGCAGATGAGCACAAATCTATCCTTTTACAAATAGTCAAAAAAAATACTCTAACAATAAAAACCCTGTGGCACAGCCCGGCACCACCGAGACCTGGAATGTGTCTCAGCTGAACAGTTTCCAGGTTCCATGGCTCACAATCACCCAATTCCAGAATTCACGCCTTACAGCTCTGACGTCCCACCTCGCACCCTAATCTCAAGACTTTTCCACACACACACAAAAATAAAAATTCCCTGTAAGAAAGAAATTCCCAGGCTGGGCACAGCAGTTTACACCTGTAATCCCAGCACTGTGGGAGGCTGAGATGGGCAGATCACCTGAGGTCAGGGGTTCGAGACTAGCCTGGCCAACATGGGGAAACCCCATCTCTACTAAAAATACAAAAATTAGCTAGGTGTTGTGGCGGGCACCTGTAATCCCAGCTACTTGGGAGGCTGAGGCAGGAGAATGGCTTGAACCTGGGAGGCGGAGATTGTAGTGAACTGAGATCATGCCATTGCACTCCAGCCTGGGAGACAGAGTGAGAATCCATCTCAAAAAAAAAAAAAGAAAAGAAAAGAAAAAAGAAAGAAAGGATTGTCACAGGGCAGTTTAGAAGCTTTTGTCCCTTAACATCTATTTTTACCTCTTCCTGTTCATGCTGAACATGTTAAAGTTCAAAACCTGGCTTAAGGTAAAGTGCAGATGTGCTGTGTCTCAGGGAACCCCGATCCCATCTACTCAGTGTTCTGCAAACGGTGCTACGTGCGAAGCACATAATACATTAAAACACAAGCAATTCAGAGAATAACTACTTTCTTATTCCAGGCGGTGAGCTCATTTAAGACCTTCTAAGTGGTTTACAGAAGTTTAATTTCTCAATCCTTCCATGACGATACTTAATTATATGAAACGAGAGATGTCTTCTCCTTTGCCAACATCTTACGCTTTCCCCAAACGGCTTATCAGCATCTTAACAAATCACTAAGAAGTACCAGGCGGCTCACAATCGTATATTCACAGCCCCCTGCCCCCTGCCCGTGTCAACACGAGAGCACTGTCCCTCACACGTGCCCGGAACACATACTTGCTTTTTGTGGTTGCTGCGCAGGAAGGACCTGGGAATCCCATTCTTGCACTCCGAGTCACTCTGCTCTTCGTAACTTTCAAATTCGCTCGAACTCCATCCGTATTCCAAAGAGCTGTTTCCGCCTTCATCCCCATTCTCAACATCATCATAAATCATTTCATCTGAGTGCATAAATTCCAAAAGGAAATTAAAACTTTAGAATTCCACGTGGGCTGTTTTGTGCCTGTTTGTGGTTTTACCGAGTCATCTAGAGCTGGGGGTGGAGGCAAATCTGAATCATGCTGAGGACCCTGCAGAGCCCCGGGCGGGCTCCACGGAAGCTACTGTGCAGAGCCTCCACCACCCGGGCAGCGCCAGGGAAAAGCGCTTCGGGCGTTTCTCACAAGTGCCCCTGCCCCATCTGTACCCTGAGGACCACCTGACTACGGGCATCCACCACGGTCCTGTCAGATAACTTGTCAGCCTTAGAGAACTTCCCACGAAGAAAAATCTTCCTTTACGTAAACTTACAGGATGTTTTGAAAATTAGAGAGAGAATTGGTGGACAGATGATAGGCAGGTAGATGGATGGTGGATTATAGAACTAGGGATAGGTGGATGATACAGATATTCAAGTACCGGCACTAGCAAGAAAATACACACAGATTTTTAAATTTTCAATGCTGTGATGCTAACAAGACTTTTAGAGAATGAAAATGACATTCTTCAAAATACCAGAATATTAGAGTCTCTCTAAATCTTTTATCAGTCACACAAGCATAAATGTTTCTTTATTTTACCTGGTTTCTTAGACATAAATAACCTCTTAAGAATAATCTCCATGCCTTAATAATATTAAATTTATTCTTTATACACCCACAATCATTCACTATAACAAAACTTGGCCTTAAAGATCCTTAGTAATTAAGCACTGAGGAATATATACATCTTAGCACATAAGTAACATTCAAAACCAACACGTGCTTTCATTGGAAATGCAAAATTAGACATGAACTTGTCACTTATAATCCCTAGATATTTGAAATTACCCTATCCTTGTAATATTTCTCCACTGACTACAAAACAGGTCCTCCAAATGTCTGACTAAAAGTTCTAGCAAAGCCATAAAATGTGTGAAATGAGCTCACTTTGCAGAAGCTGCAGTGTGTTCTGTGTGCCACAGGCAATGATCACCACCCGGGCACCTGGCAGCCTCAGCAACTCAGCTTAGCAGATGAACAGGTCAAGTCCTTACACAACTGCCTGAAATTTGGGGCCAAGTGTCATCCTGAGAGCTCACTCACGTGCCCAAGAGCCAAGAGTCACCCTGAGAGCCCACCCACATGCCCAAGAGTGGAGGGGCTGCAGCCTCTACCATGGACTAGGGGACTCAGAAAGGGCACCCCTACATGCCCCGGTGTGTGTCTGCACTCACCCTCCAGCCTGCCTTAGAATCTCCACCCCCTACACACCCCGGTGTGTGTCTGCACTCTCCCTCCAGCCTGTCTTAGAACCTCCACCCCCTACACACCCCGGTGTGTGTCTGCACTCTCCCTCCAGCCTGTCTTAGAACCTCCACCCGCTACACACCCCGGTGTGTGTCTGCACTCTCCCTCCAGCCTGCCTTAGAATCTCCACCCCCTACACACCCCGGTGTGTGTCTGCACTCTCCCTCAACCCTGTGATAGAACCTCCACCCCCTACACACCCCGGTGTGTGTCTGCACTCTCCCTCAAGCCTGTGATTAGAACCTCCACCCCCTACACACCCCGGTGTGTGTCTGCACTCTCCCTCCAGCCTGTCTTAGAACCTCCACCCCCTACACACCCCGGTGTGTGTCTGCACTCTCCCTCCAGCCTGCCTTAGAATCTCCACCCCCTACACACCCCGGTGTGTGTCTGCACTCTCCCTCCAGCCTGTCTTAGAACCTCCATCCCCTACACACCCTGGTGTATGTCTGAACTCTCCCTCCAGCCTGTCTTAGAACCTCTATCCCCTACACACCCCAGTGTGTATCTGGACTGTCCCTCCAGCCTGTCTTAGAACCTCCATCCCCTGCACGCCCTGCTGTGTGTCTACACTCTCCCTGCAGCCTGTCTGAGAACCTCCACCCCCTACACACCCCGGTGTGTGTCTACACTCTACCTCCAGAGGTTCTAAGGAACCTCCATCCCCCATTTCCTTGCATCCATCTCTGGACTCCCAACTTTTCTGGTCTACATAAAACAAGTCCACACAGACATGGTTTTTAGACATGTTATCTTTTTCACCTCAATTAGGTTTTCAGCCCTTTGAGAGCTGGAGCTGCATTTTCTGTATTCAGCACAGCAGCTGGCAAGAGTCTAATCAATCTAGTTCTCTCAGTGCCTTGTTAGGGCTCCTGGGACCTGGCCACAGGATCAGGCAAGTTCAGACGCTGTTACCTTAGCTCTATTACAACTCAGGCTATTCAGAGGCATGAAAAATGGGTGTTTTCAATCCACCAATTTTCACAATTGCGTTTTAGAAATGCAATTGCTGTTCTGGCCTCCAGCATACGTGGAACTTCCAAGGACTTTGAAGGGTCTTGCTAACCCTCAATTCAGTGAATTACTTATGTCCTCTTGAATGCCTGGGCTTGCAGATTTGTAGTTCTAAAACTGGACGTTAAATCCAGTCACCCTGACGTGTGTTTTCTGACCGAGCCTGTGACTAGGGCAGTGCCATTGACTTATTTTCCGTGATGACAATCTTGTCCGCCCTTAGCCCTGCGTATTTAAAAAGTGACCCTACGGAGGTGTTGGCTGCACAGTGAGCGTACCTAATGCCACTCAACTGTACACAAGGAACTAGCTGAAACGAATATTTACGTATACCCTGACACAATAAAAAAAAACAGAAGAAAAGTGGCTCTGTGTGGCCTCCATAACATCTCCCACTTGCTCCTTGTGTTTTGAGAGCCCTGAACTCTAAATGAGTGAGGAAATGCGGGTGCACTACCCCACAGGCTCCTCTCAACGCAACGAGGAAATGCGGGTGCACCACCTCAGGGGCGCCTCTCAACGCAACGAGGAAATTCGAGTGCACTACCCCATGGGCGCCTCTCAACGCAACGAGGAAATGCGGGTGCACCACCCCGCGGGCGCCTCTCAATGCCATGAGGAAATGCAGGTGCACTACCCCACGGGCTCCTCTCAATGCCATGAGGAAATGCAGGTGCACTACCCCACGGGCTCCTCTCAATGCCATGAGGAAATGCGGGTGCACCACCCCGCGGGCGCCTCTCAACGCAACTTGATGCCAGCACACTGTCACTTTCTCCTCTTGCTTTTTGCTCACCATGGCTTCTGAGTTCTTATAAATACACACACATATAATTTCTTCGTTTTTCTGCTGCTGTGCTGTGAGTGGTTTACTGGATACTTCTGCACGGTGCCCTCCAGCAGCCACCAGGCTTTCCAGTCTCCCACTCCTCAGGACGGCTCTGCACAGAGCATCCCACAGGACCCTCCTGCGGCGGCGTGAGCTTCTCTCGGAAACTGGCTCCCTGCCCCACCACCGCTACGGATGGCCTGTCTGTTAACTCCTGCTTGTGCTGTCCTTACAAAGGGGACACACTGGGCCTCACCACATGGCAGAAGGCCGACAGCTGGACTTCCACAGTGTGCTGGGTTCTGAGTCACCAGACCACGCCTTCTGCGAGGAACGCCCAACACAGCCGGACAAATTACTCCAAAATGCATTTCAAACTTGTTTTTACAGCAACTAGCCTTTGGTCCTCACTTTATTTGTGGCATCTATTTAAGTAACTTCCTATGGGCACACTTACCTGCAAGCACCTAGGAGTTTTCCTGATCGACAGGATGAAACCACTCTGTCTCCAGGACGGCAGGCACACCTCCATCTAGTACTGGGTATGGAACTGCCCAAAACGTATTTGGGGAATGAATAAATTAATAAATGCCTTGGGCTCCTCCCCATTACGTTTGCAGTAGATTTTACCAACACGTCCTTAATTCAGCTAAGTGAGTTTCCTTCTATTAGGAGTTTTTAATGTTGGACGGCCACTGAATCTCCGCAAGTGCTTTTTAAACACATGCTGAGAGGAGCATACAGGTTTATGTCCATTAATCTGGGGAAATCGTGTTACAAGAACTTCCCAAAGGATCCTGAGCTGCTGCCATGAATGTAAGAGGTCAAGATGGGCTCTTGCTTATTTGTCAGGGTCATGCTGGATTGAATTTCCTGACATTTCAGGAAGGAAATGTAGCATCAACCCTTGTGGGTGAGGGGCGTTTACAAGCTTATCCTAACATTATAAACTAATTTACACCGCATCCTTGCTTCTGCTATTCACTGGAACAGTGCCTGTGACAGAGGGGTTTGCCTGCTCCCTGAAGGCTCAGTAAACCCCAGCATAAAAACATCTGAGCCTGGTGGGCTGCTCTGCACAGTAGTAAGCAAATCATTCAATATCTTGGATCACTATAGGTTTAGTCATGGTTTTTATTTTGGGTATATTTGATTCTTCAAGGCAATTTTTAATTTAATCTAAATTTTTGATAAAAAGTTATTTATAGGCCGGGCGCGGTGGCTCAAGCCTGTAATCCCAGCACTTTGGGAGGCCGAGACGGGCAGATCACGAGGTCGGGAGATCAAGACCATCCTGGCTAACACGGTGAAACCCCGTCTCTACTAAAAAAATGCAAAAAAAGTAGCCGGGTGAGGTGGCGGGCGCCTGTAGTCCCAGCTACTCGGGAGGCTGAGGCAGGAGAATGGCCTGAACCCGGGAGGCGGAGCTTGCAGTGAGCTGAGATCCGGCCACTGCACTCTAGCCTGGGCGACAGAGCAAGACTCAAAAAAAAAAAAAAAAAAAAAAAAAAAAAGTTATTTATAGCATCCTCTTATGGTTTTTACAAATTTCTACTGCAGTTACATCCTCTTGATCAACTTCTTCCTTCCTTCCTTCCTTCCTTCTTCCATCCCTCTCCTCGCTTTCTCTCTCTCATCCTAATATAACCAGAGGCTTGTCTATTTTTGTATTATTTTTAAAGAACCAACCTTTGGCTTTGTTAATACTTTATGTTGCTTCCTGGTTTTTTATTTCATCATTTTTGCCTTGCCCATTATTTTTTTCCTGTCACTTCCCTCAGCTCTGCTGCTCTTTCACATAGCTGGCTGGATGCTCAGTTCACTGTTCTCTGTTTTGTTTTCTTTTTTCTTTTTCTTTTTTTTTTTTTTTTTTTGAGACGGAGTCTCACTCTGTTGCCCAGGCTGGAGTATAGTGGCGCAATCTTGGCTCACTGCACCTCCCGGGTTCAAGCAATTCTCTGCCTCAGTCTCCTGAGTAGCTGGGACTATAGGCGCCCGCCACCATGCCCGGCTAATTTTTGCACTTTTAGTAGAGATGGGGTTTCACCGTCTTGGCCAGGTTGGTCTTGAACTCCTGACCTTGTGATCCACCCACCTCAGCCTCCCAAAGTGCTGGGATTACAGGTGTGAGCCACCGTGCCCAGCCTGTTTTATTAACACATGCCATTATGTCTATAATTCCTTAGACTTTGAAATCTATACCATATAGTTTATGTAATGTTTTTATTATCATTCAAGTCAATATATTTTCTAGTTTCTATTTTGTGTTTATCTTTGACCATGAGTTACAGAGTAATATGTTATTTTTAATTTCTAAATGTTTGTGTTGAATTTTTTTTTACCGATTTTACTCAACTGTTATCAGGAAATAAGGTCTGAACACCCATTCTTTGGCATTTGTTAATATTTGTTTTGAGGCATACTATATAATTTTTTTAAAATTCCATGTGTTTAAAAAAATACATATTCTGGAACTACTTGCTTCAAGGATCTGTATATGACCTTCAAATCAATCATACTATGTTGCTGTTCTAGTCTTTTATGGTTTACTGATTTTTTTTTTTTTTTTTTGAGACAGTTTTTACTCGTTTCCCAGGCTGGGGTGCAATGGTACAATCTTGGCTCACTGCAGCCTCTGCCTCCCGGGTTCAAGCAATTCTCCTGCCTCAGCCTCCCAAGTAGCTGGGATTACAGGCGCCCGCCACAACGCCCGGCTAATTTTTGTATTTTTAGTAGAGACGGGGTTTCACCATGTTGGCCAAGCTGGTCTTGAACTCCCGACCTCAAGTGATCCACCCACCTTGGCCTCCCAAAGTGTTGGGATGACAGGCGTGAGCCACTGTGACTGGCCGGTTTACTGATTTTATGTCCAGGGTCTGTCAATAGCACAGAGAGTTTTCTTAAAATCTCTCACCCCAATAGTGTATTTACATATTTCTGATTAGTTTGCTTACATATCTTAAGGCTATGCTGTTAGGTGCATGTGAGTTTAGAACTGTTACATATCCTCCTCATGAATTATTCCTTGCTTTATGGCTTAACGTTTAGTGTATTATTATAGTGATACTGGCAATACTTCGGTGAGAATTTGCATTATATTTCTTTTTCCATCCACTTACTTACAAATCTTCTGTACCCTTATGTATCTCTCATAAGCATTTATGGCTAGCTTTGCTATTTTATCCAATCTGAGGATTTCTTTTACTGGCAATAGGATCCACTTTGCTATGCATACCAATGTTTGTACTTATTTTGCAGTCTTTTCTCATATGATTTGCAAAGCTTTCTTCTTTTATATTTTCTTGCTTTTACCAGACTGGGTTTTGCTCTACTGGTTTCAAAGTTAAACAATCTATTCCTATTTTCTTAGCAGTTACCCATAAAATGCAAACTTGACCAATCATAGCAAAAAAAAAAAAGAAAAAAAAAATCAGTAAAAAATGCTGACTTCAGAACACATGGCATGAACTGTCACCCTGCCCTTCAGTTGGCACTGGCTGGGGTTCCAGCTCCATCTTAAACTCAATCAGCACTGTCAGGGCTGTCTTGAGCGGCGCTGGTGTGGACTTTCCACACACCCGACACCTCCTGGGCTCCCCACTCCCTCCTGCCTCCCGTCACCTCCTTCGCAGTTCAGTGTGCTCTTCCCTGCAGCGAGCGCATCATTAACTATTTCCGTAGATTCCACAGGCAGCAGGTCCCCCGGCTCTGCCTCATGCGGCCCATCTCCCTTTTTAAAGGACAGTACTTTGCTGGATGTGGCCACTCAGGCTAAAAGGGCCACTTCCTTCTTTGCATTGAGAACCTACCCCCAGCCTGTGGGTAAGTCGAATGGCGGTTCCTTTGTAGGGAGCCATGTTTTCTCTCTAGTAGCTCTGAGGAGATTCACCCTGGGCTTGGTGCTCTGCGGTCTCCATTGTACTGGCCTAGCTATGGATCAACGTGTCATTCATCTTGCTTTGAATCTGTATTTCTAAAATCTGAGAATTTATGTTTTTCTTTAATTGTACAGAATTCTTAGTTATTTCTTTGAATACTATCTTGGCCTGATTCTATTTTCTCATTGATGTCATTTATTCGACATACGCTGCTGCTTCTCAGCCTCAGTGTTTCCTACCTCTTTGCTGA
Source organism: Macaca thibetana thibetana (assembly GCF_024542745.1). NCBI lineage: Eukaryota > Metazoa > Chordata > Mammalia > Primates > Cercopithecidae > Macaca > Macaca thibetana. Next base: position 140,501,156 of record NC_065585.1, read on the forward strand.
CATTTTCCGTACCTTTAACTCCTCTGCTTGCTTGGAATAAGTAAGATTAAACTGCCCTATTTCAAGTGTTATAAGCAGACACACAAATGTGCACAAACACCAACATTCCACCACACATCAATAAGCCGTTCTAGAAGCAACATACAAAACATGAATACAGAAAATGTCTGGGCTGTCCACTACACAGTCAACTTTTGCATCCAGAGGGAAAGGCTGCTGAGTGGAATCTCCTCAAATCAATTCCAGACAAAATCAAACCTGGTTCAGAGTCTGAGTTTTCCCTTGGAACATCATCGTAAATTGCTTCTTCTGGATCTGGAATAAACAGGGAGAAACACTTTAAACAGTGACCAGCATAAAACTCGTGCAATTTAAAATTCTACAGGCCACAGTCGCTGACGATGTCATGATTATTCAAAAAGTTGGCTTATAAGGGTAGTGTTTTTGTTAATTTATTTTTTACTTATTTGTTCTTTGTCCTAACCAGTAGACAGCGAGGACTGTAAGGTAGCTAACAGCACCTTACCAAAGCATAAGCATTATTTTTAGGGCAGAATAATTTGTTGGGAATGAAGGATGTCTGTTTAAACGGACCAGCTGTAAAATGTCACTAGGAAGGAGATTTATGGTTTCCAGGCCAATCTTATTCTATGATTGTGTGTTCAATTACACATTTCTATGTGGCTCTCTTACAAGCATTTCAAGCTTATGAAGTTAATGTTCTGATGCACAAAAAAATACAACATTGGTGCATGGAATTCCAGAAACAAGGAAAGAGCCCCTCAGTGCTGGATAAACCGGAAAACCATCCAAACAAACCAACGACACCATGATTTTGTGCCACTGAAGGTAAAAAGTAGTAGCAAGTATCAAAATGCTAAACATATAGGACAGTGTTTCTCCATCTGTATCATATGCAACACTGGGGTTCTGTGAAAGTGAAACCGTTTCATAAAAAAGAAGGGGGCCGGGCGCTTCTTTTTTTGCTTTTACCAGACTGGGTTTTGCTCTACTGGTTTCAAAGTTAAACAATCTATTCCTATTTTCTTAGCAGTTACCCATAAAATTTACAGGCTCGAGCCTGTAATCCCAGCACTTTGGGAGGCCGAGACGGGCGGATCACGAGGTCAGGAGATCGAGACCATCCTGGCTAACACGGTGAAACCCCGTCTCTACTAAAAAATACAAAAAACTAGCCGGGCGAGGTGGCGGGCGCCTGTAGTCCCAGCTACTCGGGAGGCTGAGGCAGGAGAATGGCGTAAACCCGGGAGGCGGAGCTTGCAGTGAGCCGAGATCGCGCCACTGCACTCCAGCCTGGGTGACAGAGCCAGACTCCGTCTCAAAAAAAAAAAAAAAAAAAAAAAAGGGAAGTTCTAGAAGCAAAACCACGCAGTACGAGATGACCACAAAGGACACCGACAATGAGCCTGAGGTTTACTCAAGTATCTGTAAGAGTTACACGCTTCACATGAAAATCCGTTTCATAAAAAGACCTTTAAATCGAGGTTCCACTCATTGACTACCGGTGCTCTCCCTGCAAGAGAACGTCCAAACTACGACGTATGACTGTGTCGAAAACATACAGGCAAACGCTTCCTAAGTCACATAAGAAAGAAAATGAGAACAAACCCAAACTCTCCCTTGACATCCAGCCACCGCTCCTGTCCCCACGTTAGCGGGAAATAAACATTCAGGAAAATTCCTTATCTGCTGCTGTTGTCAAGCTCCAGTATTACAGATGCTCTTTCTTTTAATAGCATTTACTATCTGCAACCACAGTAAAGATTTCTACTCCTCTTAGATAATGTTCAGGGACTGCTAGTTTAGAGATCATATTTCCAAATATAGTTATTCTAATTCACTGTCATCTGGACAATAAAAATGAGTAATGAGAAAAAAATCAGACAAATTTTACTTCAAAAATAAAACTGTTAGCAAACAGCCAAGACAATAATTTAATCTTGTAATGATCCTACTTTAACAGCGACCTAGTGGAATCATCTAATTACACTAAGATCTTTGTTTTAACAAAGTCATAATTAAAACCAGAATGAAAACTTCCAGGGACAGTTTAATAATCAGGAGATAACTAAGATGGTTCTACCTTGTAAGCTGATCATATAAAACAGTTACATAGAAATTAGTGAGCCAGGCCGGGCGCGGTGGCTCAAGCCTGTAATCCCAGCGCTTTGGGAGGCCGAGACGGGTGGATCACGAGGTCAGGAGATCGAGACCATCCTGGCTAACACGGTGAAACCCCATCTCTACTAAAAAAAAATACAAAAAAATTAGCCGGGCGAGGTGGCGGGCGCCTGTAGTCCCAGCTACTCGGGAGGCTGAGGCAGGAGAATGGCATGAACCCGGGAGGCGGAGCTTGCAGTAAGCCGAGATCGCGCCACTGCACTCCAGCCTGGGCAACAGAGTGAGACTCCATCTCAAAAAAAAAAAAAAAACAAAAAAAAAAAGAAATTAGTGAGCCAGTGGATAATGAGAGGCATAATCAGGAAAGTAATCTTTACTTTTCCTTTAAAAATTAAAAAAACAAGTAAATCTAGCTAAAAATCTTTCAGCCTTTGAAGCCGCAGGTGGGACTGGAGATCTGGCCACTTGGAGGTGGGCTGGCTCAGCCAACCTAAAGGGAGAAAGAATGCCTTTGGGTTTGCTCTTAATTGTACAGAAGCTTGAGTCGTATGTTGGAAGTGCACTTGCTTTAATCCACACACAGACGGTACATAATCCTACAGGTTTAAACATACATAAAAGTAGAGTTTGGAATTCTTTGCTCTACTGTTTGCACTGCAGATTGCTACCATTTCAAGGGTGAGATTGTAAATAAGATGATGCACTTCTGGACGTTTCCTGTTTTTGAAATCTGCACATGAATCATTCACATGACCAAAAATTGTGTTTTTCTCAAAATACATGTCTAGTCTGTCCTTTAAGTAATAGTTCTCTTAAATAAGCTATGATACTAATCAGATCATTACCAGTTAGCTTTTCAAGCACATTTGCTTCAGGCTATTGTTTTGGAAAAATACGCTACAGAACTTTTTTTAAGTTACAAATAAATGAGAATCTGTTGTTTGGAATCTGCTGTTTCTGCCAAAGGTAAATTAACAAAAGATTTACTCGGGAATTCCCATTTAAATTTATATGATTTGATAAAACACCAAGTTATGTAAAATAAAGTGTGTATATGGAAAAAAAAAAAAAGGGAGGCCCCCCCGCCCCCTCTTCAAAGCGGGTGCCAGACACCGCATCTCCCTGGGAATCACTGCCACACGCAGGGTAAGCGTCTGGGTGGCGGCCGACCTCACCGCATCTCCCTGGGAATCACTGCCACGCGCAGGGTAAGCATCTGGGTGGCGGCCGACCTCACCGCATCTCCCTGGGAATCACTGCCCAGCACAGGGTAAGCGTCTGGGTGGCGGCCGACCGCAGCTGCAGGTCAGAGTTTCAGTTCCCCACACACCTCACTGTTACCACAATAACAAAGCCTGTGCTAGAAAGAAACGACCAGGAAGAGCGAGGGTGTGGACGTGGAGAGCTGGGGTGGCCTCGCGGGAAGTGACAACTTCAGGGAACCCGGGAACCTTCTGCATAGTCAGCCCGTGTTACTATTTTCAGTAAATAAATATCTTGTTAGTGTTTTAGATCTGATGGGACCTGAGACTCAGGGACCCGGCCCCGCCGCAGTGGCGTCTGTGGAGCGTGGTGAGGATTCTGGCTGTGGGCGGCTGGGGACTTACTCTCCATCCAGGCTGTGTTGGCCGGGTCTGCGGCCCAGCGAGCCAGGGCGCTGTCCTCTCGACTGACTTGATCTTCACTTAAAGAAAACAAACCATAAAGTCAGAATATTCAGGCACAGCCCAGTCACATGGCTGCCAACTGCCCTGCAGAGTGTGTGCGTGTGTGTATACATATATATATGTATATATAGTACTATTACTATACAGGGAATCACATATTTTCCAAGCTAATATTATAGGACATCCCAAGTTCAAGTTTTCACTCATAACTCTGTAAATAAGTATTCCAGATGTTCCACCTACGCACAGCACAGAACACGGGGCGAGGGCAATACAGCAGCAATACAGTCCTTGCCCTAGAAGGCCTGAACTGTCTTCTGGTTTTTCAGCCACCCCTTTGAGGGCCTCTTAGGCCCTTCTCACGACGCTGGGTGGTAGAGATGCCAGTGGGCAACGCAACGGGCCGTCTCCATGTCCAGGGGCAGGTCGGTGGGAGAAAGAGATGCAAGGCCACTCGGCATAAACTGTGGTACTCTGCCCACAGCAGGTGGTCACATGGGCCACCAGAGTCCTGCACACACAGGGACTGGGATGTCGCCCTTGGCAATGGGAAGCTGCGGGAATGCTCTGCCCGGAAGGATGGTGAGGTCAGACTCGACACACACACCGAGCGTCGCCCCAGGAGAGGCACCACTGCTGACGACGAAACGCAGCAGGGATCAGGCCTCTGGACACCGCGTCCCATGGGGAGTGGTGCAAGGATGAGCCCAGTGGCAGCGCGGAGACACTGCTGGGAAGGCAGAGACCGGAAGCAGGGTGAGCACCCAGAGGTGTGTCCTAGGGTGATGGCCCCGTGGGTGCTGGGGGTCCTGACCCTACATTTCCAGGGAACACTCGCCTGGGAGGGACCTGAGGCAGGAGATGGGGCTGGGACAGCCCCTGCCGCGCAGAGCTGAGGATGGCGGGCAGGCATGCGCACCAGGATCCCCGCGTCCAGATCCTCAGGAAAAAGGCGGGAATTCAGCAGGTGCGGGAAGATGGAGGCAGGTACCTGTTTGGAGGCTCCTCGGAACTCAGAGAATTGGGCTGGCGATCTTCCATGACTTCCGGTGTTTCTGCTGGGAGAGAAGATAAGTGGTGCTGCTTTACGCGCCACAGAAATGCTTACGAAGTTGGTGTTTTTACCCTTGAAAATGATTTCATGCTTTCCCTTCTTATCAATGGGAGGCTTATCTTAGCATAACGATGATTAACTAATAAATTTAAAATATTTTAGCTCTTAGATAAACTGCACCGGCACCCAGATGCATCAGGCTAGAGCTAGGAAGAAACGGGATGTTCTCTCCCATTCCACATGTCCACAGGAGCCATGATTGTGACTGGCCTGAAGGGGCATCCACCTGGCACACTCAAAAGATGTTCAAGAGAGGAGTAGTTACGCTTGTGACATGTGACACCAACTTTCACTCACACACACTCACATCCCTCCACCCACAAACACACGCACGGTGAGACCCGACTGGCGATTCCTTCCTGCCCGTCTGTGGCTCTCCAGGGTGAACAGTGAGCCGTGAGCAAAGCCACAGTGCAGCTTCCCACACATTCCACGCAGGCGGGGCACGAACTTAGACGATCAAAGAACAGCCTGAGACACCAGTGCAGAAGGAGCAGCCCCTCCCACCTCGGAGGGCTCTTGGGCAGGAGCCAGCCAGAGTCTGTGATGGCTGCACCGCGTGCGGGCTGTGTGGTCCCCTGAGGAATCTGCCACTGCCCAGCCGCGTGGCACCAAGAATGACATGAGGAAGGAGAGCCAGCAGCACCCGGCGGCTGCTGTTTATCCCCACGCTACCATCTCTCCATGAAACACCTTCTAAAGGGAATTTATCTCTGGAGTGAGTAACAGTTCTCAACCGTTTTCAAACAGCAGCAGTTGGCTCAAAGTCCGAGAGAGCTAAGCTCAATGTAACCTGCTTGGAGATCTCATCCATGAAAACAGGCCCCTGGTCACACCAGGTGCCGCCACACAGCTGGACGCTGAATAACAACAGACATGGGACGCCGGGAGGGCTGGGGGCTTGGATCTGTGGGCAGCGCTGCGAATCCCACAGGCATCTGCTGGTTCAGTGTTCCGGGTCACCTTCCTGAGGGGCAGGTGTCAGGGCAGAGGCAGGATCTGAAATCCAATCTGCCCACTCCCAAAACTGCCCTTCCTGTGCTACTACACTGCCTCAAAGAAACACGCAAAGAGCCACAAAGCTTTCACTAGTGTTCTGCAGAGGGACAAAGGCAGGACGTGCTGCCCGGCAGCAATCTCACTGTACGGCAAGAACTGTGTCCCCAACGGGGCGTCCAGGAGCTCAGACTCCCATCCCCAGGGCACACACGTTAGCCTTCTCAGGCATCCACCCCTGGAAACTCTTCTGTCCTCCGCCTTCCAGGAAATTAAGTTGCAAACTGAGTCTGTCAAGGTCAGAAGGAGGCAGACATGCACACCAGGGAGTCACCTGAACAGCTCCAAGCAGCAGCGCACCCAGAGGCTTCTGGCCACAAGAGGCGTAAACAGGAGCAGGACCTGTCTGCGGATGTCTTCAGGGCTGGTGTCGGTCAGCAGGAAAAGTAAGGAACCTGGCCATCCCAGTTTGGCCAGCTGGGAGCTCCAGGCAGGGCTCTGCAACCTCCCACCGCGGACCCGGGGAGCCTGGCTGGGCTGTACGTCCCAGGGAAGCCTGCAGAGCCAGGTGGCCGCCCGGCCCCAGGGAGGCTCTGGAGCAAGGAACTGAAAAGCCAGCAGTGCCCCCCGGGTGGGGGAGGCGGGCTGGCACCAAATCCACGCTTTTCCACCTCTCAGGAAAGAGGTCTGCGTTCACATCTCTCGTTCAATGATCAAAACGCAACCGGACAGCCATCCGCTCCTCTACTCCGGGACTTACATAGTCTTTATTAGAACAAGGCATTATTACTGGCTCTAGGTTGACAGAACGAATATAAGCAAATTGTTTTAAATTCATGCTGAGTTACTTAAAAAACAAATTACTTTAAATGGTGTGCAATTGTTTAAAATAAATAATATTTTAAAATATGAAAATCACTTTAAAATAAACGTATTTTCCTTCAGCCAAGAATGCCACACTCCACATGCCCTCGTTTCCGGGGGGTTCTCATGCTCCGTGGTTACAGAGGGACAACAGCAGCGTGGATCATGCAGACTGTGGTGAGTTCCCAGGACTCCGGCCGACTTCAACAGGGAAACGCATGGGAGGCCGTCTATCCTGAAACCTCTGCAATTCCCAAAATCCAAAATCGAGATTTTTCTTTAAGGATTTTTTTTCTCAACTGTTATTAACTGGAAAGGGAAGGTTGCTTCCACTGAAACCTTTACAGGAATAAGAATCGGGTCTCAGGCATACAGGCTGTGGGCTTCCATTAGAGGCACAACCCACGAACCCTGGGGATCCTGCAATGCGTTCCTGGGAAAGGCAGCACAGAAACAGAGCTGGGCAAAAAAGGAAACCTTTGGCCGAGACGCCTCGACTGGGTCACTCCTGAAGACGGAGGCACGGTATGTGCTTACCCTTGCCCTGGCGCCTGGGCCTACAGCGGGGCCGGCAGGAGGCCCCAGCCCTTGGGCTGCAGTCGGAGCAGCCGTGGCCTACACGCTGTCCTTCCAGTGGAAACCTGGGGCTCTGCAGACACAGCTGGCGCCCGGCTACACATGCCAGGGCCATGTAAGGACAGCAGAGAACGGGCTCCACCAACCAAGCCCCTTCTAAAGCACACAGTGGCTCCTTCTCACTAAGTGGAGGAGAAAGCAGACTCAAAACAGAGCTGTCAGCACTGAGGACACGGAGACTGGAGGTGGCCTGGCTCGGCGCGTGGCCTGGCTGCGGGAACACCGTCCTCAGCGGCCGACTCTGCGCCCTTTGTGCTGCCCCAGGTGGCTCTGACCTTGCACCGAGGACTCTGCCAAGGTCCTGCGGCATCTCCCCAGCAAGGAAAAGCATGGGTGGGAGACAGGGAGCCCCTGAGGCCATTCTTCCACCCCACTGCCCTCCATCCTCTGGAATGAAGACAGGGAGACACGCTCTGACCCCAGGGAGCCCGAGTCTCTAGACCAGCAGGCGACACGGGACATACATAACGGTAACTGTCATCTAGCACAGTGAGTCACATAGGCCAAAAGCTGCACACACTCCCGTGAGCACCTGGTGGGGGAACCAGCAATCGGGGTGAAGTTCAAGGCACCCCAGACATGAGGAGGCAACACATTCGGGACCAGACGTTGTTTCAAAATTTTCCCAACAATACGCCCTGGCCTTCCCTCAGGGGTGCTCCCGTCACTGAGGAAGAGGAACAGGGGGCTCACTTTCCAACTCCATAAACAAACGTCTAATGACCTGGGCGGGGGCAGGGTGAGGTCAGGCCCCGACTCTACGGAACCACAGGCCACATCGGGGGCGTGGAGAGGAGGGAACCACAGGCCACGTCAGGGGCATGGAGAGGAGGAGGGGGGAAGGTCAGGCCCTAACTCTACGGAACCACAGGCCACGTCGGGGGCGTGGAGAGGAGGAGGTGGAAGGTCAGGCCCAGACTCTACAGAACCACAGGCCACGTCAAGGGCGTGGAGAGGAGGCGGAAGGTCAGGCCCAGACTCTACGGAACCACAGGCCACGTTGGGGGCGTGGAGAGAAAGGAACCACAGGCCACGTTGGGGGTGTGGAGAGGAGGGCAGCAGTACCTTCTTCGTCCAGGGACGTGGCGCGGATGATGACTGGGCTGGAGTAGGCGGGCAGCAGGAGGGGCAGGTTGGAGGGCACCGCATAGCCGCAGGGCACAGGCACTGAGTACCCGCAGGGCACATGGAGACCCACACTCTCCTCCTCAGTGCTGGGCGCAGGGGCGGGCGGCTGGTCCTCCTGGAATGGCGCGATGTCGATGACAGAATATGGGTTGACTTTCACTGGGAGCACCAGCTTAGCAGGCTCCACCACTGGCGTAGTTTCTGCTCCAGCTCCATCCTCACCTCCTGGGGATGCAGAAAGGACCTGTCAGCAGATACATCACCAAGGGCATGGCAAGCGTGCCCTCTTGGAGTACAGGCAGGAAGCAGGTATGAGTTCCACCCTCCATGCCATGCCAGGACCCCTGGACGTTCCCAGGTCATTGGGTGGGCCTCGGAGGGAGCACTCGCACATGGGGAACCCAGCGTCACCTCTGTGCGCAGGCGAGACAGACGCAGCCTGGTCACTACAGGAGTCTCATCCCATGAGCTAAGTCAGGGAGAAGCTGCTGGAGGCGCGCAGCCACTCCCCTCACCAACAGTCCGGTGCTACGCACAAAGAAACACCGTGCAAGCTGAGAGGCGGGTGCTGCGCCCAAAGAAACACTGGCCAACCGAGAGAAGAAACGCTGTGCAAACTGAGAGGCTGGCACTGCACCTGAAGAAACACCGTGCGAGCCGAGAGGCGGGTGCCACGCACGAAGAAACACTGTGCAGAGTCTCCCACCGCAGCCTGCCCTGAGCAGTCCTTCTGGTCAGCGAATGAAAGCACCCAACCCACCTCCAGACTTAGAAAGAGAAACCTCTACAGCTACTTCATCCCACACGTTCTGAATACTTCATTTAATCTAGTGATACAATGATGAGGTCATTTTTATTGGGAAATAGCAACATCTATTCTCTGCAAAATACAAAAGTAGAGTGAAAAGGCTGAAAATTATGGAAAATAGTACAAAGAGAAGAAACTTAGCCAATCTTAAATTAAGTCATTTCAGGTATATCATGAAGAAATCGTAAGTCTCTGGCCCCTAGAAATCATCCCTTCCCTACAATGTTCCAATTGGGCAGTAAGAATGGGGAGAAAATGGGCGAGCCCAACAGAGCCGATGGCTGAGCACAGGTGACCCTGACGCTGGCGATCTGCGGACCTGCCTGGGAACCTGCCAGGGGGTTCACCTGGGGACCCTCCTGGAAACTCACCTGTGGGTGCAGGGGCTTCACTGGCTCCAGCACCTCCTGTCTCAGGGGCTGAGGGGGCCTGTCTGTCCGCTTCTGGGATTTCATCTCCACTGTCAAAATCAAACTGTTCTCCCTCTTCCTCTTCATTGTTATTGGTATCATATTTCATTTCATTTTCTAAAGAGAAAAACCAAAACCAGATCAAGGAGGTTAGATAGATAGATAGATAGACAGATAGATAGATAGATAGATCGATAGATCGATCGATAGACAGACAGATAGATAGATCTATGCTAGTCAGAGACGTTGACTAAGTTCCTCGATGCTGTACTGCACTTGTAGTTAGCCTTTTTAAGGGGCAAAATATGTATCATTAGAATTCTGAGTCACTGGTTTTTATTTTCTTTTAATAGGATCTACAATTCACAGTTAGAAAAGAAAACAAGAGGCGGGGCGCGGTAGCTCACACCTGTAATCCCAGCACTTTGGGAGGCCGAGGTGGGAGGATCACAAGGTCAGGAGTTTGATACCAGCCTGGCCTACATGGCGAAAGCCCATCTCTACTAAAAATACACAAATTAGCTGGGCGTGTTGGCAAGCGCCTGTAATCCCAGATTCTCAGGAGGCTGGGGCAGGAGAATCTCGTGAACCCAAGAGGAGGAGGTTGCAGTGAGCCAAGATTGCGCCACTGCACTCCAGCCTGGGTGACACAGCAAAACTTTGTCTCAAAAAAAAAAAAAGAAAGAAAAAAAAGAAAAAAAGAAAAGAAAAGAAAACAAGAGAAAGTAAGGGGGAAAAGAGCCTTTCCATTTTAAATTTATGCCCCCAGCAGATGAACATCACCCGGCTGGGCTGATGGTTCTGAAGAGAATTCAGTGTCATCCATTTTACTTTTAGAAATAACTTCTGACACCCAATGTCTCTCCCTAGAATTCTTCTTCTTTTACTTTCATTTTGCCTCTTTTATTTACAATTTTTAATTAAATATCTCTAATGGTTAGAAAATCGGTGTCAAATATGAACATCGATACATAGCTTAAAACACAAACTTCCAAAATTATTAAAGAGCATGGTTAATAACCGTTCCAAGCAGGTGCTTGATAAGAAATGTTTTGCAGGAGGTGAGTCACAGGTCTCCTTGGACTGGGGTTATGGCTGGTGGTGCAGCCTGCAGGGTGGCTGCCGTGTGCACCATCTGCAGAGACAGCGTGCTGGGACTACGCATCACCATCAGAGCAGACAGGTGCTTCTCCTTTTTCCAGAGGAAACGACACCACCTCACACACCCAAAAGCGAGAGGAACCCAGCCCCTTCCAGCCTTTCCCAAGGGCCAGGATTTCTTCCCAGCACACGTTCCTGAGGAAACCTCCTGCTGCCACGTGCTGCAGTCCATAGAAGCAGGTAGCACCTCGGGACAGGGCCTGGGTCAGCCCAAACCAAGCCCCTCCAACACAGACATTCCCCTGTGGGCCAGGGAGATGCACCCAGGCAGGCTGGCCCAGCTCAGCTGCAGGCAGCTCTGGAGGGGGCTGAGGAGGACCTCTGCTCGGGAGAAACCCACAGACACACAACCCACTTCCACTCCACTCAGTCTCCAGGCGCACTCTGCCGGGCCTCCCGGGGAGCTCCAATGGTCTAAAAACAACCTTTAAATTTGAGGTGTTTCATTTTCCTTTGAATCTCCTAAACTAGTCATATATTCTAAGAGCGCCTTTTGAAGGAAACAGATTTTTTAGGTCACCATGAATACACAGAGGGGCCCAGGCCCGTGACAGTGTGACTGGATCCAGCTTTTGCTGCGAGGACAGTGGGGACGAGACCCCCAGCTGACCATGACACCTGGGGGGCCCCAAGAGCTTTCCGGAACTGCTTCAAGTTCAACCAACACTCACAAGTTTTAAAAGGATGAGAATGACAAATACTGAAACTGAATCAAGAAAAAGGATTCAAAAATGTATTATTTTTAAAACACACGCCTGATAAGAGTGTGTGTTGCTGTCCTTCCGGATGGTGAACTCCGCTCTGCCCAGATACCAAAGCCGCACCCACTTCCTAGAGGGTCAAAGACTTTTCTAAATTCAAAGTTTTGAATTTAAGCCTAACCGAGTGAAACAATCGAGGAGGGGGGAGAGCTGGAACGGACAGAACCGCTAATTTCCAGAGTTTGAGCCTTGATTAACTATGTACTTTCAAACCAGTCCTCACTATCTCCCAAGTGACTGCAAACAACACCTATTTCTATTTCAGAAGGTTTTTTGTTTTCGTTTTTTTTTTTGCCATATCATTAAGTAGTCAGTTTACTGAAATAAACTGGTGAACACCTTTCAAAGTAAAAAGTTAAACAAACAAACAAAAAAACTGTTTTCTGGAATATTTTCCAAATGCAACTGGCATTTCCATAGAGTTCATGTTTGGGGAGAAAAAAAATCATGTGTGCCAAATAAACATGCTGGGGAAACAATGCCGACTAAATGCCCCGATGAAAATGATGGGTGAAAATGTTTATGTATTGCCGGACACGTGGCTCACACGGGTAATCCCAGCGCTTTCAGAGGCCAAGGCGGGCTAATTGCTTGAGCCCAGGAATTTGAGACCAGCCTGGACAACACAGTAAAACCCCATCTCTTTTTTTAAAAAAAAAAGGTACAAAAATTACCCTGGTGTGAAGGTGTGGACCTGTGGTCCCCACCTACTTGGAAGGCTGAGGTGGGAGGATCACCTGAACCCAGTAGATGGAAGTTGCAGTGAGCTGAGATTGCGCCACTGTCCTGCGGCCTGGGGGACAGAGTGACACGGTGTCCCCGCCCCAACAAAAGTTTCTGTTTTGACCTAGCAACGTAACAGGCCACTGCAGGGCACATGTTCAGATTCATCCGGACGGTGACACAATCACATTAGATTTTTATTTTGTCAACTCTCTTTTTTGGAAATTATATTTTACTGCCGCTGAACTCTAACAATTAGATAAAATATACCTGGACATGATTCTATAAATATCGTTTTTTAATAGGCTCTTAAATATCTGCAAGGGGAGAAACACGAGCTGTTGGGACCGGAACCCACACTGTACCCCATACAGGAAGAAGGAATTATCTTTAAAGTCTTCAGGAAGGAAGGCAGTGAATAGGAGCCCGTATGTGCAGGAAACGGCCCTGAGGAGACACCAAGGCCCCTCCACTCCTTCCCCATACGCCACCTCCTAGGCCGTGACACCAGCCCCGGGAGACCTGTGGGATTACCCGGGACAGTGCAGGTCCCGTGTGCCAGGTACAGGTATGACCCTGAGAAGAACCAGATGTGTTCTCGGAGGCGGCACCTCTGCTCACCGCCCAGCACGGCGCAGTTTGAAACCTGGCAGGCGGCAGCGCGCAACACGCTCGTCATGTGAGTGAATGAATGAGAGAATGACGAGCAGATGAGCAAGTTTCAAACTTTTTTTTTTTTGCCAAAAGAACTCACTCTTTCCCCTAGTAAAACTTTAGGTGGAATTCCACTACACCAGGGAAATCAAGACTTTCCTCCAAACGTTTAAATCTTGGTAGTTTAGACTTGGAGAGCCTTGGAAGGGGCTTGGGGCCTGGAATTCAAGAGCTCTCTGCTGTCGCCACAAGACTGGCAGACATGGCGGAGCTGCCCTCTGTCCTCTGCACACACTGGCAGACATGGCGGAGCTGCCCTCTGTCCTCTGCACACACTGGCGGACATGGCGGAGCTGCCTCTGTCCTCTGCACGCACTGGCAGACATGGCGGAGCCGCCCTCTGTCCCCTGCACACACTGGCGGACATGGCGGAGCTGCCCTCTGTCCTCTGCACACACTGCCGGACATGGCGGAGCTGCCCTCTGTCCTCTGCACACACTGGCGGACATGGCGGAGCTGCCCTCTGTCCTCTGCACACACTGCCGGACATGGCGGAGCCGCCCTCTGTCCTCTGCACACACTGGCAGACATGGCGGAGCTGCCCTCTGTCCTCTGCACACACTGCAGACATGGCGGAGCCGCCCTCTGTCCTCTGCACGCACTGGCGGACATGGCGGAGCCGCCCTCTGTCCTCTGCACGCACTGGCGGACATGGCGGAGCCGCCCTCTGTCCCCTGCACGCACTGGCGGACATGGCGGAGCCGCCCTCTGTCCCCTGCACGCACTGGCGGACATGGCGGAGCCGCCCTCTGTCCCCTGCACACACTGGCGGACATGGCGGAGCTGCCCTCTGTCCTCTGCACACCTGCAGACATGGCGGAGCTGCCCTCTGTCCTCTGCAAGGGGCGGACATGCGGAGCTGCCTCTGTCCTCTGCACGCACTGGCAGACATGGCGGAGCCGCCCTCTGTCCTCTGCACACACTGGCAGACATGGCGGAGCTGCCCTCTGTCCTCTGCACACACTGCAGACATGGCGGAGCCGCCCTCTGTCCTCTGCACACACTGCAGACATGGCGGAGCCGCCCTCTGTCCTCTGCACGCACTGGCGGACATGGCGGAGCCGCCCTCTGTCCTCTGCACACACTGCAGACATGGCGGAGCTGCCCTCTGTCCTCTGCACACACTGCCGGACATGGCGGAAGCTGCCCTCTGTCCCGGGGAGCACAGACACTGCCGGCACATGGACGGAGCTGCCCTCTGTCCTCTGCACACACTGGCGGACATGGCGGAGCTGCCCTCTGTCCTCTGCACACACTGGCGGACATGGCGGAGCTGCCCTCTGTCCTCTGCACACACTGGCGGACATGGCGGAGCTGCCTCTGTCCTCTGCACACACTGCAGACATGGCGGAGCTGCCTCTGTCCTCTGCACACACTGCAGACATGGCGGAGCTGCCCTCTGTCCTCTGCACACACTGCGGACATGGCGAGCTGCCCACAATCCTCTGCACACACTGGCGGACATGGCGGAGGGCTGCCCTCTGTCCTCTGCACACACTGGCGGACAAACGTGGCGGAGCTGCCCTCTGTCCTCTGCACACACTGATGCGGACATGGCGGAGTGTAGCCCTCTGTCCTCTGGACACACACTGGCGGACATGGCGGAGCTGCCCTCTGTCCTCTGCACACACTGGCGGACATGGCGGAGCTGCCCTCTGTCCTCTGCACACACTGGCGGACATGGCGGAGCTGCCCTCTGTCCTCTGCACACACTGGCGGACATGGCGGAGCTGCCTCTGTCCTCTGCACACACTGCAGACATGGCGGAGCTGCCCTCTGTCCTCTGCACACACTGGCGGACATGGCGGAGCTGCCCTCTGTCCTCTGCACACACTGGCGGGGAGGACTTTCAAGTTGTATCGACTCTCCGGAATGATGTGTTACAAATTCCTCCCAGAATTCATTTCCAGCAAGAAAAAACACAGCCTTCCTACAAGAACTCAAAGAGGGAAGTTGTGCTCAATGTAACCACCTGAGGCTGCACTCCCGGCTGCGTTGGTACCCACAGCTGTGCCCGCGGCAGGGGCCCAGGACGGAGGGCGAGGCCGCCCGGAGCAGGGCTGCTCCTCCCTGATACCCACCCACCTCCAAAGGGGCTTCCATCGATGGTGAGGCTGCGCCGCCCTCTGAGGTGAGCGTGGGGCCGGGCGTTCAAGGCGGTGTGTGCTGAGCATGTCCATCCGAGACACTCCCCGGGCCTCTGGGGGATCCTGGGCCTCACAGACCCCACCCGAGCTCCCCAAGTTCCTTCGTGAAGGGCAATGCAGAATGCCTTTAAAATCCCAGCATTTGGGGTCCTACGTTTAGCTCTGACCCGAACCCTGACAGGTTCAACTGTGTCCCCTAAATCCCTGTGCTGAAATCCTCACCCCCAATCCCACGGGTGAGCTCACCTGCAAACACGTAACTGCAGGTGCAGTTGGTTAACAGGAGGCTGTGCTAGAGCAGGTTGGGCTAACCCAGCGTGACGGCATCCTCGCATCCTCGTGAGAGCAGAGGCTAGGACAGGGATGAGGAGCCACCTGGCGGCAGGTGCAGGAACTCCCGGGAGTGCCCACAGCCGGCGGGAGCCCGAAGAGGCAAGGAAGGCTGTGACCTACATTCCCGGGGAGCACAGACAGCCTGCCAGCACTTTGACCCGGGACTTCCGGCCTGCAGCCCAGGAGGCCTCCCCCTTCCCCGCAAGCTCAGCCAAGCCCTTTGCAACACAAAAGGTCGTGTGTCATCCTCAGGGCCCTGGCGGGAGCCAGGCAAGCTGGGCCGGTCGGTTCCCACAACACTCCTGCTGCAGCCACAGAAGGAATTCCTGCTCCTCAAAAGCCCAGCTTCAGAGCTGAGCCATTCGGCTGAAGGAGAACACTGATGAGAAAAACCACAATTTGCAAACTAGAAAAAAATGATCAAGGGCGGCTGAAAGCATCTCGGGAGATAAAACGTGTTGTAGTTTGAGATGACATGGGTGTTTCAAAAAGCTGATGAGGAATCTGCAGTGTAGCCGTCATTCGTGGACACACCACAGCCCACTGTCCTCCACCCACTAGTCCCTGTGGAGCCCAGGAGGTGGGCGGGAAGGGCCCGGCACCCTGGGTAGGCAGCATGGCAGGGAAGCAGGGAAGGGGGCCTGGGCAGGGCTGCAGCTGGGGAGAGGCTCTGTGCCCCTGCCGCACACGCAGGACGGGAGGTTCTGAGAGTCACGCGTGAAGGCCGTGACATGGAGCAGGAAACACAGACGGCAGTGCAGCCCATGCCGACCCGCCAGCGCCCGGCCCAGATCTAACCACCCGCCAGCGCCCGGCCCAGATCTATCATCCACCAGCGCCCAGCCCAGATCTAACCACCCGCCAGCACCCGGCCCAGATCTAACCACCCACCAGCGCCCGGCCCAGATCTAACCACCCGCCAGCGCCCGGCCCAGATCTAACCACCCCTCAGAGCCCAGCCCAGATCTATCATCCACCAGCGCCTGGCCCAGATCTAACCACCCGCCAGCGCCCAGCCCAGATCTAACCACCCACCAGCGCCCAGCCCAGATCTAACCACCCCTCCAGCGCCCGGCCCAGATCTAACCACCCCTCAGCGCCCAGCCCAGATCTAACCACCCGCCAGCGCCCGGCCCAGAAATATCCACCCGCCAGTGCCCAGCCCAGATCTAATCATCCACCAGCGCACGGCCCAGATCTAACCACCCCTCAGCGCCCAGCCCAGATCTAATCATCCACCAGCGCCTGGCCCAGATCTAATCATCCACCAGTGCTCGGCCCAGATCTAATCATCCACCAGCGAACGGCCCAGATCTAACCACCCCTCAGATCCCGGCCCAGATCTATCATCCACCAGTGCACGGCCCAGATCTAACCACCCCTCAGATCCCGGCCCAGATCTATCATCCACCAGGGCCCGGCCCAGATCTAACCACCCGCCAGCACCTGGCCCAGATCTAACCACCCGCCAGTGCCCGGCCCAGATCTAACCACCCGCCAGCACCTGGCCCAGATCTAACCACCCGCCAGTGCCCGGCCCAGATCTAACCACCTGCCAGTGCCCGGCCCAAATCTACAAATCTAACCAGGCCTTTGGGTTTGGGGAACTATTCTTCCCCTGACCCTCTCCTCTGGCCTGCCCAGGACAGGCTACCCTCTGGCCACAGCTGCACTTTCCAGGAGAACCGCAGGCTCTGCTGCACTCAGGGGCCGGCCCTTGTGGGTCACCAGCAGCTTGACAGGATGGCCCTAATGCTGACCGACAGCAGCAGCCATTTGAGCCTCAGGATTCCGACTGTTTCTGTCACGGCAGGGCCACTGGGGCTGCCTTGGTGGCACTGACTTCTTACCAACCTATTTACACTTGTCGGTATGCAGGTAATTGGCTCATCAATTGAGGCACACATTTCTAAAACAAGTTATGAAATAGAAAACCTTAAGAAACATTATGTTTCCAATTATTATGGCATAATATGACTATGCCCATTTTAGTTTATATGCAAAAAAGGGTGAGGAAGTTACCTGATAGTCCCATCTTTAAAATGCTGCTGCTGGAAATGGTGCTGCGCCCCGGTTCTCTCCAGGACGATGGAGAGATCTAGAGGGCCCTCAGGACAGAAACAGTGCTGCTCCCCGGTTCTCTCTCAGGTTGAGGTTCCAGGACGACGGAGAGGTTCTAGAGGGCCCGCAGGACAGAAACGGAGCTGCTCCCCGGCTCTCTCCAGGACGACGGAGAGGTTCTAGAGGGCCCTCAGGACAGAAACGGAGCTGCTCCCCGGCTCTCTCCAGGACGATGGAGAGGTTCTAGAGGGCCCTCAGGACAGAAACGGTGCTGCTCCCCGGCTCTCTCCAGAACGACGGAGAGGTTCTACCGAGCCCTCAGGACAGAAACGGAGCTGCTCCCCGGCTCTCTCCAGGACGACGGAGAGGTTCTACAGGGCCCACAGGACAGAAACGGAGCTGCTCCCCGGTTCTCTCCAGGAGGATGGAGAGGTTCTAGAGGGCCCGCAGGACAGAAACGGAGCTGCTCCCCGGTTCTCTCCAGGAGGATGGAGAGGTTCTAGAGGGCCCACAGGACAGAAACAGTGCTGCTCCCCGGCTCTCTCCAGGACGATGGAGAGGTTCTACTGAGCCCACAGGACAGAAACAGTGCTGCTCCCCGGCTCTCTCCAGGACGACGGAGAGGTTCTACAGGGCCCACAGGACAGCTCGAGTCACGCATGGCCGTTGTACTCGGGGTGGCCAGTGTGACCAAGGGCCTCACTTGTTCCTGTTATTTAATTCTTATCAATCCTAAGTTTTGTAGACACCTGAGCCTAGTGGACCTCGCAGGCCTGAGTCTCGAGCTATCAAGACAGCTAATGGCCTGTCTGAGCCTGAGAGCCGCCCCCACACCCACTGGGCCCCTCTGCTTGTGCCTGTCTTCATATGGTCCGAAGCAGAGATTCATTTCTGCCGGTTATTATGATTTTTTTTTTTTTTTTGAGACAGAGTCATGCTCTGTTGCCTGCGCTGGAGTGCGGTGTTGTGATCACAGCTCACTGCAGCCTTGACCTCCTGGGCTCAAGCAATCCTCCCACCTCAGCCTCCTGAGCAGCTGGGACTACAGGCATGAGCCACCACAACCAGCTAAAGTTTTATATTTTTAGTAGAGATGAGGTAGCACTGTGTTGCCCAGGCTGGTCTCAAACTCCTGAACGGAAGGGATCCTCCTGCCTCGGCTCCCAAAGTGCTGGGATTACAGGCATGAGCCAACATGCCCAATCCAGTTTGGTTACTTTTAAGAGATACAACTTTTTAGAGAAGTTTTAGGTTCCCAGGAAAATTGAGAGGAAGGTCCAGAGAGTTCTCATATACTCCCTGCCCCTACAGAGAGCCTCCAGCACTATCCCCCATCCCCCGCCAGAGTGGAATGCTTGTTACAACTGAGGACCCAACACTGAGGTACTGTCCCTAACTACAGCCCACGGTGTGCGTGACGGCTCGCTCTGGGTGCTGTGCCTTCTATGGGTTTGGATAAGCGTGTAAAGACATGCATGCACCATTATCAAGGAATTTCGTGGCCCTAAAACTCACCTGTGCTCCACCTATCATCCTTCCCTCCCGCAAACCCCTGGCAACCACTGATCTTGTTACTGTCTCTACAGTTCTGTTTTCTAGAATGTCATGTGGTTGGAATCGCACCGTGTGCACGCAGCCTTTTCAGGTTGGCTTCTCTTGCTCCGTAAGATGCATCTAAGGCTCCTCCATGTCTTCTCACAGCTTGGCAGCTCGTTTCTTCCGAGCACTGACTGTCCATTGTCTGAGTGCGCCCGGTTTACACCCATCCATTCGCCTCCTGAGGGCATCACGGCTGCTTCTCGGTTCTGGTGATTACGAATAAAGCTGCTGTCGACACCCATGTGTGCAGGTATTGAGTGGACATTAAGTTTTCAACTCATTTGGATAAATATGCCGGGCATGGCCGCGGACCACACGGGAGGAATTGCTCAGCTTTGAAGAAGCCACCAAACTGCCTTCCCACAGGGTCGCCCCACACCCTCCTCAGCATCTCTGGTCTGTGCCCACGCGGCCGCCCCACAACCTCCTCAGCATTTCCCGTCTGTGCCCACGCGGCCGCCCCACAACCTCCTCAGCATCTCCCGTCTGTGCCCACGCGGCCGCCCCACGCCCTCCTCAGCATCTCCCGTCTGTGTCCACGCGGCCGCCCCACAACCTCCTCAGCATCTCCCGTCTGTGTCCACGCGGCCGCCCCACAACCTCCTCAGCATCTCCCGTCTGTGCCCACGCGGCCGCCCCACAACCTCCTCAGCATCTCCCGTCTGTGCCCATGCGGCCGCCCCACAACCTCCTCAGCATTTCCCGTCTGTGCCCACGCGGCCGCCCCCACAACCTCCTCAGCATTTCCCGTCTGTGCCCACGCGGCCGCCCCACAACCTCCTCAGCATTTCCCGTCTGTGCCCACGCGGCCGCCCCACAACCTCCTCAGCATTTCCCGTCTGTGCCCACGCAACCACACCACGGTCTCCTCAGCATTTCCCGTCTGTGCCCACGCGGCCGCCCCACAACCTCCTCAGCATCTCCCGTCTGTGTCCACGCGGCCGCCCCACAACCTCCTCAGCATTTCCCGTCTGTGTCCACGCGGCCGCCCCACAACCTCCTCAGCATCTCCCGTCTGTGTCCACGCGGCCGCCCCACAACCTCCTCAGCATTTCCCGTCTGTGTCCACGCGGCCGCCCCACAACCTCCTCAGCATCTCCCGTCTGTGCCCACGCGGCCGCCCCACAACCTCCTCAGCATTTCCCGTCTGTGCCCACGCGGCCGCCCCACAACCTCCTCAGCATCTCCCGTCTGTGCCCACGCAACCACACCACGGTCTCCTCAGCATTTCCCGTCTGTGTCCACGCAGCCGCCCCACAACCTCCTCAGCATTTCCCGTCTGTGTCCACGCGGCCGCCCCACAGCCTCCTCAGCATTTCCCGTCTGTGTCCACGCGGCCGCCCCACGCCCTCCTCAGCATCTCTGGTCTGTGCCCACGTGGCTGCCCCACAACCTCCTCAGCATTTCCCGTCTGTGTCCACGTGGCCGCCCCACAACCTCCTCAGCATTTCCCGTCTGTGTCCACGCGGCCACCCCACAACCTCCTCAGCATTTCCCGTCTGTGCCCACGCGGCCGCCTCACTCCCTCCTCAGCATCTCCCGTCTGTGTCCACGCAACCACACCACGGTCTCCTCAGCATTTCCTGTCTGTGTCCACGCGGCCGCCCCACAACCTCCTCAGCATTTCCCATCTGTGTCCACGCGGCCGCCCCACAACCTCCTCAGCATCTCCCGTCTGTGTCCACGCGGCCGCCCCACAACCTCCTCAGCATTTCCCGTCTGTGCCCACGCAACCGCCCCACGGCCTCCTCAGCATCTCCGGTCTGTGTCCACGCGGCCGCCCCACGGCCTCCTCAGCATCTCCCGTCTGTGTCCACGCGGCTGCCCCACGGCCTCCTCAGCATCTCCCGTCTGTGCTCTGGATTTTGGCTCTTCTAATTCGAAGTTAGTTTTAAGTGATCTTTTCTTAATGAGCAAAAGGGTATGAAGAAAGTATCTAAGTTTAGTTTAAAACGTAGTCACCCTCTGTCTGGGGTGGGGAGTGGCCTCTGGGGGTGACTAGCACTGGTTGTGTGATGGCCCTACATACTTGCGAATACACTAAAGGCCACTGAGCTTTACAATTTGAATAGGTAAATGGTACTAAGATATGAATTATATCTTAATAAAGCTATAAACAAAAAAACTTAATCTCTCATTTTAAATAAACTATGCATATAAAAACATGAGGAGCCCAGGTTTGTCAGGGGAAAAACTGCTAATGTTTGAAACTTATCCATGCAGACACTATCACTTACATTAACGGCATTTAAAAGTTTGCTTCAAGGGGAAAAAAAAGAAGACTACTTCTAAAATACTGGAAGAATATTCACTAAAATTTTAACAGTACCAATCTCCCAGAGGTGAAATATTTTCTTTTTCATGACTTGTCTATATTTTAGTTTTTATTCTACAGTTAACATGCATTATAATTTTTTTAATTACCCAATTTAGATTATAAACTGTAAATCATTTGTAATACCCAAAATGTAGCTTCACTCAATATCCACTGAATTAACAACAAACAGAAACCACGATACGCCCGTCACGGCGCGGCACGTCTCCCATCCTGCTGTGTTATTCTGAAGCCCCTGGACAAGTCTACACGAGAAATGCTAAGTACAGAGTCGTGGATGAGAGAACGGCTTCTGGAGTCAGAGAGCTGGGTTCAAACTTTGCTTACTGGCCACGAGACCCCATCCCTCGTCTATAGAAAGGAAGCACAGAATGGAAAGAATCCCTCCCTCGGGCACGTTGCAATGAGTAGGAAAGGCCGTGTGGTGCGTACAAAGCCATTTAACGTGAGGACTAAGACGGAGGACCCAGCGTACCTCTTCACAAAGACACTGAAGAGAAGACGACAAATACAATACGCATAAAGCAAAAGAAGATGCAGGGAACACTTCAATTTTCTGTTTTCTTTAGGGAAATATTTATTCCACAAGCTACCAAGACCTGGTAGCTCTGGCCCCAGCACCCTGAGTAGGAGAGAACTGGCAGCCAGCCCTGGAGAAGCAGGCCACTCATTCCCGGGCTGCCTTCCCTCGTGGGCAGACAGCGCTCTGACTGTTCCAAGTCCATAAAGAACTTTTAAAGACATGCAATGATGAACACACTGAGAACAAGATTAAAGTAATACTCATTTTTTAAGTTAAGAGATAAAAGCTAAGCATTGTTTTTCCTGGGGCTTTGAAGAGCATATTTGATTCTAATATGAAGGTTTAACTCAGGATACGATTTTCTCTTATTTCGAATGAAGGCTCCTTATTTTTTAACTCTATTGTTTAAAGTAAAGTCCTTTAAAAACCACCAGGCTGCAAACAGCTTCGTCCACAAGAGGCTATTCATAACCACTTCTTGGCTCTGGGTGTCACTGTGGTTTGTAGCTGCTTGTGCTGAAGGAGGCCTCAGCAGAAACAGTCCATCCCCCAGAAACAGTCCATCCCTCAGAAACAATCCATCCCCATTAACAGTCCATCCCCAGAAACAGTCCATCCCGCAGAAACAGTCCATCCCCCAGAAACAGTCCATCCCCAGAAACAGCCCATCCCCAGAAACAGCCCATCCCCAGAGACAGTCTACTCCCCAGCAACAGTCCATCCCCCAGAAACAGTCCATCCCCCAGAAACAGTCCATCCCCTAGAAACAGTCCATCCCCAGAAACAGTCCCATCCCCAGAAAGAGTCCACCCCCAGAAAGAGTCCATCCCCAGAAAGAGTCCATCCCCAGAAACAGTCCATCCCCCAGAAACAGTCCATCCCCAGAAACAGCCCATCCCCCAGAAAGAGTCCATCCCCCAGAAAGAGTCCATCCCCAGAAACAGTCCATCCCTCAGAAACAATCCATCCCCAGAAACAGTCCATCCCCAGAAACAGTCCATCCCCAGAAACAGTCCATCCCCCAGAAACAGTCCATCCCCAGAAACAGTCCTTCCCCCAGAAACAGTCCATCCCCCAGAAACAGTCCATCCCCTAGAAACAGTCCATCCCCAGAGACAGCCCATCCCCAGAGACAGTCTACTCCCCAGCAACAGTCCATCCCCCAGAAACAGTCCATCCCCCAGAAACAGTCCATCCCCTAGAAACAGTCCATCCCCAGAAACAGCCCATCACCCAGAAAGAGTCCACCCCCAGAAAGAGTCCACCCCCAGAAACAGTCCATCCCCAGAAACAGTCCATCTCCCAGAAACAGTCCATCCACCAGAAACAGTCCATCCCCCAGAAACAGTCCACCCATCCCCTAGAAACAGTCCATCCCCAGAAACAGTCCATCCCCAGAGACAGCCCCCCCAGAAACAGTCCATCCCCAGCAACAGTCCATCCCCCAGAAACAGTCCATCCCCCCCCAGAAACAGTCCATCCCCCGAAACAGTCCATCCCCCAGAAACAGTCCATCCCCAGAAACAGTCCATCCCCAGAGACAGTCCCATCCCCAGAAACAGTCCATCCCCCAGAAACAGTCCATCCCCAGAAACAGTCCATCCCCAGAAACAGTCCATCCCCAGAAACAGTCCATCCCCCAGAAACAGTCCATCCCCCAGAAACAGTCCATCCCCAGAAACAGTCCATCCCCCCAAAACAGTCCATCCCCAAAAACAAGTCCATCCCCCAGAGAATGCAGTCCATCCCCTAGAAACAGTCCATCCCCCAGAAACAGTCCATCCCCAGAAACAGTCCATCCCCCAGAAACAGTCCATCCCCAGAAACAGTCCATCCCCCAGAAACAGCCCATCCCCCAGAAAGAGTCCATCCCCAGAAAGAGTCCATCCCCAGAAAGAGTCCATCCCCAGAAACAGTCCATCCCCCAGAAACAGTCCACCCCCCAGAAACAGTCCATCCCCAGAAACAGTCCATCCCCCAGAAACAGTCCATCCCCAGAAACAGTCCATCCCCCAGAAACAGTCCATCCCCAGAAACAGTCCATCCCCCAGAAACAGTCCATCCCCAGAAACAGTCCATCCCCCAGAAACAGTCCATCCCCTAGAAACAATGCTGCCCCCAGAGACGATGCCAGTGTGGGTGCTGGCATCTGTCTGAGCTCATTACGGAAGTTACCAGGTATTTGGTAAATGATTTTTTGTGAACCAACATTAACATGCCAATTGTACTGATTTCTTTTGCCTGAACATAATTTGCATTGGAATT
Organism: Macaca thibetana thibetana; assembly: GCF_024542745.1. NCBI lineage: Eukaryota > Metazoa > Chordata > Mammalia > Primates > Cercopithecidae > Macaca > Macaca thibetana. The sequence continues at coordinate 140,525,543 of NC_065585.1, forward strand.
TTGCTACTAATTAGAGAAAGGCTTTAGCTGGCAGTGTGACTGTTTTGCATTCTGAGAAATCCCAGATCAACTTCTGAATGGACTTGCTAAGTGCTTACCAGCTAGGTCTAAGTACTTTAGAGATGCTAACTTGTCAAATCCTCCCCAAACTTATGAGAGGGGTTCTGTTTGTTCCAGGAATGATGGAAACTGAAGGCTGCTTAGGTCACCAGATCACACACCTCAGAGTCAACATTTAAATCCCAGAAGCTGGGCAGTAGAGCCTGAAATCTTTCCTGGTTCACAAGCTGCCTCACAAACACCACTTCACCTTGTGATGACTTGACTTGCTGCCAAGGACATTTATGGAGAAGGCACAGGGACCTGATAAAGGTGAGGAATGGGCATGGACTAAGGAATGATTCCACTGGAACACATAATAGCACCCCTGCCAGGAGGCCCCGAGGGCAGCCACTGAGAAGGACACTTATGAAGCCTGGAAAATGCTCACAAATAAAAATGTTAAAGCCAGTATAAAAATGTACACTCAAAATGTTAAAAGTCAGGCCACATGTGGTGGCTCCCGCCTGTAATCCCATCACTTCGGGAGGCCAAGGTAGGCAGATCACTTGAGGTCAGGAGTTCAAGACCAGCCTGGCCAACGTGGTGAAACACTGTCTCTACTAAAAATACAAAAATTAGTTGGGCGTGGTGGCAGGTGTCTATAATCCCAGCTACTTAGGAGGCTGAGGCAGGAGAATCCTTGAACCCAGGAAGCAGAGGTTGCAGTGAGCCAAGCTCACACTGCTTCACTCCAGCCTGGGCAAGAGAGCCAGACTCTGTCTCAGAAAAAAAGTTAAAAATTTATATTCAATGACTACGACTATGTAGAAAAGAAACATGGGGAAAAAAACCGGAGAAGTGATGATCTAACGTACCAGCACCAACTGTGTCCAAGCGCAGGGAAGAACTGAGGTCGCAGTAATCTCCTGCCGCATCCTGATCTTCAGGGGCACTTTTCAGTGCACAGTTTACTTAATAATGGGGGAAATTACAATTAAAGTACCACAGAATCCTCAGAAAGAGACCCCAGGCCATTATCCCTATTTCTATTTGTCATAAAAGTTATTGGCTAGAAACTTACCTAAGTTTACGAGCCACAGCACTGTCATTAAACGGTGGCTTTCTGAATCAAAGTCCAAGATCACGTGGCCTGTCGGCAAGGACAGGGGCCTCGCTCCCCGCCCCACAGAGACGCCTCGCTCCCCACCCCACAGAGCGCCTCGCTCCCCACCCGACAGAGGGCTAGGGCGGCTCCTCAGCACCTCCAAGGCTCCTGGGCTCCTGCCAGGGTCTCCCGAGGACACCCTCCTGGGTGAAATGTTAACAGTGGCAAACTGTGGAGATTTCCACATTCCTGCAGCCTGGAGTTAGCAACAAGCCCTGAGGCTGGATCCAGTGGGCCTTGGCCCAAGGGCGGCCTGGCCAGTCCAGCTGCACCCAGAGGGCATGGGCCTGTCATACTCTGGGCCGAGATCTGGGCAGAGGGAGGGGCTGTGCAGCCCCAGGAGAGGTGCGACCTGCTGCAGGGAGCAACACCAGCTGCTGGTAACCCTGGGCACCCCGAGTCCTGCCTCCATCAGAGGCCATGTCTCTAATTAGGACAACTACCAAGGTGGAGTGCTGTGGGGCCAGGGACCTTTCAGAGAGCCAGTCTGGTCGTGAAGACCGTGGGTGGGTGGGCATTTCGTCCAATCCAGGTGGTGGCACCGCTGGGCAGAGAGCCAGTTCTGGTCGTGAAGACTGTGGTTGGGCATTTCATCCAATCCAGGTGGTGGTACCGCTGGACAGAGCTCCTCAGGGTGCCAGGCACTAGCCAGGACTGATGACGACGTCAGCAAATGCCGGAGACACATTTAATGACAAAACGGGGTTTCCGCCTTCTTTGAAACAGTGGGCAAAACAGGGGAAAGGCAGCATCCATCCGCCGTGGGATTCTGAACGGGCCCGACGTCCTCCACATTCCTGGACACTTACCTGCAGGGACAACTTCCCGGCCTTTCTTTTATTTTTAACTTTCCCCAACAACCGTACCTGCCTCCTGGGCATGTCAAAGCACCGTATTAATGGTTTCCCGTCTTTGCGTGTGGGAAGGAGGGGAGGTAACAGAAAAGCACACAAGATCTGGTGCCCACGCCTTCAAACAGAAAACTATCCGAGACAACCACTCATTTCCATGAAATGCCAAAAAGAAAGCAGGGAGGTGGGAGGGGCCCTTGCAGGGATGGTCACCCAAAGAGGGCCCCCGGAGGATGAGGCCACAGGATGACACCCACTGCCCTGCTTTGCCGGGGCCTCATCTCATTTGATAGGAATGAAAAACAATAAAAGATTTTGCTCTCTGCCTCATTTTCCACTTTTATTTTTCAGACAGGGTCTCACTCCCACCACCCAGGCTGGAGTTCAGTGGCACAATCTCGGCTCACTGCAGCCTCAACTTCCCGTGCTCAAGTGAACCTGCCACCTCAGCCTCATGAGTAGCTGGGACTACAGGCATGCACCATTATGCACAACTAATTATTATTATCTTATTCTTTTTGCAGAGATGGGGTCTCACTATGTTGCCCAAGCTGGTCTCAAACTCCTGGGCTCAAGTGATTCACCCACCTTAGTTTCCCAAAGTGCTGGCGTAACAGGTGTGAGCTATGGTGCCTGGCCTCATCTTCAATTAAAACGACCTAGTCTGGCAGAGCCTGAATGCCAGCAATCCACAAGTGAGTGAAGCTGGGGTGACAATGAGCACCATGGCAAGGAGACCAGCCGACGTCACCCCCAGAAGGGAAGCAGTGGGGCCGTGGCCTCGGGTTCCCGGTACTGGGTCTCATACCCCGTGGTCTTTCGGCTCTGGACAACTCCAAGAGCTGGACTTCCAGGCCTGGTTCCCCAGCGCAGACCCCCAGCAGCAGGAGTGGGGGTCCCTTCTGGCCCCTGCAGTGTCACAGGCTGTTTCTGGGGTGGCCACTGCTCACCCCTGGATTCTCTCACCTCTGTCATCTGCCACCAGGCCCCGGTGACCCCTGGATTCTCGCATCTCTGTCATCCACCAGGCCCCGGTGACCCCTGAATTCTGCTGTCTGTCATCCACCAGGCCCTGTGACCCCTGGATTCTCCTGTCTGTCATCCACCAGGCCCCGGTGACCCCTGGATTCTCCTGTCTGTCATCTACCAGGCCCTGGTGACCCCTGGATTCTCCTGTCTGTCGTCTACCAGGCCCCGGTGACCCCTGGATTCTCCTGTCTCTGTCATCTACCAGGCCCTGGTGACCCCTGGATTCTCTCACTCTGTCGTCTACCAGGCCCCAGAGACCCCTGAATTCTCCTGTCTCTGTCATCTACCAGGCCCCGGTGACCCCTGGATTCTCCTGTCTGTCATCTACCAGGCCCTGGTGACTGACTTGCTTATGAACAGCCTGACTTCCAGGCTGCCTCTTTTCTGCTCCAGCTACAACCTCTGAGGGCCCAGAGTGTCCATGTAGTTGGGAGGGCACAGACAACTAAATCCTGGCATCTCCCAAGACCCACACCCGCAGTGCCAAGGGGCCTGGAGCCCACACAGTTAATTCCCCGACCTCCACAGCTTCATCGCCCCCCAGATCTGCAAGGGACACCAGGCCCATGTGCACCATGTGGTCGGGCAGGCCCCGGGAGAACAGAGGCCAGGTCTCCAGGCCCTGCAGACGACCTGCCATAGAAACGTCGGTCAGTGTCCACCTTCTCCACTGGCTGGAGCGCGAGCCGGCAACCCTGGCATAGTCTTTTTGGCCATAATTTAACTCGGGTGAGGGGACAATGAAGAGAAATCTTACACCGCAGCCCTCCCTTATGGAGCCTATGGGTAGAGAGGACGCGCTTGTCCCTCAGCGGCCGTGTAGAGGAGGGAAGCAGGAAAGGAAACTGGGCGAGCGCTCGCCACGGCCAAACTGTGCTCTAAGCCTGAGCAGGGCCTTTAACACTGGAAGGCTCCATCCCGTAACCACCCTCCCGCTCCATGTCTGACTGCGTCGGGCTGAGGGGAACCTGAAGGGAGTTTCAGACGCTGACAGCAGGTCCCCTCGAGCAACACAGCAGCACCTGTGAGGAACGCAAGAGGCTCATCCAGGACGCCCCCATCAAAAGGCAGGGGTGGGGGCGCCCGGGTCACGTCGGAACCTTCTCTTTCTCCCGAGAAGCTCTCACTCCACCCCATATCCCAGTGACCAGCAATTCAGTGGTTCCAAAAGTACCCTGTCCTTGATGAGAGCAGCAGCGCGCCCTGACCCACAGGGCCACCCGCCGAGTGCTGTTACCTGCAGGAGCGGGACGCGGGGGCTCTCGCTGGTCCATGCTGCAGCTGCAGACGCCTCTCTCGGCTCTGTTACGGGAAGGAGCTCCTGCAAGGAGAGACACTGCTTGTCACCGTTCAGGTGGATAAACACTCACTCAATAGATGCAGGGCTGTCGACAGAGAACCCCACACAAAGGAGAAACTAACTGTCATTATGATCCATGATTAGAAGACTCACCACCTATTCGTCGTGAATACGTGTAAATCTCCCTTGAAACAACATTCGAGAGCAAAACAAAAGAGACTTCTCAGGGTTGGAGTGACTTCACCTTGAACTGTAGCCAGAAGTTTATTTTGTAACTTGGATTCGCTGGCCAGGCCCTCCCAACCTGACACTGGCTTCAACTCCTTGCTGAATTTCCCACCGTATTGTAAAGGGAGAAATCAACATGTAAACCAGACGTGTTACTTCCAGACTCAGCTGGGATCAGGTGCGGCGCTGGCGGCCCTCTCCACTCCTTCGGGTAAACACGTGGCTAACCTCTCGGGGCGAGGCTGGGTCCCAGCCTGCCTGCTGTTGTGATTCTTGTCTACGCTTGGTGTTTCCCTGCCTGCTCTGAGGACATGAGTTTGAGTGTGAGCTGGATGCCAGCCGAGTCCTGGGAACGCCAGTTCCTGGTGACTCATGTTAAGACCACAACACACAGGCCTGGCTCCCACCAGAAACATCCAGGGGAAATAAGCTGTCCTCGGGGAACTCTCTGGCTGCCTCGGCTCCAGCACCAGGGACTAGGCACCAGCCCCAGGCCCCGGCTGCATCAGGAAAAGCACACGCGGCCACAGGGGCCATGGTCCCTGAGTGTCACCCACAGGCCAGCTCCTCCGAGGCCAGGCGGGCCCACACCCAGGGTGGTCACTGGCCTCATGTGCTCTTCAATGAGGGGAATGCGAGGGGATGGCAGGGTGCCAAGAGCTCCAGGCTCTGCCTACCACACACCCAGAACGCCACCAGGCCAGCGAATTCTCTTACCCCAGTCACAGAGCTGGCCGCTGGCTCTGGCTCTCTCAGAAGCTTTCCCATGAGGCTGGCAGTGGGATCCTGCCCCCAACCTCAGATGTGGCACCTCCTGCATTCCCAGCCCAGTGCCCGCCCTTCCACCCTCCTGCGTTCCCAGCCCTGAACCTGTTCTCCCTCCATCCCCCAGACTCGCTCAGGTGCCATAAGGCCACATGCCACCACCCCCGCCCCATCCCCAGCACCTGGCCTTATGGTTCGGCGCCTTGCAGACTCAGTTCCTTGGTTTCAGGTCATTTCACCAACAACGTGCACAAGTAGCTCAACATGCACTGCTGAGAAAAGAGCAGAACTTCTGTCTGAGGGACGGGAGCCCTTTCACATCATCAGGCCCCGAGACTGTGCAGACGAGTCGCAGCCACACCCTGCTCCCAGCTCTGTGCTCCCAGGGAGCCCCGTGCTCACTCAACGCAGCCTGCAGTGGCCCCCAGTGGCTGGGAAGAGCCTGGTGATGCCGCGCTGGACCCCGTCACATGCCCTGCAGCTTAAGAATGCACAGTAATCACTAATCAATAAACCAATGGTTTCCATACACTCATGAGAATTCCTGACAAACAGCTGTCAGCCTCCCTGACCCCCTTTCTGCTTTCCAAAATCCCCCTGGAGACGCTGCTCATCAGTGTGCTTTCAGGGCAGCCTGGATCCAGGCTCCTGGGCTGCAGGCCTCACACGCGGCCAAATAATCCTCTACATAGAGTATTTTCACCCTAGCTTTTTCCTTTTAGGTCCACCTCGCCAGCACAACTCCGAGACGTGGGGACTGTTATTATTTTTCAACGGAGAAACCACCGGTTGGGAGACTTGAGACACTCACCCGAGGCTACAGCTGAGGGCGGCTGGCTGACGCGAGCACCCCGAGCCGGCCTGGGCCCCGACGGAGGGTGGCTGACGCGAGCACCCCGAGCCCAGGCCTGGGCCCCAATGGCACATCTCTGCCCTTCCACCCACCGGCCGGGAGACGGGCAAGTGAGGTAATCACTCCACCTGGAATATGTGGGAGTCACGGGATCCACATCGGGTGCCCATGCAGGAGAGCTCTCTGTGCAACGAGACAGGGTCCAAGTGCCGGCCAGTGCACCCGTGAGGCGGGAGGTGCCCACCCTCTGCACCCCAGCAGTGATTCCATGGGACGACAAAGGACATCATCCTTTGAGGGAAAGCTGTCATTCCCAAGGTAAGGTCAGACAGACATGCTTGGACCACAATGGTGAATGGAGAGAATGATGCTCATGGAAGGAATCCTCAGAGACAAGTGCAGCAAACACGCTAGACGGTCCCCACGCCAGACGGTCCCCACGCCAGACGGTCCCCACGCCAGATGGTGCCCACGCCAGACGGTGCCCACGTCGGACGGTCCCCACGCCAGACGGTGCCCATGCCAGACGGTGCCCACGCCGGACGGCATCCACGCCAGACAGCTCCCACACCGGACAGCATCCACACCGGACGGCTTCCACGCTGGACGGTCCCCACACCAGATGGCATCAATGCTTCCGACAATCGGATCCCACAGGCAGAGAGGACCACACTGGCTCTGGGACCCTGACAAAACCTAAAATGACCGTTCAGCCTCAGTCAACAAATATTCAGCCAACACCAACTGTGCTGAAGAGTGCGCGGGCTCTCTGAAGGAGCGAACACGTGGGGTCTGGAGCGGACTGCGCCCGCGTGCACACAGCAGCAGGGCCGGACGCTGACTGTCGCCCTGAGTGCAGAGGGAGGATGGCTTCTCCCCAGGCCGAGCGGGCACGGGGTGGCTGTGGGAAGGAGAGGACGCCTTCATTCGTCAGCCTGGCCGGGATGACGCGGCGGCCTCAGAGCCAGATGGAAGAAGAGTACGTTCCACAGCTACAGCATCTCCCAACAAAGAAAATTAACAATGCTCCAACACAGCTACGAATCCTCAAGAGTTTAGGTTGATATCTTTCTCTGGGACGCTGGCACCAGGGCCAACGCCATCTCACACATCAGGATCGCTGGAGATGGAGTCCAGGCCCGTTAGAGAAAGGGAAGGCAGCAGGCACCCCCCGGCACCCCCAGTGGGTCCCAGCCCAACGTCTGTTCCTTCCACAGTGCACCAGGACCTCGGGGAACAGGACAGACAAAGATGCGTCCATCATACAAAGAACAGGCAATGAATAAATGCCCTGAACTCTGCAGGGGAGACAACGAACAAACACCTTTGAACTCCGCAGTCCTCAGGGGGGACGGAGGAGGAAACCGTACCTAGAGCAGCTGGGCGAGTGAGAAGCAGCATCCCCACGACCCCGAGTCCTCACCACCTTCACTCACGGTGAGGCGCGTGGTATTCCTCAGGTCCTCAGAAGAAACTGAGCTCACAGATTCACCTGCCCAACATTAGTAATGCTGAGGAGCCAGGCGTCCTCAGGCTTCAGAGAAAACCAGCGCTCTCCCCTCGTGACCCACGCTCCGTTCGCAAAGGCGGTGAGCAAGTGGCAGGGTCAGACGCACACCCTTCCCCCTTCCTGCCCTGGATAAGACCAGCCGTCCGCCTGCCGCGTCTGTTCAACAACGAACACCACACTAGCACGCTCTACCTGACAGCCACACGGCTTTCTGTGTCTGCAGAGAATTCTTTTCCTTAAGCCCTGTTGTTTACTCTCCATTTTTTTAACCACACTGTGTAAATCTCATTCATGCTATTTGTTTCTCTACTAAAATGCATAAAAATGAGTCAAATTGATTTCTCATTTTTCCACTGATAATCTTAGGACCAACGGAAAGACGAACAAGCCTGGGCATTACTCCTTTTTATGCCTGGCCCTTTTTAAGGGTGACAGCTCACCCTTCACCCAGCAGCTACCACGGCGTCTGCCTGGATCAGCTCTGCAAGTCTGCAGGGCAGCCCTGTGCAGAAAGCACGTCCCCACCCCGCCTGAGGCTCGGCGCAGCCCAGCAGCCCCTGGCTCTACAGCTGGGAAGCGACTGTCAGACTCTGGCCCAGGTGTTGCCCTACCACCGGCATCCTGACACATACACAAGTGTCAGGTACACTGCAAACTCCAAAAATTTCCTTCCAAATTAGTGTCTCTTAAAAACTGCATTCCTAAGAAGGAAAATTTCTAGGAGGCTGTGTTAGTCCGCTTTCACGCTGCTGATAAAGACATACCTGAGACTGGGAACAAAAAGTTTTAATTGGACTTACAGATCCACATGGCTGGGGAGGCCTCAGAATCATGGTGGGAGGTGAGAGGCACTTCTTACATGGCGGTGGCAAGAAAAAATGAGGAAGACGCAAAAGTGGAAACCCCTGATAAACCCATCAGATCTCATGGCCGTATTCACTATCAGGAGAATGGCACAGGAAAGACCAGCTCCGAGGATTTGGTTACCTCCCCCTGGGTCCCCACCACAACACGTGGGAATTCTGAGAGATACAATTCAAGTTGAGATTTGGTTGGGGACACAGCCAAACCACATCAGGGGCTGACACAGAAACCACGCCTTTGTTTCTGGACTCAGAGCTGCCTGTGCGCCCTACACAGCCCATGGCAGCACGCACTCCTCCCCCCACAGCCTGCTCCCCCACACGGCAGCACGCACTCCTCCCCCCACAGCCTGCTCCCCCACAGGGCAGCACGCACTCCTCCCCCTACAGCCTCCTCCCCCCACAGCCTGCTCCCCCAACTCAGACCTGCTGTGAGAAGTTTCTGTGTCCCTAGAACCTCCAGGCCACACAAAACATCCCAGCTCCCTGAAGCCCAGGGGTCCAGAGCCTGCCTTCTCTGTGCAATCTTCCAGCAGCGTCAGCCCACGTGGCGGGCAACTCCCCACGGGTGACTCACCTGGACCTCACGGGCATCATTTTCAGTGGTGGGGCTGGGCTGGGGCCCCACCCCTGCCCTGGGGCAGATGAGATGGACCCTGAGGGCAGAGAGCAGAAGACTCCACTTTCCAAACACTCTATCCCCAGCAGCATGAGCTCACACCTGCCCGGGCTGCAGGCCACTTTCCACACACTCTATCCCCAGCAGCATGAGCTCACACCTGCCCGGGCTGCAGGCCACTTTCCAAACACTCTATCCCCAGCAGCATGAGCTCACACCTGCCCGGGCTGCAGGCCACTTTCCACACACTCTATCCCCAGCAGCATGAGCTCACACCTGCCCGGGCTGCAGGCCACCTTCCAAACACTCTATCCCCAGCAGCATGAGCTCACACCTGCCTGGGTTGCAGGCTTTGTTTCATGATTGCTGTCATTTTCCAATTTAAGCATCTTAATGAAAGATTTCATTGTGCATTTGGATTTGGATTGTGTCTTTTTTTTTTGAGACGGAGTCTCGCTCTGTCGCCCAGGCTGGAGTGCAGTGGCGCAATCTAGGCTCACAGCAAGCTCCGCCTCCCGGGTTCACGCCATTCTCCTGCCTCAGCCTCCCGAGTAGCTGGGACTATAGGCGCTCGCCACCATGCCCGGCTAATTTTTTTATTTTTAGTAGAGACGGGGTTTCACCGTGTTAGCCAGGATAGTCTCGATCTCCTGACCTCGTGATCCACCCGCCTCGGCCTCCCAAAGTGCTGGGATTACAGGCGTGAGTCACCGCACCCAGCCTGGATTGTGGTTTTAAACAAAAAGATGATGCATTCAGTCAGAGAAGGGGCCCAGAGACACCGAGGCTGAAGGACCGTTTCATGCCGTGTGCGTCAGGCCGCAGCCCCGCCTTCCACAAGTGTTTACAGACAGCACAGCCACTGCACTCCCTGACACTGTTCAGCATGATTGTGGGGACACACCCGCATCTGTGCTGCAGTCGTGCTGTTTGTGCCTTTCACCGTGTATCCCGGTCTGCAAAAGCAGCTCAGGGGAGCCCATCCAGGAGGAATGCAGGGTGGGAAGGACGCTGGCTGAAGACCCACGGACGTTCCACGGGCACCTTTCCACCGTCAGTGCTTCAGGACGGCGTGAGCGCGCTCGTGTGAGCTGTCATGCTGACTCCGGCACAGGAGGAAGTCACCGTGACCTTGGGCCTCTACCTGGGAAGCAGCCGCAGGGCGGCAGGGCTGGAGCCTGTGCCGGGAGCCTGTCTGCATCTGCCCCAGCCCAGAACTTCCCAGCCACAGAGGCCCTCGACCTGCCTGTGCCCCCACGGCCTCCGCTGCACAGGGACGGCACCGACTCCCAGGGCTGCCGCGTGGCTTCAGAGACGCACCTGGGGCAGACACAGGCTCTGTGCCCGTGAAGTGCCCTGCTCTTCACTTACTGCTCAGCCCTGTCTGGCACTCGAGCCTCGAGCATCCTGGGCCCCCTGGTCGGTTTCCTATCGTCCACTCCTCCGGCCTCCATGGCCCTGCAAAGGTGGGGGCGGCAGGCTGAACCACCCACATCCTGTGTCCACGCCACAGAATGCACGAGCGTGGGATGTCCCAGTGCCTTGCCAGACACAGGCCGGGGGCCATCAGCGCCCAGCACCCCCCGACCGAGCCGAGCTCAGCGTCGCGGCGGACCCGCCTGGCAAATGATGCCGGGGCCATTTCCTCTGTCCTCCCACCTGAGGGTGAAGTGGCCCCAAGCAGAGCCCAGGAGCCTGGGGCCGGGAGCCAGGTGCTGGGTGGCCAGTGTCCAAGGCTGCACGGCCTCTGGACATCCCACCCCGGACGCACCACGGGAGCCAGGAAACCCCTGCAGCCCTGGCATTCTGCGCCCGGTCGATTCACATCCATAAGGTTCCAACTCAAGAAATAAATCCATGAGGGAGAAACGTAAAAGGATGCAAAGTCTACAGCGGGAGTCCTTCTGGAACGTTATGGTTAACTCAACCAAACGCCACAGCAAGCCAAACACGCCAGCCCTTTCTACCCGATGTCTCCAGAGGCCTGTGAGGAGACAAAGGGGATGGACGGACGGATAGGCGGAGTGAAGGAGGGAGGAAAGAGCTTCTTCTCTAAGACTCGGGAGAACGCCGCTGTCCTGGGTTTGTGTTTTGTGACCACCTGGATTTGGCCTCAGAGCACAGCTGTGACCGAGTCTCAGGGCGCGTGGCACCCAGCAGCTCCTCTCCCCAGGGTCCTCCCTGGGCCCGTGTCTCCGCCTCCGCCACCTTCTCACCATCATGCTCTGCTCACCTCAGACTGAGACCGTCCCCATAGGACCTTCTCCCGCCGCCGCACGTTCCCAGAAGAGGGAAAAAAGGTGAAAAGAGAAGCAAATGCCTTCAGTTTCACAAGGGCTTTATAAAACGGTCAGTCACGAGCTCCTAACCGGGTCAGAATCAGCCCGTCCGGGCCCAGAGCACGTGTGCCTCTCTCTGCGCCACACACTGGGGAGGGGATGAGCAGCCCCGGACCCGCCGCCACAGTGTCCACTCATCTGGCCAGAGCTGCCCGCGCCGTGAGAGTCCACCCCGATGGGCAAGGGGGGTGTCCAGACAGCTGCGTGCCCCAGGCCTCTGCAGTCGCTGCTGGCAGCCCAGCCCTGGTTACCCTTCCCCAGGGGGGCTGAAGATGCGTGTGTCCGCTTGTCTCCCCTTCTCTAGTGCCCCTAAGCAGAAGTGGTCATTGGGGGGCCCCCAGCAGCCCCGACACGGCTCCCCCCCAACACTGTGTGCCGTGCACTTGGGGAGGGGCCATCATCGCAGTGGAGGCTGAGGTGCAGGTGCCAGCCACAACTCCCTCCCAAGGAAGCAGCCTGGGGAGCTGGGGACGGGGTCAGCAGCCAGGAGGGCTTCCTAAAGAAGGCGGTGGGGCCAGGATCTGCGGGAAAAGGAGGCTGCTCACTGGAAAGGGTTCCAGAAGCAAGCCGGGCTGGGCATGGGAGCAGCAGCGGCCTGGGGACCGCCTGGGGCCTGGCGTGGATCGGGGGCTGACTCGGGGCTAGGAAGAGACCAGAGAGCACGGCGGGCATCCCGGGGGGGGAATCCCATTGAGGGGCTCGAAGGCGGTAACGGCGCCAAGGAGGAGCGAGGGGCAGCCGTGAGGGCCATGGTTGGGGTGGACGTAGCAGCAGTGGCTGAAGACCCTGGACTGTAGCCTGCCTCTGTCTCTGTCTCTCTCTGTCTCTGTCTCTGTCTCTGTGTCTCTGTCTCTGTCTCTGTCTCTGTCTCTGTCTCTGCCTCTGTCTCTGTCTCTGTCTCTGTGTCTCTGTCTCTGTGTCTCTGTCTCTGTCTCTGTCTCTGTCTCTGTGTCTCTGTCTCTGTCTCTGTCTCTCTCTGTCTCTGCCTCTGTCTCTGTGTCTCTGTCTCTGTGTCTCTGTCTCTGTCTCTGTCTCTGTCTCTGTGTCTCTGTCTCTGTCTCTGTCTCTGCCTCTGTCTCTGTGTCTCTGTCTCTGTGTCTCTGTCTCTGTGTCTCTGTCTCTGTCTCTGTCTCTGTCTCTGTCTCTGTGTCTCTGTCTCTGTCTCTGTCTCTGCCTCTGTCTCTGTGTCTCTGTCTCTGTGTCTCTGTCTCTGTCTCTGTCTCTGCCTCTGTCTCTGTCTCTGTCTCTCTGTCTCTGTCTCTGTGTCTCTGTCTCTGTCTCTGTCTCTGTCTCTGTGTCTCTGTCTCTGTGTCTCTGTCTCTGTCTCTGTCTCTGTCTCTGTGTCTCTGTCTCTGTCTCTGTCTCTGTCTCTGTGTCTCTGTCTCTGTCTCTGCCTCTGTCTCTGTCTCTGTCTCTGTGTCTCTGTCTCTGTGTCTCTGTCTCTGTCTCTGTCTCTGTCTCTGTGTCTCTGCTTCTGCCTCTGTCTCTGTCTCTGTCTCTGTGTCTCTGTCTCTGTCTCTCTCTGTCTCTGCCTCTGTCTCTGTCTCTGTCTCTGTCTCTGTGTCTCTGTCTCTGTCTCTCTCTGTCTCTGTGTCTCTGCCTCTGCCTGTCTCTGCCTCTGCCTGTCTCTCTGTCCACAGCAGGGCGGTTGCACATGACCCTCGACACAGCCTTGGGCACAACGCGCCCCCCGCCCCGCGACCCCTCCGGGCATCTGCGGACGCTCCGCCCCTCGGAGCCCTTGGGAGACTCGTGTGGAACACAGCGGTGACTTGACCGCAGCTGCCCCTCAGGCACCAGCAGAGCAGGGGCCACGGGACCCCCTGCGTGGACTAAACCACCCTCGACCATCGCGCACCTCCAGCCCCACAGCCGGGAGGAAGCACCGCATTCCACAGACTCCTGTCCCCACACGCAGTCCTGGCCCGGCCCGGCCACAGGCTCGGGCACCACCCTCCCCTCCTCCCCGCTTGCTGGTTCCCACAGGCAGCTGCGGGAAGGGCGCCCGTCCAACTCCATCCGGCCATGCGCCATCCTCCAGGGCTCTCCTGACCCAGGGCCACAGCCCCATAGGACCCCATCGTGAGAAGGAGAAAAAGTCGCCTGTCATCGATATGAAAGTCAACACCCTGAGAAGTGACTCCGTCAGGAGCACCCTGTACAGGTGCCCAGGAGCAAGCAGTGCACGACCCACACAGCAGTACATGATCCGCAGCACAGGGCTCCGCAATCCCAGCAGCACGGAGCGGCCTTCACGTCCCAAGTCGGTCACCACTCACTGTGCATGGTCCCTCCACGGCTGCCACTGTCCCTCCACAGCCGTCACACCGTCCCTCCACGGCTGCCACTGTCCCTCCACAAATGTCACACTGTCCCTCCACAGCTGCCACTGTCCCTCTGCGGCCGTCACACCGTCCCTCCACAAATGTCACACCGTCCCTCCACAAATGTCACACCGTCCCTCCACAAATGTCACATTGTCCCTCCACAAATGTCACACCGTCCCTCCACGGCTGCCACTGTCCCTCCGTGGCCATCACACCGTCCCTCCACAAATGTCACACCGTCCCTCCATGGCTGCCACTGTCCCTCCACAAATGTCACACCGTCCCTCCACGGCTGCCACTGTCCCTCCACAAATGTCACACCGTCCCTCCACAGCTGCCACTGTCCCTCCACAAATGTCACACTGTCCCTCCACAGCTGCCACTGTCCCTCCACAAATGTCACACTGTCCCTCCACAGCTGCCACTGTCCCTCTGCGGCCGTCACACCGTCCCTCCACAAATGTCACACCGTCCCTCCACAAATGTCACATTGTCCCTCCACAAATGTCACACCGTCCCTCCACGGCTGCCACTGTCCCTCCGTGGCCATCACACCGTCCCTCCACGGCTGCCACTGTCCCTCCACAAATGTCACACCATCCCTCCACAGCTGCCACTGTCCCTCCACAAATGTCACACTGTCCCTCCACAGCTGCCACTGACCCTCCACAAATGTCACACTGTCCCTCCACAGCTGCCACTGTCCCTCCACGGCCGTCACACCGTCCCTCCACGGCTGCCACTGTCCCTCCATGGCCGTCACACCATCTCTCCACAAATGTCACACCGTCCCTCCACAAATGTCACACTGTCCCTCCACGGATGCCACTGTCCCTCTACAGCCGTCACACTGTCCCTCCACGGCTGCCACTGTCCCTCCACAAATGTCACACCGTCCCTCCACAGCTGCCACTGTCCCTCCACAGCCGTCACACTGTCCCTCCACGGCTGCCACTGTCCCTCCGTGGCTGTCACACCATCCCTCCACAGATGTCACACTGTCCTTCCACAGCCACCACACACTGCCCCTCCATGGATGTCCATCACCCTGTCTGCTACAGCTGTCGCGTGGCCCCTCCGTGGCTCTCCCACACTGTCCCTCCATGGGTCTGGCCTGTGGCCTTTCCAGCCACTCTGACACGTGGAGCCTCCAAGGCTTCTTCCCACGTGGTTCTCCGCTGACCTGGTGTTCACCAGTCCCCTCTCGCCTTGGGCCCTCCAGCCCTGTTCCCGGACGTGCTTGGGCGGCCGCCTCAGGGCCACGCTGTCGCTGTTCCTCCCACTGCGAATGGGTTTCCGTGGACGTGGGCTCAACTCATCTCTCGGCTCCATTGGCATTTCAGGCAATAACCCCATTCTCTTGGCGCCTCGCCTGCCATGGCTCCCGTTCAATCGCAAATCCCTCCTCTCCGCCCCGTGTATTATTTCTCCTTATTTCTTGTAGCCCCGTGTATTATTTCTCCTTATTTCTCCACAGCTTTTCATCATGTTACTTTACTTTTTAAATCATCTTTCCTAAACACAAGGATGCCAGCCCCCCAGGGCAAGCACATGGCCCCTGAGGTCCACGCCCTGTCTTGGGGTGTGAGAGCACTTAGCACTTAGCACGGGGCAGTATTTACAAAACACGTCTCTTAATAGGCCATTTCCAGATTTGTTGGTGCTTGTCGTATGGCCACAGGTAGATTTTCCTCATGTGTAAAAGGTTGTTTCTTTTTATAGAACGTATATTTTAAGTACAAAAACTTGATTTGAAAACACATAAGCACAAAAGCGCACTAAATCTAAGCCAACAGAGAAAGGCCTCGAGGGACCAAGAAGGTGCTTGCAGGTTTTTGCACAGCCCCCAGAAGCTCCTGGCAGCCTGGATGCTGGACAGAAGCCACGCCCAGGAGCCAAGTGCCCACCAAGGACAGCTGCCTAAGCCCCACGGGAAATGAGCCGCCTGCCACGCATGCCTGCGGAATGCACTGGAAATCTCCCGGGATTACAGGTGCACGCACACGGCCTCCCTCCCTTGCCCTCGCCTGATACTCCTCTTGTCACCAGGAGTCCTTGCCCTCTGGGGCCATCTGCTGCTGCAGACAGAACAGAGCAGGGAAGCGGCTCTTTATAAAGCAAGTGGGAGCTGCCTCCAAACTCCAGCCCTCTGACTGTTGGCAGAGATCACTTTGGAGCCTGCACACTGGAAAACATAACCTTCTCCTTCTTGCTACCACTACGCTATGACTCGCTCCCCAGATATTTTCATCAGCTGGCAAAAGGCTGCACCTTTCATTCCTTCCTATTAAATCATGGAGAAATGTGCATATCTAAACGCCGTTCCAGGAGCACGGTGCCTGCCGCCGTCCCAGCAGCCTCCACGGGCCTCGCTGTGCGTTCTTCCCCCACGGAGCCTGGATTTGGGACCATGAGTGGAGCGCTGCACCGCTGTGCAGCCCTTGGCACCTGTGAGCGCTAGTTTAGACTTCTGCTGCAGCTGAAAAGTGACCTATTCTACGTAACACAGGACAAGAGCTTCCAAAGAAAGGATTCTCTTCAACCCTGCTCTGTGAGAAGTGCCTCTGCTGGCTGAGTGCACAGAGAATGGCCCACACAAATGACGTGAAGCCACGAAGCCGCGGCTTCCAGGGAGGCACAGACGGCAGCTGGACGTGGATCAGGGCCTCTCGTGTGGGCTGCTTCCCACGGACCTGCTGAGCCAAGCGCCTGAGCACAAAGCATGAGTCGACTTTCTTTTCCTTATCACTCCTGCAGCAAGCGGGCTGGCCAGGGTCAGGGGCTGGCTGCAGCCCTCAGCGGACCTCAAGCGGGCCCGGCCCACACAGGGCAACCACCCACAGGCCCAGCCTTACAGCATCCCACTGGTCCAACGCCGCGGACCCAGCCAGGCTCAGACCTGCACGCACAATGAGGAGGACCCAGCACATTCCTTCTGTCGTAGCTCAGCGCTTCTCACACAAAACAGACCAAGCTTCTCAACCAGGAGTGTCATTAACGCTGGAGCTCCCTGGGTTGTGTCTAAGCGGCCCACGCAGGTATCCTATCGGGACGACCCAGCTCAGGCCGGACGTGAGCTACTGTGGAGGCGGGGAGCGCTCAGCCTTGCCGGGATGGCTGCCGCCCCCGCAAGGTGTGCTGGAGGCCCCGCCGCCTGCTTCCTCTCCAACGCTCAAGGCCTTCCAGCCTCCGTCCGCTCAGATATGCACTGAATACCACGTTAGCTTATGTAATGCTCTTTGGACTCACTTTTCTCATGCTCCTTACAGAAAATCAGAAACTGCACTGAAATCACTGCTTTATTTTCCTTTCAGAAGAAAAAACAAATAAGCGAACAATAGAATAAACCAGTAAGTGTGCATGCCACCGTTTATCACAATGTAATTCCTTGGCCTTTCATGTGTAGTCCACTCTTAATCACCCACCTCCGTAAGAGAGGACAAAAGTTCAAAATTCACTTTGAACACTTTGAAGTTTTCCTTTGGTATTTATATTCCAAAGTAAATGTCCACACTGCTTTTCTACAACATAATGATAGTGACCACATCCAAGTGTAAGGGTCTGTCCCCCACAGCTGGACAAGCCACAGGCACAAAACGGAACAAAGACCATGACCTCAGCACGGAAGCAACCGATACGACTTGCAGGAGCCTGACTCGCCCTGACTCACCGCGTGCTGAAAAGGCTCAGCTGTCCGTAGTTGTCCGTGGAAACAGAGTGTTGAGGTATCAGAACCAATTCCTTCTGTGTTCTTCATTAAAGCCCCATGGTGAGTTCCCAGGGACGGACAGTCAGTAAGATACTGGAACCGGGAATGGCCAAACTGGTAACCAGCGCCTCTGCCAATGCTGATGTAGCCAGGCCTATTCTGCGCAGACAGCCACGCATCTCTGCACGCGCCTGTAACAACCTGCTTGCTTCCCCATCGCTCCCTCACAGGGGCCCCCGCACCAGTCGCAGCTCTGGACACTGTGTTTTACTTTACAAAGTTATTTCCCCTATCAGAAGGTGACCCACAGAAGAGAAAAACTTTGAACCCAAAACATTTTTATAACATTTTACATCTTTTCCACATCATTTAACAAAAATATGAAACATCAACAACCCCCAGATAGCACTTTCTACTGGCAGGCCTACTTGACTCCAACGATACAACAAAAAGCAGGAAATGGCAATGATGGAAGGACAGGAATCATCCAAGATTAAAAATGATCATTTTGACTGGGCACGCGGTGGCTCATGCCTGTAATCCCAGCACTTTGGGAGGCCGAGGCGGGTGGGTCACATGAGTTCGGGAGTTCAAGACCAGCCTGACCAACATGGCAAAACCCCATCTCTACTAAAAATACAAAAATTAGCCAGGCATGGTGGTGGGTGCCTATAATCCCAGTTACTCGGGAGGCTGAGGCAGGAGAATCGCTTGAACCTGGGAGGCAAAGACTGCAGCAAGCCGAGATCCCTCCACTGCACTCCAGCCTGGGCAGCAGAGCGAGACTCCATTAAAAAAGAAAAAATCATTTTGTGATCAAAATTTTGAAAACTCACAGAAAACAAACAAACAGAACCAAAACCAAATGTCCAAGCCTGGCAACTATGAACAGGACGAAGCAGAGTACGGTGGCAGACGTAGCAGAAGTGTGCGTGTGTCAAGGTGGGGGCTGGTGGCAGGGCACTCTCCCAGGGCTCCTTTGCCACACCTATCCTTACAGGTAGCTCTGCCCCTCCCCAGATGAACCTGGGGCTGTGGCCCTGTCTGCAACCCAGGCAAGGACCCCTCCTGGTTACGTGCCTCTGCTCTCCCCGCCTCTCAGACCCTTGACAGCCCCGGGCCTGGCCCACCCACTTCCACTGCAGAGCTCCCAGAATCTTCCAAAATTACACTCCCAGAAAGCCTGGTTAGGGGAGGGAGCTGAAATTCTCCCTCATGAACGACTAACAGCTATGCTTCCTTTCTGTCTTATTTCATGCCACTTATCTTTCTATCCAGGGAAACTATAAACAACGCACGCATGAAACACAGATTCTCTGAGCATCTCCAGATCCGAGCTGTTCTTTGTATGCTTCCTGCCACGCACTGTGCAGTAAAGAATGACCGGCCCTACACCAGCACTTTCTTACATCTCGCTATGACCGTTTTCACGTCGCTTACAGAATACAACTGTCATTAGCGCATTTCCAGCTTGCTCTAATTTACGCCAAACATACTTCGTTTAAGAAGCACTTCCCCATACGATGCCTTCTAGCAACCTCGTAAGCACCCTCAAGTTCCGTGAGAAGCCTGGACCCACAGTGTCAGGGAAAAGCTTCCCCACCTCAACCCAGGTCTCTAACTCCACACCCTCCACACCCCCCAATGCCTCCATCTACAACTCACACACACACACACGCACACACAAACGCGCACACACACGCACACACACTTGCGCGCACACACACGCAAACACATGCACACACACACAAACGCACGCACACACACACAAACACACGCGCGCGCGCACACACACACACTCGCACACACACACGCACACAAACACATGCACACCCACACAAACGCACGCACAAACACACATACACAAATACACACACACACACATGCACACAAGCACATACACACACACCCACATGTACACACAAACTGCAGAGGAAAGGCAGCACACCAAAGCACCCAGAAGACAAATGTGGTTACATATGGAAGTCAAGCATCAACTTTTAAAAACATAAAAAGCTATTTTGAATAACTTTTAACTTTACTTCACCCCCAACTGTCTACAACTAATGAATTACAAATAGCACCTTATACAAATGACTTTTCTTACTGCTGAGAAATCCGGAAGTCTTAACTGACTATGAAAATTTACAGCCTCCATAACTGCCGATGCTGGATGCTAAAGACAACAAATAGATGCTGTGCGTGACAGAGAGGAACAAAGTATACTTTTAAAAACACGCCACGTGTAAACCTCAGTCATCATCTCTTTTCTAATAAAAATTACTTTCTACAAAGCAGGTGTTCAAAACACATTATTAATCAGCAGCGGTGACACTGTTCCTCCTCGCAGCATTCCACCTATATAGCAGCAGTGAAATTGTTCCTCCTCGATTCCACCTATATGGAAATTAAGTCACTGCTGCACAGAATCTAGAACACAGACCAGCCCGTACTCAGGTTATGGTTAACCAGAGAAAAGAATTAAAACCCATCGCATCTTGAGTCAATGAGAATTTTTACCTGTAGCAAAAGTTAGTGACTGGAATCAGTATTAGACGGCAGCAAGTTCCTCCACCGCTGCCTGGGAACGTGACCTCCTGGCCACAGTCTGGAGGGTTACTCAGACTTCACCTTCAGTGCCCAGGGGCCCATGGAGGGGGAGTGGGACCAGGACAGGTGGGCAAGGTGCCTGCGGACCTAGGGCAGCTTTCCTCAGAATCTACCTTGGTTTCTTGGGCACCAGCAGGCTGTAGGGTGCAGGGGAACAGGTGGAACGTGGGGGGACAGCTGGTGTGCGGGGGACAGCTGGGGTGCAGGGTAAATAGGTGGGGTGTGGGGGAACAGGTGAGGTGCAGTGGGACAGGTGGGGTGCAAGGTGAACAGGTGGGGTATGACGGAACAGGTAGGGTGCAGGGGAACAGGTGGGGTGCAGGGGAATAGGTGGGTATGGGGGATCAGGTGGGGTGCAGGGGGAACAGGTGGGGTATCTGGGATCAGGTGAGGTATGGGGGATCAGGTGGGGTATGGGGGATCAGGTGGGGTGGCAGGGAGACAGGCAGGATGAACAGGTGGGGTGCAGAGACAGGTGAGGTACAGGGAGACAGGTGGGGTGCAAGAATAGCTGGGGTATGGGGAACAGATGGGGTGCAGGATGAACAGGTGGGGTGCAGGGGGACAGGTGAGGTACAGGGGAAACGGGTGGGGTGCAGGGGGACAGATGGGGTGCAGGGGGACAGGTGAGGTGCGGGGGGACAGGTGGGATGTGGGGGACAGGTGGGGTGCAGGTGGAAAGGTGGGGTACAGGGGGAACAGGTGGGGTGTGAGGGGACAGGTGGGGTGCAGGGGGACAAGTGGGGTTCAGGGAGACAGGTGGGGTGTGGGGAGACAGGTGGGGTTACAGGATAAACAGGTAGGGTGCAGGGGGACAGGTGGGGTTCAGGGGGACGGGGGGGTGTGGGGGAGACAGGTGGGGTGCAGGATAAACAGGTCGGGTGCAGGGGGACAGGTGGGGTTCAGGGAGACAGGTGGGGTACAGGATAAACAGGTAGGGTGCAGGGGGACAGGTGGGGTTCAGGGGGACGGGGGGGTGTGGGGAGACAGGTGGGGTGCAGGATAAACAGGTAGGGTGCAGGGGGACAGGTGGGGTTCAGGGGGACAGGTGGGGTGCAGGATAAACAGGTAGGGTGCAGGGGGACAGGTGGGGTGCGGGGGGACAGCTGGGATGCGGGTAGCTGGTAGGGTGCAGAGTGAACAGGGGGTGCTGAGGGACAGGTGGGGTACACAGGGACAGGTGGGGTGCGGGGGAAAGACGCCGGCTTTCCTTACACCGGTCCTTCTCTCCATCCTGAGGCGGACCGCGTTCTTCTCCTTTACCGGAAAATCTAAGTTACTGCACGACCCCCAGGCGCAGCCCGCTCGACCCTCCGGCTCCTTCGACTCTCCGGCTCCTTCAGCCGATTGGGGTTCGCTCCTGACCCTGGGGCCGGGGGTCCCTGCTGCCAGTCCCTGCTCCCCCCGCCCAGGCCCGCGCCGTCATCCTGCGGGGCCGGGGGCGCCGCGGAAGGGGGAGCTGCTGGGGGGGGGTCTCGACCCCTTCCCTGAAACGTCTGCGCAGGGGGTCGGGGGCGCCGCCACCTCGGGGTGGGACCCAGCGTCTTCGGGGGAGCCGGGCAGAAGTGCAACTCTCCAAGGAAACCAGAAGCCCGCGAGGGGACCCACGGTCCGCGGGGCTCACACTCACCTCGGCGGCCAGGACGCGGCCTGCAGTCCCCTGCTGTCCCCCGGCGTCCCCCGCGTCCCCCGCGTCCCCCGCGTCCCCCACGACCCCTTCCGTCCCGGACCGCGCGCCCGCCGGCTACAGGGATGCGCCCGGCCCCGCCCGCCCGGACAGCCGGCTCCACCCACCGCGCTGTCATTGGCGGGCCCAGACCATCCCGGGCGCCCATTGGCCGCGGCACCTGCCGGTTTCTCGGCAGCGCCCTGCCCTCGCGCCCGCGCATTCCTTCGAGGCCACGTGGCCGCCCGCGCCCCCTCCCGCGGCCCAACGCCCCGCCCGGGCTGCGCACGCGTGGGAGGGGGCGCGCGGCAGAGGCTCCAGCCCCCGGATCATCGCCTGCCCAGCGGACCCCGGGCCGCGCGCACTTGGGGAGGGGGCGCTGGGCAGACCCTGTGCCCTCCCCGCCCCCAGCATCTGGACCCTCCCCGCAAAGCCTGCTCCGGGTTCAGATCTGCCCCCCTTGGGGAGGGGGCTCCAGGCTGACCCTAACCCTCTCCCAGAGCATCGCCCCTCTCTGCCGACCCCCACGGGCTGAGCTCACTTGCAGGAGGGGACGCCGGGCAGACCCTCCCCCTCCCCCCAGAACATCGCCCCTCCCTGCGGACACCCCGAGGTGCGCCCACGCGAGGAGGGAGCGTCGGGACCCCACCCGACCCGCCCCTTGAGACCCAGTCCCTCAGTCCGCACTGGCCCTGCCCACAGGGCGTTCCGGGTCTTCCGCGCCAGCTGCCCTGGACCAGCCAAGCCTTGGGCGTTTGGAAATGCGATGACTTCAGCCACGTTTCCGAGGCAGTTTTTGAAGCTTGCTTCTTGCCAGGAAGCGCTCGTTTTTCCCGGGACCTTTCCAGCGAATGAGTTATTGGAATTGTTTACTTTGAGCAATTATTTATCTTATACTTTTAAAAAGGAAACAAATTATCGTTATAATTACTATTAAAGAAAAAAAAAACCAGAAACAAAGATATTTTTAACCAAAATAACTGAAGGATGTTATCTATTACCTGGTCAGCACATTTAACACGTGTGTTCTCAGATGCTAGATTTATTCCTATGCCTTGTCCTACCCAAATCTCCGAATCATAGAAGTAATTTTAAGTCAGCGTTATTAGAACTATCAGACGTTTTAGAACTATCAGACTTCTTAGAGATTTCTAGTCCCTTTCACTTGTTTTAAAGAAGAAATACAAAGAGCTATTTGGGATGCTAAGTATCACGAAATCAATCTAAATATTAACTGCCCTTAAGGCTTGTGTGCTCAGGAATGTTATTTCCCTGAAAATGTTGGACTACATAAAAATCATAGCCAACATAGAAGGACTACAATGGTTGGAAAAAATAATCGTAGGTAAGGTGATATGTTTTCAATGTTTATTATTCACACTTGCTAATTTTATGAAATCAGACTGAGTTGTTTTTATGAATCAATTGAAAAACGTGTTTCCTCTCAGCCCCCTTAAGATTAGAAAACTTATTTTAGGTTTCTATTCCTAGGGTTCTTTGGGTACCTTCTTCAAAGGTCTTCTCCACAGACAATTAATGGTCTTGGTCAACAGAAGTAAAAAGGTCAACTGAATTAGTTCTTGTTTACCTAAATACGATGAGAAAATCCTGATACTTGTAATGTTTTCTAAAAAAGTAGACTAGAGATAAGAAGAAATAGTCCTGTGTATGGAATAAACAACTCATCATTTTCACCTGCCCTAAACTCAGGGCAGCCAGGGACACTGCGGAGTAGGGCCACAGGGCAATGCCTTCCAGGCAGGTTGGGCAGAAAATCCTCTGATTTGGAGCTCCAATAGGTCTGTCTGCTTTATTCAGGCGTTCCTCACAGATACATCCCTATTTTCGTAAGCCCGGATATGGAAGAGTTGGGATTTTCCATTGTGATTCCCTCTTTGACCCATGGGATATTTAGAAAAGTTAGGTTTACCTTTCAAATATTTGGGGACTTTCTGGTTTTCTTTTTATTATAACTAAAGTTTAATTCCACCGTGGCCTTAAAACATAATCTATTTTATTTTTATGGCTTAAGATTTTCAAACACTTGCTTCATGGCCCAGCATTGTCTATTTTGGTAAATGTTCTATGAGCACTTGCTAAGAACATGTTCTGGTTTCACTGATGTAATGTTCTGCAGATGTCAATTAGGTCATATTTGTTACTGATTTTTTTTATCTGCTGTTCTATTGGATACTGATAAGGGTGTATGAAAATCTTCGACTCTCCATAGTCTGTTCAGCATTGTACTGCAGCATCTAACAAGTGTTACAGGTTATAAAAACAAAAAGTATAAGGATTGAGGGAGGAAAAACTGATTATTTACAAACTATATGATTATATATGTTTAAAAACCCAAAATTATCTACAATTAAACTATTAGGATTAAAATAGAATTTAGGAATTTCAGATGGATCATAGACTTAAGTGTAAACATTATAAAGTTTCTAGGATAAAATATAAGAAAAGATCTTATGGATATTCAGGTAGGACACAAAATGGACCAACCATTTAAAAATGATTAAATGGCTCATCAAAATTTAATATTTCTACTCATCTCATGACATCATTAAGAAAATGAAAAGGCCACCACAGACTGGGAGAACGCAGGGGCAATGCACACATCCCACAAACGACTTGTCCTAATCCGTGGCCACAGACTGGGAGAACGCAGGGGCAATGCGTACATCCCACAAATGACTTGTTTTAATCCATGTTGTGTTGCTATAACAGAATACCTAGGAGTGGGTGATTTACAATGAACAGACGTGTATTTCTCACAGTTCTGGAGGCTGCGAAGTTCAAGATCAAGGAGCTACATCTGGCAAGACCCTTCTGGCTGCACCATCCCATGATGGAAGGTGGGAGGCGGAGGTGGGGAGGGAGGGTGCAAAACAGGCCAAACTTATCTTTTTTTTTTTTTTTTTTTTTGAGGCAGAGTCTCGCTCTGTCACCAGGCTGGAGTGCAGTGGCACGATCTCGGCTCACTGCAACCTCCGCCTCCCTGGTTCAAGTTATTCTCCTGCCTCAGCCTCCCGAGTAGCTGGGATTACAGGCACCTGCCACCACACCTGGCTAATTTTTGTATTTTTAGTAGAGACAGGGTTTCACCCAAACTCATTCTTTTATAAGGAACCCACCGCCTCAGTCATGGCATTTATCCATTCATGAGGGTCATGCCCCCATGACCCCGACACAACCTAGTAGGCACCTTCCAACACTGCTGCATTGGGGGTCAAGTTTCCAACACATGAACTGTGGGGAAAACGCGTTCAAACCATAGCGCTGGTAAACAGAGAACTCCTGCAAATGAACCATGACAAGACAAGTCTATTTCAAAATGGACAAAACAATATAACAATAACAAGTCTATTTCAAAATAAACAAAAGACGTAAATACTTCACCAAAGATGTACTGATAGCCAATAAGAACAGGAAACAGTGCTCAGTGTCATCCAAAGTAAACTCACGATGACATGCCCCCACCCTCATCCAAGCACAGCTGAAACTGAAGACTGACAAGGCAAGTGTAAAAATGGCCCCAGGAACCACTATCCGTGGCTGATGAGAGTGCAAATGACGCAGACACTCTAACTGGCCATTTCTCAGCAATCCCACTTTTAGATTTGCCCAAGGCAAGTGTAAACGTAAGTCCCTTAAAAGACTTTTACAGCCAGACATGGTGACTCACACCTGTAACCCCAGCACTTTAGCAGGGGAGGATTGCTTGACCCCGGAGTCTGGCATGATGGCATCCACCTGCAGTCCCAGCTACTGGGGAAGCTGAAGTGGGAGGATCGCTGGAGGCTGTAATGAGTCATGTTCATACCACTGCACTCTAGCCTGGGTGGACAGAGCAAGACCCTGTCTCAAAAAAAAAAAAAAAAAAAAAAAAAAAAAAAAAAAAAAATGACGTTTACAAGAATTCTTTCTTCACAACAGTTCAAATGCTTCAAAACTGGAAACAACCCAAATTCCATCAACAGGTGAACGCATAAAGTATGGTATCTTCATAGAATAATAGAATACTATTCAGTAATAAAAAGGAAGAAACGGATATGCTCGATAACAGATGAATCTTCGAAACATGAAAACAAGAGACCAAAGGGCACATACAGTGTGATTCAATTTTTATGAAATTCAAGAATGTGCCAAACCAACCTGTGATAACAGGAGTGAGAACAGCGGTTACTTCTGGGGGGATCGTCTCGGAAAAGACAAAGGAACTCTGGGGAGTGATGAAAATGGTGACTACATCTTGATTTGATTTGCAGACACATGGATGTGTTTGCTTTGTCAGTGGAATCAAGCTGGACACAACAGTAAGGTACTTCATGGGATATACACTGTGGCCTCAATGCATCCCCCTTGATGATTGAAAGTTCGTCAGCGATGTGATCGCAGTTAGAGGTGGGGCCTTTAGAGGCTAGTGGGTCATGAGGGATGGGCTTAGTGCCCTTGTAGAAGTGCCAGGGGGCTGGTCACCCCTCCTACCAGTGAGGACACAGTGCTCAAGCTGCTGTCGTGCAAGCAGAGACCAGGCTCTCCCCAGACACTGAACCTGCCGGCACGTTGATCTTGGACTTCCCCACCTCCAGAACTGTGAGAAATAAATTTCTGTTGAAGAAATAAATGACCCCGTTGCTGGTGTTTTGTTACAGTAGCAGGAACAAATTAAGTTACGTATCAATAAAAAGGGGTTCTAAAAGCTGGGTTCCTTTTAAAAAATAATGATTCCCTTTATTAACAGAATATAAAATATCCCTTGATTAACTGCAAGCTAAATTAAGTGCAAGGCCTATGCAGAGCGTAGGGGTAATCTATACCCTAGCTGGGGCATTCAGAAAGGAAAAAAATGGCAAAGGCAGCCTGCCGGGTTCTAGGCCTCACCGCTACTCCAGACATCTTCACGCCCCACGCGGACTGGGTGTGTGAGGTCAGCCCTAGCAGGGCCTAAAGGCCTGGGCTTTATCATCAAATAGGCCCAGGGCTTCCGCCTCTTCTGCCACTATATGGATGAACATGGGCTAGTCATTTGATGTCCTGGGCCTCAGGCTCCTCACTGAAAACAAGAGCAATAGCTGCTACTTAGGCAGCGTGAAGACTCCACACTTCAGTGTGCAGAGACCAGTGTCAGGGCACCTGACCCCATGGACATCTAGGGGGAGCCTGAGGCACTGTTCAAAGATGGAAGCTTGTATCCTCCCCTGGGCACAGTTCCTGGGTTCACATCCCAGGCACTTCCCTCACCAGCTCTGCCATCTGCATTGCTGTGCCTCAGTTTCCTGTAAAGAATTGGGAGGACATTTGCACCCACTGTGCGTGTCAGTTTTATATGTCACCTTGACCAGGTGACCGTCCCCAGTAATTCATTCCACATGGGTCCAGGTGTGGCTGTGGAGGTGTTTTGTTGGTGTGCGAAAGGCCCATCACAGTGGACTTTAAATGAGGGAGATTATCTTAGACAATCCGGGTGGGCCTGACTCAGCACTCAAAAGGCTTTCCGGAGAAGAAATTCCGCTGTGGGCAGTAGCTTCAGCTCTGCCCCAGGTCCAGCCTGCCCTTCCCACGGCCGGCCTGCCTGGACCTCGCTCCCAGGCCCCCATTGCGGTGCCGGATCCAGGCTCTAAATCTCTCCAGGTCTGCCTCCTGCTGGCTGAAGCTTGGCTGAGGCCACTTGTAGGATCGCGCCATTGAAAGCGAGACCCCGAGCCCGGGGATGGCGAACATCCCTGGACGTGAGACCTCAGACAAGTCCCTAACCGTGCTTAGCCTGCTGTCTCGCGGATACAGGGTTAGTCACCAGTCCCTGGCCCTGGAGCGGCCGTGAAGATGAAGGCAGCCTGGGCGCACGAGGCACTCCGCCTGGCCCACAGCACACGTGGGGCCGACCTCAGGCTGCAGTCACGGGGCTGCTCAGGGCACACGAGGTGCTCCGCCTGGCCCACAGCACACGTGGGGCAGACCTCAGACAAGTCCCTAACCGTGCTTAGCCTGCTGTCTCGCGGATACAGGGTTAGTCACCAGTCCCTGGCCCTGGAGCGGCCGTGAAGATGAAGGCAGCCTGGGCGCACGAGGCACTCCGCCTGGCCCACAGCACACGTGGGGCAGACCTCAGGCTGCAGTCACGGGGCTGCTCAGGTGCTGTGATGGGAGAAGAGCCAGCAAGTGAGTCTCCACCCAGTGCCGCTCAGTCAAGGAACCCAGGTACAGCCTGGCAGGGGACAGACGTCTCTCCAGGGAGACCCCGGGACAGTGTGGGGGTGGGGTGGGGCAGTCACACGGCAGAGGCCCTGGGAAAGTGCAGAGGCCACATGAACGTGGGGTGCAGGGGTAACAAGGAAAGCAGAGGCCCCCTCCAGGCCTCTCAACCTCCCAGCCTTGAGCCATGAGCTTTGTCTGGGCTCACCCAACCCCAGACGTGGCTGAACAGGCTGGAGTGCTGACGAGCTCTGGGAAGAAGCTGCCCACCTCAGTGTTCCATGCCCTGCCTTCACCTCCTGCCCACCCGTCCCCAGTCACCCCGAGGCATCACCCTGCAGTCTCTCCTGGCAGGGCTCCCGGGGCAACACATCCAAGAGCCCCCAGCAGGCCACACCACTCCCAGCACCTGTCCCCACAGGGGACTCGGGACTTACAGACAACAGTACGGCCTGGGGGGCATCGCGGATGCCCTTCAGGAAAACAGGATGCTCTGCAGATAGGACTGCTGTGGCCACTTCCCCGGGAAACAGCCCAGGGCGCTGCCTGAGCTGAGGGTTCCGGACACAGACCGTGCTCATCGATTTGCAAACCACACACAGTCCATTTCCTGGTGTGAGTTTGTTTCTACTCATCATCTTGTGTCTTTATAAAGAGTTCTAGGCCGGGCGCGGTGGCTTACGCCTGTAATCCCAGCACTTTGGAAGGCCGAGGCGGGCGGATCACGAGGTCAGGAGATCGAGACCATCCTGGCTAACACGGTGAAACCCCGTCTCTACTAAAAATGCAAAAAATTAGCCGGGCGAGGCGGCGGGCGCCTGTAGTCCCAGCTACTGGGGAGGCTGAGGCAGGAGAATGGCGTGAACCCGGGAGGCGGAGCTTGCAGTGAGCCGAGATCGCGCCATTGCACTCCAGCCTGGGCGACTAAGCGAGACTCTGTCTCAAAAAAAAAAAAAAAAGAGTTCTAAAATAAAACAAAAACAAACAAGGACAGTAACACAGAGACCACCGAGGGATGGGTCCGGTCGGCCTCTGCAGGGCCGCGGCTGCGGTGCGGGGGGCAGGTTCCCTGGGAGCCTAGCAGGCTTGGCAGAGGCCGCTCTCACTTTCCTGACTGTGGCGACGGTTTCACATGCTATGTGTTCCTCAAAAGTCACTGAACCACCATGGTCATTACGTGCAGTTCACTGTGTGCCAGTGACGCCTCAATAAAGCTGTTAAAATAAAGGAAGGCCAGAGCAACCCTGCCTGTGCGGCTGTAATTTTTTCTGAAGCCTTGATGAACCGCCCTGGGATGTTTCGAACGGAACACAGCGCAGTCTCCTCTGGACTTCCCCGGTGGTTGTATTCCTGGGAGGTGCCGTTGGTGTGTCTGTAGGTAAACAGCATCTAGGCTCAGATGGTTACAGGTAGCTTTTCCCGTACGTGGCGTCCTGTGGGCCCCACCTAGGCTGTGCAGGCCACCCTGGACTCTGCTGCGAGTGTGTGGCCGCCTGGACGGTGCATCCCTGGCCTCCACCTGTCAAATGCCCCACACTGACCACCGGAGCAACCCCCCGGCGAATTCTAAAGCTTCCCTAGCGGGGCGTTTCTGCTGCGGAACTTTCTCCATCCGCCCTCTTGGACCCCACAGCCTTCCACCTTCCCAAACGGACGCCGCACCCCATCTCGTTAGAACACCGCACCCCATCTGCACCCCATCTGGTTAGGACGCCGCACCCCATCTGGTTAGAACACTGCACCCCATCTGATTAGGACGCCACCGTGGCCTGCATGTGTGTCTGCTCCAAATCTCGTGTTGAAATTGTATCCCGTGCGGGAGGTGCATCCTAGTGGGAAGTGTCTGGGTTATGGGGGTGGGTCCCTCGTGAATAGATTAATGGAGGAGGCTATGAGTGACTTCTTGCTCTATTAGCTCTGTGAGAGCTGGATGCTAAAAAGAGCCTGGCACCTCCCCCGTGCCCCTCCCTCCCTCCCTCCCTTCCGTCCTTCCTTCCTCTCTCTCTCTCTCTCTCTCTCTCTCTCTCTCTCTCTCTCTCTCTCTCTCTCTCCTTCCTTCCTTTTTCTTTCTTTCTTTCTTTCGACAGAGTCTTGGAGTCTTGCTCTGTCGCCCAGGCTGGAGGGCAGTGGCACGATCTCAGCTCACTGCAACCTCCACCTCTGTGTTCAAGCGATTCTCCTGCCTCAACCTCCCAAGTAGCTGGAATTACAGGCGTTTGCCAGCACACCTGGCTAATTTTTGTATTTTTAGTAGTGATGGGGTCTTGCCATGTTGCCCAGGCTTGTCTCGAACCCCTGACCTCAGGTGAGCCGCCTGCCTAGGCCTTCCAAAGTTCTGGGATTACAGGCATGAGCCACCGCGTCCGGCCGCCCCCTGCCACTTTCTCTGATCTCTGCACCTGCCGGCTCCCCTTCCCCTTCCACCTGAGGGGAAGCAGCCTCAGCCCCTCCCCGCGTGCAGGTGCTGGCGCCATGCTTCTCGTACAAAAAGAGGCCAAATAAACCTCTTTTCTTTATAAATTACCCAGCCTCAGGTGTTCCTTTCTAGCAACACAAACAGGCTGAGGAACACACTGCGGACATTTCAGTGGGAGAAAACAATGGATAGATGTCACCAGGAAAACGGATTGCAGAAGAAGGGAAAGTGGAGGGGCAGACAGAACACACACACTCAGCACACTCGGCTTCCCTACGTGAGCATGGTCCTCCTCTCATCCCAAGCTAAGAAATAGTCCAGTCCACACAGCGAGGGCTCCCAGCATAGACGCCAGCACCTACATCTCGCAGGGCACTCAGTGGCCTTGGGGTCTTGCCTTCCTAGCTGGAGAGCCTAGAGCAGATTATCTGACTCAAACAGACGCATGTCCCTAGCTACATAAACCATCATTAGAGCGTGTCTCTAGGGGTTAACTCAGACTGGTCTGGGCTGCTGAATTAGAAATGCACCTTGAACCAGCCTGGCCATCATGGCAAGACTCTGTCTCTACAAAAAAATTAATACGTAAATAAAATAGCTGAGCCTGGTGGCGTGCACCTGTGGTCCCAGCTACTTGGGAGGCTGGGGCTGGGGGATCACGTGGGCCCAAGAGTATGAGGCTGCAGCGAGCTATGATGGCACCACTGCCCTCCAGCCTGGGCGACAAAGTGAGACTCTGTCTCAAAAACAAAACAAAACAAAACAAAAATAGAAGTGCACCTTGGTAAGTAGAAGGTGGTCATTAAGGAAGCAGTGAGAAGTGGGAAATTATACGATGCCTGTGTCCAGAGAGCAGCAAGCACAGAGAGCCGGCCTTCTCACCACAGGCCTTGCAGGTGCTCGCCTGAAACATTTCTGATTCCCATGCCCGCTCCATCCATGTCCCGTTTGACGGAGGGCAGGCCAAAGGCAAAAGAGGGGGCAGAAGAGAGGAAAGGTAAAAAAAGAGAAGAAGCAGAGAGGAGGCTGGGGGCACCCAGAAAGATCCAGAGGCTTAACACTGTTCCTCTGTTTCAAAGGAGTCAGCATGAATGCGGTGGGGGAGAAGGAAGCATTGTTCCAGGAGGAAAACAGTGATCTTTTTGTTTCCAGAGCTCTTGCAACAACTAAGCCTGTTTTCTTGCTTTGCTCAAATGGGAGGTAGAGGAGAAGAGGAGAGAACTGGAAGAAGGGAATGCCACTCTCCAGTGACCCAGCTCAGGAGGCGCTAGGGGAGGATGGAGGAAGTGAATGGCCCAGCTCAGGAGGTGGTGGGGGAGGATGGAGGAAGTGCTTCCCTTTAAATGCTTCCCCTTTGCGGGCGCTCACCTAAGGCCCAGGGAGGGCCATGACTCTCATCTGGGGCAGGCCCCACCGGCACCCCCCTGCATCCTGCCCCCTGTCCTTCCCCCTCCGTCATCTAGAGCCAGCCTCTGCCAGCATAGCTCAGAGCTCAGTGGCGGGGCTGGAAGGAGCCTCAGTGCAGAAACCAGGGGCAGGAGGGAGTGGGGCGGGGTGGCAGGGAGGAGCAGGGGTGGGGGAGTGGTGTGGCGGGGAGTGGGGCCGTGTGGGGGGGCTCTGGCGGTGACATGCAGGGCTCCCTCCTGCACTGGGGGCCTGGCGTTCAGAACATGCTCTAGCCGTCAGCATATAGGACAGCGTGGGGAGGGAGTCAGTGCATAGCAGGACAGGTGGCCGGGACGGGCCATGATCTGAGGCCCAGAGGGGAGAGCACCCCACACACAAAACATGCCTGTGCAGGTGAGTCTTCCATCCTTCCCACCCACTGGCCTGAGGTTCCCTGTTACTCCTGGTTAAAGCACTGAAAGCCTCAGTTATAATGTAAGGGTGTTTCCTGAAGTCCCTCATGTATAACGCACACAGCTGAACACCAGCAGTTGGCCAGATCCACACTAGTCATTTGAGGACCATTTTGGAAGAGCATGGAGGACAGGTAGGTTTACACGGGAACAAGGGCAGGAAAGATGTAGGATACGGGACCACACGGGGAGGGACATGGGGAATTCATATGGCATAATGTTACTTGATACGGGAGGAGAGTAAGGAAATGAAAAATAGAGGGACCGAAAATACGGTGCAGCGTCCAACTGTATCCAGAAACGTGGAGGCTGAGCGGGCACCTTATCTGAAGGGAAACCAGTGTGCTGTGTCCCCCGCCCTGTTCACAGGGGACAGAGTCCTCCTCCTGCTCAAGGCCACAGTAGTCCTGGGATGTGCAGGGTTTACCTGCGATCCTGTCGCTACTTCAAAACAGGCACAAAATTCATAAGCCCAACAAACTCCGCTGAAAATGTTCGAAACTCCTTTCAAAGATGGCCAGTCACGCTCCCCCTACCCCAGGATCCCCTCAGAGTCCCCTGTGCCCATGCTCCAGTGTGGGCTCCCCTCCATCCCAGGACCCCTGACAGCTCCCTGTCCATCCCCCAGTGTGGGCTCCCCTCCATCCCAGGACCCCTCACAGCTCCCTGTCCATCCCCCAGTGGGGGCTCCCCTCCCTCCCAGGACCCCTCACAGCTCCCTGTCCATCCCCCAGTGTGGGCTCCCCTCCATCCCAGGACCCCTCACAGCTCCCTGTCCATCCTCTAGTCGGGGCTCCCCTCCCTCCTGGGACCCCCTCACAGCTCCCTGTCCATCCCCTAGTGGGGTCTCCCCTCCATCCTGGGATCTTCTCCCATGTTGTCACCCATCCTGCAGTTTTTTCTTTTTTCCTGCAAGCCGCCCTCCTCACCTTCGGTCTGGGGTCTGTCCTTGGGCTGTGGGGACACTTTGCCCATTGCTAGAGCCGGGTCTCCCCTATCCATGACTAAGGGACTCAGGTGTGGAGAGCCTGAGGGCTGAAGTGAGGGGTCTCGGGCAGGTGGAGTTCGTGTTGTAGAACTCTCTGAGGGTCCAGCTGGGTCGGCGCTCCCTAAAGATGCAGCCGTGTGGCCTCCTCCCCTTCCTCACCCACTCTTCCCCCAACTGGTAGCTTCTCGGGGACTGTTCCCTAGGCACAGGTCCATGTGAATTCCGGACTCTGGGTCTGAGTCTGCAGAGCCTGAGCAAGGACACCGTGGCTGTGTCTGCTTTTCACCCCACTGTGTGCCCTCCAAGTTCTCTGGCCTCGTGACCCTTCCCTCTGCAGAGGCCTCCCCCTGGGCCCACTCTTAGGCTGCTCTCTGTCCCCCCTGGACTTGTCCCAGCTACTCGCTGCTGCAGGACGTCCCCTCGGCCAGGACAACAGCCTCCTGGGCAAGTTTTCCCACATCTGCCCCCTCTCTGCCCCTGCCATCTGCCACCCTGCCTGGGTTTCGGGGTCCGTGCTGGGATGGCTCCTGCCACCCTGCCTGGGTTTCGGGGTCCGTGCTGGGATGGCTCCTGCCACCCTGCCTGGGTTTCGGGGTCCGTGCTGGGATGGCTCCTGCCACCCTGCCTGGGTTTCGGGGTCCGTGCTGGGATGGCTCCTCTGCTTTCCCCTGTTTTCTCTTCCCAGTCGCATTCTCTGGTAGGCCGCCTGCCTGACTCTACAGAACACACACCTGGAGCCATTTGGACTCGCAGGAACCTGCAAGGCTTCCCTCCCACTTCGGGGGACCAAGGGCAAGGCTCTCACAGAAGCTGAGTTCTGGCAGCAGCGGGTGGGGCGGCTTGTTGCTGTTCATCTCTCTCCAGTTCTGTCCGTGGTCGGCAGAAATTGAGGGAAGCCTGAATCATAGAACTCTCGGTTTCCGTCTTTCCCACTGGACCACATCAGCAGATGGCATGACATTTTAAGAAGTATTTCAAAAGTTTTTTTTTTTTTTTTTTTTTTTTTTTTTTTTTTTTTTGAGACGGAGTCTCGCTCTGTCGCCCAGGTTGGAGTGCAGTGGCCGGATCTCAGCTCACTGCAAGCTCCACCTCCCAGGTTTATGCCATTCTCCTGCCTCAGCCTCCTGAGTAGCTGGGACTACAGGCGCCCGCCACCTCGCCCGGCTAGTTTTTTGTATTTTTAGTAGAGACGGGGTTTCACCGTGTTAGCCAGGATGGTCTCGATCTCCTGACCTCGTGATCCGCCCGTCTCGGCCTCCCAAAGTGCTGGGATTACAGGCTTGAGCCACCGCGCCCGGCCAAAAGTTTACATAAAACTATTTATTCTCTTCAGATCTCTAGGATGTATGTGCTGCAAGTAGGAAGGCCAGTGGTTGATTAAAATGGGATTGCAGGGGTCCTAATGGATATGTAATGCTTGAGCATCCAGTTCAAACAATGGGCCCTGCACCCCTCCCCTAAGTTAGCTCTCACTCCACCTGTTCCAGATGGTTTTCGCTCCCCTGGGCTGGTGCCTCTACCTACAGCACGTAGAGGAACATCAGACAGATTTCTGGTGACCACTCCTTTTCATCCCCCTAAGGGACAATGTGGGTACTGTGTCCTTAGTTTTCCCCAATCATCTTTCTTATTTTCGTTAATTCCCTTAAGAACTCTGATCTTGTTTCCCTCTCTTTGTTCTGTTTGTGATCCTCTAAAAATGACCCTGCCCTTCATTTATGTAAAATGAGTTGTTTACCCGCTAGAACGATAAAGTTAAAAAGTTTGACAATACGGGGCCGGGCGCGGTGGCTCAAGCCTGTAATCCCAGCACTTTGGG
Organism: Macaca thibetana thibetana; assembly: GCF_024542745.1. NCBI lineage: Eukaryota > Metazoa > Chordata > Mammalia > Primates > Cercopithecidae > Macaca > Macaca thibetana. Next base: position 140,560,699 of record NC_065585.1, read on the forward strand.
AGGCCGAGACGGGCGGATCACGAGGTCAGGAGTTCGAGACCATCCTGGCTAACACGGTGAAACCCCGTCTCTACTAAAAAATACAAAAACCTAGCCGGGCGAGGTGGCGGGCGTCTGTAGTCCCAGCTACTTGGGAGGCTGAGGCAGGAGAATGGCGTAAAAACCCGGGAGGCAGAGCTTGCAGTGAGCTGAGATCCGGCCACTGCACTCCAGCCCGGGCGACAGAGCGAGACTCCGTCTCAAAAAAAAAAAAAAAAAAAAAAAAAAAAGTTTGACAATACAAAGTGTTGGCAAGGCCACAGAATCACTGGAATTCTTAAGTGTTGCTTATGGGAGTGTAAAGTAATACGTTTTATTTGAAAAACAGTCTACAGTCCCTTATAAAGTAAACACACACTTAGCACATGACCCAGAAACTCTACTCCTAGGTGTTCGCTCCAAATAATAAAATTTATGTTTTAAGAACAAGAAAGTTCTTGGCAGCTTTATTCAAAAGAGCCCCACTGGTAACAACCATCAGCAGGTAAGTAGATAAATGCGTCGTGCTATCGTCGTACAATGGAATGGTACTCAGCAGTGAAAAAGAACAACATGGACGAATCTCAAAATATGATGGTGCATCCTCGTTTATGAAGTCCTCCAGCAGGCAAAAGTAACAGTCCAAACCTTCAAGTTCCTCTGTCGACCCTGCCAGCCTCTTTCAGGTTCTGCTAAAGTCTTTCCTCTTCACTCTTCCTAATTACAGTTACTTTTTTTGAGCATTGATCTCTAATAGAAATTTTACATGATTTCTTATTTAATTATATTATTATGTATGACTTTTCTGTTTGCTTTAACTTTGGGTATAGAAACCTTGTTTTATATTACTTATCATTCCAAATGCATGGGCCTGTGGCTTTGGCAGGGTGGTTTTTGTTTGTTTGTTTGTTTTGAGATGGAGTTTCACTCTTGTCGTTTTGAGATGGAGTTTCGCTCTTGTCGCCCAGGCTGGAGTGCAATGGCCCAATCTCGGCTCACTGCAACCTTCGCCTCCAGGGTTCAAGCGATTCTCTTACCTCAGCCTCCTGAGTAGCTGGGATTACAGGCACCCACCACCACACCTGGCTAATTTTTTTGTATTATTAGTAGAGACGGGGTTTCGCCAGGTTGGCCAGGCTGGTCTCGAACTCCTGACCTCAGGTGACCCGCCCACCTCAGCCGCCCAAAGTGCTGGGATTACAGGCATGAGCCACTACTTACCTTTTTTGATCACTAATGTTTAATAGAAATTTTAAATGATTTTTTATTCAATTATATTACTCTGTAATACTTTTCCCTTTGGTTTACTTTTGGGAATAGAAACCTTATTTTTTATTACTTATTCCAAATGCACGGGCCTGTGGCTTTGGCAGGTTTTGGGTGAGTCAGAGCAACGCTGCCAGGGAGTTTCCTTCACTCGCAGCCTCCACACGCAGCCTGCAGGCAGCCGCCTGGAGTTGGGGGCTCCGGGTGCAGCTGCTCCCCAGAAGGTGCCTGTGCTGTTGGCTTTTCATATCGGTGCATTCCATTCTTCGATCACAGGCATCATTAAACATTTTAACAACTTTTTTACAATCTTCACCTAATTGTCCTCAAATTTAATTCTGATAGAACTGGAATATGTAACAAACAGACCACCAAGAAGCTATTCTCAAAACCAAACAGCCTCGCCCTTTGTATTTCCACAATGTTGGCCACTGCTGGGTGGGACCCAGCCAAGATTTTCAAGCATTTGTAGAAAGACTCTGACTCACTCCATATTCACAATGGCATTGTTTAAATCCCTTCTATTTCCTTCCCAAGTAAAACTTACACAAGCCTTCCATGTCACAGTAGATGAACAATATTAGCAAACTATTTTGAGGGGAAATGGTATCAATTCCAAATCCTCCTAAGCATTTCCTCTTCTGAAAATAGACATGGATATCTTAGTTTAAACCATAGGAAACTTAAATCGTATTTATAAGAAGCAACATCCTGCTATATTTAGATGTGCATCTGGGGCCAGGCGCGGTGGCTCATGCCTATAATTCCAGCAATTTGGGAGGCCAAGGTGGGCAGATTACCTGAGCCCAGGAGTTCAAGACCAACCTGGGCAACATAGTGAGTCTATATCTGTACAAAAAATACAAAACTTAGTTGGGCATGAAGGTGCACACCTGTAGTCCCAGGGAGGCTGAGGCAGGAGAATTGCTTGCACCCAGGAGTTCCAGGCTGCGGTGAGCCATAATTGTACCACTGCACTCCAGCCTGGGCGACACAGCAAGACCCTGTCTCAAAAAAAAAAAAAAGTGTATTTAGCTGAAAATAAAAAGATATACAAATCTTAATCTTCATGCTTCGACTAGCTGGATAACTGGATCAAATATTTAACTCATAGGCCTATGAGTTGAGACACATGAGTTCAAGGTGCCCAGCCAGTAAACGGCTGTGTTCCAATCGAAAGTTTCACTGCAGACAATTCTTGCTATTTGGTTTCTTTGCCATTCGTCCCATAAAGCACCACATAATTGACTCAACCAAGCACATGATGTCAGTGTCTCACCTCAGATCATGTTAGCATATCATGAAAGTTCATGACCTATTCCACACAGGCAGAATCATGCGTGTAGCACACATGGATGGGAGAATAATAGGATGCATACCCCTGTACCTACCACTCAGTGTAACAGACTATTAATAGGATACTTGCACCCCTTCCTCCATCCCCAGTGGTACCCAGAGTATCCCAAATTCGGGGTTGATCATCCCTTGCTTTAGTTTATTGCTCTAATACCCACGTTTCAACCCAGCCCGTGTCTGCTTGTCTTTCTTATATATGTTTACGTTTGCACGTTCTTTTTGTTTTCCTGTTCGTTTGTTTTTGAGACAGGGTCTCACTCTGTTGCCCAGGCTGGAGAGCACTGGTGGTATTGCAGCTCACTGCAGCCTCGACTTCCCTCAGCTCAGGTGATCCTCCCACCTCAGCCTTCCGAGCAGCTGGGACTACAGGTGTGCACCACCATGCCCAGCTAATTTCCATAGACGGGGTTTCGCCGTGTTGCCCAGGCTAGTCTTGAACTCCCGTACTGAAGCAATCTGCCCACCTCAACCTCCCAAAGTGCTGGGACTAGAGGCCAAAGCCACCACGCCTGGCTGCTTTGCATGTTCTTGGTACCTTATACGACTGGTATCACACTACGTGTATTTTTCTGAGGCTTTCTTTGTTGTTCCCAATAAGTTCCTTCTTTTTCACTCCTCTACAGTAATTAAGTCATGAATATACCACGCTGATGGACATGTTTGCCATTTCTGGTTTAGGGCTATTATAAGCAACACCCACATTAATATTCACATGTATATCATGCACTTATGCATTCCATAGGGTGTGTGTCTAAGAGTGGATTTGCTGGTACTAGGTCTCCACATCTTCAATTTCTCCCGAGGACAACAATTGTTTTCCAAATAGTTGAAACTGTTTTAACTTCTACCGACTGGGCTCAGTATTCTGAGTTAAATTTTGCCTATCTGATATGAGTGTAAATACCCTTTATCAGATTAAGGGAGTTCCCTTCCATTTCTAATATGCTAGGAGGTTTTATCATTAATGGGGTTTGATTTTTATCAAAGGCCTTTTCTGCAGTTATTGAATAAACATATACTTTTTTTTTTTTTTTACTTTAGGTGGCAATGTGGAGATTCAAGGTAATAGATTTTTGAAAGAATTGCTGTATTTGACTGGCTAACTTTGAGAAGCATTTTTGCCATCTCTGTTCATGAATGAGTGCTTTGCCATTTCCCTCTCTCATACTGTTCTCACCAAGCTGAAACTGACCTCATCAAATACGTGAATTCTTGCTACTCTCCGGAAGAGTCTGTTTAAAGTTTAAATTCTCTCTTCCTGAAATTTTTGATGGAACTAGCTCATAAAAGCACCTGGAACTTTCATTTTCTTGCTGGAAGAATTTTATTTACTCAGTTTTTAAGAAGAGTTATTGAGGCTTCTTCAGCCAGCATTGGGGAGCTCTATGTTTGCAGGAATGTGTGCACTGTCTATGTTTTGCAGGAATGTGTGCACTACGTCTGCAGGAATGTGTGCACTGTGCATGTTTGCAGGAATGTGTGCACTGTCTATGTTTGCAGGAATGTGTGCACTGATTCTAAGATTTCAAATGTGCTGCCACGGAGCTGCTTATGAGCTCGTCATTTATTGTTTTACTCTCTGCTGCTCAAATAGACATGGATTTCTTTTCATGCCTGTATTAGTTTTCTATTTCTCCCTTAACAAATTACCATAAACTTCGGGGTTTTTGTTTGTTTGAAACGGGTCTTTCTCTGTCACCCAGGCTGGACATAGCTCACTGCAGCTTCAACCTGCTGAGCTCAGAGAGTCCTCCCACCTCAGCCTTCCAAGTTGCTGGGACCACAGGTATGCTCCATAACATCTGGCTAATTTATTTTATTTTTAGTAGGGATGAGGTCTCACTATGTTGCCCAGGTTGGTCTTGAACTCCTGGGTTCAATAGATTCTCCCACCTCGGCCTCCCAAGTAGCTAGGACTACAGACACACACCACTATGCCTGGTTAATTTTTTATTATTATTTTTGTAGAGACAGGGTCTCACTATGTTGCCAGGGCTGGCCTCGACTCCTGAACTCGAGAGATCCTCCAGCCTTGGCCTTCCAAAGTGCTGGGATTACAGATGTGAGCCAGCGCACCCGGCCACAAACTTAGTCTTAAAACAACACAAATTGACTGTCTGTGGGTTGTGTACCTGCAGGACAGATTCTAACAGGGCTGCCTTGGAACTGAAATGGCATTGGCAGGGCTGCATTCCCATCCGGAGGCTCCAGGGAGAAGCCTTGCCTTGTACTTTCCACACTCCTGGCTTGCAGCTCCTTCCCCACCTCCAAAGCAGCAATAGTGAGCTGAGTCCTTGTGCTGCCGCCTGCCCCTGAACCCTTCTGCCTCCTCTTCTACCTTCAAAACCACCCAGGAATACACTTGACTCACCACACGATCCAGGACAATCTCCCCCTTCAGATCCTCTCCTTATTCACATCTGCAAAGCCCCCTTCACCTGGGAAGGCCACATTCGCCTACTGCTGGGGGGTCCTGCGTGGACACCCTGAGGTCACCACGTCTCAGATTGCTGATCTGCAACTCCATGCGTTTTTTCCGTCTCTTTTCCCCTTTGATCATTTTGCTAGAGGTTTCCAATTTTTCCGTCTTTTCAAACTCCGTTCTGTCATTTGTCCCCATGGTATTATTATCTTCTACTTTATTTTATTCTGCCCTTATTTTCTCCTTTCAATATACTTTTGGTTGGTTCTACTATTCAATTTCTAAAGTTGTAGACCCAATAATTTTTAGCCACTTTTTTCTGTATGTTTTAGTTGACAAAAATTATATATATTCATTAAAATCTCCTTTTTGAATATATATGTGTGTATGTGTATATGTGTGTGTGTGTGTGTGTGTGTGTATATATATATATATATATATAAATTTTTTTTTTGAAATGGAGTTTTGCTCTTGTTGCCCAGGCTAGAGTGCAGTGGTGCGATCTCAGTTCACTGAACCTCTGCCTCCCGATTTTAAGCAATTCTCCTGCCTCAGCCTCCCAAGTAGCTGGGATTACAGGTGCCCGCCACCACATCCAGCTAATTTTTGTATTTTTAGTAGAGATGGGGTTTCACTATGTTGGCCAGGCTGGTCTCGAACTTCTGACCGCAGGTGATCCACCTGCCTCGGTCTCCCAAAGTGCTAGGATTACAGGCATGAGCCACCGCCCCCGGCCCCTTTTTACATATACTTTTAATTTTTGTACATACATTTTTATGAATATATATAGTATGTACAGCATATATATTTTGTGTAGAGAGAGAATTTCTAGTTTTTAAAGGTTCAGAAAATCTATTGATACAAATATTACTGAGAATGCTTAGGGGATAGGACATGAGGTAGCCTCCACTTCAAAACCTTCCTTGTGCAGGTGAGTGAGAGACCAGGAGTTATAGGATTATCTGGGGGCCAGGTGGGGAGGGGGTGCTGTTGAAAAGAAAACCCAAACTCCCGAGTGTTCCTAAACCAAATTAGCAGTTTCATGTGAAAATCAGCCCCAAGGAAAACCCAGGAGACATCTGAGTCCACAGCCAAGAGAGGCAGAGCCCAGAGAAAAGCAGGCTCACTTCTCCCGCCCAGTGGTGGCCATGCCATGTCCCTCCTCCCATGTCTCCCAGCTGCACCTAAAACTAGTAAAGATGGGAGTAAAACTCACCTCCCTCTTTATTGTACTTTGTATTTCCAAAACTAATACTTATTACATTTCTGTACTGATTAAAACAATGAGTGAATTTCTCTAATAGATAAGAAGTATCAATATGTACAAGTCCATTTTATTCAAGGCTGAATTAGCAAGAAATACATAAGAACCAGTTAGGCATATTTTGACATGCTATGTCTTTTTAAATTAGCACTAGCAGTAACCTATCAGCATAACTCAAAGAAACATTTGCCCTTTGTAAAATGACATCTTCCTCTTGTCAAGTGTTTAAAATGAATATAAATGGGCCTGCTGTCTCCAGTTTTTCTGAGCAAGTGATTTGCAAAAGCTTAAGGCCTGAAACCTTGAAGCCTGTACCAAACTGTCCAAATGAGGCAGTGCTGATGAAGATGGACACCCCTGCTATTTTCTCATTCAGTCCAGAATAGGGAGGATGTAGTTACAAGAAAAGTCATGCCAGGCGCAGTGGCTCATGCCTGTCATCCCAGCACTTTGGGTGGCCAAGGCAGGCAGACCACAAGGTCAAGAGATCGACACCAGCCCAACCAACATGGTGAAACCCCGTCTCTACTAAAAATACAAAAATTAGCTGGGCCTTGTGGCACATGCCTGTAGTCCCAGCTTCTTGGGAGGCTGAGGCAGAAGAATCGCTTGAACCCAGGAGGTGGAGGTTGCAGTGAGCTGAGATCATGCCACTGCACTCCAGCCTGGAGACAGAGCAACACTCTGTCTAAAAAAATAAATAAATAAAATAAAAAAGTCATGCCAGAGAGCAGGAACACTTTGCAAAGGAAGTTATTGACAAACGGTAAAATTCTAAAAAATGCCATAGTAAATGAGTGAAGGTTAGCTGCTGCAAAGAGGAAAATGTACATAGACCATAAATTAAGCTACACGTCGTAGAAAAATGAAATCATCACTCCAGAAGATCCCAGCTCCACGGGGAGGCCTGAAAAGACGATATTACACCACAGCCCACGGACGAAAGTGTGAACTCAAAAGTATCCGAGACAGGTCTCCATCCATTTAGAAAGCTTATTTTGCTGTATTGGTTCACTTTCACGCTGCTATAAAGAAATACCCGAGACTGGGTAATTTCTAAAGGAAAATGGTTGAATTGACTCACAGCTCCACATGGCAGGGGAGGCCTCAGGAAACTTACGATCACGGCGGAAGGCAAGAGGGAAGTAAGCACTGTCAGGCCTCTGAGCCCAAGCCAAGCCATCGCATCCCCTGTGACTTGCACGTTTACGCCCAGATGACCTGAGGTAACTGAAGAATCACAAAAGATGTGCAAATGCCCTGCCTCGACTTAACTGATGACATTCCACCACAAAAGAAGTGAAAATGGCCGGTCCTTGCCTTAAGCAATGATATTATCTTGTGAAATACCTTTTCCTGGCTCATCCTGGCTCAAAAAGCTCCCCCACTGAGCACCTTGTGACCCCCACTCCTGCCCACCAGAGAACAACTCCCCTTTGACTGTAATTTTCCTTTACCTACCCAAATCCTATAAAACGGCCCCACCCTTCTCTCCCTGCGCTGACTCTCTTTTCGGACTCAGCCCGCCTGCACCCAGGTGAAATAAACAGCCATGTTGCTCACACAAAGCCTGTTTGGTGGTCTCTTCACACAGATGCGCATGACAAGCACCTTCTTCATAAGGCAGTAGGAGAGCGAGTGTGAGCCCTCGAGGCTCCTCCTGCACCCTGGGCCTCGTTCCTATCACTTCCAGAGCCTGTCTGGTCAGTCTGAAGGTCTCTGTGTTAGTTAATGCCATCAGCTGTGCCTGAACCCCAAAGGGAGAGGGTACAATGAGGCATATCAGACCCTCCCCTTCCCGTCATGGCCTGACTTGTTTTTCGGGTTTCTTTGCAATCCTGTTGGCCAAGAGTGGGAGTCCATTCAGTTGGATGTAGGGCTTTTGGTTTTTGGAATTTTATTTTTGGTTTAAAACAAACGCTCACATGGGAGCTTGGGCCCAGAGCGGCCAGGCAAGCACATTCCCATGCTCTCTGCAGTGATCTAATGTGCACAGAAGGTGGGAATGACTGTTAAGTTCCTAGAGCCCTTTTGCAGGGGACAGATGCTGGTGTAGAGTCCCTGCCGCATTCAAGTCATGTTTCCTGCCCATTCTATCCACCTGAGTGCGGTAGCCTCAGTATCTAATGCTACTAAAGTAATTATCCAATCACAGTCACCGCCTGAAGGCTGGATCCAAAATTAAGAGGTTAAAACTCCTGCCCACTGCACAGAAAAAACAATTCACTGAAACTATGGCATTGCATAAAGAAAGTTTAACTGACACGAGGCCAGCCACGCCACATGGGAGATGGAGTTATTACTCAAATCAATTTCCCCGAAAATTTGGAGGTTAGCGTTTTTCAAGGATAGTTTAGCAGGCCAGGGAGTCCGCTTCTGAGTCGGGCCACAGGACCAGTCAGACACCAGAAATGCAAAAACTTGAAAGGACATCTCAAACGGCCAATCTTAGGTTCTACAACAGTGATGTTTATCTGCAGAAGCTGCAGATCTTGTGACCTCCGGAGTAATGGCTGGTCGTCGTTTACATCTATATATATATATATATTTTTTTTTTTTTTGAGACGGAGTCTCGCTCTGCTGCCCAGGCTGGAGTGCAGTGGCCGGATCTCAGCTCACTGCAAGCTCCGACTCCTGGGTTCACGCCATTCTCCTGCCTCAGCCTCCTGAGTAGCTGGGACTACAGGCGCCCGCCACCGCGCCTGGCTAGTTTTTTGTATTTTTTAGTAGAGACGGGGTTTCACCGTGTTAGCCAGGATGGCCTCGATCTCCTGACCTCGTGATCTGCCCATCTATATTTTAGCAGAATCCAGGCTCCTCTCATCCTCCTAACCTAGTGGCCTTTCATTAGCTTTACGCAGGCAGTTCAGTTTGAGAGAAGGGCTATTATCGTTTAAACTATAAATATCTCCCAGTTAGTTTGGCCCAGGCCTAGGAATGATGAAAGACAGTTTGGAGGTCAAAGGCCGGATGGGGGTGGGTTAGGTCAGGTATCATTCAACGTCACAGTTTTCTCACTGCTGTAATTTCTGAAAAGCGGTTTCATCACTTCCAAGAGGATAGAAGACATGTCCCACTCTGGTGGCATTTCCTGTGCGTGGCTGAAGGACCGATCTGCACAGAGCGGCTGTCAGAGGCCGGTGCGTTCTCTGCTCCTCATGTTTCTATCACCCAACTCTCCTGTAAGCCCGGCAACAAGAGACGTGAGAAAAACATCCTCATGCAAAGCAGCCGGACCCAAAATGAAGAAATGAAAAGATCAATGGATCATTAAGACCCGAAGTCAAGTTTTTAACATACCCCTGACTTTGTGGTTTTAAACTTGCCTGTTTGAGACGTGTAAATACTCACTGATTTATAAAAACGCCAGTCATCAGGCATGCCAGTTGGATTCCAGAGAAAACAGTAGGGGGTGCCTTATCGGGAAGAACAAACGGCTGCTCTTATCTAGGCGCTTTCACTTACTGCATGGTTCAGCACACGGCGTTTTTGTGATATGCAGAAACCGTCTTCATAAAAAGTAATTTTCCACTTGCCCAATTAAATAACTACCAAAGCGTATTTCCAAAGAAACTACACTGCATTGTTCTTCACTTTGCTTAGTTGTTTAAAAAAGTTGACATTTTATTGTGAAATAAAACATACATGCAGAAGAATTCACAAACCGTACATTTGGTAAATGGTTATAAAGCAAACAGCTACATAACCAGATCACACGCCGAGCCCTGCCAGCACCCCAGAACCCCCACGGATCCCACCCTAACCACAGCCCCATTCCCTCATCAGGAAATGTGCTTGGTTTTATTTTCAAGCCAACCCATAACCTCACCTCATGTTCCAAGAAAGTCCCACAGTGATATGAGACCAATCTGTTCAGCTATTTTTACAGGGAATTCTTTACAGCCTAAAAATCCGAAATACTTCCCACTTCTGGGAGCCTGAAACTCACTCCGCCACTCTTTGCCTCGTCCAGGCAGGAGCTTTCTCACAAACCTGTCGCTCCAGTTCTTAAGAAACCAGATTTTATTAAAAGATTGGGTTTAGGACAATTAGGTAACTGATTAGTCTATCACAGTTGTCTGTGACAAGAACATAAATATTAGAGTTGAGACGTCAATTTTATGAATAAAACCAAGAAGAAACCCTAACAAAGGCAAGATGGGGGTTGTTTAGATCAGATGCAAGGGCTTCTGGTCCAACAGGCAGATCTAACAGGCAGACAGAGCACTCATGTCCATCCATTTCCTGCTGAAACCTGGCTAAAATTATTTAAGTGTTGAAAGTAGAGAAAGAAGATAGAAGGCAGAAGATAGAAGGCATGGCTGGGTGTGGGGGCTCACGCCTGTAATCCCAGCCCTTTGGGAGGCTGAGACAAAAGGATTGCTCAAGGCCAGGAATTCAAGGCCAGCCTGGGCAACATAGTGAGACCCTGTCTCCATTTAGAAGAAGAAGAAGAAGAATTAAAAGAAGAAGAATTAGAAGAAGGAGGAAGGGGAGGAGAAACAAAATGCTCCAGGGCCAAGACAGTGAAAGGCAGAGGCCACGGCAAAGTCTGAGGGCTGGAGGCCGAGGGACAGATGATGGACGGGTGGATACCGGTGAGGCCAGAGGAGGCTACTTGGAGCCACAGGGAGAGCCTGGGGAGGCTCAGGCATCTCTGAAAGGGGGCATCAGGGGAGGCTGAAAGCAGGAGGCACGGGATCTCCAGGTCCCGCTCCACACCCAGGAGGGCAGGCGGCAGCCCCGGCCCAGCTGGGAGGGCCCAGGAGGCATCGGCCAGAAGACACTGTCATGAAGATTCCGAGGCAGGAACGGGAAGCAGGAGGAGTAAAGGAACAGTGACCTTTGCCTACTTGGATCCAAGAGTTGTGGCAACCAAATTACAGATCCTTCCACCCCACACCCCAGGGGACAGAATGACATGACCTTCCACCCCACACCCCAGGGGACAGGATGACAGATCCTTCCACCCCACACCCCAGGGGACAGAGTGACACGACCTTCCACCCCACACCCCAGGGGACAGGATGACAGATCCTTCCACCCCACACCCCAGGGGACAGAGTGACAGATCCTTCCACCCCACACCCCAGTGGACAGGATGACAGATCCTTCCACCCCACACCCCAGGGGACAGAGTGACACGACCTTCCACCCCACACCCCAGGGGACAGGATGACACGACCTTCCACCCCACATCCCAGGGGACAGAGTGACACGACCTTCCACCCCACACCCCAGGGGACAGGATGACACGACCTTCCACCCCACACCCCAGGGGACAGAGTGACAGATCCTTCCACTCCACACCCCAGTGGACAGGATGACAGATCCTTCCACCCCACACCCCAGGGGACAGAGTGACACGACCTTCCACCCCACACCCCAGGGGACAGGATGACATGACCTTCCACCCCACACCCCAGGGGACAGAGTGACACGACCTTCCACCCCACACCCCAGGGGACAGGATGACATGACCTTCCACCCCACACCCCAGGGGACAGAGTGACACGACCTTCCACCCCACACCCCAGGGGACAGAATGACACGACCTTCCACCCCACACCCCAGGGGACAGGATGAGAGGTCCTTCCACCCCACACCCCAGGGGACAGAGTGACACGACCTTCCACCCCACACCCCAGGGGACAGAGTGACACGACCTTCCACCCCACACCCCAGGGGACAGAGTGACACGACCTTCCACCCCACACCCCAGGGGACAGAGTGACACGACCTTCCACCCCACACCCCAGGGGACAGAGTGACATGACCTTCCACCCCATATCCCAGGGGACAGAGTGACACGACCTTCCACCCCACACCCCAGGGGACAGAATGACACGACCTTCCACCCCACACCCCAGGGGACAGATGACACGACCTTCCACCCCACATCCCAGGGGACAGAGTGACACGACCTTCCACCCCACACCCCAGGGGACAGAGTGACACGACCTTCCACCCCACACCCCAGGGGACAGAATGACAGGTCCTTCCACCCCACACCCCAGGGGACAGAATTCCTTTCAGGGAAACACCCCCACGAGAAAAATCTGCGTGATTCGTGGGTTCCTCAACATGAGACCCATGCGCCTCCCTGGTCATCCCAGGGCCCACAGGCAAACCTCCTTACACCACACACACACACACACACACACACACACACACACAGACCCCCAGGGTTCCACATCCCTTCTCAGTGCCTTATGCTGAGAAATCAACAGTCAAAGACCACCGGGCAGCCTTCAACACGGAGAAAGAGGCAAAATCAAGTTGTGTGGTCAGAGGAGACAGTGAATGGGGTGGAAGAAAACTTCAACAAAGAAAAGCGATTGTTCAAATGCTCGGGGATGTCTGTCTCCCACCAGTGGAATTGCTGTGACACTCAGTGTGCGTCAGTGTGTGCAGAGGCATCTCCTGTCTCCAGTGGAGACGCTGGGATCAAATTAGTGATGGGTACAAGAACGCTCATCAAACCACCAGAGGAGGAGCGGAGGGCACAGGGCTTTATTATGAACAGGGTAGGTCAACAGGATTGGCCCTGGGACTGGACGGGGGTTTGAAGAGAAAGAGGAAACAAGAAAAATCCCAAGAGGTTTGACTTCAACAACCGGAAGGAGAGCAGCCCCTGGTACCGAGACGGAGGTAACAGGAGGAAGAGCACCTCGTCCGGGAAAGCAAAGTCCTGGTGTGGATGCCGAGGCTGCGGAAAGTGTGTGATGCCCAGGTAAGATGTCAGCTGACCCAGTATTCAGGTCTGGGCTGAAGATGAGATTTTGGGAGCTTCTGGGGTATGGATGTGATTTACAGGTGACTTTGCCTGGGAAGATCCTCTCAGAAAAAAATAGCTGGAGAAGAAAGACAGGAGGAGGTTAGGATGATGGGAGGGGGACAAGGATCGGGCTCCAGGATCCCTCCCAAAAAAGCCCGTCTGGAGGAGGGGTTGGTGGAGCGAGTGCTGTTGCAGGGCACTGGAGGGATGTGGCCGCCGGCGCCCTGGCAGGGGTGACTGTGGGGGGCAGAGGGCACTGTGGTGGGCCTTGGGCCTTAGAGACAACAGGAAAGAGGAGGTGGGGCCAGTATGTGTACAAAGTCCTCCTAGGTGGTTTCTCTAGAAAGCGGAGAAGAGGTAGCTGCTGGAGGGGGTGAGATCCAGGGGTCTTTTCATGGCAGCAGCTCTCAGCATGGCGTAGACGGACCAGTACCCCTGAGTGTAAGGGGGTGACGGTACTGGGTGGAAGGGGCTTCAGACAGGACGGGGAGATGGTGCAGAGCCTCAATGCTGGTGAGCATGGTCAATGTCATGGTAGGCAGCCTGGGACGTCTCTCAGGATTCCTCCATAAAATCTAGTGGACAGTGAGAAGGAGTGAGAGAGAGAGAGAGAGAGAGAGAGAGAGACAGCAGTGAGAGTCCGGGCAGATGCGAGTTCGTGACCCAGGGGGGAAGCCTGGAAGAAGGGGCCCCACTCCTCCAGATCCAGGGATCTGGGACCTAGGAGGGTCTTGGGATCTGTAATGACCGGGAAACACCTGGGGCATGTTCCACAGCAGCCCCAGGACACCAAAACCTGGTCCAGGAGGACAGAGATTTACTGAGTCCAGACTCCAAACAGAACTACACAAATGGGAAGGTGTGGAGAGGGACATGGGTCCTGATTTGCAGACTGCGGCCTCCAAGCCTTGGACTGAGGAAGTTAGGAAGAAAGGAGACAAGGAGAATTCAGGGACAGCTGGAGAGAAGGCCTGGAGTTCCTTCCAGTCTATGGGAAAAGCAGCCATCTTGTGAGTGGGAGCACCATCCGGAGCTGGGTGGGTGGGAGCATCATCAGGGAGGCTCAGGGCTGGGTGGGAGATGGCCCCGCCCTCCTTCCCCTCCCCTGCACAGCAGGCAGGTCTCGGCATCCTGTCCTCAGCGGCATCCTGTCCTCAGCGGATACCTCACCTCGCTGCACTTTCGGCTTTTGTTTTTCAAGAGCTTGACTGCAACTCCCTGCCCCCAGATGCTGGCGGTAGGGCTGGAGCCAATGGAGTGGTTGGCCCAGACTCTTCCCCTTCCTGGCCCCAGTTCTGGGGAAGACCTGACCTGGGCCTCCTCTGACCGGTGTCTTACACCCCAGGGGGATCACACCCACTCCAAAGAGCTAACACCTGAGGACTGCAACCCCTGAAAAAGAAACAAGTTGAGCTGAGGATACTGTTTAAAGTTTTATTTGTTTATTTTATTTTACTTTTATTTTTTGAGATGAATCTCTGTCTGTCTCCCAGGCTGGAGTGTGGTGGCGCAGTCTCGGCTCACTGCAACCTCCGCCTCCTGGGTTCAAGCAATTCTCCTGCCTCAGCTTCCTGAGTAGCTGGGACTACAGGCCCGCACCACCACACCCGGCTAATCTTTGTATTTTTAATAGAGACGGAGTTTCACCGCGTTGGCCAGGCTGGTTTCGAACTCCCGACCTCAGGTGATCCACCCGCCTCGGCCTCCCCTGTTTAAAGTTTTAAAACAGATGCACCAAGAATTTATACAAATAAACATATTCAAAGAGATAAGGGCAGATACCAGAGACATAAAGCAGGGAAGAAGGAATGTCTAGCAGCCAATGAAATAATTGACATAAGGAACATGATGAGGCCAAATGCAGCCAAAGCCAGGTGAGCGGGCTAGAGGCAACTCGCCCAGAAGGCAACAGGAAAAGAGAGAACCTATGAAAGAATGGTTAAAGGTGATTAAGGTAATTAAAGAAGTGGCAATGTACAGATAATGGAGTTCCAGGAACAAAGAGACAAATAAAAATGGAGGAAAAAATACTTGAAGGTAAAATAAGAAAAAATTAAACAAAGATGAAAGCTCTCAAACTGAAAGGGCTTAGAGAGTGTCAAATAGGATGGATGGGAAACTTACCCGTAATTGATAGTGAAACTCAAGAATATCAAAGAAAATTCCAAAAGTTTCTATGAAGAGCAGATCACCGACGAAAGAGTAAGTTTGGTTTCAGAGTTTCCAGCAGCCACACTGGGTGCCAGAAGACACTGGAGTAATATTTTTAAAGACCTCAAGGAAAAGAATTTGACACAGAAGACAGGCGCAGTGGCTCACACCTGTAATCCCAGCACTCTGGGAGGCCGAGGCAGGTGGATCATGAGGTCAGGAGATGGAGACCATCCAGGCCAACATGGTGAAACACCGTCTCTACTAAAAGCACAAAAATTAGCTGGGTGTGGCAGCGCATGCCTGTAATTCCAGCTACCAGGGAGGCTGAGGCAGGGGAATCCCTTGAACCAGGGAGTTGGAGGTTGCAGCGAGCCGAGCCGAGATCATGCCACTGCACTCCAGCCTGGGGGACAGAGCAAGACTCCATCTGAAAAATAAATAAATAAATAAAATAAAACATTAAAAAAAGAATTTGACGTAGAATTTTATAGCCAGCTCAACGGTCACTGAAGTATGAGCACACATCAAATTATCTTCCAGTATCAAAGGCCTCAGAAGATCCACTTTTCCAAGACCCACTTTGAAAACGTTCTTCAAGGAAATTAGAAGATAAATAAATCCAGGAGGATGTTGATAGGAACTACGGGTATAAAAAGCTTTAGATCAAATAGATTTTAATAAAGTCTATTGTTATCTAAAAAAGCCAGGACCGGCCGGGCGCGGTGGCTCACACCTGTAATCCCAGCACTTTGGGAGGCCGAGGCGGGCAGATCACGAGGTCAGGAGATCGAGACCATCCTGGCTAACACAGTGAAACCCCATCTCTACTAAAAATACAAAAATTAGCCAGGCATGGTGGCGAGCGCCTGTAGTCCCAGCTACTCGGGAGGCTGAGGCAGGAGAATGGCGTGAACCCGGGAGGCGGAGCTTGCAGTGAGCCGAGATCACGCTGCTCACTCCAGCCTGGGCGACAGAGCGAGACTCCATTTCAAAAACAAATAAACAAACAAACAAAAAGCCAGGACCGAAGTGAGGAGAGAGGATGAAGTACATTTACAACAACACAAAAGTAAATATCTAAACAGAATCAACATGGGAATCCAAAGATTTAATATTAATCTGCTCAGGAAATAAATAGGATTAGATATGTATCAATGTGGATCTTAAACTAAAGGTAACCACTATTAAAATCTATAGAAGAAACTTGGTGAAAAAGAAAGGAATGTAAAAGCCAATTATGAACAAAGGAGGCAGAAATAAAGTCCTGCTGCAACCACAGACACGATCAACTTAACGAGCTAAAACACCAGTACGAAGCTTGGATTTATAAAAAAAGAATCAACGGTTTTCCAAGGAAGCATACTTGAAAGTAAAGGACACTAAAAAGTTTTAAAATAAATAGAAAAAGAAGCACTAGGCAAATTCGAATCAATATGAAACTAGACAGTAGCCCTGCTATCTGCAAAGTCCAAAGCAAAGTAATCACCAAAGAACAGCATGATGTTATATACTTGAAAGAGGAAACAAATGAACAAGATGCGACCATCATGATCGTATCAGTACTTAAGAATATTTCTTTAAAAAAGCAAAAACTGGCCGTGTGCAGTGGCTCTCATCTGTAATCCCAGCACTTCGGGAGGCCGAGGCTGGCGAATCCCCTGAGGCCAGGAGTTCGAGACCAGCCTGGCCAACATGGCGAAACCCTGTCTCTACTAAAAATACAAAAACTACCTGGGCGTGCTGGCACATGCCTGTAGTCCCAGCTACTAGGGAGGATGAGGCAGGAGAATCACTTGAACCTGAGAGGCAAAAGTTGCAGTGAGCCGAGATCGCGCCACCGCACTCCGCCCTGGTGACAGAGGGAGACTCTGTTTCAAAAAAAAAAGGCAAAAACTCACACAACTATACAGAGAAAAACATAAGTTGGCAATTATATTAGATATTTCTTAAAACATATAAAATAGCAGACATCAAAGGTTTGAAATATACAAATTCTAAATCATTATATTTACATAGAACTCTCATCCAATGAAGACTATACTTTTAAAATGCATATAATGTTTATACAATTTGATCATATATCATGAAAAATGTATTTAGCAAGAAAGAAACACAAACTCTAAAGCAACAAAGTGTGTTCTAACATAACAGTATAATAAATCTTGAAATAAATAACAAAAGGATAGAAGTTTTAAAATACCACATTTTTGGAAAGGAAATGGCATTACTAAATATCCCTTGGGTTTAAAAGTAAATCAGAAGAGGGTTACAAAATATTTAGAACCAAATTAAAATAAAAACAAAAATGTAAAACTTTGTGGGACAATGTTAAATTAGTACTTAAAAGAAATTTTATAATTTCAAATGTATTTACAGGAAGCAAGAAAACTTCAAAATAAAACAAAATATTCAATACAAAAATCTGAAAACTGAATAGAAAAACTGAATAAATTGAAAACAAGAAGAAGAAAGGAAATAATGAATATAAGGACAGAAACAAATAAAAAATTATCAAAAAAAGGTTAACCAAAAAACCCCCTTACTTCTCAGAAAGATGAATAAAATAAATAGAGCTTGAACAAGACCAATCAAACCAAAAAACAAGCAAGTAAGAAACAAATCAACAAAATACAGAACAAAAGGCCCTGTGGATATAGAGAGATTTGCTGACATAAAAAAGTACATTTTAAAAACGGTGTATTAGTTAGGAAGTACAGATGAAAGGCATGTTTTTCAAAAATAAAAATGCTGAAATTGTAGCAAGAAGGATTTTTGTAAAAAACAAAGGACGGCCTAGAACAGGCTAACTAAGGAGAAACATAAACTAGAAAGGGATCAAAGACCTAAATGTAAAAGGTAAAACTCTAAAACTCTCAGAAAAAAATACGAGTGTCAATCTTTGCAGTCTCAGGTTAGGCAAAGCCTTTTGTGATACGATCCGAAAACCATAAACAACAAAAG
The DNA here is from genome assembly GCF_024542745.1 of Macaca thibetana thibetana. Taxonomy (NCBI): domain Eukaryota; kingdom Metazoa; phylum Chordata; class Mammalia; order Primates; family Cercopithecidae; genus Macaca; species Macaca thibetana. The sequence continues at coordinate 140,578,918 of NC_065585.1, forward strand.
GAAACTTTCAGAAACATCAGTAGAGTGAAAACACAAGCCCAGAGTGGAAAGAGGTCTGCGCAGACCAGGTGTCTCATAAGTGCTGTGCATCCAGAGTAGATCCAGAACTCTCCACTCCACGGGGTAGGAATTACCCCACTGGGCCAAGCGGACACAGGACGTGAAGCGGCGTTGCTCTCAGGAAGACACACGAAGGGGCCGGGTGCCAGTGAGGACACTCGCCGTCATCAGCCGTCAGGAAAATGGGAATCACGCCACACCCAGGCACCACCGCACACCCACTGGCATGGAGGTCAGGACGCAGAGGGATAGAGACTGGGGTTGCTGAGGATGTGCAGAGCCCGGAACCCTCATGCACTGATGGAAGCGTAAAGCAGCCAAGAGTGCAGGTGCTTCAGGAAATGCTCTGACAGTTCCTCAGCATCTAACCATAGAGCGAATGTAGGACCCAGCAGTTCCACTCCTGGTGGAATACGTAAGAGAGGGGACACCTATGTCCCCACAAAAACATGCCACCATGTTCATCACAGAGTTGTTCATAACAGCCAAAAAGAGGAAACGATGCCAATGGCCATCCACTGACAGACAGCTACATAAAACGTGGTCAGTCCACACTATGGGGTATGATTTGGCAATAAAAGGGCATAAAGTACTGATACACGCTACAACACAGATGAACCTTGAAAACATGATGCTGTGTGAAAGAAGTCAGGTGCACAAGGCTATGTATTGTAGGACTCCCCGTATAGGAAATGTCCAGAATTGGCAAATCTGCAGAGACAAAAAGATTAGCCGTTGCCTAAGGTCAGGGAGGAGGACTGCTAAGGGGATCGGGTCGGGGTCGGGGGCGGGAAACGGGGAATAGCTACTAATGGGTACAAATTCTTTTTTTGTTTTTGGTTGATAAAAACGTTCTAAAATTGATTGTGGTGGTTTCACAATTCCATGAATACTAAAACCCGCTAAATACACTTTAAACGGGTGAATTTTACGTGAATTATAGTTCAGGAAAGCTGTTAAAATAAAAATAAACGAACTGCTTCCTTTTGGAGAAAACGGGACAGAAGAAATAGAGAGAAGACATTTCTCTGAGCACAGCGTTTTGAATAGTTTTAACTTTTGGAATCATGACATTTTACATATTCAAATAATAAAGTTATCAAGAATTGGGGAAAATGCTACAACAGAATGCCAACAAAGGAACCCGAGTGTCTTTCAAATAATTAGCCATCATCTGAAAGAGAGTTGGGACAAAACAAATTTAAGTAATTTTTGAAGACAGCACTTTGACTGCATACCCTCAGACTAAAGAAAAAAGCTGCAAACAGATCTGGAAGTCTCAATAGGTTTGTTTCTTGTGGTCCTGTGGGTGGAGCCATTCCAAACCTGCTGTGTTACGGCGTGTTTGAGCCACGCGTGATGCTCCCTCTGCGGCCGTGAGCCGGGGTGGTCACCATGCAAGACGGGACGCACAGGAGTGAGGCAGGTAAGGAAGTGCCGTGGGGCTGGGTTGTAGTGGAGGTAGAAGGGTCTGGAGGTTCTGATGGCCCACTAGCAACAAGCACTTCTCCCACTCACATCTTAACTTCAAATCCCATTCCTCACTAAAAAGAACCAGAATTCTCAGAGAAAGGGCTGGATTCAGTGGCACAGCAGAGAAGGTGCATCCGCTGCATAGAAAATAAGGACGTGGTCGCGTGCGTGGCTCACGCCTTTAATCCCAGCACTTTGGGAGGCAGAAGTTGGCGGATCACAAGGTCAACAAATTGACACCATCCTGGCCAACAAGGTGAAACCCCATCTCTACTAAAAATACAAAAATTAGCCAGACGTGGTGGCGTGTGCCAGTTGTCCTAGCTATTCAGGAAGCTGAGGCAGGAGAATCGTTTGAACCCAGGAGGCAGAGGTTGCAGTGAGCCAAGACCGCACCACTGCACTCCAGCCTGGCAATAGAGTGAGACTCTGTCTCAAAAAAAAAAGAAAAAAGCAAGCAAGAAAGAAAAGAAAATAAGGACGTGCTCCATATACACCATGGAATACTATGCAGCCATAAAAAAGGATGAGTTGAAGTCCTTTGCAGGGACATGGATGAAGCTGGAAATCATCATTCTGAGCAAACTGTCACAAGGACAGAAAACCAAACTCCGCATGTTCTCACTCATAGTTGGGAATAGAACAATGAGAACACTTGGACACAGGGTGGGGAACATCACACACTGGGGCCTGTCATGGGGTGGGGGGAGGGGGGAGGGAGAGCATTAGGAGAAATACCTAATGTAAATGACGAGTTGATGGATGCAGCAAATCAACACGGCACACGTATACCTATGTAACAAACCTGCACGTTGTGCGCATGTACCCTAGAACTTAAAGTATAATAAAAACAATAATAATAGAAAGAAATGCAGACATGTAAAAAAAAAAAAAAAGAAAGAAAGAAAGAAAAAGAAAATAAGGATGTACTCAAAACAAGGACTGGTCCAAAGAAAGATGCTGGAACAGCCTGGACAGACCCCCACAGCAAACCTGGAACAACGGAAGCAGCAACATCTATCAGAACAACAATCAGTTATAACCCACTATAAATAGAATAACGTTGCCAAACAGAGAATCCATGAACCCACAGGGATAGTAAACAAACACTGGGAAGAAAGTAGCCCTTCTTTATCGAATGCTGTGAGAAGTGATGGAGGTGGAAAATCAACACATTGAACCGTCACCATAACGGTTGACCCAGCTGAATGCAAACGTGATTGAACCGTCACCGTAATGGCTGACCCAGTTGAGTGCAAACGTGACTTGGTGCCAGTGAGGCCAGCTTGGGGCAGGAGGAGGTTTTAAGGGCAGACAGGGCGTTCTCAGCCTCAGCAGATCTCCCGCAGGACACCCAAGGATGAGGAAAATCAGTGACTATTCAGAGGAGGAACCACCTTATCGGGGACCAAAATTAACACTGCCAATCAGGGCAGGCTGACAGACGCCTCCGTGTTCCGTATCTCAAGACATTGTTTACAGAGCACTCCAGTCGGAAATATGTAACTCGAAATCAACCCTGACAAAATACCAGACCAAACCAAACTGAGGGCACGCTTTAATACAACCGGCTGGTATTTTTTCAAAAATATCACTGCTGTTAAAGACAAAGACAGGCTGAAGAACTGCAACAGATTAAAGAATAAAGAGATGTGATTACTAAATAGAGGATGTGATCTGGTACTCCGTCCTGGACCAAGAAAAAAAAAGGACAGGAAAGAAACTGTCAAAGTTAGAATGAAAACTGTAGATGAGATAAAAAGTACTGGCTCCACGTTACAGTTCTTGAATTGATAGCTTGTGTGGTTACATAAGATAATATCCTTATTCTTAGGAAATAAACACTAACTTTTTGTTTGTTTGTTTGTTTTTGTTTTTTTTTTAGACATAGTCTCACTCTGTCACCCAGGCTGGAGTACGGTGGTGCCATCTTGGCTCACTGCAACCTCCACCTGCCAGGTTCAAGCAATTCTCCTGCCTCAGCTTCCCTAGTAGCTGGGATTACAAGTGTGCACCCGGCTAATTTTTTGTATTTTTAGTAGAGACGAGATTTCACCATGTTGGCCAGGCTGGTCTCGAACTCCTGGCCTCAGGTGATCCACCCGCCTCGGCCTCCCAAAGTGCAGGGATGACAGATGTGAGCCACCGTGCCCAGCCAATAAACACTAAAGTATTAAGGGGTAAGGGATACAAAGTAAAGCAGGGGAAAGAAAGAAAGAAAGAGAAAGAGGCAAGGAGAGAGAGAGAGGGAAAGGGAGAGAGACTGCTATGACGTGCGGCAAAAAGTTAAAAATGGATAAATATGCTTAAAGAGTATATGGAAGGTTTGTTTTTTTCCCTTCAAATTTTTGTAAGTTTGAAATTAATTCAAAATAAGCCAAAAAAAAAAAAAAATGGAACAGAGTAACTTCCTTTAAACAAGGAAGCCTCCTTTTGAAGCTGCGGCATCTGAGACACAGGTGACGAGTCCAGGCCCCCCAACTCTGTCTCCCCTCCCAGTCAAGAGGATTTTTAAAAGTCCACAGTTGCAAACTGTTAGTGTCTCCTAGGGCGGGTTTTCTCATCATTCCCATGGTTAACATGCTTAGCAGGTTAACACTTTTCATCCTGTGTGTTTAGGAACCTGTGAGAAAGGGTAAAGGTCAACACGGCAGGTGGGGTGCTTCCTGCACTGCTGCCAACAGGCTGGTGTTTTTCTTGCGTGACGGGATCCCAGGCTGGCGGCCCAGGGCTGTGCCACCCGTTGCTGCCCGTGCCTGAGTGTGGATGTGGATCCTCACGCCTGCCCCTCATGGTGCCAACAGCAGGTGCCCCTGTAGGCATCAGGACTACATTTCAAGCAAAAACGAGGCAGGAAGGGGTGGGAAGGTGTCCTCGACCCAGCCTTGCATTCACTTGCAAAGGAAACTCACTCAGCCACAAGCCCTCCCCTTCTCAGTGGCCAGAACTGTGCTGTGTGCACACCAAGGGCCAGAAGACAGACACCAGCTGGCAGAGGACTGGCTGACCAGGGACCCACGCTGGCAGGACGCAGTTCCAGTCCTGCAACTAGCTCCAAATTAAAATGTAAAAAGCCACGTTTAGCAAATGAGATTTTTCCTGAGCTTTATTTTTTTTAAGGGCTGCGTGCTTTCTATGTGAGATAATCTGAAATTACAGAAAACACACAATGGGAATATCGCATGGTGGCCTCGACCTTTCTAAGCTTTGGCTGTTGCACAAAACCACTCTACGTCTCCAACGTTCTGTGCTCTGTGGTTGTTTTGTGTGGAAACAAAATCTCTGGGGTTGACCAGATATGCTTGGAAATTCCTTGTAACCAATGAAACTGCAGCTAAAATGCACTGTGTTCCAATTGGGATTTTGCATTTCACATATTATTTTTGAAAAACAACACAGAAAATGCGAAAGCTACAAGGACTATAAAAGTTTTCTATGTAGGCCGGGCACGGTGGCTTGTGCCTATAATCCCAGCACTTTGGGAGGCCAGTATGGGAGGACTGCCTGAGCCCAGGAGTTTGAGACCAGCCTGAGCCAGATAGCAAGACCCCCATTTCTACACAACAAATTTAAAAATTAGCTAGGCATAGTGACATGCACCTGTGATCCTAGCTACTTTGGAGGCTGAGGCAAGAGGATCGCTTATGCCCAAGAGTTTGAGGTTGCGGTGAGCCATGATCACACCACTGCACTTCACGCCACTGCACTCCAGCCTGGGCGACAGAGCGAGACTCCGTCTCAAAAAAAAAAAAAAGTTTTTTCTCTAAAGTTTTGGCAGAAACTTTTCAGATTGAGACTTGACATTTAATAACTTTCTGTAATAATGGAGGATTTTAACTTTGGTTCAATTTTTGGAATCTTTCGATGGGTTTGAGGTTGCAGGTATCAAACCCTGTAGGAATGGGCTATGCACAGCTTCAGGCGGGCTGGAGTGTAACTGAGGCTGCCAAGTGTGAAACAGCGCAACAGTAAAAGCAAAATACACGCAGTGACAAGAGAAAAGAAATGAATTCACACCGTGGGCCTGCAGATGTGGAAATGAAGCGTTACTGAGGCCAGGCGCCTGTGCTCTGGGGTTCCTGGCCAGGTTCCCAGAAGGAAGGGTGTGGTTTCTTTTTCCTCTTGGACGGCTGGCTCCGGGCCCTGGATACCTCGGAGTCAATTCCAGACATTTGGGGTTGAGTCATCAGAAGAAAGAAAATAGAGACATCTGAATTGTTCACATCACTGTATTTTAAACATGTTTAGGCAAGTATATTTTTGTTACTAAAATAGTAAATACATTTTACTAATAGTGGAGTACATTTTGTTACTAAAAAGGGAAAACGTTATTCAAAATGATAAATATTGAATTAATAAGCTCTTGCATTAGAAGAAAATAGGAAGAAAGTTAGCAAAGGAAGGGGTGAACTGAAAGCGTCGACATGCATTTGTGAAAGTCCAGGTGTGGTTTATTCTGATTTACTCTGAAGTGAGCTGAAATCAGGACTGCAGGGCGGGCGACGCATCTGTGACAAGGCTGGCCAGACTCAGGGGTGCCCGCCCCACCCTCCTCCTGCAGCCACTCCCCCAGGGCAGGCCTCCTGTCCGGGAAGCCAGGCTGTTGGCATGTCACACAAAATCACGTGTGCTGGGTTCCGCACAGAGCAAAGCCAGGTGTGCAGCACAAGGCAGGCTGTCTGGCTCTCGAAGACCCCGCAGTGGAGCCCCTGCAGCCCGGGCAGGTTCTGACCCCAGAGGTGGCAGCTTCCTGCAGTCCCCCGACCTGTCATTCCTGTCCCGTGACTTGCAGAAAGGGGCAGCTCCTGGGAGATCCTGGGTGACACCTGGGACTCTGCCCTTCCTTCCTGGGCTGCTGTGTGAGGGGGGCCGGGGTCTGGAGACCCTGAGGGCTGCCCCAACACCAACACCCCTGCCTGTGCTCCTCTTGTGACGTGCATGTGTCCTGTCCTTACTGCCAAAGCTACAGCAGGGGTGTGGGGAGCCCATGCATCTGACCGGTACCTGTCTAACCCCACCACCTGTGCCACCGTAATCTGACCGGTACCTGCCTAACCCCACACTGCCTGTGCCACCATAATCTGACCGGTACCTGTCTAACCCCCCGGCCTGTGCCACTGTATGTAATCTGACCGGTACCTGTCTAACCCCCCTGCCTGTGCCACCATAGGACAGAGCACGAAGGAGAGCCCAAGAGGCACACCTGACACACTTAGCGGCTGAGTCGCAAGCCTGACGAGTGGGAGAACTCTGCGGTTCAGTGGCGTGAGGGCAGAGCGACGGGGCCCCTCTGCTTCTGTGTGAGCACACGCGCATGGAACAAGACTTCTGACCTGGTCAAACACTTCACACACACATAATGGAGGAAACTTTTGGCGTGCTATCAAATGCTTTGTCACACGCACACAACATCTCCGTCCCAGCATGGAGGAAAGGCAGCTGACCCTGGCCGACCCCACCCCAGGCCGGTGCCCACCAGAGGCCCGAGCGTTTCCCCTTCCAGCCGCGCAGTTTCCAGTGGCCACTGTTCTTTACTGAGGACGTCACCTCCGGCCGCTGGTCTTGCCAGGTACCCTGTGCGAGGGTGAAACTGGCTGCCCAGTCTCCCAGCCCTGCCCTTATCGTGGTAAATACGCCCTTCAGCAGACATCCCCATGTCAGCCCTTGGGTCTGTTCCCTGCAGGGCCCTGCCTGGCAGCCCTGGGTACCACGGGCTCATCCACTCCCCACTGCCAAGCAGCCATCCCATGCCAGGGACACGGGGCTTAGAATCAATCAGAGAATAAAACAGATGCAACCCTGTGTGGAGCTCACAAAATTCTGATATGGGAGAGAACCACATTCACCGGGTGCGGGTGCTGCGGTGTGACCGTGTCCCGCCAGAATTCACATGACATTGTAATTGCCATTGCAGTGGTACTAAGAGGTGGGCCCCCTACTCTTGCAAATGGCTTCATGCCTCATAAAAAGGCAGCAGGGAACTGGCTGAGGCCTCTTGACCTTCCATCCCCTCCGCCACATGAGGATGCAGAGTTCCCAGCAGAAACTAATCTGCCCACACTTTCATCTTGGACTTCCAGCTTCCAGAACTGTGAGAAATGATGCTTTTTTGGACAGAATCTCACTGTGTCACCCAGGCTGGAGTGCAATGGCATGATCTCGGCTCACTGCAACCTCTGTCTTCCAGGTTCAAGCAATTCTTCTACCTTACCCTCCCAAGTAGCTGGGACCACAGGCATGCGCCACCACGCCGGCTAGTTTTTTTGTATTTTTAGTAGAGATGGGGTTTCACCATGCTGGCCAGGCTGGTTTCAAACTCCTGACCTCAAATGATCCGCCCGCCTCGGCCTCCCAAAGTGCTGGGATTACAGGCGTGAGCCACCACGCCTGGCCTGAATGTCTGTTCTTTATAAACTACCCAGTCTCAGGTGTTTTGTTATAGCGGCCCACACTGCCTGAAACACGACTTTCTGTGCTAAATGCTGCGTTGAAGAGCCCAGCCCTGGCGCTGGAGGCTGTGCCCGAGGCAGGCATGGCTGCCCACGAGCTGCATCACCTTGGGCACGCCACCAGCTCCGAGCCCCGAGGCTCCTCGGCTGAAGTGGAATCAACAGGGCCTATTTCGTTCACGCCGTCAGGGCGAAGAAAACGGAAAACCATGTCCTTAAGCACAATACCTGGTAAAAAAAAATCTCACACTGAACTGCCACCATGACAGCTCCAGCGTCACCGAAGGAGGCTGGACACCGAGAAGAGCAGAAGGCCTGTACGGCCCAGCCCTGCAGCGCGGCGAGGAGGCTGCACCGACCCTCGGTCTTCAGTCACTCAGCCTCCTTGGCCCATTCTGTTTCCCAGCTTAAGAAACAAAACAAAACGTGGCATGGAGAAGGATTTCACTACCGAAAGAAAAAGCGCAGTGACAAGTGATCACACGGAAGACAAGCTGGAGAGCCACGTCCTGGCTAAAGGCAGGGCCATTTTCTATCCGGGCCACCTGCCATCAGGTGGAGTTAAGGCCGATATTGCACAATCTTCCTGGTTTTCAAGCAGTTCCAGAATTCCTGTTATGTGAACTCGCCTCGTTTAACACTTGCTGCAACTCTCAATAGAGGATGTGAAGCACGCAGTGCACACGTGCAGATGGATGCTGGCCAATGTGGGCTGCTGAGTGGGCCAGGCCCAGGCTCACGCCAACCTGGCACCAAGAAGTCGGAGCTCGTGAATGTCACCTGCACCACACGCTCCACTATGGATCCGTCCCCTCCCACTGCCGGTCAGGGAGACTGAGGCCAGTGAGCGCCATGGGAAAGTCTGGAAGGGGTCCGGATCATAACAGTTCACAAAGCCTTTTCTACCCACAAGCCCCCAACTTCAGGCTCTGCACTGAGGGGTCCCTGGACCAATGTGTGGGTGACACTGGACGGAGCGAGTGAGCCTGTGCTTCTCTACGGCGCCTCCATCCCTGTGCATCCAAACGTGCGTATGAAGCTACAGGAGGTAAAGTGTGGACCCCGGGGAAGGTCAAAGTCCTAGTGGAGGTGAGATAAAAATTAGGCTGTCCACTTCCACCTCCAAACCGAATTCTGAACACACGACGATTTATCATTATATTTTCTATCTCCAAGATAAAACATTCACAGCAATGTGAACAGGTTAGTTATTTTGAGAGAGAGGAAGGCATCGTCTGGGTTCTGTAAACATCAGTCACTTTATCACACCTTTGTCTGGCTGAAAAACACCAGCTCCTGCTGACTCCACAAGGGCGCGGCTGCAGAGGATGCCAGGCTGTGGGGTTTCCAGCTAAAAGTTGCAGCAGGGACACCATTTGCTCGATGGGTTTAAGATTAAAATCGCTTTGTAAAATGTCATAAATAGGTTACTATACACCGTGATCAATAAAGTTAAAGCACCACCAATCAAAATACACTGCTCTGGGCTGGGTACAGTGGCTCATGTGTGTAATCCTAGAACTTTAGGAGGCCAGGGTTGGCAGATCACTTGAGATCAGGAGCTGGAGACCAGCCTGACCAACATGGTGAAACCCTGTCTCTAGAAAAAATACAAAAAATTAGCTAGGCGTGGTGGTGGCGCCTGTAATCCCAGCTACTTGAGAGGCTGAGGCAGGAGAATCACTGGAACCCGGGAGGTGGAGGTTGCAGTGAGCCGAGATCATGCCGCTGGTCTCCAGCCTGGGAGCCAGAGTGAGGCTCTGTCTCAGAAAAACAGAAACAAAAACAAAAACAAAACAGTGTTCTAAGAGTTCCACGAAACATAAGGAACATAATCACACAGGATTCTCACGAGCAGCCGACGTTTTCCACATACATTTCAAAGGTGCTTTTGATAAAAAATAAACTTTGAATTTCAATTGCACGTTTATGTCAAAACACACACACATACACACACACACACACACACACGCAATTGTGTACGTCTGGTAACAAAATTGCTAAATTGGTGTGTAACTTCTACCTGGGTATAAAACAGTAGGAACAAGGTACCTTGGGACTCGTCATCAGGCAGCTCATTGCCACGAGCTGCTGCCGGACTATTCTAGGGACCCCAGGACCCTGCAGTTGAGCATCTCTGAAGGGGTCCAGGTCTATCCTACAGCTCAGTGGGAAAATGACATCACTACTTGTCTTGAAATCTACAGAGAGGCCAGGCGTGGTGGCTCACGCCTGTAATCCCAGCACTTTGGGAGGCCGCGGTGAGCGGATCACGAGGTCAGGAGATGAAGACCATCCTGGCTAACACAGTAAAACCCCGTCTCTACTAAAAATACAAAAAATTAGCCTGGCGTGGTAGCAGCGCCTGTCGTCCCAGCCACTCAGGAGGCTGAGGCAGGAGAATGGCGTGAATCCGGGGGGCGGAGCTTGCAGTGAGGGGAGATGGCACCACCGCACTCCAGCCTGGGCGACAGCGCGAGACTCCGTCTCAAAAAAAAAAAAAAAGAAAAGAAAAGAAAAGAAATCTACAGAGAAACACCAACCACGGAATTAGGGTCTGGATTGGGTGCCTGTAGGTAACTCAGTCAATTAAACACAGCTCTAAAACCCAGACAACCTGATTACGAAATACCTACCTTATTTTGTCAAATGAGCAATACAGTATGAATGACAAATTCTCATTTTAAAACAGGTTCCATGATTTTAAAAAAAAAAAACTTGCAAGATTTCACTCGACCACCCCAGGCTCTGGTTGGTGGGGTTAGACTCCAAGGAGTCTCTGCTGCTACCGGAGCGTCACTATCCCTCGGCGTTGTCTTTGCACCCTTTGCCACCAGATGGCGCTGCCGTACACCTGGGTTTAGATTTTTTTTTTTTTGAGACAGAGTCTTGCTCTGTCACCCAGGCTGGAATACAGTGGTGTGATTTAAGCTCACTGCAACCTCCACCTCCTGGGTTCAGGCGAGTCTCCTGCCTCAGCCCCCCAAGTAGCTGGGATTACAGATGTGTGCCACGACACCCAGCTAATTTTTGTAATTTAGTAGAGATGGTGTTTCACCATCTTGGCCAGGCTGGTCTTGAACTCCTGGTCTCAAGTGATCCGCCTGCCTCAGCCTCCCAAAGTGCCGGGATTACGTTGCGTGTGAGCCACCCCGCCCAGCTTAGAATTTCATACGCTGGGAAACTTTAACAAGAAACAAATTGTATTATGTTCTATCTTAGCCCAATTCTCTCCAACTGAAAACAATGTGACTTCTGAATAAGACACACGGCATATGAGTGTGTGGCTGGAAAGAATCGACGCTGACCCACCCGCCCAGTGGGAGGCACTTTACTATGAAGCCCTTTCCAGCATTCAGACAAAGCCACCCCACTCCTCAACAGGTGTGACGCCCCCGGACGCCATGGACTCCTCTCCTAGATGCTTGACACGGTCTGGTGCGGCTACACTGACAGAACCTGCCAGGACATTCACAAAATTATAATTTCTTAAAAATACTTTGTACCTACTTCAAAATTAATACTAATGAGAAATAAAGTTAGTATTGCCCTCAGAACTAAACACAAAACATTCGCTGCCTCATTAATTCAAAAGCCATTATTCACGGAGCTTCCCAGAATCGGTGTACCGGATCCGCTGGTGCCCAGGAGCCCCGGCCGGAGCAGCTACGGCCTCTTCTTCTGCAGCAGCTGCCCGTTGCCTTCTGGCCTGCTCTTGGCTTCTGGCTGTGCGAAGTTCCAGTCCACCGGACTGAGAAGCTGCTGAGTCTTCTTGTGGGTCCAGTACGGATTGATGATTAGTGTGAGCAGCGCCAGTCCGACAAGGAAGAGTGCCAAATGAGGCAGATACAGGCTGCTGACCAGGCCGTCCCAGTGCCAGAAACACACCCACCACATGTGGTAGGTCAGGACCATGCGGCAGTGAAACATGTGGATCATCAGCCACTGGTTGAGCTTCCAGAACAGAGACTCGGACCAGCCCGCCTGCATGGAGACAAGACAAACGCACAAGTTAATACGAAACTGCCAACATTCATTCTTCACATCACAAAGAGGTATTTGCTACCTTACTTACCAAGCAAAACAAATTCATTTCAAAGCAACAGAATTTCCTCCCCAGGGCTCTGCTCTCACTGGGACTTCATTCTGAAAGGAGGCCGCCGGCTCTGTGGGCACGCCTGGGCCAGCAGGGTTGACCCTTGCCCGCTCATGCTGTTCTCCTGCTCCTCTTGCTTTTGACTTCCGTTCCCTAAAGCTATGATAAATTCAACCTTTCTTTCGGTCTCCCTTCAGCCTTTGTTTTATCTTGAATTTGCACATATTAGGTAAATAAGCAATATTTATTTGGCAAAACCAGACACAGGTATCTCAAGCTCCCATACCTAGACCCTGGGAAGTGATGAGGTCATGCGGGTGGGGCCCCATGACAGGATTAGTGTCATAAGAAGAGGAAGAGACCAGAGCCTTCCCCTCCTCCATGCTAGGACACAGCCAGAAGGTGGCCATGTAAACCAGGAAGTGGGTCTTCACCAGACACGAATCTGCTGGTGCCTTGATCTCAGACTTGCAGCCTCTAAAACTGTGAGAAAGGAATTTCTGCTGTTCAAGCTGCCTAGTCTATGGCAGCCTGCTGTGGCAGCCTGCGCTGACTAATACAGTATACCACCCCGGCAAAATATTCTAATTGGGCCGGGCACGGTGGCTCATGCCTCTAATTGCAGCACTTTAGGAGGCCGAAGTGGGTAGATCACTTGAAGTCAGAAGTTTGAGACCAGCCTGGCCAACATGGCATCCCAGCTAATCTGGGAGGCTGAGTCATGAGAGTCATTTGAACTTGGGAGGCAGAGGTTGCAGTGAGCTGAGATCGTGCCACTGTACTCTAGCCTGGAGAAACAGTGAGACTCTGTGTGAGACTCTGTCTCAAAAAAATAAAATAAAAAGTTCTAACATGTTCTTCTGGTAGTTTTGAATATTTAAAGCCCCAAGTGTATTAGCTTTTATCGACAGTCCGCTACTCACAATGGTTTGACTTACAATTGTTTGATTTTATGGTGCCAATGTGATACACACTCAGTAGAAACCGTACTTCAAGTACCCACGTAACCATTGTTTCAACTTTCAGTATAGCATTCACTGAATTATGGGAGCTGTTCAGCATTCTGTTGTAAAACAGGCTTTGTGCTATAAGATTTTGCTCAAGCGTAGGCAGATCCAAGTCTTCTGGGCATGTTAAAGGCAGGCCAGGCTGTATACCATGATGTTTGGTAGGCTGCTTGTATTAAACACATTTCCGACACAATATTTTTAACTTATGATGAGCTTAATGGGATGTAACCCCATCCTGAGTCGAAGAGCATCCATTCTAAGTCTGGACTGAAAAAATAAATGTGAGGGAAATTAGAAGAGAAAGGCCAGCAGAACGGAGTAGCCCAGCCTGCCTCACACAGCTGTCACTGGAGTCTTTCCCAGGTCTCAGAGGGGACATCGGGGCTCCCACATGTGCATCACGGCAGCCTCACGCACACACACGCCTTCAGAGACTGCCAGTGCCGCTTTCCACAAACATCACCCCAACCCCGGGTGCAAACGAAACGCTCCCACCTGTGTTTGGGGCCACCTTGGTTGGCCGGGACCACACACTTCCCACGCACTCAGCATTGCTGAGGCACAACGAACACTCAGGAAGAAGAGCAGAGGAAGCAGGATCCAAAACAGGCCTGGAGCCTCCAAACTGAACAGGACAGGGGAGAAACTCACGCAGACCAGGAGAACCCGTGGCTGTCAGTTCTGGACGGTTAAGTGACATGGGATTGAAACGAAATGTGAACAGTTAATACTATAACTTATTTCTTACTTGTGAAAGTAGAGAGTTAGGCTACAAGTTCCTGGAGGTTCTTGGTATGTCCAAAGCAAAAGTCCCAAATGTAGCTGGCTCTCAGCCCCTGGGGTGACTGCAGATCCTGGTTTGCCTGGGCAGTCCCTGACATCCTTGTCTGGGTGGTAAACAATACAGTCACTCTGACAACCGGCCACAACCACCGGGTCCAAAAGTGGTGAAGGACAATGCTGGACTTTGGCACAGGCAAGTTTTCGATCTCACACCTCCCTCAGACCCACAGTGGCAGGACCAGGTGGGCCCAAACCCAGGTGAGGCCTGACAACTGCACCGACAGCAGTGTCCAGGGCTCAGCGCCTGTTCAGTCCACAACGCAGTGTACAGACAGACGGTGGCCCACACGAGATCATAATGGAGCTCAACAGTTCCTATCATTTACTATTTTACTATACTATACTTTTATCATTATTTTGGAGTGTACTCCTTCTCTGATGAAAATAAAGTTAACTCTAAACAGCCCCAGGCAGGTCTTTCAGGAAGGTCCAGAAGAAGGCACTGTCATCGCGGAGGTGGCAGCCCCGTGTCTGTTACTGCCCCTGAAGTCTCTCCGTGGGACGAGCTGTGGAGGTGGAAGACAGTGATATGGCCGATCCTGACCCTGTGCAGAGCTAGGTGAATGTGTATCTGCGTCTTAGATTGCAACAATTTAAAAAAAATTTTTTTAATTAAGAAAAGTTTACAGAATAAGGGTATAAAGAATATATATATATACACACACACACACACATGTATTTGTGTTTTAAGCTAAGTGTGATTACAAAAGAGTGGAAAAGTTTTAAAAATTTAAAATTTATAAAGTAAAAGGGTTACAGTAAGTTAAGGCTAATTTATGATTAAAGAAATTTTTAATATAAATTTAGCATTGCTTAAGTACACAGAGTTCATAAAGTCTACAGGAGTGCACAGTGATAGGCCCTCACACTCACCACTCATTCTGACTCACCCAGAGCAGCTTCCAGTCCTGCAAGCTCCATTCCCAGTTCACGCCCTGCATGCGTGTGCCATTTTTCATCTTTAACACGGTATTTTTACTATACCTTTCTATGCTTAGGTATGTTAAGATACACAGATATTTACAGTTGTTTTACACTCGCCTGCAGTATTCAGTACAGCCACGTGCTGTCCAGGTGTGCAGCCTGGGAGCAATGGGCTCTGGTGCATAGAGCCGAGGGTGGAGTTGGCTTAGACACGTGGAAGGGCACTCTATGACGGCTGCTCGATGACGAAATAGCCTAAGGACACATTTCTCAGAACACACCCGTCGTTGAGCAACACATGACTGTACATGGAACAGTGTCACACACTGTGTGCTCTTGTGGGTCTGGGTACCGTCTCTGACCGTGTCTGTGTAAACCATCCATATTGCTGCCCACCCCTCTGCTGCGTGGACAAACTCAGCTCACAAGCCCTTTCCACTGATGATGGGGCTTCAGTAGGATGCAGTCTGAGGCCAAATGAACAGCGTGGCTAAGACAATCCCAGTACCCCTGTTCGAGTGAACATGTGGGTGCACTGGGGTCAGGCACAGACCTATGCATCAAGCCGCAAGGACACCAGAAGTCTCACACACTGTTTTCCCTCGCTAGTGATCAAACTGGACACTCAAGCATTTATCAAACGGCTGACACAAACTGAAGGAAAGACAATGCTCCTTCTGTCACGCAGTGGACTGCAGCATGGCTACACGAACGTGTGCCACTCACAGAGTCCAGATTCCAGAACCTTCTGTCATCACGTGTGTGTGTACTGGAGCAGGGCCACACACACATCTGCCCCTCACAGATTTCACTTTCCAGAACCTTCTATCATCACGTGTGTATACTGGAGCAGGGCCACATGCATATCCAACCCTCACAGATTTCACCTTCCAGAACCTTCTGTCATCACATGTGTGTATACTGGAGCAGGGTCACATTCATATCCAACCCTCACAGAGTTCACCTTCCAGAACCTTCTGTCATCACATGTGTACTGGAGCATGACCACACATACAGCTGCCCCTCACAGATTCCAGTTTCCAGAACCTTCTGTGTGAACAGAAGCACAGTCACATGCAAGTATCCCCCTGACAGATTCCATCTTCCAAAATCTTCTGTCATCATTTGTGTCCTGGGGTACTGCCATGCATGTGTGCCCCTCATGGATTCCAGCTTCCAGAATCTTCTGTCATCATGTGTGTGGAGCACCACCACCCATATGTGTGCCCCTCACAGATTCAGCTTCCAGAATCTTCTGTCATGTGTGTGCTGGAGCACCACCACACACGTGTGCCCTTCACAGATTCAGCTTCCAGAATCTTCTGTCATGTGTGTGCCGGAGCACCGCCACACGCACACGTGCCTGCCACAGATTCCCTTATGGAAGACTGAGAATCGTCTTTGCTATGACCCGGCGCCTGGCACAGGGCCTGCAAGAGTGCTCATTACTCCTCAAGAGAGCGTACGGTATCAACAGGAGTGAAAACAGTGTGTGAAGACAAAACACTGAAGAGTCGACGTTTTGAATGTCAGAATCCTCTGCGTTAGCTGGAAGGCCCCACACAGTGATGAACTGTACAGTACACCGTGCACTCAGTCCCAGGCTCTTGCGAGCTCAGTCTTCATTCACTCGGCCATTCCCTCACAATTCACAAAAAGTTCTCCTCCACCATTTTCCTCACTTACTGAAAGTAGTCATCTTAAATTATCAATAGTCACATCAGAATAAAATCACTACCTTAAGTTTAGAAAACTCAAAGCTTGAGAACTGAGAGTTCTTTGGTTTTACTAAGGCACTAAAACTGTTGTAGTCAAAGTCACCAAAGGCTCTGAAAAAAGAGGCAAAATCTACAGGAACAAAATTTGTGACATAACACATGCCAAGCTCTGTCACCCGGCAGTTATATCATACTTAAATATACAGTTGCCCTCAGTATCCTTGGGGGACTGGTTCCTGGGCTCCCTGCAGATACCCAAAGCCACGGATGCTCAAGTCCCTTACATAAAATGGCTTTGTATGTGCATATAACCTAAGCACACTGTCCCTTACTCCTTAAATCATCTGTAGATTACTTATAATGCCTAATACAATGTAAGTGCTATATAAAATTGTTACATTGTATTGGTATTTGTTATATTTTTTATTGTTGTATTATTCTAAATTTTTCCCAAATATTTTTGATCCACAGTTGGTTGAATCCAGACACAGAACCCATGGAATCAGAAAGTCGACTATATACATACATATATGTACACACACATGTATAAATACAAAATATATTAAAACTGACAGTGGGTTTTGGTTTTTGGTTGATATACGGTCTCACTCTTGCCCAGGCCGGAGTGCAGTGGTGTAATCGCAGCTCACTGTAACCCTGAACTCCCAGGCTCAGGTGATCCTCCCACCTTAGCCTCCCAAGTGACTGGTACTACAGACGTGTGCCACTATGCCCAGTTAATTTTTGTATTTTTTGTAGAGACGAGGTTTTGCCATGTTGCCGGTCTTGAGCTCCTGGGCTCAAGTGATCTGCCTGCCTTGGCCTCCCAAAGTGCTGGGACTACAGGTGTGAGCCACTGCACCCGGCCTGACAGTGTTTTTATATCACCTCATTTGTATTTTGAACTAGTGAGTCTGTGGATAAATCATGTTTAGATGTTTGAGTCCTATGTAATTCGAAACATTTCAGAACCAAATCTAAGACAGAAATCGAATACGAAGAACAAGCCACTGTGCTCGACTTAGACACCCATCCTACTAAATTGATGGTCGTATTTTGTCTTTACATCCTTTAGTTCTGATCAAATCAGACCTTGATGGGGGAGAAATGTTGAATCCTCATGCCCTACTGCTATGCGAGAATCTATCAGCTTTAAAAGAATTTCAAAATTTTAGACACAGTGTTTTCTTACTGCATTTACTATTATTTCAACTAGAGTGAAATAGAACTATGTAGACATACTGGCCCTGAGCTATATTAATTTAGGTTATAATTTTCTGTTATTGAGGTCTGTTGGCTTTACACAGTTAACATGAGCAGGGTTAGAAGTAAATACTTAAATAACCCTTTCTCCATTCTACACAAACAGCACCCTAAAAGCTTTAGAGAATGTGCAAACTCCAAAATGAAGTCTCGCTCTGAGCCTGTCCTCCTGGAGGCTGGGCTCCACCACTACACCTGGGGAGGGAGAACCGCTGGAGACGCCTGTGTCGGCAAATCCTGCAGGAGGCGCTGTCCCCACACCCGGCTCCAGGAGAAGCACAGATAAAACCCTGGAGAAACCCAACACTGCTTTCCCCCAGGACTGGACAGACTGACTCATTTCTTGTTGTTTTTTTAAAGAACTTGTAATAAAAAAAAAAATACAAGGTAATTATTAATCTATTTCTTAAAACACGCTAATGACCCCAAACACACGATCTTGTGGGATGTATTAATAATTCAGTCACTGTTTACCACTCGGGACATTGATGCGGCATTGATGTTTAGGGAATCGATGTGAGTCAGCGCCTCTGCTTTCCTTTCAAGAACTCTATTTTCTGCCACAGCCGAGTGACTCCTGAAGTCTGCTGTTTTCAGGTGAGAGGAGCAGGCAACGCGGGGCGCAGGCCAAGGCCTCCTCCTCCAGCACACACCTCTCCACTCCACGCTGATCTCACGCCAGACAAACCCGGGGAAGTCACAGCTCTGCCCTACATCCCCAGAAGCCCGCGCTTTTATGGAAATAACGCCCACAGAGAGAAAACTGGAAAACTGCATGCCGCGCACAGGACGCTGATAAGGTCCCGGGTCACAGCATCGTTCCTAAAATGACCCCACACTTAGACCAGCAGATTCATATTCAGTCATTTGCTCAGCAAGGGAACTCAGTAGCCAGGTCACTCGAGGGCCTCTTTCAAACCATTCATGGTTCCAACCCTTCTTCCCTGGTAAGGTCTACCTAAATCACAACTGCCCCCAAACCCCTCCTGCCACCGCCCAAACCACGCACTCACAAGGACGTCTCCAGTATCGCCTGCTGTGGGCTCCATCTGCTTCCATGGCCACCCTGTGAGGCTCTGCACTGGCGATAACTATGCCCGACTCACCCTCATTCACTTGCCTTAACTCCGACGTGCCCCCCTCTCCTCCTGCACAGGGTCCCCATCTGGGGCCATGGCTTCTCTGCACTTTCCTGTCACTGTGCTCACACACCCCATCTGGTGCCAGATGGGGCCAACCTCAGGGGACAGCAGGAACACAAGCTCCTCCTTGAGTTCCCAGGTGCCAGCAGTGTCTGACACGCGGCTGGCGTCCATGGGGGTTACGCGTGAACAGTCGGTACTGTTTACACTTCAGTGCACTTTTGATGGACTGATACCATCTACCCACCCAGACCCCAAAGGCAGGAGTAATTTGTTATGCTTATGTTTCCTCTCAAGGCTACCAGTCTCCTGTACACAAGAAACGTGCAGTAACACGACCCATTCGTGTGAATGGTGGAACATTTTGCAGGATCTCAAATTTAATATCAAATATTGCATAAACAACGTGATGGGTCATAAAAGATAGCAAGAATCTATGTAAAAACAATTTTAAGGCTGGACACGGTGGCTCATGCCTGTAATCCCAGCACTTTGGGAGTCCGAGGCGGGCATATCACTTGAGGTCAGGAATTCAAGACCAGCCTGGCCAACATGGTGAAACCCCGTCTCTACTAAAAATACACACACGCACAAAAATTAGCTAGGCGTGGTGGTGGGTACTGTAATCCCAGCTACTGGGAGGTTGAGGCAAGAGAATTGCTTGAACCTGGGTGGCGGAGGTTGCAGTGAACCAAGATCGCTCCACTGCACTCCAGCCTGGGCAACAGAGTGAGATTTCGTCTCAAAAAAAAAAAAAATTAAATTGTTTAACATGAAGAACATTTTGACATCAATATGACAATCAAGTGACAAACATTTTTAAAACATGTTCTTCAAAAACAAAGCAAGTGCTAGGCAAATAACTCTGCAACGTCCCAATACTTCTGAGCACTACTAAAACAACCTTATTCAAAACTAAAAAGCAAGCAAGACACCTGTGTACACACATATATTACTTTACTTTTTTTAAAGTATTAGAAGAGGCCAGGCGTGGTGGCTCACACTTGTAATCCCAGCACTTTGGGAGGCCCAGGCGGGCGGATCATGAAGTCAGGAGTTCAAAACCAGCCTGGCCAACATAGTGAAACTCCGTCTCTACTCAAAACACAAAAAGTTAGCCAGGCGTGGTGGTGTGCACCTGTAGTCCTAGCTAACTCGGGAGGCTGACGCAGGAGAATCGCTTGAACCCGGGAGATGGAGGTTAAGTGAGCCAAGACTATGCCATTGTACTCCAGCCTGAGCGACAGAGTGAGACTCTGTCTCAAAAATATATATATACAGATATATATAAAAGTATTAAAAGAAAGAAAATAATTAAGTGCTTCCAGACACTACTGAGCCATAAGATCTACTGAGCTTTCTTTTCCTAAGGAGTAGAGAGCCTAAAAGATTTAAAATTAAGAAAATTGCATTCAACTAAAATGAGTCTTAACTGAATGTGTGTGCTGCAATCCCGCCTGCTGTTGAGTTTATGGCAGCGTCCAAGACATTCTAGCCAGTGATTAAATGCGTGAGGCACGTGTCATCTTCTGCTGACACATGCACTTACCTTTAAGAGCATCCAGGAAATGCAGGTAAAGGGCGTGCTCATCTCCAGGAGCAATGTGGTCATAGCTAGATAGTGGCCAGCTCGGAGATTGACCAAGCAGCCAAGAAACCCAAGAAAGGCAAAGAGATGGTGGACAACCAGAAACAAGTCAAATGTCCGGAAGGCCACGTTGGACAGGTGGACTGCGACATTTTCAAAGAAAAAGAATCCCGTTGCTGTTGTGATGTGAAACCAGCACCAGTTCTGCTGGCCACGTGCCCTGTCAGCATGAAGCACAGGGTCCCCCAGCAGAGCCCACAGGCCCGCGGCTGTGCTCTGAACACCAAAGACTGCACGTGTGGCCGCCAGGTCCCAGAAGACCTTCTCTCTGGCCACCAGAGAACGGTAAGTGGCATTCAGGGAGGAGGACAGCTGGTGGCAGACCACGAAGACGCCCAGGTAGAAGACAAAGCCAGCGACCATCAGCGTGGAGCGGATCCCCCAGGATGCATAGTCCAGGTCAAAAATGCTCTCTGATGTGCCCCCATCACTTGCAGGATTCATTGTCCACACTGTATTCCAAAGGAGTCCTGGGCCCAACACGGGCCGGGCCCTACACTGTGTCTTGTCTAAGGAAACGAAGTCCGTGCAGCGGTCCCTGGGACTGTCACGTGTCCATCTTCAATCTAAAGAAAGAAAAGATCATTCATTTTATGTTGACTCAACAGAAGCAAGGACACATCACTACCCCAGTAATGCAAACATTCAACGACAAATTAATTCTGTACCTTATTCTTAATGCATTTACCAGGATACATAAACATACCAAGATAATATCCACTGACAGTATAGGAGGAAAGAAAATGAAACTAAAGCTAGAGCGGTCCAGCCATGAACAGGAGGCTGGAGCAGTGCTGGCAGGAACACAAGGTCCTATGCTCGTCCTATGTGCACCCCACCAGCAAGGCTCCCGCCTTCACAGCAGCCCCGGTCAGTCACACAATTCAAGCATCGCAGGATGAAACATACTTAACTCGTTGCACTGGGATACACTTTGTTACAGCACTGAACTTCTGCTGTTTGATCCTAGTTAACACCCCAAGGATGTCATGAGAACCTGTGCTCCTGTTCTTCGTGTTATTCCTTGGTTAAGGCCATGGAACAGCTTCTCAACACCGGCAGGGAAGGCCTGAACTCCTGATTGTGGCCTACGGCACTCTGCAGAACGCGGCCTTCTACGGTTCCACTCTCACCACCCCGGCATCTCACTCCATGCTACAGCCTTCTAGTCCTTTGAAAACATCACGCTCTCCTGCACCTGCGGGCTCTGCAGCTACTGGGCCCTCTCCCGGGAAAAGTCTTTGCCTCCCCGCAGGTGGCGCCATCTTACCTGTCAGGTCCTCACTTAAAGGCCATTTGCTCCAGATGCCCTCCCAGAGCAGGGGAGTCCCACGGACTGGGTTAAGTATCTTTGCTACAAGCTCCTGATGCATCCCCCAAATACTCATTTTTGATACAAGTGCTTACTAAATCCTCACCTCCACTGGACAGCAAGCTCTGTGAGGGCACAGACCACACCTGCCTTCATCACAGCATCTCATCTGCCTGATGCAGCACTGGGTCCACAGCGGGCCCTCAAGAAACATTTGTGGAACACATGAACAGACGCTGAATCACGCTCAAGGGGTCCAGTTTACCTAAGCCTGAACCTGTCTGCAAAGCTACAAACACCAGAGTCTCAAGTTCTCAAAACTGGAAGGGACCTGTGATTGATTCCAGCCTTTCCTTTCACATGGCAGGAACCCCAGGCACACAACGAGGACATAGGAACGGCTAGCGACAAAGCCTCAGATCCCCCTCTTCCCCCTCACCCAGTATGTAGGGACTTGCCCAGATAATGGAATTTCTGCCGGGAGTGGGGACTCTTGTCACTCACAGCCAGCGAACAGACAGCAGGGCTGGGAGCACCTCACTCCCCAAACAGCTGGACCCTCTGCTCTCTGGAAGGGACCCCAGAATTGACTGAATTGTGAGGGAGCACGACTAGAGCCAGAAGCATAGGAGGGGCCACTCACTGTGGCCATTCAGCAAAAACTCGCCAATCATTATTCAGGCAAAAAGGTCGCTGTGACCACACCCCAAGGGCATGCGAAGCATCAGCTCACTCCAGCATGCACTGAATGTGAGTCCCGGGACCTGATGCAAATGACAAGGGAGCACTGATAACTCCCAACCTCTTGGTTTGATAATGGTCATGTAATCAAAGGCAAAAATAGTACGAGTGTTTGTCTGTTTCTCCATCGACACTCCAGATTTAACACAGACTAGCTCTGTGAGAACACAGATCTGATGCCGGGAAAGACAGCACTGGCATTCATGTTTCTCCCTAGAGAAACGGCTCCCGTGTCACGCTGCCCCTGGTGCGTGTGTTCAGGGCACACAGGTGTGCTCTCTGATAGATGCTATGGATGACGACTGAAGGGCTGCTGTGCCCACGTGTGCCCTCGTGACCCACGCTTCTGGTCATGCTATATCAAGACTCCAGTGTACTTACACATCTCCAAATGCACTTCTGTTAACTTGTACACAAACCAGGTTGAACATGGAATTAAGGGGCTGGCAAGAGCACTTGGCTCTGGTATTCAGTGTGTAGCAAGGCGTCACTGAACCCCTATGCGCTTCCCAGAGCAGATCAACTTCAAGTGCAGCCTAATGCCTGGAGGGGAGACGGCTTACCAGCACTAAAGAAAAGCAGGCTGGGTGGCAAGGACAGGTGTCAAGCACAGAATGGCAATCCATTAAAAGGATTCCCCTGAACAGCACTGTTAAAGGTTAAAATATGGACCCCTCCTAAAACTTCTTCCTGTGCTTTTCCACGAGTGCGTCATGAGATCTGGGTTACAGGTCCCATTTTGCCACAGGTGCATCAATGTGCTGCTCTTGGCCAAGACCACTGACTTCTGTGGGACCTTTGCCTTGAGACGAGAGAGTCCCCGCCTCCAGAAGGCTCTGCCCAGAGCAGTGACTCAAACCCACCTCAGTGGAAGTGGTTAGCCCAAGTGATGCTTCAGGAGGTCTTTGGTTTGGTCAAGGTGAGAAGGACTCCAGGACATGAGAACCAAAAACCAAGAAGAGCAGTTGGCTTAGTGGGTTCTGATCTTGGTTTCTCTATTTAGAAGCTAAGAAAACAAGTTTCAGGCCGGGTGCAGTGGCTCACGCCTGTAATCCCAGCACTTTGGGAGGCCAAGGTGGGTGGATCACTTGAGGTCAGGGGTTCAAGACCAACCTGGCCAACACGGCCAAACCCTGTCTCTACTAAAAATACAAAAATTAGCCAGGCGTGGTGACGCACACCTGTAATTTGAGCTACTCAGGAGGCTGAGGCAGGAGAATTGCTAGAACCCAGGAGGAGGAGGTTGCAGTGAGCCGAGATCACATAACCGCACTCCAACCTGGGCAACAGGGTGAAACTCCATCTCAATTTAAAAAAGAAAGAAAGAAAACGAGTTTCTTTCTTAACCACCCTGGACCCCAGTGTCTGACTACGGGAAAAAGAAACACACAGAGCAGGCCGGGTGCAGTGGCTCACACCTGTAATCCCAACACTTTGGGAGGCCAAGGTGGGTGGATCACAAGGTCAGAAGTTCGAGACCAGCCTGGCCAACATGGTCAAACCCCAACTCTGCTAAATATACAAAAAATTAGCCAGACATGGTGGCACGTGCCTATGATCCCCGCTACTTGGGAGGCTGAGGCAGGAGAATCACTTGAACCCGGGAGGTGGCGGTTGCAGTGAGCTGAGATTGTGCCACTGCAATCCAGCCTGGGCAACAGGTTGAGACTCTATCTCAAAAAGAAAAGAAACATACAGAGCAGTGGAAATGAAGCACCTACTACAAGCCAGATGTTCAACCAGTTTGTGTGATCTCCACCTGAAGAGCACATAGCTACCAGGTCTTCAAGTTTTCCAGATACCTTTGTGGAGAGATTACCATATCTACAGAAAAATGGCAGATAGGTGAAAGACACTGAAACAGAAACAAGTGAGCCAGAGCTGAGAGTGGGCAAACCCTCCTGGCAGTCAGAGAACAGGTGCCAATTAGGGATGCAGAAACAGCAGATTATAAAGACCAGAATGCTTACCACCCCTTCCAATCCTGTAGCGAATCCCTGTTCTGATTCTTTGCTCAGACCTCCTGATTATGTGTGTTTCTACACAGTAGTGTGCACAGGAACTTTCTGGGTAAGCTGGTGCTGTTCTAGTCTAACTCGTGACTGTGCGTCTCTGAGCTTTGTTAGTGCCAACCAGCATCTTCCAGCCAGGAGTTCACAAAGGAGGTGAACCCCTCAGCTCTCTCAGCCATGAGGGTAGAAGGCCAGCCCCAGAGGCAGGGTCCCGCCCAAGTGGCCAGTCTTCCTGGAGTCCTGCAGAGCTCTGCTGTCCCTCTGTGGCTTCAGTGTTGTAATGAGAACAGCTGTGGTTCACCCCAAGTCACAAGGCAGGCACGCACAGAAGTGTGACTAGGCCTTGTTCTGATAGGCAGCGGAGAAGGGGTATGGGAAGAGTTCAGCTTCTCCTTCTGTTTCTATTTCTGCTTCTTGACCCAACCACACCCTCTCACTCTTGATATGCAAAATGGGACACAGGGGTTCCCACTGTTGCCTTGCTGTGCTCCACAAGGCTCAGGCCACACAAAGGAGTCCTTAAGTGTAATGCACAGCTGGAAGTCGCTGTTCCTTCCATGGGAAAAACTGGAGGCCAA
Organism: Macaca thibetana thibetana; assembly: GCF_024542745.1. Classification (NCBI taxonomy): domain Eukaryota; kingdom Metazoa; phylum Chordata; class Mammalia; order Primates; family Cercopithecidae; genus Macaca; species Macaca thibetana. The sequence continues at coordinate 140,604,187 of NC_065585.1, forward strand.
ACCTAATGGACTTATCCTGTTCTTTCACTCTAGAAGGCTTCCAAGTCCTTCCACACCAGCCCCTTTCCTCTCTGCAGTAGAGAAAGCAGAGCCGGAGAAGAAACAGCTCCTGGAAGGCCACCGTCTCTTGACTCTGCAGATCTTCACTTTCTTTGGGGAAAATGTATACAAAAATCTTGTCTTCTAAGATTCTGTGGTTTCAGCTCTTCTATTGCACTGAGCCATGCAGTTTTTAGTAATCTGAATGCAAACACATCAGTAAGAGTGTTAGCTCTGTTGCTGCACTGTGACCAGGAACCAGGCTCAGTGGCCACAGGAACCCTTCGGCTCTGTCATGCATCTATGCGCTCCTCCGGTTTACTAGGGGCTAAACTGCTAAGGATACCAGCATTTTTGTGTTTTGTTGAGATAGTTTATCCAAACTTCGAAGTGAAGTCAAAAAGGAAAAAATGGTTGCATGCTTTTTTCCCTAACACAAGTTGAGTGTTTTACAACCCCGACAATCACTTGACTTTCTAGGAGAAATAACTAAACTATTTACCACTGATTGAGGGTCACACATTTTACAATCTGCAAAGTTAATTCTCCTTCCATCAAGAAGAAAAGACAATCCCAAAACCTGTGGCTTCAATGCACACAGGATATTCACCAATCTTATATCTAATCCGGCAATCTTTTCTCAGCATTCCTTTTACCCACTCACTCAGAAAATCCTAGTTTTGTGTATTCTCTTTTGAACTGGCACTCCTATCCTGCTGGATACTGCATTAGTGACTGAAATATAACCTGACAAGAGCTATTTACATGAGAATTATACTCCTAACATTTTGGAAATTATACATTGATGGCTGGTAAAAATATGTTTTCCAAAATCAAAAGAAATACATGTTTAATACACAAAATTCAGAAAATATAAACAAGCATAAAAATACAAAAATAAACACTCACAATCCTCTTACACAGCTCCAAGCACTATCACTATTTTTTGGTGCCTGCTGCATCAATTGTTTTTCTAGATATAAACTCTTCCTTTTTACGTAAAAGGGGATAACAGCATACAAGCTGCTCCCTGGCCTGCTTCTCTTCTCTTAGCAACAGCTAATCCTCTTCGGTAAAACGGCTGCAGGGACTCCACCATTTACCACCCGATGTCCTGCCAGGCTTTTGCCCAGTTCCTCGTTATCATGAGACATTCTGTAGTGAACATCTCGAGGCCACCTGGAGAACCTGTGCTCTTTTTACGGAAACTGCATGCTCAGGAAGAACTTCCTTAAAAACCACAGCCTCGATGACAGCCAGTCTGAAAGGCAGGCACAAAAGTGTTCAAGCTCCGTGGGGAGCTGTGGCCATCTCATATTCCCTCCATCACTTAGGCTTCCTTCACCATTGCTCACTGCTTTTTCCTCTCACAGCCTTCCCGAAAAGTTGTATGTAAATAAAACTCAAAATATGGGAGTGAGGTAAGCAGAAGCTGGATAGTTCCAGATTTCACACAGAGGGTAAACGGAAACAGGAGTCAGAAACAGCTGCCTCGCCCCAGTCTTTCAGAGAACAGTCACAGCAGAATCTACACAGGCTGGGGAGCCCCTGGCTCCCCTCCTTACTGTCCACACCCAACCCCAACCCAGAGCAGCTGGCGATAGGGCCCAGAGCCCAGGCGGCTCCCACCCGCTGCTGACCCGACCCAGCGCCCGCTCTCTCCGCCCCCGTCCCCTCCTCCTCCGCACACCTTGGTGACCTGACCCAGCGTCCCTCCCCCCTCCTACACGTGCTGACTGACCCAGCGTCCCTCCGCCTCCCACACCCTGTTGAGCACCACCTTGTCCCCTTCCGCCCCAGCTAACTCGGTGACCAGTGGAGGCCACACCCACGTGACACCTGCTGTCCTTGACAGCAGCTCCGACAGCACTTCTGTGGCTCCGCAGGAGCCGCCTCCCTGCCTCGTGGGCACACAGGTGAGCTGACCATACTTGCCCGGCCGGTCTGCGGGGAGCGAGGTCAGGGGCGACGCCTCCGCCTCCGCCTCCGCCTGTCCCCTCCCACCGTCCGGCATCCGCGCCGCTCAAGGGCTCCAAAGTCAGCGTCGCGGTGAGGAGCCCCCCAAGCCCACCATGCACCCGCGCGGGCAGAACTCCGGGCTGCAGGGCTCGAACGCCCCCCACAAGCTACTGTCCGGGAACGGCACAGCCGGGGGTGCCGCACGCCCACCGGAAGGCAGGGCTGAGACCGCGGACGCTAGGAGCCACCCCAGCCCCTCACACCGGGCTCCCTTACCTGGGATCCCCGACCCCTCACCGGGGCTGCCCCTCACGTGGGCTCCCGCGCGCCCATCTGAGTTCCCCCTAAGCTGAGTTCCCGGCCCCTCACCTGGGATCCCCGGCACCATCACCCGGGCTTCCCGGCCCCCTGGGCTCCACGCGCGCTCACCTGGGCTGCCCCTCACCTGGGTTCCCGGCCCCTCACCCGGCTCCCCGCGCCCTCACCTGGGCTGCCCCTCACCTGGGTTCCCGGCCCCTCGCCCGGCGCCCCGCGCGCTCACCTGGGCTGCCCCTCACCCGGGCTCCCCGCACTTGGCGCCGCCGCGCGCCTGCAGGACTCCCGGCACTCACTGACGCCACTGCCGCCCGGTCACGACTGGCCGGCCTCAAACACTGTCCGCGCACGCGCACGCGCACGCGCTCTGCCCTCGGGGGCGTGGCTACGAGAGGCCCCGCCTAGGCGCTACCACGGCGGCGGGCGCGGGGGGCGGGGCGGCGGGCGCGCAGAACCTCGGCCGGCGGGAGGGGCGGGGCCGGCGGGGGGCGGGGCCTGGCTGAACCCTGGCGGGCGGGGTCGAGGGGGCCGTGGAGCTCCGCGGGGCGCCTGGTCGCGTTGCACCCGGAGGGGGCCGAGGGGACTTGAAAGCTGCGGCAGAGCCCGACCGCGCCGTTCCGCAGAGCAGCCCTGGCCCGGCTGCGGCTGAGTCGCGCTCCAGGTGTGGACGGAGCCGGAGCCTCCCCGGGGCGCGCGCTGAGTTCACAGGGCCCAAGTCCCGGGCCTTCAGGTCTTGACGGAGCCCATCCCCGGCCCTTCTGTGCCCACGCCTGAGTTTTTGTCTGTAGGAGTTTCAGCAGTTCGCTAAGGTTGTTATTCGAGTTATTTATGTTTCTTCTCTCTAATATGTTTGTTCCCTCTTTAAAATCGACATCTAGAGGCGTACCTACCACTTAATTGGTGATCAATACAGTTCGTTGAAAGAACCGATAGCAAGCGATCCATACAGAACATCTGCACTGGGAGTGTCCGCCTGGCGGGGGAGGCCTCGGGGGCTAATGGAGCTGAGGGTATAGTGGGCCTTGGACCCTCGCTTTTTTCCTTTCCTGTACCATGAAGATAACTGCCTTATCTCCCCCTCAGGACTGTTTTGGGGATTAAATAGGACGTTTAAATTACCGACGCTCTTTGAAATAAACATTTCAAAATTATTATAACCCTTTAGTACACGTGGGAAAACGTTGACATTCATGTTCAAGTTTATTTTTCTGCTGGCTCATTTAGGTTTGTTGAAACCTTGAGTCCCTAGGATTGTCTAAGAACATGGGTAAATGTGTGTGGAGGCCTCCCTGGAGGCCAGAGAACTACCAGCAGCGTTCATGGTGTTAGAGGAACAGGAACCTAGGAGGGCCAGGGTGACACCGTTTTAAAATCAACCCATCGTGGCCAGTGCGGTGGCTCACGCCTGTAATCCCAGCAGTTTGGGAGGTAGAGGTGGGTGGAACACCTGAGGTCAGGGGTTTGAGACCAGCCTGGCCAACATGGGGAAACTCTGTCTCTATTAAAAATACAAAAAAAATTAGCCAGGTGTGGTGGTGGGCACCTGTAATCCCAGCTACTCAGGAGGCTGAGGCAGGAGAATTGCTTGAACCCAGGAGGCGGAGGTTGCAGTGAGCCGAGAACACGCCATTGCACTCGAGCCTGGGCAATAAGAATGAAACTCTGTCTCAAAAAAATAAAAATAAAATAAACTCCATCTTAAAACCAGTGAAACCACTGTTGCAAAATTGTAACTGAGACAGTGAGAGAGACAGCGAGATCTGACCTAACCAGCTCCATCCTGCTTTTAACCTCCAAACTGTCCTTGTTTATTCGTGGGTGTAGGCCAAAGTAACTTTGGAAGAAACTTGGTTTATAGTTTCCTGAAACAAATCCCTTTCTTGCCTGGGGACTAGACTGCCTTTGTAGGACTAACAAATTAGCCACAAGATTAGAAATTATGGCTTAAGATTCATGCAGCTGGAGGTTACAAGATTCTGACCCTCCCTAAATTGCTCCTGGGGATAACATCACTATTGAAAAAGCTAAGATCAGTGCTTGAGATATTTTGCAGGTCTTGCACTTGCTGGATCAGCTGGGACCATCCAGATGGATAAACTGGCTCATCTCATCTTGTGGCCCCCACCCAGGAACTAACTCAGGCCAGGAGTACAGCTTTGATCCATATGATTTCATCTCTGATCTGACCTCTCAGTACTCCCAGCTTACTGGTCCCCTACCTACCAAATTATCCTTAAAAACTCTGAACTCCAGGGCTGAGCATAGTGGCTCACACCTGCAATCCCAGCACTCTGGGAGGCCAAGGCAGGCGGATCACTTGAGGTCAGAAGTTCAAGACCAGCCTGGCCAACGTGGCAAAACCCCATCTCTACTAAAAATACAAAAATTAGCCGGGCATGGTGGTAGACACCTGTAATGCCAACTACTTGGGAGCCTGAGGCAGGAGAACTGCTTGAACTTTGGAGGCGGAGGTTGCAGTGAGGTGAAATTGCACCACTGCACTCCAGCCTGGGCAACAGAGCAAGACTCCATCTCAAAAACAACAACGAAAACTCTGAACTCCGAATTCTTGGGAAGATTGATTTGAGTAATAATAAAACTCTGGTCTCCCGCACAGCGAGCTCTGTGTGAATTATTCTTTCTCTGTGCAGTTCACCTGTTTTGATAAATCAGCTCTGTCTAGGCAGCAGGCAACACGAGCCCGTGTGGCGGTTACACTAGCCTGTAATCCCAGCTACGTGGGAGGCTGAGGCGGGAGAATTGCTTGAACCTGGGAGGCAGAGGTTGCAGTGAGACAAGATCACGCCACTGCACTCCAGCCTGAGCAACAGAGCGAGACTCCATCTCAAAAAAAAAAAAAAAATTTGGATGGTTATAGTCATGCTAAGATGTAGGTACACACTGAAATGCCACAAAGTACATCCACAAAGTACTAGATTTTGTCACACCGTCAGCCCACCTGCACTTACACATAGCTTGGCTTATACACTGATACAAGATGCCTTTGAAAGAAAGATGGCACCTTCCTCCTCCTGCTTTCCACAGGCGTCCCACTCTGCATCAGAGCAGCTGTCTTTCACTGCACTCTGCGACTCCCTTGAGCTCCTTCCTGCGCAAGATCCGAGAACCCTCTCTTGGGGTCTGGACTGGACCCCTTTCTCCAGCAGCATTGGGTTCCTCGGATTCACACTCACAGCACGCTGAGGCCTGTCTTACAAAGAACAAACTGAGGCTTAGAAAGATGAAACCAAAACCTCCTCAGTCACGTGGCTGGTAAGTTCCTCAGCTTGAATTTAAACATTCCAGGACTGCGTCTTTCCACTCGGCCATTTTTAAAGCAGAATGATAAAACAGTTTTGTTTTCTAAAAAACAATCACAGATATAACCAGTACTCATGTGGGATGTGGAAGACTGAATGAAACCCAGGCGGATTCCCAGCTTGCTGTGTCACAGCTTGGGCACTGCTGTTTACAGCCTGTGTACTCCCCTCCTGCCCTGCCTCCCACAGGTGTCTCACCTCCTTCTCCGACAGATCGAATGACACAACAAACGTTCATCTTGGGCGCACGGTGTATCTGGCAGTAGGCTAAGCCCTTTGGTAAATTGGTTATTTCAAACATCACAGGTGTCTGAGGCAGGCACCATTATCCACATGTCATAGAAAAAAAAAAAAACCAGTGTTCAGTGAGGCTGAGGTTAGCAATGTGCACCTCCACACACTGCTAAATGACAAAGCTGAAGATTGAAGTACGATGCCATGAGGTGTCTGGAGAAGACAATCGAGATGACTTAATCGAGGTGTCAGGGGACTGTCTTACTCTTATTTTCTGCTCACCTAAGCAATATGCGCTCATTGGGAGGTTTGGTTGTTCCATTACAGAAAAGACAGACCGTTTTAAAAGCCATTAGCAGAGGGACGGGAGGAGTTCTCTTCTGCCTGTTTCTTCCTCCTAAACAGAGCAAAATGACTGTGTTCTCAGAGGGCTGTATAGTGAGCGAGAGAGGAAGAAGAACGTCCCTGATTTTAAATCCACAGTGTCCTTCACCAGTGAGCAATAGGAGTTCTGTGGGTGGGAGAGCAGGACCGCTGTGCTTGCAAACAACACTTTAAAACACAGGAACCTAAGTTCAGGATCTGCTGACAGCAAGTCCGCAGTAAGCATAAGGGTCTTTGGACTCCCACAGATCAGATGCTCAGCTTCTCAGCCTCACTGTGGCAAAGACTCTCCCTGACCTAACTCCAGGCCCTCAGGGCTCTGACCTGGGCCCCTGGCCCCTTCCGTCCAAAAGAATCCTGCTGAGTCAATGCAGTGACAATTCCTTGCCCCGATATCTGACCATCCTCCTCATCCCCAACCCCCTGATATCTGACCATCCTCCTCATCCCCCACCCTCAGTATCTGACCATCCTCCTCATCCCCCACCCCCTGATATCTGACCATCCTCCTCAGCCCCCACCCCCCTGATATCTGACCATCCTCCTCATCCCCCACCCCCTGATATCTGACCGTCCTCCTCATCCCCCACCCCCTGATATCCCGTCCCATCCCCCTGATATCTGATCGTCCTCCTCATCCCCCACCCCCGATATCTGATCATCTTCCTCATCCCCCACCCTCAGTATCTTATCACCAGGCCTGCCTGCGGCAGGAATCCTGCCAAGTGGTTCTAACAAGAACCCCCCTGGCCTGATGTCACCTCTTCATAGTTTTCCATCTGCCCTCACCCGCTCCATGGCTGTGCATTCCCATTTTTCTTGTTATACTCAGAGTTGAGCCCAGTCCCACTGCAGTGGCCCCGCACCTATCGCGATTCCCTTGAGACTGTAAAACAAAAATAAAATTCTAGTCCCCCACAAACCCCCTCAGCCACGAGCTTTCCAAAGTAAACCTTAGAGACTAGTTCAGACCGTGATGGGAAGTGGGGGTTGGACAGGCTCCTTATAACCTCCTTCCGGGCACAGCTGACCTGCATTAACATCAAAGCAGAGCTCTTAAGTCTGACAACACAGACTCTGCAGCAGTAAGATACTACATTCCAACCTGACTCTAGTACAGCATCACATGACAGAGAGCAGGCCCTGGAAGAAATCAAGCCTTTTGCCCCAGAGTATATTTATTTGACATATTTTGAAGGGGCCCCACACAGCTGTCTCTTGAGGGGAAAATCTACATCCCGCCAGAATCCCCTTCCCTTTCCAGGTCTTTTCCCTGATCTAGGAGAGATTTAACTAAGAGTCTGGCACCTCTTTTAGGTCCAATAAGAGCTCTGAAGATAAAAAACAAAAACAAAAACAAAAAAACCTTGGTCTCCATAACCTTTATCTTAACCCAGACAATCCTTTCTGTTCATTCCAGGTCTTTACAATAATAACTTAACTCTTTCAATTAATTGCCCATCAGAAAATCGTTGACTCCACCTGTGACCTGGACACCTCCCACCTCCATCCCTGGAATTGTGTCACCTTTCTGGACCAAACCACTGGACACCTTACACGTATCGACTGGCAACGTGTACACCTCCACACACTGCTAAATGACAAAGCCGAATTTTGAAATACGATGCCGTGAGGTGTTTGGAGAAGACACAACTGAAATGATGTCATGGAGGTGGCAGGGGATCGTCTTGCCCTTTTCTTTTTTTCTGCCTGTAACTTCTGTCCCCCTAAAATGCATAAAATCAAGCTGGAATCCAGCCACCTTATGTACCAGTTCTTAGGACCTCCTGGGGTTGTGTCACCAATCATGGTCCTCATATTTGGCTCAGAATAAATCTCATCAAATATTTTACAAATTTGACTCTTTTTGTTGACAAGTCTGTCGCACCGTTTTTTAATAAGGGCCGTGTGTAATGTTTTCTTTAGCAACTGTGGCAAAATTAAACCTTCTTCGAAATAAAGAGAAAAAGAACCCATTATAGAAAACTGTCTTTCTGCTGATGTGGGCATTCACTGTGTTCATTTCTTTTTCCAAAAAGTGTATCTTTCTTAAAAACTGAAAAATATTGAGCCACAAAACACAGTGCCGATGGCTTGCATGTGGGACACTCGGGATATCATACTAAAGGGCTCTGATGCTGTCTTGATGATCTCTACGCAGGGTGTTACTTCTGCTGGCTGTGTGACCTTGGAGAGGTTGCTTAACCTCTCTGAGCCACAAGTGTAAAAGGATGAGATTGGTCCCTAAAGTCTCCTCCAGCATTAAAGCTAGATGATCCTGAATCTTCTGCTATTTGAGGATCAGACAAACAACAGTGGACAGGGTTATTCCTGTTGAAAATGATAACCCTGAGATAATGGCCATAATTATCTTGGTACCCAAAGAAGCCTTAAATCCTCATTGGACGAAGACATTGCCATAATATATAGCCTTTAAAAAGTGCCCATAACAACCAGCCTTTAAAAAGTGCCCAGGCATGGTGGCTCGCGCCTATAATCCCAGCACTTTGGGAGGCCGAGGTGGGCGGATCACCTGAGGTCAGGAGTTAGTGACCAGGTCGGTGAAACCTCGTCTCTACTAAAAATACAAAAATTAGCTGGGTGTGGTGGCACATGCCTGTAATTCCAGCTATTCAGGAGGCTTAGGCAGGAGAATTGCATGAACCTGGGAGGCAGAGTTTGCAGTGAGCTGAGATTGTGCCACTACTCTCCAGCCTGGGCGACAGAGCAAGACTCCATCACAAAAAACAAAACAAAACAAAACAAAAGTGCCCTGACAAGATCACATTGATTCTAGGGCTACAAAGACAGCTATTGTGGGGCCACCATAGCACACCGTCCTCTAGGCCCCCTCCCATGGGGACATTGGGCGTGTCTGGAGACATTTTTGGTTGTCATGAGCTGGGGCAAGAGGTAGGTTGCTGCTGCTGACCTTCAGAGCGGAGAGGCTACTAGGCTTCCGACAATGCCCAGGGCAACCCCACAGCAATGGCCCAGCCCCAACATCAATGGTGCTGAGCTTGAAAAATCTATATCCTGGAAAAGGACACACCTCCGCTTAAAAACTAAAACTGTAGAGAGAGGGACGCTGCACTCAAAGTGGACTTTCCGCTGCCCCAAGTATTAGGTCTTCTTTCCAGCTTCATCTCTTGGAATGATATCAAATGGCACTTGAGTGACCTAAAGGATTTTAGTGCAGCTTTAAGAAATGCTTAATTCAGGCCGGGTGTGGTGGCTCACCCCTATAATCCCAGCACTCTGGGATGCCGAGGTGGGTGGGTCACTTGAGGTCAGGAGTTCGAGACCAGCCTGACCAACATAGTGAAACCCCGTCTCTACTAAAAATACAAAAATTAACTGGGTGTGGTGTTGGTTGCCTGTAATCCTAGCTACTTGGGAGGCTGAGGGAGGTTAATTGCTTGAACTCGGGAGGCGGAGGTCACAGTGAGCCGAGATCGTGCCATTGCACTCCAGCCTGGGCAATAAGAATGAAACTCCGTTAAGGAATGCTTAATTCATACCTATAGAGAAGTATAATCAATTTGATTTATTTTTCATCCCTGTTACTGTTTTAGGAACAAATTTACAGACTCAGACCTCGCCTCCCCTCTCCCCCAAACACACAGCATAATATGGTATAAAAGATGTAGATTTATGAAAGTTAGTGAAATTTCGTGTCTTTAAAATGTCAGGTAGAATGTTACAAAGCAGGCAGCTCCCGAAAGCAACTCAGGGAAGTGGTGTATTTGTTAAACACCAAACAGTGAAAACTTACCTAAGAGTTTTCTCTCCGAATCTTCCCACACAGCAGCATCGAGTTTAGCTTCACAGACAAGGATGTGAAACTTGGAATCAGCTGGTCAGACACCAAGAACAGGACTTAGGACATAAAATTACAATTCACGTTTCCCCGTCTCCTATGAAATAACTAGACCCACACAGTTGTGAGGGGACGCGATATGGAATGTGCTCTGTCTCACCGGGAATCTGCATTTCACATCCACTCTCGAGTCTCCTGCCTGGGACAAGGGCGGAGCTGACTCATTCTGAAGATGACTCTGCAGGCATGGAGTTCATTCCGGAGGAGGTTAGAGTCGCTCAGCATGAAGACAGGGTGTAACAGGATGTTGTCGCTGCTGAGGAAGTGGGGTTGCCACCCGATGGGCTGTCCATCATCACCCAGGAGGGGCTGGGCCAGGCTGTGGTGCGTCCAAACCCCTGCCCTCTGGGCAGACCGGTGGTGTCAGTCATTTCAAGGTAAAGAGCAGGTGATATGTCGGGACCTGTGACCCGGTGTTCAGAGAGCAGCTAACACAAGCCAGCTGTCTTTGGAAGGGCAGAACGGCGGGGAGGCACTTGTATCTTGTGGGCAGAGGCTTCTCGCCAGACCACAAAGGTGGGGAGGGGTCTGTGTGGGGCCGCTGAGGGGCTTGGAGACTAAAGCCCCACGCCAGTGAGAGAAAACAGGATGGGAAGAGCCAGGGGAATCGGGTGGAGATCCAATCTCTAACTCCATGGAGGACTTTGTAAGGTTTGGACCCAGAGCAAAGTTTAATGCATGACATAGTCTAACCCCTCTGTTAGTTAGACTAACCCCTCTGTTAGTCTACGTCAGGTTGTGTCTATCAAGACCCACGTCATTCCATCAACTTCTCCCTTTCCCAGAAAGGTCAATTCTCTTTCACTTGCTGTGAAAGGGAGAAGTTCAAGGAATGATGAAGGTCTTGGTAGACTCAACCTGAAGCGGCCCTTAGGAGCCAGCAGATCTGGCAGCCCCAGCAGATCTCATGGGCTCGGAGGTATGTAGGGGAGGAGGATATCACAAGACCAACTGCACAGTCATGGAGGGGGCTCTGGGGCCTTGCAGCCAGGCTCCTTCTCCTTCAGTGGCTGATCTCCTTTGAAGAAAGAACTTCTGGCCTGCTTCTGGGCAGGCAGAGATGGCCTGTTGGACCCCCAGGGCACCAGGTGAGCAGATGAACCCACACATGTGCTGTGAACTATCCACTGAGTCACCTGGCCTTCCGCAGCTCACTGCATCCTCAGAGCAGGCATGGTGTTGGCATGTCTCGGGACGGCTTGCCCGTAGTCCCTGCTCTCCACTTTCACCCAGCCTCCCACCAAGTTCCCTCTTGGGTGCTTTCCCATGAGTAGTTGTCTGAGGATGAAAAATGTGTGTTTGACAGCAGCTTTAGATGCTGAAGTGTTTTGGAGAAGAAGAATATCACTGTTATACTCTCAGAAAGATCTCAAGTTCTGAAAATATCCGTTATCTCCTGGGAATGCTTATAAGAAAGTCCTCACTACAAAAGAGAACCAGGCTGATAGACATGTTGAGACCAAATAAAGATATTCAAAACAAATAAAGATAGTAAAGACAAATAAAGAGACCCAGTTGAGAGGGAAAGCTCAATTTTACATAAGATTGGAAAGTAATTGTTGTGAGTGCCTGGTGATTATCTCAAGCCAGTGGTGTGGTGCAGGGGTTAAGAAGAATTTACCAAGACAGTTGTTGGTAAAGAAAGGCAGATTTATTAGAAAAAGTATGAAAGTACGTTGCAAGGGAGCAATGGGCGGGTCAGCAGGAGAGGAGCTGACTGCCAGGAGACAGAGGCTTGTGGGGGATTTGATAGGACGATGCTCGTGGTGTGTGCTGGAGAGGGCTATGTGCAGTGCTCGTAATGCCAAGGTTTCAGGGAGCTAACTTGCAATTTTTGTATCAGCCGAAGGTCTGGCTATCACTGGGCACAAGAAGACTGAGTTATTTGTGCAGGGGGTCTGTGCGTCCTGGACCATGAAGAAAGGCAGGCTCACAGCTTATCCACTTTCCTTTTGCTTTCCTTTGGTCCCACCAACCTGAATCCCCCTCCCTGATTAGGACTGTTAGGACTGTCCAGTAAGGAGTATGCAAGGAAATGACAAACTTTATTTTCTTTTTCTCTTTCTTTTCTTTCTCTCTTTCTCTCTTTCTTTCTTCCTTCCTTCCTTCCTTCCTTCCTTCCTTCCTTCCTTCCTTCCTTCCTTCCTTCTTTCCTCCCTCCCTCCCTCCCTCCCTCCCTCCCTCCCTCCCTCCCTCCTTCCTTCCTTCCTTCCTTCCTTCCTTCCTTCCTTCCTTCCTTCCTTCCTTCCTTCCTTCCTTCCTTTCTTTTTTTTTTTTTGAGATGGAGTTTCCCTTTTGTCACCCAGGCTGGAGTGCAATGGCGCAATCTCAGCTCACTGCAACCTCTACCTCCCAGGTTCACGCCATTCTCCTGCCTCAGCCTCCCAAGTAGCTGGGATTACAAGGCGCCCACCACCACACCCGGCTAATTTTTTTGTATTTTTAGTAGAGATGGGTTTTCACCGTGTTAGCCAGGATGATCTCTATCTCCTGACCTCATGATCCTCCTGCCTTGGCCTCCCAAAGTGCTGGAATTACAGGTGTGAGCCACCGCAACCGGCCCTTTTTTTCTTTTTTTTCTTGAGACAGTTTCACTCTTGTCACCCAGACTGGAGTGCAATGGCGTGATCTCGGCTCACTGCAACTACCAAGGGTTCAAGCCGTTCTCTTGCCTCAGTCTCCTAGGTAGCTGGGATTACAGGTGCCTGCCACCACACCTGGCTAATTTTTGTATTTTTAGTAGAGGTGGGGTTTCACCATGTTGGCCAGGCTGGTCTGGAACTCCTGACCTCAGCTGATCTGCCCATCTCGGCCTCCCAAAGTGCTGGGATTACAGGCGTGAGCCACCGTGCCCAGCCGGGAATGACAAAATTTCAAAATCACCATCTGGCAACTCCTAATAAAAATAATGAGGCAGGTAAGAACCAGTAATAGATTCCTGAAACCATTAGGCAGAAAGGCAGTGAGGAGCTGCACATCTTGCCACGTACCCAACCCCCCAACTTACGTACTTACCAGAAGGGGGAAAATGTACCTGCTGATGAGGAGATGAGGCTGCCACCACCTAACTCAGAGGAAGATCTTTGCGTCATCACAGTGGGACGTGAGCCACATGCCTTCCAACGCTGTCCAGTAGGAAGCACACAGGACCACCTGTGCGGGATTCTTGAGTAAATGTTTAACCTAAATCGATAGAACTCTTGATTCACTTACCAGTCTGCAGGAAATACAGGAATAAGAAACAAATTAAATGACACCACAAGGAAACAGACACATTCAGACTTCAGGCATTGTCTTCTCAACAATTCAATGCTGTGAAAGAAAAAAAAAGTGACAGCACTATCCCATTAAATGAGACTTAAGACAGAAAACCAAATGTGTGTCCTGAATTCAATCCGGATGTCAACTAACCAGCTGGAAAATACATTTTTCAAACAATGGGGAAATTATGGATATAGCCAGCTTTAGATGATGTTAGATCATTAATTTTGTGGGATAGCTAGTGGCATTGTGGTTCTACAGGAAAATGTTCTTATTTTTTAGAGATGCGTAGAGATGCTTTTAGGGATGAAATGTAATAATGTCCACAATTTACTTTAAAATACATCAGCAGGAAAGAAAGCCAGATGAAGCGAAGAAGGCAAAACGTCAGCAGCCGTTAAATCAAACAGAAGAGCGTGTTTCTGTTCCTTAATTATTGTCATCTCAACATGTCTGTATGTTTGGAAATTTTCATAATAAAAGACAAATAATAAGAAGAAAATGATATTTGGAAAGATTCTATTAAAAGAGTGAAAAAGATAACCAGGTAGGCCAATGACATCTTCTCACCTGCCGCCCAACCTCCTCCTGTGTTTTGTGCACAGGGTTTCTCAATGGACCGATGGCCAGAGGTTGGTGTGTCAAGAATTTGGGGTGTCAAGGTTAAGCACAAAACATGGACTTTGTGTGACAAGACAGGCTGGCCACCGACTGTTAAATACTTCCCCACAAAAGGGACAAGCCCGGAGCCAGGTTACCGGCCCACACCTCAAGACAGGCTCTTCTTTTAGGAAATGGACAAAGCTCTATGACCCGAACAAGCTCTTCGGGGAATTAAATTTGCTTTCCCTGACACGACTCCACTATCATCCCTACCCCTGAACTTACAGGGCATCCACACTTCAGTCTCAGCAGGTTTGTTTTTTTGTGTGTGTGTCTGTGTGTAACTGTGTGTGTGTGTCTGGGTGTGTGTGTCCGTGTGTGTCCGTGTGTGTGTGTCCGTGTGTGTCCGTGTATGTCTCTGTGTGTCTGTGTGTGTGTGCATCTGTGTGTCTGTGTGTGTGTATCTGTGTGTGTGTCTGTGTGTGTGTGTCCGTGTGTGTCTCTGTGTGTCTGTGTGTGTGTCTGTGTGTGTCCGTGTGTGTCCGTGTGTGTCTGTGTGTCCGTGTGTGTCCGTGTATGTCTCTGTGTGTCTGTGTGTGTGTGTGTGTGTCTGTGTGTGTGTGTCTCTGTGTGTGTGTGTGTCTGTGTGTGTGTGTCTGTGTGTGTGTCTCTGTGTGTCTGTGTGTCTGTGTGTGTGTCTGTGTGTGTGTGTCTGTGTGTGTGTGTCTCTGTGTATCTGTGTGTGTCTGTGTGTCTGTGTGTCTCTGTGCATCTATGTGTGTGTCTGGGTGTGTGTGTGTCTGTGTGTGTCTGTGTGTCTCTGTGTATCTATGTGTGTGTCTGTGTGTGTGTGTCTCTGTGCATCTGTGTGTGTGTCTGTGTGTGTCTCTGTGCGTCTGTGTGTGTGTCTGTGTGTCTGTGTGTGTGTGTGTCTGTGTGTGTGTCTGTGTGTGTGTGTCCGTGTGTGTCTCTGTGCGTCTGTGTGTGTGTCTGTGTGTGTGTGTCTGTGTGTGTCTCTGTGCGTCTGTGTGTGTGTCTGTGTGTGTGTGTCTGTGTGTGTGTCTGTGTGTGTCTCTGTGTGTGTGTCTCTGTGTCCGTGTGTGTCTCTGTGCGTCTGTGTGTGTGTCTGTGTGTGTGTGTCTGTGTGTGTCTGTGTGTCTCTGTGCATCTATGTGTGTGTCTGTGTGTGTGTGTCTCTGTGTGTGTCTGTGTGTGTCTGTGTGTGTGTCTGTGTGTGTGTCTGTGTGTGTCTGTGTGTGTGTCTGTGTGTGTGTGTCCGTGTGTGTCTCTGTGCGTCTGTGTGTGTGTCCGTGTGTGTGTCTGTGTGTGTGTGTGTGTGTGTCTGTGTGTGTGTGTCTATGTGTGTGTCTGTGTGTGTGTTTGTGTGTGTCTGTGTGTGTCTGTGTGTGTGTCTGTGTGTGTGTGTTTGTGTGTGTCTGTGTGTGTCTGTGTGTGTGTCTGTGTGTGTGTGTCTCTGTGCGTCTGTGTGTCTGTGTGTGTGTGTCTGTGTGTGTGTGTCCGTGTGTGTCTGTGTGTGTGTCTGTGTGTGTCTCTCTGTGTGTCTGTGTGTGTCTGTGTGTGTGTCTGTGTGTGTCTGTGTGTATGTTTTTGTTTGTTTTGAAACACGGTCTTGCTCTGTCGCCCAAGCTGGAGGGCAATGGTGCGATCACAGCTCACTGCCGCCTTGACCTCCTGGGCTCAAGTGATCCTCCCATCTCAGCCTCCAGACTAGCTGGCACCGCAGGTGTGAGCCACCACTTCTAGCTAATTTTTGTATTTTCTGTAGAGATAGGGTCTTGCTATGTTGCCCAGGATTATCTTGAACTCCTAGGGTCAAGTGATCCTCCTGCCTCAGCCTCCCATAGTGTTGGGATTACAGGCGTGAGCCACCATGCTCAGCCAGCATCTTTATTAACATCAGATTTTGTTTTTTTCTTTTTGAGACAGAGTTTCGCTCTTGTTGCCCAGGCTGGAGTGCAGTGGCGCGATCTCGGCTCACCGCAACCTCCACCTACTGGGTTCAAGCGATTCTCCTACCTCAGCCTCCTGAGTAGCTGGGACTACAGGCATGTACCACCATGCCCAGCTAATTTTGTGTTTTTAGTAGAGACGGGGTTTCACCACGTTGGTCAGGCTGGTCTCGAACTCCTGACCTCAGGTGATCTGCCCATCTCAGCCTCCCAAAGTGCTGGGATTACAGGCATGAGCCACCACACCTGACCAGCATATTTATTTATTTATTTATTTATTTATTTATCCTTTGAGAAGGAGTTTTGCTCTTGTTGCCCAGGTTGGAGTGCAGTGGCGTGGTCTCGGCTCTCTGCAACTTCTGCCTCCCACGTTTAAGCGATTCTCCTGCCTCAGCCTCCAGAGTAGCCGGGATTTCAGGCATGCGCCACCACGTCTGGCTAATTTTGTATTTTTAGTAGAGATGGGGTTTCTCCATGTTGTTCAGGCTGGTCTTGAACTCCGACCTCAGGTGATCCACCCGCCTCAGCCTCCCAAAGCGCTGGGATTAGAGGCATGAGCCACCACACCCGGTCAGCATATTTATTAACATCAGAATTTTTTACTAAATTATCTTGCTTGATACATCTTTGACGATCGTTAAAATGCATGTGGTCAGCCTGAGGGGACCTGCCGCCGGGCATGATGCTGTGAGTCGAGGTATTCCCTGTGAAGCTTTCTGGCCAATCAAGGCTGAAATTCCATATGGCAGAAAATCCAGGCCACAGAGGAACCAGTTAAATGAAGCCATAGGGAACCAGACAAATCCAGAATGTGGACATTCTGCCGGACAATTGGCCAGGTCTCCATAACAGGTCAGTGTGCTGGGAGCGGCTGGGGGAGTGTGTGTGTGTCAGGGAGTTGAGTCTAGATTAAAACAGCCGAAGAGACGTGACAACTGCACTCGCCATGGGAGCCGTGATTGGAAGCTTTTCCAACAGGCAGCGGTCAGACACATTCGCAGGGACAACTGGGGACATTTCAATATGGACTGAGCATTTGATAATCTTAGTGACTTACTGCTGACTTTCTTTGTTTTTGAATAGAAGTTTCCCTCTTATTGCTCAGGCTGGAGTGCGGTGGCATGATCTTGGCTCACCACAACCTCTGCCTCCTGGGTTCAAGCAATTCTCCTGCCTCAGCCTCCCCAGTAGCTGGGATTACAGGCACTCACCACCACGCCTGGCTAATTTTGTATTTTTCTTTTTTTTAGTACAGACAGGGTTTCCCCATGTTGGTCAGGCTGGTCTCAAACTCCCGACCTCAGGTTATCCGCCCACCTTGGCCTCCCAAAATGCTGGGATTACAGGTGTGAGCTACCGTGCCCAGCCAAAAGTTTATGTTTTTAAGAGAAATGTGTTGAAGCACGGGGCTGGAGGGACAGTATGGTGGTTTATTGTGAAAGGGCTCAGCTGTGTGTGCAAGAGTGTATGTGAGTGTGTGTGTATGTCAGCATGTGTGTGTATGTGTGTGTCTATGTGTGTGAGCATGTGAGTATGTGTGTGTGTGTATGGGTGTGAGAGTGTTGTGTATGTGTATGTGCTAAAGTAAATATGACTAAACAGTAAGAGTTGTTGATCTGGTTGTTTAGTACATGAGTATTCATCTTATTTCTTTTTCACTTTTTCTGTGCCCGTTTGAAAGCTTTCCTAGTAAGTGAGAAAATATATCTGGTTGTTAAAACAATGTTGCAACGTACACACGCAGTCCATTTCCAGTCCCAGAATTGAGACGGTGCAGAGGCCACTGGCTCAGCTGTGGAAACCAGACTGCACAGTCCATCTGCACCCACGCTGTCTGTGGGCCCTGGGAATGTCGCTTCCTGTCTCTGGGTCTCAGTGTCCTTCTCTGTGAAATGGACTGCTGCTGCTGTCCCTGCCACAGAGGCTGGGATTCAGGCCACATACCCTGGCACAGCAGCATTCCGTTGTTACACATTTGAATACTCCCAAGCCAGTAGGTAAAGAGTTGACTCCCCGGGACCCCTTGCACGTTTCCACGACTCAGCAATCAACGTGGAGCTGAACGGGCTGTGAAGCGTTTTGAGCGCTGCCTGTGTTTGTCTCACGGCCCTCGAGGGAATCCCAGTTAATATACTCGATGAGCAGAGCCCTGGAAACCCCGCCTGCCGCCCCATAAGTGTTCTATATAAGCGTTTGCCATTTTAGTAAGTCCTTGTATTTTTACCCAATCTTCGTTTGTTTTATGTTAAAAGGATAGATGGAAGGTTAATGTTGAAGTAATTAACTTCTTAATGAAAGTATATAATTACAAAGTAATTGAAAAGAAGAACAGACGAGTTCTGGGAGAGTTTCTTGTCTGCCTCATGCTAAAATGTAGGCTCTTGGTATAAACGAAAGCCTGTGTGCAAATGGTTTGCAGGCTGATCGGTGAATCTGGGGCACAGAGCTACCCAGGAGCTGTTACTATCGATTTCACATCCAGGCATTTCGTGTAGCTTCGGGATGCCGATGTTGGTAAGAGACACTGAATTGTCATGGGCGTTAATGCAGAAAATGCATAGATGATTTGTGGAGCACAAAAGCCTGACCTGGAACTGGAGCAGAGCTGGGGAAGGTAGAGGCAAAGATCCATTTGTGGAGAGGCTCAGGCTAGGGCGGCGGGTGCTGCTGGAAACGAGATAAAGAGAAGGACATAGATGTGATGGCAAAGACTCCTTAGTTGTGGGCTAATCAGTGAGCTCCATTATGTAGGTCAAGCTTAAAGAATTTGAACATTGAACCATATGTTCCGTATATAAAATAATTTTTGAAAGCCAGAGAACTTCCAGCCAGACACTGATCTCTGGTTATTCATCACCACAGTGGCTGACGGGGTACCGTTCACGTGGGAGGTTGGAGGAGTGGGCAAGGGGGTTAGGCTGTGCCAGCCTTCCTGACAGGTGCTCAAGAACATCTGCTGTGTGCCTAGGTGCACCTGTGGCACTGGGACAGACACAGGAAGCAATGTGGAGTCTTTGCAGCCAGTGAGCTCCCGGTCTAGCAGGAGAGAGAGGAAGCATCTTTATCTGTGTTCTCCCAGGTAGGCGCACCAATCGCATATCTGTATCCTTATCTGTGTCTACATCCACACCTGCATCTATAGTCATATACCCATGTCTCTATATATCTACATCTATACCCATATCACAGCTGTGTCTATATCTGTGAAGCCCTTCTTGCTTTGCCGTAAAGAAATACCGGAGACTGGGCCACTTATAAAGAAAAGAGGTGTAGTTGGCTAATGGTTCCGCAGGCTGTACAAGCATGGTACCAGCATCTGCTCCACGTCTGGGGAGGCCTCAGGGAGCTTTTGCTCATGGCGGAAGGTGAAGCGGGAGCAGGCGCGTCACACAGCCAGAGCTGAAGTCAGAGAGAGAGAGAGTGGGTTGGGGAAGCTGCCACACACTTAAACAACCAGATCTCCTGAGAACTCACTCACCATCGTGAGGACAGCACGAAACCACGAGCGATCTGCCCCCATGACCTAAACCCCTCCCACCAGGCCCCGTCTCCAACACTGGAGATTACAACTCGACATGAGATTTGGGTGGGGACAAATATCTAAACTATATTACTGTATCTATCTACATCTATGTTCATAGCTACATCTATGTCCGTAGCTACATCTATATCCACATCTGTGTCTGTAATGTGTATGTGCATATAGATACATATGTCTTTTTACATAGAAAATAAGGCCAGGTGCGGTGGCCCACATCTGTAATCCCAGCACTTTGGGAGGCTGAGGCTGGTGGATCACCTGAGGTCAGGAGTTTGAGACTAGCCTGGCCAACATGGTGAAACCCTGTCTCTATTCAAAATACAAAAAAAATTAGCTGGGCATGGTGGCGGGTGCCTGTAGTCCCAGTTACTCAGGAGGCTGAGGCAGGAGAATCGCTTGACCCCAGCAGGCGGAGGCTGCAATGAGCTGAGATTGTACCACTCCACTCTAGCCTGGGTGACAGAGTAAGACTCCCTCTCAAAAATAAGTAAAGGGAAAGAAAATAAGCTCAGAGAAATCAGGTGATGCCACCATCAATAAGCATCAGAACCGGAATGCAAAAGTGGGCTTTCGTGCCTTCAAAGCCAGAACTGTGTCCGCCCCTCTCGCTTTAGGGTCTGTATCCGTTTGTTCGGGCAGCCATAACCAAGTGCCACAAACAATAGGACTGTCTTCTCTCCCAGGCCAGAAGTCTGAGATCCCAGTGTCCGCAGGGCCGAGCTCCCCTGAAGGCTCCAGGGGAAAGTCTGTCCCAGCTGGGCCTGGATCCGGCCTCCAGTGGCTCCTCAGCTCGGTGGCTCCTTGGCTCGGTGGCTCCTCGGCCGGGTGGCTTCTCAGCTCGGTGGCTCTTTGGCTCGGTGGCTCCTTGGCCAGGTGGCTTCTCGGCTGGCTGGCTTCTCAGCTCGGTAGCTCCTCGGCTCGGTGGCTCCTCGGCTCAGTGGCTTCTTGGCTCAGTGGCTCGTCGGCTGGGTGGTGGAGCTCCAGTCCTCACGTGGTGTTCTTCCTCTGTGTGTGTCTCTCTGTGTCCCAGTTTCCCCTTTTTATAAGAACACTGGCTGTATTCAATTAGGATCCTCCCTCATGATGTCATCTGAATTTGATTTAACTTCATTCCCTCTTTGGAAATAGACAAGACCCTATTTCCGAATAAAGTCATATTTTGAGGTATGTGGGGGTTAGGACGCCAACATATCGTTTTTTTTGAATGGGGCATAATTTAACTCATAGCAGTGTCTTTCACCAAAACCCAGTGATCCTACTTAATCCTCATCCCATCTTTTAATGCCTAATCCCATCGACTTGTCATTAGATGATACTGAGAGTAAAGGGTTTGTATCCAGGATAAAAACTTTTTCATCGTCATAGAAATTTGGCAAACTTCAGAAGCACCATTACTGTGTTTCAATTTTATCAAGCCTTTTAACAACTGTACCATATCCTTGGACTACTTCTATTTTGTAGATAAATGCATGGATACTTGTTTATGTGCACACGTGGTGCTCACATCGCATGTTAGAAGTATGCAGTGTGCTTTCTTACGCGTGTGGTCATTTATGGCAAACAGCTCTGGGAGGAAAGCAAGGCAGGAAGCAGCCTGTGCATCTGCAGAGGGCACAATGGTGTCTGCTGGGCTGGGTGACTCACCGGTCACAAGCTGGGGTTGGGGGGGGCCGAGAGCCACAGTGCAGAGCTGCTGGACCTCAGGCCCTCACAGCCTGCTGACTCAGGGTTCACTAACTGTGGACTTATTGTTGGGGAGAGTCCAGAGACACTCAGGAATCCCCACATATTAAAGCAGAAAGCACCTTCTAGCCGAGCCATGTTGAACACGGGTCCCGTCACTTGCCTTATTTCATCATCCGATAACTTGGAGGGACACAGTTATTGCAATCTTCACACCGTCTGCCTGTCCTCCATCTGTGCTCTGTAGTGTTATTTTCTCGACATTTCTCTTCCTTTGGGGTGGAAAAAGAGGAAAACGGTCACGGTGGGCGGAAACAAAAATGAGAAGAGAAAGTGCATGGGCAGAATTTCAGTGAGGATGTTGTCGCTTCAGAAACCCACACCTCCAACTTGTGGTCTGACCAGGTGATCAGACTCAGGACACAAGAGGGGCGTCCCTCGCCCCGCCGCAGCTAACATCAGTCATGTTACAGGGCGGTGAGTACGGAAAGGGTGTGGCCTGTGCTGCGGTCCAGCTTAGATGCTAGCAGCGCAGCTTTCGTGTCCTGCTCAGGCAAGCCTTGGTCACCCAGTGGACCTCTGATTCTGTGACAAATCCAGTGGGCAGACAACAAGAGTGAGTGAGAGGTGACTGAGTCATGGCCTGGCTGTGGGGGGCAGCCCACATTCTGGAGAAATAGCAAGCCGCCAGTGCTGCAGTCACCCTTACAAAATATTTGGAATTACGGAAGCTGAGCAGAGCAGGTTTTGTTTGTTTGTTTTTTCTGGTTTGCAGAAAGCATTAGGTTAGAGGAAGTTTTTTTCTTGTTCTTAAATTACAAAACGAAAAGTATCAGAGACTTAAAGCTTAAGCATTTTTGTGCATCCAGACAAACCACAGTAAAACAAAACAGCCAGCCACAGCCTACACGTTTGGGCCAGGCTCGTGGTTCTCTCAGGGAACCCTGTTTAGAAGTGAAAAGACACCAATATTGAGAATTCAGGAGAAGGAGAATTTCAGACACTGTATTCGATCATCTTTGTGGCTGAGTCTCTGCAATACGCTGTCTTCCATGTAAGGGCTAGAATCAAAGGCTGAGCTGTCTCCATCGCTCCCTGCCCATTGAGAGCCTATGGCCCTATGGGGAAACTACCTTTTCATTATGGAAAAGAAGAACTGGTGAACTTCCTTTGCTGACTCATTAAGCCATTCATCCAGCATTCACCAAGTGCTACCTAAGTGCCAGGCTCAGGGCCACGTGGAGCTGTTTAGCTGTTCTTGTGATTGTTTTTCCTCTCTTTCTTTCTTTCTTTCTTTCTTTCTTTCTTTCTTTCTTTCTTTCTTTCTTTCTTTCTTTCTTTCTTTCTTTCTTTCTTTTTTTTGAGACAGAGTTTTCTCTTGTCACCCAGGTTGGAGTGCAATGGCATGATCTCAGCTCAGCATGACCTCTGCCTCCCGGGTTCAAGCAATTCTTGTGCTTCAGCCTCCCGAGAAGCTGGAATTACAGGTGTGTGCCGCCATGCCTGGCTAATTTTTGTATCTTTAGTAGAAATGGGGTTTATCCATGTTGGCCAGGCTGGTCTTAAACTCCTGACCTCAGGTGATCCACTAGCCTCGGCGTCCCAAAGTGCTGGGATTACAGGCATGAGCCACCGCACCCAGCCAATTTTTTTTCTCTTGACATCTCAGGGGAAGGTTTTTATCCTTGTGCACTTTGCCCATCACAAGCCAGGTCCTGTGTTGATGCCAAGGTCATAGCAAGTGCCATGCGGCACGCCATTGGGTGCTCGAAGTGTCTGGGTGCCCTCCCCTTGGACCAGCCCCCTCCAGGGCCCTGCTCCCATTTCCCGCCCTGCACCTTCCTCCAGGAAGTCCCCCTCCCGGCCACACCAGCCCGTTTCCAGACCTCAACTTCGACCTTCACTCATTATTTGTGCACATGCTGCCATCTTTCCCGGTGTCACGTCTCATTGTCACGTTCCTGGCCAGGAGAGTTCCTGCATATCACGCAAGACCTGCCTTGGGAGCTGCCTTCCCGAGTTTTCATCTCCTCTCGTCCTCAAGGAGCCTCCCCAGAGCCTCCCGCCAGGCACGCGGCTCCTTCCACTGGCTCTCCCCTGCCTGTTCTGTCACTAGAAGGGCCTTGACCCTATCAGTGATGAGCCTTTGTCGTGATGACTCATTCTTCTTCTCTCCAAGTGGCTCTGTACCGTGTTCACTTGGCTAATCTGTGTTTCTCAAAGTTCCCTTCCCTGAATGGTTCCAACTTCCTGTTGGCGGGAAGAGAGATTTGCAGAAAATTCAGAAGGTGGAAATGAAGGAGCAGCTATTTTCTACAGAACGTCGTCTGTTCTTATTCACACTGTGAGGCTCGAAGATGTTGCTTTCCTCCTACCAGCGGAAAAGTGATGCTGCACGAAGGAATTTTAGGCAGTGACACTGTAATGGTGGGTACGTGTCATTCTACATGTGCCCAAAACAGAGAAAGGCCAACGCCATGAGTGGTCCGGTGTTACAGCTGATGAACCTGCACTGGGTTACTGGTGTCGCCAGTGTGTGCACAGACGTCCATGGGCGCATCGAGCCCCACTCATCCCCTCCCTTGGGAAGCCCTCCCCACACTCATCAACGCCACAAGTGCCTTTATGGGAGCGTTTTAAAGGCTGTGGTTTTAGGCTGCCTATTGGTTCAGAGCAGAGAAAGAGAATAAGCTACGAAAATGGCAAAGGCATAGCAGGGGGAGAGCGGGCCCATGGTGGAGACCAGCCCCCAGGCCAGGGCTGCACAAGCCCCTCTCAGTGGTGGGACTGTTTGCCTCGCAGCGAGCACTCATTCTCCCGCCCGGGGCGGCTGGCGCCCGTCATTGCGGATCTGTGGGTGCTCCTATCCCTCCAGAGGACACTAAAGAGCAGGGGAGATGCAGTTTCCTTCCAGTCCAAATGAGCCACCTGCCCGAAGGAAGGAGAACCAGGGCTACATCCAAAGAAAACACTTTCACTTCTCAAAGGAAAACATTAGGAAACTGGGGGAAGCTTCTGCCAGGTGTGTAACTGACCCAGGATCTTCATCTAGCACGGGGCTGGCAAAAGAAGGCCCTCAGGCCAAATCAGGTCCACCATCCATTTTTTTGTGTTCTCTGTAAGCTAACTATGAATTTTATCTTTTTTTTTTTTTATGGTTCAAAAATGTAGGAGGAGAGTGATGTTTTGTGACATGTAAAAATGATATGCTGTTCACATTTTCAAGTCCATCAAAATAAGATGAACTGAGCAGCACCAGGCTCATGGGTTTAGTATTGTCTGCAGCTGTTTTATGTGGCAGCGGGAGAATAGGTCCCACAGAGACCACGTGGCTCACAAAACCTAAAAGAATAACTTTCTGGCCCATTACTGGACAAGTTTGCTGATCCCTGACTATTTTAATTTAATTAATTAATTAATCAATTAATTAAATTTTGAGACAGGATCTCACTCTGTCGCCCAGGCTGGAGTGCAGTGGTGTGCGAGTGAGTTCAGTTCCCACAGTGGTGTGCGAGTGAGTTCAATCCATCCCAGTGGTGTGCGAGTGAGTTCATTCCCCCCCAGTGGTGTGCGAGTGAATTCATTCCCCCCCAGTGGTGTGCGAGTGAGTTCAGTCCCCACAGTGGTGTGCGAGTGAGTTACACACCACTGGGGGGGACTGAACTCACTCGCACTCCACTGTGGGGACTGAACTCACTCGCACACCACTGGGGGGAACCTGAACTCACTTGCGCACCGCTGGGGGGAAGGTCCATTTTTGCATTGACCCTGGAGCAATAACCACTGAAGCTGAACTTCAGCTTACATGGCGACCCAGCAATTCCTCCTTACCAGCGGAAATTCAAACATATTTCCCACAAGGTCGTGCGTAAGGATGTTGACAGGATCAGTGTTTGTGTTTTTCTTTGAGCCTTCACCTGCTCATGAGAGATGAAGGTTATCGCGTCAGCATGGGGAAGACATTGCCAAACCTCCAGGGAAGGTTTCCCAAGACAGCAGACACCCCCTCCCCCACTGTCCTCTTTGAAACGCCTGGCAGCACGGTCAGGGGACTTTGCTACTCTGCCAGTCCACTCTGTAGGTCTTCCCGCTTCTCCACTTTATTTCCACCAAATTATAAACTCTTGGAAACAAAGATTCTGCCATCACTCATTTCTTTATCCCTCACAGCATCTGGACGCTACCTCCATAATAGCAGGTGGCTCCTGTCATGTTTTGTGTTTTTTTGTTTGTTTTGTTTGAGACAGAGTCTCTGTCTGTCGCCCAGAGTGCAGTGGTGTGATCTCTGCTCACTGTGAGCTCCGCCTCCTGGGTTCAAGTGATTCTCCTGCCTCAGCCTCCAGAGTAGCTGGGACTATAGGCGCCCGCCACCACGCCTGGCTAATTTTGTGAATTTTTAGTAGAGATGGGGTTTTACGGTGTTAGCCAGGATGGTCTCTATCTCCTGATCTCATGGTCTGCCTGCCTCAGTCTCCCAAGGTGCTGGGATTACCGGCGTGAGCCACCGCACGCTGCCTCCTGTCATGTTTTACAGCCGAGGAAGCTGAGGTCATGTGTCCAAGGACTCAAACATGGGAAGTCTCTGTTCCTACCCAGCGTGGGTCTCACCGCCCCTCCTTATTGACTCTGCTCCAATCAGACTGGGGCCTCTCTGTCCCTACCCAGCGTGGGTCTCACCGCCCCTCCTTATTGACTCTGCTCCAATCAGACTGTGCCTCTGACAGTTCCCAGGACAGGCTCAGCCTTTTCAAGCTTCTGGGCCTTCACATTTACTTTTGCCTCTACCTGGGTCTTTATTTCTTCCATTGTCCAAGGACCAAGTCCTCATCCTTCAGGTCTTGACTCTGGCTGGGCTCTGAGAAGGAGCTACCACCTGGGACGCCGCTACCTGTCGGGCCTGCCTCCCTCTCTTACTCACTCTTGTCCTTGCATTTCACTCATTGGATGATCTTAATCTGTAATGGCATGATAATTATTTTTATCTCTTTGTGGACTGTTTCTTTTCTGTCCTGCCCTTCCCACCTCACAAGAATGGGAAACCCCGTGGAGGGCTGGGACTTCATCTGTCTTATTCACACGTGATGTTAAAAGAGATTGTTTTCTTCCTAACGGCGATGAAGTTACACTGCACAGAGGATTTTCAGGGCAGTGAAGCTACTCTGTATGGTACTGTCATGGTGGCTAGGAGTCAGTGCACGTCTGTCCAAACCCAGAGGATGGACAACACCTAGAGCGAGACCTTGTGTAAACCACGGACTCAAGCAATGACGATGTGTCCATGTGGGTCCACTAACGGTAACAAACGCACCACGCTTGCCGGTGGGGGTGGCTGTGTGTGCAGGGAGGGGGACAGGGAGTGCATGGCAGGTGTCTGTACCTTCTGTGCATTTTCCTGTGAGCCAAAAACTGCTCTAAAAATTGTCTGTTTTTAAGTTCTGATGGGTGCTCTGGCTTCAGGGAGTTGCCATTTTGGATCCTGAAAAATAAAGAAATAGGTTCATTTGCATGAGGTAAGCAGAGTCAAGTTGGAGGTTGAACTGTGGCGGGACTGAGGCCATCAGACTCCGGTGGGAGGAGGGGAGCATAGCTGCTGTTTTTGCTGACAGCTTCATGGGGAAGCTGGGGTCTGAGTTAGGATGAGTGTCTCAGTCCACTTGTTTTGTTATCAAGGACTACTTGAAGCTGGGTAATTTATAAAGAAAAGAAGTGTATTTGGCTCACCTCTCTGCAGGCTTCACAAGGAGCATGGTGCCAGCATCTGCAACTGGTGAGGCCTCAGAAATGTTAGAAATTGGCCAGGCACAGTGGCTCACGCCTGTAATGCCAGCACTTTGGGAGGTCGAGTGGGGTGGATCACCTGAGATCAGGAGATCGAGACCAGCCTGGCCAACATTGGCGAAACCCCATCTCTACTAAAAATACAAAAAGTAGCTGGTCGTAATGGCAGGCACCTGTAATCCCAGTGACTCAGGAGGCTGAGGCAGGAGAATCGCTTGAACCAGGAGGCAGAGGTTACAGTGAGCCAAGACCATGCCATTGCACTCCAGCCTGGGTGACAGAGCTAGACTCCCTCTCAAAAAAAAAAAAAAAAAGAAGAAAAAAAAAAGTGAGAAATCATTCTGCTCATGGCAGAAGGGAAAGGGGAGCAGGCATCACATGCCAAGAGGAAAGAAGCTGTAGAGAGGGACAGAGAGAGACGAAAGGAGGTGCCAGTCTCTTTTTAATAATCAGATCTCATGAGAACTAATGGGATGAGACAAATAGAATGAGGATGGCACCAAGACATTTATGTAGGGGCCACACCAGTGACCAGACACCTCCCACCACAGCAGTGACCACACACCTCCCACCGCACCGGTGACCACACACCTCCCAGCGCACTGGTGACCCAGACACCTCCCAGTGCACCGGTGACCAGACACCTCCCACCGCACCGGTGACCACACACCTCCCACCACACCGGTGACCCAGACACCTCCCAGCGCACCAGTGACCACTGGTGGCCCAGACACCTCCCAGTGCACCGGTGACCAGACACCTCCCAGCGCACCGGTGACCACACACCTCCCAGCGCACCGGTGACCAGACACCTCCCAGCGCACCAGTGACCACACACCTCCCAGCGCACCAGTGACCACTGGTGGCCCAGACACCTCCCAGCGCACCGGTGACCAGACACCTCCCAGCGCACCAGTGACCACACACCTCCCAGCGCACCAGTGACCACTGGTGGCCCAGACACCTCCCAGCACACCGGTGACCAGACACCTCCCACCGCACCAGTGACCACACACCTCCCACCGCACCGGTGACCACACACCTCCCACTACACCAGTGACCAGACACCTCCCACCACACCAGTGACCTCCCATCAGGCTCCTGCCAACACTGGGGATCCAATGTCAGCCAGAGGTTTTGGGGGGTATCAAACATCCAAACGATATCACTGGGGTATGTGTGGGGAGGCAGGATGATGGCAGAGGGGCTTGAAACAGGAAGACTTTGCCTTGGGTCAGAAGCCTGTGCACAACCATCAGGAAACTCATCTGTTTGTGCTGGAGTTTACCTTGACTTTGATTGGTTATTAAAAATAATCTTGTAATCCCAGCACTTTGGGAGGCTGAGGTGGGCAGATCATTAGGTCAGGAGTTTGAGACCAGCCTGGCCAATGTGGCAAAACCTCGTCTTTACTGGAAATACAAAAATTAGCCCAGTGTGGTGGCAGGTGCCTGTAATCCCAGCTACTCGGGAGGCTGAGGCAGGAGAATTGCTTGAACTTGGGAGGCGGAGGTTGCAGTGAGCCGAGATCACGCCACTGCACTTCAGCCTGGGTGACAGAGCAAGACTCTGTCTCGAAAAAAAAAAAAAAAAATCAGTGGGCCAGGTGCAGCCTCAAGCCTGTAATCCCAGCACTCTGGGAGGCAGAGGCAGGTGGATCACCTAAGGTCAGGAGTTCGAGACCAGCCTGGCCAAGTAGAGATTTTTGGTCTCTACTAAAAATCCAGAAATTAGTCAGGCATGGTGGCGCCTGTAGTCCCAGCTCCTCAGGAGGCTGAGGCGGGAGAATCACTTGAACCCGAGAGGCGGAGGTTGCAGGGAGCTAAGGTCGCACCACTGCACTCCAGTTCAGGTGACAGAGTGAGACTCGTCTCAAAAAAAAATTAAAATAAATAAACAAAAATAATAATTGGTTCTCACCTCTTTTATGATTCTTTTGCCCCATTCTCTCTTCTCCTCTGGGGCTGTGTGCACACAGGGGACCTGCTCCCCCGTCCTGAGTGCCCTGGTCTCTTCTTTCCCCTACCCGTTTCCCTCCTCTGTTCTCTGCCTGTGCCTGGGCTGTGAAATGCTTCGGAGGCCTTGCCCATTTTCCCTGTCCCCTCCTTTGCTGCCTACAGTCCATGTTAGAGTTCTTATTTTCAGTATCACATTTCATATTTCTAAAACTTCTACCTCTTTTTTTTTTTTTTTTTTTGAGACGGAGTCTTGCTGTGTCACCCAGGCTGGAGTGCAATGGCCAGATCTCGGCTCACTGCAAGCTCCGCCTCCCGGGTTCACGCCATTCTCCTGCCTCAGCCTCCCGAGTAGCTGGGACTACAGGCGCCTGCCACCTCGCCCGGCTAGTTTTTTTTTGTATTTTTTAGTAGAGACGGGGTTTCACCGTGTTAGCCAGGATGGTCTCGATCTCCTGACCTCGTGATCCGCCCGTCTCGGCCTCCCAAAGTGCTGATATTACAGGCTTGAGCCACCGCGCCCGGCCTGACTCTTTTATTATTATAGTTTTCACTTTTCTGGTGAAACTCTACATCAGCTCACGTCAGCGCTTGGATGGAGTAACCCCATGTATTTTTAGAGGACACATCTCATAACTCCGCTTCTGAAATTCCCATGACCTCGTCCTATTGCGTGTTTTTCTGGTTTCTTTCTTGTCTTATCTCTGTCAGGTAAGTTTTGATTGAATGTTGCTATTGCCTGTTAAAGGCTGTGGAGACGATTTGGGATCTGGATGTATTATCTTCAGGACGCATTTTCTTTTACTCGTGGCAGGCATGTGGGTGGGAACAAAACGTCTCAATCCAATTAGGGTTTGTGCTGTTTGAGGGCTGAGTTTCACTTTTATTTTTCTCCCTAAACTTACGACTAAACCAGATAGTGAATATGTTTCGTGTTTTAGAATTGTAAATTAGAGGTTTTTTCCTACTGCCCAGCTCGACCTCGGTAGAGAAATGTGAGCACAAAGCTAAACATTCCAGCTTTCTCATCCCAACATTCACAAACACGGCAACGTTTGGCTGTCGGAGTCCCAGGTGAGGGGACGAGCCAGGCAGGCTTGGTTTTGAAGTAAAGAGGGTTTTCATGGGGATGAGGCACTGGGGGCAGAGGAGGGAGGCTGTGGGGGTAGCACGAGCTCTGGGAGAGAGTGGAGGGGTCATCGTATTTGAGCCCAGCACAATTCTTTGCAAGTGATTTTTTTAAAAAAAACAAACCAATTGATATAGTTTGGATGTGTGGCCCCTCCAAATCTCCTGTGGAAATGTGACCCCCGGTGTTGGAGGTGGGCCTGGTGGAAGGTGACTGGGTCGTGGGGGCGGATCCCTCATGAATGGCTTGGTGCCTCCCTGCTGTCTCCAGTGAGTCCACTGGAAATCTGGCTGTTTTAAGAGCCTAGCACCTCCTTCTCTCTCTTGCTCCCTCTCTTATCATCTGACGCACCTGCTCCCCCTTCACCTTCCACCAGGAGAAAAAGCTTCCTGAGGCCTCCCCAGAAGCAGATGCTGGAACCATGTTTCCTGTACAACCCGCAGAACCGTGAGCCACCTATACCTGTTTCTTCATATCCTACCCAGCCTCAGGTATTCCTTATAGCAAAACGCAGAACAGACGAATACACCAACCACATTAAGGTGGGAATGGTTCTTGCTGATCTGTCTTGAGACAAGCCTGTGTTAGGGTTAAATGGGAAACAGGTGTTAACGTTTCCAATGTTGTGCCCAACACCTAATGAAATTAGCCTCCTTCCTCCCCATCTCCCTCCCTTTCTCCCTTCCTTGTCTCTCTGTCGGTCTCTCTCTTTCCTTCCTCCCTTGGTTCCCTGGTGTGTAGAATGACTAAGAAGGGGAAACATGCAAGTGCACTCAAAATGAATTTTTTTTTTTGAGACAGGGTCTGGCTTTGTCGCCCAGGCCGCAGTGCGGTGGCATGACCTTGGCTCACTGCAACCTCCGCCTCCCGGGCTCAGGCCATCTTCCCACCTCAGCCTCCCGAGTAGCTGGGACTACGGACACATGCCACCATGTCTGGATAATTTTTGTCTTCTTTTTTGTAGACATGGGTTTTCGCCATTGCCTAGCCTGGTCTTGAATGCCTGAGCTCAAGTCATCCGCCTGCCCCCGCCTCTCAGTGCTGGGATTACAGACACGAGCCACCACGCCTGGCCTCAAAGGAGTTAAAATGGTTAATGAATTAAAACAAGATTAAGTCTGTACGTTATATAATGTAGAAGCTTCGGTGGAAAACTCCCCAGCCCTATGTGGACGACATCACATCTGATTTATCCTCGTGGTCTACACTGCTGGGGCTCAGCCTTCTCCTGAGAGATGCCGGGAGACGTCTCTACGCCTGGAACAGCAGGAAGGTCCGTGTGGGGCAGAGACATCTGTCCAGAGTCCAGGGGCAGCTGATAAGGATTTTCCATGCAAGGAATAGCTTAGAAGAGGCAACAGTTATTGGCTGATTTTGACTAAGGATTAAAATTAAAATACCTCAGCCACTTCTTACTCAATGTATCCTATACATTTTCTTTTCTTTTCTTTTTTTTTTTTTTTTTTGAGACGGAGTCTCGCTCTGTCGCCCGGGCTGGAGTGCAGTGGCCGGATCTCAGCTCACTGCAAGCTCCGCCTCCCGGGTTCCCGCCATTCTCCTGCCTCAGCCTCCCGAGTAGCTGGGACTACAGGTGCCGCCAACACACCCGGCTGGTTTTTTGTATTTTTTAGTAGAGACGGGGTTTCACCGTGTTAGCCAGGATGGTCTCGATCTCCTGAGCTCGTGATCCGCCCGTCTCGGCCTCCCAAAGTGCTGGGATTACAGGCGTGAGCCACCGCGCCCGGCCACATTTTCTTGTTAATCTAACTTTCTGGGTCATAGCTCATTAGTTCAGAGGAGAATTGCTAGTTATGGGAGATACTGTTTCCTGTCAAGCAACTGCAGCTCTGTGACAGCTTTGATCAGACTGCACATACTTTGAAATACGATGTTGTTTTACTAATCCTTGTTTATTCAACATCCTTGAACACTGACTTTATGTGAGATAAACTTAAAAATCAGAATTTAATCATAGTATTCTCAGTTGTCAATTCCAATTCAAGCCGAGCCCAGGAAGAGGCTCTGCTGCTTCGGAATGCGAGCACACTGCCCTCCTGTGTGAGATCCTGAACGCTGCAGAGCTTTACACTTTTGAGTCTAATCTAGTGAATCTAATTTCATTTGCCTGAAGCCAAAAATATCCTTAGGCAGCAAAGATAAAATATGTTTTACTTTACAAAGTCGGTTAGCCCTTCATAGCTCCTTCATAATGCATCAATCCGTAAAACGTTCGCTTGGTTTCAATTACTTAATTCAAATAAGGAATTCCTGGACGATTTCTTCATGGTGGTTATGGGGGAAAGCTGGCTGGCCCTCTAGAACTGAACATGTGCAGAGAATTGTTAAACCCCAAAGCCAATTCCCTGTCTCACCTCTGGAAGCCTCTTTTCCTCATATTTCAAATGGAGATGGCCTGGGGGCATTTCACAGGGAAATGGCTGGATCAGGTTAGGAGCGCAAATGCGGCTAGAATTTTGGTTTGTCTGGAATGTCTTACGAAATCACCATCTTCTTTGATACAGTTAAAATAGGCTTTTATTAGAGCTAAACGTTTAAAATATTTCTCCTTTTCCCTTTAAATTTTTTTTTTACACTTATTATTTTTTGAGATGGAATCTTACTCTGTCGCCCAGGCTGAGTATAGTGGTGCAATCTTGGCTCACTGCAACCTCCGCCTCCCAGCTTCAAGCAATTCTCATGCCTCAGCCTCCTGAGAAGCTGGGATTACAGGCACCTGCCACCACACCTGGCTAATTTTCGTCTTTTTAGTAGAGACAGGGTTTCACCATGTTGACCAGGCTGGTCTTGAACTCCTGACCTCAAGTGATCCACCCACTTTGGCCTCCCAAAGTGCTGGGATTATAGGCGTGAGCCACTGTGTCCGGTCCCTTCTTTTTTAAAAAACCAAATTACAGGTCACATGTCCTTAGTGAGCACACAATCACTTTGCAAGGCTAGACCTGGAGAATTCAGGGAGCTAGAGAAGTTCCAAGATTCATTAGGAATTAGGTTGTAGATGTTAATTTAAGAAATGACCTGCAAATCACAGGTGCTATGTATAGTGCTGGAGTGAGGCAAGCGCTCCCGTCTGGACCGGCTGGCCCAGTGCACAAAAGCCTGGCCTTAAGCTTCCGGGCTCAGATCACAGTGGCTGCCCCACATCAGTGCAGCAGCAGGTGCCAGCAGTAACTGGAGGCAGGGAGGGTGGTTTGGAGCCGAGGGGTGGACTGGGGTTCGAAACAGAAAATGGCAGCGTCAGGATGGGGGTAAGAAAATGCCACCTGAACTTGACTTCTCAGTACGGGCATCTTGTTATCTTTGTGGCTTCAGAACAGAATGTTACTGGATAGAGTTGTCCAATTTCCTGGGGTGTTGAAGGAAGAACTGAACAAAATGCACAAAGTAACAAAAGAAGGAAACAGAAGAACGAGGGAGTAAGGAAGGCACAGATCTACTGAAGAAGTAAAAGCACAATTCACAAAGCGGGATGGGCTTCTGCAGGCGGCTCAAGAACCTCTCCAATTAGGTTTTTGTTGTTGTAGTTGTTTCGTTTTTTTGAGACAGGGTCTCGCTCTGCTGCCCAGGCTGCAGTGCAATGGCACAATCTCAGCTCACTGCAACCTCCACCTCCCGGGTTCAAGGGACTCTCGTGCCTCAGCCTCCTGAGTAGCTGGGATTACAGGCACCTGCCACCACACCTGGCTTCTTTCTGTATTTTTAGTAGAGATGGGGTTTCACCATGTTGACCAGGCTGGTCTCAAACTCCTGGCCTCAAGCGATCTACCCACCTTGTGCTGGGATTACAGGTGTGAGCCATTGCGCCTGGCCCAATTAGGATTTTTATAAAGCCAAAGTAACGTGGCAGCACCCAGGTGCCCTTTAGTGGCCTCCAATTGGTTATTGCCTATGAAGGATGGGCCTGCGACCAGAGGCTGAAGTGGAGACGGCCGTGGTCAATCTGAGGCTGCAGTGGAGACGGCGGTGGTCAATCTGAGGCTGCAGTGGAGACGGTGGTGGTCAATCAGAGGCCGCAGTGGAGACGGCGGTGGTCAATCTGAGGCTGCAGTGGAGACGGTGGTGGTCAATCAGAGGCCGCAGTGGAGACGGTCGTGGTCAATCTGAGGCTGCAGTGGAGACGGTGGTGGTCAATCAGAGGCCGCAGTGGAGACGGCGGTGGTCAATCTGAGGCTGCAGTGGAGACGGTGGTGGTCAATCAGAGGCCGCAGTGGAGATGGCCGTGGTCAATCAGAGGCTGCAGTGGAGGCTTCTGTCTTGTTACCACAGGAGCGAGGCTGTGGCCTGTGTATCGCGGGATCCTGCCCGGAACTGGCTGCACCTGCTGTTCTTTTGCTAAAGCCTCAGCCCGTGGCTGCCCTAATTCCCTATTCTCCTGCTAGACAGTCCCAGGGTCCTTCCCACGTCTAAGTGTCTTCCTCAGGCATGCCCAGAGCTCAGTGGCTGGACTGCTCTTTCCCAGACCCCCTCTCAGGGCTGTGCCTGCAGGGAGCCACCCCGAGGGAGGAGGAAGCGTGTGCCCCGCGGACAAGGTGCAGGCATCGGCTGGCTGCTGTAGAACAGGGTCCCGGCGTCCGTGTCCGTGTCCGGGACACAGAGCCAGCGTGCACGGGGCGCCCAGCTGAGCTGTTCCACGGGGCCCCGCGGGATGTGGGGCCAAAGGAACCACAGGCTGCTGCTCGTGCTGCTTCTGCGCAGTGAGGAATAAAATCCGGTCTCTGATCCACGCGGCTCCCGACTTCTACCAGCGTCAATGAATTAGCAACAGGTAACTTTTTAACTTGTAAGTAAAGCAAAAGAAAATTCGTGACCTTGCAGTTCAACGTAAGTTCAGAGCTTATTATTTTAATTTTAATTTTTTTCCACATGGAAATTGCTTTAATGACCTTTTATATGCCCTGCTGATAAAACAATTAGAAAACTGAAAAGAGTTTTACAGTGGTAACAGATACAATTGCACAACACTGAATTAGACATTAGAAATGGTGAAGTAGACGCTGCGTATGTCCCTAGGGTCTGCAAAATTAACATGTGCCTTGAAACGAATTAAAAATACTCATTAACTTGAGAAACAAGTTTGTGGCCATAACACTCTCCAATGTCACCTCCTCTACCATGATCTGTGCTTAAAATTCTGCAGTACTATCTTTGGAATAAAGATGATGAGTCTGAAATACAAGCATTTCTTTTCATTGTCCTTGATAATTATCTTTTTTTCTTTTTGAGAGAGGGTCTTGCTCTGTCACCCAGGCTGGAGTGCAGTGGCGCGATCTCGGCTCAGTGCAGCCTTGAACTCCTGGGCTCAAGAGATCCTCTCATCTCAGCCTGTTGAGTGGCTAGGACTACAGGTGTGAGCTACCACACCTGGCTAATTTTTAAATTTTTTTGTACAGACGGGGTCTTGCTGTGTTGCCCAGGCTGACAATTACTTTTGTTTCCGTATTTGTTGATGTTTTTTCTCTTTTAAAATCGCTCCTTGTGGAGCGGGGCTAACTCAGGCAGTGCAGTGGAGCTGCCAACAACTACTGCTATACAGAGAACATAAGAGTGTGTAATTAGAGGAGGTGGGATATTGTTGGTACAGCTATACCATTTAAAATTGGTGGAAGTCCAGGCCGGGCACGGTGGCTCACACCTGTGATCCCAGCGCTTTGGGAGGCCAAGGCGGGTGGATCACCTGAGGTCGAGAGTTTGAGACCAGCCTGACCAACATGGAGAAACCCCGTCTCTACTAAAAATACAAAATTAACCAGGCCTGGTGGCATATGCCTGTAATCCCAGCTACTTGGGAGGCTGAGGCAGGATAATTGATTGAACCCTGGGAGGTGGAGGTTGTGGTGAGCCAAGATCGTGCCACTGCACTCCAGCCTAGGCAACAAGAGCAAAACTCCATCTCAAAATTGGGGGAAGTCCTGAAGCTGGTGAGGCCAAAATTAAAACAAACACACACACACACACAAAACAAACAAAAAAAACGGGGAAGGGCATATGTTGAGACCTGAGATAGCTTTTCCGGAGGAGCAAAAAGCCAGTTTCCCAGCCTGTCCCGGAACGTGCTCTAAGGTAGTTGGTAGAGTAAGGCGTGGACAGTAAAGCAACCAGGTGATACCAATAACAGAGACAAGGGCTTTCCGGGGCACACTTCCCGCTGCAGCCGTGTGGAGTCTCGCCTGGCTGGCTTAGGGTTCTGCAGTTCTCTGGGAGTGAGTTCTTCCCTGCTGAGATGTCCCTGAGAGAATGCAAGCTCTGCGTCTGCGCAGGGCGAGCACCTGGTCACCAGCCATTTGAACAATTTGTCTTCATAATGTCCCAGTTCAAAGCAACAGCCAGCGCCTTGGGGTCTCCCTTGGTAACCAGCTCCACATCCTGAGTAGACACACCCAGCTCCAGGGCCGGCTTCTCCTGAAGTGTGGGAAGGGACTGGCTCCTCAGTGCAATTGCAGGTTGGTTGGTTGGTTTGTTTTTTTGCCCCAAGACAGAGTCTTGCTCTGTCACCCAGGCTGGCGGGTAATGGTGTGATCTTAGTTCACTGCAACCTCTGCCTCCTAGGTTCAAGCCATTCTCCTGCCCCGGCCTCCCAGGTAGCTAGGGCTACAGGCATACACCACCACGCCTGCCTAATTTTTTTTTTTTGTATTTTTAGTAGAGATGGGGTTTCACCATGTTGGCCAGGCTGGTCTCGAACTCCTGACCTCAAGTGATCTGCCCACCTCGGCCTCCCAAAGTGCTGGGATTACAGACGTGAGCCACCGCGCCTGGCCCAGAGGAGGTCTTTTTGTTGAAATCATGTCTATTGCCTCTGCCTCGTCACTGAAGGCTGCTTTGGAGTCCTCTTGCTTTGACAAGAGGCTGCCCTCTTTCTCCAAAGCCTGGAGGTACAGCTCCAGGAGCTGCCCGGACGGACCGCTTCCTCTGCCAAGCACCTGCTGGAACGTGTTCTGCGGCCCTGGATGGTGGCACAGCCTTGGCTTAGTTGCTGAACCAGGTCTGAGCACGGGATGGTCCTCCTCTGTTAGGAGGATGGCACTGGATGGAGCCTTGTTCAGCCGCCTGGCCACATTCTTCCACTTCAACCACGACCCGCTACATTTCATTCACATCAAAGGATGCCTGGGAAACCAAAGCTGCATCTCCATCAGAATTGTCCTATGCCCTCTTCTCATTATCGGTCACTACCAAGCACTTAGTATTGGAAGGCGGACACAGGAAGTAATCCTCATCACCACGGTGCCAGCCTCTGCAGGACCCGGGTGACCAGTGGCAGGGACTTGTCAATGGCCAGGCTGTCACAGGCCTTGCTGCTCAGGTCCTCGAGGCGGGAGGTGACCACCTGCACTGTTCATGGCTGTAGTTGCAGTGCCGCTAGCCCAGCTTTAGAGTCTGAATCTCACTGGGTTCTGGTGCCCTGGTGTCCCCTGTCACCTCCATCCTCTTCAAGGTGGGACCTGACTGCCTCCAGGAAGCTGCACCCATTGTAGTTTGTTTGTTTAAATACAGTATTTCCAGCAGAGTGGACAGCACATAAGCATTTTTCAGTAAATATTTATTGAATCAATGAATGACACACAGAGGAGTTTGGTCTTTTCATCATCCAACCAGTCACCCAGCGTGCACTAAGAACACTGAGGATGTATCCAGTGCCATACTTTCTCGGGAGCCAGAGACATAAGAATATATATATATATTCGTTCCTAAAAGGCTCACAATTTGATCACAAGCAAGTTAACAAATGCTTGCTGCTCATTGTGATGTATGAGGACAGTTGCCAGGTTGACTATCATTTTGGGAGAGGGAAGAGGAACGTGATCAACTCACCCTGAAGGACCAGGGAGGCCCTTGGAGGTGGTGGTCCAGGCAGCATGGGGGTGCTGGCACTGAGGGCACGTGGAGGGAAAGGCACAGCCCTGGACGGAGCATGAATTTGGGAATAGCGGGAATATCAAGCACACAGTGGCTGCTGGGCTGGAGAACAAGGTGGATTAAGATGTGGACGGGTTCTGTGAATGTGAGGAGTCACTGAAATGGTTTAGCCAGAAGCAGCCATTTGGGGAATTTGAATTTCAGAAACAGCTTATTGCCAGCGTTATGCATGTGCTCAATAGGAAACGGATGTTGTGTGAGCACAAGTGGAGGAGGCTGCTGAGGGCAGTAGGGCTGACTGTGACCAGGAAGACAAACAGGAGTGAGAGGCGTGGACATGGGCTGCCCGCCTGGCCCCCTGGTGCCCACCCCCCAGGCAGAGTCTCAGCTCCCGGAAACTGGGTCCTGTGCTGTGCAGAGAGCGGGGAAGGTTGGGCGAAGGCTGGACACCTTGAGAAGGGGTAGGGGGCCCAGAAAGGGGAGGCTCACGGAGCAGCCTTAGTCTTTCTCCTGTGGCCTGCCTGCGGAGGGCCCCTCAATGGAGGGAAACTGAGGGCAGGGCTGTGAGCACCAGGCTGCCACTAGGGAGGACCAGAGCCACGGCGGCCCACGCACCGGGTGGTGTGTCCTGAATGTGGTCTGCATCTTCAGAGAATCTTGGCTATGCAAAATGTGGTGTTGGTATAAAATTGAATTTTTCACACTCTAAATTGTTACAGACCAGAGCAGTGTAATGAGATCATTTGGAAATGGATTTCCATCTGCACTGGACCCTAATTGTTTGGGAAAAAAATCCATGTAGCCCATTTTAAACTACGGTGGAGGCTGTGTGGAGAACTCCCCAGAATTCAAGTTGCACCCTGTGGCTGGATGCCAGTGCTGGGAGCAGCCCTTTCCAATATCTCTTTTGTTCTTTCCCGGCCCAACACCTGTGCACTGCTCCTCACCTTCACTAAGACACAAGTGGCAATTCTCGGGACATATTAAGTGATGCTAACTTAAGAACTCACAAGATTAAAAATAAGGAACAGAACTCTTTCCAGTGGTCTAATTTTAAAAAGGCAATTTCATTTAAAATTTCAAATAATGGAAAACAAGCTGAAAACATTCAAATTGTTGTATCTGACATTTTCTCATCGCCTCCTGTTTTGTTGCTGATTTTAATTTTAGCAGTTTAAGTTCACAGACAAATTGAGCAGAAAGTACAGGGAATTCTCACATACCCCTCGCTCTGACCTCCATTTCCCCTCTTGTTAACATCTTACATTGGTGGGTATATTTTATCATTGATTTTACAATTACACATTACTATTAACTAAAGTCCATAGTTTACTTGCAGGTTCACTCTTGGTGTTGTACATTTGTGGGTTTGGAAAATGTGTCATGACATGGATCTACCAGCATGGTATCCACAGAATAGTTTCACTGCCTTAAACATCCTCTGTGCTCTGCCTGACCCACCCCACCCCACCTGCCCTAACTCCTACCAACCACTGATCTTTTTACGGTCTCCATAGCTCCGTCTTTTCCAGAAGGTCATGCAGATGGAGTCACGCAGTGTGTAGCCTTTCCACGTTGACTTGTTTCACTTAGTAATAAGAATTTAATTTCCCCCAGGTCTTTTCATGGCTTGATAGCTCATTTTTAAAAAGTGCTGAGTAATATTCCATTGTCTGGATGCACCGCAGTTTATTTTTAAATTCTGAGATATGTGTGCAGAACGTGCAGGTTTGTTACATCGGTATACATGTGCCATGGTGGTTTGCTGCACCTATCAACCCGTCATCTAGGTTTTAAGCCCCTCATGCATTAGGTATTTGTCCTAATGACATCTCTCCCCTTGCCCCCCACCCACCGACAGGCCCCGGTGTGTGATGTTCCCCTCCCTGTGTTCACGTGTTCTCATGTTTGACTTCCAGTTATGAGTGAGAACATGAGGTGTGTGGTTTTCTGTTTCTGTGTTAGTTTGCTGAGAATGATGGTTTCCGCTTTATCCATGTCCCTGTAAAGGACATGGTCTCATTCTTTTTTGTGGCTGCATAGTATTCCATGGTGTATATGTGCCACATTTTCTTTATCCAGTCTGTCAACGATGGGCATTTGGGTTGGTTCCAAGTCTTTGTTATTGTAGATAGTGCTGCAATAAACATATGTGCGTATGTATCTTTATAGCAGAATGATTTATAATCCTTTGTGTATATACCCAGTAATGGGATTGCTGGGTCAAATGCTATTTCTGGTTCTAGATCTTTGAGGAATTGCCACACTGTCTTCCAAAATGGTTGAACTAACTTCTACTCCCACCAGCAGTGTAAAAGCATTGCTATTTCTCCACATCCTCTCCAGCATCTGTTGTTTCCTGACTTTTTAATAATCATCACTCTAACTGGCATAAGATGATATCTCACTGTGGTTTTGATTTGCATTTCTCTAATGATCAGTGATGATGAGCTTTTTTAAATATGTTTCTTGGCCACATAAATGTCTTATTTTGGGAAGTGTCTGTTCATATACTTCTCCTGCATTTTGATGAGTTTTTTTTTTTTTCCTTATAAATTTAAGTTCCTCGTAGATTCTGGATATTAGCCTTTTGTCATATGGATAGATTGCAAAAATTTTCTCCCATTCTGTAGGTTGCCTGTTCACTCTGATGATAGTTTCTTTTGCTGTGCAGAAGTTCTTTAGTTTAATTAGATCCCATTTGTCAATTTTGGCTTTTGTTGCTATTGCTTTTGGTGTTTTATTCATGAAGTCTTTGCCCATACCTGTGTCCTGAATGGTATTGCCTAGGTTTTCTTCTAGGGTTTTTATGGTTTTAGGTTTTACATTTAAGCCTTTAATCCATCTTGAATTAATTTTTATATAAGGTGTAAGGAAGGGGTCCAGTTTCAGTTTTCCACATATGGCTAGGCAGTTTTCCCAGCACCGTTTATTAAATAGGGACTCCTTTTCCTGTTTCTTGTCTGTGTCAGGTTTGTCGAAGATAAGATGGTGGTAGAGGTGGCACCATGATTCTTTCACCCACAGAAAGACCTCTTGGCTGCTTCCAGGTTTTGGCAATTATGCATGTAAACATTTCGGTGCAGGTGTTTGTGTGGACACAAGTTTTCAACTCCTTTGTGTAGACACCAAGGAGCACAATTCCTGGATTGAATGGAAAGTTCAATTCGAAATGTCTAAGCACTGTCCACGGTCCAGGTCAGGCCGCGCTGATGTCAGAGCTGCTCTGTCTGAAAGTCTTGGATCTGAATCTGTTTTAGGCCTAGAGATGGGCCAGCTCAGGAGGGCAGTACGTCTCCAGATGAGACTGATATGTGGATGGACATTTCAGCAGGTACGACTACCCAGTTACCAACTTCAAAGAGCAGTGGTTCTCCCGGTTTAAAGTCTGTTGTAGGCATTAGATAGGGATCAAAATTTAGGTCTTCATACTCTGCATATTAATAGCTTCAGTATAATATTTAGGTTTATGAGACACTGCCAAACTGTCTTCCAAAGTGGCTGCACCATTTTGCATTCCCACCAGCAGCCAACGAAGGCACCTGTTAACCTGCATCCTCTCTGGTGTCTGGGGTTGTCAGTGGTGTGAAGAGTGGACATGCTCACAGGTGTGTGGTGGTATCTCACTGTGGCTTTAATTTGCATTTCCCTGATGGCATGCGATGTCCTTTTCATATGCTTTATTCGCCTTCTGGACATTTTCTTGGTGAGGTATCTCTTCAGGTCTTCGTCTATTATTATTACTATTATTATTATTTTCTTTTGAGGTGGAATTTTGCCAGCCGGGCTGGAGTGCAATGGCATGATCTTGGCTCACTGCAACCTCCCCCTTCCAGGTTCAAGCGATTCTCCTGCCTCAGCCTCCTGAGGAGCTGGGATTACAGGTGACCGCCACCACACCCGGCTAATTTTTATAGTGTTAGTAGAGACAGGGTTTCACCATGTTGGCCAGGCCGATCTCGAACTCCTGATCTCAGGTGATGTTCCCCCCTCAACCTTAGTGCTGGGATTACAGATGTGAGTCACCGCACCTCTTTGCCAATTTTTTGATTGGGTTGTTTTCTTACTGTTGAGTTTTAAGAGATGTTTGTATATTTTGGATGCCAGTCTTTTATTAGATAAATGTTTTGCAAATATTTTCTCCCAGTCTATGACTTGCCAATTCATTTTCTGAACATGGTCTTTCATGAATAGATTGGTTTTAAAATTTTAATGAATTCAAACTTATCAATTCTTTCTTTCATGGATCACACCTTTGGTGTTGTATCTAAAAGATCATCACCAAACTCGAGGTCACCTAGATGTTCTCCTATGTTATCTTCTGGAAGTTTTATAGCTTTGCACTTTACTTTTAGGTCTATGATCTATTTTTTATTTTAAAAGTTTCTATATTTTTCCTTTTTACTTTTTTGAGACAGGGTCTTGCTCTGTCA
Source organism: Macaca thibetana thibetana (assembly GCF_024542745.1). Taxonomy (NCBI): domain Eukaryota; kingdom Metazoa; phylum Chordata; class Mammalia; order Primates; family Cercopithecidae; genus Macaca; species Macaca thibetana. The sequence continues at coordinate 140,646,546 of NC_065585.1, forward strand.
CTCATGCTGGAGTACAGTGGTGTGATCTTGGCTCACTGCAGCCTCGACCTCCTGGGCTCAAGTAATCCTCCTGCTTCAGCCTCCCAAGTAGCTGGAACTATAGGTGCCGCCACCATACCTGGGTAATTTTGTTTTTTGTAGAGTCAGGGTCTCTCTATGTTGCCCAAGCTGGTCTCAAATTCCTGGGCTCAAGCGATTCTCCCACCTCAAACTGCCAAAGTGCTGGGATAATAGGAGTGAACTGCCCTGCCAACCAGGCCATGATCCATTTATAATAAGAATTTTTGTGTACAGTCTAAAGTCTAAATCTAGATTCTTTTTTTTTCCCGTGTGGCTGTCCAGCTGTTCTAGCACTATTTGTTTAGAAAACGATCTTTTCACCACTGACATGCTTTTGTTCCTTTGTCAAAGATCAGTGGACTACATTAATGTGGGTCTGTTTCTCAGTTCTTGATTCTGTTTCATTGATCTGGTCTGTTATTTAGCAAATCACACACTGTCCTGATTGCTGTGGTGTTAGAGTCAGACTCGAAGGTGGGAAGTGTCACTCCTCTGACTTTATTCTCCTCCTTCCATATTTTGTTGGCTATTGTGGGTCTTTGCCTTTCCATATACATTTTAGGATCCATTTGTCAGTAGCCACAAGGTAACTTGCTGGGATTTTTATTGCGATTGCATTAAAGATGTTTTGGAATTTCAGATTCCGATTGTCTATGGTTTCTATGTAAGAAAGCAATTGTTTTTTCATACTATTTATCCTGCAACCTGGCTATAATTACTTTTGGTTCCATGAGTGTTTTTTTGTTGTTTCTTTGGTATTTTCTACACAGACAATTGTCATCTGCAAACAAAGATTTTTAATCTCTTCCCAATGTGTGTGCCTCGTCTTTCCTTGGTTTCTTGTGTTAGCTGGGATCTTCAGTGTGATGATGAACAGTAGTGGTGAGAGGGACGTGCTTGCCCTGTTCCTGATCCTGCTGGGGAGTCTTACAGTTTCTCATAATTAAATATGGTGCTTGCTGTAGGCTTTTGCAGATGCTCTTTATCAAGTTGAGAAAGTTCCTTGTATTCCGAGTTTGCTGAGAGTCTTCACTGTGAATGGGTGTTGGGTTCTGCCAAATGCTTTTTCTGTATCTGCTGATATCATTTGATTTTGTTTTTCCTTTGGCCTGTCGATGTGATGATTACATTAATTGATTTTCAAATGTTTGTAACCGTCTTGTATACTGGGGATAAATCCCTCTTGGTTGTGGTATATAATTCTGTTTACATATTGTTGAACTTGATTTGTTAATTTTGGGTTTTTCTTTTTTTGAGAATTTTGCATCTATGTTCCTGAGAGATACTGATCTTAGAATTTCTTTCTTTTAATGTCTTTGTTTGGCTTTGGTTTTAGGGGAATTCTGGCCTCAGAATGAGTTAGGAATTAGTACCTCTGCTTCTATTTTCTAAAAGACATGATGGAGCATTGGTGTGATTCTTATAGTTACTGGTGAGTTTGGTGGAACTCACCAGTGATCTCATCTGGGATGGGTGCTTTCTGTTTGGGAAGGTGGTTATTTAATTTCTTTAATAAATATAGTCCTATTCAGAATACATGTTTCTACTTATGTGGGTTTCGTTGGATTGTATGTTCCTAGGAATTGGTCCATTTCGCCTAAGTTATCAAATTTAGACATTAAGTTGTTTATACAATTCTTTTTTTTTTTTTAAAGCAGGTTCTCTGTCAATCACCCAGGCTGGAATGCAGGGGTGCGATCAGGGCTCACTGTGGCCTTGACCTTCCAGACTTGAGTGATCCTCCTGCCTTGGCCTTCCCAGTAGCTGGGATTACAGCTATTCTATCAGGTGCGTGCACCAGAATCCGGTGCAGGTTACTATGCCAGGCTAATTTTTTAAAATTATACTTTAAGTTCTGGGGCGCATGTGCGGAACGTGCAGTTTTGTTACATACACGTGTCATTGTGGTTTCTGCGTCCATTGACCCATCATCTACATTAGGTGTTTCTCCTACTGCTCTCCCTCCCCTAACCCCCACCCACCGACAGGCCCTGGTGTGTGATGTTCCCCTCCCTGGGTCCATGTGTTCTCATTGTTCATCTCCCACTTACGAGTAAGAACACGTGGTGTTTGGTTTTCTGCTCTTGGGTTAGTTGCTGAGAATGGTGGTGTCCAGCTTCATCCCTGTCCCTGCAAAGGACGTGAACTCATCCTTTTTTTATGGCTGCATATTATTCCATGGTGTATATGTGCCACATTTTCTTTATCCAGTCTATCATTTATGGGCATTTTGGTTGGTTCCAAGTCTTTGCTATTGTGAATAGTGCTGCAATAAACATACAGGTGCATGCATCTTTATAGTAGAATGATGTATAATCATTTGGGTATATACCCAGTAATGGGATTGCTGGGTGAAATGCTATTTCTGGTTCTAGATCCTTGAGGATTGCTACAGTATCTTCCACAATGGTTGAACTAATTTACACTCCCACCGACAGTGTAAAAGCATTCCTATTTCTCCACATCCTCTCCGGCATCTGTTGTTTACTGACTTTTTAATGATCACCATTCTAACTGGTGTGAGATAGTATCTCATTGTGGTTTTGATTTACATTTCTCTAGTGACCAGTGATGGTGAGCTTTTTTTCATATGTTTGTTGGCCATGTAAATGTCTCCTTTTGAGAAGTATCTGTTCATGTCTCCCACTTTTTGATGGAGTGGTTTGTTTTTCTCTTGTAAATTTAAGTTCTTTGTAGATTCTGGATATTAGCCCTTTTGTCATATGGATAGATTGCAAAAATTTTCTCCCATTCTGTAGGTTGCCTGTTCACTCTGATGATAGGTTCTTTTGCTGTGCAGAAGCTCTTTAGTTTGAGTAGATCCCATTTGTCAATTTTGGCTTTAGTTGCCATGGCTTTTGGTGTTTTATTCATGAAGTCTTTGTCCATGCCTATGTCCTGAATGGTGTTGCCTAAGTTTTCTTCTAGGGTTTTTACGGTTTTAGGTTTTATGTTTAAGTCTTTAATCCATCTTGAGTTAATTTTTGTATGAGGTGTAAGGAAGGGGTTCAGTTTCAGTTTTCTGCATATGGCTAGGCAGTTAGGGAATCCTTTCCACATTGCTTGTTTTTGTCAGGTTTGTCAAAGATCAGATGTTTGTAGATGTGTGGTATTATTTCTGAGGCCTCTGTTCTGTTCCATTGGTCTATATATCCGTTTTGGTACCAGTACCATGCTGTTTTGGTTACTGTAGACTTGTAGTATAGTTTGAAGTCAGGTAGTGTGATGCCTCCAGGTTTGTTCTTTTTGCTTGGGATTGTTTTGACTCTGTGGGCTCCTTTTTGGTTCCATATGAAATTTAAAGTAGTTTTTTTCCAATTCTGTGAAGAAAGTCATTGGTAGCTTGACGGGCATAGCACTGAATCTATAAATTACCTTGGGCAGTGTGGCCATTTTCATGATATTGATTTATCCTATTCATGAGCATGGAATGTTTTTCCGTTTATTTGTGTCCTCTCTTATTTCCTTGAGCAGTGGTTTATTGTTATCCTTGAAGAGGTCCTTCACATCCCCTGTAAGTTGGATTCCTAGGTATTTTATTCTCTTTGTAGCAATTATGAATGAGAGTTCATTCATGATTTGGCTCTCTGTTTGTCTGTTATTGGTGTATAGGAATGCTTGTGATTTTTGCACATTGATTTTGTATCCTGAGACTTTGCTGAAGTTGCTTATCAGCTTAAGGAGATTTTGGGCTGAGATGATGGAGTTTTCTAAATATACAATCATGTCATCTGCAAACAGAGACAATTTGACTTCCTCTTTTCCTAACTGAGTACCCTTTATTTCTTTCCCTTACCTGATTGTCCTGGTCAGAACTTCCAATACTATGTTGAATAGGAGTGGTCAGAGAGGGAATCCTTGTCTTGTGCTGGTTTTCAAAGGGAATGCTTACAGTTTTTGGTCATTCAGTATAATATTGGCTGTGGGTTTGTCATAGATCACTCTTATTTTGAGATACATTCCAACAATACTAGTTTACTGAGAGTTTTTAGCATGAAGTGCTGTTGAATTTTGTTGAGGGCCTTTTCTGCATCTATTGAGATAATCATGTGGTTTTTGTCATTGGTTCTGTTTGTGATGAACTATGTTTGATTTGCATATGTTGAACCAGCCTTGCATCCCAGGGATGAAGCTAACTTGATTGTAGTGGATTAGCTTTTTGATGTGCTACTGGATTTGGTTTGCCAGTATTTTACTGAGGATTTTTGTATCGATGTTCATCAGGGATATTGGCCTGAATTTTTCTTTTTTTGTTGTGTCTCTGCCAGGTTTTGGTATCAGGATGATGCTGGCCTCATAAAATGTGTTAGGGAAGATTCCCTCTTTTTCTATTGTTTTGAATAGTTTCAGAAGGAATAGTACCCGCTCCTCTTTGTACCTCTGGTAGAATTTGTCTGTGAATCTCTCTGGCCCTGGACTTTTTTTGGTTGGTAGGCTATTAATTACTGCCTTAATTTCAGAACTTGTTATTGGTCTATTCAGGGATTCGACTTCTTCCTGGTTTAGACTTGGGAGAGTATTTGTGTCTCAGAATTTATCCATTTCTTGTAGATTTTCTAGTTTATTTGCATAGAGGTGTTTATAGTATTCTCTGATGTTAGTTTGTATATTTCTGTGGGATATCTCCTTTATCATTTTTTATTGTGTCTATTTGATTCTTCTCTCTCCTTTATTAGTCTGACTAGCGGTCTATCTATTTTGTTGATCTTTTCAAAAGACCAGCTCCTGGATTCATTTTTTTTGAAGGAGTTTTCATGTCTCTATCTCTGTCAGTTCTGCTCTGATATTTGTTATTTCTTGTCCCTGCTAACTTTTGAATTTGTTCACTCTTGCTTCTCTAGTTCTTTCAATTGTGATGTTAGGGTGTCGATTTTAGATCTTTGCTGCTTTCTCTTGTGGGCATTTAGTGCTACAAATTTCCCTCTAGACCAGGCACAGTGGCTCACGCTGGTAATCCCAGCACTTTGAGAGTCCAAGGCGGGCAGATCACGAGGTCAGGATATTGAGCCCATCTTGGCTAACATAGTGAAACCCTGTCTCTGCTAAAAATACAAAAAAATGAGCTGGGCGTGGTGGCAGGCACCTGTGGTCCCAGCTACTCAGGAGGCTGAGGCAGGAAAATGGTGTGAACCTGGGAGGCAGAGCTTGCAGTGTGAGCTGAGATCGTACCACTGAACTCCAGCCTGGGGGCGACACAGCAAGACTGTCTCAAAAAAAAAAAAAAAAAAAAAAAAAAAAAAAAAAATTCCCTCTAAACACTGCCTTAAATGAGTCCCAGAGATTCTGGTATGTTGTCTTTGTTCTCTCTGGTTTCAAGGAACATCTTTATTTCTGCCTTAATTTCATTATTTCCAGTAGTCATTCGGGAGCAGGTTGTCCAGTTTCCATGTAGTTACACAGCGCAGTTTTGAGAGCGTTTCTTTTTTCTTTTTTTGTTTGTTTTTGAGACAGAGTTTTGCTTTTGTTGCCCAGGCTGGAGTACAATGGTGTAATCTCAGCTCACCGCAACCTCTGCCTCCCAGGTTCCAGGGATTCTCCCACCTTAGCCTCCCGAGTGACTGGAATTGCAGCTATGTGCCGCCATGTCCGGCTAAGTTTGTGTACCTTTATTTGGTAGAGACGGGGTTTCTCCGTGTTGGTCAGGCTTGTCTTGAATTCCTGACCTCAGGTGATCCGCCCGCCCCGGCCTGAGCCACTGTGCTCAGCCATTGAGTGAGTTTCTTAATCCTGAGTGTTCTAATTTAATTGCACTGTGGTCGGAGAGACTGTTATGATTTCCATCCTTTTGCATTTGCTGAGGAGTGTTTTACTTCCAATTATGTGGTTAATTTTAGAGTAAGTATAATGAGGTGGTGAGAACAATGTATATTCTATTGATTTGGGGTGGAGAGTTCTGTAGATGTCTATTAGGTCTGCTTGGTCCAGAGCTGAGTTCAGGTCCTGAATGTACTAGTTAATTTTCTGTCTCGTTGATCTGTCTAATATTGACAGTGGAGTATTAGACTCCCACACAACAATATGGGAGATTTTAAGTTTCTCTGTAGGTCTCTAAGAACTTGCTTTATGAATCTGGGTGCTCCTGTATTGGGTGCACATATATTTAGGAGAGTTAGTTCTTGTTGATCCCTTTGCCATTATGTAATGGCCTTCTTTGTCTCTTTTGATCTTTGTTGGTTTAAAGTCTGTTTTATCAGAGACTAGGATTGCAACCACTGCTTTTTTTTTTTTTTTTGCTTTCCATTTGCCTGGTTAATATTCCTCCATCCCTTTATTTTGAGCCTATGTGTGTCTTTGCATGTGAGATGCGTCTCCTGAAAACAGCACACTGATGGGTCTTGACTCTTAATCCAATTTGCCAGTCTGTGTCTTTTAATTGGGGCATTTAGCCCATTTACATTTAAGGTTAATATTGTTATGTGTGAATATGATCCTGTCATTATGATTCTAGCTGGTTATTTTGCCTGTTAGTTGATGCAGTTTCTTCATCGTGTTGATGGTCTTTACAATTTGGTGTGTTTTTGCAGTGGCTGGTACTGGTGGTTCCTTTCCATGTTTTGTGCTTCCTTCAAGAGTTCTTGTAAGGCAGGGCTGGTGGTGACAGAATCTCTCAGCATTTGCTTGTCTGTAAAGGATTTTATTTATCCTTTGCTTATGAAACTTAGTTCTCTAGATATGAAATTCTGGTTGAAAATTCTTTTCTTTAAGAATGTTGTATATTGGCCCCCACTCTCTTCTGGCTTGTAGGGTTTCTGCTGAGAGATTCACTGTTAGTCTGATGGGCTTCCCTTTGTGTGTAACCTGACCTTTCTCTCTGGCTGCCCTTCACATTTTTTCCTTCATTTCAACGTTGGTGAATCTGATGATTTTGTGTCTTGGGGTTGCTGTTCTTGAGCAGTATCTTTGTCATGTTCTCTGTATTTCCTGAATTTGAATGTTGGCCTGTCTTGCTAGGTTGGGGAAGTTCTCCTGGATAATATCCTGAAGAGTGTTTTCCAACTTGGTTCCATTCTCCCTGCCACTTTCAGGTACACTAATCAAACTTAGATTTGGTCTTTTCACGTCCCATATTTCTTGGAGGCTTTGTTCATTCTTTTTCATTATTTTTTCTCTGATCTTGTCTTCTTGCTTTATTTCATTTAGTTGATCTTTAATCTCTGATATCCTTTCTTCTATTTGATCGATTCAGCTATTAATACTTGTGTATGCTTCACGAAGTTCTCGTGCTGTGGTTTTCAGTTCCATCAGGTCATTTACGTTCTTCTCTACACTGGTTATTCTAGTTAGCAATTCCTCTAACCTTTTTTCAAAGTTCTTAGCTTCCTTGCATTGGGTTAGAACATGCTCCTTTAGCTCGGAGGAGTTTGTTATTACCCACCTTCTGAAGCCTACCTCTGTCAATTCGTCAAACTCATTCTCTGTCCAGTTTTATTCCCTTGCTGGTGAGGAGTTGTGATCCTTTGGAGGAGAAGAAGTACTCTGGTCTTTGGAATTTTCAGCTTTTTTGCGCTGGTTTCTTCCCATCTTCGTGGATTTATCTATGTTTGGTCTTTGATGGTGATAACCTTCCGCTGGAGTTTTGGTGTGGACGTCCTTTTTGTTGCTGTTGATGCTATTGCTTTCTGTTTGTTAGTTTTCCTTCTAACAGGACTCTGCTGCAGGTCTGCTGGAGTTTGCTGGGGGTCCACTCCAGACCCTATTTGCCTGGGTATCACCAGCGGAGGCTGCAGAACAGCAAAGATTGCTGCCTGTTCCTTCCTTTGGAAGCTTCACCACAGAGGAGCACCCACCAGATGCCAGCCAGAGCTCTCCTGTATGAGGCGTCTGTTGGCCTCTACTGGGAGGTTTCTCCCAGTCAGGATACATGAGGGTCAGGGACCCACTTAAGGAGGCAGTCTGACCCTTAGCAGAACTTGAATGCTGTGCTGGGAGATCCACTGCTCTCTTCAGAGCCACCAGGCATGGACGTTGAAGTCTGCAGAAGCTGCACCCAAAGCCGTCCTTTCCCCCAGGTGCTCTGCCCCAGGGAGATGGGGGTTTTATCTATAAGCCCCTGACTGGGGCTGCTGCCTTTTTTTCAGCGATGCCCTGCCCAGAGAGGAGGAATCTAGAGAGGCAGTCTGGCCACAGTGGCTTTGCGGAGCTGCAATGGGCTTGCCCAGTTTGAACTTCACAGAGGATTTGCTACACTGTGAGGGTAAAACTGCCTACTCAAGCCTCACCAAGCTCGATCATTTCAGGTCGACCTCAGACTGCTGTGCTGGCAGCAAGAAGTTCAAGCCAGTGGATCGTAGCTTGCTGGGCTCCTTGGGGGTGGGGCCTGCCGAGCCAGACCACTTGGCTCCCTGGCTTTAGCCCCTTTTCCAGGAGAGCGAACGGTTCTGTCTCTCTGGCTTTCCAGGTGCCACTGGGGTATGGAAAAAAACAAAAAACAAAAAACAAAACAAAACAAAAACAAGAAACTCCTGCAGCTAGATCAGTGTCTGCCCAGTTTTGTGCTTGAAACCCAGGGCCCTGGTGGCGTAGGCATTGGAGCAAACCTCCTGGTCTGCAGGTTGCAAAGACCGTGGGAAAAGAGCAGTATCTGGGCCAGAGTGCACCGTTTCTCACAGCACAGTTCCTCGTGGCTTCCCTTAGGTAGGTAGAGAATTCCCCGACCCCTTGTGCTTCCTGGGTGAGGTGACGCCCCACCCTGCTTCAGCTCGCCCTCCACTGGCTGCACCCACTGTCCAGCCAGTGCCAGTGAGATGAACCGGGTACCTCAGTTGGAAATGCAGAAATCACTCGCCTTCTGCGTCAAACTTGCTGGGAGCTGCAGACCAGAGCTGTTCCTGTTCAGCCATCTTGCCAGTGAGTCCCCACCAGGCTAATTAAAAAAAAAAAATTTATAGAGATGGAGTCTCACTGTGTTACATAAGTTGGTCTCAAACTCCTGGACTCAAGCAATCCTCCTGCCCCAGTCTTCGAGAGTGCTGGGATCACAGGTGTCAGCCTCCACATCTGGCCCTATGATTTTATTTTGTAGTTCATGGATCTGTAGTAATGCTTTTTCTTTCATTTCTTTTTTTTTTTTTTTTTTTTTTTTTTATTTTTTTTTGAGACGGAGTCTCGCTCTGTCGCCCAGGCTGGAGTGCAGTGGCCGGATCTCAGCTCACTGCAAACTCCGCCTCCCGGGTTCACGCCATTCTCCGGCCTCAGCCTCCCGAGTAGCTGGGACTACAGGCGCCCGCCACCTCGCCCGGCTAGTTTTTTGTATTTCTTAGTAGAGACGGGGTTTCACCGTGTTATCCAGGATGGTCTCGATCTCCTGACCTCGTGATCCACCCGTCTCGGCCTCCCAAAGTGCTGGGATTACAGGCTTGAGCCACCGCGCCCGGCCACCTTTCATTTCTAGTATTAGTAAATTATGTCATCTCTCTTTCTTTTCTTGCTTAGCTTGGTTAGCGGCTTATCAATTTTATTGATCTTTTCAAAACACTGGCTTTTGATTACATTATTTTTCTCTATTTCCTATTTTCAATTTTATTAATTTCTGCTCTAATTTTTATTTCTATTCCTGTGCTTACTTTGGGTCTAACCGCCTCCTAAGGTGGAAATCTAAATGATTGGTTTTAGATCATTCTTTTCTAATACAGGCATTGAACACTAGAATTTTTTCCAGGTACTACTTTTGCTGCATCTCACAAATTTACATATATTGTGTTGTTATTTTCATTCCGTTTAAATATTTTTAAATTTCTTTTGAGACTTCTTTGTAGATCCGTGTGTTATTAGAAGTGCATTGCTTAATCTCCACATGTTTTGAGATTTTCCAACTCTCTTTCTGTTACTGATTTCTAGTTTAACTCCGTTGTGGAATTGAGAGTGCATACATTGTGTGACTCTATTCTTTTTATTCTTTTACATTTGTTAAGGTGTGTTTCGTAGCCCAGAGTGTAGCTTGGGAAGCATGTGTGTTCTGCTGTAGCTGGATGAAGTAGGGTGTTAGGCATTCATTATAGCTAGGTAACCAGGGGTGCTGTTGAGGTCAGCTATGTCCTTCCTGATTTTCTGCTGGCTGGATATGTCGGTTACTGGTAGACAGGTGCTGAGCTCTCTAACCGTCACAGTGGATTTCTTTCTTTGTAGTTCTGCTGTTTTTGTGTCACTTGATACTGTTTTTGGGCACAGGTACGTTGAGCACTGTCACACCTTTGTGGAGAACTGGCCTCTTTATCATGTCATGTCCTTCTGTGTCCCGGAGGAGACTCCTTGTCTGAAGGGTGCCCTGTTTGGTGTTGATGCAGTACCTGCAGCTTTCTTTGGATTGGTGTCAGCACGGTATGCACTGCTCCACGGTGCCACTTTTAATCCGTTTCTTCATATTTAAAATGCTTTTCTAGTCGACAGCATGTTGTTGGGTCTCTTTTTTAAAAAATCCTGTGCTCAAGTGATCCTCTCACCTTGGCCTCCCAAAGTGCTGGGATCACAGGTGCGAGCCACCATACCCGGCCTCCCCCCTTTTAAATACAGAAGTGCTATTGATGGAATGGTAAGGTGTGAGGGGAGGGGAAGCTTTCTCTTATCCTATGATTGGGTCTCAGTCTTTCAGTGAGCCTGTGCCCTGAGGTCTGATCTTCATAAATCCTTCTCAGTCCCTCCTCCCCACCCCTGCCTTAGGATGGCTAGAGGGGGCTTCCCCTAGATACGTCAGACTCTGGCAAACCCTAAGTCTGTTTGTTAGGCTTTGGTAGGATTCTTTCACTGGAGGGCCTTTTGTCAGGTGAACAGATGCTCTGGGCATATTTCAGAATGGCTACTTTCTCCCCACCTGCTGGAAACACAAGGGCGTTTTTCTCTGATCTACACCCTGAGAACCTAGGGGGGTTCCTGGGGGTAAAGCTCACAAAGTGTGAGGGGCGTCCTAAGACTGGGCCCCCTCGAGTTTTCAGCCCTCAGCTTTGTCCATGTTGAGCTTCTGGGTTTGTCAGCTGCAGGTCAGGCTTCCCCAGCCCAGCCTGGGTCCTCACGGAGGCGTCTGTACCTGGGCATCTGCTCAGTGGGTTGGGAGTCTCTGTGTCGGCCTCTGCCATTCTGGGGGAGCTGTTTGCCTGTGACATTCATTCTGATAAGAATCTACAAAGAATTGCTGATTTTCAGCTTGCTCCACTTTTTCTTGTTGTGAGGATAGAATGCTTTATGAGAAACCAGAAATTCTCATGCACTGGTCCCTTGGTTTTTAATTAAAAGGTTCTATAAATTATCTTGTTATAATTTAAAATGAATTCCATATTAATTTATTTGTACTTTTACTGACTTCTGGGAAAATGTTTGACCACATGAGGATGAAGGTATAAAGTTTCAAATGAAAGGCCAAGTAAATTAAAATATTTATTGAAGGGCTATGGCATTAAAAAAGAAAACTATATAAAGCTTTGCATTTGCTGGTTATAAGTGTATCATGAAAAGAAATACCGTAAAGGAAAGACAGGAAAACCAATGCATGAAACACAGTCCTGATGTGCACTGGGGGAAGGTCATCCTCAGGAGCTGCACTGTGCCCTTGGGGAGACGGGAGGGCACTACTCAGAGTATCCAGGCATAGGAGTGCATAGAAAGAAGGCGCAGAGACATAAGGCAGCAGGACTTCACCGATGGGAGTGAGACTAGCTGGTCACAGGCAAGAGAAAAAGTGCAGCTGATCAAGGAGGTGGAAGGCAGGGAGCAATTGCTCAGAGTGGTAACGTGTGGTCCCCCTCCCCGGCCAGGTCCCCCTCCCCGGCCAGGTCCCCCTCCCCGGTCAGGTCCCCCTCCCCGGACTGGTCTCCCTCCCCGGCCAGGTCCCCCTCCCCAGACTGGTCCCCCTCCCTGGTCTGGTCACCTCCCCAGCCAGGTCCACCTCCCGGACTGGTCACCTCCCCGGCCCGGTCCCTCTTCCTGGACTGGTCCACCTCTCGGACTGGTCACTTCCCTGGACCAGTCACTTCCCTGGATTGGTCCACCTCTCCAGCCCGGTCCACCTCCCCGGCCTGGTCCGCCTCCCCGACTGATCACCTCCCCGACTGGTCACCTCCTTGGCCTGGTCCACTTCCCCGACTGGTCCACCTCCCCAGGCTGGTCCCCTCCTCAGACTGGTCCACATTCTCTAACCAGTCTACCTCCCGCACTGGTTTACCTCCCGCACCGGTCTACCTCCTGGAGTGGTCCCCTCCCCGGACTGGTCCCCTCCCCGGACTGGTCCACCTCCCTGGATGAACTGGCTCTCACTGCTTCCTGGCAGCTGCAGGCTCAGTGGAACCCACTTGTCCTCCTGGAGTTTCGTCACCACGTCCACATCCCACCGTCTCACTGACGCCTGGATCTGTGAGGTCCAGGGAGCTAATGTGCGTCTCTTTTCAATGCAACTCAAAAGAGCGTAAAACAACCGTTAACTAAATACTGTAGGATTTATTAATTAAAAACTCATTTAATCTATACCATTTTTGCATACATATTAAATCTGTAGCCTTAATAAATGTCCATTACTTCTTAAAATATAGAGAAATTGAGGGTATTTCAACAATGAAATATATAATGGAGGAAGAGTGTAATTTCTTTTCGGATAAAACTCTTTGGTCTATATAATTTTTCTGAGATTAAAATAACACGAGAATTCACTCCAATAAAAAAGTAAACATTACTTTTCTCAAAAAATTTAATTGCAGAACTATTTACAGGAGGTGAACAGCGATACAGAAGTCAAATGGAGGCATCATCACAGAGGGTTATGGCGGAAACGGTGCGCATTTCTTACAGTCAGATGAGTGAAAAAAAGTCATGGGAAAAAAGAACACAAATAAAGCAATCCTTAAATGCCTTAAAGGAACGACCAACATTCTGATAAGTTACTAAGAAGAAGTAAGAAATTGTCGCGGTGATGAATAGCATATTGCACATTCAGATTAGGTATCCTGCATGCTACTAAATAGAATTTATCAAAAGAACCATAAAAGCATGAGAAAGAATTACATAAAATAGTTTAATTCCAGTGAATGACTTTGTACAGATGCTGAATATTTGGCACTCTGTTCATCCTCACACTCGATATGATTTCATATTTATATTTTTATATATATATATTTATATACTTCTTTAAAACTTTAACTAAACAGCTAGTTTCCTGGTTCTAACATTCCTTGAATTTCTATAGGAGGCATTTAATGTAGTCCTTAGGCCACACCTGGGTATTTTGGTCTGTAGTATGGAAGGTCAGGGATGAGTTGTGTCTCTGCAGGGAGGACCTGTCCTGTCCGAGAGTGAAGTGGCTCACCGTTCGGAAGGAAGCATTCAAAAGGAGACTAGGTCTCACTGCTCGTAAGGGGAAGCTTTGTTGAGTTCAGCAAACCAGTTAGAAAGTGGAGTGAGGGGGACATTCATGCTGAGCCCTTTGAAAGTGATATGATTGTATTATTCAAATGAGTGGGGCTGGGGCATGGTAGTGTTTTGGGGGTAAATCAGAGAATGGGTGAGTGGCTTCCATAAGGTACCACGATCAAGCTGGGAGCATCCTTTGTCGTACTGGCAGACCCAAACCAACACACTCTCTAGGGAGACCATGGTCTACTTGAAAGAGATAAATTTGAACTTAAATTTGTCCAAGAAACCTGGTGTCAATCTTTTCCTTCATTATCACCTCTCCTCCATTGAGTAGGTGAAAGCTTGGATGCCCAAGGCTTTCAGGTTCTGAATAAGCACCAATGAAAAGAGTTACATAAAATCTAAGAAAGTAGGGAGGTAAATCTCTGTCACCTTGGTGTGTGTCTGTACAAAATCTGTTAAAAAGTAGTTTGATAGTAGGTAACGAACATTTCCTCTGCAAAGAAGTCATCTGTTAAGTGTTTACATTGAAACTTGAAATAATTTATTTTAACACTGGATAAAAACGCCAGAGTTAGGACAGCAATTCATAAAATTGTGGACATTTTTCAATGTGGCAAGGATGAAAGATGGTTATTTCCCAGAGCTTTCCCACGGACCACCTCTGCCTTCTCTGAAGTGTGAAATAGAGGAATTAATTAGAGGGGTGGGCTTCTCAAACCCTTCTGTGGTTTGAGTCACTGTGTCTGATTTCGTTCCTGCTGTTTCCCTACCCATGCAATTTTCTGCTTCCAAATTTTTTTTTTCCTTTATCACTTTAATGTTTAGTGTATCTCCTCATTTCATCTAAGAGGCAACTGAGCTTAAGTAATGGTGAAAACGTGGCCTAATTCTGGTTGATGCTGGGTTCTTGTTCTTGGAAGCATCTAGAAACAGTTGAAATGACAGCCAGAAGCTAAGGAGAATGGCCCTTATAGTTATTTCTCCATTTCCAAACCTTTCCAAAGACAGTCTCATGGCCTTTGCCTCTGGTGGTCCCTGATTATCTGAGATGTTTACAACCAGCCTGGACTTTGGCAGCATCCCTTGCAGAGCTGGGAGGGCAGCATTCCAGAAGAGGCCAGGGACTCATCCTTAGCAAGAACTCACACTTTCACCACCTGTTCCCAGGAGCTCAAAGGACTTTAGAGCCAATATATCATTAATCCTCACAATGTGTCCTCAAGGGAGATGGGGACAGGAACTATAATCCCCTTTCCAGAGGAAAAAACTGAGATGAGTTGCTGGCTGAGGATGAATAAAAGCCAGGTTGCCTGACTAACGGCCTAGAGATTCCTAGCAATATCTCCTTTACTTCCAGAACATTCTGCTGCTACTCTGCGCTGGGGGACATTCAGCCGAATGCATAGAACAAGCCCTTTCCTTTAGCACTTTGTTTATGGCCAACAAGGAATTGCAACTCCCAACTAATAGCAACAAGATGGGGCACCCGCAAGGGAAGCTGTGGCTCTGATCTGACCCCCCGTGGTGTGTGTTACAGCTGACACGGTGCTGAAGGAAGCACATTGCGTTGCCCCAGTCCACAGGGTTACGGATCCTACTCAGAAAGGGGTCATCTTTTTCATCTCTTAAGCTCATGGTTTTCTCTTTTATTTTCAAGTTTTGGAACCTTGTATTCAACCCATGCCTACAGAGAAGTGTAAACAGACATGCAGATCAAAACAAGAGAACCCTCGCACATTCCCAGGGGCTGTCGTCCGAAAACTGCTGTTTTAAACCAGCCTGTTAAATTTGCAGTTAGAAAAAAAATGAAGTTCAGGCTTGACAAGAAGAGGGCTGGGAAGTGAGCACACAAGGACCACGGGGAGTTTGGTTATTTCGGCCCGTGTTGGAGGAGCTTGTTTCTATGCTCAAAGGTGGGGCGATTCTAGTTTTCAGTGTGGGCCAAAGGAAGTATCCAGGGGCCCTCCCCGAACCAGTGCTGTTTTGGGCAACGCTTTTACGTCCGTACCCCTGCACACACTCTTACACATTTCCTCCCAGGTTCGTGGGGGGCCCTGTCATCAAGGATGGCCTTGCTGGTGACTGGGGTACCCAGGCTGACTTGGCCACGGCACATGGGCCTCCTGTCTGCTGAAACACCCCAGGGAACCTGCCAGAATTCCAAGCAAGGCTGACTGATGAAACGCAGCTGAAACACGAGCTGCGTCTCCCAGGAGGTCCCCTGGCCCCTTAGTGCTCAGGACCACAGGATGGCTTGACTTGATGGAGGTCCTGCCGATAGAAAAGGCCCTCCTGAGGAAGACTCGGACCCACCTCCCCGACTCCCTACTCGCCCCCAAAAGGTTTGGCCCAAACCAGAGAGCGGTCCCTAATACAGCTCATTCTATAGTCACTACAGGCGCTCCAAACACAGGCCTGCAGTATCCCTTCACTTTCCTGTGGAATTCCATCCTGAACTGGGGTAGCGATGCTTACAAGGATCTCACGAAAACAGAGATGAGCGAATTTACAGATGCAGGGCCTTCTAATGAAAGGGGTGGAAACAGTGGCTGCTTAATATGGCATTGAAAAGGCAAGAATCAAGACAGGGAAGACAAGGACATACGTTCCAAGAGAAATAATCAGAACCTATGCACGTGTGCGCTCTGCCACTGTGTCTTCTAATCATAAACCTGGCCACTGTCATAAGAAGCAGCAGGGAGAAACTCCCTCTACTTAGCAGGTCACTGATTTTGTAGCCTTTTTTTTTAAAAACAAAAAAACCAGATAACCTTACATGTAATTTATATTTTTATCTAACCATTTACCTTTCAATTACGTGCTCGAAGTTTTTAGAATTGATTTGGAGTTGAAAACATTTCCTTTTAAACAAAACTAATTTTTTGGTATCATAAACAGTTCAATTTTTTATATACCATTCTAAGATGGTGATATAAATTTGCTGAGAAAAATATGGTAAAAATTGTCATTGAGAACAGCTAGTTTTACTTCAAACACAATAACACGTGAAGATGCATGAGACGCATCACAAGAAAAGCACTCTGGGTAACAAGCAGCATTCTCCTTTCCTGGGCTAAATGCGAGGTCCTGTTTATCATACTTGTGTTTTATTAACTACAGCCTTCAACAGAGCAGGATCAACCTGTCAGCTATACGGAAAGTGTCTGGGTTTCACCCGTCATTGGCTGTATCATTAGAGAATGTGGGTATGGGGTTAGAGCGAACATCACAATAATTTTCAGCCATGTTCTCCAATGGATGTTTACTCTTTTCTTAAAATTATATTTTAAATATGACAAAATGGTCACACGTGAGCTCCATGGTATGTATCTGCTAGAAGTGGCTGAAATAAGCTAGCTCGAGTAACTAACACAAGTATCATAAACAGTTTTATTTTTCTTGACATGTACAATACATAAACATGGCTTATCTTCTGCGTTTCATGGTAGAATGTCACCTGCATGAGAACTGAGTATATTGCACTTGATTATGTAACACGGACAGGTAACATTCCATCAGGTCTAGCAGCAGGTATCCGTTCTACCATTAAATCATCTTCTTTGGAACATGGCGGACCGAGCGGGGTGTGTCCACATTCACCACGTCGAGTCATCAACCCCTGTGCAATGTAGTGGTAGGTTGGTCTGCTCACCTAGGGATGGTTTAGGCCAAGACTTTTGGGGATTGAAAAATAATGAGTCTACACAACGTAAGAAATCAACCTACATCCAGTGAACATTTTAAGCAGGGATCGTAGAATCTGGGATCTGAGACGAATAATTATTGTCTACTTTAACAGTTTGTTTTTATACATGTTTGTATCAGCTCAAGGAAATGAGTGAAACATATCAGCTGCCAGTAGATAGACCAACGTGAGGAGGTGGCGGGCCTGTATCCACATTACATTTCCTTTCACTCGGAGTGCACACTGACTTTGCTTTACTGTGGTTATTTCTAAACAGCAGAGTTCATCTGAAATCATACAGCATTTTTAAAGTCTAAAATGCCAATACTCGCAAATATATTTGTTTTAACATAATAGAGTGGATATAGGAAGAAGCATCATTACTGTACACTACTCAAAATTTAGGTATTTAGGTAGAAAAATGCTTTGAACACCCTGGGGAAATAGGATTCATTTATAGAAGAATATTTCAGGGAATTTTTTTTTTTTTTTGCATTTTTCAAGGAGATACATTCGTACTGATTTTTGCTTCCAAATATATTTTAAGGCTGTTTGGTAAAATATATACCAGATACGAGGCTCAATTTACAGGGTTTTGTTGTTACAGGGAATTCTTAACTACTCAGCTTTAAAAAAGTAAAACTTCGAAGCTAAACATGCTTTAGTATCAGCTCTGCTCCCAATGGTCCCATGCTCCGTGGGATGTGGCAAATGAGGCAGGGAGACCCCGCGGCTCTGGAGGGCGCTCTGCCGGACAGCTGCGCCTCGAACGCCCTGCCAGCCACGGGCTGCAGAGGGGCCGGGGACGCTGTAAAGTGCAAATCAAGGTGAAGAAACAAAGTGCTATGGGTCGTCCTCGAAAGCGGTTCTGCCTGTGGCTAAGTACATGGTACTCCTTAAGCCGGGAAGGAAGACCAGGTACTGGGGTGGAAACGTCTTACATCGCAGTCCTGCTTTTACTCTGAGTAATAACGAGGACTCTGAAACTGGAACCCAGTGGGAAAATCTGATAGGCTTTTCCTTCGAAGACTGGTCTGAACTGTGAAACAAGTCGTGTTGGAACAACGGTCATGGCAGCTGAATTTAATGATACACACGGAGAGCCTATTAGTCGTTCCTATTTTCCTCTGGCACCGACCACAGAGTCATGAACACTAATTTTTTTTTTTTTTTTTTTGAATTCCACAGCTGGAAATCACAATATGTGACCTCTTTTTCCCTTCAGGTCTAACACAGGCAAGGAATATATTCTTGACTTAAGCAATACTGCATTGGACAAAATAATTCTGGAAAAATACAAATGTAAACTACATTTCTTCTTTACCATTTAAACTGAGATATACTTACCACTCACATTCATATTTCTGAAACTTTTTACAACATCACAATTGTCATTCTAAACAAGCAAACTTTTTGTGTTTTTTTTTTTTCGTGGTTTTTTTTTTTAAAGGATACCCTGGAAAGTCAGCTGATAGAACAATTTGAGAATATATATACACACATTAAAAAAATCACATGTAGCGTAAATGGTGAAACTTAAATACTGGGTGTCGTATTTTAAGTTACAAAGAAATAAAAAATACAATAACTATTTCATAGAAGTAAGGACATTGTTTCCCCTTTATGCTCCCAGCCCTCCGTAAGACGCTCCTCTCTCTGCCTGTGAATTCCTCGTGGGAACACTCGGCTTATCTTTTCAACGTGTAGATGCTGTGCTGGGTATTTCAGTGGGTTCAGATTTGTCATCCCCTGGGATGCTGGAGAACTGTATGGTGGGGAGTTTGGTGGCTGGAGAGAGAACTTTCCCTCACAGTAAGCTGGACACAAGGAGCCTAATGTTTTCTACCTGTGACAAACAGGAGCAGGAGAGCGGAGCGGGTGGATGGGCTGCCTGTGCTCAGGGAGCAAAAGCTCGGGTGTGCGAGGGGAATGGGCCTTTCTTCCTGCACTTCAGGTTGTAGCACCTTCCACTTGGGTGTCTAATGCCTCTAGGGGGTGGTGAGATGCACCCATTTATAGTTATTTGTTATTCTTACCTCTAATTATCACACAATTTATAAAAATAGAAATAACAAAATGTAAGCTGGGTTCCAGCTCCAGAGGCATTTCTCGCCGTCCTCTGAGAACACGGAGGAGAAGTCAGGTCTCACCACGCCTGTCCCTCAGAGCCGAGTGTGAGCCAGGCCACCAGTTAAAAAAAAACAAACAAAAGTCGTCCTCGCCACGAGCTCCGTGGACTCTGAGGCCACTGACCGCATTCCACTGTGTTCACGGTACAAGGAGCATGAGAGCAAGGGCGTGTTCAGTGGAAGAAATGACAGAAACCACCAGGGAGGCAACAAACTGTACAAGCGTTTTGTGAAAAAGCAGGAACAACCAAGGGGAAGGTGGCCGGCCTCCATCCTCAGAGCCGGGTCTGGGCCTCGGGGATGTAGATCTCGATGCTGTCCGCGCGCTCGGTGGCAGAATTCTGCCGGAAGGACGCCGCTCGCTTGGCGGCCATGAGTCGTCTCCGGGCTTCCTGACGTTGTCTGTCGGGCAGGTCCAGGGATTTTTCTCTTGTGATGGGAAATTTCCCTTTGGGGGGCTTCTTTGGTATTGGAGGTGGGACCTTTCTTTCTTCCTGAAAAGCATCACAAGTCAACATTGGCAGGTGGTCGGAGGTGGGTCCTTAACAGCTCAGTGTCCCTGGGGTCTGGCCCACACCCTTCCCGACCACAACCCCCGTGGCAGCATCCTTCATTCCCTTCCCACGTTTCCCCTGGTCCCTGACTCCCAGGCCACAGGCTTGCCTTCTGCACAGTATGTAATTTTAGAAGCTCCCTCACACTCTGAATTCAAAGGGGGCAGAGGTGTTGGGGGCAGGGTTCACGAATCAGGAAATACATTCTGCAGATTCGCGCCTTGCGTCTCTGGAGTCACTGAGTTATTCTGACATTGTTGCCTGATTCCTGCACTTCCCGAAGCCCTGTGTCATCTCCTCTGAGCATCGGCCGATACCTGCGTCGCCAAGCTCGGCACTGCGAGGGTTTTGGACACCATCGCTGGACATCCCTATTAAACACTGCAGGGATTTCCGCAGACTCTGGGATTCCAAGTGTGTTCATGAAAACCATCTTACATGGGTGGGTGTGTTGGGAAACACTGGCCGAATTCTCTTGTTGGCCTCAAATCCCACTGACATGGATGATATTTATAAAACCACTATTCACTGGCTTGCTTTGTAAAAAGATGCAAGTAAGTATTCCTGACCCTTAGCTCAGATTCTCAGATAAGTCACGCTAAAATACGTGTATGCCTTTTTAGAAAGATAAATCTCACAATTACGCAACAAATGCAAAGGGTAAAGCTTGCACTTGCCCCCGCAAAACGTCTGTGTCCACAACTGTGCGTTCACATCGTTCCTAAAGACAGCGGGGCTTGCCCCGTCTCCCCTTCTGGACGGAGCCATGACAGGGACTCTGTAGCCAGCTGTTTCCTTCCCAGGAAAGGGCGCATGGCAGAAGGCGTCAGAACCACTTTCCTAAGTCGGTATCTAATTTTGGGGGAGAAAAGCACGAAAACCCCACTCGTGTCTTTTTCTCTTCAGCCTCTGAAACATTCCACAGGGAGCCCAGAGGTGCTTGGAGATCGGGGAGACAGGTAGTAGCGTGAGTGCAGAGGAGGCCTGTGGCACGGAGGCTGCTTTGGTGTCTGGAACTTTCTTCCCTCGGCTTATTTTACACGACCTAGGCCGGGAGCAATGACTCTTACCTGACTTCTCGGCGTCCATCTAAAACACCGGGGCGATGGGTTCACTGAAACCTTCAGCTACTTTAAGTGATTCCTGTTTTCAGCACATGACTGTCCTCACAGTTCAGGGGACGCCAAGAGGAGAGGAAAGAAGAGGGCCCCTTTCCTCCTTTGGTGTCCCCTGAACTGTGAGCTTGTGAGGCGCACACATCAGTATTTACTGTGGGGTTCCCCGTTCAAAGGAGCTTCTAAGCCTGAGGGTGTGGCTCTGTAGGAGTGTCCAGCAGATGCCGTGCAGGGCCCACCCCAGGAAAATATTTTTTTTTTTGAGACGGAGTCTTGCTCTGTCTCCCAGGCTGGAGTGAGTGGCGCGATCTCGGCTCACTGCAAGCTCCGCCTCCCGGGTTCCTGCCATTCTCCTGCCTCAGCCTCCCGAGTAGCTGGGACTACAGGCGCCGCCACCTCACCTGGCTAGATTTTTGTATTTTTTTAGTAGAGACGGGGTTTCACCGTGTTAGCCAGGATGGTCTCGATCTCCTGACCTCGTGATCCGCCAGTCTCACCCCAGGGAATTTTAAGATGCCATGTTCAGGAGGGGCAGGGCTGCCTCTTCAGGCATGGAGCCTCTGCTCACTTTTTGGACTGGTGTGCTCTGCTCTCAGCAAGAAACCATTTCTTTTTTTTTTTTTTTTTTTTTTTTTTGAGATGGAGTTTCACTTTGTCACCCAGGCTGAGTGCAGTGGCGCAATCTCGGCTCACTGCAAGCTCTGCCTGCCGGGTTCCCGCCATTCTCCTGCCTCAACCTCCTGAGTAGCTGGGACTACAGGCGCCCGCCATCACAACCGGCTAACTTTTTTTGTATTTTTAGTAGAGACAGGGTTTCACTGTGTTAGCCGGGATGGTCTCCATCTCCTGACCTCATGATCCGCCCGCCTCGGCCTCCCAAAGTGCTGGGATTACAGGCGTGAGCCACCGTGCCCTGCTAACTTTCCGTATTTTTAGTAGAGATGGGGTTTCACCATGTGAGCCAGGATGGTCTCCATCTCCTTACCTCGTGATCAACCCAGCCTCCCAAAGACATTTCCAATTTGAGAATCATACTCTATGTGCAGCTTGGGTAGATGGGCTCACATTCACTCTCAATGACCAAAGAATGGAAACTAGATGGAACCATCGCATGCACCTGGGCTAACTTCAGTACGTTCCATTTGAACAGCCTTCTTACTCAACATCACTGATCATTTCCTTCACCTCAGATCCAAACCGTGGCTTACTTGGACCTGCCTAGTCCCACGTGTGGCTTATGTGGACCTGTCCCAGGTGTGGCTCATGTGCATCTCTCCCATGCATGGCTTACACAGACCCTGTGTGCTCCCACCCTGCTCCCCCGTCATCTGGGATGAGAGGGAATCTGGATGGATAGCATCTGGCCTGGAACTCCTCTAGCGGCCAGGACACCTTCTGGGAGGAGCTGATGATGAGGACGATCAGCCTTGGCTCTCGTTCTAATGACCCAGGTGTGCATCCTTGCTGGATACCAAACACCACTTCCCCCAAAGGATGCTGACTTGATTTTCTTTATCATTTTAATTGATAACATTTGTCTAGAAAAATCCAATGATGGTTCCTCAGGATGTCTCTAAAACGTGTGAGGAAGTCAATGTCTGCTGCTGACTCAGAACCATCTACTAGTTCTTCTGATGACAGCAACATGGAAGAAGTGAAATGCCAGGGTTCAGATTTAATGGGAAATTTCAGCCTATTTTAAGGGCTGAGGCTGATGGATCTACAGGAAGATTAATTCATCAAACTGTTCGATAAGGTATGAAATGTTGCCTTGCCTATCATGGCTGTACTAGAAGGTATATTGACTAGGAGACAGTCCATAAGCAGGGCTAAAACTTCCCCTGTGGGAAACCAGCTTCATATTTACACAATCAGAACAGGTTTGATGAATATAATTCAGAGGTGAGACGCCTGTCCGGAATGAGGCTGCAGATTTTCCTGTCATCTTGGCTAGTGTCTCTCTGAAAGGCTTATATAGAAGAGACAGAGCAGCGAAGGCCCTATGACTTACCACCCATGCCCAAGGCTTCGATTCCGCCCCATTTTGGGCACATGCTGCACACATGCACACATACATAGAGGAAAACGTGCTCCTGTGCTGCCAGCAAAAGACTGAGAACCCCATTGTCGTGCGGTACCTGCAGCAGGTCGTTACTGCGGTGGCAAAGGGGGTTTGCGGGGAGCTGGCCCTGCACAGACGCCCTTACCTTTCTTTCCGGGGACTCCATCATCTTCCAGTCATTGAGCCGAAGCCGCTGCAGCTCGTCGAACTTCATGCTGACGTCCTCGATGGAGAGCTGCAGCATGTCCCAGTAGCCGGCCAGGTCCTGTGACGTCGGCCTCGGCATGGCGCTGGGGTCCTGGGGACACACACAGGGTGTTCAGAGCCAGGAGAGTCTCCCGTGGGCGCAGGGCTGGGGGAGGCCGCTCCTCCCCACGCGCGCCGTTCAAGAGGCGGATTAGGGAGAAGCGTGGCTAATTCCACCCTGAGGCAAATATTTGGGAAGGCCTGCCGTGCTTCCATGACAGTTTACTTTAGCACAGGTATTTGCTGATGGCTTAAAAACACGTAGCACAGCCGTTCATTGTCCCATGTTGAAAATGCTGGGGATGGGGAACATGGGAGAGTTTCTAAATGCTCCACAGCTCATAAAAGCAGTAGGACCCTGTGTTTTTGGTCACCTGTGGATGATTCAGAAGGGACAGGGCTCTGTGAGCCTGCCGTGGTATTGGCCTGGTGGTGGTAGTGGGGAACCAGCTTGGAGCCCGTTCTTTACCTGCTTGTTCTCTGACGGCTCTTAGCTCTCGTTCTTACGGGATGACACCTTACAAATGTAACGTGCCAAGGCACAGGACGCTCTCACCAACCGGCGCCCACACTTAGGAGGCACAGGTGATGCTGCTGGGCTGCAGCCCTGGCCAAGTGGGACCCAGAGATGTGCTTGGTTTCTCTGCACAGTGCCTGATAGATACATGATTTCCACCAGCTGCCTACATTTATGTATTTATTTTTGAGACAGGGTGTTGCTGTGTTGCCCAGGCTGGAGCGCAGGTGTGATCATGGCTCACTGCAGCCTTGACCTCCTGGGCTCAAGAGATCCTGCCTGCTCAGCCTCCCAAGGAGCTGGGACCACAGGCATAGGCCACGACACCCAGCTAATTTCTTTAATTTTGTAGCAATGGGGTCTGGCTATGTTGCCCAGGGTGGTCTCGAACTCCTGACCTCAGGTGATCCGCCCGCCTTAGCCTCCCAAAGTGCTGGGATGCAGGCATGAGCCACCGCGCCTGGCTTGCTCCCTACATTGAAATCCGAATGACTTTTCCAGGCATGGTTCCCTTGATTCAGTGGGGGTTCAGCAGAGTCAGAGGAGTTTCTGGTGGGTCGACATTCAACTGGATTTGCTTCCGGTTTCAGCAGTGCACACTCGGCACGCTCAGTGAAGAGCACGCTGAACGGACAGCTCTGCGATTCCTCATCCAGAGCCAGGACCTGGCGTCCCCAGCTGCCCTCTGCTCGGCTGAGCCCGTTCTTCTCTGCAGCCACACGAGGGCAGCCTTGGCCGCTCAGAGCCCCACCAGGCCATTGAGGCGTCCCCCAGGAGCACGGGGAGGGCGGCACTGGCCGCCGGCCGGGAGCCCGAACTCAGCCTCTGTGGGTGGGGACAACCAAAGTGCCTGGCAAGGAGGCCACGTTCTGCACCGAAGTCAGTCGAGGGACGCCAGGAGCTGCAGCCTCAGGGCAGGCCGGGCCGGGTGAGCAGCAGCAGGGAGGCTGCTCAGGGGCTGTAGGGGTGGTGCCTGCCTGGCTTCCAGAAGTCTTCGCCAACCTAACAATGTCCCCTTTCTGGAGGGCTGGGCATGGCTGTGCCCCCTCTTTCTGGAGGGCTGGGCATGGCTGTGCCCCCTCTTTCTGGAGGGCTGGGCATGGCTGTGCCCCCTCTTTCTGGAGGGCTGGGCATGGCTGTGCCCCCTCTTTCTGGAGGGCTGGGCATGGCTGTGCCCCCTCTTTCTGGAGGGCTGGGCATGGCTGTGCCCCCTCTTTCTGGAGGGCTGGGCAGGCTGTGCCCCCTCTTTCTGGAGGGCTGGGCATGGCTGTGCCCCCTCTTTCTGGAGGGCTGGGCATGGCTGTGCCCCCTCTTTCTGGAGGGCTGGGCATGGCTGTGCCCCCTCTTTCTGGAGGGCTGGGCATGGCTGTGCCCCCTCTTTCTGGAGGGCTGGGCATGGCTGTGCCCCCTCTTTCTGGAGGGCTGGGCATGGCTGTGCCCCCTCTTTCTGGAGGGCTGGGCATGGCTGTGCCCCCTCTTTCTGGAGGGCTGGGCATGGCTGTGCCCCCTCTTTCTGGAGGGCTGGGCATGGCTGTGCCCCCTCTTTCTGGAGGGCTGGGCATGGCTGTGCCCCCTCTTTCTGGAGGGCTGGGCATGGCTCTGCCTGATGGTGTGGGGGGAAGCGGAGCGGCTTCTCCTCCCTCGCCCGCAGCTGAGTGGTCCTGGTCACATCTCCCAGGGGACGCAGGAGGAACATGGCCGGCCACTGTGGCGGAGGCTGCCCTGGTCTGAGAGCAGGCATCGCCTTTCCATGCCCCTCTCCTTGGCAACAACATGCCCGTCCTTTGGGCTCACCCAGACCACACTGGGGCCGGACGGGCACAGCCTGGCATGATCAGGATTTGTCTTTGTCTTCTGTTTTCTTTTGGTGGGGGAGGCGGTTGCACCTGAATCCACTGGACATTCAGAGACAATAAGGTGTTTATAATAAAAAAGTCAATGGTTGTGCCATGCCATTCCCTTTACACCAGCAAAGTCATGCAGGGCCTCGTTCCTGTGAAATTGCCACTGTTTTAAATTCACACAGCCCTGTGGCTCTGGCATCTGGTCCATTGGATAGGAACTTCGGTGCCCCGTGTGGCCTGGGGCAGCTCTCTGTGCGCTGGCACCTGCTCAGACGCACACACCTCTGGGGTTGGATGGAGTTAAAATTCAGAGGCAGGCTCAGTGGGTCTGAATGAGACTGAGTTTGTAACAACCTTTCTGGGGATGCCAAACTGCTGGTCCCAGAAGCACAGCAATCAGGCCGCACGCTTTGAGGGAAAGTTCTTTCCGGTATTATGTGCCTTCTGGTTGCGTCACAAGCCACCCGTACAACCCGACCCTGAGAGGCTCCGCTCCCTGTGGTCCGTCCTGAGAGACTCCCCTCCCTGTGGTCCATCCTGAGAGGCTCCGCTCCCTGTGGTCCGTCCTTAATCTCGGGGTGGGGTTCTGACATTTTCTAGGGTCACTCTTTGACTTAAAGCTTAGTTACCCACCAACAACTTCCAGCAGACAGTGGTGCTACTTCGTGCTGTGGACCATTTGGCTTTGATGAGCAAAGCATGTCTTGCCATATCAGCGCTCCTCTCATGCCAGGCCTGTCTCAGGCACCACCCCCTCCCCACACCACTCTTCCCCAGCAAACGTGTCACAGTGTTTTTGTACTAATCCTGAATAGAAGTCGAAAGAAAAGGATGTAGCCAAGCCAGCTATTTCAAAACTCAAAAGGCATAACAAATATTAGAATGAACAATTTTAAGCCAAATATTAGCTATTTCTGGCAGAGCAGAAAGGAACATGTAGCAAGCCTGAATATGCACCTTGGGCTGTGTGTGGGAAGCTTTGGACGAGCGTTTACCTAAAGACAGCGCCTGCCTAGGCTCACCCGAGTCTGCATGATATTACACAGAGTTCATCAGTGGTCCGAATGAATTCCTTTAAAGGTAACAATTAAATAGATACTACAGAGGAGGCAAGGACGTTCACAGGCGACACGACAGCTCAGTGTTTACACAGTTAGCAGCTTCTTTCAAGGCACTCCAAACCTTTCTGTTTCCCCCTTTTAAATGATGATTATAACTTTGTCAGAGTGATGTGTTGATAACTCTTTAAATTTGCTGTGAACTTCAATGGGGTTGATTGGAAAGTGTTAGAGAAGGCACACTTTTTAATGATCCTAATGAAAAGACATGAGATGGCAACTCTGGCTTGCTTGTGCATCCTTTGATATGTAAGAATAATATTATGTCTCCTTGCGTGTGAAAAAGCCAGGGAAAACAATCAAAACACCTGGCACCATTGCTATGCGAGGCCTAGAGGAGACCTATTTGCATTTGACTGAAAATGTTTGGTCTGAAAAAAAATCGATGTGTATATTATAAAACAACCTATTAAGTAGCATAAATATTATTTAGCTATTTCTCAAAATAGTGAATACTTTAGTCAGCTAAGGAAAAGTATACGTGTATGTGTGTAGGCAAATATATAGTATATATAAAATATGTTAACATATATATGTAAACTTACATATATAGTGTATATAAAGTGTATATGTATGTGTGTAGGCAAATATATAATATATATAAAATACCAAGTAAATTTACATATGTTTTATGTATACTATATATTTGCCTACGCACATACTATGTGTATTTTATATATACCATATATTTGTATATATAAAATATATAGTTAATATGTTATATATTATATGTTAATGTTTAACATGTATATATAAGGATACATAAGTAAACCTTCATATACATGTTAATATTTATGTTTATATATCACTACACCTATATATGTTTATATAGGTATATATAAAAACATATAGATGCATACATGATTATAATCATGTATAAATCTAATATATATGAGATGTATATATGAGCTTTTCTGCTCTGCCAGAAATAGCAAATACATATTTATATATTAACATGTGTATATATATATATAAGCACATATAAGCATATATTAACAGGTATATATCTAAGTATATGTAAATATATATGTGGTTTTTCTTTCTCTTTGTCAGGAATAACCAAGTTTAACATCAACTGTATTAATACATCTAGTTCATGGTGTATTTGTTTCACTACCGACTATAAAATACAAATGATAAATTATTTGCAAAATATCCTCTTAATCTCTTCATTGTAATTGTTTACGTGTTTTTACTTCCAGGCACCTCAGATCATTTTCTTCATTTGTGACATTAGCCATAATAGAGATTTCTGTTATTTCTCCTCTTCTAAGATGCTCTGGTGGGACACCCAGTTGCAAAGACACAGCGTTGCCCCGTGCTGCTGTAGCCCCCCTCTTCCTGCCCCCACTCCCCCTTGCAGCCTCCCTACCTCGGTACCACGTTTAAACCAGGGCCGTCTCAGCCTCCCTGACTCGGTACCATGTTTAAACTAGGGCCGTATATGCCTCCCTGCCTTGGTACCACGTTTAAACCACGCCCGTATCAACCTCCCTGCCTCGGTATCGTGTTTAAACCAGGCCCGTATCAGCCTCCCTGCCTTGGTACCAGGTTTAAACCAGGGCCGTATCAGCCTCCCTGCCTCGGTACCACGTTTAAACCAGGCCCGTATCAGCCTCCCTGCCTCGGTATCGTGTTTAAACCAGGCCCGTCTCAGCCTCCCTGCCTTGGTACCACATTTAAACCAGGGCTGTATCAGCCTCCTTGCCTCGGTACCACGTTTAAACCAGGGCCGTATATGCCTCCCTGCCTCGGTATCGTGTTTAAACCAGGCCCGTCTCAGCCTCCCTGCCTTGGTACCACATTTAAACCAGGGCTGTATCAGCCTCCCTGCCTCGGTATCGTGTTTAAACCAGGCCCGTATCAGCCTCCCTGCCTTGGTACCTTTAAACCAGGGCCGTATATGCCTCCCTGCCTCGGTATCGTGTTTAAACCAGGCCCGTATCAGCCTCCCTGCCTCAGTATCGTGTTTAAACCAGGCCCGTATCAGCCTCCCTGCCTCGGTATCGTGTTTAAACCAGGGCCGTATATGCCTCCCTGCCTTGGTACCACGTTTAAACCAGGGCCGTATCAGCCTCCCTGCCTCGGTACCACGTTTAAACCAGGGCCGTATCAGCCTCCCTGCCTCGGTACCACGTTTAAACCAGGGCCGTATCAGCCTCCCTGCCTCGGTACCACGTTTAAACCAGGGCCGTATCAGCCTCCCTGCCTCGGTACCACGTTTAAACCAGGGCCGTATATGCCTCCCTGCCTCGGTATCGTGTTTAAACCAGGGCCTATTGTCTCTGTCCCCAGGGCGGGAAGTCTTCTGTGTAATGCGTGTGATATTCTGCATACCGATAGGAACTCTTTGACAAGGAAGAAAACAGTGAGGATCTAGGGAACGACGCCCATTAACTTGGTTACAGGGAACAGGGGTTCTCTGAGGATCCACTTACCATATTCTGTTGGCAAAGCCAATAAAACTGCTGGAATTTCTGGGACATGAGAAGCTGGGCACTCCCAACGGCACTCCTGATTTTCCCGAGAACTGTTTAGAACAAAAACAAAAAAACAACAGCTTCAAAACTGGGTCGATTAAACAAAAGCAGACACATCACACCAAGGGAGCGGGTCCGGCCGGAGAGGAAACTCCGAGGACTTCATCGTGCCGAGTGCGTTCGCCGGTGAGTCGGGCCTCCGCCTGCTCCGTCCCCAGCTCACGAAGGAAATCCAGAGACGACCAGACGTCACCGCGGGGACATTCTCCTTGGGTATTGGGAGAAACTTAGTTTAAAAGGCGGCCTATACCTCAGGGAGTTTTCCTTATTTTGGCATCGAGATTATTTCAGTGCTGCTGTTTGGATGAGCTGGAAGACACAAGAACACGTGTGAGTAAAAGCAACACTGAGTTCTTCCTGTTTTTTGGACTGCGTGACGTGTTAGTGAACTCGGTTAGGTGCGAATTCCTTCATTTTTAGAAAACAAACACATCCATATGTGTTCTCTCATTGGATTGGATTAAATAATTTCTAGTGGACTGTGGGCCGCTATCTCCTGGCGGTGCTGTGAGGTGTGTGTTATGTAGGAAGAGGCTGTGTGGACAGAGGCCGCGCAGGAAGGTCGTAGCAGCTAAGACGTGGCTCCTCTCCTGAAGATGGCAAAAGGGTCACGAGTTTCTGAATATGCTCACAGCTACTAAACTCACCAACCCAGGTACCCAGTAAACGTGTAATGCGCACGCTACACTTCTGAAGTGCTGAGTCAGCAGACCACAGTTTAGTGAGGTAGGAAGAATTAATCTACAAATGGTTCCTAATTGCAATGACTTTATTTGGTTAATCAAATAGTAATTTTTTCTTTTTTTTTTTGGAGACAGGGTCTCGCTTTATCTCCCAGGCTGGAGTGCAGCGGTGTGACCTTGGCTCACTGCAACTTCCGCCTCCCAGGTTCAAGCAATTTTCCGGCCTCAGCCTCCCCAGCAGCTGGGATTACAGGTGTGCACCACCACGCCTGGCTAATTTTGTATTTTTAGTATAGACAGGGTTTCTCCACGTTGGTCAGGCTGGTCTCGAACTCCCGACCTCAAGTGATCTGCCCATCTCAGCCTCCCAAAGTGCTGGGATTACAGGTGTGAGCTGTTGTGCCCAGCTGTAAGATTTTTAAAAAGAATATACTGTATGTGTGTGTGTTTATTTTTGTTTATTTATTTTGAGATGGAGTCTCACTCTGTCACCTAGGCTGCAGTGCAGCGGCGTGATCTTGGCTCATTGCAGCCTTCACCTCCCGAATTCAAGCGATTCTCCTCCCTCAGCCTCCGGAGTAGCTGGGATTACAGGCGCTTGCCACCAAACCCGGCTAATTTTTGTATTTTTAGTACAGACAGAGTTTCACCATGTTGGCCAGGCAGGTCTTGAATTCCTGACCTCCAGTGATCAGCCTGCCTTGGCCTCCCAAAGTGCTGGGATTACAGGCGTGAGCCACCGCACCTGGCTCGTGTGTGTGTGTGTGTGTGTTTTAGAGACGGTCTTGCTCTGCTACCCAGGCTGGAGTGCAGTGGCAGGTAGCTCACTACACTCTCCAATTCCTTAGCTCAAGCCACCCTTCCATCCTGGCCGCTGAAAGTGCCGGGATTACAGGCGTGAACTACCACGACTGGCCATAATATAATTCTATCAGTGGAAATAATTTAACCAAGAAAAATAGGTGCAGCTACTTTTGCGTTTAGACTAGTCAAAAAAAATACTCTGTTCAAGGAGTCTGTCTCCGAGCCTTCCGAGCTTCCTCATTTTCCTCCTCCCCTGTGTTCACACCCACTCTTGCGTCTGCTGTCAGCCTGGTCCCCACTTTGTAAATAATAGCTTTGGTAGATCCTAGCTCACCATGATCTTCAAAACCACACAGGAATCCACTGGAACCCATTTCTTACCAGTGCACCCCGGGCCCATGGATCTCTGCTAGGTTTTATTTACTGGAGCAACAATTCAACGTCATTCCATAGAGCGTGCCCAGTACACGTATGTGGCTTTTCTGTACCCAGGTCAGCACTTGGGGCCAGGCTGCCCACCAGGCAGGGGGCAGATGATATAAGCATCTCCTCGCCTCTCAGTTCACACCAAGTCTCCCCGTCATGGCCTTCAGCACGGGCGCTTCAAGGTGGGGCCGTCCTTCCTGAGCTTGCTAAGGAGGCATCTTCCGCTTCTTCCGGCCAAGCTGATTCTTCCACCTGCTCTTTTTATTCTCCTTGGAGATTCTCTGCAGCGCACAAATCACTAACCTACACGACACACCCTAAAACTGAAAGTGCTGCTGGTTTAACGAGCCCAGCCCTTTCTCCTGCTTTCACTGGAAGGAAAAGGGGGCATTTATCCTGGAGATTTGCCCCCTTGAACGCAGAGGCGAGAGATCCATCCCCACTTACATCTGTGGTTTTACGTACTTCGCGAGGGAATACTGATGTGCTCAAGGTTTTGCCTAGAGACGTGCAGGTGCCTGGAGCTCAGGGGACTTTGCAGACCCACCTGTGCCTCGCCTGGGGATCTTGTGCCAGGCATGGCCTGACTCATGGGGTCTGGGTGGGCCAGAGAGTCCGTTTCTTTCGAGCATTTAGGAGATGCCCCCGCTGGCTCCCAGGGCACACCTGACTGTGGAAGCCTAGACAGCATTTCCAGAAGTCGAAACCGAGGTCCAGGGAAGTGAACTCAACCCCCGTGGAGGTTCTTCCACAACAGCTCTTTCCCCAAACATTCCTTAACAGTCAGTCCCAGAGACAGTTACTGGTGAGATTCATTCCACACGATCCAGAAACTGGCATCAGAGACCCTGGCATCCTGCCGCCCAAGCTAGGGCGCTGCTTTAGGGAAGAAGAACCACATGTCATGGGCACAAAGGGCCTTAATGTTCATGTAATAAAATGCTATGAGCCAGGCGAAAATGACGTTGCAAAGATCACTTTGATTTGAGAGGGCTTATGACACGCTGTGACCCGGGAGTCGACCACACAGCAGGGTGTGCGGTGTGTCCCTCGTTTTTCAGAACAGGAAGGTCTGGCATTCTGTGCCACATGTTTTGTCCTGGGTGGGATAATGGACTTAAAAACATCCTTTTCTGTCTTGTCTTATTTTTCTAAAGTGAAGATTGTTTTGCTCCCCACAGTTTTATTATGAAGCTTTTCACACATGCAGAAAATGGGGAAGAAAAGTGGAACCCACAGCTCCCTCCCCGTTCCGTGGAGACGGCTGTTAGTGTTGTCCTGTGGTATCTCTTCCTGAGCCCTTTACCTGCGACCACCTTGTAGAACCAGGGCCACTGTCACCCCCGCGAAGGTGACAATAGTTCCTGAATATCATCTAATTCTCCATTGCTTCTAGGGTATGAAAAAGATGAAGAAAGCATAACTTTAATAAAAGCAAATAACTCGGATAACACTTTGGCATCATTTCAGTCTTGAAAAGAAGAAAAGAATGGAAGGTTGTCTGTCGGGCATCTTAACACCGGGGCCTCGTGCTGCTCACAAATCCACTTCAAGACAGGCTGCTCTTCCATGGAGCTGATTTGCCAGCCAGGCTGGGAACAGAGAAGGGAGGGGAGGACTGGAGAAGGGAGGCTGGAGCCCCTGCCCATGTGGCCTAGGATGGAGCTGGCAGGGCTCTGAGTTGGGGTGAGGGGAGTGGAGGGGCCGCTGCGGTCGAGATGCAGCTGGAGGCGTTGGGGCTTGAGCAGTTTTTTTTTTTTTTTTTTGAGACAGAGTCTCGCTCTGTCGCCCAGGCTGGAATGCAGTGGCCAGATCTCAGCTCACTGCAAGCTCCGCCTCCCAGGTTCCCGCCATTCTCCTGCCTCAGCCTCCCGAGTAGCTGGGACTACAGGTGCCCTTGAGCAGTTTCTTGAAAGGGGTGATGGTGAAAGCCCCTCATCCTTCCTCCGCGTGCCGATGCCCCCAGAATGAACGTGTTCTGCAGCCTTGGTCTCGCTGATGATGAGGGGAGGAATCATCTTTGCTTTTGAAATGTTGAATTTCTGTTTCTTTTGTATTCTAAAACCTGGGTAATTAATGAAGATATTTAAAGGGACTATTTTAAGCAAGTGGTTGCTGCAGAAATATATAGAAGTGGATGAATAGATGAATTTATTTTGCCAACTCTATTCTTCCTCAAACTGTAATTAAAGTCTATCAGTTTTTTAAAATTTGAAGTTTAATCCCCAATTTTCACATTTCTCTTAAAGTGGAATTCAACTCAACTGTTAATACAAAGTACTTCAATTTATACTCTTTAACACAACATGAATATATGGGCAATATCTTGGTATTGATTTAATGTAGTGGAGAGTTATTATAAAGGGAATAAATTGAATATTGCTAGGGAGAGATAATGAATGTCAAAGAGTGTAGCTAATGACATGCCTGCTAATGGCAGGAGAATTTTGCTGTTCAGTGACTGAGAATGATCCTATCTGATACCTATAATGTAAATAGCTTTCTATAATTGCAAAGAAGTTGAAGTGAAAATTCAATTTATTCTCTTCCAGTCTCTACTTTCGCCATAGTTTAGACACTTGCAGGAGCTACACTAAGGACTAATTCTCATCCGAATGCAAATTCACAGAGAACCTGCTAGAACCCTAGCCTTTGATGTACAAAGAAATTTGATTAACATACTTGGCTCTTTTATTTTTTCTATCATTCCAATTCTATCTAAATTTGGTATGAAGTAACATAATTTACACTATTCTGGTGTTCTAATATTTGAGATGGATGTTTATAAAATTTGCAGAGAGTCTGAAATGATCATTTGAGTATTTGTAACCTCTGATCCCCTGAGATTCCCTTGTGACTAATTTTGTAGTGGGGTCTGCCTAAGTTATGGCTCCCAGAAATCTCCTTTGAAGACGAGCCTCATCATTTTCATGCTTTTGAGCACATCTATTCTGTGTGTTTTTAATGGATGTATCACAGTTGTACATATTCCTGGGGGCACATGTGATATTTGGACACATGTTTACAATGTGCTATGATCAAATCAGGGTGACAGGGACGTGCATCACCTCAAACATTTATGTGTGTGTGTTGGGAACATTACAATTCTTTTAGCTAGTTTGAAATACACAATACATTATTAACCATGTTTTCTTACTGTACTATTGTATACTAGAACTTATTTCTTCCACCTAACTGTATTTTTGTACCCATTAGTATGAATCAACTTCTCTTCCTCCTCCCTCCTGTTCCCTTCCCAGACTCTGGGAATCTACCAGAGTAGATTGGAGAACCATCCACCTTCATGAGCTCTGCTTTTTTTTTTTTTGTCTTTGGGATAATAGCCATTCTAGCTGGGATGAGGTGATATCTCACTGTGGTTTTGATTTGCATTTTCCTGATGGTTAGTGGTGTCGAATCTTTTTATCACATACCTGTTGGCCCCTTGTATGTCTTCTTTTGAGAAATGTCTATTCAGGTCTTTTGCCCATTTTTGAATTGTGTGTGTGTGTGTGTTTTCTGTTGTTTCAGCTCTCTTATATATTCTGGTTCTTAGTCCCTTGTCAGATGTGCAGTTTGCCGACATTTTCTCCCATTCTGTGAGTTGTCTTTTTACTTTGCTGTTTACTTCTCCTGTGCTGACAAGCATCCATGCCTTTTTATGGTCCGATTTCCCCATGGCCATTTAGTTGGGTTGTGTGGTGACATCTTCACAGGTGCTTAGCAGAGGCCTGGTCAGTGGGTTGATTCTCTTAGTTGGATCCGCATAATGGACACAGTCCATGACCTGCATCTCCCAGGAGATCTGGAAGCAGTGGATGTTCCGTTAAGCTGTGTGATACATTGACCCCTAAGGCTGGTAGCTGCCAATATGTGCACAGGCATCTGCTGTGCTCAGAACATCATCAGTATTTCTGATTCCTCCATCTTCTCTGTTGGTCTGAGACCGCCTGGGTCAACCATGGACACAGGCACAGTTTCTCTGTGGCCATGTCCTCCTCATCCCCTGCACGGAGCATGTGTTCTTCTCGTTCTCAGAGTTGCTCTGGGCTCTTTGTCATCTGCTGACCTCTGTGTGAGTGCCGACTGCTCGGGTGCTTCTTCCCATCCAGACCATTGTGTCTCAGATGGAAGATGGCCCAGGAGATACAACGCCACACATCTGACCCCAGCTCTTGTGTTAATATGACTTGTGGTCATTCTGGCTGTAAAAGGAGACCTTAGTGAGCAAATCCCTATGTGCCTCCCAGCATTAGTGTTTGCCTGGAATGTGGCATCTGACCTGGTGAACACATAGATTATTTGTTACTTTGGGAGGAGTTGCTTGGGGCAAGGAAGTTTCCGATACTGCTTGAAAGATCTGTACATGTGCTCCCTTGGTGAGTTCTTGATGAGAGTTGCATCTCAATGGAATTATTCAATAAAGTCTTAGCTTGGGAAGGATTCCTTTTGTTTTAGCAAATGTGCAAATTTTTGATTTTTCCTTTATGTATTTACCTATTTTAACATAATTAATACAAAAATCTTAAAACATTAGTAATGATTTACAATGTCTTGAGAGTACTTTTATTAACAAGAGGAGGCCTGCATTAATGTGACTTCATGCAGACCAGCATTTCTTTGGGTTCACAATAGTTTTATTAACCATAGAAGATTGAATGAATCTAGATTCATTCAATCAGTTCAGGGAACTGTGTTATGAAATTATATTTTGGGCAAAAATTACTTCATATAATGGAAATTTCAATATTCAGAGATCAGAGTTTGTCTCATAAGCCATTTAATTTAATCTTTATTTTAAAAAGTGCCATAACCAATAACCCTGTATCTGCTCCTAAAATTAGGACTAGAAATTAAGGTTATCATCTTACCTTTTAAACATTTAGGGAATTATCTGAGCTTGATTAATATTGTGCTAGTTTTATGGACAAAGTACATAGATGAGAGGCATAGCAAGTGTTTTGACATCTTTGTCCACAAAAAGATGAAGGTATCTGGGCAATTTAAGAAAAGAAATTAAGAAAATCACAAAAAGTATCAAGTTCATCCATTCTCTGTTCCTTGTGTTCAAAGTTTATAGCAATGCAGTTACATTTTCTGATTAAAAATTAGCTGGGCATAGGGGCGCTCAGCTGTAATCCCAGCTACTCAGGATGCTGAAGCAGGAGAACTGCTTGAACCCAGGAGGCGGAAGTTGCAGTGAGCCGAGATTGCACCACTGCGCTCCAGCCTGGGCGATGGAGTGAGACTTTGTCTTAAAAAAAAAAAAATAGTAGAGCAAAGACAAGCACAATCAGGATCATTTCAGTGGATGTCTATAGAATGCGAAGTGTATGAGCTACTTCCAGCCTCCGAAACTGAGGACGGCTGGGTGATTCTCTGGGATTCTAGATGTTCTGCTTTTATAAACGTGTGAGCAGGAGTGTGGCATCCTGTTCACTAAGACGGCCCATCCTCCTGCTTCCCTTTCTTCCTCCCCATTCCTATTTGCACGGCACTCTGTGCCAGGCGATGTGTGAGGCACTATCTGTGGATGATAAATGTTAAATGTGACTACTGCATTGAAGGAGACTAAAATCTCAAATGAAGGCAGAGGGTGGAGCTTTAGGGAAGTTTCATCCTTTGAGGAACACCTGTCCCCCAGGGCATGGGGCATGGCCCCGACAGAGAGGGCTCTGAGAGGTCAGGTAGCGCACACCCTCCCCGCAAGCCGGGTGAAGGGCAGTGCTGACGTGAAGATCTTCCTCCAGAGGAAGGAGACAAAGGGGCCTCTGCTCCCCAGTTCTCTGCCTCTGCGTGGACTCTTGAATCTCCTTTTCTATCATCCCCATCCACCTCCTTGGCCAAATCCAACAGTGCGTCAAGGCCCAGCACGGTGCCACCTTCTCCGGGAAGCCTTCTCAGAATCTTCCCAGGTGAAAGCGTTGCTGAGACCCCTGAGTTTTTAAGGTACTTTATCTGCACCTCTCTTGTGACACTAAACAGTTTCCACTTCCTGTAAATAGTTTTTCCCTGGTCTGTCTGCTCCCACTGTCAGGTGACTGGTTAGGTCCTTTGCCATGTCTTACTCATTGTTTCATCATTTTTGTCTGTCGGAGAGTGGCTTGCTCCATCATAAGAAATCAGTAAATATCTGTTGAATGCAGACATCACTGAGCTGAGAGAGTCCAGAGGAGGATCCTGGAGGCTCCAAAAGGTAAAAAACAAAACAAAACAAAAAAACCCTACAACAAAACCAAACATGTGTTTAAGGAAATACAATTTGGAGGCAGCAAAAATTAACTTTCCACCCTACCTTATTGAAGAAAAATAGTTTTTCAGATGCCTAATAATAAGGTAAGTGAAATTTAAATACTAGGTATCCTGGCTGGGCGTGGTTGGTTCATACCTGTAATCCCAGCACTTTGTAAGGCCAAGGTGGGCAGATCACTTGAGGCCAGGAGTTCAAGACCATCCTGGCCAACATGGTGAAACTCTATCTCTACTAAAAATACAAAATTAGCCAGGTATGGTGGCACGTGCCTGTAATCCCAGCTACTTGGGAGGCTGAGGCAGGAGAATCACTTGAACTCAGGAGGTGGAGGTTGTAGTAAGCTGAGATCATGCCATTGCACTCCAGCCTGGGAGAAAGACCAAGACTCCCTTTCAAAAAAAAAAAAAAAATTACTATATATCCTAAGATTTTGGAATCTTACTGTTGATCTGGGTCCCTATATGTCATCAAATTCAATTTTGCATGTAGTACTTTTATGGCATAATTTATAGAATTTTCTGGAATGCCTCTAGTGACAGAAAACCAGGACTTACTGCGACAGGGCCTCAGCACTAAAGCCCTTTAATTGTAAGGACTTTCATTCTTGGTTTGAGAAATAATTTGCCTCCTTACAGCTCCCGCCACTTATTTTCCAGTGGCTAATGCGGGAGAACCTTGGCCTCAGCTTCGCGGCTGAGGGACTCTGTGGGCCATGTGTGGGTCACAGCGGTGGAGGGTCAGGGATGGGACACAACCTTGTCTGAAACAGCAGGAGAAAGCAGGGGATGCACATCCAGCGTGGAAGCAGGCAGTGGAGGGGGTGCTTCCTGTAAGGGAATATCTGGACACCTTCGGACCACGGGTTAGAAAGGCGGAGCCTTCAACGTCAGAGGGTTGTGACTCCCAGTCCCGAGTCATTGCTGCTATTCTGTGATTTGGGGCAAGATCTTAATCTCTCGGAGCCCCAGTTTACCTGTAGAATGCTGGCACTACTACCCGCCTAGTCCGTGGGGATGAGCATCAGTGAGGTCTGCAGTGCATTCAGCCTAGAACCTGACCTGTCGTATGTGTTCAGGGAGAACTGGTCTAGATATTGTTCCTTTATTTTTTTGAGACAGGGTCTTATTCTGGAGTGGTGGCGGGATATTGGCCACTGCAACCTCCACTTTTGGGGCTAGGCAATCAATCCTCCCACCTTAGCCTCCTGAGTAGCTGAGACGACAGGCATGTGCCACCACACCAGGCTACTTTTAAAAATGTTATTTTTTTGGTAGAGACAAGGTTTCACTGTGTTGTCCAGGCTGGTCTAAAACTCCTAGGCTCAAGCAGTCCTCCTGCCTCAGACTCCCAGAGTGCTGGGATTATAGGTGTGAGCCACTGCGCCCAGCTGAGGATTCCAATTTTTTTTTTTTTTTTTTGAGACGGAGTCTCGCTCTGTCGCCCAGGCTGGAGTGCAGTGGCAGGATCTCGGCTCACTGCAAGCTCTGCCTCCTGGGTTCACGCCATTGTCCTGCCTCAGCCTCCCAAGTAGCCGGGACTACAGCTGCCTCCATGCCTGGCTAACTTTTTGTATTTTTAGTAGAGACGGGGTTTCACCGTGTTAGCCAGGATGGTTTCGATCTCCTGACCTCGTGATCCGTCCGCCTCGGCCTCCCAAAGTGCTGGGATTACAGGCGTGAGCCACAGAACCCAGCCGATTCTATTTTTTTTTGAAGGTATCTTTTCAAAAATGATAATCCTTGAAGAAACTAAATTGAAAGTACACACTAAACGTGGAAAATGACAGGGAATGTAGTCTCTGTGTTATAAACACAGTAATGGCTAATGTC
Organism: Macaca thibetana thibetana; assembly: GCF_024542745.1. Taxonomy (NCBI): domain Eukaryota; kingdom Metazoa; phylum Chordata; class Mammalia; order Primates; family Cercopithecidae; genus Macaca; species Macaca thibetana. The sequence goes on from NC_065585.1 coordinate 140,685,746, forward strand.
TCAATGTCTTACACCTTCTAAAGAAGAACAGAACTTTCTGAATGTGTCCTGAATGGGATACACTCAAATGATAAGATACAATTTTATAGGCATTTTATGGGCTAAGCCCTGACGAACATGACCTCTTTGTAAACTTTTCCCTCTCTCCTCCTCCTCAAAAGTGTTCTTTTGAGGAACCACATGCTGCAGAAAACACACCTTGATTGAGTGACACGCAGGTCTCACCACCTGCTCTCATCCTGGAAGGAAGGTACCCCAGCCCGACGCTGCCCCGTCAGCACGCACCAAACCAGAGCTGGCACTTTAACTCGAATTTGGCATCAACTTAGGCAATACAGTTTTTCTGTGTTGTATCTTTGTGCTAAAGATTATAAACCCCTTTTATAATTAAGACAGTTTTGCCAAGTTGAGGCATATACCAACAAGGGGGAAGGTGCTGCAGAAAATGAGTGATTTTTAGATGTCAAAATCGTGAGCAGTCACTCTGTTCAATGTACCCTAACCATGAGAAATGCGAACGCCACGGGAACGATCGGAACACGGCTACACTGACTTGCGCCAGCCCCCTGCAGCCGTGGGTGCTGCGGGGACTGGGTCACGTGGAAGGCTTTCCCACAGCAACATCTCCTCCCCAACACTCAGTGTCCAGCGTCACCTCCTGTAAAGGATACGTGGAATTTGATGATTAAGAGACAAATGTGGAAGAACAGGATTAGTCAATTAAAGGCAATCTCTTTCTTTCTTCCTAGGTTCAGACCTTAAGTTATAACAATAAAAAATCAGCACGTCAATGATGTTCTCAGACTGCTGAGGCTCCAAGGCCGTTGTTCTCTGTAAGTCCCGGTCAATGTAGTTTCACTGTTGTACTTCTATTTCTAGGATTAGTGAATGCCCTGTTAACACAGCCATCTAGAAATGGAATGTCAGGGACAAATTTCCAAGGATCTCAGCTATCCTTTTGAAGTTCAGAATTTATAGTGATCATGTCAATGTACAAATAAATTCGAAGAAAAAGAAAAACACTTTAGAAAGAACATAATTTGTCAAGACATTCAGAAATAGCTTTGTGAAACTGTACTGTGTTCAACATAAGCACTAGTTGTAGGTACTGTGCAATTATGTAATCTATAAACAAAGACAGGTGGTATTAGCTTAGAAGTCAAATACAGCAATTTATAATGGGAGCTGCTTCTGAACTCTTTTTTTTTTTTTTTTTGAGACAGAGTCTCACTCTGTTGCCCAGGCTGGAGTGCAGTGGCTGGATCTCAGCTCACTGCAAGCTCCGCCTCCCGGGTTTACGCCATTCTCCTGCCTCAGCCTCCCGAGTAGCTGAGACTACGCCACCTCGCCCGGCTAGTTTTTTTTGTATTTTTTAGTAGAGACAGGGTTTCACTGTGTTAGCCAGGATGATCTCGATCTCCTGACCTTGTGATCTGCCCGTCTCGGCCTCCCAAAGTGCTCGGATTACAGGCTTGAGCCACAGCGCCCGGCCCCTTTTTTTTCTTTTTAAGACAGTGTCTCACTCTGTTGCCCAGGCTGGAATGCAACGGCACGATCTTGGCTCACTGCAACTTCCGCCTCCCAGGTTCAAGTGATTCCCCTGCCTCAGCCTCCCAAGTAGCTGGGATTATAGGTGCCCACCACCACACCTGGCTAATTTGTATTTTTAGTAGAGACGGGGTTTTACCATGTTGGCCAGGCTGGTCTCGAATTCCTGACCTCAGGTGATTCGCCCACCTCAGCCTCCCAAAGTGCTGGGATTACAGGTGTGAGCCACCGCGCCTGGTCTGAACCGTCTTGATGGTAGGTTTCTCTAGACAAATGGGAGGAAGGTGGAGAATAAGGGGCTGTCCCCTTCCACGTGGAGAAGCAGAGGCACAGCTGAGCCCCAAAGGGGCTGGGACAGATCTGCCTGGTGACACCTGGTAGAGGAACGACGTGGCCTTCCCGTCCCACCCAGGTGAGGAGACCTTTGGGTACGTCATCACATCGTTAACTAACTTAATCTTTTACTTACCTTCGGCATAATGCCAAGGCATTTTCTTGTAAAGCATGAGCTGGTAACAATACTAGAAAATAATACGAATGCTCCCAATGAAGTTTTTGCCAAAATCCAAGAGAACTGCTAGGTGGACTGTGAGATCACCTGTGCTCCCAAGGAAACTGTCAGCACAGTTGATCTTCTATTCAACTTACCTGACGAACAGAACACACACTTTTCCACCGATATCTTAGTGGCTGCTTCTCTTTTCATGTAATTTATATCTTTTCTTAGAATTGAGGGGGATATACTAGAAAGCACGTTTATTTTCATTCACTTGAATACCAAAGGAAGGAACTTTTCTCCATTAATGCTGTGATGTGCATGTTTGCATGACTGAGAAATGGTGTCTAAGAGGCCCCAGGGAAGCCTGAGCTCTTACTTTCCTCCGAGAGATCGTTCTCCTCCGCCTCTCGCTCCATCTCTTTGCACCAGCCTTCCATCCTCTTCGTCTCCGTGTGCAGCAGCTTCAAAAACCAGGACCCATCCCTGCGGCACGGAGACACCCTCCCGGTCTCTACTGTGTCGATGGCGGGCTCCAGCCACGGGTCCGGAGGGGGCAGGGTGGAGGTGTCCACTTGGGTCCGATAGTCTTCTCGATAGCTGAAGAGCCCCTGGGTCCGTACAGTTCTCACCGCGCCATACTGGGTGGGGGTGCTGGGCTCGGAGTGCCGCTGGAAGGATGAGCCGAACTGGAGGCCTTTGTCCTCCATGGTGATGTGGCCTGGGAACCCCTCCAGCTCCAGGTCAGCTTGGACGGCAGCCGTGACGCTGTTAGAACGTTTAAAACGCCCGTGTCTGCAAAAGGAGGGAAGGAAGAGAGGGTAGCCTTTCTGAGAGGACTTGGTGCAACAGAATCCTACATGTGGCTTGTCAGGAGCGCACCTGAGCACAGCAGCATAGCAGCTCAAGGGTGGGTGGTGGTTTGTCTGTGAAATGTGCTGGTGTTTGTCTATGGAAGAACATTTGGTTTTGCAAATCGTTAAACTTTAACATCTGCCTAAGTCTCAGGCCCTAAAAAACGCCCACTTGGGATTTAAGTTTATTGAATGATACAATGAGAGTTAATGTGTTTCATGAAACCGCTATTAGCAAACGGCTACCTCCCTTTCAGAAATATGCTACAAGCTTATACAGCCGAGGTCATGGGTTCTTCTATGTAAACAATACCCACATCATACTGAGTTTTAGTGGCTTCCAAATTGTGTTTCAGGGCCTGAGCCACTTCTGTCTGAATAACTTAATATGTCCCCATTAACCCCTATATGCAAAATAAGGACTCCAAATTCTGACTTTGGTGTTTGAAAAACATTTTCACTGTCTGTATTTTAATGTCATCCTTTTCCACATGGCTGATCACTGAAATAGTCGGCAGGAAGGGGCTTATAGTTGGAGACCAGCATGCTGGGTGAGAACGCTGTGAGCGTGTGTGTGCACGTGTGTGTCCTCTGTATCTCTGTGTTTGGGATATGTGTACATATGTGCATCTGTAGTGTGTGCCTGTGTGGTGTGTGTCTCTGTGTCTACATAGCCCCAGCTACTGCAGCCATCCCCGTGGCTCTGCAGGCTGAACCCACAGAAGCACAGAGCTGGTTAGTAACGTTGCCACGTGTTCCCTTTGCGGGAGGGACACTGAGTCACAGAGCAGGATGGAAGGCAGCCTGCCCGGCTCCCCGGTGCAGAATATGGCCAGGTTCTAGGAGGTCTACTTGGAAACTGGGGAAGCCATGAGCTGGGGTCGGAATCTCTTTGTAATCAAAAATCTCCATAGGGTGGGTGCTAAAATGCTCCCTGATGAGGGAGGCCACCCAACACTGTCCCTATCAGAGGCTGGCTGAGCCCTCACAATGTAATAGTCTCATCAAAATTTGTTTTTATGAAATAGACAATACATGCTATTTTAAATATAAACTAAAATGATCATCCTGCCTCGTTGCAAAAATAACACTAATGGACATCACTTTATGTTTCCAGGTAGTATTTTTGAAGTGAAACAACTTCACGTTATACGAAGGTCTTGAATGTGCTTTGCTGTCTTTCTATCATTTCACGTTTAACATGACAAGGTGTGAAGCCTGTATTGGTGTCACCCTCAGCCCGTCCTTTTTTTTTTTTGAGACAGAGTCTGGCTCTGTGGCCCAGGCTGGAGTGAGTGGCGCCATCTTGGCTCCCTGCAAGCTCCGCCCCCTGGGTTCACGCCATTCTCCTGCCTCAGCCTCCCGAGTAGCTGGGACCACAGGCGCCGCCACCTCGCCCAGCTAGTTTTTTGTATTTTTAGTAGAGACGGGGTTTCACCGTGTTAGCCAGGATGGTCTCTATCTCCTCACCTCATGATCTGCCCACCTCGGCCTCCCAAAGTGTTGGGATTACAGGCGTGAGCCACCGTGCCCAGCCTCAGCCCATCCTTCTTTCCTTTGGATCAAGGACTGTGACTTTCAGGCAGTCAGCTGCTCTGCTTTCAGAGGTGACAAATTACTTTGGAAAGAATTACTCCCTTGCCTCTTGCAAAAACAAGACATAGGCAGGTGTTAACTCATACTTGGGGGCTATCAGTGGAAAAGTATAAACGTATGGCCCTGTTTCCACAAGCACAGGCATGACTGAGGGCCAGCAGGACCTAGGAGCTTCCATCAGGCATTTGACAAAGAGCTCTCCCTCGGGGGTGACTGCGTGTCAGAAGGGGCTGAGTTACCGCTTCTCATCTTCCACTTGCACCCCGACGGAGTGGTATTCCCGCAGACCACGGCTCTCCGTGTCAGAATCTGTGGCCGTTTCCACCTAATTCAACAGAGAACATCTTATTTTAGAACAGAAACATGGGGCCTGCGCAAGGGACTATTTTGTTGTTGTTGCTGATTTGCTGTAATTAATTACGTATTTGTTTAATTAATGCAGAGATACACTTGACCCAGTAGAATCACAGAGAGGGAAATGCATTCACATCAGAGTAATTACATCGCTCCTGCGTCTCATCACATTTTACATAACTACCTGAACTCAGAGCTGCACTTTGGTCTTTTAAATGTATGCAAATAAAACTGCTTAGTTCAGCTCAGGCAAAAAATAGGTTTTGTTGAACTGCATTATTACAGGACTTAAAAGCTCTTATCACGCCCTACGGTGATGAAAGTACAGCATGAACCAAACATAGCTAATGGCAACAAATAAGCAATTTAATAGAATTATACTGATGGCTGCAGCCACATACAGGGAGACACAGAAAGGAATTTAAGCATTGATCAGAAACAGAGGCAAACTCTCCACCTTGACCTCCATAGAGCTGTCTCACATCTGCTAAGAGGATGGCCAGCAGGGTGATGTCAGATCAGAACAGAAATCATATATTCCACAGAGAATTCTTACTGTGGCTATATTATTTGCCAAAAAGTCCCCACAAACCCACCAAACATTTCAATGATCATCAACTATGCAAAGTTATCCCACAAGGGAATTCTAGTACAGTACAGTTTCTTAAAAACAAAAAACCCCTAAGTCTCAGTAGGAAAACTCTGAAACCAAACGTTAGTTAAGCCATTGATGAGATTCCAGGCACTGAGTCATTCCTCCTTCCAGAAAAATATTACCTATGGTAGCAAAAGGGCTTTTGATCCCTCTCTGAAATGTCACAGCTAAGTTATAAAACATCTCTCTTTTCTTAAACATATTACTGATCACTACAAGGAAAAGGTGCAAAGCATTAAATAATTATGACTGTGTTCTCTGGGAGTCAAGAGAGGAGCTGCACGTTGACATTTGAGTTGCAGTTTGTGACTGTCCTAAGGTTAAGCCTGTGTCAACAAGGACTGGCTCAGATTTGTGGCTAAGAGAAGTAATCATGGTAACAGGGAAGACTTACTTGGCGCGTACCCTGTCCCAGGCACTATGCTGAGGTTCCAGCGTTACCACGTGTAATCCATACAATAACCCCAAGCATGTTTCCAGCCCCAGGAGAGAATTGGGGGATCAGAGGAGTGGGGGGGGTGACTTGCTCAGGAGTGCCCAGCTGGTTGGGGGCAGGGCCAGGGCTCTTGTCCAGATCTCTCTGACCCCAGAGCCGTGTGTGGCATGGAAGAAAGCATATGAGAAAACCCTGGAGCTCTTGGCCGGCCACGGAGCCAGGGGAATGGACAGAGACGTCCACTTTCATTGGGTGTAGTTCTGAAGACAGGTGCAGAATCCGTCCCTAGACTGGGATGCGTGTTCTGATAGCTGAGTGAGACGGGCTACAGGAGGAAGAACATTCCTGAGTGAAGATCCTGGCCTTCCTGTCAGAATTGACCATTCCCCTTTCTAGTTTTAAGTGGGTCACGGCTTTATTAAACCTTACCTTGCTCGACATAAACATTATTACACAAAAGGATTGTAATACAAGGAATAGATTTAAAATTCCACGTCTGTACCTATGGAGCTGCCTCGTGTTTTACCTGCAAAGGATCCCATTTGATGAATACAACCTAGTGCATTTAATGAGCCTTCAGTGGAGGGAAATCTGGTTGTTTCTAGTTTTCTGCCATTATAAATGATGCTGCTACAAATACATGTCTGTACTTGTGTGTGTGTGAAAACTTCTGTGAATGTATCCACCGGATGGGAGGTCTGGGTCAGAGGCATTTGCACTTTTTAATTTTGGTAGATATTGTCAAATCTGATATGAGTGAAATAAATTCCAATGGATACTTTTAAAGTTTTTATCATAAAAATGTGGAGAATATTTGTCTCACTTATTCTATTTCTAGGAATCCAGCCTAAACAAAGGATCTTAAATTCTGACCAATGTGTGAGGTGTTCATTGCAGCATTATTTATAAGGTAGCACCTGGGGAGAATGAGGGGGATACAGTGGGATAGGAATGTGCAGTAAGTCATGATTTACTCGTGACATGGAATACCACACAGCCGTGAAAAACGATGGAGCTGGGCATGGTGGCTCATGCCTGTAATCCCAGTGCTTTGGGAGGCTGTGGCGGGAGGATCACTTGAGCCTAGGAGTTTGAGACCAGCCTAGGCAACATGGCAAGACCCCATCTCTACAAAAAACAAAACAAAACAAAAATTAGCTGAGTGGCAGCACCTGTGGGACAAGCTACTCCAGAGGCTGAGGCAGGAGGATCACTGGAGCCCAGGATGTTGAGGCTACAGTTAGCTGTGAATGCACCACTGAACTCCATTCTGGGCAATAGAGTGAGACCCTGTCTCTAAAAAATAAAGATGGTTATAAAGATAACCTCAAGAATGCTTATAATACAGACTTTAAAGGACACAGATTAACAGGTGCCATGGACAACAGAATTACCAGGTGCATGCACACACGTAGAAACACCCATACTCACAGGCAAGTACGTGTACCATGGAAGAGACGAAAAACACACAAAAAAGTAAAAGCTTTTTTGGTCGGGCGCGGTGGCTCAAGCCTGTAATCCCAGCACTTTGGGAGGCCGAGACGGGCGGATCACGAGGTCAGGATATCGAGACCATCCTGGCTAACACGGTGAAACCCCGTCTCTACTAAAAATACAAGAAAATTAGCTGGGCGAGGTGGCGGGCGCCTGTAGTCCCAGCTACTCGGGAGGCTGAGGCAGGAGAATGGCGTGAACCCGGGGAGGCGGAGCTTGCAGTGAGCCGAGATCGCGCCACTGCACTCCAGCCTGGGGCACAGAGCAAGACTCCGTCTCAAAAAAAAAAAAAAAAAAAAAAAAAAAAAGTAAAAGCTTTTCCTTCCTTTCTCTGTCTCCAAATTTCCTCTAATATATTTTTGTTATTTTTATAGTGAATTTGAAAAATACAGCTTTTGGAACTGGTCAGATTCTGCTACTTGCTGGCCATGCAATTTAGGAAAGTCTTTTAAATTTTGTTGAATCTTTGCTTCCTTGTCTCAAAGAGGGGACATCCAATGCCTCAGTTAACTGATGTAAAACTCTCAGCATGAGGCCTGACTCAAGTAGGTTCGTCCACAGCAAGTGCGAATTCCCTGTTCTCTCATCCCAGCTTTAAGGATGGTCAGGTGAATAGTGGTATGCATATTACATTAAAATTACATTAAAGGTGCACGCATATGATGAACCATGCAGATTTTATCGTGGCTGTCTCATGAAATCTTTCTAAGGAAAATGAAGTTCAGCATTGCTGGAAGGTAAAGTCTGAGGGAGACATGGTAAAATCATACTTGGCCAGGAGGAGTTAAGTATCAATTTCAGAAATCCTGGGCATAGAGAGGCTTCCTGTGAGACAGAAAAGCAAATCTGGGACAAAGAAAATAAATTATTTTGTACAGTGGAAAGGCAATTCAAGAGTCTTTTCCAAAGGAAATGCTGGCTAGAAGTAGGTTTAAAAAGTTTTGAGGCCAGGCACACGGGTTCACACCTGTAACCTTGGTGCTCTGCAAGGCTGAGGGGGAGGATCACTGGAGCCCAGGAGTTTGAGGCTGGAGTGACCTATGATTGCACCACTGTACTCCAGCTTGGGCAACACAGCAAGCCCTCATCTCTTACAGTTTTGAAAAATACATGGGTGCAAGAAAAAAGATGAATGAGCGAAATCACTGTCCCGCCTCCCATGCAGTCCCAGGCTAGCAGCAGCGTCAAAGCCAACCAGCCGCTTCTGAGCCAGCTTCTGCAGGGACGCTGAGAAAATGACTGTGGGCAGGGCTGGCAGCAGGAACCGCTCACTAGTAATATCGGGCCAGGGTGCCAACCTGTAATCTCTGCTCTCCCGACAAGCTCATTTTCTGCTCTTTCTTCCAAACCTCACACACAGCAGGGCAGGTGCCCTGGATTTGATGCAAACTCCTCTTTCCCTCTGAGACGTGCTCTCCCTCCAAGAGTTAGGGGTGAGTGGCCAGCCCCACCTGTGAGGCTTTGAGCTCCAGGGCAGCCGTGAGGAAGAGCAGCTGACTGTGTGTCTGGAGAATCGGGCAGACACCAGTCAGCGTCTTTTCCAGGTTGCCTCTGCCCTCTCACAACCTGGTGAGATCACAGAATAGAGACTGATCTCATTGGCCGGGCGCGGTGGCTCACACCTGTAATCCCAGCACTTTGGGAGGCCGAGACAGGTGGATCAGCTGAGGTCAGGAGTTCGAGACCAGCCTAGCTAACATAGTGAAACCCTATCTCTACTAAAAACACAAAAATTAGCCAGGCATGGTGGCACATGCCTGTAATCCCAGCTACTTGGGAGGCTGAGGCAGGAGAATCACTTGAACTCAGGAGGCGGAGGCTGCAGTGAGGCGAGATCAGGCCACAGCACTTCAGCCTGGGCAACAGAGTAAGACTCCATCTCAAAAAAAAAAAAAAAAAATTAAAAAACAACAACAAAACTGATCTCATTTCTAAAGGTGGGGCTCGTAAGGCACCAGGGACAGAAGGATCCTGACTGTTAGACCAAGCCTCCACCTCACCTAACTGCAGTATCTGGGAGCTGTAAACATTTCCCACAGAGTTCCCCAAACACACACATGCACACAAAAGAAAATGGAAAACTTAGCAGGAGAGACAAACCGCAAAGGATAAAAATGAAAGTGAAAACACAAATGGTCCAATTGGAAGAAAAGTAAGGTCAGGCCAGACCGGGTCAGAGGACCTCTCCGAGGTGGCTCAGCCATGCCCACAAGCTCTCCTCCTTATCCTAGGACTGGCCTATGAGTGCCAAGACTGGGGCCCATTCTCTCCTACGGGCATCTAGCCTGCAAATTTGGAGCTCTGATGAGACCTGTCTGTGTGTCCTGCTGTAAGGGCCAGACTCACACGGCCATGTCCAGACATCTGAGGAACAGGGGACTTGCCACTGGCCTCTGCTCTAAGCTGGGCAGGGAGGGAGGATGGGGGCCATAGGTGGTGTGAGCTGAGGACCCTCACTCACTGGGGATCATGTTAGACACAGCCCAGTAATTATAATGAGAATCCTGAATTCAAACCCTGGTAGTAAAAGGTCATGCAATGCACTGTGAACAAGGGAGCTGCCTTGTGGGACGGGACCCCCCTGGAGCTGTCTTTCTGCGAGCCAGCGGGCCACAGAGGGCGTGAGGTCCACAGAAGATGTGTTCAGTAGCATGGACACTGTTCATTTGTAGGAATGACATTTGCAGAACACAGATTCTCCTGCTATCTGCACTCAGACAAAACTGTGCCCAAAGTTTCCCAGAAGCCAGTCCCGTTGGATGCTGGTTGAACACAGGCTGGCCAGCTTTGTCTATGAGCTCAGAACAGCGTGACACCTGCCCTGTGTCCCAGGACAGGAACAGAACCAGGGCAGGCTCCTGAGGGCACAGAATCATTCTGGGATTTTCTCCTCTTTGAGAAGCAGAGCAGAGAGGAGTGGAGTGGAGTGCAGGCTCCAGAGTCTCACCCGCTGGCTTCACTCATAGTCTTGGCCGTGAGCCCTTAGGCAAGTCCCTGACCCCCCTGAGCCTCAGTTTTCCCATCGATAGGCTGGGCACAGTAACAACCAGCACACAGGGTTATTATGAGGATTAAATGGTGCCTTGGTGCCTGGCGGGGACGTGGCCACCTGTCCACAGCCTGCTCACTCCTGTCTCAGCCTGTCACCTCCTGCCCTGGCAAGGCTGCTGTCTGCAGCTCCCCTCCTGAGGCCTCCCAGGCACCCACAGGAACCTGTCTTTCATCCACTCGGTTCCTTCTTTTCCTCCCCTTTACTCCTGCAGTGGTTTCAATTCTTTGGCTGTTTTCCTTATCCTGACACTGGAGCCGCTCCAGCTACATTTTCTCCATAGCTTTTCAATTCGCTTCCTTTGGATAACTGTGAGGTCACCAGCTCACAGGATGCACAGAAAACACACAGGATGTTGTACGTTTTGTTTTTTTTCTTACTGCCTTGATAGGTGACTTTGTTATCCACCTTCATTCCTGTCTTTGCATCCATCCTCACCCAGCACACACCCAGCGACCCATCCGTCCACTCGCTCACCCAACATTTACTGAGCACTCCCTATGTGCCAGGCACAGTGCTGGGTGCAGGGTGGCAAGAGGCTGGGGGTGCAGTCCCCCTCACGGGACACAGTGTGTGGGGCTGGGGTCCAGAGAGGCCCCCGGGAGGGGGTAAAGGCACAGGCTGAGCTTTGCAGGGGAAGCTGGGGGGATGAGGAGAAGCCTGTACTCAGCAGAGGCTGCTGTGCCAGGGGTGAGAGCTGGGAGTGGAAGAGGGGTGACCACTGAGGGGTGTGGGATCCTGGCTGTGGGTGGGGCAGGAAGCGGCGGCATTGTGCCCAGCGTGCTGACTTAACTGTATGAGTTTCCAAAATTATGTCCCACTCATTTCAGATAAAGTCGGTACTACACGTGCTTAGAAGTGGGCGCTGCCTTGGTCATGGCTGGGTGGACATCCTGGAGGGCACCTGTGGGAGGCAGCTGAGGAGAAAAGAGAGAGGGTGGGAGTATCTGGCAGTGGGAAGTCACCTGGCTAATTTGGGGACCTCTCCAGTCTCTACTGCAGACATGACCCTGGAGACGGAGACAGGCGAGGGCACCCTGGCTTTCCTGCTTACGGGTGCCCGGGCCCAGCGAGGCCCAGGGCTGCAGGCAGGTTATGGACCCTGGTGAGCCCCTTGTCCTCATCTAAGAGGCGATGGATGGGGGCACCCAGCATAGTGCCTGGCATATAGAATCAGGACAGAGGCAAGAGGGGATGGATGGGGGCAACCAGCACAGTGCCTGGCATATAGAATCAGGACAGAGGCAAGAGGGGATGGATGGGGGCACCCAGCATAGTGCCTGGCATATAGAATCAGGACAGAGGCGACAAGAGCAGTCGCATAAACATCCAAAAAGGGAGAGAAAATGAAAGTCATGCGGACGCGGCTTTGGAGCACATTTCGGTACTTACATCTGACCTTGGGTATGGCTGATGCTCTGGGAATTCAGAATCCTAAACAAAACAATGAAGCCACATGTGGAGACCCGGTTCGGAGGCCCTGGACCAGCGGGCGGCTCCCCTGCTCTCTCCGCCCGCATGCCTAGCTACCAGCGCGCACGGCCCGGCTCTCACGCACGCTCCACTCACCCTCCTCCCTGGGCCGCCCCAGCGGCAATCAAGAATCTGATTGTTAAAGCTCCGAGGAACGCAGGCTTAATGCAGGGGTAAAAGGAAGCAGGAGGTGGGCCGTGTTGGCAGAGGACTTGACATCCAGCCCTGCTCAACCACATCTCCCAGATCCCGGAGGAATGGGCTGCCTGACCCAGATCACAGGACAATCTCCCGGCCTCCCTGGGTGCGCAGCACTGCACCTAAAACGGACTTGCAGAGGGAGGTGCCCCGTGGGCGGGAGCTGGCCAGAGCTCTCCATTCGCGGGTAAAGGAACCGTCTGCCACGCCTGTATCATGGGCAGACATCTGGGGGCCCGGATGGACGGTGGGTCAACCATCTGTGGTCTGAAACCACGGATGCAGCATCTGTGACCTCAGCTGAGGGGACTGCCTGTACCTGAAATTGCTGTGAGTACGCCCAGGTTCTGTATGGAGGAGGGCCTACCTTTCCTTTTACCTCTTCATTCCCAACACCTTTTGGTTCCCCCACTCAACTCTTTGGCCACAATACTGAGAAGCTTTTTGAAAAATCAGACTTCAACAGAAACCCTCCCTCTTAAGCATCAAAATAGCGTTATCTCCATCCTCTCTAGGCAGCCTTTGGCCCTTGGAAAATGCGCGGCCCGGAGTGTATTTTCAGGGTGACAGGGGACAGGGAGCTGGAACCCCTGGCTTTCCTTCAGCCCTGGACCGGGGTCCGCGTCACCTCAGGGGTCTCCCGCCTACTCGCCGTGCTGGCAGGTCTGCAATGCAAACGCACAGCCCTGCTCTCAGGTTCCGCAGCCCTGCTGGGGTTAGGGTCAGTGCTAAGGACCCAGGGCCACTGGCTGGGTTCTGGCTTATTCTATGCTATTGGCAGGACTGAGTAGAGCGAGGCCCTGACGGGCGGCCACGAGCAGCTACCTGAATCCCGATGGAGGAGCAGCGGCTCTTGAGGAGTTCCTCCGCCTTGGACACCAGGATGGCCTTGTCGCTGGTCCTCGCGGAGCTGCTCTGGCTCTCGGGCATGTGGCGCTGGGCCGCGGCCGTCTCCAGGGCGAGGTTCATGGCCTTGTTGCTGTCCAGGCTGTCCGTGGAGTTGTAGAGGCCGCGGCTGTCCTGGGGCCAGGGCGACATCCTCTGCGCGCGGCTGTCCTGGTAGGCATCCTGGGTGGATTCGGTGCTGCTCTGCGCCGTCACCGAGATCAGAGGCTTGGAGGTGGTCCGAGGGGGCACTGGTGGGGGGGTTTTCTTGTAATTTGTATATGAGACGGCTGTAAGAAAAGAAAGTCCCAAGTCAACAAGCGTGTTCTCCCCCACCAGCCTCTGGTCTACAGTTTCACCACGCCCACGCCCTGTGATTGACAGAGCAAGTCTGTTCCTGGACGTCTAGCCTAAGACACTAGCACAAAACGTGGGGAGAGTGAGACAGCACACATGAATAGACTTGTAAAAGTGCAGGATTATAAAAATACCAACAAATCCAGCAATAGAGACACAGCTAAGCAAGCTGTGTCCCCGCAGGACAGCACACAAATGATGGTGTGGCATCATTCCTACGCAGGTCACGTCATCATGGAAAACGCTCATTCTATCACGTTAGGTTCAGAAGAGAGATGGAGTCTTGCTCTGTTGCCCAGGCTGGAGTGCAGTGGCGCGATCTCGGCTCACTGCAGCCTCCGTCTCCTGTGTTCAAGTGATTCTCCTGCCTCAGCCTCCCAAGTAGCTGGGATTACAGGCACCCCCCCCACCACACCTGGATAATTTTTGTATTTTTAATACAGATGGGGTTTCACCATGTTGGCCAGTCTGGTCTCAAACTCCTGACCTCAGGACCTCAGATGATCCACCCGCCTCGGTCTCCCAAAGTGCTGGGATTACAGGTGTGAGCCACCACACCCAGCCCAAAGTGGATACATTTTTAAAAACCTTGCATTGGAAAGCGAATCTGAAGGCTAGAAAACTGAGGAAGGATGATCAGATGTTATCAAATCAGTCGGGTGCTGAGCTTCTCTTTTACCAGAGAAACATTCAAAATCCTGTCTTCTTTTTGTTTCCTTTTGTTCCTGACGTTTCCCCCTAATGTCAATCCATCCCTTAAGGAAAATTATTGAAAACTGACAATATTCAAGGCACTATTTAGGAGATTCAGAAAGTTCCCAAGACTTCTCCATCCCAAAGGCCAATAGTGCCAGGGAGAGACCTGGGTTAGGAAATCATTTTGTCTCTCTGGGTGGGACGCGTTGGGTTACCACGCATTCATCTCACCTCGGCAGGGATGAGGTCCGTTTAAACACTTGTTTCTCATGACGCCTTTCCTGACAGCGTTTCATAGTGTTGATTTATCAAGGGTGTTAAGTGCGACATGGACACATGATCAGAGAGACGGCGGGTGGAGGTGTGAAGAGGGCTCATTGATAAAGGGGTTTCCACGTGACAGCCCTGGAGAGCAGGTGGCTGTTTTCATGTTAACCCATTTGTCATGGGACATTTACAGAAAACAGAGTCGTCATCATTAATGATATGTCTTCAGATTGTGCGGCTCTAGCCGAAGGCAGGCCGGTGTCTGCTGCGCGCCAGAGCGAGACTGTGGACGGGGGCTCTCAGTGACCTCTCCAGTGGCAAAGCTGGCTCTGCGTTGGTTCTCTTAACCAGAAATACTGATTCCGAAGAAGTTTTCAGTCCCAGCAACAGGGGTAGTAACAATCAAAATCAACAGAGACGCAGGAATACAGATTAAAATGTGACATCTGCCTTAGCATAAATATATTTTTCTTTGGCAAGTTTGAGGTGAGTAAAAGGTGACACTAAACACCCCAGACTGGTTGAGGTGAGTAAAAGGTAACACTAAACACCCCGGATTGGTTGAGGTGAGTAAAAGGTGACACTAAACACCCCGGATTGGTTGAGGTGAGTAAAAGGTGACACTAAACACCCCGGATTGGTTGAGGTGAGTAAAAGGTGACACTAAACACCCCGGATTGGTTGAGGTGAGTAAAAGGTGACACTAAACACCCCGGATTGGTTGAGGTGAGTAAAAGGTGACACTAAACACCCCGGATTGGTTGAGGTGAGTAAAAGGTGACACTAAACACCCCGGATTGGTTGAGGTGAGTAAAAGGTGACACTAAACACCCCGGATTGGTTGAGGTGAGTAAAAGGTGACACTAAACACCCCGGATTGGTTGAGGTGAGTAAAAGGTGACACTAAACACCCCGGATTGGTTGAGGTGAGTAAAAGGTGACACTAAACACCCCGGATTGGTTGAGGTGAGTAAAAGGTGACACTAAACACCCCGGATTGGTTGAGGTGAGTAAAAGGTGACACTAAACACCCCGGATTGGTTGAGGTGAGTAAAAGGTGACACTAAACACCCCGGATTGGTTGAGGTGAGTAAAAGGTGACACTAAACACCCCGGATTGGTTGAGGTGAGTAAAAGGTGACACTAAACACCCCGGATTGGTTGGATTTTCCCAGCGAGGTTCACCTCAGCAGGGAACAATGGGACATATCAAACGTCATAACCATGTCACCACACGTCACAGGAAAATGCAACAGGGAGGAAAGTAATCAGTTAGTGACCTTCCCAGAAAATGTAAGCAAATGCATGCAAATTCATCCCCACCTTGGCTCATTATGTGTTTCATAGTTACTCTCAAAGGTCTCCTGTCGCCACTGTTCAAAATCACAGACCTTACTAAGTGTATTTAAGTAAAATTTAAAGAGTCTGAAAAATTTCACAAAACAACTAAACCTTCCTTCCTGTGTGGAATATCTTGTAAATTAAAAAAGCTCATGGGGCAGGTTATGACTTATCTCCATATCACAGGAAAATCGCATACCACATCTTCTCACTTTATAAGGTGTTTGCTACAGGCTGATGAAATGATTTTTTAAACTGATTTCTTTGTAAAAATGTAGTTGCATGCCACACTTTTAAAACAAACAGATTAAGAAGGAGCAGTTCACCTCCAGCATACAAAAGGAAGAATTTACTACACTCCACCTGGGAGGGCACACACAGCGATTTTTCCTGGATGACTAAAGGGATTATACTGTTTCTAAATGTGTGTGCACATGCCTGCCAGGCTGTTCTCAGAACCACTAAAACGAAAACGCGGTTTGAAGCAATTAGCTGTGCTGTGGTGGTGCGGAGATGACCACTGACTGACTTTCGTTAAGTTATAGTTAGAACTTTGTGGAAGAGCATTGTTTTTCACCGAATCAGCAAAGTTCCAGTGTCAAAGTCATTATTTAGCCTACTGTATTCTCGGAATCCACATTTTAGGATGTGAATCCAAGTATTTAAAAAAAATTATTGCTTAAAACAACTGCTCACTGGTACTGAGTCTGTAACATATCATCAATTTCGTGGTGAAACCCCACACGGACGTTTGACGATGGCATTCAGTTCAACCTGAGTGTCCACATGGTTGCTGTGACCATATAGGCTTTCCGGAGACCATTGATAAGGAGGCTGAAGACCCTGGGCTTTCTTCCACGTTGGGCACGGATGTAAAGTGCCTGGCAAGCTTCGCTGGTGGATGTAAGATTGTAAGATTCGCTGATTTCAGGAGGCGTTTATCTAGAGCCTAAGAGCCTGGCCCCAGTGAGGTCCATAGTCACACTGGAAAGGCAGCCCTGAGAACCGAGGGTGCAGCATCAGAGACTGGGGATGCCCAGAGAGACTCGGGTTGAAGGAAGCTTCCTGGGGGTGAACCTGGCTGTGCCTTGAGGTGGATGGAGCTGCTCCTGGGAAGCAGGAGTGGGACAGGCCAGTGGATGTGGCCTGTGCCTCGATGAACCAGTGCCACCACGGGAAGGGCCAGTGGACATGGCCTGTGTTGTAGATGCACCGATGCCACCTCAGGGGGCCAGGGGACACGGCCTGTCCTGTAGACGCACCAGAGCTGCCACGGGAAGGGCCAGTGGGCATGGCCTGTCCTGCAGACGCACCAATGGTGCCACGGGAAGGGCCAGTGGGCATGGCCTGTCCTGCAGACGCACCAATGGTGCCACGGGAAGGGCCAGTGGACACAGCCTGTCCTGCAGAAACGCTGATGCTGCCGCATCCGCACCCACAGCCTCAGCTCTAGAAAGGCAGCCCTGGTGGAGGAGGGTTTGATATCAATGGGTCAGTTGTTATCAACAAAACCAGTATTCTCTGGCATAAAGATACTGCAAACTTGACTTGGATTTCCCCAGTGGTCTGCAGGCTCCTCTGGGGCTGAACCGCGGGTCACGTTACTGCTCTGGGGATACAGCCTGATCTCTTCTCTTCTTTACAAGTGTCGTGGAATTTTCCTCAAACTATTTACCTTCTGGCAGAACAGCAAGTGACCGTTCTGCCGTTCTCTCTTCCTCTAAATAAAACATGTGCTGTGACACTTGAACTCTTGTTTTGCTCTGTTTTCCTTTGGTGATTTAATATCTTGAGATGATTTTTACTACTCCCTGAAGTTGAGTTTCACTTACAGGATCCAGAGACTCACAGGCAAGTCACAGCTGTCAGACCAAACCTCCCCTGTTAGTCGAAGTTAACCATTTCGCTCAGGGCCCTCTCCCTGCCGGGTTAGTCGAAGTTAACCATTTCGCTCAGGGCCCTCTCCCTGGCCTGTCAGTCAAAGTTAACCGTTTCACTCAGGGCCCTCTCCCTGCCCGGTTAGTCGAAGTTAACCATTTCGCTCAGGGCCCTCTCCCTGGCCTGTCAGTCAAAGTTAACCGTTTCACTCAGGGCCCTCTCCCTGCCCGGTTAGTCGAAGTTAACCGTTTCGCTCAGGGCCCTCTCCCTGCTGGGTTAGTCGAAGTTAACCGTTTCGCTCAGGGCCCTCTCCCTGCCGGGTTAGTCGAAGTTAACCGTTTCACTCAGGGCCCTCTCCCTGCCAGGTTAGTCGAAGTTAACCGTTTCACTCAGGGCCCTCTCCCTGCCGGGTTAGTCGAAGTTAACCATTTCGCTCAGGGCCCTCTCCCTGGCCTGTCAGTCAAAGTTAACCGTTTCACTCAGGGCCCTCTCCCTGCCGGGTTAGTCGAAGTTAACCGTTTCACTCAGGGCCCTCTCCCTGCCGGGTTAGTCGAAGTTAACCGTTTCACTCAGGGCCCTCTCCCTGCCCGGTTAGTCGAAGTTAACCATTTCGCTCAGGGCCCTCTCCCTGCCGGGTTAGTCGAAGTTAACCATTTCGCTCAGGGCCCTCTCCCTGGCCTGTCAGTCAAAGTTAACTGTTTCGCTCAGGGCCCTCTCCCTGCCCGGTTAGTCGAAGTTAACCGTTTCGCTCAGGGCCCTCTCCCTGGTCTGTCAGTCAAAGTTAACCGTTTCACTCAGGGCCCTCTCCCTGCCCGGTCAGTCAAAGTTAACCGTTTCACTCAGGGCCCTCTCCCTGCCAGGTTAGTCGAAGTTAACCGTTTCGCTCAGGGCCCTCTCCCTGCCGGGTTAGTCGAAGTTAACCATTTCACTCAGGGCCCTCTCCCTGCCCGGTTAGTCGAAGTTAACCGTTTCACTCAGGGCCCTCTCCCTGCCCGGTTAGTCGAAGTTAACCGTTTCGCTCAGGGCCCTCTCCCTGCCCGGTTAGTCGAAGTTAACCATTTCGCTCAGGGCCCAAGGGAAAGGGGGCCTCTCGGTCCTTTCCTGCAAAATCTTTGGACAGGGACATCTCACACACTTCCTTCTGGTTCTATTAAACTCAATCTTTCTTGCTTCAGACATGAAATGATGTCATCGTGTGATCTTGGAGAAACTGCCTTCCCTTGGTCTGAGGGTGCTCTGTGGTGTCCGGCGTCTCACGAAGCGGAGATAAGCATCCAGAGAAGCTGGCGGAGATGGGTGCACAGTAAGGGCACTGTCACCACCGGATCCCTGAACAGCACTGGCCGTCTCCACCATCAAAGAAGAGAAGAAAACGTCAGAAGCACCTGCAAACTTGCCACCACCCCTTCATCAGTATG